>NC_133324.1:28457457-29684957 GCF_042186555.1 Aquarana catesbeiana | reverse complement strand
CGTTACAAAACGAAGGTAATTTTAAATATATTTTTTTTGGGTTTTATGGTCATGACTTTGTAGCAAGCGGCCTATATGGCTTGATAGATTGATGAGGCCTACATAGGGAGAAGATGATGAGGGGTTAGCCGAAACCTATAATAAAAGTGTTTTTTGTCTTGTGACTTCATCTTTTCCAGATATAATGAATCCCCTATTTAAGGATCCAGAGTTCCTTACATCTTTTATTTCCAAATATCGAGAGATGAGGAATTTGTGGGAGGTGAAACACCCTCAGTATTATGCTAAGCATGTGAGGAAGTCAACGCTGGAGAGACTTCTGGCCTTTGTCCAGGCGACCATCCCGGAAGCAACAATGGAGACATTGCTCAAGAAAATTGGGGGCTTGAGGAACATGTATAAGAGGGAGCATAAGAAGATCCAGGAATCAAGGAGATCAGGAGCATCAGCAGATGATGTTTATGTACCCAGGCTGTGGTACTATAATCAACTCCGTTTTCTGGATGACCAGAATGAAGCCAGGCCATCACTTTCAACCCTTCCCTCCACCCTTCCCTCCACCCCAGCAGAGGCTGATGAGGAGCAAGCTGGGTCTTCCATCCTGGATGAACCAGATATGACCATCTGGAGTCAGGTAAATTATTTTAACAAATATTTACTGTACTAATATTAATGATGTTAACTGGATGTTATAATTGTCTAAAATAATTTGGCACTCAAAATTGGGTATACATATCAATTGACAGTAGTGGCTAAATATGTTTGGCACCTGCTTGAAATAATTAGGGTGTCTGATTAGACTCTTTTATTAAAGAGAAGTATTCACATTGAATTTGCTATTCATGAGAAGCAAACTGTGTGTCATTGATGAACCCCAAAAAATATACTCAAACTATTGTCCTTTTTTTATACACAGGATGAGTCCATCCAGGAGGAATGTGGGGAAAGTGGCAGGCAGGAGGAGACCGGGCCCATGGACAGCCTGGAGGAGGCCGGATTCACCATCATCCTGGAGGAGGCTGGGCCCAGTGTCAGGCAGGAGGTGGCTGCTCCCAGTGAGGTGGCTGCTCCCAGTGAGGTGGCTGGGCCAAGTGAGGTGGCTGGGCCAAGTGAGGTGGCTGGGCCCAGTAGGAGCCTGACCGAATCCCAAGTGCCTCCCCTCCACCTTCCCAAAAAAAGGGCCAGGAAGGGGATGGTCACACAGGACGCATCCCTGCGCCTCATGCAAGAGGCCACCCGTTTTTTAAGGAGCCCCCCCGAAGCGGAAGAATCCTATGGCTGCTACTTAGCCAGCAGGCTTCTTCAGATGAATAGGGAGCAGCGCCTCATTTGTGAGCGCCTATTTGGGGAAACAATCCATAAGGGGCTGCAGGGCACGCTAACACAAAACACCCAACTACATGAGGCAGCCCCCCCTCCTCCTCCTCCTCCTCCTCCTCCTCCTCCTGCCACAACTGAAACACCAGAGCCACAGCCTCAAAAGAAGGCTACAGGGAAGGCTGCAGGGCAGCGTGGAGGAAAGGCTGCAGGGAAGAGAAGAAAATGATGACCTGGGTTCAGTCTGGTCTGACAGAAGACGCAGGCTGTTGTAGGACCACAGTCTGGGGACATCTAGATCATCTGCTGGTGCTGTTGATCTCTGGGATTCTTGGACCAGATTGTGCTCCCTCTTATATGGACTCCTCAAGATCCCAATTTTCTGGTACACCGACTTTTTCCAGCGTTGACTTCCTCTTTATTTTATTTTGACCATGAATAAATGGATATTTTTTGAGTTTAGCAAAAGACTTTATGTGTTTTCTTTGAAATCATTGATTTTACACACAATGTTAAATTAACAAGGGACAACAATCTCATTGAGTTTGAAAAAAAACACACCAAAAATACATTACTAATGTTAATAATGTTCAAGTGGTGAGTCTTGAAAATCAAAAAAATTACGTAACCAAAAACGGTGCTTTGGGTTAACTTTATCTAAAAACTAAAAAATAAACACTATAAAAAAAAAAAAAATAATAATGGGTTCTTTGTGTTAACTTTACAAACCTAAAAAAAAAAAAAAAAAAAAAAAAAAGGGGGAAAAAGTATTATTAGTATGGAAACATTGTTTTAAAAAGGCATACTATATCATTCATGAGATCAAAGAGAAAAAGAATCCAGAAATCAGTTTGGGAGAACTCTGATTATGAACAGCAAAACACCTTCGTTCTTTAGAGCCTTCGTAAAGAAGAAATAAAATGCGCTGCATTGAACGATCACAGATTTTGCAGCGTGATGAATGTGCTACCTACAATACGAACACTAGTTTTACTAGACCGAGTGCTTCCGTTTAGTTTTTGCTTATGAGCATGCGTCGTTTTTTTGTCCGTCGGACTAGCATACAGACGAGCGGACTTCTGGGTCCGTCGTACTTACGACGTAAAGATTTGAAGCATGCTTCAAATCTAAAGTCCGTCGGATTTTAGGCTAAAAAAGTCCGTTGAAAGTCCGGAGAAGCCCACACACGATCGGATTACCAGCCAGCTTTAGTCCGTCAGCGTCCGTTGGACTTTTGTAGACGAAAAGTCCGACCGTGTGTACGCGGCATTACTCCCCCCCCCCCCTCTTTTTTTTTCCTTTTTCTTCATCATTCTTAAACGTATCCTTCTGTAATGATAGTCTATCATTTTAAATCGGTCTAATTGGTTCGTAGTGCAAAGATCGGACACTTCTCATCTACTGCTTACTTGCCAAGCCCTGATTCTTAGTTGCTCTCTGTGATTACCCCCCTTTTTCCCCCCTCTCCCCACTTCAAGGACCCTTAGCACTGTGTTTCCTATTCCATACTGGGGCAGTAGCACCTAGAACTCCCTTTAACTAGCCTCCATTTATAGGAACCAAATTTGTACTGACCCCTAGTTATTACCATTGGTCGCCTATGTGTCTTTGGATTTGCGCACACTGAGTTGCCACCTAAAGCCTCCATGTGTATTGTTGTTATTTATGTTATGCTAAAATGGGCTGCTTCCCTAACATTGTCACTATACAATCTACATCTCAGTCCGTATGGAGGTACCACCACACCGTCACACTGTTCCGTTCACTAACGACCAGGAGTCCTCGGTTACCTCCCCACGGGTCTCCGGAACGATCACTTCTGCTGCTCCAGCACACTGTGACACGACGGCAGGATCCTTGCAGCTGCTCCGCTCCTTCTCAAAGTAGGCCGCAACCCTGTGGGACACACACACCCACAGAGTCCTGCTGGCAAGCCACGTGTCCCAGGAACAAGAGACTAAGATGGCCGCTCCCGGTCCTTTTATATCCGCCCACAATGCAGTTCAGTTCAACACTTGTCCAGGAGCATTGTGGGTAGGTCACGGCTAAAGTTCTGAAGTAAACAATCAATGACTTCCATGTCACTTCACTTAATCATGAAACGTAAAAGTATTGTACCTTTTCAATTATCCACAAGATGGCACTATAACAACTTATGTACTGCATAACACACATATGGCTAAAAACAACAGTTGTCAGCGCTACATATGTTAGTACCCAGTTATATTCTGTACATTTAGGAAAGAATTCAGGCCTTTTTTAAAGCAATCTACAGAACTTGCCAGAACCACCTCTGGAGGGAGTCTATTCCACGTTTTCATAGCTTTTACTGTGAAGAAACCTTTCCGTATTTGGAGATGAAATCTTTTTTCCTCTAGAGGTAAAGAGTGCCCCCTTGTCCTCTGTGGTCACCTTCAAGTGAATAACTCAACACCAAGTTCACTATATGGACCACTGATGTATTTGTACATGTTGATCATATCCCCCTTAATCTCCTCTTCTCAAGAGGGAAAGGATTCAGTTGCTCTAATCTTTACTCATATTTGAGTTCCTCCATGCCTCTTATCAGTTTGGTTGCCCTTCTCTGCACTTTCTCCAGTTCCCCGATATCCTTTTTGTGAACCGGTACCCAAAACTGAACTGCATATTCCAGATGAGGTCTTACTAATAATTTGTACAGGGGCAAAATGATATCTCTCACTCTGGAGTCCATACCTCTCTTAATACAAGAAAGGACTTTGCTCGCTTTGGAAACCGCAGCTTGGCATTGCATGCCAATAGTATTGCATGCTATTATTGAGCTTATGATCTACCAAAACCCCCAGATCCTTCTCCACCATTGATTCCCCCAGTTGTACTCCCCCTAGTATGTATGATGCATGCATATTCTTAGCCCCCAAGTGCATAACCTTACATTTATCAAAATTAAACCTCATTTGCCACTTATTTGCCCAATAAGACAGTGCATTGAGGTCGGCTTGAAAATTGGAGACATCCTCTAAAGACATTATTCCACTGCATAGCTTAGTATCTATCTCGGTACCCAAGGATTTAGCCGAATATATACCGGTATATTATATATAAGATTTATTAATGGAGAAGCATAATTAAAAACAATGAAGTGAAAACCATAATCACAATACAATCAATAGTTACAGCCGTGCATAATATTCCAAAGTTGCAGAAAAGATGTTGATTATTATTATTATTATTATTATACAGGATTTATATAGCGCCAACAGTTTACGCAGCGCTTTCCAATATAAAAGGGAGACAATACAGTTGTAATACAATAAAATACAATAGGATTAAGAGGGCCCTGCTCAGAAGAGCTTACAATCTAATAGGGTGGGGCAGGTGGTACAAAAGGTTGTAACTGTGGGGTATGATCTGGTGGAAGTGGTAGGAGACTAGTTGGAGACGTGGTAGGCTTTCCTGAAGAGATGAGTTTTCAGGGATCACCTGAAAGTAGCAAGAGTAGGGGATAGCCGGATAGATGGAGGTAGCGAGTTCCAGAGGCTGGGAGAGGCTCTAGAGAAATCCTGGAGACGAGCATGGGAGGAGGAGATGAGAGAGCTTGAAAGCAGGAGGTCTTGAGAAGAGCGGAGAGGTCGATTTTGGTGATATTTGGAGACAAGATTAGTGATGTAGCTTGGGGCAGAGTTGTGAATGGCTTTGTATGTTGTGGTTAGTATTTTGGATTGAATTCTCTGGGTTATTGGGAGCCAGTGGAGGGATTGGAGTAGAGGGTTGGCAGACACTGAGCGGTTGGTAAGGTGGATAAGTCTGGCAGCAGCATTCATGATAGACTGAAGAGGGGATAGCCTATGGAGAGGTAAGCCAATGAGAAGGGAGTTGCAATAGTCAAGGCGAGAGATAACAAGGGAGTGAATGAGGAGCTTGGTGGTTTCATTTGTTAAAAAGGGGCAAATTTTAGAGATGTTACGGAGGTGAATTCTACAAACTTTTGACAACGATTGGATTTGAGGCTGAAATGACAAGTCAGAGTCTAGGATTACACCTAGTACCCTGGCGTGAGGGAGGAACTGATGGTTGCATCGTTGATTTTGATGGAAAAGTCATAGAGGGGGGCACGGGCAGGGGGGAATATTATTAGCTCAGTTTTAGAGAGATTTACTTTAAGGAAGTGGTGCGACATCCATGCTGATATGTCAGTTAGTAAGTTAGTAATGTGAGAGGAGACTGAAGAAGTGAGGTGAGGAGTAGACAGATAGATTTGGGTGTCATCAGCGTATAAGTGGTATTGGAAGCCATGGGCAGTTATTAAGTGACCAAGGGAGGAGGTGTATATAGAGAAGAGAAGGGGTCCAAGAACCGAGCCTTGGGGGACCCCCACAGAAAGGGGCAATGGAGAGGTGGAGACAGAGTTGTAGGTGACACTGAAGGAGCGCTGTGATAAATAGCCAGAGAACCAGGATAAAGCAGAATCTCGGAGTCCAAGGGAATGTAGTTTATTGAGAAGGAGCGGGTGGTCAACAGTATCAAAGGCCGCAGAGAGGTCAAGTAGTAGGAGTATGGAGTACTGGCTGTTGGTTTTAGCAGTTAGTAAATCGTTAGTGAGTTTTAGTAAGGCAGTTTCCGTGGAGTGCTGCGAGCGAAAGCCAGACTGTAAGGGGTCAAGAAGGTTATTTTAATTGCGGTAGGAGCTAAGACGGTTGTAGACTAAGCGTTCTAGAAGTTTAGAGGTGATGGGAGCAATGAGATGGGTCTTAAGTTGTTCAGGTCAGTAGGGTCCAGTGAGGGCTTTTTAAGAATGGAGTGATCTGCTCATGTTTTAGAGGGGAGGGGAAGATGCCACTAGAGAGGGTGAGATTGAAGATGAGGGCGAGGGAGCATAGGATAGAAGAAAAGGGTGACCGTAGTAGTTGTGAGGGAACAGGATCCAAGGGACAATTGGTTAGGTGGGCATCCGAGAAAATTTTTGTAACCTCTTCAGTAGTAGCCAATTCAAAAGAGGAGAGTGTTGAATGTGCTGCTAGGCAAGGTATGTTGGGTGAGGAAGACGTATGCACAGTGGAGATGTCCTCACGAATTGCATTGATCTTGTCTTTGAAGTGATTGGCAATCTCTTGGGCAGTGAGTGAGTTAGTGGGTAGAGGGGGTGGTGGACGAAGCAGAGAGTTAAAGGTTGAGAAGAGCTGACGGGGACTGGATGACAAGGAATTAATAAGAGAGACAAAGTAGGCTTGTTTGGCAGCATGGAGGCATGAATTGTATTTTAGAAGGGCAGATTTATATAGGGTGATGTCTTGCAGGCATGTGGTTTTACACTACAGTTGTTCAAGAGCAATGTCTCTTGAGATTTCTAGTGTTGTCAGTTTGCCAGGGTTGTAACGGTCGGGCCTGATTCTGCGTGTGGTTAGAGGAGCAAGTGCATCTAGTGATGATGAGAGTGAACTGTTGTAGACAGAGGTGGCCAGGTCAGGACAGGACAGGGGAGAGATTATGTCATATAGGTGGTCAGTAGCAAAATAGAGAAGAGAAGGGTTAAAGTGGCGAAGGTTTCTACAAGTAATTGTTTGCTACTTGGAGGGATGGGTGGGTGGTCAAGGGTATTACCATTAGAGTGAGTGGAAGTATGTGTCCATTGGGTTAGGTCAAAAGATGAAGTTAAGTCGAGAAGTTTAGCTGTAGTTGGGCTGTTAACATTGACAGGAATGTTAAAGTCACCAAGAATAATGGTGGGTATTTCAGAGGAGAGAAAGTAGGGTAGCCAGGCAGCAAAGTGATCAAGAAAGCGTGATACCGGTCCTGGAGGCCTATAAATTGCTGCAATCCTCAGAGAAATGGGAGAAAACAGACGAATACAGTGCATCTCGAAAGAAGAGAGGGATAGAGAGGGAGGGACTGGAAGGACTTAGAAGGTGCTTTGTGGGGATAGAAGGAAGCCAACTCCACCTCCTTTCTGTCTGTTGGGTCTGGGGGAGTGAGTCCAATGGAGACCACCATGGGAGAGGGCAGCAGGAGAAGCTCAAAATTTTGAAGCCAGGTTTCTGTTATGGCGGGTATGTTCAAGCCATGAGAGATGAAGAGGTTATGTACAGATGTTAGCTTGTTACAGATGGAGCGGGCGTTTCAAAGATTGGTGGGGTGCTTTGAGGAAGCAGGGGGATAGAAATTAAACTGAGTGGATTGCGGTGGTTGCCAGAGGGGGAGGGGTATTGGATATGTGGCTTGCATTTGGAAAATGGCGGACCAGGATTAGGAGAAATGTCACCTGAGACTAGGAGAAGGAGGAGGGTGAGGAAGGCAAGGTGGGAGTGGGATGTGCATGAGCGCACGTGTCTAGTGGCCTTGGTGTTTATGTCAGCATGTTGGTGCAGCAAATGCAGGAGATGATGGGATGATGGGTGCCATAGTAGGGAGAGGGTAGGAGTGAGGGTGATATGTGCATGCTGCAGGGAAGAGAGGAGGGGTAGAGTAAAGATAATTTGAGGATAGAAGACACCAATGTGAGAAGGAAGAGAATAAGGAGCATGTTAGTGGATAGAGAATGGGAAACTAACCTAATATAAAATAAATGTCAAAGCTGGTTTGCTTGTCGTCTTTCAGAGTGGAGCAGAGTTATTGTTGTTGTTCATGCAGCTTTAGTTATCCTGCTTTCGTTAAACTACGTTGGTGAAACTGTGCATCACTCGTGACAGAGCTACTCAGGAAAGAGCCATGATGTCTGCGCCTTGCCCCTGTCTGCGCCACCCCATAAGCTGCCATAAATTTATAGGGAGACTAAGCTGGGATGCATTTTTCAGTTGGTCATTATTCGGTCTGATGTGAGACACCTGAATATGGGGAGGAGATGGCCAGTACCAGACCAGACCAGCTACAGACACAGGCTAGGGTCGTAAAGCTAATTACCTCTCTTGATCACTCAAGCCATATGGAGTTGAGAATCAATCACCAGTAATATTGCTATTGCAGTGTGTTTGTTATAGATCTAGCAGTAAATATGGAAGTTTAAAGATATGGCAGCAGGAGACAATTACCAAAAATATGTTACAGCAAAGTCCGTTCAGTAGAGATGTACAGATGGATAGGAGACAATTACCAAAAATATGTTACAGCAAAGTCCGTTCAGTAGAGATGTACAGATGGATAGGAGACAATTACCTGTAAAAGAGCAGAGAAGACATGATCAGAATTGATAACTGCGTCAGTAAAACTGCGTATCACTCGTGACAGAGCCACTCAGGACAGAGCCATGATGTCTGCGCCTTGCCCCTGTCTGCGCCACCCCATGTTGATGAACCCCGATGTTGACATGGGGTACCAGATATAATGAATCTTGGTGACAGTTCTCTACATGTTTCGCAGCATATGCTGCTTCTTCAGGAGAAGTCAATCATTGTTATTTATAAGGTAAATTATATTCATGATTCCATGTTTAGATGACCATAACAAACAGTCAATCATTACATTTGTATTTTTAATATATAATATAAGAATATTTTACATTTTCTTGGGAAAAAAATTATGCATTGCTTACCCGGAAGAGCTATGGCTGCCAGACAGTGCAATAGAGGCACCCAAAGGTAGTTCCCCCATGGGGGACTTGATGATGTTAAGAAACAATTTTAAGAAATTACTTGCTAGTGAGAGTTGTAGTATAGGTATTTCCATGGAGATTGTCCCAGCCAAATCAGGGCCTCTAGATGGTGTACATATGTATATAAGAGAAGGCATGTATAAGAATGTTTATCAGTCTATGACTGCATATATACAGTATCTCACAAAAATGAGTACACCCCTCACATTTTTGTAAATATTTTATTATATCTTTTCATGTGACAACACTGAAGAATTGACACTTTGCTACAATGTAAAGTAGTGAGTGTACAGTTTGTATAACAGTGTACATTTGCTGTCCCCTCAAAATTAATCAACACACAGCCATTAATGTCTAAACTGCTGGCAATAAAAGTGAGTACACCCCTAAGTGAAAATGTCCAAATCGGGCCCAATTAGCCATTTTTCCTCCCCAGTGTCATGTGACTCGTTAGTTTTACAGGGTTTCAGGTGTGAATGGAGAACAGGTGTGTTAACTTTGGTGTTATTGCTCTCAATAGATAGATAATAGGAAAATAGATGTATGAGTGCTGCCAACATTGCTGCAGAGGTTGAAGGGGTTGGGGGTCAGCCTTTCAGTACTCAGACCATACGCCGCACACTGCATCAAATTGGTCTGCATGGTTGTTGTGCCAGAAGGAAGCCTCTTCTAAAGCGTGTGTGGCATCAAGCTTGTGTGGCGGCAAACAGGTGAGTACAAAGACAAGTGTGTCTTGGCTACAATCAAGCATGGTGGTGGGAGTGTCATGGTCTGGGGCTGCATGAGTCCTGCCAACACTGGGGAGCTACAGTTCATTGAGGGAACCATGAATGCCAACATGTACTGTGACATACTGAAGCAGAGCATGATCCCCTCCCTTCAAAGACCACTGCCTTGTTAAAGAAGCTGAAGGTAAAGGTGATGAACTGGCCAATCATGTCTCCAGACCTAAACCCCATTGAGCATCTGTAGGGCATCCTCAAATGGAAGGTGGAAGAGCGCAAGGTCTCTAACATCCACCAGCTCCATGATGTCTTCATGGAGGAGTGGAAGAGGACTCCAGGGGCAACCTGTAAAGCTCTGGTGAACTCCATGCTCAAGATTGTTAAGGCAGTGCTGGAAAATAATGGTGGTGTAAGGTAAACCAGATGTCTACCACCAAAAGGCCAGTGCGGATACATGCTCATGCTCGTGCACATTGCACATGTGCTAATATTTATAAGCGAAAGACCAATGTACTTTGTGCAGTGCCAGTTCATCGCAGACGTATTTGTGGGCATGCGCGAATCCATGCGTGCACACGAACGCGTGCGGGCACACTTGCACATACCAATTAGCACTTGGTGCCCAGTGGCCTATTTAAACTGCTCTATCACTGTGAACAGTCGCTGAATGGTCTTCAGCTTGTTCCTGACTTTCCAAGACCTGATCTGCTGTTCCTGTTTGCTTGTGTATCACCCTGCTTGCCTTTGGATTTTACCTCTGCTTGTGCTCTAGCTCTGTTACCTAGTATCCAGACCTTGGCTTGTTTACTGGATCTGATCTGTCTGCTAACTTTGTACTGCATTGCCCGGCTGCTACCGACCCTGGCCTATCTTCTGGACTTGCTTTGCCTACTGATTCGGTACCTCACTCCTTGGTTTCCGCTGACTGCTGCTCATCTCCTGGTTCTGCTTCTGTCCCATGCTCTGGTGCCAAGCTGCTCTTGCATCCTGTTCCGAAGACTGTGACTACCAGCTCTACCCACCTACAGAGTGGACATCACCAGCCAGCTGCTACGGCACTCGTGCCACTCCTTGCCTTTACACTCTTTGTACCCACCTTCAGGAGTGTTGGGTGGATGATGCAAGAGAGGCCTTCACAACATTCCAGTCTGCACCAGGTACGTGATAGGTGACAACACGAAATATTGACACTTTGGGCCCAATTTGGACATTTTCACTTAGGGGTATACTCACTGTTGTTACCAGCGGTTTAGACATTAATGGCTGTGTGTTGAGTTATTTTGAGGGGACAGCAAATTTGTACTGTTATACAACCTGTACACTCACTACTCATTGTAGCAAAGTGTCATTTCTTCAGTGTTGTCACATGAAAAGATAGAATAAAATATTTACAAAAATGTGAAGGGTGTACTCACTTTTGTGAGATACTGTATAGAATAGTGCAAAATTTAGATTTGAAATAGTGTTGGTTCACTCAGTGTAAAGCTGCATCTAGCACGCCTCATACAAGGTAACAAATGCTCACACTAAGTATACACGTATATAGCGTCTATAGGGGTATCTGCTGGGATAAAATAATTTACAATTTACTGCCTCAACACTCGTATGTCCCCTGAGAAGTGGCCGCCTGACTGAAAGCTGCTCCATGCATCCTTATGTGCCTCCAATCCAGTATCACGCCCACCAGCTGGCAGGCGCTGGCGGGTGATGTCACCAGATCCAACTCTCCGAAAGCGGATGATCCATCGTGGGATGTGGCCAGCACAGTCATCCAGGTGTGAGTGGACTGATTCTCCATGTTTGGTGGAGACACTCCTCTCCCTAGAAAGCCGCATGCCCACCACTGGGAGAACAAAAACACCTCAGGTTGACTATGCTGCCACAGAGGTCCTGGAAACAATGCAGTGTAAAAGAGTTAAAAACAATGCAAAGATTAATATCAGAAGGGAAGGTGGCCATTACGCAATTTGCAATGGTCAGGATCCCAATACAGATGTAAAAGTAATTTTTCAGAAACATAAATGCATATAATTTAAACCGCAATATATATATATACTGTATATCATTTTCCCCTTGAGTGTGAACAAGGAGAAAAAAGTGGGAAGTTGAACAGGCGAGCATTATTAGCTCTGTAGCATGTGGATGGGGAAAGGAAGGAGTTTGAAGACAATTAGAAATTAGGAGGAAAGGGAGGGGAAAAAGGGGGGGGGGTTAAAGGGGAGGGAATTTTTTAAAGAAATTATAAAAATGGTTTATATGTATGAACCAGGGGGGGATGTTTGCATTGACTCGCTCTATCTATATGGTTTTCCATTGAAGGATTAAGAGATCTCAATCACTTCCTCACTTGTCTTCTAGAATTACCTCAAGCACCACAAATTTGGCCACTTCTGGCTCAAATCTGTGGTGCAAGCCTATATGGCGGCCCACTGTGGTAAATTTTCCATTAGAGGAATAGTATAGATGACCCCTTTCTTTGTTGTAACTCTCTGATGGTTTTGCCTACATAAAAGGCATTGCCCGTGCATACCATCAGATAGATAACTCCGCTTGTGTTACATAGTTACATAGTTACATAGTTAGTAAGGTTGAATAAAGACACCAGTCCATCCAGTTCAACCTGAGTGAGTGTGTGTCTACAACCCTGACCCTTGTTCCTAACCCTGTACATCGCACACTCACATCAGTCCCTACCCTCAATCAAAGGTCCCCATTCATATACTAGGGCCAATTTTGGACAGAAGCCAATTAACCTACCAGCATGTCTTTGGAGTGTGGGAGGAAACCGGAGTACCCGGAGGAAACCCACACAGGCACAGGGAGAACATGCAAACTCCAGGCAGGTAGTGTCATGGTTGGGATTTGAACCAGCGACCCTTTTTACTGCTAGGCGAGAGTGCTAACCACTGCACCACTGTGCCGCCCTAATTTGCCCAATTTGCCAATTACAGTTGGCATGAAAAGAGGGGACAAATAATTCTCAGTTAGGGAGTATAAATATTGTACCTTCTTGGACCCAAGGGTCCAGTTCATCTTCTTCTTGGACCCAAGGGTCCATCGTGTGCATTTGCCACAATGGAATATGCCACGCGGGCCCAAAGGATCACGTGGCCCTTCCTGATAGTGTCTGCTTTTAAGCCTGTCTTCTAGTGAGGTTGCCCGACAGAATACCAGTTCTAGGGTGGGTCTAACGCATATCTCAATAGGTGCCAGTGATTTGATAATAGAGTTTGCAATTGATTGTGATGAGCAGAAAATTTGGTGATGACCTTCGCTGTTTCTGGTTGTTTAGTCCAGGGGAGACCGTATCAAATTGAAGAAGTTTTGTTATAGGCTTTCTTGAGGTTAGTTTGAGTATAGCCCCTTACCAGTAGCCACTCATGTAAAGCAGAGGCCTGGATGTAAAAATCCTAATCCTCTGTACAGTTACGACGCAACCTAAGGTATTGAGCATAGGGTATGCTACGAACCAGAAGGCGGGGGTGTGTGCTAGATGCATGAAGCAGAGTGTTTCTGGCTGTGGGCTTACAATATAAATCTGTTTGGATCTGACCATTGGAACCTTTAATCATTTTCAAGTCAAGGAATGGAATACTGTTATAATCATAACTTAAGGTAAAGCATAAATTGAATTAATTTATATTTAATAAATCCATGAACGCAGTCAGAGATGGCTGTGTTCCTAATCAGATTAGGAACAGGTCATCAATGAATCTGTCCCAGCAGAGAACTTGATTCAAAAAAGGTTGAAGTGAGTCATCTGCAAACACTATTCTTTCCCATCCTCCTAAATAGAGGTTGGCATAGGAGGGTGCACAGGACGTGCCCATTGCCACACCCTGATTTGCAGATAAACCTGATCCATATAAGTAAAATCATTTTTATTCAGAGGCCATGTATTCAGATCTTGCTCCATCAGGAAGGTACCAGCCATTTGGACACCCTGCTCATGGGGGATACTCGAGTATAATACCTCGATATCAATAGCCACGAGCAGCGTGTCCAAAGGGACCTGGACCCCCTCAATGTGTTTGAGCAGATCTGTCGTATCATGGATGTACGAGGGTAGGCTTAGAACATTTTCTGTTAGGGAGCCCATTACAGGAACTATTGGTCTACCCGGTGGTAGTTGAATATGTTTGTAAGTTTTGGGAAGTGTATAGAAAGTGGGTATACGTGGGGTCTTTGTATTAATGAAATCTACGGTATCCTTATCAATTAGACCTTCCCAAAATGCTCCAGTACATAGACTTCAAATTCTCTGATAAATTCCTGTATTAGTGTATCGTTTATGGGTCTGTACCAGGTAGAATTTTGTAGGACATTTAGGCACATTTTTTGATATTGAGAGTGTGTCACCAGAACTATGTTTCCACCCTTGTCTGAGCGTTTAATTATCATATCTGTGCATGTCTGTAGTTTATTTAGAGCCTGAATATGTTTTTAGTCACTGTTGTTTCTTGAGTGTCTTGAGTGATTCATGTAGAAAAGCCCATATAGCTGGGCAGGTCATTAGGTCAGGGAATTTGCGTGACTTAAGTTTAAACTTTTTTTGATCTCTTCCACTTTCTAAGGGAGGGAGAGAGAAGGGCGTTTGAAAATAAATATATAATAGAATACATTAAGGTGAAAAACGGCGAGGGTTTACAACCCCTTTAATCTATCCATTACTACATATGTGCTCCAACTTTGGAGACTCTCAAAATGTTTAGAGTTAGGACTGCATTCCACCAGGGTGCCATGATGTGGCCTCTGCAGCTTATGCATATATTTGCAAAACCACTTGTTTTTTTTAATTGAACTGTTAGACAGGGTCAATGCAGTTTGTTGCAGGTTGGCTGGTAAGTGAGCTGGGAATATTTGTTTGTTGTTTTTTGACATGGGTCACCCTTCCATGTGCTCCTTGCTGCAAGGGCAAGTTATATGTTGAGGTGGTTGCCATTTATTTAGACAGTCGGGGGCCTTTTATTTTATAGTTTTTACATTTCTGTCAGCGCCAGTCCTCAATTTAAAGTGCACGAAACACCACTTTTCTTTAAATAAATGCCCCCAATCACACATTTCCCAGTTTCTATTAAATTTGGGTAATAACCCCCCATCATGTCTGGTTGGCCAACATGGAAAGATGTTCCCATGCCACTGTGAGGGGGCCAGCAGCGTCTGTGTCCACAGGCAAAGGTGGATGTGGTCCATCCTCAGGCAGGGCACGTTTGTCCGTGTTTACTAATGTTACCTGTGCCACAGCATGGAGAAGAGGTAGTGAACTGGCTTACTAAACATCCTCATCCTCTATGACCTAAGCTGACACTAGTGCATGGTCCACCGCAGCTGCCTGAGTGGCTTATTCTGCCTCCTTGTCCACCATCATGCATGTGGGAGCCAACTGAATTATTTGAACACAGCGTCAGCCACTTGCTTCTTAAGCATTCACAGATATTACTCAATTCTGATGTTGGGTCTGAGGTAGAGGAAGGGAGCTTCATCAGTAGATATTTCATATTTGATGACATTGGATGGACTGCATATATATGTTCATGTATTGCTAGCACTTACTATGAGGTGACGGTGCTTTCCATAGGATTATATGTGTGTTGTTTATGCACTGCATTGTGGATTTAAGGTGCAGTATTACCATATACAAGATTTCTGGTGATGATTGGGTCCTTTGATTCATATGGACTATAGGTCCCATTAACAAACAAGTGCTTATATCAGAGGTTCCATCAGCTTTAGGGGGTCCAGTTTATACAGTATTATAGATATGTCCTACCTGTTTCACTAAATATCACATATTACTGCATTTTTTTTTATATTAGGGATAATCATTCATGCATATTTGTTTATTTTTGCTGCATAGCTTCCTAAAATAGCTCACTTTCACAAAATGATTGTGCTTATTAATGCATTTTTGCCTTTTTTATGCTGCATAACTCCTTCAATTAGCGCACCATTTTTATTATCATTATTTGTTTTAGAGTGTTCGGGTCACTTGCTAATGGTTGCAGATTTTTCATGTGTTATTTTAGGGTGATACATTATTATTTGGTATTTATTTTGTGTATCAGTTTTGGTTGGTTGTGAGGTCCATAGCAGTGCACAAGTACTTTATATTTAATATCAGGTTATCATTTCATCAGTGCCCCCTATGACCCAGCACTCAGGATTCAGCCACTGGTGCAAACGTTGCCTTGAGGGTGCCCCATAGGTTCTATATGTTTCCACTTCCTCAACAGAGCTAGGTCCTCTTCCAGGGATAGCTTTAGTGATAAACAATTTCACCAGATAAACCAATTTATAGGTTATACTATGATTGCACAAGAATTTTGTGATCGTTCCTAGTTTTTTCCTCTGCAGCAGAGTGTATTGAGATATATTGAGGTCGGGGTAAAACTCGTAAAATGATGGGCATATTGTTGAGGAACTGTTTCTGAATTTCTAGTGGCTTAAAGGAATTTGTCTTTAATGTGACAGAAATGTATTCTCACCACCATATATTTGAATAGTTTGTCTGGCAGGTGTGCCAGTTTCAATCTGCATATCTGGTCTTAAATCAACTCTGTTTTTAGAGGCACTGGGAAGAAAGGTGGAAATTAGCTTAATAAAAAAAATTCTCAATTCTGCTAGCTGAATGGTTTCTGGAGTGCCATGGATGTTAACCTTGTTACACCTGGAATGCTCCTTCAGGTCAGCCATTTTTGCCTTGAGCCACTCCACATCCTCCTTTCTTTCAGTGTGAGCATCAACCAGCTCATTAAATGTGGTGGCAAAGTCCCCCGTGCCATATTCAATGTGACTAACCCTGTTGCCTATCTCATTTAAAGAGGTGAAATTTGCTTAAATAGAGCTGTGTAAAGACACAAGCATTTCCTTCAATTGGTATCCATAATGGGCTAATTAAGAGTGGGAAATGCAGTTATAGAGGAATGGGTGGCACTAGAATCTTCAGAAGTTCAGGCAGCTGCAGACTCTAGAGGTGCCATAGGATGCTGGTATGCCCAACCGCTGCAGCTGTACCTCTTCTCTCTCCTTGCTGACATGCTGCTGCCAATCCTGAGCCGGCATCATCATGGCTGAAGGAGTGAGAGGTGAGGAGGGGGGGAAGAACTTTATAATTTTCCTAGACTTCCCCTGCTCCTTCCTCTTTCTCAACTTCTCCTTGCGTTGCTGTGACTTGAGTTGAGCAGGATCGCTAGATAGGCGATAACCGCTCCTGTTGTGCAGAGACAAGTCAGTAGGCGGCTATCTTGCTGCTTGGCTGCCGACCATGCTCCCCATTTGTTTTATTTTATTTACCTCTCCCACAATGCACAAATGGAAACCCAACTGCTATCTGTGAGCCAACACAAGACAATTTGTTTTCTCAGAAGCTCTGAAACAGATGCTCATTGTGTTTATATTGTTCTTCCTGCAGACAGTGAAAACTGCATTAAATGTCCTGATGAAGAATGGCCAAATGCGAAGAAGGATCGGTGTGTTCCAAAGTTGATGGAGTTTCTCTCCTACACGGATGATACCATTGTTGCAGTATTTTCAGTTGTCTCCATCATCTGTTGTCTTCTGACTGGTTTAATATTGGGGATATTTATACATTACCAGGACACCCCTATTGTTAAAGCTAATAACAGGAACCTGAGCTATGTTCTCCTGGTCTCCATCATGCTGAGCTTCCTCTGTGTCTTCTTGTTCCTTGGCCATCCAGTAGATGTAACCTGCATGCTGCGTGTAACCTCTTTTGGTGTCATCTTCTCAGTTGCCGTTTCTTCTCTACTTGCCAAAAGTTTCATGGTGTGTACTGCTTTTAAAGCCACCAAACCTGGAAGTCCCTGGAGAAAATGGATGGGAACCAAACTGCCCAATTGTATAATTTGTGTCTTTTCATTGGTTCAAGTCATAATCTGTGTCACTTGGTTGTCTATTTCTCCTCCCTTCCAGGATCGGGACACTCACTCTTATCAGAGAAAGATCATCATTCAATGTAATGAGGGTTCAATTATCGGCTTCTACTCTGTCCTGGGATATATGGGACTTCTGGCAGCTGCGAGTTTCATTATAGCTTTTTTAGCCAGGACATTACCGGACAGTTTTAATGAGGCCAAGTACATCACCTTCAGCATGCTGGTGTTCTGCAGTGTCTGGATTGCCATGATCCCGGCCTTTCTGAGCACAAAAGGCAAATACATGGTGGCTGTGGAGGTTTTTGCTATAATGGCATCAAGTTCTGGACTTCTGGGCTGTATATTTTTCCCAAAATGTTACATAATTCTGTTCAGACCCGACCTGAATACAAAAATAGTTATCCGCTAATATGTATGGAGCAATACTTGGTTGCCAGTAGTTATAGCATTATCTTTATTATTGTTAATTTTAGTATTTTGTTATTGTATTGAGTATGAACATTGTTAAATGTATTTCCTCAATAAAGAGGAACTACAGTGACCAGAGGGGGATAAAGTATCCAAAACATCCTAAAGTATCAGATATCAGAGACATCCATCACTCTTCAAGAGGGGGAAGATTTTACTCACCACCTTCCAGAAAGATAAATATTAACTAGTTGCCGCCCACCCACCGTCAAATGACAGCGGGGCAGTGCGGCTCTCGTTCTGGGACACCATCATACGATGGTGTCCCAGAACAGCCACTCTCGCATGCCCATGGGGGCACACGGCGCGGCGATCGTGGCCTCGCTGTGTTGATAGGACTTGGCACGACCCCGATCTCTGTAAAGAGCCACGCCCGCAGCTCTTTAACCATGTGATTGGCTGTGTCCAATTACAACCGGTCACATGTAAACACGGAGATGCCGGTAATTGGTGCTCCTCGCCTCACACTAACAGAGTGTGTGGCGAGGAGAGCCGATCAGAGGCATCTCCTCACAGGAGACATCAACACATGTAATCGGGGCACTGATCATCAGTGCCCTGATTACAATAGTGACACCAGTGCCACAAATCAGTGCCAGCGATGAGTGCCCACCAGTGCCAACAATCAGTGCCCACCACTGCCAGCAATCAGTGCCCACCACTGCCCACAAGTGCCACCAATCGGTGCCCATTAGTGAAGCCAGTCCGTGCTGGCTATCAGCCCTGCCTATCAGTGCTGCCCATAAATGCCCATCACTGCTGTCCATCAATGCCCATCAGTGTCGCCCATCAGTGCCACCCATCAATGCCCGTCAGTGCCCATCAGTACCACCTATCCATGCCACCTATCAGTGCCCACCAGTGCCGCCTATCAGTGCCCACCAGTGCCGCCTATTAGTACCCACCAGTGCCACCTATTAGTGCCCATCAGTGCCACCTAACAGTGCCCATCAGTGCCACCAATCAGTGCTCATCAGTGCCACCTATCAGTGCCCATAAGCGCAACATATTAGTGCCTCCTCATTAGTGCCACCTAATCAGTGCCCATAAGTGCTGCCTCATCAGTGCCAATAAGTGCCACCTCATCAATGCCCGCCAGTTCAGCCTATCAGTGCCCATCAGTTCCGCCTCATCAGCACACATTAGTGAAGGAGAAAAATTACTTAATTACAAAATTTACTGACAGAAACTAAGTAAAAACATTTTTATTCTAATTTTTTGTTCTTTTTTTTTTGTTCTTTAAATAAAAAACCCAGCAGTGATTAAATACCACCAAAAGAAAGCTCTATTTGTGTGAAGAAAATTATAAAAATGTCATCTGGGTACAGTGTAGCATGACCGCGCAATTGTCATTCAAAGTGTGAGAACGCTGAAAGCTGAAATATGGCCTGGGCGGGAAGGGGGTGTAAGTGCCCTGTAGGCAAGTGGTTAAACATGTTCTTCTATAAGCTGATATTAATGTCATTATTTTAGTTTCAGGGATACTTTAATTTTATTGTATGTATATGACTCTGTCTATATTAATAAATACATTTTGTTGGTATATTCTTAAAATCATTTTTAATATTAGTTAAAATTGATGAGATCATGTTCTCAGTAAGTTTGCATTTTAAGTGATTATTTGACTTCATTTTAAAGGATATTTTCATGATAGGACCTAATAAGAAATCTTTCTCCTTGTATATGTTTCTTTGTAAACTGCTGTCACAAGGGAGTATTCATCTTCCCCATACAATGGTGCAGAGACAACACTCCTACCCCACACCTTGCCAGATCCTGATATGAAAACTTTCAAAGCTAAAAACTGGTTCCAGGTGCTCATTGATCAATCATAGGTTTTATTCTGAAGAAGACATTAAACATTAGAATTATGATAGCTTAATATGTTATGAAATGAATTTCTTACTCATAAGGACCTCATAATAAAGTATTTATCTCCAATATCTTTTAGGCTCGGTTCACACTGGGGCGACTTGTCAGGCGACCTAGTCGCCTGACAAGTCGCCTCCCGTTCTGTGCTATGGAACCGTTCTAATCGGAGCGACGCAAGTCGCTCCGACTTAGAAAAAGGTTCCTGTATTACTTTGGGGGCGACTTGGGGCGACTTGCATAGACTTCTATGCAGAAGTCGTCTCGCAAGTCGCCCCGGCAGTCGTTTGCAGGTCGCCTCGCTGAGGCGACCTGCAAGTCGTGCCGCCCATGTGTGAACCGAGCCTTAGTCAGACGTGTCAAAGAAAAAGCTAAAAAGATTAGGAAGTAGCAATCCCCCCAATCCCTTCCTATAAGTGTTCAAATAATACACACTAAGAACAATACTGCATAAAAATAACAAAATATATAAATAAACCCCCCCCAAAAATGTCATATTATTAATCAATATTCCTCAGATAAATAAATCACTCTTTCACAAAACATATTAAATGTGCAAATAATAAAGTGCCAAACAGTGTAAGATGAATACATAGCTTTACATTGATTTAACATACAAAAACTCACCCCACAATAAAAGAGCCCAAAAAATCAAATTCCCTTAAATAATGTACAACATGTGAAAATCAAGTCCCCCACAATACTAAGTGCAATAAATCCCCTCCTTAGTGACACGGAAGAAGATTGTTTCTTTGTGTTCTTCAAGCGATCTCTTCATGAACCTTCCAATCCGTCATCCACTCACCTTATAAGTCTGACCTCTTCAATGAATAAGTTGGTCATAGAACGCTTGTTGTATATAAAAAATCAGTAATTCGGCTCCACATAGATAAATGCAGTCAGTCACACATGAAACAAAAGCACACTTTTCTATAGAGAAGCCCTGCTGTCAAAAATCAGTTCAGCATAAAAGAGAGGTCCTATCATCACAAAATAATAATCAATATACCCGAAAAGAAATACAAACACCAAAATCCCCCCCCCCCCGAAACAAGAGCCAGAGGAAAGGGAAGCAAGGCAATAAAAAAATATTGATACGTTGCCTTACAGAGGTGATGGCTACAAGGAATATCACCTAGGTGAGAGTAGACAGAGGAGTGTCTATAATGGGTTACAAAGACCATTTCTGGAGCCCAGAGAGGACCAGATTTCCATGGATGAACTGAACAGTGGACCCTCTGTGGTATATGTACATTCCAGAGGATGGGAACCCATAAAAGGACTGAGGAAGCGAGTCTGTGTACACACCCCAGATCTTCACCAGAGACCCCACAAAAGGCAGAAACTTCACCTTTGATAATAGTGAGAGTCAATCGCTAGTCCAGACCCAGTCATTTTCCCACCC
This sequence comes from Aquarana catesbeiana, assembly GCF_042186555.1. Lineage (NCBI taxonomy): Eukaryota > Metazoa > Chordata > Amphibia > Anura > Ranidae > Aquarana > Aquarana catesbeiana. The sequence continues at coordinate 29,663,714 of NC_133324.1, read as the reverse complement.
ACCATCACTGTTTTGCTATGGTTTTATTATTTTTTTTTATTTTTCCTTTTCTTATTTATTAATTTTTTATGTTATTTTTACTTTTTCCTTGTAAGGCTGTTTTTGCCCTGATCAAACAAACCATGACAGGGAAGGCAAGGCTACAACTAAATGCTTTTAAGTCATCATATCTATGGATTAGTGGGTGTCAAGGCTGTCCATTGGCTGGAGGTGACCAGTATGCCCTTGAGGTACTAGACTGCCCTGCTGTACATGTCATGTAAGGGAAATCACCTTGATTAATAGATAATCAGTAGGTAAAGTGATGACAATTGAAGAGTTATGCCGCGTACACACGACCGGTCTTTCCGTCAGAATGAACTCTGATGGTCTTTCCGACGGAGTTCTGCTGAAACGGACTTGCCTACACACGATCACACCAAAGTCCGTTCGTTTAGAATGTGATGACTTACGACAGGACTAGAAAAAGGAAGTTCAATAGCCAGTATCCAATAGCTGCCCTTGCGTCATTTTTGGTCCATCAGAATAGCATACAGACTAGTGGTTTTCCCGATAGGAACTGATTCCGTCGGAAAGATTTGAAACATGTATTATTTCTAGGTCCGTCAGAGTTTTTGAAAAAAAAAGTCAGATGAAGCCCACACACGAGCGGGATGTCCGATGAAACGATTCCGTCGGACTTTTCCTGCCGGAAAGTCCGATCATGTGTACACGGCATTAGCCATCACTCAGTTGTTGCAGACAGATATTGGTCCAATGATTTTTGGTTGTGAAGATTTGTGGACACAGACAGGACACCTAAGAAAATGTACCCCATCACTGCAATCCAAAGAACTCAAGCATGTTGATGTAAACCCAATCACCTAAATCTCATATAAACTTTAACCTGATAGCATTACCTGCCAAACCTATTTTTTTAATCACTAGTTTGTATGAAAATAGCAGCTGGTGATACTGATATAAAGTCCTTGTTTGGACACTTTGAATTATGTGGTGATAATGCTCTGCCCACAATTCCTGCCTGTCTATCACCCTGTTACATATTTTCCCAAAGAATCTGTACTGATGCACATTGTCCAGGATTCTTCTACTGTTGTCATTTAAAGGGAACTTTCATCTTAAAGCCAAATCATCTGCAAAGCAGATTTAAAAAAAAATCAGTTGCTGAAAAAAAGAAAAATACTTACCTCAGCCCCGGCCTCCAATGTTTCAAAGAGGAGTGGGTGACCTTACCGTGCCTCACTGCTGCCCCTGGGATAGCTGGACACCAGAAATCTTGTGAGAATATGCCTAATGCCGCGTACACACGACTGAACTTTCCGGCAGAAAAGGTCAGACGGAATCGTTTCATCAGACATTCCGATCGTGTGTGGGCTTCATCGTACTTTTTCTTTCTAAAATTCTGACGGACCTAGAAATAGAACATGTTTCAAATCTTTCCGATGGAATCAGTTCCTATCGGGAAAACCGATCGTCTGTATGCTATTCCGACGGACCAAAAACGACGCAAGGGCAGCTATTGGCTACTGGCTATTGAACTTCCCTTTTTCTATTACGTCATCACGTTCTAAACAATCGGACTTTGGTGTGATCATGTGTAGGCAAGTCCGTTTCAGCGGAACTCCATCGGAACTCCGTCAAAAAGTCTGTCAGAGTTCATTCCGACAGAAAGACCGGTCGTGTGTACACGGCATTACAATGGGCCTCTTGTTTCCACTCCATAATCCTCAATGTTGCAATCTTGCACAGACAGAGCTCTCTCTATATTACATGTATGTACTGTACAGGGTTACAGCTGTGCTCATAATTCTACATACCCCTGGCAGAATTTGTAAGATGTGGATTATTTTTTTAAGAAAAAACATTTATTTCATTTTTATGAGATTCCAATTAAACATCTCAAAATAGCATAACCCTAATTAGTGAAGGAATCACCAGACAAAAGTCTTTGTAATCACAATGCACTTCCTGACCTTTGAACTCAGGTCATCTGGCTTACAAGGCCGATAAGTTAAGATTTGGATGATCCACCCCCCTCCCCCTCTATAATAGGATGAGGTCACAGCAGCCATAGTGACATGTGCTTTATCTGTGATAGGGAAGATATAAGGAGTGCTGCTGATAAAGTGCACAGGGAGAGATTAGTGTAGGGATTGTAGGGGTTGGCAGGTCTGTTATAGTAAATGTAAACCCTTACTGAATGCCATAGAGGTATTGAGAAAGATTTCATGAAATTATAAGTTATGGTAATTATTTGTGTAAAGGAAATGTGGAAGTTCTATATATAATTGTATTGTATTTTGTATGTATTGCACACGTCCCTCGCTGTGCACACGGCACTAATAATGTTTTCATTACATGTTTGCGTTCTTTCGAGTCCTGATTAGAATTAGTCTGCCTATGTTACGCCCCTTGTCACCATACAAGTACAATTGTAATATTAATGTGATACCTACGTAATCATGTGTATAAAAACCTTCAATTGTGTCATAATAAAGCAGAACAGTTATTTGGAAAGATGCTGAGTGTATCTTTTGTGTCTGTTCTCTACTGCAGTAGTTATTATTAATTTGGAACCACTAATCAATATGAGGATAGGAGTTGCCTATCTATAAATGTCCATGTCATTTGTATCTTTGCTTATTATAATATGTCTATGCAATGTAAGGCTGACGTGTCATTAAGAAAACCTTTTACCCAACTCCATGTCATTTCATGTCTTGTCAGATAAAGTTGTAATCTGATTGAACTTTGTAATATCTGTCATGTTTGTCAGTGGAAACTGTTATCATATCAATGTGACCTTTGTCATGTGACTATCTCCATGTTATGAGAATTCATTATCTCAAGGTACACCTATAATAATTAGGACATAAAAGAGATTTCATTCAATAAAATAATACATAATGAGATTCCTTATGAAGTCTGTAGTCTGTGACATCACATAACCGCACACCATCTGACAATTTCCTGACCAATCATATCACACATCCATAATATATAAATAAAATATTCATCATACAAATATACGCCATTTCTTCTGCAATATCACCTTTAACCATTTTGCTGTCAGAACCATTTTTTCTGCACAAATAATAAAATGCACATTTTAAGCCTGAAGATGGGGTAAACTCCCTAAATATTATATATTGTCTGAAAGCAGAGAACCTGGAGAATAAAATGTTGGTAGTTTTATGTCACACGTTTATAATGGAATTGTTTATAAAACGCATATTTTCACTAAAGAAAATACACTAAAGTTAATTTTAGTGCACATAAATGCAATATATTACCCAATTTTTATTAAAAAATAAAATTTGAGGTTGTGTTCAGTAAATAGATCCCCAACATGTCACAACTTCAAATTGTGTGTGCCTCTGAAACTACCACAAACTTTGCTACTCAGAATTGTCCATAGTTGACACTTTAAAAGCCTTTATTCTATCAGTTTAGTTACTTTTTTGTATTTATTATTTGTTACTATTTTAACTTTTTTTTCACAAGTATCCCTTGAATTCCACAGAAGAAAGATAATAGAGTGTTAATTGTGTATTATCTGCTTCTCTGGACACCTTTGTTGTCGGCGCCTTACTATTAGACATGTTCGTTTCATTCCCAATCGAAATTTGAACAACATTTTCATTATTCAGAGATTCAAATTTGTCTGAATTTCTGAATTATAGTAGAATTGAATTTCAACAAATCCAAAATGAAGAAATGAAATTTGTCCAAAATAGCCAATTATTCAAATCAAATTTGAATCAAACCAAACTCTAATTGAATTGGATTTGAATTTGAATTTGAAAACAAATTCAAAATGTAAACATATTGCTGACAATTACTGATGTTCTTTAACCACCTCAATACCGGGCACTTTCACCCCCTTCCTGCCCAGGCCATTTTTCAGCTTTCAGCGCTGTCACACTTTGAATAAGCGGCACTGATGGGTGGCACTGGGCACAGATAGGCAGCACTGGTGGGCACAGATAGGTGGCACTGATGGGCGTCATTAATGGGCACTGATGGGCATTGATGGGTGGCATTGATTGGCAGCAGTGATGAGCATTGATGAGCACCAGTGATGGGCATTGATGGGCAGCACTGATAGCCAGCACTGACTGGCATCACTGATGGCCACTGATTGCTGGCCCTTGTGGGCACTGACTGCTGGCACTTGTGGGCAAAGATTGGTGCCAATTGTGGGCACTGGTTGGCACTGATTGCTGGCAGTAGAGGGCATACATTGCTGCCATTGCTGGCACTTAATTGTAATCAGGGCACTGATGATCAGTGCCCTGATTACATCCCTAGATGTCCTCTGTCAGGAGATGCCGCTGATCGGCTCTCAGCTGTAAACATCTCCGTGTTTACATGTGACCAGCTGTGATTGGATACAGACGATCACATGGTTAAAGAGCCGCAGCCACAGCTCTTTACGCAGATTGGGGGCGCGTCTTGTCCTAGCAACACGGCGTGGCCCCAGGGAGAAAGCAGTCATTCTGGAGGGCCATCATATGACATCCACCCAGAATGAGAGCCGTGCTGCCCAGCTGTCATTTGACGGCTGGAGGGCAGGAAGAGGTTAAAGACTGTGGGGGGGGTTATTTATTAAAGCTGGAGAGTGCAAAATCTGGTGCAGCTCTGCGTAGAAACCAGTCAGCTTCCAGGTTTTGTTGTCAAAGCTATGCGCAGCTGCACCAGATTCTGAGTGCTCCAGTTTTAGTAAATCTCCCCCTATGTGTATATTAGTGGACCTAAAAGATCTGATGATGTTTTGAATCCAAAGGATCTTCAAATATTGATTAGATTTAGATTTTTCTTCTCCTCGCTCACTCTGCATTTTATAAATGGATAAAAATAAAGAAGTAAATCTGTATATATGAAATCATTTGTACTTTACATTATTTCTTCACACCTGCCTAAATCTTTTGCACAGTACTGTACATAGAGACAGCAAAATATTGATGACAAATGTTTCTTTTATAACTGAGAAGACATCACATATTGGGAATAAATCTTATTTTTAATGCAAATAAGATGAATGTGTCTTTTTTTTTTTTCTGGTGAATTATAATTTTATCATCATTTGTGTGCAGATCACCATACAGATCATTCATAAAGTATTCAGATCCCCTTCACTTTTATCTGGGTTGTTATGTTGCACCCGGATGATACTACAGATGTTTACATTCAATTTTCTCTCATTAATCTACGCTCAGCGCCCCATAATGATAAAGTGACAACAGCATTTTAGAAATGTTTATAAATGTATGAAAAAGGAAAAACTGAAGTCTCACATTGACAGAAGTATTCAGATTCTTTACAACAACACTTGAAATGTACCTCAAATACCTCCCAATCCTTGATCATTGGTGAGATGTTTCTACACCTTGATTGGAGTCCACCTAAATTGATTGGACATGGTTTCGAAAGGCCCACACCTCTCTATAAAAGATCTTACAGCTGACAATGCATACTATATCAGAGCAAAGGAAGAGGTCAACGGAACTGACTGAAAAGCTCAGAGACAGGATTATTGCAAAGCACTAGGGATGAGCCCAATGTTCGAGTCGAACTTAAGTTCGACTCGAACATCGGGTGTTCGCCTGTTCGCTGAACAGCAAACAATATGCGGTGTTCGCAGCAAATTCAAAAGCTGCCGGAACACCATTAAAGTCTATGGGACACGAACAAGAAAAATCAAAAGTGCACATTTTAAAGGCTTATATGTAAGTTATTGTCATAAAAAGTGTTTGGGGACCTGGGTCCTGCCCCAGGAGGCATGTATCAATGCAAATTTTTTTTTTTAAACGTCCGTTTTTTCGGGAGCAGTGATTTTTTTTTAATGCTTAAAGTGAAATAAAAATGAAATATTCCTTTAAATATCATGCCTGGGGGTGTCTATAGTATGCCTGTAAAGTGCTACATTTTTCCCGTGTTTAGAACAGTACCACAGCAAAATGACATTTCTAAAGGAAAAATTGTCATTTAAAACTGATCGTGGCTGTAATGAATTATTGGGTCTCGGCAATATAGATACAGATAATTGAAAAAAAGTTCATGGGATCCCCCCCTCCATTACCAGGCCCTTTGGCTCTGGTATGAATATTAAAGGGAACCCCAAATCAAAAATTAAAAACAAAATTGCATGGGGGTCCCTCTAAAATCCATACCAGGCCCTTAAGGTCTGGTATAGATTTTAAGGGGAACCCCGAGCCAAAATAAAAAAAAATGGTGTAGGGCCCCCCAAAAATCCATAGGGGGGGACGAGAGAGTGCCCTCTCCTGAACCTTACCAGGCCATATGCCCTTAACATGGGAAGGGTGCTTTGGGGTCCCCCCCAAAACACCTTGTCCCCATGTTGATGGGGACAAGGGCCTAATCCCCACAACCCTTGCCCAGTGGTTGTGGGGGTCTGCTGGCGGGGTCTTATCAGAATATGGAAGCCCCCTTTAACAAGGGACTCCCAGATCCAGACATCCCTATGTGAATGGGTATTGGGTACATTGTACCCCTACTCATTCACCCAAAAAAGTTACCACTAGTTACCACTAGTTACTGTCTATAACAAGCGGGGTCCCCTATCTATGCTAGCCACTCGCAAAATGTGCCCCAAAACTTGGGGGCAGGGACTTAAATAGATCTTGCTGACTCAAGATGGCCAACAAGGGTCACATGGCCACAGTGTAAACAACCAGAACACTGCTCCATTGACCCAGAATACCATAGAGAAACTGTATTTCTCTTGGACTTCTTCTCCAAGCTGTGGTATCACTCGGGTTGAGTGTCACCTACAGTGAAGAAAGACTATACCTGCCTACATGTCTATCCCACACAAGTGTGCCCATAGCAAGCAGCAGAAGGGCAGGGGGGAGGAGGGGGAGGAGCCAAGAGCACCTGCAGGGGACCCCAGAAGAGGAGGTTTGGGGCTGTTCTGTGCAAAACCGTTGCACATAGTAGATAAGCATAACATGTTTGCTATTTTTAAAAAAATCCCTTTACAATCAATTTAACTCTAGTCAGACTTGTTGTGATTTTCCAGGTTTGATTTCATACTGTCCTATCATCCAGGATCCAGGAATACTAAAGCTGATGTGTTATCCCATTCCTTCAAGAAACAAGATGTGGAGCCACAACCGGCCTTTAATATTGACCCATCTCAGATGCTGAAAGATGCACAGATATGCTTAAATCAAATTTCCCCTGGAAAAACTTTTTTTAAATTCCTGAGAGAATACACTCCCACAAGGGTACAAAACTGAATTGCAATACAAGAAATGAACAGCAAATCATTGTACAAAGTGAGAATGGTAGGCCTATTTAAGTCCTGTAGGAGTAAGAGAGAAACATAGTACAAATCTTAGTGCTTAGTATTTATGTGTAGCACCCTCTAGTGTGTGCTACTAGTAGTACTCTGACTCATATTAACAGGTGAGTCTGTAATTAGGTCAGGGTTACTAGAGGCCAAGGCTAGATGACTCATCCTGGCAGCTCTATGGTGCCCCCTTCCATTTCTTGAATGTTGAAGCATGTTCTAGAATTAGTGGGTGTTCGCTAGAAGGGGCTGCCATAAATATTTATGGGCCCTCTGCCAATCCCCAAGAATAGGCCTGGTAGGGGTCTAGGAAAACAGATAAATAGACATGGGCCATGACAGCAAGGGAGATCAGGTTGAAGATGAAGGAGCAGAGCTGAGGAGGCTGTCAGTGGCCATTGAGGGACCCCTTACTGGGTGGGGTGAGCCTCAGGCTTGGAGCTCAGGAAAAGGTGAGGAGCAAGCAGAGACAGTGAGTAGATCAGCACAGTGCAGGGGCAAGACAAGCGGAGAGACTGTCATCTGTAACGGTGCTCTCTTGAGAACCGTAGTATGCCAAGTCTTGTCATTGGTACACACCTGAAATAGATGCCCATAAAGTGCATAAGGGGCATATGTAACAGTGGGGGCAGAGGTGGAGGACCTTTCGAGGATGGAATAGAGAAATTGTAGAAAAAAAAATATATGTATATATATACTGTCAGGGAAATTTTAAGCTTCTCCCTATAAGCAAATAATTTCTTTGCGCTTAAAAGCACAAAAAACAGCTCTCTTATATAATGCCGGGAAAGAGCGATTGTATTTCTCCAAGTAACACAGACACAGATGCTGGTTTCACCTTGAGCTTAGCAGAATCCTCGAGAGAATAGCCAGCTTCTTTTATTTATACTATAAGCATGAATAACAAAGGAAGGTGGTGGCTTCAGAATCAGCCAATCAGACACTTGTATTCTTTCAAAAGAACCAATCACACACATGTATCTATTCAAATAGAAATACAGCAGTGATGTGTGCAAATGGTCATGTGCAGAGCCATGCAGCAAGCGTCTTTGTGAGACACAGAGTGTCTCACAATTTGAGCACTACTTACATGGCTCTGAACATGATCGTGTGCACATTCCCACTGCTACCAATGATGCGAGCCATACTCTATCATGGCTCAGTGGGCCATAATTTTGTATGGTTATGCTATGGTTCCCATGTACGCAGATCTGCTTACTTAGGAGTTTAGATGCGGTTGCCATGGAGTGGCCAGTCCCTTGGTGAGGCATAAACAAACATCCTTAAAAGAGCAAACAGATCTGCCGTGTCCACGGGAAGGTTTCCGCAGCCAATGGTCTTCCATCAATGTCTGTATGTGCGAATACGCTCACATGAGCGTATTACAGCAAAACTGACACTGGGGGACAACTGACAACATACATTAATAAAAATTTCCACAACAATACATATCTCTCTAGGCATATATGTAACATCCCAAAACTATTGATATGACTATGCATTCGTTTATAAAGACACTGCCTAAGCAGTAGGGATGAGCTTTATGTTTGGGTCGGGTCAGCTAAGAGAACCATAATTGGCCAAAGGCAGGGTGCCTTTGGCCAATCATGGCTCAGGGGGACTAAGTCCATGCCCCACACATTATAAGGCTGCCTGCACGTTGGCCCTGTGTAGTGTGTTGTTGGCGTGGACGGAGAGAGAGTGTGATTTAGATTAAGCAGGCAGGCAGGTTATTCAGTTAGCTGCAGTGTATTTAACATATATATACAGTCAGTCTCGTGCTTATATATACAGTATATATACATATATATATATATATATATATATATATATATATATATATATATATACACTGCATCCAGTTTAGCTATATCTGACTGCAGGCCATTCCTGGTGTGTTTTTTCTAATATACTTCAGGCAGGCAGGTTATTCAGTTACCTGCAGTGTATTTAATATTTACAGTATCTCACAAAAGTGAGTATACCCCTTACATTTTTAAATATTATCCTTAAATATAAATAATAATATATCCTTAAATATTTTATTATATATTTTCATGTGACAACACTAAAGAAATGACACTTTGCTACAATGTAAAGTAATGAGTGTACGGGTTGTATAACAGTGTAAATTTGCTGTCCCCTCAAAATAACTCAACGCACAGTCATTAATGTCTAAACCGCTGGCAACAAAAGTGAGTACACCCCTAAGTGAAAATGTCCAAATTGGGCCCAATTAGCCATTTTCCCTCCCCGGTGTCATGTGACTCGTTGGTGTTACAAAGTCTCAGGTGTGAATGGGGAGCAGGTGTGTTAAATTTGGTGTTATCGCTCTCTCTCTCTCTCATACCGGTCACTGGAAGTTCAACATGGCACCCCATGGCAAAGAACTCTCTGAGGATCTGAAAAAAAAGAATTGTTCTACATAAAAATGACCTAGGCTATAAGAAGTTTGCCAAGACCCTGAAACTGAGCTGCAGCATGGTGGCCAAGATGATACAGCGGTTTAACAGGACAGGTTCCACTCAGAACAGGCCTCGCCATAGTCAACCAAAGAAGTTGAGTGCACATGCTCAGAGTCATATCTAGAGGTTGTCTTTGGGAAAAAGACGTATGAGTGCTGCCAGCATTGCTGCAGATGTTGAAGGGGTGGGAGGTTAGCCTGTCAATTCTCAGACCATACACCTCACACTGCATCAAATTGGTCTGCATGGCTGTTGTCCGAGAAGGAAGCCTCTTCTAATGATGATGCACAAGAAAGCCCACAAACAGTTTGCTGAAGACAAGCAGATTAAGGACATTGATTACTGGAACCATGTCCTATGGTCTGATGAGACCAAGATAAACTTATTTGGTTCAGATGGTGTCAAGCATGTGTGACAGCAACCAGGTGAGGAGTACAAAGATAAGTGTGACTTGCCTACAGTGAAGCATGGTGGTGGGAGTGTCATGGTCTGGGGCTGCATGAGTGCTGCCGGCACTGGGGAGCTGCAGTTTATTGAGGAAACCATGAATGCCAACATGTACTGTGGCATACTGAAGCAGAGCATGATCCCCTCCCTTTGGAGACTGGGCCGCAGGGCAGTATTTCAACATAACGACCCCAAACACACCTCCAAGACAACCACTGCCTTGCTAAAGAAGCTGAGGGTAAAGGTGATGGACTGGCCAAGCATGTCTCCAGACCTAAAGCCTATTGAGCATCTGTGGGGCATCCTCAAACAGGAGGTGGAGGAGCGCAAGGTCTATAACATCCACCATCTCCATGATGTCTTCATGGAGGAGTGTAAGAGGACTCCAGTGACAACCCGTGAAGCTCTAGTGAACTCCATACCCAAGAGGGTTAAGGAAGTGCTGGAAAATAATGGTGGCCACACAAAATATTGACACTTTTTTTTATACATTAAAGTTTATTGAGAAACAAAAGAAAAAGTTGTATACAAGCATGGAAAACAATCAAAATGCAGACATGTGATACGATCAAGCACATAGTCAGAAAGAGAAAAAAAAGCCATGTTTTCTAAGTCAGTGGGTGGTAATATATAAAAACAGAAATAACAAAATGAACCACAAGCAATGCCTGGGTCCTCAGCTTGGTGACAGGTTCCACCACCATCGTAATGTAATTTCCCATTTGTCATATTTAAAGAGAGATGATACAGAGAAAAGAAAAGAGGGAGGAAAGTATAGAGAGAGAGAAAAAAGGCATACTATAGACACCCCCCAGGTACGAAATGTAAAGGAATATTACACTTTAATGCCCCGTACACATGGTCGGACATTGATCGGACATTCCGACATCAAAATCCTAGGATTTTTTCCAACGGATGTTGGCTCAAACTTGTCTTGCATACACACGGTCACACAAAGTTGTCGGAAAATCCGATCATTCTGAACGCCGTGACGTAAAACACGTACGTCGGGACTATAAACGGGGCAGTAGCCAATAGCTTCCACCTCTTTATTTATTCTGAGCATGCATGGCACTTTGTGCGTCAGATTTGTGTACACACGATCGGAAATTCCGACAACGGATTTTGTTGTCAGAAAATTTTATAGCCTGCTCTCAAACTTTGTGTGTCGGAAAATCCTATGGAAAATGTGTGATGGAGCCTACACATGGTCGTAATTTCTGACAACAAGGTCCTATCACACATTTTCCGTCGGAAAATCCGACCGTGTGTACGGGGCATTATGGTTATATTGTAGTGAGAGGATGTTTTGAACTACCAGCAATTATCATCAGGATCAAGCAAATATCGAGACAGGTGTCTAGTGAATCCATATGTAACACTATATATTCCAAGTCCTGAAGTAGGATTAAAAAGAGTTAAAGTGGATGTAAACCCAATGTCATCCTTTCTAAACTACTGCCATAGGGGTTATCTATAAGGATATACATGTCTCCTGCATGTATCTTTACCTGTCAAATGTCTCCCCTCTGTCTGTTATTAGACCCAAAAAACTGCAGATTCTGTGGGTGGGTCTGTTGTCTGGAGCTCGGTGGGTGGAGTCGTGATGTCAGTAGACTCCCCGCCCACCTCTACACTCCCCTTGTCAATATGCATTTTCTCCTGTGTATTCCTTACACTGAACTTCTCCTATGATCTCTAACATCCAGTGAAAAGACAGGAAAGTAACCACATGACTTCAGCATGCCAAATCATGCTGAGGTGTGGAACAGCCAATCCTTGCAGAGCTGCTGAAGAAAGGAGTGGGGGAGGGAATTAAATACTGCATGTGTCTTAGGCTGGTGCACAAGATATGTAAATCACCTGTCACTCACAGCAAGGGGGAGTATTTGATTGATTTATCTCACTGAACAATAAAAGAGGATTGCTCAGAGACGGATTAACTCTGTGTGGCAAGACTGGGCTCAAATGATAGGAAGTCTTATACTTTACTGTATGATATAAAAAAACAAATTGGGTTTACATCCACTTTAAGAAGACCAGCAAGGGTAATACGTTCATGTGCGGTGAAGATATGAGATTCAGTGAATTATGGTTGACCTATTAAATTTTCATAACATTGAGAATATCTAAAGACAAACCAGGGAGACCAAGTTTTGTGGTAACGGTCAACATTCTCAGTAGACTGGGCCTTGGTATCCTCCATCTCGCAGATGAAGGAGACCTTATGGAGCCAGTCTTTCAGAGTGGGGGTCCTTGTTGATTTCCAAAAAAGCGGAATCAGAGAGTTAGCTGCATTAATCATATGTCTAGAGAGGGAATTCTTGTATTGCTTGAGAGAAAAATTTGAAATGTGTAGCAAACAACAAGTCGCATCAAGCTTAAGTTTGGTCATTGTAATTTGATAGACAATCTCATTCACTTTGGACCAGAATGGTAGTATCATTTCACAATGCCACCAAATGTGTAGCAAGGTACCTTTTTGTTTATTGCATCTCCAGCAAATATCTTAGGAGTGAGGATACCACTTGTGGATTTTCTCTGGAGTGGCATACCAGTGAGTTAGAATTTTTAGAATTGTTAGAGTTTTATATGCAGTTTCCTGCATTCGGGTGCTGAGTGAACATCTGTGGGCCAAGACACAGGATCTTTCCCATTGATGATCTGTGATCAGTATTCCAAGCTCATCTGTCCATCTCTCTCTGAACCTGTCCAGGCTCGCAATCTTTAGACTCTGCAACCATGTATATGAGGTGGAGGTGGCTTTCTGAACCTGTTCTCCTTTTAAGCACACCGACTCAAACTCAGTGAGGTCTCTCATGAAGTGACTTCTACGAGCAATATTATTGACATAGTGGTGCACCTAAAGATACGACCACATGGGCATGAGGGGAGTATTATTGTCTTCCTTGAGTTGGTTGAAATCTTTCATTGTCTTATTGGTAAAGCAATGTAAAGCAAGGAGAGGCAAAGTCTTGTCTGATGGTCTCAATAAGCGATTCCCCAACCCTGGTGGGAAATCAGGAGATATTTCTCCCAGCACTTGCGGCCATCGATCGGCGGGAACGAGTGTGATGCAGATGGCGGCTCTGTTTGCTCATCCTCACTCAATTCAGTGCAGAATGACGGGTTAGGGCCGCTAGTCCAACGGAGCTCTTCAGCTAAGCTGCCATTCTTGCCGCGTGCCAAGCCACGCCCCAAATATTGACACTTTGGGCCCAATTTGGACATTTTCACTTAGGGGGGTACTCACTTTTGTTGCCAGTGGTTTAGACATTAATGGTTGTGTGTTGAGTTATTTTGAGGAAACAGCAAATTTACACTGTTATACAAGCTGTACACGCACTACTTTGCATTGTATCAAAGTGTAATCTTCAGTGTTTTCACATGAAAAGATATAATAAAATATTTTATATGCAGTGTATATAAATAAATATTTTATGCAGTGTATATATATATATATATATATATATATATATATATATATATACACTGCATCCAGTGTAGCCAAGCCTATATCTGACTGCAGGTAATTTCTGGTGTACTTTTTATAATATACTTCAGGCAGGAAGGTTATTCAGTTAGCTGCAGTGTATTAAATATATATATATATATATACTTTTCTGGCGGTGTACACAGTGCACAATACAGTGCACCCATAGTTGCTATTAGACTTCTGGTGGTGTACACAGTCCTGTGCAGCCATAGTGCAGTTGCTACTACTTTTCTGGTGGTGTACACAGTACACAATACAGTGCACCCATAGTTGCTATTACACTTCTGGTGGTGTACACCGTATTGTTCACCCATAGTGCAGTTGCTATTACTTTTCTGGTGGTGTACACAGTACACAATACAGTGCACCCATAGTTGCTATTACATTTCTGATGGTGTACACAGTACCGTGCACCCCTAGTGCAGTTGCTACTACTTTTCCGGTGGTGTACACAGTACACAATACAGTGTAGTGTGGTTTTGCTAAACAAAATTTACAGCATGTCCGGAAGGCCACCAAGGAGAGGCAGAGGCTCACAGGCCACTAAAAGAAGGCAAGCAGGCTCTGTGTCTACAGTCAACAGTGCTGGTCATGGACACGGTGCACCCTCAGCACATGGCCGTGGGGCATGCTTGACCTTTTTTTCTGCAGCTGGCTGTGTTATTGAGCCACAACATGCAGAAGAGTTGGTGGAATGGATAACAAAGCAGTCCTCATCCTCCTCATCCTCTGTCACCCAGACGTATTTTGCCTGCCAATGCAGCTGCCAAATCGACCTATTCCATCGGCTCCAGGTCAACAGTCACTCCTTTCCTAGCCCCACCATCATGCACGGAGGAGTCCCCCAAACTATTCAACACAGTGTTGGGTACATGCTGCAGGAGGATGCGCAGTGATTGGAGGGCTCCGATGATGATACCCTGGTTGAGGTAAGGAGTAACGTGAGCCTAGAAAGAGGGGGTGCCCAAGAAGGACAAAAAACTGGCAGTCATGTTCCCCCAGCTGCAGCATACTGCCAAGTTTGCTTCAGCGATGAGGTGGGAGGGGATGATGAGGTCATTGACTCTACTTGGGTGCCTGATAGAAGAGAGGAGGAGGCACATCTCCAAAGAGGCAGGATGCCCTCCAGGGGGCAGCTAAAGGGCAGCCACCCTATTGCATCACACTGCAGAGCTAAGCAGGTGCGGGGCGCTGCCGACTCCCCATATATTTTTAAAAGTTCTTTGGTGTGGGCCTTTTTTGACATGTGTGCAGCAGATCGCACCATTGCTGTTTGCAACATATGTCTGAAGCGTATCAAGCGTGGCCAAAAAAGCAGCCGCTTGGGCACCACATGCTGGACCAGACATATGACGACCTCCCATGCAGTCTGTTGGCAACAGCACTTAAAAGGCTCACATCAAAGAATAAGGCAGACCTCTCCTTGGTCCTCATCAGCTGGGATCTCCAACCACACTATACCGCCAGTCCTCTCAGAAACCTGCACTGAGAGGAATGAACGTATAGAAATAGGTGTCCCAAGTACTTGCGGCCAATCTGCTAGCGGTACACCAACATCCGATTTTAGCAGGCAAATTTCCGTACCTCAGTTGCTAAACTGTTGAAAGAAATTTAGTCCCAGCGATCCACATGCTCAGCGTCTGAATGCTAGCTTGGCCAAATTGCTAGCACTGCAACTGCTGCCTTTTCAGCTGGTAGACTCTGCCCCCTTTCATGAATTTGTGGAATGTGCGGTACCTCAGTGGCAGGTTCCCAAACTCAATTTCTTTTCATGGAAGGCCATTCCGGCTCTCTACCAGCATGTGGAAGGCAATGTCTTGGCCTCGTTGGACAGGGCAGTCAGCAGTAAGGTGCATATTCATGGTTCAGCAGGCATGGACAGGGATGTTACCTTTCTTTCACGGTGCACTGGGTAATTCTGCTGACAGCTGGGAAGGATGCAGGACAGGGTTCAGTATTGTTGGAGCTTGTTCCACCACCACGCCTCCAAAATGCTAGTAGTGGGAATTCTGCCACAGCTCTCTCCTCCACCCCCTCCTCTTCTTCTTCTTCTATGGCCTCTTTCTTTGCAGATTTGTCCTCTGAACCAGCGGTGCTCCGTAGGGGCTCAAGGGGCTATGCAAGCACTCAGGCAAAAAGATGCCATGCGGTGCTTGGGTTGGTCTGCTTAGGACACAGGAGCCACACTGGGGCAGAGATTCTGTCAGCTCTGCAGGGGCAGGCTCAGAGGTGGTTGACGCCACGCCAGCTTCAGCCAAGAATGGTTGTATGCGACAATGGCACCCATCTCCTCTCCACCCTCTGACAGGAACACTTGACCCATGTTCCCTGTTTGGCTCCCGTCCTGAATTTGGTGGTGCAGCGGTTCATGAGCAGGTACCCAGGCTTCCTGAGGCAGGCCAGGAAAGTCTGTGGTCATTTCCGCCGGTCATATAATGCCAGTGCTCGACTGGCTGACTTTCAAAGGGAATGCAACCTGCCCAAGAACCGCCTCATTTGTGACATGCCCACCAGGTGGGACTCAACATTGGCAATGCTGCAGCGGCTGCACACACAGCAGAGGGCCATCAATGAGTACCTTGTGAGTATGGCACCAGGGCAGGGTCAGGGGTGCTTGGATTTTTTTCACCATGCCAGTGGCTACTGATCAAGGATGCATACACTGTTCTGTCACCATTTGAGGAGGCCACAAGGATGGTGAGCCCACCAAGAGTAACTGTGAGGGCTTACAGTGTTGTGGCACCACCACCACCACCAAAGGCCCAATTTGTCTCCCCCTGTTTAACAGTGGCATGTAATTACAATTCATGATATAATATTTCACAGCAGGGCCTTTTCCTGCGCCCACCAAGAGTAACTGTGAGTGCTTACAGTGTTGTGGCACCACCACCACCACCAAATGCCCAATTTTTCTGCCCCTGTTTAACAGGGGCATGTAATTACATTTCTTGATATAATATTTCACAGTAGGGCCTGTTCCAGTGCCCACCAAGAGTAACTGTGAGGGCTCACAGTGTTCTGGTACCACCAACATCTAATGCCGCGTGCAAATGAGCGGAATTTCCATCCACAAAATCTTGGATGGTTTTTCTGACGGAATTTCGCTCAAGCTTGTCTTGCATACACACGGTCACACAAAAGTTCTCTGAACTTTCAACCATCAAGAACACGGTGATGTACAACACTACAACGAGCCGAGAAAATGAAGTTCAATCCTTCCGAGCATGCGCAGAATTGTTTCCGAGCATGCGCGATTTTTTGCACATCCGAATTGCATACAGACGATCACATTTTCGAATAGGAACTTTTCCCGACCAAAAAATAGTGAACATGCTCTCAACCGATGGAGCATACACACGGTTGCATTTTCCGACAAAAAGCTCTCATCGGAGCATTTACGATTGTGTGTACGCGGCATAAGGCCCAATTTTCCACAGAGTTTATAGGGCAGGCCGTATAGTATATTCAGGCAGTCCACTATTTTCAAACATCCGACTTACAAATGACTCCTACTTACAAATGGAGGGAGACAACAGGAAGTGAGAGGAAATCTACCCCTAGGAAGGTAAATTATCTCCTGTAAGAATTAATATGGGAAAAAGGTGTCTCCACTGATGCTTTATCACCAATCCTTGTTTCCCTAATAACCCAAAATTTTAAAAATCCAATTGTCATTGGGACAGAAAGTGAGGTGAAATCTTCTGAACAGGTGCACAGACAGCAAAACAAATGTTACAGCGTTGATAACCCTTCCCTATATTATCCAAAAAACTTAAAAATAGATTTTTTGGCTGGAGCTACACTTAAAAAATGTACCTGTTCCAAATTACAAACAGATTGAACTCAAGAACAAACCTACAGTCCCTATCTTGTTTGTAACCCGAGGACCACCTGTATACTCCTGTTCAGAGTATGTAGGGCCTGGGCGCCCCACACCTTTTTTTGCGTGCGGGGTTCCCCTTATTATCCATACAAGACCCAAAGGGCCTGGTAATGGGCTGGTGGGGGGGACCCATGCCGTTTTTCTCAATGATTTTCATCTATATTGCCAGGACCAGACAATACAATACAGCCGCAAGCAGTTCTAAATGACTTTTATTCCTTTAGAAATGTCATTTTGCTGCAGGGACTGTTCTAAACACGGGAAAAAATGTGCCACTTTACAGGCATACTATAGTCACCACCCAGGCATGACATTTAAAGGAATATTTCACTTTTATTGTTTCACTTTAAGCATTATTTAAATCACTGCTCCAGAAAAAACTGACATTTTTAAAACTTTTTTTGATTTAATACATGTCCCCTGGGGCAGGACCCGGGTCCCCAAACACTTTTTATGACAATAACTTGCATATTAGTCTTTAAAATTAGCACTTTTAATTTTTCACGTTCGGGTCCAATAGACTTTAACGGTGTTCGTGTGTTCACACAAACTTTTTGTCAGGGTTCCCCTTAATTTCCATATCAGACCTGAAGGGCGTGGTGTGGATTTTAGGGCGACCCCCACACCATTTTTAAAAAAATTTTGGTTCGGGGTTCCCCTTAAAATTCATACCAGACCCAAAGGGCCTGTTAATGGATTGGGGGGGACCCATGAAATTTAATTTTGCTGTGGTACTGTTCTAAACACGGGAAAAATGCGCCATTTTACAGGCATACTATAGACACCCCCTTACGATATTTGAAGGAATATTTCATTTTTATTGTTTTACTTTAAGCATTAAAAAAATCACTGCTCCCGAAAAAACTTCTGTTTTTAAAAAAATGTTTGCATTGATACATGTCCCCTTGGGCAGCACCCAGGTCCTCAAACACTTTTTATGACAATAACTTGCATATAAGCCTTTAAAATGAGCACTTTTGATTTTTCATGTTAGTGTCCCATAGACTTTAAAGGTGTTCCGGTGGCTTTCGAATTTGCCGCAAACACAGCATATTGTTCGCTGTTTGGTATACAGGCGAACACCTGATGTTCGACTTGAACATCGGGCTCATCCCTAATGCCGAGATGGCCGATACCTGTACCTGAAGCTAGCTAACTGATAAGGATAGGTCTAGACCTGATTGCAGGAAGCTAAGAATGCCCTGGACTGCTGGAGCATTGCACGGGTTGACCTGGAGTACATGTGATCTGTGAAACTGGCCCATATTCCTTCATAGACCCTGTTGGTGCTCTTTCTTCCAGTGTTCAGGAGGGTAGGGATGACCTCTTCTGGGCAGTCTAGAGCTTCAAGCTTTCCCCTCTCAAGAACCAAGCCCTGAGGTGCAGGTGGGAAGGACAGGCATGCAGGGATGTGCCCTAAGACAATAGGCCCGGCCTGAGTGGCAGGGGAACTGAGTCCCGATAGCTGAGGAGTTATAAGAGAGGAAACCATGACCTGTTGGGCCAGAAAGGAATTATTGCTATCACTTCCACATTCTCTGTTCTATGTCTCCAGAGGAACTGGAGTATCACAGGCACCAGAGGAAAGGCATAAGCCTTGCAGAACTTCCACTGATCTATGAGGGCATCCATCCTATAGGCCTGAGGGTCTCGGAACCCTGAGTAGTACTTGGCCAACCTATTATTGCACGGGGAGGCACTTCTACTTCTGGTGACACTCTCAGGGTCAAAAGCCACTCCAACACTACTTTATGGAAAGAGCACTTGTTGTTGTTCATCTGAACACAAGATAGGAAATCTGCCTGAACATTCTGGATTCCGGGTATGTAGATTGTTGAAATATTGGACAAGTTCTTCTGCGCCCAGCTCATAATTGGCCCTCCTTCCTGTAGCAGGAACAAGCTGTGGGTTCCTCCTTGCTTCCTTATGTAGGCCACTGCGGTTGTATTGTCCAACCTGACCATCACTGAGGATTGCACCATTAGGTGACAGAAGGCTAGTAATGCCTGGAATGTGGCCCACATTTGCAGGATTTTTGGACACTATTCCATGTGAGGGGGAGTCCCATCTTCCCTGTGCTTCCTCCGATAGACAATGATCGCCCCAGCCCTTGTTTCTGGCATCTGATGTGATTGTGACCCATGTGATGGGAATGATCGAGTGGCAATTGTGAAGGTTTCCCAGCCGAAGGAGAGACACCCTCATAACTGGAGTAAGGTAGATGCCTTGGTTCTTGTCGTCTGATCTCCATTGCTGTAGAAAACCTTTCTGGAAGGGTTGTGTCCACCACTGTTCCCACTTCACCATGGGAATTGTAGCCGCCATGGTGCCAATCACTTTCAGAGACTAGAGGGCCGAGAGATGAGAGAGATGAGATGAAGCAAGGGCTGAGCGGATTCTGTTTCGAATCACTGCAATCTTCTCTTTGGACAACCCTCTACTGTGTTGAAGTGAACTCCGAGAAACACGAGGGACTGTGAGGGTTCCAGGTGACACTTCTCTAGAGTCAGGAGCCACCCGAACTTTTGAAGGGTGGAGATGACCAGGCTCCTGTGTTCTAGCAGTTGACATTTGTTTTGTGCCAGGAGAAGGACGTCATCTAGGTAGTGATGAAGACGAACCCCCTTGACTCGGAGCAGCGCCACAACTGCCAACAAGACTTTGGAGAAGATACGAGAAGATGTCGTTAGTCCAAAGGGGAGACAGGTGAAGTGTAAGTGCAGCGGGCCTACAGCAAAACAGAGGAATTGTTAAAAGTCTGCTGCTACCGGGCTGTGGAAATATGCGTCTTTCAGATCAATCAACACTAACCAGTCTCCTGGCTGCACCGACTGGATGGTGTATAAAGACTATATTTTGAATATTTCTTTCCTGATGAAGCAGTTGAGATGGGTCAAGTCTATGACCGGTCTGCATTGTGTCATTCTTTTTCTGTACCATGACCAGAGGAGAATACATGCCCTGGTCTTGCTAGCCGTCCGGAGCAGGAATAGCTGTGCCTTGCTCCAATAAAGAGTTTATGTAGGCTAATAGGATTTACTTTTTTTTTCTGAATGTGAAAGGGACATAGGAATGAATCTGAACCTGGAGGTGCTGCTGAAGACCCAGGTGCAACTTTAGGAGACCGTTTTGATGGTCCAGAAGTCCTGGATTGAGGCCACCCAGACATGCTGAAAGTGGAGAAGACCAGCCCCCACCTGGCATTCCTGTATAAAGCTTCAGACTAAAGAATGCAAAGCAAGTGGACCTTGAAACAAAATCGATAAGGCCGAGACCTGGCCTTTGATGGTACTCAAGGCCAGCTTCATCTCTAACCCCATTTGCAGAAAGGCAAGGATTCTACCCATAACATATTTTCTAGGATGCCAACCCCTGGATTCACACCAGGAAACATATGCCTTCCAGACTCTATAATAAATGACTCTGGAAACTGGCTTCCTTGCATTAATCAAAGTAGATATCACTGAGCCTGAAAGCCCATGATTCCTCAGAATGTGGGTTTCTATAGCCAAACCGTTAAATTTAGTGTTTGTAAGGTAGAATGGAATACTGGTCCCTGCGATAGCAGGTCTGGACAAACATGGTGGTAGGGTCCATGGGGCCCCTACCGCTATCTTTACTATTTCTGCATACCAAGATCTTCTGGGCCACGCTGGGGCCACGAGAACCACTGACTTCTTTCCTTGCTTGATCCTGCGAAGAAGTTGTGGTAGCAGCAGAATAGGAGGGAATGCATAAATCAGTGAGAACTGATCCCACAGGGTCACCAACGCATCTGTTCCGCATACAAGTAGATCCCTTGTTCTTGACACAAAGTTGTCGACTTTGTTGTTGAACCTGGATGCAAAAAAGATCTACATCTGGGATCCCCCATCTTTGTCATATAGCCAGGAAGATGTCTGGGTGAAGGGACCATTCCCCCGGGAACAACTGCTGGAGACTTAAGTAGTCCGCCTGCCAGTTTTCTACCCCTGGAATGAAGATTACCGATATGCATGGCACATGCTTTTCTGCCCAGGTTAGGATATGGTTTACCTCTCCCTGGGCTGCCTGACTTCTTTTGCCCCCTTGGTGATTGATATAAGCCACTGCTGTTTCATTGTCAGATTGAATCCTGACAGGAGAATCCCGGAACCTGAATGTCTAGGCATTTAGGGCTAGGTGCGCTGCCCAAATCTCTAGAATGTTGATGGGCAAGGTCCTTTCGGTTCTGAACCATTTCCCTTGGACAGATGCTTCTTCCAGGACTGTTCCCCAACCTGAAAGGCTGGCATCTGTTGTTACCATCTTCCAGGTAACTGGTAAGAATGATTTCCCCTTTTGCAGATTCTCGGATATCCTCCACCAACTGAGGCTCTGGCGCACTTTTGGCGACAAACGCAACAGAAAATCTAGTGCTTGGACCTTCTTGTTCCAGGCAGACAGGATACTGTTTTGCAGCAGTCTCGAATGAAACTGAGCATAGGGAACCACTTCGAATGATGCCACCATTTTCCCCAACAACCTCATACAAAGGCGAATAGAAGGATCCTTCTTCGCCCTGACCACCTGAATCAGCTCCTTTATGGCGCTGATCTTTGCCTGGGGTAAAAACACCCTCTTCTGGGCTGTATCTATAACCAGACCCAAGTATTCTAATCTTCTTACTGGCTTTAAAGAAGATTTCTCTAGGTTGAGGACCCAACCTAGGTATTCCAGGTAGTTGACTGTGGTGACCATACTTTGGTCCAAGCGGGCTACGGACCGGTCTATCAAGAGCAGGTCGTCTAGGTATGGTATTATCGTTATACCTAGAGTCCTTAATCTGGCCAAAGGAAGGGATAGAAGTTTTGTAAACACCCAAGGTGCAGTAGCTAGACCAAAAGGCAAGGCTACAAACTGAAAATTGAGTTTTTCTACTTTTTCTACTTCGAAACGTAGATATTTCTGGTGAGCGGGGAAAATAGGATACATGCAGGTATGCATCCTTGATGTCGATTGATGCCAGAAGTTCTCCTCCTTGTAGGATGGAGACTACTGATTGGATAGATTCCATGTGAAAAGAGCAGATATTGAGTAACTGGTTTAGATCTTTGAGATCTAGAATGGGTCTGACATCACCATTTGGTTTTGGCACAGTGAAAAGGTTTGAATAAAATCCCAACCCCTGCTCTTCCATGGGAACCACCATGATCACTTTTTGCAACAAAAGTCGGTCTAACGATTGAAAGAGAGAGTTCTTTTTTCTCTGAATCTTTGGGGACATTTGACCTGAGGAGACGGGAGTTCTCGGAACTCTAGTTTGTAACCTAAAGCTATTGTGGAGACCACCCATCTGTCTCTAAATTCTTCCTGCCAGACCCTTGAGAACTGCAGAAGTCTTCCCCCCACTCGAACAGGCCGGGGCACCACTTCATAAAGAGGCTTTAGCATTCTCTCTTGTAGGTTTCCTCCCCCAGGACTTCTTTTGTCCCTGGGGTTGACCCTGAGATTAACCTCTAGAACCTGATGGAGGAGGCCATTGCTACTGCCTGGAGGCTGAAGCCCCTGGCACTGGAAAAAGAGCCTGTTTAAATGAGGGATGTTTACTCTTTTTCCTAACTAGAAAAAGGGTACTTTTCCCACTTATTATCTTTTGGATATATTTGTCCAAATCCTCCCCAAACAGCTTTTCACCGCAGAAAGGAAAACCAGCCAGGAGCTTTTTGCATGGCACTTCAGCTGACCAACTTTTCAACCATAATATTCTACGCATATGTACCAACCCAAGCGTAAGATGAGAGGTTTGAAGAATATAATCTCTGATTGCGTCAATTGCAAAACACAAAGCCACTGGCAGCTCGGCTAAATCCTGGGCCTGCTGTTCAGGGAAAACCTTGAGCACCTGTTTCAAATGGTCTCTCAAGGATTGACATACCCCAATTGCTGCCACTGCAGGTTGATCCACTGAACCTGCCAAGGAGAAAATGTTTTTTAACTGGAATTCCAATTTTTTATCAGTTGGATCCCTAAGCATTTGTGCATTATCAACCGAACAAGTGAACTTTTATTCGCAGAGGATATAGCAGCATCAATTGCTGGTATACTCCACATCTTAGTACCTTTTTCCTCCATAGGATAAAGTGTTGAAAACTTTTTTAGAGGGCAAAAAATGCTTATCTGGGTGATCCCACTCAGAATGGATAAGCTTTTCTAGCAATGAATGGACAGGAAAGGCACGCAAAGCTTGAGGAGACTTTAGTGACCCCAACAAGAAGTGGGCTCTTCAACCGACTCAGTTAAGGGTAGCTTAAATGTGGCGCGGACCATTTCAGTACGATAATGCACCAGAAATTTCTCAGCTTGTGAAGCTGAAGAAGGTCCTTCCCCATGGAAGTGGAGGAATCTGTTTCCTGGGCAATCCATTGCTAATCCTCTAGCTTCCTGTGTAACAGGATCACACCCTGGCTCAGGTATATGTACCTGAGCCGGGGGGGCAGTATTCAGACTCTTGCTATCAGTACCCTAAAAGCTACCTGTGCCTGTGAAGATCCAAGACTAAGGTTGGGCCTCCAGGAGCAACCCCATGCCTCTCCTTGTCTACCTCTGCCTGGGCAATCCAATGCTAAGCATTGTGTTGTCAGGGTCATAGGATCACGCCAAGGCTCAGGTATATGTACACGAGCCAGGGGGGGCAGGTACTCAGACTCTTGTTGCCTGTCTCCCTGAAGGCCACCTGTACCTGTGAGGACCTCCAGGAGGTCTACTTGTGCCTCTCCTTGTACAGCTGCCTCTCTGCCTGCATGTTCTGCTCCTCTCTTTCTCTGGACCCAACGTATTCCTGCCAGGGGACCTGCATCCATGGACCTTCCTGGACCAGTCTTCTGTCACCTAGACCACCTCACCAGCTGTCTGGGACTGTCGGGCTTCCTCAGCATTCGTACAGGAGTGTGTGAACTTTCCTGTATCACCAGACCCTGCTTCCTAGGGGAAGATAGTCTGCAGCTGTATGAGGGAATCCACACACTGGCCACAGCACACAGTGCACACATGGAGGTGTAAAGAGGTGGGAACTGTGCATAAGGTGCCAGCTGTTTGCTGCATGTCTCCCCGCATATATGCGTTGCAGGCTGTGGGGGACATGTGGGGAGTGGAGGGGAAGTTGGGTGCTTTGACAGGTGACATTTTAAAACAGCTAGAAAGACTGCAGAAGTGGTCTTCCAATCCAGTACAATGGAGTGCAAAGGGTTTCAGTAATTCTGAGCAAATGCATAGTTACCACGAGTAACTCATTTTACCTATTTACCAATTTTTTGTTGTGCATTTTTCCTAGCAAAAAAAACAACAAAGCAAAGTGAATTTTAACAATTTGACATTCACTTTCCATCCTGTAAAAATATAATTTTACCAGAAAAAAAAAACATTTTTATATATATATATATATATATATATATATATATATATATATATATACAGTATATGTATTTAAAAGTATATCCTGAAAATGAATAAATATAATACTGAATTGTTAAAAGTGTACTGAATATGAAACATAAGAATAAACCAACTTTATTAGATCAGTTACACTGCCTGATATAGATTTTATATTTTCAGGTGGACGTTACTATTATTCTGTTCTTTGTTCTGTAGTGTAAATCGGTGTCAGCCGATGTGTATAAAGTTCCGATGATTGCTTCTACTTCTGGGCAGAGCTGCCGGTGACTGAGAGGATCTGCTGTGTGACATGAAATGTTCTCCAGTGCTCTGTGTCTTTTACCTGCTGATACTCGTCCTTCCCATCACATCCTATGGAGAAGTATTGACCCGGAGCTCAGCATCTGCTTGCAGACTTGATAGGCTAAAGCCATGGTTTGAGTATGAATATTACCAGGAGGGAGATGTTATCATTGGAGGATTAATCTCTGCTCACTTACACAGCCTATTTGATACAAGCATTAAAGATGTAAGAATTGGTTTTGATGGTTCTGTAACCGTTTCCGTGTGTCACACGTAAGTTTCCATTTCTCATCTCACTCTCTCTATATAACTCAACAAAGATAAATATAATGCTTTTTCTTCATTTTCATTGTATTGTTTTATGACAATTTACAAATGTATCTGTGGATGTTTTTTTATATACTGTCTCCTTATTAGAATACAGTCTGTGTTTCTCCAATAAACATTTAATACATGGGGCTTCCATAATATTGTGTCTTCAAGCCATGCTGAGATTTCTGATAAATAGCCAAGTCAAGTCCTTATAGACGGCATCTGCAGATGGTTCCATCTCTGCCAGGAGTGAGGGAGGGAGGGAGGTGTGCTGTCTTTCTATAACTTGAGTGTACGATCTCCTACTATTCAGGAATGTTCACAATAAAGGCTATTTACAGCATAGCAGTAAGTCAGTCTGGTTAAAAATTTAAGGGTATATGTAGAAATCAGGGAATACAGTATGACACTCAACAAATATTCACTGCGGGTGATTCTCCCAGTTTTATGTGTGTACCTCAGCGCTTTGGTTAATTTATATGAGTTGTATTAACGCTAACACCAAAAATGACTAGAACTCAAAAACTGCCACGATACACAGACCCCAAACTATCTCCACACATACAAGTTGGGTGTGCTATCCCTTTAAAAATGTAATATCTCACTATTGTACTAAAATACAATCCAAATTTCAAAATATTAACCGCTTCAGCCCCGGAAGATTTTTACCCCTTCCTGACCAGAGCACTTTTTGCGGTTCGGCACTGCATCGCTTTAACTGACAATTGCGCGGTCGTGCGCCGTTGCACCCAAACAAAATTGACGTCCTTTTTTTCCCACAAATAGAGCTTTCTTTTGGTGGTATTTGATCACCTCTGCGGTTTTTATTTTTTTGCACTATAAACAAAAAAATAGCGACAATTTTGAAAAAAAAAAAAGCAATATTTTTTACTTTTTGCTTTAATAAATATCCCCCAAAAATATATAAAGAAAACAATTTTTTTTCCTCAGTTTAGACCGATGTGTATTTTTCTACATATTTTTGGTAAAAAAATTGCAATAAGCGTATATTGATTGTTTTGCGCAAAAGTTATAGCGTCTACAAAATAGGGGAACATTTTTTTTTATTAGTAATGGCGGCGATATGCGATTTTTATCGGGACTGCGACATTATGGTGGACACATGGAACACTTTTGACACTATTTTCGGACCATTGTCATTTATACAGCGATCAGTGCTATAATAATGCACTGATTACTGTGTAAATGACACTGGCAGGGAAGGGGTTAAACACTAGGGGGCGATGAAGGGGTTAAGTGTGTCCTAGGGACTGATTCTAACTGTGGGGGGGTGGGCTACCACTGACATAAGAGCGATCACTGCTCCCGATGACAGGGAGCAGTGATCTCTGTCATGTCACAAGGCAGAACAGGGAAATTTCTTGTTTGCATAGGCATCTCTTCATTCTGCGGCTCTGTGACACAATCACCGGGACACCGGCAGACATTGAGTCCGCTGGTCCGGCGGGCACGGTCACGATGTACGAGGTGGGCGTGTGTGCGCCTGCTAGCCTTGCCAATTAAAGGGGACGTACAGGTACACCCATTTGCCCACCACTGCCATTGTGCCGACGTATATTGGCGTGCAGCGGTCGGCAAGTGGTTAAAAATGTAATATCTCACTATTGTACTAAAATACAATCCAAATTTCTAAATATTAAAGACCAACTTCTAATTCATAAATAGTAAAGTTATGACTAAGGCCTTACAGAGTGAAACACGTCAACTGACTTGATCTGCATTTGTTCACTGTGGCTATTCCATAAAATGAAGAAATTTTAAGAGCAACAACCGGAGGCGGAGAGCGGATCATTTTTTCTACATAAATACTAAAGTACCTGTGCAAATAAATAGAATAACATTTTCATGTGTAAAATGAGACACGAGTTTCATGTGCAGATTTCAGCATTAATTATTAACTTCTTCCACAAACCAAAACCTCATAAATGTCCAAAATGTTATATATTTCAAAACAGTTCCATGCAAATGTGAAGAATTTAAACTTGTGCAGATCCATTGCAATCTTTTGACACCAATTTCTGTGTACTGTCCCCCAGAGAGGAGCACACACAATCTGCTTACCAGATAGGATAGACCTCTGAGGACAATTGCTCTTTGTTATCTGCTTCTCTTGAGTCTTATGAATGAATCTGCATATGGATCTTACGTTATATGTTGAATTTTGCACATGACATTTTTATTTTATTTATTTGCTCCAGTACTTTAGTATTTATCTAGTATTTATCTAGTATTTATTTAGTAACCTCAACTCGGGGCATTTTCACCCCCTTCCTGACCAGGCCAATTTTCAGCTTTCAGTGCTGTCACACTTTGAATAGCAATTATGCAACATTGTACCCAAATGACATTTTTATTATTTTTTGAGACAGATAGAGCTTTCTTTTGGTGGAATGTAATCATCACTGGGTTTTTTTGCTATATAAACGAAAAAATACAAAAAAAAACTTGTTTTCATAGTTTTTGTAAAAATTTTGCAAATAAATGATCATTCATCATAAATGTAGTCCAAAATGTATTCTGCCACCTTTTTTGGTAAAACATAACCCAAATTAGTGTACATTGTTTAGTATTTGTGGAAGTTATAGAGTCTACAAACTATGATATGTACAACAGGTGAGGTCAATGGCTGGTGAGGTGCTGGCTAGTATCAGAGCCAGATACACACAGGTTACATAAATGTTAGAGCGAGAGCAATAATTCTAGCACCAGACCTCCTCTGTAACTCTAAACAGGTAACCTGTAAAAAAATTGAAAGCATCACCTATGGAGATTTATAAGTACTGAAGTTTGGTGCCATTCTACAAGTGTGCGCAATTTTAAAGTGTGACATGTTAGGTATCTATTTACTCGGCGTAACATCCTCATTCACATTATACAAAAAAATGTAACGTAACTAACGTTTTTGTATTCATGAAACAGTTTTATTCATGAAAAAAGTCTTTAAAAAAAATTGCTGCGCAAATACCGTGTGACATAAAAAGTTGCAACGACCACCATTTTATTCTGCTAAAACAATATATATAATGTTTGGGGGTTCTAAATAATTTTCTAGCAAAAAAATTATGATTTTTACATGTAAGAGAGAAGTGTCAGAATTGGCCTGGGTGGCAAGGGGTTAATTACCATAAGTAAGTAATATACAAATAAATATTATATATTGTTTTTAAGGTAATTTACTATATTTTCAAAATCTGTACTCAAGCAGGTGGCTTAACGGACAAATAACTGAAGTTTGAAGTTATAACTTCCAACCAGTAATTTCACAGTAAATAGATAAATAATAAATTATTATCTTTTAACATTTAACATGTACCGTAAATATATGATTTAGCTTGAATATAACAGTACCTTTTCAACAGAATCAGTTTCTCCCTATTAACTGTGTGAGAAAAATATGGGATTGTGGGGAAATCTTATAGACATAAACACATGTTTTTTCCTTGTAGTTAAGAGGGCTGAGCTGGAAGGGGCCATTTGTCTTTTAGAAACATGCCCCCTTCTATGACACTGCAGTGAGAGGCGTGCCTCCACTGCAGCATTTTTTAATGGACAGTTGGGACCAATGGTACTTTACCATTGGTCCAAGACTCCAAGCTGTTCATTGAGCTCAGTGCCTCTGATAATAAGTGAGGAGAGACACTGTGAGCCCATCCTCTCAGTCTGCTGCAAACCGAGTGTGCCAGCTTGTATTTAAAGTGGCCGCTCTGTATTTAGCTTCTGACAGGCTGCACTAGAAGCCCCATAGCTCTGGAACTATAGGTCATAGGAGCTCCAAATTTTTCCCAGTGGTGGGGTGGGTCTCTGTGACCATAGGTCGCTGAGCTACGACCCTCGAAGCACTACTTTTTTTTTTTAATGTTCATGGCAGGTGAGGCCCTGCCTCAACTGCCTCCCCTGACTGCACGTCCCTGATATACAGGATACAATTGAAAATTGATCAGTCCTGATAAAATGACCACCTACTGTATATCATTTCTTGAGGCCCTAAAAGTGCAGGACAGTACAAATACCCCAAAATGACACCTTTTTGGAAAGTGAACAGTCTGAGGTAATTAGTAAGAGGTGTGGTGGGTTTTTTTAAGTTGTAATTTTTGCCAACATTTTGGGGAAAATTATGAAAGTAAATAAAATGTGTTTTTCCATAAAAATTGCATTTTAGGCTGGGTTCACACTGAAATCATATGTGGCTCACAGCGGGGGTCACTGTTCTCTGTTTCAGGGATAAATCAGGTCTGAGTTTTTACCTGAATTCGAAACCTGAAATTAAGCCAAAGACACACATCACCCTGGTTCAATCCACTCCGCGGCCACCCTAGAGATGTGTGAACTAGCTCTATTGAGAGCCGGTCACAGTCTCCTGACATGCGAATTGGATGTGGGAAAACCCACATCCAATTTGCATAAGTGTGAACCCAGCCTTAAGTTATTCCTCACACACAGCATAGGCATACCTAAAATTAAACCCCAAAACACATTCTGCTACTCCTCCTGGGTAGGACGATACCACATGTGAGGCTTTTTCACAGCTTAGCCACATAGAAAGGCCCAAAATCTAATGAGCACCTTCAGGCAGTCTAGGGACATAACATTACACATCTAATTTCCTGACTACCTAACACGTTTTTTGGAGGCCTGGAGCAACAGGATAGTGAAAACGCCCATAAAATGACCACATTTTAGAAAACAAACACCTCAAGGCACCTTTTAAGAGGCATTTGAGTCTTCTGAGGACTTTATGTTTTTTGCGATACATTTTTGGAAAATGATGAATGAAAATTAAAATGTATTTTTTTTTTTTTTTGCAAAACATTGTCAATTAATAAGATGTTTTAACAAACAGCATAGACATATTTAAAATTACATCTCCCGAGTATGTTGATACCACGTGTCAGACTTTTTCCCAGCCTAACCACATAGAGAGGCTCAACATCCAATGAGCACCTTTGAGCATTTCAGGGGCATAAATTACACATATGATTTTGTGACTGCCTATTACATTTTTGGAGGACCCGGAACATCAGGACAGTGGAAACACCCACAAAATAACCATATTTTAGAAAGCAAACACCTCAAGGTATCTTCTAAGAGGCATGAGGAGTCTTCTGAAGACTTAATTTTTTTGCCACAAGTTTTCAAAAAGTGAGGCATTAAAAAGCATCCATATCTACTAGTAAAATCAGCACAAATTAAACTTGTAAGGCACACAGTTAACCCTTCCATTACCCCTAGGCGATAACCCCCTTCCCAGCGAGTGTATTAGTGTCACTGGGGATATCAGTGTCAGTTAGTCAGTTGCTACCCAGTGTCAGTTAGTGTCAGATTACCTGCTGCAATATCACAGTCCCACTATAAGTTTCTGATCATGACATTACTAGCATAAAAAATAAATAAATACAAATTCCAGTATACGTAAGTCATCATTTGTAGATGGAATAACTTTCACGCAAACCAATCAATATACAGTAAAAAAAAAAATCTGAAGAAAACCAAAAACTTAGTTTTCTCCTCTAGCAAACACTACTCTTGATCCCCTGACATACGTGAGACTGCCGTGCTTTCTTGAATCCCACTTATACAGTGGCAGGGCAAAAGATAAGTCCAGAGGGCAGGCAATAAACATGACCAATTAACAGGCCGAGGTTATTTCAGGCGGCAGGCAGAGACATGGTCGATTAACAGGCTGAGGTCAGTTCAGAAGAAAGGCAGAAACTTGGTCAATAAACAGTTCAGGCGGTAGGCAGAGGCAGGCAAATGGGTCCAGGCGGTAGGCAGAAACATGGCATGGAAATAGTAGGTAGTAACAAGGGAAATATTATCACCATACCTTCACTAATATTGAATTGAAGTATAGTAGCAACAGAAGCACTCTCCTATACAGAGGCCAGGCTAGTTGAAACATTGGGGACAATAGTATCGGGTTCACCATGAATTCTGTTTTTGGGGCATACAGGATATCTTCTTTGGGGTATGCGCTCTGTTTGGGTAAGTCGGAGGATATCGGGGAGATATCTTTCATGCAGCCTGCTAACTGTGTCAGAGCGAATTTGTTCAGGTACGGCACTTATAGATGAGGGATGTGACAATCTTTCCTGATAGTATAAGAAGGTGACAGGTCTTTGTGCAGACTTCTGATAGAGGAAGTAGGAATTGTAAAGGGCCAAGTGAAAAAGGTAGAGCAATACTTTATACCAGCAGATTGATCTTCTGGTGGCTAAGACATTTGATTCTTTAAATCCACTCCTCCATGAACTGGTTGTAATCGTGTATGAACTGGGGTTTTTGGATGCCTCCCTTGAATTTCCAATAAGCTGTTGTTGGGGATAGAGGAAAGGACATACACATCTTGTTTGTCTCACCACTTAATGGCCATGATCTCTTCATTCCTCAGACTGGCTGACTCCCCTGTGTTCAGCCTGGTGGCAACCCGTTGTAGGAAGCCTTTCTGACTGGGTCGAACTGTGCTGTAGCCTACAGTTTTGTGGAATTTTTGGAGGCTTGTATAAAATATAAACAAAAGTGTGTTTTGCTATCAAGATAAAGGGCTAGTGCATCAATACTTTAATCAAATGATAAGGCAAATAAAGTGTTTAAACAAACGTGATTATGTGCAAATAAATTCATTCTTATAGACAGGGCCGGATTTCCGACAAGACCACCGAGGCCAGGCCTCGGGGCGGCAGTAGAGCAGGGGCGGCGCCAAAGCCGCCCCCCCGCCGCATGAAACCCCCCCCGATCTGTCCCCAGGAGTCCCGGCTCCCACGGCTGCCTCCCTGCACAAATACAGCCCCCGGCGCGGTGGCGCGTCGGCCTGTAGATAAGATACATGCACTGCTAGTAAACATAGGGGCGGACAGACTTGGCCAGGGGGAGGGAGCAAATGACGCCCCCATTAAATGCCCGGCGCCGTGACTGGCCAGACCGGGTGTATGTCATTACACTGACTGAGGCGGAGGCGGAGCTTAATTCTCCACCTACCCTCCTCTGCGTGACTGACACATCCCTATCCATGTTCTTCTTGTCCCGGGGGGCGGGGTCTCAGGGTCTCTCTCTGTCACTCACAGGAGGAAACAAAAGAGGAGGATGATGGGATTGGAACCCCCGCAAGTTGTGGCCAGGACAGCAGGTAAGTTGAATTTATTTTTGTAAGTGTCAGTGCTCACTGCTCAGCTTAGATTAAATGCAATTTTTCTGAGCATATTGCAATAAAGTGATCCATGCATGCTCAAACCCATTAAACTGTCCACATTCACTGAAAGTTCATGTACTGCAAACTTTGCAGTACATGAACTTTCACTGAATGTGGACTGTTTAATAAGTTTGCATAGGTTCCAGCATGCATGGAGCACTTTGCAGTACATGATTTTTTACTGAATGTGGTGGACTGTCTGTCTAATAAGTTTGCATATATTCCTGTAGAGTCCCATAGATTCATGATAGGCAGCATTGGTAGGCTGCACTGATAGGCGGCACTGATGGGTACTGGTAGGCTGCACTGGTGAGCACTGATAGGCGGCACTGGTGAGCTGCACTGATGGGCACTGGTAGGCTGCACTAATGAGCACTGATACGCGGCACTGATAGGCGACACTGGTATTCTGCACTGATGGGCACTGGTAGGCTGCACTGATGGGCACTGGTAGGCTGCACTGATAGGCTGCACTGATAGGCGGCACTGATGGGCACTAATAGGCGGCACTGGTAGGCTGCACTGATGAGCACTGATAGGCGGCACTGGTAGGCTGCACTGATGGGCACTGGTAGGCTGCACTGATAGGCTGAACTAATGAGCACTGATAGGCGGCACTGATGGGCACTAATAGGCGGCACTGGTAGGCTGCACTGATGAGCACTGATAGGCGGCACTGATGGGCACTGATAGGCGGCACTGATAGGTGGCACTGATGAGCACTGGTAGGCGGCACTGATGGGCTGCACTAATGAGCACTGATAGGCGACACTGGTAGGCTGCACTGATGGGCACTGGTAAGCTGCACTGATAGGCTGCACTAATGAGCACTGATAGGTGGCACTGGTAGGCTGCGCTGATGAGCACTGATAGGCAGCACTGGTAGGCTGCACTGATAGGCGGCACTGATGGGTACTGGTAGGCTGCACTGGTGAGCACTGATAGGCGGCACTGGTGAGCTGCACTGATGGGCACTGGTAGGCTGCACTGATGGGCACTGGTAGGCTGCACTAATGAGCACTGATACGCGGCACTGATAGGCGACACTGGTATTCTGCACTGATGGGCACTGGTAGGCTGCACTGATGGGCACTGATAGGCTGCACTGATAGGCTGCACTGATGGGCACTAATAGGCGGCACTGGTAGGCTGCACTGATGAGCACTGATAGGCGGCACTGGTAGGCTGCACTGATGGGCACTGGTAGGCTGCACTGATAGGCTGAACTAATGAGCACTGATAGGCGGCACTGATGGGCACTAATAGGCGGCACTGGTAGGCTGCACTGATGAGCACTGATAGGCGGCACTGATGGGCACTGATAGGCGGCACTGATGGGCACTGATAGGCAGCACTAATGAGCACTGGTAGGCGGCACTGATGGGCTGCACTAATGAGCACTGATAGGCGACACTGGTAGGCTGCACTGATGGGCACTGATAGGCGGCATTGGTAGGCTGCACTGATAGGCTGAACTAATGAGCACTGATAGGCGGCACTGATGGGCACTGATAGGCTGCACTGATGGGTACCGATATGCTTTATGTTGATATTGTTAAAGTTGTTGTTGATATTTATTTTTGGAACTTAATTCTGCATAAAACATTTAATAGTGTAATTTCATGAGATATGTTTAGGTGTGAGGTGTGTTTAGGGGAGGGGTGGGGCAGGGCAGGGTTTGGGTGGGCCAAGTGGTGGTGAGTAACTCTTAAGGCCTGGCTAGTGGCTCAGGACTTTTAGCCCTGCATTGTACATTCACATCAGACCCTGTCCTCAAAGAGCTTACAATCTAAAGTCCCTAACTGACATTCATACATACACATGGTAGGGGCAACAACCTGAAATCTAGTAGGTTAGTGAAAGCATCTTCATTTTCCTGTGAAGTTATACTGTATACTGCTGATTACCTGTCACTTTTACACACACACAGCCATATATGTATGAGTGTACAATTGATAGTCTCTGATCATCTCCTGTAATATGTCTGCAGTCTCTGACAATCTCCTGTACCATGTCCCCAGTCTCTGACCATCTCCTGTACCAAGTCCCCTGTCTCTGACCATCTCTTGTACCATGTCCCCAGTCTCTGACCATCTCCTGTACCATGTCCCCAGTCTCTGACCATCTCTTGTACCATGTCCCCAGTCTCTGACCATTTCCTGTACCATGTCCCCAGTCTCTGACCATCTCCTGTACCATATCCACAGTCTCTGACCATCTCTTGTACCATGTCCCCAGTCTCTGACCATCTCCTGTACCATGTCCCCAGTCTCTGACCATCTCTTGTACCATGTCCCCAGTCTCTGACCATTTCCTTTACCATGTCCCCAGTCTCTGATCATCTCCTGTACCATGTCCCCAGTCTCTGACCATCTCCTGTACCATGTCCCCAGTCTCTGACCATCTCCTGTACCATATCCACAGTCTCTGACCATCTCCTGTACCATGTCCCCAGTCTCTGACCATCTCCTGTACCAAGTCCCCAGTCTCTGACCATCTCCTGTACCATGTCCCCAGTCTCTGACCATCTCTTGTACCATGTCCCCAGTCTCTGACCATCTCCTTTACCATGTCCCCAGTCTCTGACCATCTCCTGTACCATGTCCCCAGTCTCTGACCATCTCCTGTACCATGTCCCCAGTCTCTGACCATCTCCTGTACCATGTTCCCAGTCTCTGACCATCTCTTGTACCATGTCCCCAGTCTCTGACCATCTCCTGTACCATATCCACAGTCTCTGACCATCTCTTGTACCATGTCCCCAGTCTCTGACCATCTCCTATACCATGTCCCCAGTCTCTGACCATCTCTTGTACCATGTCCCCAGTCTCTGACCATCTCCTTTACCATGTCCCCAGTCTCTGACCATCTCCTGTACCATGTCCCCAGTCTCTGACCATCTCCTGTACCATGTCCCCAGTCTCTGACCATCTCCTGTACCGTATCCCCAGTCTCTGACCATCTCTTGTACCATGTCCCCAGTCTCTGACCATCTCTTGTACCATGTCCCCAGTCTCTGACCATCTCCTTTACCATGTCCCCAGTCTCTGACCATCTCCTTTACCATGTCCCCAGTCTCTGACCATCTCCTGTACCATGTCCCCAGTCTCTGACCATCTCCTGTACCATATCCTCAGTCTCTGACCATCTCTTGTACCATGTCACCAGTCTCTGACCATCTCCTGTACCATGTCCCCAGTCTCTAACCATCTCCTGTACCATTTCCACAGTCTCTGACCATCTCTTGTACCATGTCCCCAGTCTCTGACTATCTCCTTTACCATGTCCCCAGTCTCTGACCATCTCTTGTACCATGTCCCCAGTCTCTGACCATCTCCTGTACCATGTCCCCAGTCTCTGGCCATCTCTTGCACTTTCAGTATTGGTGCTGTTTTGGTATCGGTTTCGGTTTTCGGCATCTTGTATTTTTCATTTTCGGTATCGGTTTCGGCACCAAAAAAACCATTCGGTGCATCTCTAGTTTTTTCATCTTAATGCATTAGATGCATCATGGTGAAAAAAAAAGCCCATTTGTATTGATCACATGTCCCTTCACTGGCCAAGGATCTGCCCCTTTTGTATACTGTATGTTAGAAACTTAGAGGCTGTTATTTAAATAGTGAGAACATTTTTAAATGCCACAGTAAGAGAAAGATTAGGTGTCATTAACAAAAGACTATTTTCTTGATTTAGAAAAAAACTCTAATATGTCAGAGAAAAGACAAAAATTGAGTGGTCATGCTTACCGCCAAATTGCAAAGGAGAAAGCTGAACGTATAAAAGAAGAGCTCAAGCACATGCCAAAAATACAAAGTTTTTTCTCTAACAGAGGCACTGTTGGAGGTTCTGTACCTGTGGAGACTGAACAGGTGGCAGAAGGGCAGCAGTACATAGAAGACAATACCACTGAGCCTATTGCAACTTCTGAAATAATTTATTCTAATGAAGAAGCCAATATTGATTTGGTATTTTCTTCTGATCCTATGGATTGGGATAGGAATAGTGAAAAGCTAAAGGACTATTTAGCTATAAATGGCATAACTCAAAATAAAAATGCTGACTTTTCCTTATCGGCTCGCAAATATTCTGATCGGACCCGGTCATTCTCCAATTTCTTGTTTAAACGCAAACTGCAGAATGGAGAACTGTATGAGAGAACCTGGCTGGTATACTCTGAGAAAGCAAAAGCTGTTTTTTGTGCCCCTTGTCATCTTTTTGGTAGTTCATCTGCTAAATGTCAGCTGGCTCAAGAAGGATTTAGTGATTGGAAGAATGCTTCTGTTCACCTAAGAGAACGCGAAGACTCTGAGCAACATAAAACATGTTTTATGAAATTAAAAAACAGGAACACTGCATGTGGCAAAATTGATAACATGCTAATTTTGCAACAAAACAAAGAAAGAGAGTACTGGAGAAATGTCCTCAGGCGTGTTGTTGCGGTTGTGAAGGCTTTATCTTCTCGTGGATTGGCATTTAGAGGCACAGATGAAAGTTTTGGCTATCATACAAATGGTAACTATCTAATGTTACTTGAACTCATTGCTGAGTTTGATCCCTTCATGAACGAGCACATTAAGCGCTATGGCAATGCTGGCTCTGGCACAGCATCCTATCTATCCAAAACTGTTTGCTATGAGTTCATTGAAATATTGGCAGTCAGACTGTTAGATGCAATAATTGTCGAGGTGAAGGATGCTAAATATTACTCGATAAGCGTGGATTCAACCCCAGATGTTTCTCACGTGGATCAGCTAGCCTTCATTATACGATATGTGAATGACGAGGGTGTGCCAGTGGAACGATTTATAAAGTTCATACCACATATTGGCCACAAAGCTCAAAGTTTATTTAAAGCTGTAAGTGATACACTAGAATTTCACCAACTTGACCTTCAGAATTGTAGAGGTCAGTCATACGATAATGCTAGCAATATGGCTGGCCCATATTCTGGACTTCAGGCTCGTTTTAAAGAAGTAAATCCACTAGCTACATATATACCATGCTCTGCACATTCCCTGAACCTTGTAGGAACATGTGCTGCAGAAAGCTGCATAGAAGCAGTATCATTCTTTGGAGTTATCCAACAGCTGTATAATTTTTTTTCTGGCTCTACCAGTAGGTGGGAAGTCTTAACTTCTCATTTAAATGCCAAGTCCACAGTTAAAAATCTGTCTGTCACAAGATGGTCAGCACGCAGCGATGCATTTCGTACTCTGAGGAAATCATGGACAGAAATTATTGAAGCCCTGGAAGCAATAGAGGATGATGACTCTCAAAGGCCAGTGACAAAAAGTGAGGCTGCAGCACTTCTAAGAAGTCTGAATTGTCTGGAGATCGCCTTCATGACAGTATTTTGGAACAGCATTTTGGAACCTTTTAATGCAACAAACAAACGATTGCAGAGTGCAGATATAGACATTTCATCAGTTGTGAAGCTCTATGGGGCACTTCTCCACCTCATGCAAAGCTATAGAAATGAGTTTGAAAGGTTTGAATCAGAAGCCAAAGACCATTTCAAAACCGCCTGCGCTAGAGCTAGAAAAAAAAAAATTTCCATTTGATGTAAGTCAAGAAGGACACGTACAGTTAAATGCTACAGACCATTTCAGGGTAAACACGTTCTTTGCAACTCTTGACAAATTAAACAGTGAGCTGCAAAGAAGATCTGAGGCTTATGAACAAGTCTACAACAAGTTTCATTTTCTTGAAAAGCTTACTACACTAGCAACCAGTGATATACAATCTCAGGCTTCCAACCTATGTAACAGCTATCCTGATGATTTGGAAACGTCACTTCCTGATGAATGTCTGCACCTTTGTTCTTACTTGAAAAATATTGATAAAGGTGAAGCTTCAATTTCAGAGCTCTACAAAACATTCAAAGCAGAAAAATTGCAGGTTATTTACCCTAACATCGATATAGCAATGCGTATTTATCTTTTGCACTCTGGTTACTAACTGTTCAGCAGAACGATCTTTTTCATGTCTGAAACGAGTAAAGAACTATTTAAGATCATCTTTGGGTCAAGAAAGACTGAACAGTTTAGCTTTACTTGCCATTGAGTCAGAACTTTTAAATACTTTGTCCTACGAAGATATTATTGATGAGTTTGCCAAAAGAAAAGTTAGAGCTAAAAAATTGTAGGGAGTTTCTTACTGCTGTAATCTTTAATTAAAAGCCAATTATTTTCAGTGTTCTTGTGTGTGGAGATATGTTTTTATTTGATCTATTGTAGCAGTCATCGATAAAGGACGAGAATGGTGGTGTGGGTGTGTGTGTGTGTGTGTGTGTGTGGGGGGGCGGCATTGAAGGACCCGGCCTTGGGGCGGGAAAGGGAGTAAATCCGGGCCTGCTTATAGAAAAGAGCACAGCAGTCCATCAATATATGCTCAGTGCAGTCAGTCCATAAATGAATGTATGTGACGCCCAAATTAAATGATCCTGTGTGTATACACCACTTCACCCCTGAGTGGGCACCACACTCACAAGCCACTTACCACAAAGATGGAGTTTCTTTTCTTAATAAATGCTGGTATTTTATGCTACTACACTACTGAGCTCCATCTGTGGATTGCCTTGGTTATTGTGGCAACCCCCGTTCCTGAGCCCTGGATTGTGCCATCCATCCATCCTAGTGGGATTTCTCCCTAAATGTGCAGCCAGACCTCCATCTTTGAGGTCTTACCTGTCGGTAAGCAGTTTGTGAATGGTGTGCGCACTCGGGTGTGAAGGGGTTGTAGAGAGTCAGCCTAGAGAAGGTTAATAAAAGAGGGCAATTACTTCCAATTCGGGCCTACTTATTAGGCAGCTCAGATAGGCTGATGGGAATGGCGGGTTTGCTATGACTGCTGAGGAGAGCTTGGTGCTGGAAGGACACCTGTTGCCTCTCTCTTGAACTTGCTGGGTGAGCTTGCCTGAACTGGGACTTTGCTATGTTATATTCTGTGGCTGGGATGTTGAGAATTATTTAAAAGGACTGTCTAGTGAGACCCAAAGAGAGAGAAAACAAGAGAGAAAAATAGAGAAGGGCCGAGCATGACAGTATGAGAAGGGGAGACAGCATAGGGTTAAAAGGCGGTGAAGGTTTTGTAAGTAGGGGAAGAAAGGATTGGTGTAGAAGAGAAGAGTTGGGAGGGGTTTTGTTTAAGGGGGAGGTGAGGCTCCCAGGCAGCAGTGGTAGGGGCAGAAGAGATAGGAAGAAGTTTCCATGCTACTAGACATCACAGCACCATGGCCGATGTCGATTTGATTCTGGCCCAGCTGCAGGCAGTTGCCGTGACCAAGGGACCAGAGTGGTTACACTGCCAGGTGTCCTCCCTTCTAGAGGACCAGGCATCTGGGTTGGCAGCAGGGGGGCAGGAGCTCCAACAGGCTCAGAGGTCCAGGCCTCTGGAGCGTTTCTCACCGGGATTCTCCCCCTGAACTTTGAGCCATGGTAGGGGCCCCACACGGGACCTGTCAGGCCCACTGGCAAAGCACCCCTCGGCTTCCGCGGGTGGTGCACCTGGACTGAATCCTTTCCTCAGGTGGAGCTAGGTCAGTGGGGCAATGGTACGCGCATGCGCCTCTCCCCTGCCCGCTCGGCGGAACTATTGGGAGATGGCGGACTCCTCCCCCTTAGGGGTGACTGCTCATGGGGAGTCTCAGTGAGGGAGAAGCACAGCCAGGGCTGCCAGGCCCTTACCAGATACAGCCGGTGGCTCCACCGAGAAGGCAGGTCCTCCTGCTGAGAGAGAAGGTGGAGAAGCAACCGGAAATGGGGGGCTGATGCACAGGGCCCAAGTTGAGGGGCAAGTGCAGCGGCGCATCGGTGGGTGGATCTGATGCTGGTAGGTGAGGCCAGAAATGGCAAGGATCCACAGCATCCAAGCCCTCCTCATCTGGGATGCTGCCGATGGAGGACCAACAAGTGCAGTCAGAGGGCGAGCTGTCTTGCTCAGAGGT
The DNA here is from genome assembly GCF_042186555.1 of Aquarana catesbeiana. Classification (NCBI taxonomy): domain Eukaryota; kingdom Metazoa; phylum Chordata; class Amphibia; order Anura; family Ranidae; genus Aquarana; species Aquarana catesbeiana. The sequence goes on along the minus strand of NC_133324.1, from coordinate 29,622,949 downwards.
GGAGGAGGAGCAGATTCTGGATCAGCCGCCATTGGGGGCACTCCTGGTCAGCCTGGTAAGTCCTCTTTATTATTTAACAATTCTTTAAGTGCTGCATTGTGTGAGTTGCTGGGGGTAGTGGATGGGGGTGCTGCAGTGGCTGCCAGAGCCACGTCGCAATCATCTGCGGGAGTGGCAGCTGGCCCACAAGTGCTTCTGGGACAGATGAGCAGCTGCAAGACTTGCTGGGGGGTCTGCAGGATTTGGTGCAGTGATTTGCGGGGGGAAAGGGGGTTCAGGTGCCGTGTCACCGTGGGTCCCGCCAGTTGGTGGATCAGTTGCGGGTGGTGCAGGGAAGGGGTCAAATGGGGTGGCCCCCCACCCCCCCGGTCAAGGTGATCACACCTGTCACTAAAGGGCTTACAGCATCGCCCCCAGCCTCGGTGTCTGTAGATGAAGCAGCAGGGGAGTAAACCGGAGCGTCGCAGGAGGTCAAGGGTAAAACGGATACTGTTAGGATTGCCGATGCAGCAAAATTTGAGGTTTACGTGTGCTTTGAGGGGCCGCTAAAGCCCGACAACACCAAGAAAGAGGATGAGGAGAAGCGGCGGTACAGATTGATTCCGCTGGCTTTCTCTAACTGGCTGCAGGCGTTCACCATTATGGAAAGCGTCATTGGGGAGAAGAGCCTGGAACACTGTTCAGCGCTCTTTTGTTACATGGATGCCATCGGAGAGGCTCATAGAGTCTATGGGGAATTGGCATGGCTACGGTATGACGAGCAGTTCTGGCAGTGTAGGGCCGTCTGTCCATCTGTCCGCTGAGATCACAAAGACATTTGCCTCTGGATGCGTCTGATGTCCTCGGCTCAGGCCCCGAATCAGTTTTTTTCAGGGGAAGGGGCGGTGGTGCATCTTCCCCAGGACAACCGGCCGGTAAGAAATGGGGTCTCTGCTGGCAGTACAATGAGGGATCATGTAAGTTTGGGGGGGCATGCCGTTTTAAGCACAAGTGCTCCGGCTGTGAAAGTTCTCATCCCATGTCCCGCTGCTTCAAAAAAGGCAAGGGCCATGCCGGAAAGTTTGCTAACAAGAGGGATGACACCGGTGAGGAGGGAAGGGACGCGGGATTCTTGGAGGGTTTTAAGATCCCATGTTCTTTGTCTGCCATCCTGCCTATAGCGTAGAATTTGCATTCTGCATTGCAGAATCCTGGAGTGGTTTCTGAGAAGTTGGCTAAGGAAGTGGCACTTAGTCGCATGGGTGGGCCTTTCTCGGTTAAGCCTTTGCTGGACTTGGTAATTACGCCTCTGACGGTGATGCCTAAGAAGAAGACTCACAAGTTTCGCCTTATTCACCACCTGTCTTTCCCGAAGGGAGGTTCAGTCAACGATGCCATAGATCCTGAAGCATGTACGGTGTCTTGTACCTCTTTTAACGCAGCAGTTGCTTGGGTTTGCCGATTTGGAAGGGGGGCGCTGATGGCAAAATCTGACATTGAATCCACTTTACACTTGCTTCCAGTCCATCCGGACAGTTTCCGCCTGCTTGGTCGTTTCTGGCAAGACATGGATCGCTGCCTGCCCATTGGCTGCTCCATTTCCTGTGCCTTGTTCGAGACATTCAGCTCCTTTGTTGAATGGGTGGTTCGTGATGTATCGGAGGTGAATTCATTCATTATTTGGATAATTTCCTTGGCGTGGGGCCACCTTCATCTAATGTGTGTGCGATACTTGCAGCACATTCCGTTGGCTGCGGATAAAAGAAGGAGGGCCTGACAACCGTGCTCAGTTTTTTGGGCATAGTTCTCGACTCGGGCGATATGGAGTGTCGCCTGCTGGAGGATAAATTAGTGGGGCGCTCAAGATGGAAATTCGGGGGACATTGGGACTGCACAAGATTCTGCTTCGGAAGCTACAATCTCTGTTGGGTAAGTTTAATTTAGCATGTCGCATTGTTTTGACGACGGCTCTCGGCGGCTAATGCGGGGGTTAGGACCCCCACCCATTTTATCCGTCTCACTAGGGAACATCGAGAGGACTTGAGGGTGTGGCACACGTTTTTGGAAACCTATAACGGTCAATCAGTTTGGATATCCGGTCTGGTGAGCAACTTTGACTTGGACACAGCCAGGTTGACAAGTTATAGGGCTTTTGATCAGGGTCACTGGAGCGCGGAACCTTGGCCGCTGGGTAGACGCGGGCATTCTATGTAACCTGGTGCTCCTGGAACTTTTTCTGATGGTGTTGGCTATAGGTGAGTCATTTCGGAACTTTCGGAAAATATGGTTAAACTGTGACAACATGGGAGTGGTTTAAGTCATTAACTGCATTACAGCATCGTCACAACCTGTAATACGGCTGCTGTGCCACATGGTGCTGCATTGTTTGCAGTTGAATATTTTTCTTTATGCTGTCCACCTTCCTGCTGTCGACAATACTTTGGCTGACTCCTTGTCTCGGTTTCAGTGGGACAGGTTCTGAGAGCTGGTACTGGTGGCCGAGCAACAGGGGAGTTCCTTGTCCCGGATGGCTGTGGAAGATTGTCTTGGAGTCATCGCTGGATGGATCGGAACGGTGTTTGAGGGAGTCCACGTGGGCGGCCTACGCCAGGGTATTACAGGAATGGTTGGTGATGATTCGGTGAGCCAGGGTTGAGCAAGAAGGTCAGGAGGTAAGGCTACTGGTACTTTACTTTGTTTACAGAAACCTGGAGTAAGGGGTGTCGGTGTCTGCCATTGAGCAGAAACTGGCTGGCTTGGCATTTTTCTTCAAACTACAGGGCATGGTGGATTTTACAAAAGATTTTTGGATCTGCCAGGCTTTAAAGGGGTATCGTAAGTTGCATAAGCACAAGGAAGCTAGGCGGCCCATGTCCTTTGTTAATTTACCGGTAATTTCTGGTCATCTGGGGTCATTGTGTACGTCGAGATACGAGGTCTCCTTATTTAAGGCTGAGTTTCCTCTGGCCTTTTTTGGAGCGTTTCGGATCAGTGAACTGGTCAGCCCATCTAAGAGCGTTCTGGGTGGGGTTTTTGGTGCAGGATGTGATTTGCAGGTAAGACAGTTGCTGTGCAGTTCCAAGACAGACCAGTTTGGCAAGGGTACGTGGGTGCAGCTGTTTTCTCTGCCAGGTTCCCCCGTTTGCCCGTGGGGGTGGTACGGGAGTTCTTAGTGGTTTGCACAGTCCTGGAGGGGCCATTTTTGTTACATGGGGATGGGTCTCCTTTAAATTTCAGTTTGTGTCCGTTTTGCCAAAGAGTCTTAGGGCAGTGGATTTAGTTCACAAACAATATGCCTTGCCCTCCTTCTGCATTGGGGCAGCTACGGAGGCCGCACAGTGTGGGCTGGACGAGGCAGCTGTAAAACGGATTGGTAGATGGGATTCCAGGAGATTCCATACCTACATTTGCCCGCATTTGTTGTCAGATTAGATGATGATGGAGGGGGAGGGGAAGTAGTGGGTGCATGTCTTTATGTGTTTTCATGTTGGGTGAGTGTCCATTGTTTGTCTTGGTGTTATTCCATGGTGTTTTTGTTTTTTCTTTCAGATGGAGAGCAGCTAAGCCTCATCTGGATTATGGGCCACTTGTATGTTTTTGGGGGGGCCAGGCAAGCTGGGTATTTCTAGGCAGGAGGCGTGTATTCATTGGTTGGGGGTAACCAGGAGGATGTGGAGCAGGGTCATACCTGAGGTGCATCGTTTTGCACGTCTGGACAGGCCAACTGCCATTCTGGTACTCCATGTTGTCGGGAACAATTTGGGGGTTCGTTCCATTAGGGAGCTCATTATGGATGTCAAGTTTGATTTCCTGCAGCTCCACATGGCCTTTCCTGACATGCTGGTCTTGTGGTCAGACATTGTGGCTCGGACAACTTGGCACCTGGCGAGGTCAGTGGCAAGGCTTAATAAGGCCCGCATAAAGGTAAATAAGGTGGTGGGCCAATTCATTATTATTATTATTATTATTATTATATGGTATTAGAGTCAGATACTGGACTGTACCTCTGGGGGGATGGTGTCCACTATCTGCGGTGGGTATCGATTTATGGGCCCTGGGGCTACAGGATGGGATTCAGCATGCTTTGTGGGTGTGGAGGGGCCCTTAACAGTAAGGTGTTACCCTTACGGGCGGTGGCAGTGTTGGGAACTCATCGGTAGTATGTGGCCCTCTGGTGTATTCCAGTTAAAACGGTTAGCTGGAATATGGTGATGGTTGCACTGCGGTTAGTGGGTTGTCTCCGAGCTGGTGTGTTATGGCTGGAGGCCTATCATGGAAAAAGGTCCCGCAGTGTAGAAGTGGAATATATTTTAATTTTGGGGTGCCGTCAAAGACCAACAGGCTGAGTGACTGATAGTTTTGTTTTCAGATGTTTATGTGTTAAAGATTGTGAAATTTTAATATTTTGTTAATAAAAGACTGCTATGGCCATTTGTACTACAATTCCATGTGTGGTCTTGTTAATTTTAGGTAACGGTAAGAGGGGAGGTGGAGTACCAGTGATCGGGCAGATATCAAGAAGGTTGGGGACATTTGGTCTTCACTGGTCATGTACTGATAAGAAGAGTTTTTGTGTTGTTTGGACTGCCCTTGAAGACAAAGTTTGTCATTTTTGTGTTGCTTTTTGCTGAATGAAGCCTTTTAGGTTGACTAAACTGTCTCACAGCTACCTGTTAACCCCTCAGATCCTGACAATTGGTGGAGGATGCATTGGGCAGTTTGAGGGGTGAAGGCCAGTCCCATGTCTTGGGTTAAAGCTGCACAGGCTCTGAAAACTTCAGATAAAACAATGGAGGAATTCTTAAAGCAGTTGATGGTGTCTAATTCTACACAGCAGCAAATGAATGTTGCACAGCAACAAATGAATAGTGCTCAACAAGAGACAAACCACTTACTGATGGAACAGATAGCAGGATTACAAAAGGCCAGCAGACTGAAATTTTGAAAAGTGACCCCGCTGTAAAGAATGATATGCGGAAGGCAGTGCAGCAGACCCTGAAAAAAAAGTTGGCCACAGATAATTCTGAAGCTTATTTGGAAATGTTTGAGAGGATTGCAACAAGGGAAGGTCTGCCTGAGAAAGACTGGGCAGATGTGCTGTCTCCTTTCCTGACTGCAGATCCCCAACAGGCATACTGTGACTTGGCCCCTGAATCAGCACGGGAATATAAACTGCTAAAAGCAGAAATACTAGCAAGGCTGGGAGTTACTGCTGCTTTAAGGGTGAGCCAAGTCCATGGCTGGCGCTTGGACAAGGCTAAGCCTGCCCGTGCGCAGCTGTATCACCTGATGCACTTGTTCCAGGATTGGCTGAAACCAGAGGAGAAGACCACCTCTCAGATTGTAGACCGAGCTGCACTGGATTGCTTTTTGCATGGTCTTCCTAAGGAGCTGCATGGATGGATGGCTCAGTCCAATCCTCAGTCCCTGGATGAGATGGCTGCTGCTGTCAAGCGCTACAGTTGTGCAGCAGCACAGGACAGTCCAGGACAGTCCCTGTGTGTCCAGGACAGTCCCTTTATTACCAGAGAGCTGGCCCATTCCAAGGGAGAGCGTTCCAGCTCCAAGATGGCACCTGTTGAATGCATGGTGTCTGCTTGGGTGCCTTAAACTCCTGCCAGGAGCACCCCAATGTTAAATCCTCCTGAGATTCAGCAGGGGGATTGGGAACCCCCGTAAGGTTCGCTGCAACAACTGGGTCATATGACCACCCAGTGTTCAAGGTGGGAGAGCCAATGGAATGTGACATGGCTTGACATGACTCTATGTTTGCTTTTGCCGCTGGTCCCTTGAACAATCTAAGCCTACTTGAGAGTGTGGTGTGGGTTAATGGACAAGAGGTTGTAGCACTTGTAGCACTTGACTCGGGAGTGGGGTTACCCTGCTTCGATCGACAGGTCACAGGGACAGCTGGTACCTGGGAAAAAGATTGGAGTGGTGTCTGTACATAGGGTTGTCAAGGACTATCCAATGGCCCGTGTAACTTTGTCCACAACAGCATGAACTGCTACACTGAGAGTTGGGGTGATCCCGGGGTTGCCCCATGACTTGCTAATTGGGAAAAACTGCCCCATATTTTGAGACTTGTGTGAACAAAAGTTCAAAGGTTCAGGGGCCCCCCTAAAAAGGAGAAACCCCCATGTAAAGTGTTTAATATTGTGTTGCACAACGTAAATAGTAATGAAATGTATCAGATGTGTGAACCTGCAGAAGCTGACCTAGGTTTTCTGGAGTTGTTTACAGGATTGGAAGCAGAGAGTTCTCCCTCTGAGCCTGACTTGTTATATCTTGGGGGCCCCCTAGATGATTTCCTTGGTGCGGAGTGATGCCACTCCAGGCATAGTATCCCAAATGAACGCCCGCCCCACTCAAACCTTCAGGTGCAGACTCTGCAAACATGTAGACAATCAAGGAAGATAGCTGAGCGGCTGCACTCCGAATATACACCTTTATTGTAGCAAAAACAGTGTTAAAAATCCAAAGCTGTCACATCATGGCTGAAGCAGGTACAAAAAAAAAAAGGCTAATGCTGCGTACACACGAGCAGACTTTTCGATCGGACTGGTCCGACGGACCAAGTCCGGCGGACAATTCGACCATGTGTGGGCTTCATCGGACCTGACGGACTTTAGAATTGGAACATGTTTCAAATCTTTCAGACGGACTCGAGTCCGGTCGAAAAGTCCACTCATCTGTATGCTAGTCCGACGGACGCTAGGGTAGCTATTGGCTACCCACAGGGGAACCCCGAACCAAAATTTAAAAAAAAAAATGACGTGGGGGTCCCCCTAAATTCCATACCAGGCCCATCAGGTCTGGTATGGATATTAAGGGGAACCCCGCGCCAAAATTAAAAAAAAAAAAACAGCAATAGATTTGGAACACGTTTCAAATCTTTCCGACGGACTCAAGTCCGGTCGAAAAGTCCGCTCGTCTGTATGCTAGTCCGACGGACGCTAGGGTAGCTATTGGCTACTGGCTATCAACTTCCTTATTTTAGTCTGGTCGTTAGGGATGAGCCGAACCCCTCTGTTCAGTTTGCATCAGAACATGCGAACAGGCAAAATATTTGTTCGAACATGTGAACACCGTTAAAGTCTATGGGACGCGAACATGAATAATCAAAAGTGCCAATTTTAAAAGCTTATATACAAGTTATTGTCATAAAAAGTGTTTGGGGACCTGGGTCCTGCCCCATGAGACATGGATCAATGCAAAAAAAAGTTTTAAAAACGGACGTTTTTTCGGGAGCAGTGATTTTATTAATGTTTAAAGTGAAACAATAAAAGTGTAATATTCCTTTAAATTTTGTACCTGGGGGGGTGTCTATAGTATGCCTGTAAAGTGGCGCATGTTTCCCGTGTTTAGAACAGTCTGACAGCAAAATGATATTTCAAAGGAAAAAAAGTCATTTAAAACTATTTGCGGCTATTAATGAATTGTTGATATGCCAATACACATAAAAGTTCATTGATAAAAATGGCATAGGATTTCCCCACAGGGGAACCCCGAACCAAAATTTAAAAAAAAAATGACGTGGGGGTCCCCCCAAATATCATACTAGGCCCTTCAGGTCTGGTATGGATATTTAGGGGAACCCCGCGCCAAAATTAAAAAAAAAAATGCCGTGGGGGTCCCCCTCAAAATCCATACCAGACCCTTTAGGTCTGGTATGGATTTTAAGGGGAACCAGCGACAAAAAAAAAAAATGACGATAGATTTGGAACATGTTTCAAATCTTTCCAACGGACTCAAGTCCGGTCAAAAAGTCTGCTCGTCTGTATGCTAGTCCGACGGACGCTAGGGTAGCTATTGGCTACTGGCTATCAACTTCCTTATTTTAGTCCGGTCGTTAGAGATGAGCCGAACCCCCCTGTTCGTTTCGCACCAGAACATGCGAACAGGCAAAACATTTTTTGAACACGCGAACACCATTAAAGTCTATGGGACTCGAACATGAATAATCAAAAGTGCTAATTTTAAATGCTTATATGCAAATTATTGTCATAAAAAGTGTTTGGGGACCTGGGTCCTGCTCCAGGGGACATGGATCAATGCAAAAAAAAGTTTTATAAAAAGAAGTTTTTTCAGGAGCAGTGATTTTAATAATGCTTAATGTGAAACAATAAAAGTGTAATATTCCTTTAAATTTCGTAACTGGGGGGTGTCTATAGTATGTCTGTAAAGGGGCGCATGTTTCCCATGTTTAGAACAGTCTGACAGCAAAATGACATTTCAAAGGAAAAAAAGTCATTTAAAACTACTCGCGGCTATTAATGAATTGTGGGTCCGCCAATACACATAAAAGTTCATTGATAAAAATGGCATAGGTTTTCCCCACAGGGGAACCCTGAACCAATCTTTAAAAAAAAAAATGGCGTGGGCGTCCCCCTAAATTCCATACCAGGCCCTTCAGGTCTGGTATGAATATTAAGGGGAACCCTGCACCAAAATTAAAAAAAAATGGCGTGGGGGTCCCCCTCAAAATCCATACCAGACCCTTATCCGAGCACGCAACCTGGCAGGCCGCAGGAAAAGAGGGGGGACGAGAGATCAGCCCCCCTCCTTAACCATACCAGGCCACATGCCCTCAACATTGGGAGGTTGCTTTGGGGTCCCCCCAAAGCACCTTGTCCCCATGTTGATGGGGAGAAGAGCCTCATCCCCACAACCCTTGCCCAGTGGTTGTAGGTGTCTGCGGGCAGGGGGCTTATTGGAATCTGGAAGCCCCCTTTAACAAGGGGACCCCCAGATCCTGCCCCCCCATATGAAATGGTAAGGGGGTACAAAATTACCCCTACCATTTCACAAAAAAAGTGTCAAAAATGTTGAAAATGACAAGAGACAGTTTTTGACAATTCCTTTATTTAAAGTCTTCTTCTTTCCATCTGCTTTCTTCTATGTTCTTCTACCTGGGGGCTGCCCCCTCTCCAGACCACCCCCTATATGCATAATGGATAGATTCATGCATAGCATGAATCTATACATGGCCGCTGCGGCCACCCCCTATTAATGTGTCCGGCCCCTTTCGGGGCACCGGGTGCATGACTTACAGCGGCAGGGGATTTTTTTGAACCACCTGATTAGAGTCAGAGGCTCTAATAGGCTTCAAAACAGGGTGGGCTCAGGTCACAGAACATGCGACCGGAGCCCACCCAGGTGTGTTACAACAGTGAATAAATATTCACTGTTGAAACACTGATCCTCAATCCAGCCAATCAGAAGCGGGTGTGAGAACCGTTTTCTGAATGCCTAAAAGAGAAGACTCCCAATTGGCCGCTGAGGAGGAGGGAGGAAACGGAAGCCACCGCCATGAAGAGCAGGAGAACGGGAAGCCACCAGTGATGGAGAACAGGAGGCTGCCGCCGAGCAGGGGGAAGCTGCCGATGATGGGGTAAGTGCTACCGATCGGGGGGGCATACTGTTTATCCCCTCCCAAAAAAATGTTCCACCAGCCGCCACTGAGATATATATATATATTTCTAGATTGTAAGCTCTAACGAGCAGGGCCCTCTGATCCCTCCTGGATTGATTTGTATTGTAAGTGTACTGTCTGCCCCATGTTGTAAAGCACTGCGCAAACTGTTGGCGCTATATAAATCCTGTATAATAATATATATATATATATATATATATATATATATATATATATACACAGGATATATAATATACACAAGAATGTGTGTATATTGAGCTTTGGGGTGCACACCCTAATGCAATAGGCTGCACACGCCTATGTCGCGGTCACAGCATTCAGTGCACTGCTTCTGCTAAAGGAGAAAGTAATGGCTTTCGGGTGGGTGTTCCCCCACCCCGAGCATCCTGCACGAATACTAGATAGTGTCCCTGCTGCCGTGACCACACTGAGCGCAGTGATCAGAGGTAACAGAAAGCATCCACTCTCCACCCACCGCCACCACTCATTGCCTGTCAGTAGTAGTGGTGGATTGGTTGCTTGGTCATCCAAGCAACCAATCAGGTGCTTGCCCCGTCCCCAGGGTCTGACTTTTAAAGGAGAAGGAGAATAGAGCTTCCTACTGCAGACCTGCCAGGGCTACAATTGTCTGGTAAAGAGGGGTTCTTGCCAGGTTTAGGTATTGCTGAAATGTGTGAACTGTGAGTGTGGGATTTCCCTGCAGAGCAATGTTCCAAATAACTCCAGCATATGCGGTGTCAGAGTGGGCAAGAACTTTTATAGTTGTGATATGGAAGACCATCAGGACCTGGAGATTCATGAGGAGGAAGGTCCTTGACTATTTTTGCGAATTCCTCAGTGGTAATAGGGGCATTACGTTTTTCAAGGTCTGAGGAGGTCAATTTAGGTAGAGAGATATTTTCGACAAATTGGTCAAAATTATCTTGTGTAAAATTTAAAGTGGTGTTCCGGGGTAAGGCAATTATAAAGTTTACAGTAAAAATACCTAAAAACCTTAGTCATGGTTTGAGGTCAGAGGGTAGGGGTACCATCAGCTTGAATAAGTAGATCTAGGAAAGAATGGAAGGGGCGTGGGCAGAGCTTATTAACCAACATTCTGTGTGGTTTATTAGAGAACTCATTAAAAGTTTTGTTTAGCCTACATCAAGGACTTAGCTACCTTGTTCAGTGCCAAGGACTTTAATTAATTGCGTAGTGAAACAACCTTACGGGGGCCCTCAACTTAAGGGGCACCAACAAGCCCATGCTCCACAAGCTTCAAGTCCACTAGTAGGGACACTCACAGGCCCTCGATATCTCTCTTTAGACAAGAGCCCTCAGCAATACATAAGCATCGGAAGTAGGCCTTGTGAGCTTCCCGAAGGGTTGAGGCCCCCTGTACAGAACCTACGTTTAGTTAGTTTAGTCTCTCCTTGATGGCTGAAGAATTAAGAAGGTGATCATTAAGATGCCAGTGACAGATCTTAGAGGTGGGGGTTTGTAAGGAAACATCTAAGGAAAAAGGTGCATGGTCAGACCAAGTGAAGGGTGAAATATTAGAATCTACAGCATGAGGGAGCAGTGGAGCTGATATAAAGAAATGATCTAATCTAGAGTACATTTTATGAGCCATAGAATAAAAGGTATTTTGCCTATGTGTTGGATGTTTAATTCTCCAGGCATCAAATAGGTGATGGAATCTGATACATTTTCAAAATGAGGTGGCCTGGGACATAACCTTCTGTGATGGGGTGTCTCTAAATAGTGCATGTCTGTCTCTAGTGGGAGACATAACCATATTAAAGTCACGTCCAATTATTATAAAGGGTTGAGAAATAATGCTGAAAAAGGACAAAAAGCTTATCTAGGAAACCAATTTGCCTAGAGCTGGGAACATACACATTCACCAATGTGAATGAGGAGGACATGTAGTCACAGACCAGGATGACAAACCTCCCCTGGGGGGGTTGATGTATTTATCTTAATCCTGTAAGGGGCAAGATTTTTTTTTTTTTTAAATCGTTTATTTATAACAGTTTTAGAAATCTTACAAATAGAGTAAAGCATTTCAATATAAAGAAGCACTACATGTACAGTTGGGTGAGACATATCGAGAGCATTGTATAGTCAGATAATAAGGTCTTCCATCTAAGATCAACAACGCATATGTACTATACCATACAAAATAATAGAATGAAGTAAAACATCAAAGAATTATAAAGACAATATAACAAATAGTTAGCACCAAGGAGACCAGAAAACGCAAATGTCACCAGAAACATGGCGTAAACGGGACAGATTATTTAAGATTCATTGTTTTCGAGGGACTAAGATTCATCCCAAACTTTCCATATCTTATAAAAGGAAGGTAGTGAATCATTGAGACTTTAGAGATACCTGAAAAGGGGAGGCCTAATAAAAAGTGTATGGGGTTCAGAGGTATGGGGGTGTTTAATAACTTCTGCAAAAGCTTTTATATTTAAGTCCAGAAAGGGCTAATAGAAGGACTCTCCCAAAAGATGTGGAAATGGGTGCCCGTAGCTTCATTACATCTCCAACATTGTATAGGAGCTGTTGGGTTGCGGGCGTGTAGGATATCTGGGGTTCTATACCAAAAGAGCAAAATCTTAAATCTTAATCAGTTTCTCTCTGCACTACACAGCATGAGATTTTGGACGAGGACTCACAATTTCCCCCCCAATCTATTGGAGATATAGGTTGCTGTAATTTATGGGTCCATTTCTTCATTTAGTAATGAGTGGATGCCATAAGGGGAGAGGCTTCATGCAAAATGTTATATATGGATGAGATTAGTTGGGGATCATATAGGCCATTGGCACATAAAAGTTCAAAATTGGTGGGTTTCTATAAAGATAATGAGGGTGATTTAGAGAGGAAAAATATTTAAATTGTATATATGAGTACAAAAGTGATGTGGGGATCTGATGTTTAGCTTGGAGGTCTGCAAAAGACAGGAGTCTACGTGTCACTAGGTGTACAAGTTGCAGTCGCAGTTGAAAGATTCCCGCTTAAGTCCATGGCAGCATCCGAACATAGAATAGACCATCAGGGATGTCCGGGTTAAAAAGTACATTTAAAAATGGAGGGCAGGAAGAGGAAAGGGAAAACTGCTCTGAGCATTTCTTCCAGATTGATAGGGTGAAGAACATTTGAGTCAGGCATAAGGATCTCAGCATAAGGAAAGGGAAAACCGCTCCGAGCATCTCTTCCAGATTGATAGGGTGAAGAGCATTGGAGCCAGGCATGTGTTTGCTTGAGGAGGGCCATAACATGTAACATGGGTGTACCGGGGCGATAACCCTGATTTCAATCTCAGCCCATCTGTTTGGGGTCTTCCTAGATGTCCAGGATGTCAATACTCTGAGATGAGATGCTTAGTAATATTGATGATGTCCGGAGCAGCCATGTTCCTTTGGAGAGCTTTCAATTGCAACATTGGAATTGAAACTGGGAGTGTCTAAAATAAGTATAGCAATTTGAGGAGTATTGACATCTTGAGAACATTAATTCTTCCAAGAAGAGATATAGGAATAGAGGGCCATTGATTTAATAGACAAGTTATTTCCGTGAACATAGGGAGAAAGTTGGCCTGATATAGGGAGGGGTAAGAGGGTGTGATATGGATGCCCAAATTTTTAAGTGTATGAGTGCACCAACGATATTTAAAGTTATGTTGGAGAGGGATGAGTTGGTCTGGTGGGATGTTAATAGGTAGAGCTTCGGTTTTTGAGGGATTCATTTTAAACCCCGATAAAGATCCAAAGGAAAATAATACAAAATAGCAGCGCTAAAAAAACGTGACCAAAAATGAAAAAAATTGAATAAGTCCAAGTGTATAGATAAGTGTATAGATACCATAAACAGTGAAAATAACAGTCCAGAAAATAGCTAAGTGCTATAGGTAAGTGCTAAAAAGTGACACCTCTTGACGACAGTGCACCACCACCACATAGATTGTGCGCTTACCGGAAAGCAAACTTTAGAGAGCCCGCGGCTAAACACCCAGTCAGGGCCTTTATCCAAACGGAGGATGATATTCCACCACTAGTTAGGGAAGGAGCTTGTATGAACCTCAATTTAGCCAAAAGTACTTGAGCATCAGCCACCAGGAATCAATTGAGATATTGCCCAGAAAATAGAAAGAGAGACTCCATAGTGTGTATTGTTGTACCATTAAGGATTTAATAAGAAAAAAGAATTGCACTTACAAATGGGAAGATAAAAACAGTCATATCACAACAGCCGGCCAGCAAGTGAACACCTGTCCACTGAGAAGCGCAATTACGTCAGCACGTCAACCCCCCCCCCCCCTTTAATTCTTTTCAAAGATCCAAAGGAGGCCAAGGTGCCATGTAGGGAAGGTAGAGATGGATGGGGATGGTTTAAAGTCAACAAAATATTATCGGCAAAAAGTGACACTGTATATTCATGCTGTTGCAGCAGCACTCCATGAATGTCTGGATGGGACCTAATGGCAAAGGCAAGGGGTTCCAATCTTAGAATAAAAAGCAAGGGCGACAAAGTGCAACCCTATCCGGTGCCATTGTTTAGGGGGAAGGTCTGCGACAGATGAGAAGACAGCTGAACTTGGGAAGAGGATTTTGAATATAAGGCCTTTAAAGCCTGAATGAAAGGGCCCGAGAACCCATATCTGGAAAGGACTGCAAACATAAATGGCCAGCTTGAGAAAACAGAGGCTTTTTGTGCATCCAAACTTAAAACAATGGCAAGACGTTTAGTCTTAGTCAGGAGGTCTATCAAGTCTATCGTTCGTCTCGTGCTGTCCCCTGCATGTCTTGTTAGAACAAAACCTACCTGGTCTCTGGGTATCAATGACGACAGCAATAGTGAAAATCTGTTGGCTAAGATTTTTGTAAACATCTTGTAAACTGAGTTTAATAATGCGATGGGTAAGGATGGGTTACTACCCGGTTTAGGAATAAAAGTTATAAATGCATGGAAAAACTGTGAGTGTGGGAGGGTACCTTCTAGTAAGGAGGAAAATAGGGTCAGTAGATACGGGCTTAATATTGGGGAAAATGTTTTGTAGTAGATATAAGGGAGCCCATCAGGACCTGGGGATTTATGGGACGGTAAACATTTAATCACTTCCACTATTTCCTCGACAGTGATAGGTGCGTTAAGCATAGATCATTGTTCAGGGGAAATCTCAGGTGATTTTAAGGAGGCCATGAAATCGCCAAACTTTGCCTGTGTAAAATGAAAATTAGGTTCGGAGCTCAAACAGTTATAAAGTTCCTGATAGAAATCACCAAACACCTTAGACATTTCACGGGGGCAATAGGTGGGGGTACCACCTGGCTGCATTAAATGATCAGGAATTGATAAGAATGGACGTGGTTTAAGTCTGTTGACCAGCATCCTATGTGGTTTGTTAGCATACTCATAATATTTTTGTCTAGACCACAGTAATGATTTAGATATCTTGCTCATGTTAAATGATTTAATGTGGTTACGGATCGAGACAACAGCTCTTAAGTGTTCCACCGTGGGGGAGTGAAGTTGGTGCATCTCCGCAGTCCCCAGCTGAGTGAGGAGCTCAGCTTTCAACTTGGTGGAATCTCTTTTTAGGCGAGAGCCTGCAGAGATGCACTCACCTCTGAAAAAGGCCTTATGGGCTTCCCACAAGGTGGAAATCTCAGATACTGAACAATCATTTAATTGAAAAAATTCAGACAATTTTCGTTACAGTTGAGTTTGGATTTTGGGATTTTGTAGCAAGGATTTATTGAGACGCCAATGACATGTTTTGGGCATTGGAGCAGATAGAACCATATCTAGGTTAATAGGTGCATGGTCCGACCAAGTGATAGTGTTTATCTCTGATGAGACTACATAAGGTAGTAGAGGGGCGGTTACAAAGAAATGATTCAGTCTAGAATATAGTTTGAGGTGGAGAATAAAACGTGTATTGTTTCTGGGTAGGGTGCTTCACTCTCCACGTATCATAAAGATTATGAGATCCAGTCAGTTTACGAAAGGAAGGGGACAATTTCTGAGTATGGATCCGTGGAGTGTTTTGAAACAGGGCATATCTATCCTTGGTCGGGGACATACACACATTAAAATCCCCTCCTATAACCATAAAAGTTTGTGAGAAAGATTGTTTTTCTCACAAAGGTATTTGAGAAGCTACAATCTGTCCCACATTCGGGGCATAGATATTAGCCAAAGAAAATTATGTTTTCTGGAGAATACAACTCAGGAGAACAAACCAACCGTGAGGGTCTAGATAGGAAGAAAGAACACGTATTTGGCTGGAACGATTAATTAGAATCGCAACTCCAGCTTTCCCAGAGGGGTCGGAAGCCATAAAGCAAGGGTCTCAAACTGGCGGCCCTCCAGCTGTTGCAAAACTACAAGTCCCATCATGCCTCTGCCTGTGGGAGTCATGCTTGTAACTATCAGCCTTGCAATGCCTCATGGGACTTGTAATTTCGCAACAGTTTGAAACCCCTGCCATAAAGGCTGTAGGGAAATGCTTGGAGGCAAACTTAAAAGAACCCCCAGGTCTAAAAGGAGTCTCCTGAATCATAATCACATCCACCTTTGAAGACCTGAATTCCTTCAAAGCTATCCATCTTTTTTGAATGGAATTCAAGCCCTTCACATTGCAAGAAAAGACCTTAAGAGCCATGATATATCATAGAGGCATGTAACTAATGACATACAGAGAATAAGCAGACAAATACTGATCCATGGTGCAACAAACATGAAAAACATTTAAGCATATATGTTGAAATGGTGCAAAAAAAACAGAGCTGAGAACATAAAGAAGGTAAAAATAAGACCTGAAAAAGGAGTTGGGGGAAAAAAACAACAAAAAAAAATTGAAAATATTATGTAAAAACATTTTTTGAGAGGCCTGAAGGGAAAAATATCTTCAGGAATCCAAGGCAAAGGCCTAGGACAATGGTGAGGTGCATGGCTACTTGCAAGATCCAGTGGTGAGGTTCCATCTCCTCTGAGTAGCATATAACAAAGATCAGTGGGAGGCAACTGACGTAACAAAAAAAAAAGAATAAAAAATAACTCCCCCCTCCCCTTGTAATGGTTGTGTGCATTTGGCGCATGAAAGCTGTAGGCAACATTCATTTTGTTCAGGTCTCAGCCATGTTTGTCATGAGAAGAGGCATAGCCAGTAATCTTACTCCTTCCTTCCTTCCTTCCTTCCTTCCTTCCTTCCTTCCTTCCTTCCTTCCTTCCTTCCTTCCTTCCTTCCTTCCCTCCTTCGTTCCTTCCCTCCTTCCTTCCTTCCCTCCTTCCTTCCTTCCTTTCGTTTCTGCTGACCATAAAAAATCTACGGATGAACACTTTCCCGTGACCTATCATAAAGCTCTGCAAAATCCTCAGTTCTGTCACCCATGGTTTGTAGGGCAATTAAAGCACTAGGAACACATAGCGTGCCAAAAATGTCTAACCAGAAAAAAGTCAGGCATGGGGCAACCTCTCTGAGACCCCTGCCCAGTTCACAGCTTAACCACTTGCCGACCGCCTCACGCATATATACGTGAACAGAATGACACGGGCAGGCAAAATCATGTACCTGGTACGTGATTGCCTTCCCGCGGGCAGGGGGTCTGATCGGACACCCCCCCGGTGCCAGCGGCGGTTGGCTTTTGTCTGGGAGCATTTAGAGATGAGGGGGAGGCCATCCGATCATGCCCCCCCCTTGCGATCGCTCCCAGCCAATGAGAAACTTCCCCTGCCTCTGTGTAGTACACAGAGGCAGAGGATGTGATGTCATCTCTCCTCGGCTCGGCAGTTTCCGTTCCGGCGCCGAGGAGAGAAGACATGTGAGTGCACAACACATAAACACACACAAAGTAGAACATGCCAGGCACACTTTACACCCCCGATCCCCCCCCGTGCGCCCCCCGATCCCCCCCAATCACCCCTCCCCCCCTGTCACACTGAAACCAAGCAGTGTTTTTTTTTTTTCTGATTACCGCATGGTGTCAGTTTGTGACAGTTAGAAGTGGTAGGGCAGTTAGTGTTAGCCCCCTGTATGTCTAGGGTACCCCCCTAACCCCCCCAATAAAGTTTTAACCCCTTGATCACCCCCTGTCACCAGTGTCGCTAAGCGATAATTTTTCTGATCGCTGTATTAGTGTCGCTGGTGACGCTAGTTAGGGACGTAAATATTTAGGTTCGCCGTCAGCGTTTTATAGCGACAGGGACCCCCATATACTATCTAATAAATGTTTTAACCCCTTGATTGCCCCCTAGTTAACCCTTTCACCACTGATCACCGTATAACCGTTACAGTTGACGCAGGTTAGTTCGTTTATTTTTTATAGTGTCAGGGCACCCGCTGTTTATTACCGAATAAAGGTTTAGCCCCCTGATTCCCCGGCGGTGATATGCGTCGCCCCAGGCAGCGTCAGATTAGCGCCAGTACCGCTAACACCCACGCACGCACGCAGCATACGCCTCCCTTAGTGCTATAGTATCTGAACAGCTCAATATCTGATCCGATCAGATCTATACTAGCGTCACCAGCAGTTTAGGGTTCCCAAAAACACAGTGTTAGCGGGATCAGCCCAGATACCTGCTAGCACCTGCGTTTTGCCCCTCCGCCCTGCCCAGCCCAGCCCACCCAAGTGCAGTATTGATTGATCACTGTCACTTACAAAACACTAAACGCATAACTGTAGCGTTCGCAGAGTCAGACCTGAGCCCTGCGATCGCTAACAGTTTTTTTGGTAGCGTTTTGGTGAACTGGCAAGCACCAGCCCCAGGCAGCGTCAGATTAGCGCCAGTACCGCTAACACCCACTCACGCACCATACACCTCCTTTAGTGGTATAGTATCTGAACAGATCAATATCTGATCCGATCAGATCTATACTGGTGTCCCCAGCAGTTTAGGGTTTCCAAAAACGCAGTGTTAGGGGGATCAGCCCAGATACCTGCTAGCACCTGCGTTTTGCCCCTCCGCCTGGCCCGGCCCAGCCCACCCAAGTGCAGTATCGATCGATCACTGTCACTTACAAAACACTAAACGCATAACTGTAGCGTTCGCAGAGTCAGGCCTGATCCCTGCGATCGCTAACAGTTTTTTTGGTAGCGTTTTGGTGAACTGGCAAGCACCAGCGGCCTAGTACACCCCGGTCATAGTCAAACCAGCACTGCAGTAACACTTGGTGACGTGGCGAGTCCCATAAGTGCAGTTCAAGCTGGTGAGGTGGCAAGCACAAGTAGTGTCCCGCTGCCACCAAGAAGAAGACAAACACAGGCCCGTCGTGCCCATAATGCCCTTCCTGCTGCATTTGCCAATCCTAATTGGGAACCCACCACTTCTGCAGCGCCCGTACTTCCCCCATTCACATCCCCAACCAAATGCAGTCGGCTGCATGAGAGGCATTTTCTTTATGTCCTCCCGAGTACCCCTACCCAACGAACCCCCCCAAAAAAGATGTTGTGTCTGCAGCAAGCGCGGATATAGGCGTGACACCCGCTATTATTGTCCCTCCTGTCCTGACAATCCTGGTCTTTGCATTGGTGAATGTTTTGAACGCTACCATTCACTAGTTGAGTATTAGCGTAGGGTACAGCATTGCACAGACTAGGACACACTTTCACAGGGTCTCCCAAGATGCCATCGCATTTTGAGAGACCCGAACCTGGAATCGGTTACAGTTACAAAAGTTACAGTTACAAAAAAAAGTGTAAAAAAGAAAAAAAAAAACACAAACAAAAATATAAAATAAAAAAAAATAGTTGTCGTTTTATTGTTCTCTCTCTCTCTATTCTCTCTATTGTTCTGCTCTTTTTTACTGTATTCTATTTTGCAATGTTTTATTGTTATTATGTTTTATCATGTTTGCTTTTCAGGTATGCAATTTTTTATACTTTACCGTTTACTGTGCTTTATTGTTAACCATTTTTTTGTCTTCAGGTACGCCATTCACGACTTTGAGTGGTTATACCAGAATGATGCCTGCAGGTTTAGGTATCATCTTGGTATCATTCTTTTCAGCCAGCGGTCGGCTTTCATGTAAAAGCAATCCTAGCGGCTAATTAGCCTCTAGACTGCTTTTACAAGCAGTGGGAGGGAATGCCCCCCCACCTTCTTCCGTGTTTTTCTCTGGCTCTCCTGTCTCAACAGGGAACCTGAGAATGCAGCCGGTGATTCAGCCAGCTGACCATAGAACTGATCAGAGACCAGAGTGGCTCCAAACATCTCTATGGCCTAAGAAACCGGAAGCTACGAGCATTTTATGACTTAGATTTCGCCGGATGTAAACAGCGCCATTGGGAAATTGGGAAAGCATTTTATCACACCGATCTTGGTGTGGTCAGATGCTTTGAGGGCAGAGGAGAAATATAGGGTCTAATAGACCCCAATTTTTTCAAAAAAGAGTACCTGTCACTACCTATTGCTATCATAGGGGATATTTACATTCCCTGAGATAACAATAAAAATGATTTTTAAAAAAAATGAAAGGAACAGTTTAAAAATAAGATAAAAAAGCAAAAAAATAATAAAGAAAAAAAAAAAAAAAAAAAAAGCACCCCTGTCCCCCCTGCTCTCGCGCTAAGGCGAACGCAAGCATCGGTCTGGCATCAAATGTAAACAGCAATTGCACCATGTATGTGAGGTATCACCGCGAAGGTCAGATCAAGGGCAGTAATTTTAGCAGTAGACCTCCTCTATAAATCTAAAGTGGTAACCTGTAAAGGCTTTTAAAGGCTTTTAAAAATGTATTTAGTTTGTCGCTACTGCACGTTTGTGCGCTATTTTAAAGCATGTCATGTTTGGTATCCATGTACTCGGCCTAAGATCATCTTTTTTATTTCATCAAACATTTGGGCAATATAGTGTGTTTTAGTGCATTAAAATTTAAAAAAGTGTGTTTTTTCCCCAAAATATGCGTTTGAAAAATCACTGCGCAAATAGTGTGAAAAAAAAAAAATGAAACACCCACCATTTTAATCTGTAGGGCATTTGCTTTAAAAAAATATATAATGTTTGGGGGTTCAAAGTAATTTTCTTGCAAAAAAAAATATTTTTTTCATGTAATCAAAAAGTGTCAGAAAGGGCTTTGTCTTCAAGTGGTTAGAAGAGTGGGTGATGTGTGACATAAGCTTCTAAATGTTGTGCATAAAATGCCAGGACAGTTCAAACCCCCCCCCCCCAAATGACCCCATTTTGGAAATTAGACACCCCAAGCTATTTGCTGAGAGGCATGTCGAGTCCACGGAATATTTTATATTGTGACACAAGTTGCAGGAAAGAGACAATTTTTTTTTTTTTTTTGCACAAAGTTGTCACTAAATGATCTATTGCTCAAACATGCCATGGAAATATGTGAAATTACACCCCAAAATACATTCTGTTGCTTTTCCTGAGTATGGGGATACCACATGTGTGGGACTTTTTGGGAGCCTAGCCGCATACGGGACCCCGAAAACCAAGCACCGCCTTCAGGCTTTCTAAGGGCGTACATTTTTTATTTCACTCTTCACTGCCTATCACAGTTTCGGAGGCCATGGAATGCCCAGGTGGCAAACCCCCCCCCAAATGACCCCATTTTGGAAAGTAGACACCCCAAGCTATTTGCTGAGAGGCATGTCGAGTCCATGGAATATTTTATATTGTGACACAAGTTGCGGGAAAGAGACAATTTTTTTTTTTTTTGCACAAAGTTGTCACTAAATGATATATTGCTCAAACATGCCATGGGAATATGTGAAATTACACCCCAAAATACATTCTGTTGCTTCTCCTGAGTATGAGGATACCACATGTGTGGGACTTTTTGGGAGCCTAGCTGCATACGGGACCCCGAAAACCAAGCACCGCTTTCAGGCTTTCTAAGGGCGTACATTTTTTATTTCACTCTTCACTGCCTATCACAGTTTCGGAGGCCATGGAATGCCCAGGTGGCAAACCCCCCCCCCCCCAAATGACCCCATTTTGGAAAGTATATTTGCTGAGTGGTATAGTGAGTATTTTGCAGACCTCACTTTTTGTCACAAAGTTTTGAAAATTGAAAAAAGAAAAAAAAAATGTTTTCTTGTCTTTCTTCATTTTCAAAAACAAATGAGAGCTGCAAAATACTCACCATGCCTCTCATCAAATAGCTTGGGGTGTCTACTTTCCAAAATGGGGTCATTTGGGGGGGGTTGTGCCACCTGGGCATTCCATGGCCTCCGAAACTGTGATAGGCAGTGAAGAGTGAAATCAAAAATTTACACCCTTAGAAATCCTGAAGGCGGTGATTGGTTTTCGGGGCCCCGTACGCAGCTAGGCTCCTAAAAAGTCCCACACATGTGGTATCCCCATACTCAGGAAAAGCAGCTAAATGTATTTTGGGGTACAATTCCACATATGCCCATGGCCTGTGTGAGCAATATATCATTTAGTGACAACTTTGTGCAAAAAAAAAAAAAAAAAAATTATCACTTTCCCGCAACTTGTATCAAAATATGAAATAATCCATGGACTCAACATGCCTCAAAGCAAATAGCTTGGGGTGTCTACTTTCCAAAATGGGGTCATTTGTGGGGATTTTATGCCATCTGGGCATTTTATGGCCTTCAAAACTGTGATAGGTAGTGAGGAGTAAAATCAAAAATTTACGCCCTTAGAAATCCTAAAGGCAGTGATTGGTTTCAGGGCCCCGTATGCGGCTAGGCTCCCAAAAAGTCCCATACTCAGGAGAAGCAGCTAAATGTATTTTGGGGTGCAATTCCACATATGCCCATGGCCTGTGTGAGCAATATATCATTTAGTGACAACTTTTTGTAATTTTTTTTTTTTGTCATTCAATCACTTGGGACAAAAAAAATGAATATTCAATGGGCTCAACATGCCTCTCAGCAATTTGCTTGGGGTGTCTACTTTCCAAAATGGGGTCATTTGTGGGGATTTTATGCCATCTGGGCATTTTATGGCCTTCAAAACTGTGATAGGTAGTGAGGAGTAAAATCAAAAATTTACGCCCTTAGAAATCCTAAAGGCAGTGATTGGTTTCAGGGCCCCGTATGCGGCTAGGCTCCCAAAAAGTCCCATACTCAGGAGAAGCAGCTAAATGTATTTTGGGGTGCAATTCCACATATGCCCATGGCCTGTGTGAGCAATATATCATTTAGTGACAACTTTTTGTAATTTTTTTTTTTTGTCATTCAATCACTTGGGACAAAAAAAATGAATATTCAATGGGCTCAACATGCCTCTCAGCAATTTGCTTGGGGTGTCTACTTTCCAAAATGGGGTCACTTGTGGGGGTTTTTATACTGCCCTGCCATTTTAGCACCTCAAGAAACGACATAGGCAGTCATAAATTAAAGGCTGTGTAAATTCCAGAAAATGTACCCTAATTTGTAGGCGCTATAACTTTTGCGCAAACCAATAAATAAACACTTATTGACATTTTTTTACCAAAGACATGTGGCCGAATACATTTTGGCCTAAATGTATGACTAAAATTTAGTTTATTGGATTTTTCTTAGAACAAAAAGTAGAAAATATCATTTTGACTGTTGTCAATCAAAGTCAGACAGCCAATGAGAATAGAAAGGGGGCAGGGCCGGGCAGAAGCTCCATGTCTGAATGGACACACTGAGCCGGGACTTGGAGGGGCCAGGAGAGTCGAAGAGGGACCAGAGAAAAGGATCCTGGATGCTCTGTGCAAATCCACTGCAACAGAGCAGGTAAGTATAACACATTTGTTATTTTTAATTAAAAAAAAAAGACTTTACAATCACTTTAATTTCAGACTAAAACTGTGTGAGCGGGAGCGCCTTGATACAGTCATAAACATGATGGCCACTCCTTAGATGCTTAATTGGTAAGATGGCCTCTATCAACACCCCTTTTATCTCAGAGAAAAGGGGCATGCCAGGACAGTTTGACAGCTCTTGTTAACATCAAACCAAGGAACACCTAACAGGACTTGTGAGACTGTACCATTGTTGCTTATTTGCTGGACTCTGCTGAAACCAGGACATTGCAAGTATTCTTCCTTTTCAACTCTTTTTTATTTCTCTGTTCACTTAATGTCTCTTTATTTCTATGTAACAACCTTTTTTCTGTAAATATTTTATTTGCACCGTTTTAACCTTTTCATTATTAAATCCTAGAATGTTTTAATGCAAACTAAAAAGAATCCCTGTCTCTTGAAGAGCGCTACTGTATAGTATAAGTGCTCTGAACATACCTGTCTGTGGAGATAGTATGTGTTACAGACATTTATTCTAAAATCATAGTTGGTAAAGCTAATATTGTGAAGGGTTGATAGGTCCAAAGCTATCTGTTGTCAGTTTGGAGTTTAAAGGGTTAATTGCTTAATTCATGTAGCCCAGCCACAATCACTCTCAGGCTGCTGATACCTAGATTGGGTCCCGCAAGCTGAAAAATCTTTGTGCAGGGTGCAGCTGAGAGTGGCATTGTTATGTAAGTGGCTGTGTGAGATTGGCCAGTCCTTTGTCACGAGTTGGTGCGAAGGGCATGGATCTGATATGCACTTTTGTCACACACCCACCTTTAAAATTCAGCTTTTCTTGAGTTTTCTAGGTTTTCCCAGAAATAAGTATATGTAGTACTGTTTAGGATGTGGTGGTGTATCCCTGCTATTATCCCGATAAAGATATTTTCACACATACTACATAATATACACCTATTTTGTTTTACCAAAGAAATGTAGCAGAATACATTTTTGGCATACATTTATGAAGAATGATTATTTGCAAAGTTTTAAAACAGAAACTAAGATTTTTTTTTTTCTTTTAATTCTCCTTTTGTATAGTAAAAAATAAAAAACCCAGTGGTGATTAAATACCACCAGAAGAAAGCTCTATCTGTCTCAAAAAATGATACAAAATTCATTTGAGCGCAGTGTTGATTGACTTGGTAACTGTCATTCAATGATAATTGAAACATGTCCTGGAAAGGTATAACATGCAGGTCTTCAAGCGGCTCGATAAGATTACTTTTTTGAAGCAGAAAAAAGCAAATTTTAGCCCAAAATATTCAATCATACTTTATTTCTTTTTCAGATATGCAATTTATAAATTATACATATTAGCTTTACAGAATTAACAAATTATTTCCCCTGCTGCCCTCTTCAAAACACTGCTCGTCTCTGCATCCTCTGCAACCCTCCTCCAACACTGCTCACCTCTACAACCCTCCTCCAACCCTGCTCCCCTCTGCAACCCTCCTCCAACCCTGCTCACCTCTGCAACCCTCCTCCAACACTGATCACCTCTGCAACCCTCCTCCAACCCTGCTCCCCTCTGCAACCCTCCTCCAACACTCCTCACCTCTGCAACCTTCCTCCAACCCTGCTCACCTCTGCAACCCTCCTCCAACCCTGCTCACCTCTGCAACCCTCCTCCAACCCTGCTCCCCTCTGCAACCCTCCTCCAACCCTTCTCACCTCTGCAACCCTCCTCCAACACTGCTCCCCTCTGTAACCCTCCTCCAACCCTGCTCACCTCTGCAACCCTCCTCCACCACTGCTCACCTCTGCAACCCTCCTCCAACCCTGCTCCCCTCTGCAACCCTCCTCCAACCCTGCTCACCTCTGCAACCCTCCTCCACCACTGCTCACCTCTGCAACCCTCCTCCAACACTGCTCCCCTCTGCAACCCTCCTCCAACCCTGTTCACCTCTGCAACCCTCCTCCAACACTGCTCCCCTCTGCAACCCTCCTCCAACCCTGTTCACCTCTGCAACCCTCCTCCAACACTGCTCCCCTCTGCAACCCTCCCCCAACATTGCTTACCTCTGCATCCTCTGCAACCCTCCTCCAACACTGATCCCCTCTGCAACCCTCCTCCAACACTGCTCCCCTCTGCAACCCTCCTCCAACCCTGCTCCCCTCTGCAACCCTGCCACCTCTGCAACCCTCCTCCAAAACTGCTCACCTCTGCAACACTCCTCTAACACTGCTCCCCTCTGCAACCCTCCTCCAACACTGCTCACCTCTGCATCCTCTGCAACCCTCCTTCAACACTGCTCACCTCTGCAACCCTCCTCCAACACTGCTCACCTCTGCAACCCTCCTCCAACACTGCTCCCCTCTGCAACTCTCCTCCAACCCTGCTCCCCTCTGAAACCCTGCTCACCTCTGCAACTCTTATCCAAAACTGCTCACCTCTGCAACCCTCCTCCAACACTGCTCCCCTCTGCTACCCTTCTCCAAACCCTGCTTACCTCTTGAACCCTCCTCCAACACTGCTCACCTCTGCATCCTCTGAAACCCTCCTATAACACTGCTCACCTCTGCATCCTCTCCAACCCTCCTCCAACACTTTTAACCTCTGAAACCCTCCTCCAACACTGCTCACCTCTGCATCCTCTGCAACCCTCCTTCAACACTGCTCACCTCTGCATCCTCTGCAACCCTCCTGCAACACTGCTCACCTCTGCAACCCTCCTCCAACACTGCTCACTTCTGCAACCCTCCTCCAACACTGCTCACCTCTGCATCCTCTGCAACCCTCCTCCAACACTGCTCCCCTCTGCAACCCTCCTCCAACATTGCTCAGCTCTGCATTCTCTCCAACCCTCCTCCAACACTGCTCACCTCTGCAGCCCTCCTTCAACACTGCTCACTTTGCATCCTCTTGAACCCTCCTCCAACACTGCTCACCTCTGCATCCTCTCCAACCCTCCTCCAACACTTTTAACCTCTGAAACCCTCCTCCAACACTGCTCACCTCTGCATCCTCTGCAACCCTCCTCCAACACTGCTCACCTCTGCAACCCTCCTCCAACACTGCTCACTTCTGCATCCTCTGCAACTCACCTCTGCAACCCTCCTCCAACCCTCTTCTAACACTGTTCATCCCTGCACCCCCTGCAGCCCTTTCCAGCACTATTAATCCAACACTGCTCCCTTCTGCTTCTCATGCACCCTCTTTTAAAACTCTTCACCTCTGTACCTCCTGCAGACTGCTCATCCATTCCCCCTTATGCACCCTTCCCCCAGCACTGCTCACCTCTGCACCTCCTGCAACCCCCTTCCAGCACTGCTCACCTCTGCACCTCCATCACACTGCTCATCCATTCCCCATTCTGCATCCCTCTTCCAGCACTGCTCACCTCTGCAACCCTCCTCCAACACTGCTCACTTCTGCATCCTCTGCAGCTCTCCTCCTACACTGCTCACCTCTGTACCCTCTATAACCCTCCTCCAACACTGCTTACCTCTGCAACCCTCCTCCAACCCTGCTCACCTCTGCAACCCTCCTCCAACCCTCTTCTAACACTGTTCATCCCTGCACCCCCTGCAGCCCTTTCCAGCACTATTAATCCAACACTGCTCCCTTCTGCTTCTCATGCACCCTCTTTTAAAACTCTTCACTTTTGTACCTCCTGCAGACTGCTCATCCATTCCCCCTTATGCACCCTTCCCCCAGCACTGCTCACCTCTGCACCTCCTGCAACCCCCTTCCAGCACTGCTCACCTCTGCACCTCCATCACACTGCTCATCCATTCCCCCTTCTGTAACCCTCTTTCAGCTCTGCTCACTTCTGCACCACCTGCGCACTGCTCATCCATCCCCCTTCTGCAACCTCTCTTTCAGCAATGCTCACTTCTGTGCCTCTCTTTCAGCACTGATCATCTCTGCACCTCTTGTAACCCTCTTCAAGCACTGCTCACCTCTGCACCTCCTGCACATCTCCTCCAGCACTGCTCACCTCTACACCTCCTGCACCCCTCTTCCAGCACTGCTCACCTCTGCACCTCCTGCACCCCTCTTCCAGCACTGCTCACCTCTGCACCTCCTGCACCCCTCTTCCAGCACTGCTCACCTCTACACCTCCTGCACCCCCTTTCAGCACTGCTCACCTCTACACCTCCTGCACCCCTCTTCCAGCACTGCTCACCTCTGCACCTCCTGTACCCCTCTTCCAGCAATGCTCACCTCTACACCTCCTGCACTGCTCTTCCAGCACAATTCATCCCTGCATCCTCTGCAACTCTATTCTAGCACTGTTCATATCTGCATCCTCTGCATTTCTATTCTAGCACTGTTCACCTCTGCATCCCCTGCAACCCTGCTCATCCATTCCCGCATTGGCACCCTTTTTCCAGCACTGCTCACTTCTGCATCTCCTGCACACTGCTCATCCATTCCCCCTTCTGCACCCTCCTTTCAGCACTGCTCACCTCTACACCTCCTGCACCCCTCTTCCACCACTGCTCATCCCTGCACCCCCAGGTCACTGAGCAATAGAGATTTCAAAATGTTGAAAAGTTACCAGGTTTACCAGATATAATTAGCAGTTTACTGTTTGTAATGTATGTCATCTGCAATTGCCTTTTAACTTTTAAATATTATGGTTATGGTTTGAAAACCTCTCAATATCCCACAGTGTTGACCTTGAGGAGTACAAAAGTATCTTGGCGATGATCTTGATTGTCAATCGGATTAACAAGGACCCCAATCTTCTGCCCAATGTTACTCTGGGCTATTATATATTTAGTACTTGTTCTGATCCAATGAAAACTTTGGGCTATGCCATAAAGATATTGTCTGGAGAAAAGGAAGCTCCCAACTATTACTGTAAAGGACGTGGAGAAGTGGCTGGTTTTATTGGTGACAGTACTGTCTATACAAATCAGGCGTTGGCCCAATTACTTAGTCTGTATCGGTATACACAGGTAAGTAATCACTTCAGTATATTATGTATGTAACATGGAGTGTACAATAAATGGCTTAGTACAGTCTAGGTGGATTTCTTGTGGCTTTCCTGTTCTAGAATGAGTGCAGGTCAAAATAAACAGAAATCTGATTATTTCAGGTCCACAGAACATTGTAACTTGGGAAATAATTCAGTGACTATTATCCACAAGTCCCACTGGGTCCCAGCACTTTACTTAATTGTTTTATTTGCTTGAATGAGAAAGCAATCCAGGTGGCTTGAACTTACCATGTCCCTTTGGTAGGTTCTTAGTTATCTTCTGGTGTTTTGGATCTGGTGTCCAGAAGATAAGCTCAATAATCAGGAGCTGTAAGAAAACACATTGTGCCATTTGTTTAAAGAATATGTTACCCCAACATTTCATATTTCTGATATGCGGCTGCTTTACCATGTACTTATTTGAAAAATGTATCCTGTTCTCTTTTGTATTGCTTTCTTTGTGTGAAACCCTTGTTGTTCCAGCCAGTCCCTCTGCTTTCCTATTAAAAACTGACCACACTAAGCATGAGAGCACAGCGTGGTCAGTTCCCAGCTGTACTGGGAACTCAGCCTGCTCTCCTCTAATGATAAGACTTGCTCTGACATGCCCCATCCACCCACACAGCCATTCACTGAGAAATTCAATATGCTGCTGTTTCTCCTCCCTCAGCTCCTGTGCAGCACAGAAAATGTAAAAAATGGGGGAAAAATAGTTTTTAAACCTATACACAAATATTTTGCCTTTCATTTCTATTTTAAACTCAGTTGGGTTGTTTTACAAGGTAAGGGTTTACATACACTTTAAAGTGGTTGCAAACATAGATAGCTAAAATGTTAAGTTTACTTTTTGTTAACTCAGCAAACCAACACAACTCATTTGTGCACAGTCTGGCAGGGAAACTAGCAGCCTGTCATCTGTAATCCTCCCCGCTTTGCTACTAAAAGGAAAATCCAAGCTGATTGGAAAAAAGCCAATGTGGTACCAATATTCAAAAAAGGGCATAGACATACTCTGGGGAACTACAAGCCGGTCAGCCTAACATCAATAGTAGGTAAATTATTGGAGGGGATGATAAGATACTATATCCAAGAATTTGCTGAGGAAAACAGTATCATTAGTCGTAATCAGCATGGGTTTACAATAGGTTGTTCTTGCCAGACCAATCTGTTAACATTCTATGAGGAAGTGAGTTGCAATCTAGATAGGGGGTGGTCTGTGGATGTGGCGTATCTGGATTTTGCAAAAGCATTCAGGACAGTTCCCCATACATGCCTAATCTAAAAGCTGAGGTCTGCAGGCATGGACCATAAGGTTTGTTCTTGGATAGAAAACTTGCTACAGGGGTGCGTCCAAAGGGTAGTGATAAATAATGTGTACTCAGACTCAGGGCCGTCTTTAATTTTGATTGGGCCCTGGGCAAACATTTTCTTGGGCCCCCCCTCCATTCTGAGACATACAAAAAATAGCAGGTAGACTCAAAATCAGTTTACTGCAGCAGATCACGCAGCAATTGCAATTGTTTGCCAGAGGTTACAGCCTATCCTTATTGCTCACTGGCTGGTTTCTAGAGGTTACAACACATAATTTCTGTTTTCCAATTGGTTGCTAGAGGTTAGTGTACATTATTAGCTCTCACTAATTGGTTGCTAGGGGTTACAGCACATCATTGCCACTTACTGATTGGTTGCTAGAGATTAAAGCAGATCACTACTGTTCGCTGATTGGTTGCTAGAGGTTAATGCACATCATTACCTCTCACTGAGCAGTGGAGCAATCCCAAATAATTGAGCAAGTAAAGGGGCACATTAATACACATACTACAGGAGAGTGTCAGAAAGTGCAGACATACTACAGGAGAGGTTCAGAGACTGCAGACATACTGCGTAAGAGGTTCATAGACTGCGGACATACTACAGGAGACAATCAGAGACTGCGGACATACTGCAGGAGATTACCAGAGACTGCGGACATACTGCAAGAGATTACCAGAGACTGCGGACATACTGCAGGAGATTACTAGAGACTGCGGACATACTGCAGGAGATTACCAGAGACTGCGGACATACTGCAGGAGATTACCAGAGACTGCGGACATACTGCAGGAGATTACCAGAGACTGCGGACATACTGCAGGAGATTACCAGAGACTGCGGACATACTGCAGGAGATTACTAGAGACTACGAACATACTGCAGGAGAGTACTAGAGACTGCGGACATACTGCAGGAGACAATCAGAGACAGCAGACATTATACAGGGGATGGTCAGAGAACTTTCAGCAATGCACAGCTTTACAGTTGAATAACACAGCTCAGAGATTAAACAGTCAGGCATTTTATGGGTGTAAGGACATACCTGGCCAGCCAAACTCACTTCAGGTGTGTGGGCGGAGCTTTCACTCTCTGCTCTAACTACAACAGCCAGGAGCTCTACTGACGCTTTGTTGGGGGGCTGCACTACCCGTAAATTGGGGCCCCAATGACAGCTTTGCAGAGCGCACAGATGACATGGGAGGATGTATTCCCGCGCTAGCCAGCTGAGGGGGTGGGGCAGGGAGTTCCACTGACGCTCTGACCCCACCCACATGCAGCCTGTGTACTCGGAACAGAGGGACTGTAGTGAGAGCCAGTGATCGGAGTGGGAGCGTCGGTGGAGCTCCCAGGCCCACCCCCGGACCTCTGTATTCACCAGCCAGTATAGAGGGGGGGCCGGGAACTACACTGATGCTCCCACTCCGATCACTGGCTCTCACTACAGACACTCTGTTCCGAGTATACAGGCTGCATGTAGGCGGGGTCAGAGCATCAGTGGAGCTCCCGGCCCCACCCCCTCTCAACTAGCTAGTGTGGGAATACAGCCTCCCGTGTCCTCTGTGCGCTCTGCAAAGCTGTCATCGGGACCCCAATTCATGGGTAGCGCGGGCCCCCCAACAAAGATTGGGCCCAGGGCAAGTGCCTCATTTGCCCTGCGCTAAAGACAGCCCTGCTCAGACTGGTCTGGAGTAGTAAGTGGGGTACCACAATGTTCTGTCTTGGGACCAATTCTGTTTAATTCATTCATAAATGATATAGAGGATGGGATAAATAGCTCAATCTCAGTTTATGCGGAGGATACAAAAATAAGCAGGGCAATAACTTCACAGCAGGATATAGAAATTTTTACAGAAAGACCTGAACAAAATAATGGAATGGGCAACTACATGACAAATAATAAAATAATGCGCTTGCGGGCTAAGAACATAAATGCAAACTACTCACTGGGGGGAGAACTGCTGGGGGAGTCAAGGAGGAGAAAGATAAGGTGGTCCTAGTGGAAGATAGACTGTGCAATAGCATACAGCGTCGAGCTGCAGCTACCAAAGCCGGCAGAATATTAGCATGCATAAAAAAGGGATATACTCCAGAGATAAAACTTTAATCCTGCCGCTTTATAAAACTCTGGTTTGGCTACATATGGAGTATTCCATCCACTTCTGGTCACCAGTCCACAGAAGGGATGTACTGGAGCTGGAGAGAGTCCAAAGAAAGGCAAATAAATTAATAAGGGGACTGGAGGACCTCAAACATGAGGAGCTAATGCAAGCACTAAATTTTATTCTTGTTGGAGAAAAGATGCTTGAGAGGGAACATGATAATGATCTACAAATATCTCAATGGTGACCCCAGCATAGGAAAAGAGCTATCCAATCTCAGGGGGTGTAAGAGGACACGGGGCCACACAATGAGATTGGAGGAGAAGCGACTTAACCTTAAGCCGTGCAGGGGGTTTTTCACTGTCAGGGCGGTGAGAATGTAGAACTCTCTTCCACAAGCAGTGGTGTCAGCGGAGAGTATTGATATTTAGACATGTGTAATTAATTTAGTTCCGAATTTGTTTTTTAACACATTTTGACAAATTAGTTAATTCGGAAATATCCGAATTAACGAAAACACGTTTTAACAAATTTTTCTGCATCTTCGTAAATTTGGAATTCGAAAATTGAAAACCTGAAAATGCAATAATCTGAAATAATAACCAGCTAATAATAACTTAACTATTACTAACTATTAAATTATAGGTATTGGAATTTCCTTTCAAATTTGAAGTTACAAATTATCCGAAATAACGAATGCCGTAATAATAATAATGAAAGGCAAAACCATTTTGTATAGATATAAAAAAAAACATTATAAATACCTTTTTTCCCTTTTTATAAGTGATCACTTTCCCTCTGTTCTCAGCTGCATAAGAGCTGGGGGAGGAGAAGCAGCAGCACACTGAGCTTCCACAGAACTGACCACAGTGTGCTCTCCTGCTTAGTGTAGTCAGTTTTTAATAAGAAAGCAATGGAACTAGCAGGAACACCAGGGATTTCCCTCAAAGAAAACAATACAAAGAGAACAGGATACTTTCTCACACAAGTTCAAGGTACAGCAGGCACTTGTTTGGGTAGCAAATGCTTTAAAATCACCCCCCCCCAGAGTAGTGCAATGTCCTCTGCCCCCTTTGCAACACTCCCCTCAACGGTGTCCTCTGCCCCCCTTCACAACAACCCCCACAATTGTGTCTTCTGTCCCCTTCACATCACCCCCCACAGCAGTGTCCTCTGCCCCTTTACATCATCACCCACAGTAGTGTCCTCTGCCCCTTTACATCATCACCCGCAGTAGTGTCCTCTGCCCCTTTACATCACCACCCACAGCAGTGTCCTCTGCCCCTTTACATCACCACCCACAGCAGTGTCCTCTGCCCCTTTATATCACCCCACAGCAGTGTCCTCTGCCCCTTTACATCACCACCCACAGCAGTGTCCTCTGCCCCTTTACATCACTACCCACAGCAGTGTCCTCTGCCCCTTTACATCACCCCACAGCAGTGTCCTCTGCCCCTTTACATCACCACCCACAGCAGTGTCCTCTGCCCCTTTACATCACCCCCCACAGTAGTGTCCTCTGCCCCTTTACATCACCACCCACAGCACAGTGTCCTCTGCCCCTTTACATCACCCTACAGCAGTGTCCTCTGCCCCTTTACATCACTACCCACAGCAGTGTCCTCTGCCCCTTTACATCATCACCCGCAGTAGTGTCCTCTGCCCCTTTACATCACCACCCACAGCAGTGTCCTCTGCCCCTTTACATCACTCCACAGCAGTGTCCTCTGCCCCTTTACATCACCCCACAGCAATGTCCTCTGCCCCTTTACATCACCACCTACAGCAGTGTCCTCTGCCCCTTTACATCACCCCCCCCCCACAGTAGTGTCCTCAGCCCCTTTGCACAACCCCCACATTTGTGTCTTCTGCCCCTTCACATCACCCCCCACAGTAGTGTCCTCTGCTCCTTTACATCACCCCCCCACAGCAGTGTCCTCTGCCCCTTTACATCATCCCCACAGTAGTGCCCTCTGCCTCTTCACATCACCACCCACAGCAGTGTCTTCTGCTCCTTCACATCACCACCCACAGCAGTGTCCTCTGCCCCCTTTACATCACCCCCCACAGCAGATCTGCCCCCCACTTCACACCACAGCCACCCCACTTCACACCACAGCCCCCAGAGCTCTGCCCCCCACTTCACACCACAGCCCCTGCAGCTCTTCTCCCCTATTCACACCACAGTGCCCCCACAGTTCTGACCCCCATTCACACCACAGTGCCCCCACAGCTCTGCCCTCCAACTCACACCACAGCCTCCCTCTGCAGATCTGCCCCCTCACTCTCCTACTTTTGCACAGGTGTACAGCAGAGCGGAGAGCTGGAGGCAGGACAGCTCTGAACAGAGGGAGGGAGCAGGAACTTTTCATATTAACAAGTTAATGAGGGGTTGCTAGGACTGCTAGGACTGCCCTGTATCCTAGCAACCAATGACAGGCTGGATAACTTGAGAAGTTAACTCCGCTATCTCTCGCTACTGATCTCTGTCCAGAGCTGTTCTGCTTCCATCTCTTCACTCTGCTATTATAATGACTGAGGTGGATGCTGGGGGAAGAACTGGTTGCTAAATGACAGGTCCGTGGGGTTCCGGATGGGAAAGTGTCTGGGTCTGCCATTTAGTGATGCCTGTCCTACACATATTCCTTGTGCTGTATCTAAGAGAGCTGCAGAATGATTTTGTGCAATTGAGGAGGATTATATGTACATTACATTGGACCAGAAGGTGCATGGATTGGAGAAGTTGTATGCTCTATGAAACCAAATTAAATACAGTATATACCAGGGAGGTCTTATTGTTTTACAGCTATATGGGATGGTCCCCTCAAGGGTTTTTTTAGCAGTAAAGTATTAAATAAAAAAAGTTGTAATTGAATAAAATCTTTTTATTTTACAAAATGAAATTCAAATTCATGAATGGTTTAAAATATGAGCTCTGGTTACAGACTTAAAAAAACATGTGGATGGCAATTTTGTAATGTAATGTTTAATTTGCTCCACTGTGTGATTTTTGCTATGTATGCTGAAAATTAAGCAAATTAAACATTACATTACAAAATTGCCATCCACATGAATACCCCAATACGTTTCGACCCATATAGTCGTGGTCTTCTTGTTTTATAGCAGCCCCAGTGTGAGCAGTTGTTGTAGGTGAGTTAAGGGCTGGATGTGAAGCTGGTGAAGGTAAGTAGGTATTGTGTGCTTTTATATACTGAGATCTCTATGCTATAAATTCTGACAAGTACTTCTTGTACAATGACAAGAAATCTTTGAGTGACATTTATATATTACATTTCTCATATTTTTGTTGTTTGAATAATAATATCCCATTCAAATATTTCCCAACATCTTATCCAGATCACTTATCGAGTCATTGACACTCCCCTGAGTGAAGGAAAAACATATCCAACTTTATTCCGTATGACACCAGACGACCGGGTCCGGTATGCAGCTATGTTTAAATTATTGCAGCATTTAGGGTGGAATTGGGTTGGAATATTCTCATCAGAGGATGGCAGCGGTGATGAGGATTCCCAAGAACTGAGTAAGAAGATGAGCCAACACGGGATATGCACAGATTATATAATTCAACTCATTACGGATATTGAAAATGATATTCAGAATATAAGGACTATTAGTAAATCAACAGCTAAAGTTGTCATAGTGTGTGGGCCTTACACAGACCACTTTTATCACATTGTTTCTCATATACCATCTGTTATAGGAAATATCACATTCATTTTTCCACCATCATGGAGTAAAATAAATAATATGTATAACAGTAACTTTACATCAATCAACTGCAGCTTCATATTTTCATGGCCACCAATATTCAACCTAGACCCCAATATTCACATTCCTCACATGTTTCCTAAAGGCTTACATGACCCAATACTGGAAGATATTTGGATTTACTGGTTTCAGTACCTTTCCCCAAATCTATACAAAAATTACATTTTTGGAACTTCTCAAGAGTTGAATTTAAATCCTCCTCCTAATTTAACAGATGTGTCATTTATATTAAGTGGTTGTACACCTATACCTTCCTATGCATACACGGCTGTATATATTCTGGCCAGTGCTGCACATGAAATATACATGATGAACAATAAATCTAAACAAAATGCATTCCAGCACTTGGTAAGTAGGATAATAAGTGCTTATAGTACTATAATCTGATCCTATATTATATAAGAATTATGTGAGTGAAGTGGGTCCGTTGGCATGGACCATAGGTGAGTACATGGATTGAAAACTGGCTGCAAGGGTGAGTTCAAAGGGTGGCGATAAATGGGGAGTACTCAGAATGGTCAGGGGTGGGAAGTGGGGTCCCCCAGGGTTCTGTGCTGGGACCAATCCTATTTAATTTGTTCATAAACGACCTGGAGGATGGGGAAAACAGTTCAATCTCTGTATTTGCAGACAATACTAAGCTAAGCAGGGCAATAACTTCTGCGCAGGATGAGGAAACCTTACAAGAAGATCTGAACAAATTAATGAGGTGGGCGACTACATGGCAAATGAGGTTCAATGTAGAAAAATGTAAAATAATGCATTTGGGTGGCAAAAATATGAATGCAATCTATACACTGGGGGGAGAACCTCTGGAGGAATCTAGGATGGAAAAAGACCTGGGGTTCCTATGTCATCGAAATTAAGCTGTACGCAGAGCACACAGCCAAATCTCCTCTCTCTAATAATAATAATAACATTTTCGTCTAATGATATAAATTCATCTTACCTAAAAACCCACGCATCCAAGTAATCAGACATCACCATCATTCCTTACATTACCAGCTCAGCCTTTGTCAGCATCTCTGACCTCTCCCTCGCTATAAGGCTCTTTTATTAACACAAAAGGTTTCACAAACAGGAAGTGATGTTTCCATAAACTATCCCCTATTTTGTAGACGCTAGAAACTTTTGCGCAAACCAATCAATATACGCTTATTGCATTTTTTTTTTTTTTTTTACCAAAAATATGTAGAAGAATACATATCGGCCTAAACTGAGGAAAAAAGCTCTATTTGTTGGAAAAAAAGGACATCAATTTTATTTGGGTGCAACGTCGCACGACAGCGCAATTGTCAGTTAAAGCAATGCAGTGCCGAATGGCAAAAAATGGCCCGGTCATTCAGCAGCCAAATCTTCTGGGGCTGAAGTGGTTAAAGATTTTGTGCATCTTGATTATAAGCCCCTGTCTCTAGGACTAAACTCATAAGGCTGAAACATGTCAGAGAAGGGTGGCCTTCAGGTGAGAATAGCAGCGTGTCTTTGGTTGGCTCAATAAAGTTTTAGCGAGAAAGTGATGTCACCATTGTTCAGTGTTCTTTGAGCCAATACAATCTGGTATTTGGGAACAAAGCAGCCATTGCTACATAAATCCAGAAATGTGTGACACCATGATAACTCCACCCATCATCCTGTGCTTTACACTGAAAACATAGTTGTGGTTGACAGCAAAATGGTGTCACAGGTGCCATTTTGTGGAAGACCACATCAGTGTTTTCACTACAGGGCAGCACCTCGTCTCCCTTCCTGGCATCTCACCTGCACTCTGGGCACCTCATCTTCCTACAAGCAGTTAAACTCCCTCCAAGTTCCCTTCTTCTTCCTCAGCTCTAATAGTAAAATTGGCTTTTTCATTTTTCCATTTCTACCTACCTTTCATCTTATCTTACACACTTTTCTCTTACACATAATGATTGCTGTAATAAATATTTCCAGTACATACTGCCCTGTTATACCCTCTGCACTGCTCTCCTGTACATACTGCCCTCTGTCATACCCGCCAGGCTGCCACAATCCCTTCCTGTACATACTGCCATCTGTCATAACCTCTTAATGGACCTCTGTTCTAAACAGGGCTATGTCTGCTGTAAATGCTTCCTCTGTCTGGTACCGCACGATCCAAGACCCTTTTAGCCCACCCAGTCACTAGCCTTAACTCTGTATAGGGTGAAAAACATCAGACTCATTATTCAAGCACATGTAACAACAGATATACAACTCAGGGACACCCCCCTCCCTTAGATTCAGGGTGGGGTAAACTGTCCAATAACAATAGACACACAGGTCAGGTGTATTCAAACTTCTCATCAGTAAATAGTCTTATCAGCAGGGAGGGGTTGCTGGAGGAGTCCCCCCTCCACATAGAAATACATCCCAGTATATACTTTTCTCCCAAGACCGACAGAAACAACAGAACAATTGAATACAACCACGCCCAAAGTGACTCCCGTCCCAGTGACACTTGGCGCAAACACTTGTAGCGCTGGTGCTGGGGAACAGTAGGGCAATCATGGGAAGTAGGGTCCCTGTGACAACCGCTCCCCCCTCCAATTTGCGAGTGCTAAAAGGGGAACCTCAACAGCCTACCCTAGAGGCACTTGTGGGTTGCTGGGCTTTACAGGGAATCTTGTTGGCGGGAGAGCCCATCTGCATTTTGGGATTGGCTCCCCCTTCAGTACTGAATAGTGAAGTTGTATGGTTGTAGGGCCAAATTCCACCTTAGCAGGTGGCCGTTATCCCCTGAGGCCCGATTCAGCCAGATGAGGGGGTTGTGGTCCGTGAAGATGGTGAACTCCCTGCCGTACAAATAGGGTTGTAGTTTTTTCCAAGGCCCATACTATAGCCAGCCACTCCTTTTCGAAGGTGGCATAGGCCATCTCCCTGTCCAGAAACTTTCTGCTAAGGAGGACCACTGGGTGCTCCTCCCCCTCCTCATTTACCTGGCTGAGGACAGCCTCTAGCCCATATGTGGAGGCATCTGTCTTGAACCTTTGCTTGTAGTTTGGAGCTGCCAGGACGAGGTCTATTTCAGCTGGTCAAAGGCATTTTGGCAGGCCGGAGTCCACGTCACCACCCTGGACATAGTCATCTTGGTCAGGTCCGTCAGTGGCTTCGCAATTGTGCTGAAATGGGGAACAAATTTGCAATAATATTTATCAGTGCCCAAAAAGGCCATAACCTGCTTTTTATTCTGAGGAGTGGACCAGTCTCTAATAGCTTTGATTTTAGCTGGTTCGGGGCACTGTCTGACTCCCCCCCACCCGGTGTTCCAAGTATTGGACCTCAGGCATTCCCATCTGGCACTTATCGGGCCGGATAGTGAGGTTGGCCCCTGTAATTAGGTCTAGGATGGTGCCCACATGCCAGAGGTGGTCTTCTCATGTTTCGCTGAAGATGGCAATGTCATCAAGGTAGGCACAGGCAAAGTCTTGGCAGCCCTGCAGCAACTGATCCACCATGTGCTGGAAGGTGGCAGGGGCATTCTTCATCCCAAAGAGCATGCTGAGAAATTCTAAAACAGCCCAAAGGGGGTGATGAAGGCAGAATGTTCCCTCCCTTCCCCGGTTAAGGGGATTTTCCAGTAACCCTTACACAAAATTGAATGGTGT
Organism: Aquarana catesbeiana; assembly: GCF_042186555.1. Lineage (NCBI taxonomy): Eukaryota > Metazoa > Chordata > Amphibia > Anura > Ranidae > Aquarana > Aquarana catesbeiana. Next base: position 29,584,055 of record NC_133324.1, on the reverse strand, counting down.
CATCTTTCTTGGCTACAAGAACAACAGGTTAGACCCAGGGGCTCTGGGAGGGTTGGATAATTCCTAGGTCCAACATTTTGTTAAGTTTATGTTTTATGGTGTTCAGGATGGCTTCTGGAACTCGGTAGGGGTCTTGTTGGATGGGTCGGGTTTGCAAAGTTTCCACATGATGAATGGTGAGGGTCATCCTTCCGGGCCAAGAGGAAAACATGGGATGGCAGTGGTGCACAACATTCTTCATGGACACCTGCTGTTCCTGGCTGAGCTTGGAGCAAAAGGGTACCTGGTGTACATCAGTCGCGTGGCGCGCTACCTCCAGGAGATTGAGCATGACTTTGTTGTCTTCTTCAGAGGGTAGGGGGCAGACTGCCAGGACGGGAAGGTTTCTGTCATGGTATTCCTTGATCATATTGACAGTCATAGTGACAGTCTTTTTCCGCTTCCCCTGTTCATCCAGCGCAAGAACATACTTGGTCTCATTTAACTTCTTGATGATTCAAAAGTGTCCCTCCCATGTAGATTGTAATTTATTTTGGGAATTTGGGATTAGCATGAGGACCTGTTGGCTCTCGGCAAAATGACAGGTTCGAGCTTTGCGGTCATACCCTGTCTTTTGGTGGGTTTGCGCAGCCCTGAAATGGCCTGCCGTGAGCCCAGCAAGTTGGCCCATTCATTCACGCAGTTCTAGGACGTAGGGGACCACAGGAACCCCCGTATCATATATTTGGCCCTCCCAGTATTCTTTCAGCAGGGTCAGGGGGCTTCAGACCTTCCTCCCATACAGCAGTTCAAATGGGGAAAAACCAGTAGATTCCTGCAGGATCACCCGGTAGGCGAAGAGAAGGTGGGGAAGGTACCATTTCCCAGTCTGGTTCCTGGTTAATAAAAGCACTTAGCATGGCCTTCAGGGTCTGGTATGCCCATGCCTGTGCGCCAATGCGCATCTATTAACCATACTTTTCTTACAGTGTGTCAGAAACCATGAAATCAGGCTGAGACAGAAGTACAGTTAACTCACACTTCTTTAATAATAAAAGTAAAAAGAACAAACGTAGTCAAAACTTAGCCAAAGTTCAGTAACCGGAACAGATAGTCAGCCAAGCCAGATGTCAGGGATCAACATAGAGAAACAGCAAGCAGGATCTGGAGCCAGAAGGGATGTCAGCAAAGCAAGCCTTTAAATGGGAATGCAGGAGATTGTCACTGTGATGTTGACCAAGACGAAGGCAGAGCTCCTCTGGACTGAACGGCTTAAGTAGGCAGGACTGACAAACAGGATATCATCAATAGGGATGAGCTCGATGTGAACATCAGGTGTTCTCCTGTTTACCGAACAGCGAACAATATGCGGTGTTTGCGGCAAATTCGAAAGCCGCCGGAACACCATTAAAGTCTATGGGACACCAACATGAAAAATCAAAAGTGCTAATTTTAAAGGCTTATATGCAAGTTATTGTCATAAAAAGTGTTTGGGGACATGAGTCCTGCCCCAGGGGACATGTAGCAATGCAATTTTTTTTTAAAAAAGGTCAGTTTTTTCAGGAGCAGTGATTTTTTTAATGCTTAAAGTGAAACAATAAAAATGAAATATTCCTTTAAATATCATCAAAAATATAAAGTGTAGCGCTAAAAAAGCTAATTAACCTCTAATATGGTGAAGGTACGTAAACCTATAAACACAAATGCTGTGAAAAAAAAAGTTGTTGAAAATAATAAACTGAAATGTTCCAATGACCAAATATCACATGTATAGTGTCCAATAGAACTTTCTCTTCAATCCTCGACTAAGGCAGGAGATACGTAGTCACAATAAACCCAAATTGTGCCAGAAAGCATATAGGATTGATTCAGATGAGAGGATGGGTACTCTTACCGGAACAGGTGGACGCACCTACCATACGGTAGTGCGTCTAATAGGCTTGGAGTACTGGAACCCCAGTGATGTAATGATGTCAGACTGGATGGTGATGTAAGGGCCATTGACTCAGATTCACCCAGGTTGGACGATGGTTTCAAGATGAAAATGCCAAACCGATCCACCACCGAAACGGTCCCAGGTAGTGGTATTCAGAAAGTGGATATCCGCACTCAAGCATGGGGGAACAAGAAAAAAAGGGAAGCTCCACATGGCGCAGGTCAACAAATGTTGGTTTATTGGGGAAAAAAATGCCAAACATGGATGGCTAAAAGTGATCACAAAATATAAAAAGTAAAAACAGCGATGTGGGAGACAGGGAATGCTGGCCCGATGCGTTTCGACTGAAGAGTCTTCAACTGGGGCATATCCTAACCTCCCCACATTGCTAACATATATAAACTGTACATCAATTACAAATTTGAATGGATCCGCCTCCATCATGGCGGAACCGGAAGTAGATTGGACAACACACGTCTAAAATCTCACCTAAATACATACAAAATTATATAGTAATGTGCATGACCTGATAAATGATGGTTATATCCAGATCGAAAGATTAACAACTACTATACTGAAACAAGAGAGCCAGGTGCAAACCAGAATCGTCTATAGTTTGCGTCCCAAGCCTCATGTTGAGCATAGGAAGTGACAAAAGCACTTCCCCAGGAACGTAGGGGAAGCCACGTAGTGGAGGGGAGAAGAAACCGCAACTTCACCTCCACTAAGCTACATAGGGCACATGTCCCGAACGTAGCATGTGATACAAGGGCCGTCCGATCACATGACCACCCACAGACAATGTCCCACATCAACATCCGATCACGATGGCGATGTGGGAGAGATAAACATGCCGAGTAAGGGCACGTGACCATACTATGCCAAGACATGCTAACAGGAGAAACAAGTGAAAATGGAAATTAGAATAAACCACGGGCTAATCCCCATTAGCTGCCATATTAAAGAGAGTGAAAAAAGGGGGGACATTTATATATATATATATATATATATATATATATATATATATATATATATATATATATATATATATACTTCTCAGGCTAGACTGAAAGGAAGGGCAAGTAATACGCACATACACCCCTAAAAGGGTGCATGATCACACCACAGCCCCATCATGTGGAGAAAAAATAGACCGACAGGGGAACACATTCAGGGTGCCTCAGCTCTCATAACGGGTGAGAGGTAACCCAACAGTGTCCACCAAAGACAGCCGATAAATTCCACACAGACACATAGATATGTCACTTGTGGAAATGCCTGAGATACTACCACTCAATGTAAATAATGTTCATAGGTAGTATAAACATCCCAAATGTATGAACCATAATCACAGTCTTACCCCAAAAAACGTAGATGATGAAAATATATATTCAAATGTTCACATAACGAACACACAGATAAAGGGGGCCCTAGGAACCTAAGAATAAATAGGGGTGTGCCGCAGATGGGACGCCAGGAGGAGAGGTGCCACCTATGCCCAGCTGATAAAGCAATTGATGTCCCAATCCACATTCATACCATGGGGCGAGTAGCACCTCAGCTTGTGAATCCAATAGGTCTCAAGCCACGGCACACCCCTAAGGCGGGACTCACCCCTCCAGTAAGGAACAAACTTATCAATGACCTGGAAAGAAGTACCCATAGGGTCCTTATCATAAAATTGTAGGTAATGGCGGGGAACGCTATGCTGCTTAGTGCAGCCCTTTTTGATCTTAGCTATATGCTCGTTCACCCTAATTGAAAAAGTCCTAGTTGTACGTCCAACATATTGCTGCTTGCAAGGACAAGTAATCAAATACACAATGTACTTAGTGGCACACGTAGTGAAGTGTTTCATACTATAGCTCCGCAACGTTACGGCTGAAAGAAAGGAGTAAGATTTGCGTCTGCCACAAACATTATGTTGACAAACATTACACTTCCTGCAGGGGAAGTACCCCTTGCAATTTTGGTAAAAGGAAATGGCCCGGGGAGGATCCAAAGTGTTGGGGCGACCTCACCCAGTATAGAGTGAGCACCTCGAAAAATGATGCCCGTCCGATCCGGTAGGACCAACCCCAACACCCGGTCATTCAATAAAACTTTCCAGTGTTTGTTTAATATCTTTTTGATTTCATTGTGTTGAATAGAATAAGAGGTAAAAAAGGACCATTTAAAATGGTTCTCCCTTTGTACCTTGGGACAATCCGCCAATAAAGAGTTCCTATCTACACCACTGACCGCTTGGATATCAGCATCTAGTTCCAAAGGCTTGTACCCCTTCTCCATAAATCTCAACTTGAGCGTTTGGGATTTGGAAAGAAAGTCACCCATATCAGTGCAATTTCGTCAAAGTCGAAGAAATTGGCCTTTGGGGACGTAAACCTATAAACAGAAATGCTGTGAAAAAAAAGGGTGTTGAAAATAATATTAATAATAAAATTTAACCCACAACTCTTCATCTTACATTCACAAATCGTAACCCCGATTTGGGAATTCGTTCCCTATTCATTATTTTTTGAATGTTTGATTATAAATTTCATGTATAACAAGTGGTGTTCTAAATTGCATGTAGGGTAGGAAATACTAAATACATAATATTTTTATATGGAAAATGTAACATTTATAATATCTATTTTAAATTTTGTAATTTAAACTTAATAAAATAAAATCATTTTTATCTTCTATAGCCTAACAACTCGTGTGCCTTTAAAGTCCAATTTCCTAGCTCTCACACTCTTTTTGTTGAAAATAATAAACTGAAATGTTCCAATGACCAAATATCACATGTATAGTGTCCAATAGAACTTTCTCTTCAATCCTCGACTAAGGCAGGAGATACGTGGTCACAGTAAACCCAAACTGTGCCAGAAAGCATAGAGGATTGATTCAGATGAGAGGATGGGTACTCTTACCGGAACAGGTGGACACACCTACCGTACGGCAGTGAGTCTAATAGGCTTGTGTTACTGAATCCCCAGGAATGTAATGATGTCAGACTGGATGGTGATGTAAGGGCCACGGACTCAGATTCACCCAGGTTGGACAATGGTTCCAAGATGAAAATGCCAAACCGATCCACCACCAAACTGGTCCCAGGTAGTGGTATTTAGAAAGTGGATATCCGTACTCAAGCATGGGGGAAAAAGGAAAAAGGGAAGCTCCACATGGCGCAGGTCAACTAATATTGGTTTATTGGGGATAAAAAATGCCAAACATGGATGGCTAAAAGTGATCACAAAATATAAAAAGAAAAAACAGCAATGTGGGAAGGTTTACTTTGGCATGTCTACCCTTAACAGGGTGATACCGACCTAGAACCCTGGTTCCGTTATTTTAATGATGTAGGGATAAAGCTCATAGGTTTCTTAGTTGAGAGAAAACAATTCAGATTGACCCCGATAGATCAAGAGATTCGGGATCTCAAAGACAAACTTATACCATATTGTGGGTCATCTGAATATATCTCTCATTCCACCAATCTAAGAACACCACCAGAGGCCCAATTTTTCTGCCCCTGTTCAACAGGTGTATGTAATTACAATTCTTGATCTAATATTTCACAGCAGGACCCGTTCCAGCACCCACCAAGAGTAACTGTGAGGATTTACAGTGTTGTGGCACCAGCACCACCACCACCGTCACCAAAGGCCCAATTTTCCTGACCCTGTTCAACAAGGGCATGTAATTACAATTCTTGATCTAATATTTCACAGCTGGGCTCTGTGAGTTTTACAGTGTTGTAGCAACACCAACCCCTAAGGGCCCAATTTCTGCAGAGTATATAGAGCAGGCCCCTACTTTCAAAAATCCAACTTACAAACGACTTCTTCTTGCAAACGGAAGGAGACAAAAGGAAGTGAGATGAAATCTACCCCTAGGAGCTGAAATTCTCTCCTGTAAGAGTTAATATGGGAAAAATGTTTCTCCTTTCCACTGATGCTTTATCACCAATCCTTGTTTCACTAAAAATCCCAAATTTTCAAAAAACTTTTGTCATTGGGACAGAAAGTGAGGTGAAATCTTCTGAAGAGGAGCACAGACAGCAAAACAAATGTCACAGGGGTGATAACCCTTCCCTATGTTCTCCAAAAAGCTTAAAATAGATTTTTTGGCTGGAGCTAAACACTTTAAGAATGTACCAGTTCAAAATTACAAACAGATTCTACTTAACAATAAACATACAGTCCCTGTCTTGTTTGCACTGCCTGTATACTGCTGTTCAGAGGGCCTGGGGCCCCACGCTTTTCCTTTTTTTAATTTGGGTGCAGGGTTCCCCTTAATATCCATACAAGACCCAAGGGGCCTGGTAATGGACTGGGGGGGGTACCCATGCCGTTTGTCTCACTGATTTTCATCCATATTACCGGGACTGGACATTACATTAAAGCCGTAAGCAGTTTTAAATGACTTTTATTACTTTAAAAATGTCATTTGGCTGCAAACAGCGGAAAAAAATCTGCTGGCCTCCCCCACGGTGGAAAAATTGAGAAATGTCATCTCAATCCGAGATCGAATCAAGTCTTTTGATATGAATCAAATTTCCAAATCCATGTTATGGGCTAAGCAAAAATTTTACGACTATGCAAACAAACCACATAGGATGCTAGTGAACAAATTAAAACCTCGGCCCCTTCTATCTATACCCGACCACTTGATACAACCCGATGGCACCCCCACATACTGTCCGAAAACTATGTCAAAGGTCTTTGGTGATTTTTATAAGCAACTTTATAACTGTTTAGGCCCCGATTCACATCCTCAATTCTCGCAATCAGAGTTTGATAAATTTATAAACTCCTTCTCACTACCGAAGATATCTGCTGATCATCTATCCTCTCTTAACGCTCCGATTACTGGAGAGGAAATAGGAGAGGTGATTAAAAATCTTCCAACCCACAAATCTCCGGGCCCCGATGGTCTCCCTTACATCTACTATAAAACCTTTACACATATTTTAACCCCCTATCTACAATCCCTATTCTCCTCCTTTTTTCAGGGATCCATCCCACATTCACAATTCTTACATGCCAATATAACGGTAATCCCTAAACCAGGTAAGGATCCTGCACTACCCGACAACTACCGCCCAATTGCTTTATTAAACTCAGACTACAAAATCTTCACCAAGATACTAGCCAATAGATTATCCCCACTATTAACGTCCCTGATTCACAGAGACCAAGTGGGATTTGTTCCCTCGAGACATGCTGGAGATAATACAAGAAGAACCATAGATCTGATAGACCTAGTAACTAGAACTAAACGCCCTACCATAGTCCTGAGCTTAGATGCTCAAAAAGCTTTCGATCGGTTGAGCTGGCCCTTCATGTTCGCAGTCTTAACCCGATTCGGATTCTCAGGCCCCTTTATACGAGCCCTACATACCCTATACTCCCTCCCCACGTCTCAAGTCCAGCTGTCCTCTTATACCTCGCAACGATTTACTCTCAGTAATGGTACGAGACAAGGCTGCCCTTTGTCGCCTCTATTATTTATATTAAGCCTAGAACCCTTAGCAGCAGCTATCAGATCCCATCCTAATATCAGAGGAATCCCATTGCGACATCAGGACTACAAACTTTCTCTTTTCGCAGATGACATTCTGCTAACCATCACACATCCCGAGATTTCATTACCCTTCTTACACGAAACCCTCTCCACATTTGGGTCCTTATCAGGATTTTGTATTAACCAGACCAAAACAGAAGCCCTCCCCATCAATATACCCTCAGATATACTCAGCTCCTTACAAAACAAGTTTAAATACAGATGGTGCCAGACTTCACTAAAATATTTAGGAATTCATCTTACTCCTTCATACCACTCTCTTTATCAAGCCAACTTTCCCCCTATGTTCGCAGAAATTGCTAAACTCCTACAACATTGGTCTTCCATCTCAATTTCCCTTCTTGGTAGGATTAACGTTCTCAAAATGTCGGTCTTGCCCAAATTACTGTACCTTTTTGAAACACTTCCAGTCCCGGTCCCTATGTCGCAGCTGAGAAGTCTCCAGAGAAAGTGCCTTAACTTTGTCTGGAACAATGCATCCCATAGAATTGCTCAATCGGTAGTCCTTTCTCCTAGAACAAGAGGAGGACTAGCCTCCCCCGATTTTATTAAATATTACTATGCCTCTCATCTTAGAGTATTGACAACATGGACCTCAAGGAAGGCTGCAAATAGATGGGCCGAAATTGAAATGGGGATTACTGCCCCTGTACATTTATGCTATCTATTATGGCCTTCCTCTCAGAAATTCATACCTCAACTACGGTCTCTGTGTCTCTCCCCGATGCTTTTTACGCTTTCAATCTGGAAAAGGTGCAGGGACAAATTTAATCTATCCTCACCCTTTTCCCCTCTCCAGAATTTCCTTTTTAACCCAGAAATCCCGGACGGATTATCATACCTGCGAACAATTTCATGGACACACGCGGAGATGTTTCAGCTGCGACATTTAGTTCACCCAGTAACACACAAACTGTTACCTTTCTCAATCCTTAAAGAAAAACACGCCCTACCGAAATCTACAGAATTCTTTTACCTACAAGTTAAACACTTTTTCCAATCTTGCTTCCCCTCCTTATCCTTAGAAAATCCCACTGCTTTTGAATTACTATGTACAAATGGTCCTTACGAACCAAACTTAATCTCATCCATATATAAAATACTCCAGACAACACCCCCCTTAAATGACTCCATACATAGATACATGACTAAATGGTCCAAGATGCTAAACAGATCAATTTCACTACTAGATTGGGGTAAAATATGGGAGTCGGCTTTTAAAGTCTCCAGATGCGTGGCACAAAAGGAAACCGCTATTAAGATAATATTTCTTTGGTACAAAACTCCTGAGTTGCTACATGCCCAAAATGCGTCTCTTTCTCATTTGTGCTGGAGATGTGGGCGGTCCGTAGGTACACATCTTCACATTTTCTGGGATTGTCATGTCCTAAGTGCATATTGGATTGAGATACAAAATATGTTGCAATCACTTTTTGCTAAGCCTATTCAATTGAATCCCATACATTTCCTACTAGGTTTACCCTTCCCGGATATCCCTAAATCACTACAGAGACTAGGTTCCTTTGTACTTTTGGCAGCAAAAAGAGCCATCCCTAGACTTTGGCTCTCTACCAACGTTCCCACTTTACACCACGCCCTTGCCATTGTTGCAGATATACGTAAAATGGAACATTTAACAGCAAAAATTGAAGGTAAAATTCCCCAATTCGAAAAAATTTGGAAACCTTGGGATGATTCAAAATATTGCTCGGTACCTTCCATTTCTGCTCCTTTTTGATTCCAAAGTACATGTCCTCCTGAGCATCCTTGTGTTTTGAACATGTTATTGCGATAGCAATATAGATACTGTATGGATTTACTTTTTTTCTTAATATATATGTCCCTATTCGGGAAGAAGCTTACTTCTATCTATACAGATATCCTCACCATGTTTCTCCTTTTTTACAATGTTTGCACTACTTATATTGTGATTGTTTCTATGCAAACTGTCATGTCTTTTTGTTATGTTGATAGATATTTGTTACAAAAACTTTTTGAAAAATAAAAAATTATAAAAAAAAAAAAAAAAAATGTCATTTGGTGCAGGGACTGTTCTAAGCACGGGAAACACGCGCCACTTTACAGGCATACTACAGACACCCCCCAGGTACGATGTTTAAAGGAATATTTCACTTTTTTTTTTTCACTTTAAGCATCATTAAAATCACTGCTCCCGAAAAAACGTCAGTTTTTAAAACTTTTTTTTTGCATTGATACATGTCCCCTGGGACAGGACCCGGGTCCCCAAACCCTTTTTAGGACAATACCATGCAAATTAGCCTTTAAAATTAGCACTTTTGTTTTCGAACGTTCGAGTCCCATAGACTTCAATGGGGTTCTAACGTTCGTGCGAAGTTTCGGTCCGTTCGCAGGTTCTGGTGAGTTATTCTGAGGGGGCAGCAAATTTACATTGTTATACAAGCTGTACACTCACTACTTTACATTGTAGCAAAGTGTAATTTCTTCAGTGTTGTCACATGAAAAGATATAATAAAATATTTACAAAATGTGAGGGGTGTACTCACTTTTGTGAGATACTGTATATACTGTATGTATATATACACACACATTTTTCCAATCTGAAAATAAAACAAATGATTGATGATTCTCTGGATTGGACATGGAAACATTGCAGGATAATGAAAAAATAAAGAATGTGTGATTCTCCTGATTCATTTATTTCACATTTATAGAATTGCCACCTAGTACATTGATTAAATCTGACCACTTTGTATTTTATTTCAGACTTTGTATATGATAATGTGTGTATTTCTGTCTTCCATGAAAAGCTGCACAATGTGAGCAATAATTATTACAGGGACTCATACGGATCCAAGATCTACTTTAATGAGTGGAAAGAAATTGTAACTGATCTTTTTTTACAAAGCTGGATTTTTCGTAATGCTTCACATATTTTCTATACCACAATTTCCACTCTTCAAGGCCCAGACTATCTGCCTCAAACATTTCCCAATATGAGTAATCCCTGCTTCTGGAAAAGCGGCAAAGTAAGACATAACTTGATGTTTTCTGTTTATATCATTTGCTGATGAGGTTCATAATTTGGATTTATAGGGATCTTTTAGCCTTGTTTTAAGATGTATTAGAAAATGTTCATGAAAGGAGTCATTTTTGGAGTCAGTGAAGGTTGTTGATTGTGGTATTTTTGTGGGTGTGGAACATTTCTTACAAGATATTTATATTCTATTTATATTCTATTTTGTGTATAGAAGGTAATGGGAGCCGTAAATCTTTGAAATATGTGACCTGAGATATACTTTCTTTTTTTTTCTTTTTTTTTTACAAACTGTTTATTTAGAGATAACAGGACATATTACAATGTATAAAGAAAAACAGCAGTGCAGATTTAGAAGTGCACTATGTAGAGTGCAGAACTCAAGAGTGCACTACTCACAAAGTGCAGGGTTCAGAAGCATGCCACATATAGAGTTTACTGTTCGGAGTGTGCCAGCACAGGGTGCAGACTCCAGGCCTGCGCTACACACAGGATGCAGAGTTCAGGAGTGTGCAATATACAGAGTATACAGGGTTGAGGAGAGCGTTATGCACATAGTGCAGGGTTTAGGAGTGCGCTACATACAGAGTGCAGGGTTCAAAAATATGCTACATACAGAGTGTACTATTCAGGAGTGCGCCAGCACAGAGTGCAGATTTTAGGCATGTGCTACACACAGGGTGTAGAGTTCTGAAGTGCGCTATGTACAAAGTGCAGCGTTCAGGAGTAAGCTAGGTACAGAGTGCAGAGTGAAGGTGTGCGCTACGCACAGGGTGCACAGTTCAGGAGTGAGCTAGGTACAGGTTGCAGAGTTTGTGTGCGTTATGCACAGAATGCAAAAATCCGAAAATCAGATGTGCACTATGCACAGAGTACAGATTTCAGGCATGCACTAAGCACAGGGTGTACAGTTCATGCGTGTGCTATGTACAGAGTGCAGAGTTCCATAGTGCACTACGCCAGTTTACAGAACCTCCCAGTACAGAGCTCTTCAACCTTCCCTGTTCCATACCTACATTAGCTCTCCTCTCCCCCCACAGAACAGAATCTACTGTAGAACTTACTGTGGCCGTAAGTAGAAGTAGAAGTAGAAGCCAGCACTGGAGAGGCAGACGTTACGATGGAAAAAAAACCCAACCACCCTCAGTGTACTCTCCCTTCCTGTGCCGGGTGCTGGTACATGGAGAGGGTTCCAGCACCCAGCTCCTGCTGCCACTCTGCATGTTGGGTGCTAAATTACTCCTTTCTGTGCCAGCTGCTGGAACACACAAAGTCCCATGTCGGGCACCCAACTGCCACTCTGCATGTTGTGCTCAGCGTGGTTAGGGTGTGCCCAGGCACACCCGGGACTCCCCGTATGCAAGCCTAGGACCATGTGTATGAAGTGACTGATGACTTCTCACCATGTAGCTTAATGGAAGCAGCACTTGAATGCTTACCCTCACCAGGAAAAGGCTGTACTCCTCCCTCACCTTCCAGATCCTCTCTACCCCTACCCTCAGTATACAAGATTCTCCAGCAACAGACTCCAGTGCTAGGGATGAAAGAGGAAGAGGGTCAACATGCAGAGTAAGGGCAAACTTAGGGTGGGACCTTGTTCAGATTCAACCAGCCCTATCCTGCCATCTTCAGCTGTATTATTGGGCAGGCAAGTTTCTCTATTCATCTGCTGGAATGGAAGAAGAAATTCACCACCAGCTACCATTGCAAAATGACTTTTTTTACAGCTTCTGCCTTTCCAGCTGGTGAATTCAGCCCCCTTTTGTGAATTTGTGGCTGTGCAGAAGCAGGTTATCAGCCACCATTTATCTGTAAGGTCATCTCTAATCTTCACCATCACGTGGAAGGCAATGTTTCCACATCACTGGACCATGTGGTTCAGCAAATATAGTCAGGAAAGTTATATATACTGTAGTTCATGGTCAACTGGGTAACTCTGTTGGCAGCTGGGAAGTATGCAGGATAGGGCACTCTGTTGGAGTTGATTGTTACATAGTTATTCTGGTTGAACAAAAATACACAATACACAAGTCCATCCAGTTCAACCCATAGAGAAAAAAAAACACACAAATAGAAAACCTCCATATACACAATCCTATACTCAGTTGATCCAGAGAAAGGCAAAAAAAAAAACCCCAATGAACCATGATCCAATTTGCTTCAACGGGGGGGGAAAAATCCCTCTTGATTCCCCAAAAGGCAATCAGATAATCCCTAGATCAACTTTACCTACAAATATTTAAAATCTGTTATATTTTGTGCATTTAGGAAAGAATCCAGGTCTTTAAAAAAAATCTTTATGTATGAATAAAAGAAAATCATTAGTCTATTAATAGGTACAGAAGACTCAAATAGACTGCCAGTATCCAAAAATAGAACAATGATCAAAAACAGTTTGCCTCAACAGGGACACATGTTCCCAGGGATATATTGCAAATATTACCATAACACATATAACTGTGGGGCAATCCAGTGATTGTGATCAATAAAGGCCCTGACTAGGGCCCAATACCAATGTCTATTAGAGTCAGAGAAGCCAAGAAGCCAAGAAGAGCTAAAGAAAGAATCCAAGAGGGGCTAGGAAGGGGTAAAAGGGAGGCAAGCCTAGACAAAAAACTCCAACCCCCCCATGGGGGAAGAGGGTAAGAAAAAAAACAGCATTAAAGTTTTCCAAACCATCCCTAGTTTAGCAATATGATCAACAGCGGTAAGGTGTCTCACATGTTTAACTATACTAAAGAATATCACTGCATCAATTGTCTATATAGGTCAGAGGTGGTAAAATCAATCCAAACTGCCCAAGTCGTATAAATTAGAGAATATTTTTAAAGACATTGGTGCCTCCACTCCTCCATTGCTTGGGAACCACAGAGGACCTCCAGTTTAGAGGTATAAGGCTTCTGCCAGCATTGAGCAGGTGAGGAATCAAAGAGAGTTTGTATTTACCAACAGGTAAATGAGCAGCATGAAATAATATGGGAAGAGGTTTGTCCCCTGATGTTGTGTGACCGTGGCAATAAGGTTCCAGATTTCTCCCTGGTGAATCCAGGCCTATTTTAAAACAATTTACTCCCTCAAGAACCAACTCTTGAGGGAGTCTATTCCACATTTTCATAGTTCTTACTGTGAATAAGCCTTTCCATATTTGAAGGTTAAATCTTTTTACCACCAGACAAAAAGAGTACCTCCTCTGTGATGAAAGTGAAATACTCAACACCAAGTTCCCTATATGGACCACTTATGTATTTGTACATGTGGAACATATCCCCCCTTAATCTCCTCTTCTCAAGAGAGAATAAATTAATTAATAAATAAATGTCCTAATGCATGTCCTAAGGTCTGTCCAGGAAGTAATAGAGAAATGTTTTTATACATCCAGCTGGACAGTGAGGTAAGGGGCGTGTAAGGTAAATATTTCTACAAAAGAAATCCATTAATGGTATATTGGTGCATAAGGTAGCTGGAATTAAAAAAAAAAAGGAAACTTATCCTTTAACCAAAAATAGAGGCCCCACCAACATACAATAGAAATCAATAGTGGCTTGACAGGCAGAGCAGATGGAAGCATTCTAGGAGAGCTCCGGGACTTCCACAGCTCCACGAATAGAAAAAACGCTATTTCACCCGCAATGGGCAGACTTACCAGAGCGACACCTAACTACGAGGCAAGGCGCACTCTGGAAATGGCTTCTCCCCACCATATCTCAGATATCTTCAAGCCTTGCTCGGCCCGCAATAACAGCTCACTAATGGGCAAGATGGTGGCGTCCCACCACAAGGAAGAAGAAGACAATGACAGATCCATCGCAACCTTATGCCCCGTACACACGGTCGGATTTTCCGACGGAAAATGTGTGAAAGGACCTTGTTGTCGGAAATTCCGACCGTGTGTAGGCTCTATCACACATTTTCCATCGGATTTTCCGACACACAAAGTTTGAGAGCAGGCTATAAAATTTTCCGACAAAAAAATCCGTTGTCGGAATTTCTGATCGTGTGTACACAAATCCGACGCACAAAGTGCCACGCATGCTCAGAATAAATAAAGAGATGAAAGCTATTGGCTACTGCCCCGTTTATAGTCCCAACGTACGTGTTTTACGTCACCGCGTTCAGAATGATCGGATTTTCCAACAACTTTGTGTAACCGTGTGTATGCAAGACAAGTTTGAGCCAACATCCGTCGGAAAAAATCCTAGGATTTTGTTGTCGGAATGTCCGAGCAATGTCCGACCGTGTGTATGGGCCATTAGAAGACTCAGTAAGGGACTCTACTCATGCTGACCAGCCCTTAACGTTGGCTGACATGACAGAGATAGCTGCTGACATTAAAAAGTCAGTGACTGCCTCAATCACTGGCTTAAAATCTGAGCTCAGAAACATGTCAGAGCAGCTGGCTAATCAGAAGAGAATGGGGAGGAAAAGAGGCGAGGCAATCACTAGACTAGAATCCATTGCTGAGACACACTCCAACCACCTGATCTATAGGACCAGACATCTAGAAGACCCAGACAACAGAGGAAGGAAAAGTAATGTAAGGATGAGAGGTGTATCTGAAAACATCACGCAGAACAAATAAAGCCTGTCCTACAGAAAATATTCAACAATGTCCTGGAAAAAGACACAGAAACTCAAATACGTTTTGAATGGGCTCATAGAGCTCTCAGACCAAAGGGCCCAGATGACACACCACCCATAGATATAATCTGCTGTCTTTCCTTGTCAAAAGGTTTAATTAGTTTGTACAAGGTGATAACAGGTATGATAGTGGGATATAATATGACAAAAGGAATGAAGCTCATTGTTATGTAGGTATATAGACATACAAAGCACATAGTATATAACCATAAATGATCAGGAATGATGGTACAGAAATTTTGTGAACATGACCAAAATTAGTAAAATTACTAGAAATAATTGCAGTCATTGCAGAAAAGTTGGGGAAGAGAGTTAAATTCTGCAAGATCAAGAGCTTCAAAATCATAAAAAGGTAAGTGGTGGTGAAAAATAGAGAGAAAAGAAAAGGAAAGAAGATAGAGAGTCGTGGAAAAGAATGTCCACTTGGTCGGCCCAAAAGTCACTATGAAATATAGTATGGTTATTCGTAGATCAACTACCAAGGTAGAACACTTTCATCGAAAGTTGAAGGGAGGTGGTTTTTTATCCATGGGTGCCTTAATTTTCAAATTTGGGGATCTGATCTCTTTCAAAGGGTGCTATTTTAGCATGAATCATGGAATTATGCATCCTGTGTTTTGACTCAACCACTACAGAAGGGGATTTCCATGCTTTTGCAACTGTTTGTTTAGTGGCTGTAAGTAGTTGGACAAAAAGTTTAAATTGGATGTGTGTTAAGCACACCGGTTTCAAATTGAGTAATGCAGTATTTGGGTCAGGATGAATTTTCAAGCCAAACAGGCTATAGGGCAGGTCCACCATGTGTGTAGGTATGTGCCAATTCTGAAAAACCTCGGAAACAGAAGGCAGAATAATTAGGCACATACATAGCTATTCTGGATGGAACCAGATACCAACGGGTCAAAACTTTGTAATTGGCTTCCAGCGCTAGAACATTAGGGGAAGATGGTTTTGTTACCATCCAGATCTTAGACCAATCTGCTGAGTCAAGGGTATGACCAAGGTCTGCCTCCCAATTCTGGGTGTATGATGGTTTATCTGATTCTGAATTGGATAAAAATTGGGAATATAAGGAAGAGACTAGACCTTTAATATTGGAGTTTTCCTTACACACTGATTCAAAATCCAAAAATTGAGTAAGACTGCCAGTGTTAGTATTCGGTGTGTAGAAGTTTTTAATTTGAAGATATTGGAACAATTCTGATGGTGGTAGACTGCAGGTCTCGCAGAGAGTTGGGAAAGGGATAAATGACTTAGAAGTAACAAATTTGTGAAATCTTAGAACTTCCAAGGATGTCCATATTTTAAATGATGAGGGAGAGACCCATGCAGGGAAAAAGGCGGGGTTTTTAAAAAATGAAAGGAGAGGATTATGTGGGGATTGTAAATGATGTTGAAATTTAAGTTTATCCCAGAGAGATATAAAGTGTTTAGTGATGGGATTAGGTAGTTTGGGATGATCTTTGGGGCAAAGCCAGAGTAAATTAGAGATCAATAAAGGATCACATTCTGGGTACCCATAGAGGAATTTCATGTGTTGTGTGGTATTTAGATAAACTAGCAATATGTGCTGCTTTATAATAGGATGCAAAGTTGGGGAAGCCGAGGCCTCCGCTAGTTTTAGGGAGATATAGTGTGGTATAAGTGGTTTGGAGAGGCCAAACAAATGATGTAGCTTTTTTCTGAATTAATCTTAGATAGTAGGCAGGAATTGGGATTGGTAGTACTCTAAAGAGATACAAAAGTTTGGGCAGAAGTGCCATTTTTATAGCACTAATTCTTCCCAACCACAGTAGTGGGAGGTGAGTCCATTGTTTCAACAAGTCTGTCACCCTTTCCAAGGTTTGTGGATAATTGGCAGAGAAAAGATCAGGCATGGAGGCTGTAAGATTAATCATTAAATATGGGATTGATTTCTCAGCCCAGGTAAAAGGAAGTGCTATTTTAGCCAAATCCAGTTCCATGCTGGTGAGAGAAATATTTAATACTAAACACTTCTTAGGATTAATTATGAGACCTGAGAGGGTAGCAAACTTGTTGAGAATGGGTATGAGGGATATAAATACAACATTTATATCCCTCCACCATTTAAAATGGATGTTATGCTAAGACTAAATGAATTCCTGTTAGATAAGGAAGAAGTGCCAGTCATAGTAGTAGGAGACTTCAATGAGGTCCTAGACAAAAAGTCGGATAGGTTCCCTGTACGAATACACTCAGAGTCTGTAGAGAAGCCCCGACTGAGCCAATTTTTGGATGAACTGGGGTTAATGGACATGTGGAGGGCGCGGAATCCGGGAGTTCAGCAATATTCTTGCTACTCAGCCTCGTATTCCATGCTCTCCAGGATAGATATGGCCTTGGGAAATGAGAGAGCGCTGCAGATCACAGAAAAGATCGTATATCTGCCAAGAGGGATATCAGATCACTCCCCATTGGTGCTTACACTGAAATTAGGGGGGAAAAGAGCGCAGAGCAAGTGGAAAATAAATCCATACTGGTTTGAATTAATAAAAAAAACAGACGGGGTCCTACCTAAACTAAGAGAATTTGTAGAATTTAATGAAGGTACGGTGGTAGCTGGACACTTTGAAGGCATATCTCAGAGGTGTCCTAATTCAACAGGTGGCTAAATTTAATAAGGAGCCCAGGGTATGAGAGGAAAATATCCGAAGAGAGGTGATAGAGGCTGAAAACAATTGCGTAATAAATCCAAAACCTGGGAGGGAAAAAATATGGTTAGATAAACAACAAGACTAGAAGATAGCAATTATGTGGAAAGTTGAGACTAGACGACTTTTCTCACGGCAGTCTTCTTTTGTAGAGGGCGAAAGTGTAGGAAAGATGCTGGCGCAGCTGGTGAAGTCCAACTCCCCACCTTCTATTATCCCCACTATTAGATCCACAAGAGGAGAGATTATATCTAACACCACCAAGATAGTGCAGACATTTAGGGCTTACTACAAAAATCTTTATACAGCTCAGAAGGTGGGAGTAGAGGGTGTAATGGAGGTTTTTCTGGGAAAACTGGAAATACCGACCATTACACAAGAGGAAAGAGATGAGTTGGAAACTCCAATTATGCTCGTGGAACTCCAACAGGCAGTAGCCAGTATGGCAAATCAAAAGTCCCCTGGCCCAGATGGGCTACCAATTGAGGCATATAAATACTATGGAGAAATATTACTTCCGGAACTCCTAAAAGTATTAGGGGAAGCGACCAGGAAGGGAGGACTGCCTGTTTCAATGCTAGAAGCATCTATTATAGTCATACAAAAAGAAGGGAAGGACCCTCTAGATGTGGATGCATATAGACCAATTTCTCTCTTATTTTTTATAAAAAAAATTTGGCCAAGTTTCTGGCAGCCAGGCTGAATAGAATTATCTCTAAACTGATCCACCCAGATCAGGCGAGATTTATAGCCAATAGATCAACAAGCATGAACATCAGAAGGACATTTCTAAACTTACAGACCCAGACGAAGAATGAGGGATCAAGAGCGGTGTTGTCACTGGATGTGAGCAAAGCTTTTGACAGCGTGGAGTGGGGATACATCTGGAGGGTGTTGTGGAAATTTGGATTTGGTTCCTCCTTCACCGGCTGGATAAGAATGCTTTATGATAAGCCCAGAGCTAGGCTCAGAATTAATAACGGACTCTCGGATAAAATCGAGCTGGAAAGGGGGAAGAGACAGGGGTGTCCATTGTCACAATTGGTGGCCTGAGGAGTCCATATGTAAGGGAGGCCAGAATTCGCAGAGATCCAGATAGCAGCAGATGACATCTGTGTCCCCAGGCTGTGGTACCACAAGAAGCTGCATCTTTTGGCCGACCAGACTGAACCCAGGGCAATCACTGTCTGGTCTTCCTTCCACACTTCCTTCCGGGCTGTGGCTGTGCAGTTGGAGATGTGGCAGGAGGAGTAGGACCTGGAGGAGGAGGAGGACTGGGAGGACCTGGAGGAGGACTGGGAGGACCTGGAGGAGAGGGAGGAGGAGGAGGAGGACCTGCAGGAGGAGGAGGACCATCCCAAAGCTGTGTGTGAGGTGTAATTTGGCCCCTCATACCTTTCTCCAGAGCCTCTGATATGAGGGCCTCACACATGGCTTTTTGGCCCTCCTCCATCCTCTGCATTTTATATGCTATGAATGCAGCAATGTTCTCCTGCCTGGTGTGGGGTGCTCCCAGGACCTCTGTAGCCCTCCAAAAGAATGCTATAGCAGCCTCCTCTAGGGTACTCGTCCTACTGCACACTTTCTGTTTTCAGGTGTGGTGGAGGGACCTTGATATCAGCCAGTCGGCTCAGCCCGGCCACCTCCTGGCTGAGACTTCCCTGTGTATGAAAAAGGGACATGGTTTTAGTTGTTGCTTCATCAATCCCAATCCTAAATTAGTACTCCCAACTAACTTCTAGTTAACATCATTAATTGGACAAGCAGAAATATTTAGAGGAATGCTATACCTGGCTCAATCTGGGCTCCTCCACATATCGCCTGGAAGGCCCAGGTTGGGCGTCAGAAGCCTCAGCCGGGGGGGAAGGAAGCGTGGAAGGAAGACTGGAGAGGGATGGCCTGGGTTCAGAAAGTGCAGCCTGTCGTAGTACAACATCCTGGGGACATAGATGTCATCTGCTGCTCTGGATCTCTGTGAATCCAGGACTTTCTTGCGCTCCCTCAGATATGTGCTCCTCAGGCCACCAATTAATATCTTTAAATAGGTGATGTCTGCCGTGAGGATCACCTGCTTCACAATTTCACACAATTGCTCCAGTGCTGCCTTCCTCTTTGCTTGGTTCTTGAAATGGGGGTGGGTAATCTCCCACAGACATGGCAGCTCACTTAGCATATCTATGAATACTGACATAAAGTCATTATCTTTCATTAAGATATCCATGTTCACTGCAAGACACAACACAAGACAAAGCCTAATGTCAGACAAAACTCTCCTAATCTTGTTACAATATAGGCCTCAATCTAGAAGCAGTATAGGCACAAGTTTGTCTCTTACCTTCGTTCTTATGATCAGAGCGTCCAATGCTCCTTCCTCCGCTCACAGATCATACGTAATACGCACGCGTGTTACGCTTTATACACACTGCACATGCGTGTAACTCCCCCCGCCCCTGACGTTCTTTCTAGTGTATTCCCCGCCCCTTTACGTTCGGCGCAGTGGGGGAAGAGCATGATGGCGGAGTTACAACAGGTGCGTGATAATAATTCTAACAACGAGGAGGAGGAGGAGGAAAGCCCGGTTCCAGGCACGTCCCGATCCAGAAGGAGGCGTTTTAAGGCCACAAATATGTCGTTTGGGGAGATGTTGGAGATGGTCGACATCATGAAGAAGTCCGACTATGACGGAAAATATGGGCCTTACCCCAACCCCAACATCCGAAAGGCCAAGATCATGGCGAAAGTGGTCAGGAGTCTTGAGAGGAATTTCGGGGTACGACGATCTAAAGATCAGCTCAGGAAGCGGTGGTCGGACCTGAAGTTGAGTGAGCCAGAGCAGTACCGAAAGATCCGGAGAGTGCTGCAAAAAAGTAAGTAGTTGTGCTGTGTTCCTATTCTTTCTGTCTTTATTCCGTTCGTTCTGCTCCATATGCTTTTAGTAATTGTAACGTTTCAAAAGGTCAACTTTAATGTTCATGGGCCCATTATTCGTTCGTATCAAACATTTTTCTTTCGGCCTCTAGAACACCATTGCATTTTCACACATTTTTGGGGGCCTACTTGGATGCCAAATATTTGTTTGTGTAGATGGGTTTGTTACTAGAATGAAATGCTAACTAGATTGTGTGTAAGGAGAGGACACTGAGCAGCTGTTTTCACATCTGGACACTGGAGCACTAGTGTGGGACCCCAGAACACCCTTTTTATTAGGGGGGCCACACAGGTGCTCCAGTGTATACTATAGGGGGGGCTACATCTGTGAAGCTTGTACAAAGTATTGCGGCTTGACAAAGGGCAATAAAAAATATACATCTTGGAACTCGGCTAAAATAGACAATTGTACCCCACTTCCAAGCAATGTTTCCTATTTCTAGTTCTGCCTTCAAATATCTGTGTGCTAATTATACCATTTTTGTTTTACATAGGGGAGAAAAGACTCGGAGGACACCCCTCATCCCAGGAGACCAGAGACCCCCCACCTCTGGAAGAAGGGGAAATACCAACCCAAGAAGCTGAGCAGGAGGAAGAAGAAGATGTGGTGGAGATTGGCATCACAACAGGTGAGTGTCTGCGACCACAGGCTCAGGTAAAAGAGATGGATGGTGGCATATTTTTGAGACCTTTTTTTTGTTCTTTATCTCTTTTTAGGTGATCGTGATCCAGAACGCTTTACATCTGAAAGTGCCCAGATACTCATCGGGGAGATCATGGGGTGTAATCTCCAATCGCAAAACATCCAGCAACAAATCACTGACGTTATTAAAAAAAATAATAACATCATTGATGTTTTGGGGTGAATTTAAACCCCACAAAATCACCTGTTTTATGTTACTAAAATTTTTACAATGTTTAGAAAAGCCAAATTTGGAGGATGCACACAGTGTGCCAACATGTGCTATCTGCCATCATGGGAGATCAATGAACGCGTTTTGGGGGTGCAACCCCTTCCTCAATTATAAAGTCGCATTGAGGAAGGGCTTGCTCCCCCAAAACACGTCCCTTGATCCCCCCTGATGGCAGATAGCACATGTTGACATTCGTAAATTGGTGTGCATCTTCCAAATTTGGCTTTTTCAGGGGTGATTTCCCCCCCATCTGAACGCTATATCAAACACAGTTCCTAAATACTCATGTCTGATATAGCCTTCAGGTTTTACCATATGTGAACTTTGTAAGTTCAAGTTTTTTGGCTTTCTTGTTGGTTTTACACAGGCCTGTTTTATTTGAAATGGATATTTTGATTTTTGATAATGCTACTGCAAACATTGTTATACAACAAACATGTTGGTTTGTTTTAAAAACCTTGCGTAAATGCACATGTGATTGTGCAGCTATAAAAAAGTGCCTTACTCAAGAATGTGTGGATTATTGTCTCAACACTACAACACTTTTGGGGTGATGTAATTGCTGTTTTATGCACAAATGGGGGTTATTTCCTAAGGGCAATTACACTTTGCACTACAAGTGCAGGTTCAGTGCAGTTGCAAGTGCACTTGTAGTGAAATGTGTTTTGGCATTTAGGAAGTACCAGCCAACACTGTTTTTAATAAGGTTACCCAATCACGACATTTTCTGCACTCAAAACAATTCTGTCAGGGTCAGCTAAAACAAACACAAGCAGTAAATGTCCACAAAGAATTTCTTTTGGTTGTTTTTTATTTGAAAAAGGTGTCACAGATTCTCTGGCATATTGATAGCCCCCCTACCCGCAAAGAACTCCAGGTAGCGTAACCGGACATCACGGGCATTCAGGGAGGGCAAGCCAGGACGGCCACTTTCAAGCGCCGTCAGTGTTGATGGATTTGGGATTCCGGCCTCAGGCCCAACTGAGCCAGCATAGTTGGCTGAATGTTTTCTTAAAAAATTATGGAGAACACAGCAGGCAAGTATTATATGGTTCAGTTTATACTCCGCCATATGGATGGGTGTCAGAAATAATCGGAACCGGCTGGCCAGGATTCCAAATGTGTTCTCCACCACTCTTTGGGCTCTGGCCAGCCGGTAATTAAAAACCCTCTGTTCCGGGGTGAGGGTCCTCATCGGGAATGGCCGCATCAGGTGGTCCCCCAGCGCAAATGCTTCATCAGCAACGAACACAAATGGGAGACCTTCAACATTGTCCTCTGGAGGTGGCAAGTCCAAGCTGCCATTCTGGAGATGCCTGTAGAACTCCGTCTGGGCGATCACTCCACCATCGAACATCCGGCCATTCTTCCACACGTCCACATACAAGAAGTCGTAATTAGCCGACACCACCACCAACATCACTATACTATTAAACCCCTTATAATTATAATAGTCCGACCCCGAGTTGGGTGGTGGGACGATGTGGACGTGTTTCCCATCAATTGCCCCTCCGCAGTTAGGAAAGTCCCACCGCTGGGCAAAGTGGGAGGTCACAGTCTGCCATTCCTGTGGTGTGGAAGGAAACTGTTGAGGAAAAAACAATAAACATTACTATTTTTTCACAGAAACATGGCAAGCAGATTATACACAAACATTATGGGGCAACCTCCAGATAGCATTTAATAAGGGGAATTTAACATGGCCAAAGTATAAGGTACACCTATCATATTCCCCCTCCCCCCCTCTCATGGGCCATTTCTAACATTATAGGGGGGGGAACTCTTGGACAGGTAACCCTCTTCACTTCATTGAGAGATAAATGCCTAAATACAGGGTATTACTTGGAACAGCCCCTCCTTAGTTACACTATTAGCAGACCACTGGACAGGTAAGAAGTGTCTGAATACAAAGATAGAAATACACACAGTACACATTTGAGGACATTTGGACATTCTGCTATTACCTATCAAGATAATAATAGGATACAAAAAATTTAAACAGTTCCATTGGAAAGTATACAGGCAGGCCCTTGCACTACATGCTTTGGGGAATTCATCCATAAATCTGACCAGTAAAGAGATGGGTATAGTGTGTATGGGTTTGGCAAAGTCAGCAGATAGATGATTGAGGATAGAGAATTGGGATCAGCTGACTTAGCAGTTGGGGGGAGGGAGGGTTACCCAAAATTTGTGGACACCACAAAAAAAGCCTCTGGCACTCTGCCTGAATTTAAAGCTAAAATAACATTAACAAACATTTTAGGGGGTGTTTGGGGTAAAGCACTACCATGGAGCTGATAAAATACATTGTTAAGTGACTACATGAGGTGAATATAGGGGCAGGAGACACCATGCTGGAGAGGTTATTGAAGGGCAAATATGTATGAAGGACATAAAATAATAATTACATAAAAATCCAGCATGCATGAGGACAAAGGGGACATTCACAGCATATTACAATCATGGTAATTAGGGAATGAGGAAAGAAATACAAGATATTAGCAAACATTCAATACAATAAAATGTGATATAAAAGGAAAAAAATCTTACCTTCATATACTCCTTCTGCAGGACCTGGATGATGGCAGAACAGGTCTCTGGGATAATGATACCCAGAGCCTGGGGGGAGATGCCTGTCGAGAACTTCAAGTCCTGCAGGCTTCTTCCTGTGGCCAAATACCGCAAGGTAGCGACCAACCTCTGCTCCGGAGTGATGGCTTGCCTCATGCAGGTATCCTGCCTGCTGATATAGGCGGTCAGTGAAGCCAACAAACGGTGAAATACGGGGTCCGTCATCCTAAAAAAAGTTCCTGAAATCATCAGGATTATTCTCACGGATCTCACGGAGAAAAGGCATATGACAGAACTGGTCACTCTGAAGCAACCAATTCTTGGTCCATGAACTCTTCCTCACCCTGTTCATGGACTGGACTTGTGTCAAGGTCAGGACCCCAACACCAAGCCCCCGCACAGCACGAACTCTACGAGGAGTACGCATACGAAACATGGCTAGAAAACGGTCGGCTGCTCAGAACGAAGTAACAGAACGCACTGAAGAACAGCAAGGCCTGTGAAGAGCGACCTGAAAAACAGCAACGAGCGGGCAAGATCGCACAGAAAACTCCGATACGAACTGACTGCACGCACTGAAGAGCAGATACAAACCCACAAGCACAAACTGAACGGCAGAAAACGATCTGAAAGCCACGAGTCTGAAAAAGCGCGAATCGTCTCTCATCAAACTTTTACTAACACGAGATTAGCAAAAGGAGCCCAAAGGGTGCCGCGCTTGGTTCTGAAGCGGCCTTTTCTAGTCTCGTCGTACGTGGTGTACGTCACCGCGTTGTTGTCGATCGGAAATTCCGACAACTTTGTGCGACCGTGTGTAGGCAAAACAAGTTTGAGCCAACATCCGTCGGAAAAAATCCTAGGATTTTGTTGTCGGAATGTCCGAACAAAGTCCGACCGTGTGTACGGGGCATTAGAATGGAATAAAATGCCCTTGTTTCAAAGTATACTTTGGGTAGGCTCTACTAAGGGTCTTATATCCGAAGTGTACGGACAGTTAGGCAAAGAAGCCAACACTGGGTGGAAACTCTGCAATCAAAGAGAGAGATGGGAAGTGGATATAGAGGAAATAACACAGGAGCAGTAGAGGAGAATCCTAGAGATGGGCCCAATGGTATCGGTCTCACCCCCGCAGAAGATATCCCACCTGATAAGTAGAGCTTATTACACCCCCAAGCGACTGTTGAAGTTTGGCAGAAGATCAGATGACAGGTGCCCCAGATGCCAGGGGACTGGCGATCTCATACATATGGTGTGGAGATGCCCCAAGCTGTTCCGATACTGGGAGGGAGTGCTTAATACCATGCGCAATATATTTGGAATAGCATTGGGGATGGATGCCGTGTTATGCATATTGGGTTATAGGAAGGAACGGGGGGAGGGGAAGAGCACCACAATTCCAATATTAAGATGCTTGTTTCAAGCGAGGAAAAATATTGCGACTAGATGGCAGTCGAGGGCACCCCCTACAGTAAGAGATTGGATTGGGGTAATGAATGAGACCATCTCTAAAGAAAGAGCAGTGTATACAAAAGGTGGTAATCTCAAAGAATATGATAAGATGTGGAGACTTTGGCTGGAGAAAAGAAAAGAAAATGGGTCCCCTTCAAAGGAGTAAAAAATGTTAAAGACATACTAGATAAACTCGATGTAATACGTTTTCCAACTTTAATATTGTAAATCATATGAAATGAAAAAATGGTTGAGAGATTCGATCTATTAATTCAGTTATGAGATTACTGGAAGGGTAATAGGAGGGGTGGAAAAGAGGGGAGGGATAAAGGAGTAACGCCAATTTTACAATATAGGGAACAGGTGAAGCAAGGGGGATAAGGATGTACTTTTGACCCTCTTTGTCTTTATCTCTCACTCTACATGATTATAGTATAATGTGATGTTATTTATTTATTCTTTTTTTTAATTAATCTTACTGTGAAGATAGAGACTATCTGTTTCCCTTTTTAATTGAATTGTTAAGCTTTGGAAGAAAATTGAATAAAGGATAAAGTTTAAAAAAAAAATAGAAAGAAAAAAAAAAGAATGGGTATGAGCTTGGGGTCTAAAACTTGTGGGGATGATAGGAATAGTAAGATATCATCTGCAAAGAGACAAAGTTTGTCAGTTATAGTTGGGTCTGATCTAATTAGTTGAGCAAGGGGTTATATTAATTTAGCAAACAAAAGAGGGGAAAGTGGGCAACCCTGACATGGGCACTTCCCTATATTGAAGGAGTCTGATTTATGCCCAGCGTATTTTATGTATGCCCGGAGGTTATCGTATAAAGAAGCAATCCAACTCATGAAGTGTGGACTAAAACCCCATTTCTGTAGGGAATAATGTAAGTAAGGCCAAGAAACAGATTTAAAAGCTTTCTTGACATCAAGGGAGAGAAAATAAGATGGGATGCGGCGAGTTTTTGCGATATGGGCTAAAAGGACTGCCCGACCTATATTGTCATTTGCTACTACTACGTACTTGATCACGATGTACAAGTTTACCAATTATTCTATTAAGAAGATTTGCCAAAATTTTTGCTAGGATTTTTATGTCAAGGTTCAGAAGGGAGATAGGGCGATAGTTTGTACAAGAGGAGTCATCAGAATGGGGTTTCGGGATCATGCAGATGGTTGCTGTTAGCGACTCCTGTCTGCAGGAGTCGCCTTCTAATAAAGTATTAAAGCCGTCTGCCAACATAGGGGATAATGTTTCTGAAAAGGTTTGATAGTATAAGGCCGAGTATCCGTCGGGGCCAGGTCTCTTATTCTTTTTTAAATCTTTGATGGTTTTAGCTACATCATCTACTAAAATGGGTTCATTAAGTTGGCTTTTTTGGTCACTAAATAGCTCAAGTACCGTATATACTCGAGTATAAGTCGAATTTTTCAGCCCTTTTGTTTGGGCTGAAAGTGTCCCCTTCGACTTATACTCGAGTCACCGCTGTCTATCTGCATGATCAGCGTGTCATGCAGGCAGACGGCGGCCGGCGTGTGATGATAATGTTCGGAGGCTATTCCAGCTTTCAAAAGCCACGCCTCCTGCTCGTCTGTGATAGGCTGAACAGCTGTCAGTGTACAGCCTATCACGGACATTCTCTCATCCTCGTCCGTGGTATGAGAATGAGAGAATGTCCGTGATAGGCAGTCAGCGATCAGCCTATCACAGACAAGGAGGAGGTGCGGCTTTTGAACTGTGGAATGGTCGCCGAACAGTATCATCACACGCCGGCCGCCGTCTGAGGATAGAGATCGCCACAGGGAGGCTGCACAGGACACAGGTAGGCTGCACATGCACACAGGACACATGCACACAGGACATGTACAGGACACAAGACATGTACAGGACACAGGACACAGGAACACAGGACACATGTACAGGACACACATGTACAGGACACATGTGTACAGGACACATGCACAGGGTACAGGTAGGCTGCACAGGACACAGGGAGGCATGCAGCTGCAGATGGGCATTGTTGACCCTCTGCATGTCTCATCCTCGTCTTATACTCGGGTCAATACGTTTTTCCCAGTTTTTTGTGGTAAATTAGGGGCTTCGACTTATACTCAGAACGACTTATACTCGAGTATATACGGTATATTTATTTGGGAAAAGAAGGTGTCAGCTGCTGTAGGACTAAAATTGTTAGTTGTCTTGTATAAGGTAGCTAAGTGGGAACAAATAAATAATTAAAGAGATAAAGATGGCGCTGCCCTCTAAATAACTAAATAATAAACTAAGGTCTAAGTGGGGCCAAGATATATGGAAATTGTATCACTGCTATTAATGTACAGAATAAACAATCTGTATATCAAGACAATTAAGATATTGAACCTGTAATACAAGTGTGATACCGGGAATGCAAAAACCGGTGTATGAAAATTAAGAACAACAAAGAAAATTTTTTAAAAAAATATTATAAAAAATACACCAATAGTGCAAAAATATTGGGACAAAATGGCGTCTCCCTCGCTGAAAAATTTTTTTGAAAGTGTGAAAAATATGTAAAAAATATTATCAGTGCTATGTTAATGGAGCTCCCATAAAACTAAGTGATACAAAATATAAGTGAAAAAAATCCTCAAAATTATTGTGACATAGAGCCCTATGGTGAATTCAAAGTGACGAGCTCCTTAGTATGTGTCTTATACTATATATTCTCCATGCGTACCCAGCATAAAAAACACAATCCCAGATTTCTTATTAACAAAATATGAAAATCAAATATTATAGAAATAAAAGCTGGTGTAAATAAATTTCTAACGAATAAGTGATTAATTCTGTGCAAACAATAATAAAATAAGTTCAATATTTTTCACTCCTTGGGAATTGCTATCCGTGACTTCTGTGCTTGTAGTTCAGAATGGTGACTTGAGGTGCTCTGCCCCCCAGTGCTCCCCCACTCACCAGAGTTGATCACCCCTACAGGGGTACCGAGCGATAAAGTGGGTGCTCTTGGGGTAGTTGTTGTTGTTCTCTCCTCTTGAATTGCTGTTACTTGATTCAATGCGATCCTTGATAAGTAATCCTGGTTAAGCAGTGTGCTTCAGCCTGACATAATCACTCCATGCCTCCTTAGCTGTAAAACTCTCCGGAATACCCAGAACCAGGAGAAAAACAAAGAGGCTGCCTTCGTGAAGTATGTCAAATAAGTTTTATTAGATAAACTTTAATCCAGTCCAATACTGATGGTAGATGATAAAAAACTAAGCAGAAAATTAAACCGGAACCGCTGTATGCAAGGATAGGACCAAACACAAGCTGTATGCGTGCGTTCCACCTTGCGTTCCAGCATCCACTTCCTGATCTGACGTGTGAGCGTGACTCCGCCTTACGCGTTTCGTCATCGGACGTTTTCAAAAGCGGTGACGACGCTCACGCCTCACACTCTAATGTAGTCCTACGGCAAACAACAGCCCTCCCACAATTATGGTAATATCGCTCGGGGGGTAGGGACATGTTGAAGCCGAGGGAAACCCACATTACACCACATACATATGCTAAAAATACGATCTGTACTCTGCAATAGTAATTAAAAGTAAACTTTGTACAGGTCATAAAAAATAGATGCAATGTAAATCATACCAGGTTGAGAGCTTATAGGCATGGGATAATAAGTGTCTATTGGTTACTGGAATGTACAATTATAAGAAGAAATTTATTAACATAATATAATTTAATAAAATGAAAATAAAATAAAAATTAAAATAAAAATAAAGGTCAGAATATAAATAAAATCCCCAAATAACATATGATATGGTGCACTCACTTAAGCTACCCATAATAGGCACTTGCTATGTTGCTATTATTTATGAGCCATATAATTAATATTTAAAATATATGTAATCTATACTCTGGCCTGTTTAACAGAATTTATATGTGTGTTGATAGATATTAATATTTAATGTTTTAAAATCTTTAAAAATATTTTAGTAAAAATATCTTAATAAAAAAATTTTTAAAAAAAAAAATTTTTTTATTTATTTATTATATCTTGTTAAAATTATTGTCTTACTAAAATAGTGAACCTAACAGGTACTTATTACCCACCAAAAAATAGTAGAAGGCAAGTGTAAATAGATGGATGAACCGACTCAGGTTAAATTATCAACTCCAGGTACTTAAATAGAAGACAGATATAAAGAAATGGATGAACCGACTCAAGATATATTATCAACTGTAGGTATTTGGGGGCTATAAGGTTCTGTATCTACAGATGTTTACATGTAAAAGAAGGGCGGAGCTTCATAAGTGTATATAACAAGTATTCACTCATGTTATAGCCCCCCCCCAAACCCTCAAGCATCTATGGGTTTTGCCTCAATATGATATTATTGGTAGATGTGTCCTATAATAAATTAAAACTAAATGCCTCAGGTGTGGACATTGAGACATACGGACAGGTAGGTCTAAGGACTTAAAGTTAGAGGCCTGGGGGAATAGTACGCTCTTATCTATGGATCAACCCCTTATTTACGTATCGAGTAACTACGGATACTGTTCTAATATTAAATATGAAAGGGGAGGGATATACATGGGTTATGTTCAACTGTACTTGTTTATAATTGTTTAGGGGTTAGCTATATAACAGTTCAGATCTATGTCCAAGTTGAGACCTTTTGGAGCAAGAGAACCCAGGCGATATATCCAACTTGTTTCATTCCTAGAAATTGCAGTTACTCTATTGCCACCACGCCAATGTTCCTCCACTGAGTCAATGCCATAAAAAATGAGCCCACTTGGGTCCCTATGGTGGACCTCATCAAAGTGTCTGGATAAACTATGGTTGGGGAACCCTTTCCTAATATTTTTAATGTGTTCCCGTATCCGGACAAACAGTTGACGTGTGGTTCTTCCCACATATTGCAAGTGGCAGGGACATTCCACAACATATGTAACATATGTGCTTCTGCACGTAATCAGTTGGTTAATTCGATATTCTTTGTGGTCACTACATGATTTAAATGTATTCTTCCGTCTTGGTTGTATCTTGGCTACTTTACAGGGTAGGCATCTCTGGCACCTAAAGAATCCTTTCAGTTCTGGACATATTTTAATAGATTTTGGGGGGTCTATGACATTTTTGACTAGGTGGTCCCTTAGATTGGGTGCCTTTCTATATACAAATTTAGGTTTGGACGGCAACAGTTTTGACAGGGTGAGATCTTCCTTGAGTATAGGCCAGTATTTTTTTATTATTTTTTCAAAATCTCTGAACTGGCTGTTGAACCCTGTGATAAACGCTATATCCGGTCTCTTATCATTAGTTTTGTTCTTGTTGCGGAGGAGGGGAGATCTATCTGCCGCCATAATATCTGCTTTTAATTTCAGGAGTTTTTCTTTGTCATATCCTTTTTCCTGGAATTTTTCAATTAGGATATTAGCCTGTGTGTTGTAATCTTCAGATTTATCACAATTTCTTCGTATGCGCAAGAGCTGGCTTCTTGGAACATTGGTCTTCCATCTTGGGTGGTGACAACTGACAATAGGAATATACCCATTGCGGTCAGTAGGTTTAAAGAAAGTGCGTGTTGATAACTTGTCTCCTGTTTTAAAAATTTCTAGATCAAGGTAGTCAATTTTATCAGGACTCCATTTCCCAGTGAACGTAATACCATATTTGTTGTTGTTTAGATTGTCAAGAAATTTTGTAAGACTCTCTGTTGTTCCGTTCCATAAGATGAACAGGTCATCTATATACCTCTTGTACATCCTAATCTGGGGTATGTTTTTACTAAAAATATATTGTTCCTCCCATAAGTCCATGAATAAATTAGCTACGCTAGGAGCATACCGCGCTCCCATTGCAACTCCCTTTGTTTGTACGTAGTATTTTCTATCATGCCAAAAATAGTTGCATGCCATGGCCATTTTAAGGCCCTCAAGAATGTACCCGATCTGTTCCTGTTTCATCCTTGTATTTCTGTGTAGGGCTCTTTCCACACCCTTCAGGCCATCCTTCTGTTCAATACTCGTATATAAAGAGTTCACATCCACTGCCACCATCAACCAATGTTCTGCTCCCTTTATCTCTTGTAATTCTTGGATCAGTTGCATACTGTCCCGCAGATATGATTTCCCTTCTTTGACTAGAGGTTTAAGAAATGTGTCTAGGTACTCTCCCAGTCTAGAGAAAATAGAATTAATCCCACTAATTATGGGTCTTCCTGGTGGTTTTTCTAGCCGTTTATGAATTTTAGGTGTATGATATATTACTGGTGTCCTGGTTGAGTTAGATATTAAATATTCCGCTTCTTTGCTGTTTAGGATGCCCTTATCTCTCCCTTTATCCACATAGGTTTTGAGCTTCCTTTCATATTTTTTCTTCGGGTTCGCTTTGAGTATTTTATAAGTATTTTCTATACTCAAAAGGTTATTCATCTCATCCAGGTAGTCCTTCTTATTTAGGATGACCAGTCCTCCCCCTTTATCTGCAGGCCTAATCACAACCTCATGTTTTTTTCCTATATTTTTGATGGTTTTCCATATATTATTAGGTCTTTTCTTGTTGGTATTTCCCATTAATTTGAGGTCTCCTTCAACCATTTTTTTAAAAGCATTAATGCATTGATTCCCTGGGGTTTTTGGATTAAAAATAGAATTGTTCTTGAGGCTTGTTTGTTCAAAAACTGAATCTGCCCTTCTTACTTCACTTGGGTTTAGTGCAAAATGTTTTTTTATGTTTAATTTTCTTAAAAATTTTTGTAGATCAATAAAAGCCTCAAATTGATCAAATGGTTTGTCAGGGGCATACTTGAGTCCCAATTCTAACACCTTCAGCTCTTCCCTCGTGAACTGTACATTGCTTAAATTGAAGATGCCTTGTCCTAGTAATTTCTGGGCCTCTTTCTTCTTCTTGCCTCCTCGCTTTCCCCTTGCCTGTTTTCTCTTTCTGTATGACTGTATGTATGTTCTGTATTCATCTCCTGTTGGTATTCCCTCATAGTTTCGTTGCGAGGATGAGTTACGTAATCCTGATATGCATTGTGCTCTCTTGGTCTTCTTGGACTCCAATAACGCTCTTCCCGTCTTGGTCCTTCCCTGTTCTGTCCTCTCCATCCCTGATTCCTGTAGGGAATACGGGGTCTCCATCTGCCTGGTGGTTTGTCCTGATAGGTGACTCTGCGAAAACCCCTCCTTTCTCCTTCACCTCTACCATAACCTGAGTATGATCTATTGTAATCATCCCTCGGGGGTTGTCTTCTGTACTCTGCCCTCAAGGGGGAGTACCGATTTCTAACAGGTACATTATATTTGTTTGTTGGGGTTCTTGGGTTAGGGGGACCTCTATGGTCATCCCTTCTATTATCTCTTCTATCCAGTGGGAAATTGGGGGTATTTTGCCCAGCTGGGCTATATGGTGGGTAGTCCATTCTCCTAGGTGTGCTTAAGGACGGAATGGGTATTGCTTCTTCAGACTCCTCTTCCATGGAGGGATCTTCTAATAGTTCTTCATCCTCTTCCCCGTTGACTTGCCATTTGTAGACTTTAGAATTTTTGTAATCCATTACATCTCTTTTAAATTTTTTCTGTTTCTTTGCTTGTATATTACCATCATACTTTTTTATGGACTCCTGTAATTCTTTTTCTTTATCTTTATACTCCTTCAAATGGTTGAAGGGTAAAAGTAGGTTTTTTATTTCCATGATACTTGTCTCAATTAATCGCATCTTAAATTGTCTCCTTTTAATAATATTCTGGAGCAGTTCCCCCTCACATTTATTGAAAAGGGAGTACCAATCTCTCATCAAATCACTGTTATCTAGCCCATCATTGGGGTGCATGTCCCACCTAAGCCTTCTAGGGGTGATTTTTTCTGTGACATACATTTCCAGTGTGGAAATATCCCACCACACCCTTAATTGTTTTTCCAGGGTGTGTTTTAATTGTTTAAGCAAACTGTGCATGTCATTATTATTAGAAATCTGCTCTTGGCTAAAAATCGCCTCTACATTTATATTTCTAGTATTAAAATATCCAAAAATGTCCATAGCTGCAGACTGAATCCACCTTTGACCTCTAGTCAAAGAAGGGAAATCATATCTGCGGGACAGTATGCAACTGATCCAAGAATTACAAGAGATAAAGGGAGCAGAACATTGGTTGATGGTGGCAGTGGATGTGAACTCTTTATATACGAGTATTGAACAGAAGGATGGCCTGAAGGGTGTGGAAAGAGCCCTACACAGAAATACAAGGATGAAACAGGAACAGATCGGGTACATTCTTGAGGGCCTTAAAATGGCCATGGCATGCAACTATTTTTGGCATGATAGAAAATACTACGTACAAACAAAGGGAGTTGCAATGGGAGCGCGGTATGCTCCTAGCGTAGCTAATTTATTCATGGACTTATGGGAGGAACAATATATTTTTAGTAAAAACATACCCCAGATTAGGATGTACAAGAGGTATATAGATGACCTGTTCATCTTATGGAACGGAACAACAGAGAGTCTTACAAAATTTCTTGACAATCTAAACAACAACAAATATGGTATTACGTTCACTGGGAAATGGAGTCCTGATAAAATTGACTACCTTGATCTAGAAATTTTTAAAACAGGAGACAAGTTATCAACACGCACTTTCTTTAAACCTACTGACCGCAATGGGTATATTCCCATTGTCAGTTGTCACCACCCAAGATGGAAGACCAATGTTCCAAGAAGCCAGCTCTTGCGCATACGAAGAAATTGTGATAAATCTGAAGATTACAACACACAGGCTAATATCCTAATTGAAAAATTCCAGGAAAAAGGATATGACAAAGAAAAACTCCTGAAATTAAAAGCAGATATTATGGCGGCAGATAGATCTCCCCTCCTCCGCAACAAGAACAAAACTAATGATAAGAGACCGGATATAGCGTTTATCACAGGGTTCAACAGCCAGTTCAGAGATTTTGAAAAAATAATAAAAAAATACTGGCCTATACTCAAGGAAGATCTCACCCTGTCAAAACTGTTGCCGTCCAAACCTAAATTTGTATATAGAAAGGCACCCAATCTAAGGGACCACCTAGTCAAAAATGTCATAGACCCCCCAAAATCTATTAAAATATGTCCAGAACTGAAAGGATTCTTTAGGTGCCAGAGATGCCTACCCTGTAAAGTAGCCAAGATACAACCAAGACGGAAGAATACATTTAAATCATGTAGTGACCACAAAGAATATCGAATTAACCAACTGATTACGTGCAGAAGCACATATGTTACATATGTTGTGGAATGTCCCTGCCACTTGCAATATGTGGGAAGAACCACACGTCAACTGTTTGTCCGGATACGGGAACACATTAAAAATATTAGGAAAGGGTTCCCCAACCATAGTTTATCCAGACACTTTGATGAGGTCCACCATAGGGACCCAAGTGGGCTCATTTTTTATGGCATTGACTCAGTGGAGGAACATTGGCGTGGTGGCAATAGAGTAACTGCAATTTCTAGGAATGAAACAAGTTGGATATATCGCCTGGGTTCTCTTGCTCCAAAAGGTCTCAACTTGGACATAGATCTGAACTGTTATATAGCTAACCCCTAAACAATTATAAACAAGTACAGTTGAACATAACCCATGTATATCCCTCCCCTTTCATATTTAATATTAGAACAGTATCCGTAGTTACTCGATACGTAAATAAGGGGTTGATCCATAGATAAGAGCGTACTATTCCCCCAGGCCTCTAACTTTAAGTCCTTAGACCTACCTGTCCGTATGTCTCAATGTCCACACCTGAGGCATTTAGTTTTAATTTATTATAGGACACATCTACCAATAATATCATATTGAGGCAAAACCCATAGATGCTTGAGGGTTTGGGGGGGGGCTATAACATGAGTGAATACTTGTTATATACACTTATGAAGCTCCGCCCTTCTTTTACATGTAAACATCTGTAGATACAGAACCTTATAGCCCCCAAATACCTACAGTTGATAATATATCTTGAGTCGGTTCATCCATTTCTTTATATCTGTCTTCTATTTAAGTACCTGGAGTTGATAATTTAACCTGAGTCGGTTCATCCATCTATTTACACTTGCCTTCTATTTTTTGGTGGGTAATAAGTACCTGTTAGGTTCACTATTTTAGTAAGACAATAATTTTAACAAGATATAATAAATAAATAAAAAAAATTTTTTTTTAAAAAATTTTTTTATTAAGATATTTTTACTAAAATATTTTTAAAGATTTTAAAACATTAAATATTAATATCTATCAACACACATATAAATTCTGTTAAACAGGCCAGAGTATAGATTACATATATTTTAAATATTAATTATATGGCTCATAAATAATAGCAACATAGCAAGTGCCTATTATGGGTAGCTTAAGTGAGTGCACCATATCATATGTTATTTGGGGATTTTATTTATATTCTGACCTTTATTTTTATTTTAATTTTAATTTTATTTTCATTTTATTAAATTATATTATGTTAATAAATTTCTTCTTATAATTGTACATTCCAGTAACCAATAGACACTTATTATCCCATGCCTATAAGCTCTCAACCTGGTATGATTTACATTGCATCTATTTTTTATGACCTGTACAAAGTTTACTTTTAATTACTATTGCAGAGTACAGATCGTATTTTTAGCATATGTATGTGGTGTAATGTGGGTTTCCCTCGGCTTCAACATGTCCCTACCCCCCGAGCGATATTACCATAATTGTGGGAGGGCTGTTGTTTGCCGTAGGACTACATTAGAGTGTGAGGCGTGAGCGTCGTCACCGCTTTTGAAAACGTCCGATGACGAAACGCGTAAGGCGGAGTCACGCTCACACGTCAGATCAGGAAGTGGATGCTGGAACGCAAGGTGGAACGCACGCATACAGCTTGTGTTTGGTCCTATCCTTGCATACAGCGGTTCCGGTTTAATTTTCTGCTTAGTTTTTTATCATCTACCATCAGTATTGGACTGGATTAAAGTTTATCTAATAAAACTTATTTGACATACTTCACGAAGGCAGCCTCTTTGTTTTTCTCCTGGTTCTGGGTATTCCGGAGAGTTTTACAGCTAAGGAGGCATGGAGTGATTATGTCAGGCTGAAGCACACTGCTTAACCAGGATTACTTATCAAGGATCGCATTGAATCAAGTAACAGCAATTCAAGAGGAGAGAACAACAACAACTACCCCAAGAGCACCCACTTTATCGCTCGGTACCCCTGTAGGGGTGATCAACTCTGGTGAGTGGGGGAGCACTGGGGGGCAGAGCACCTCAAGTCACCATTCTGAACTACAAGCACAGAAGTCACGGATAGCAATTCCCAAGGAGTGAAAAATATTGAACTTATTTTATTATTGTTTGCACAGAATTAATCACTTATTCGTTAGAAATTTATTTACACCAGCTTTTATTTCTATAATATTTGATTTTCATATTTTGTTAATAAGAAATCTGGGATTGTGTTTTTTATGCTGGGTACGCATGGAGAATATATAGTATAAGACACATACTAAGGAGCTCGTCACTTTGAATTCACCATAGGGCTCTATGTCACAATAATTTTGAGGATTTTTTTCACTTATATTTTGTATCACTTAGTTTTATGGGAGCTCCATTAACATAGCACTGATAATATTTTTTACATATTTTTCACACTTTCAAAAAAATTTTTCAGCGAGGGAGACGCCATTTTGTCCCAATATTTTTGCACTATTGGTGTATTTTTTATAATATTTTTTTAAAAAATTTTCTTTGTTGTTCTTAATTTTCATACACCGGTTTTTGCATTCCCGGTATCACACTTGTATTACAGGTTCAATATCTTAATTGTCTTGATATACAGATTGTTTATTCTGTACATTAATAGCAGTGATACAATTTCCATATATCTTGGCCCCACTTAGACCTTAGTTTATTATTTAGTTATTTAGAGGGCAGCGCCATCTTTATCTCTTTAATTATTTATTGATTCCTTAATTAGACCCTTAGGGGCACTAATTTGAGATAGGCAGCAGCCTTTTGTCTGTCCTGAGCGCGGATTTTTATATATAAATAAGTGGGAACAAAGTTTATGTACAGTAATGACAGGGTTATATGTGTAAATATTATTTGATAATTTAATTCTTATTGGTTTGGATAGTTTGTTAAATGATATGAGAGCTCTTGCCAGTAAAGTGCCTGATTTATTGGATTTCATATAGAAGGTATGTTTAGATCTGTATAGAGATTTTTCTGCTGATTCTGTGAGGAATAAATCGTATTCCAGATGGGCCTTTTCTAATTGGGTTTTAGTCGTTGGGGTGGGATTATCCTGAAATAATGCAAAGGAAGTGTTAAATTCAGACTCTAGCTTGCGAGCAAGATTTTTTCGTTTGTGTTTGAAAATGGTGGATTTTCTTTGAAATATTCCATGCATTACTGGTTTGTGTGCTTCCCAAAGTGTTAGTGGGGATATGTCAGGGCTAATATTATGTGTTAAATATCCTTTCAGAGCTTGTTCAATGGTTAAGCGATGGGATGTATGTTTAAGTAATATATCTGGGAGGTACCAAGTGGGGTCGTAAGCTTTAGGGATAGGTGAAGCAATTTTGGTTAGGACTGCATTATGATCAGACTAAGTAATGGGGATTATATCTGAATTGAGTATTTCTGGTAACATCCCTGTGGTTAGAAAGATATGATCGATGCATGAAAATGTTTGGTGAAGGTGTGAGTAGTACGTGTATCTTCTTTTAGTTTGATTATTTTCTCTCCAAGTGTCTACTAATTTGTGTTTAGAAAGAAGCTGAGAAAAAGACAGTTTATTAGGATTTTGGGGTGGGTGGTATGGTGATTTATTTAGGAATGGGTGGAGTACCTGGTTGGATTCACCACACATTATAATTGTTCCAATCTTATGTGTGGAAATTACCTGCATCAGGTGTGAGAGGAAAGGTGTGGGTTGTTTATTTGGTGAGTAATACGAAACTATGGTAACTGCTGTGTCCTTAGTGTGTCCTGTAAGAATTAAGTATCGCCCTTCAGGATCTTTAACTTCTGTTTGAAATGTGACTGGGATTGAGCGGTGGAAAGCTATGAGGATTCCACTCTGTTTGGTATTAGTTGAGGCTGTGAATATTTGTGTATAAAAAGAACTCATAAATTTAGGCGTAGAGTTTACTGTCAAGTGTGTTTCTTGTAAGCACACAATGTGTGTTTTTCGAGTATGAAAAGAGCAAAACGCTTTAGATCTCTTCTGTGGTGTATTGATACCCTGAACATTCAGGGAGAAAATGTTTAGAAGTGCCATGGTAGGAATTTACACTTACCAGTAATCGTGAAGTTCTGGCTAATTGAACCTATTAGAATGGACATGAAGGAGGAGAAGAGTGAAGAGGATCCAGGAGAGACTAAAGAAAAAAGAAAGTAAAAAAACAAATGAGGTTAGATAATACATTTTTTAAATAAATCTATAATAAGATGCAAAATTTGCCATCAGAGAAAATAGGGCCAATGTCGAACTCCCACATATTATGGGTGGTCGATCGAGGAAGGTACAGTGGAGCTCATGGAATTACCATGTATGGGAGAAGAGCCTTATTAAAGAGACATCGTTAAGATGTACTATTGTAAAAGCCGCAAGGCTTTCTGAAATTGTTATTCTATTTTCTCAAGAAAAATCCTAAAGGGGGAAGGATTTGGGTTGCTAAGAAGTCCGTAACCTGTGAGCATTTTGTTAAGGATGGAGAGCATTTAGGATAATGGAAGGAGGGTAGAAGGGGAAAGGGAGGGAAGTGTGAACCAGGGAGAGAAAAATTTTTGCTTGCAGGCAAAATTGACTTCAGTAAATGTAGGTTCCCTCATCCATGAAAGCCGTCAAACTGAGATGAAGGGTTTTCGGAGAGGTTACCCTTAAAATGCAGTGACTTGTATACAATTAACTGGCTGAAAAGTATCAAAATATTATTACTAGGGGAAAAACATTAACTGCTAGTATCTATAAAGACGTAAGGTTAGGGAGGATTACCAAACTCATAATCATCAGAATATCAGGATTCATACTATGGTATGATACGATAACTATGATACGAAGAGTAAGCAACATGCCCACTAAATGTGGAACAAACTAACCAAACTTTTGTGAGCATATAACTAGTAAGAGCAATAAGGGATCGAGCTAGGGCTTAGATAAGACCAATAGAAGGAATCCTATGAAAGCTAGAAAGTTTAAATTAGGGTTATATTGTAAATGGGTTCCATATTAGGTCATTAAATATACTTTCAGAAAATTCTCTCTCTCAAATGTTGATAATGGAGGAGTGTTCAAAGGAGCAGTTTGCTGTCAGTCGATGGAATCTTCTTGGTCCTGATGAGGGAAGCCAAATCAACCTCTTTTATTATGAGAATGCTGGGTTTCATTTTTCCTCCAAGATTGGGAAGAGTTGGGAGGAGAAGAAGATGATGCTGATCTTCTGTCTGAAGCATTGGTGGAGGGTGCTGCTTCTATCAGATGAAGGTCATGAAGTATCTGTTGAAGTTCTGAGGTTTAGGGGGTTTTTATCACGAGCTGCTGCCAGAAGTTGTTCTTTTGTTCAGTGATACTGGAACTTTGCGATTATATCCTGTGGGGGGCCATCAATTTTTTTTAGGTATGAGGGCTCTGTGAA
Organism: Aquarana catesbeiana; assembly: GCF_042186555.1. Taxonomy (NCBI): domain Eukaryota; kingdom Metazoa; phylum Chordata; class Amphibia; order Anura; family Ranidae; genus Aquarana; species Aquarana catesbeiana. Next base: position 29,543,728 of record NC_133324.1, on the reverse strand, counting down.
TTTTGTCCATTTTGAGTCTTTCAATTGGTATGCCTGGTTGGAGTTCTTGAAATAATGCAGTTACTGTAGATTGAATGTCAGTTATATTTTCTGGGATTCCCCTGATTAACAAATTGGAACGTCTGGCTCTGTTTTCATAATCTAACAATCTAGATTGTAGTATTAAATTTTCTTCTTTTATGTTATCCATTTCAGTCATAAAATCTTGTGCTGTATTTTCTATTTCTTCCACTTTGAGCTCTAAGACTGCTGTACGGTTGTCCAGCTCTCTTATTTCACTAGTCAGAATATTAGTGATGTGTTCAGATTTCTGCTTCAGAGCTTTATGTAGCATTCTTTCAAAATGTTTTAAAAGAGCTGGGGGAGCTGAGGAATCATGAGAAGTGTCTTGTGAGAAGAGAGTTTCTGAATCTGGCTCATCTTGAGAGTCTGGCTGGTGTGCCTTTTGTTTGTGATAGTGCACTGAGGTGATAGAAGTTGAGGGGGCCGACATCATTTTGGCTGAAGCCCGTGTCTGTGCCTCCTTACTAGAGGAATTTTTTTGTCTTTAAACAAAAGGACAGTAAATTGGCCTTTTGTTTGAAAAGTTTGGAGACCCCTGATCTAGATTAATAAAGGCATTGTTACAGACTTACTTGTTATAAACCCTCAAAGATTTAACTCTCTACATTTTTTTTTCTCACCACCCCCCTTTTTTTTTTTCTTTTCGATGTTGTTTGTTTTCTGTTTTTCGTTTCTGTTTTTCTCTCTCTCTCTGCAAAAATGGCCTATTCTGAACTAGGAAAATACCCCACGCTGATCTCCCATAACACTAATGATCTCAATATTCCGGAAAAAACATCCTCACTATTAGAAGAGCTTGTGAAAGCTAAACCTAAGATGGTTTTTCTTCAGGAAATTCACTTTAAAAAGGACAAAATTCCAAACCTGATGATTAAATATTTCACAAAGGTCTTCCATGCCTCTAATCCTCTGGCCAAGACAAAAGGAGTCGCAATATTATTAAGTAAATATTCTAACTTCTCTCTCACCGACGAAGTGGTTGATCCAGAGGGAAGATATCTCTTTCTCAAGGGGTCCTTTAATGGTCAGCAAATGACCCTCGCTAATCTTTACTTCCCTAATACAGCACATGTTTCGTTTTACCAGAGGATTATAGATAAACTGAAATGGTTCTCAGCAGTAATGATAATTCTAGGTGGAGATTTCAACATCCTATTTAATCCCTTACAAGACACCTCCAATGGTCAGACTTCAATTACCTATAAGACACTTAAAATTATTAAACAGATGCTAAATTCCCTAATGTTAATGGATTCCTGAAGACTAATAAATTCTACTGAGAAAGGTTTCACATTTTACTTAATACCACACAACAAATATTTGAGAATAGATTACCTTTTTATCACACAAAGAGATATTACCTTACTGATAGAAGCTAAAACTCAATTTCAGTCGGTTTCGGATAATGCACCCATTGCTATCACCCTCTCCCAACCTAAAAACCAGACCAAATCTTGTATTTGGAGATTAAATCCATCCTTGCTCCTGAAACCTGATATTCTCACTTAGGTAACAGATGCAATTAAAATTTACTTCACCTTGAACTGTAATAACGAAACATCCCCTCTTGTGACATGGGAGGCACACAAATGTGTAATAAGGGGAGAATTTATTAAATGGGGAGCTCCACTTAAAAAGGCTTCAGAACAGAGAATTTCCACTCTTTCTACCACCATTTAATGCCTTGAATCTCAACACAAACAATCACTCTCTGTACAATCGGCTGCTAAATTATTGGAAGCCAGGGGAGAACTTCAATCAATCTTAGAAAACAAGACGAGAAGTATACTTTTTTCAAAAAGTAACTTTATTACGAACGTGGTAATAAGAGCGAAAAGTATCTGGCCAGAGCTCTAAAAGACACCAACACCCTAGGAAACATATTTTGTATACGCTCAAGGGAAGGTACAGTATCTTGGAACACTTGACAGATAAGATTGCAGCACAATTTCCCAACTTCTATACGAAACTTTATGATCTACCTGTAAGTCATAAACCAAATATCCTTCAGGGAGATAGGAAACATATTATAGCAGAATTTCTAAAACAAAGCTCCCTACCAGCTTTACACCTAGATGAGATCCAAAAACTAGAACTCCCACTACAAGAAGATGAACTCATCCAAGCCATTTAAGACCTTAAACCAGGCAAAAGCCCAGGCTCAGATGGCCTGACTTCTCAATATTATAAAACATTTGTGGATATTTTGAAGTCGCCTTTACTGGCAAACTTTAACTATCTTGACACACAACAAAAAATCCCTGAATCATTTTTACAAGCCCACATCACAGTCATACCGAAGGCAAAAAAAGACCCCAAAGAATGCGCAAATTACAGAACAATCTTGCTCCTAAATTTTAAGTTAAAGCTCCTAGCCATAAGAGTAGCAAATCGCCTTAGACGCCTTCTTATGAACAGTATTGGCCCAGAGCAGGTAGACTTTATCCCAGGGAGGGAAGCCAGAGATAACAACTCTAAAGCACTAGCTCATGTCTGAACAAAATCAAAGGCCTTCTCCTGTCCACTGACATGGAGAAGGCCTTAGATAGAGTAGCGTGGGATTATATGTTTGCAACATGCAAACATTTGGGCTTACAAAAAAAAAAATATCTCTTGGTTAACCACTCTCTACTCTCTAACCACTGCAAAAATGAAGATTAACGGAACGTTATCTGACATGATAAAAATAAAAAATGGTACCAGACAGGGTTGCCCACTCTCTCCCCTCCTATTTATTATTTCACTAGAACCTTTCATGCAAACTATAAATCAAAATCCCTCTATCCATGGCTTTAAATTAGCTAATAGAGAATTTAAATCTGCAGTGTATGCAGACGACCTGCTATTTTTCCTGACACAACCTCATATCTCCATCCCCAATCTACTAGAAAACTTCAAGACATACGGTTACATTTCAAATTTAAAAATAAATTATAGCAAATCTGAGGCTTTAAAAACATCTCTACCTGTAGACACCTTAAAAAGAGTTAAACAAACAAACTTGCCTATTTAAATGGGGAAATAAAGCCCTGAAATATTTAGAAATTTGGCTTACTCCCAACCCAGGTGATTTATTTGAACAAAATTTTACACCACTTTTAAAAAATATTACGGAAGACTTAAAGAAATGACACTCAGGAGGCTTTTCATGGTTTGGGAGAGCTGCAATTGTGAAATTGGTTATCCTCCCTAGGATACTTTACTGTATACACGCTCTACCTATTAAAATTCCATCTGCTTTTTTCAGACGCTTGCAACAGACTCAATTTGTATGGGCCCACAAAAAAACAAGGTTAAGCTTTAACACAATAACATGCTCTAAAAATACAGGTTGGATGGGTCTACCAGATTTCAAACAGTACTACTATGCCACTCATATCACAAGGATTATAGATTGACACTGTCATGATACAAACAAAGCCTGGGTAGCCATTGAAAATGCATCCTCCCCTCTTCCCCTCAAAAGTTTATCCTGAATTCCAAAAAAACATTATCCCCAACTTTTAAAACAACACCCCTTCATCGGTACCACTTTACAGATCTTCCACTTAACCTCTTTCAATTTTGAATTAGCTTCAATCCAAGGCCCTCTTACTAGAATAGCAGATAACCCCGAATTCAGCCCAGGCTTGCAGAACAAAGCTATTCCCCCCACTTCCAGTGGTTCTTCATTACTGGTCTCTCATTGAATACAATCAGGACTGATAAAATCAAAAGAGGACATACAAACTCTATGTAAAGGTCAAACACTCTCCCAATGGACATACCTACAATTACGTAGTTTTCTCTCCAAACACAAACAATCCTTCTTGAAAACTCCTACGCAACTTGAGATTTTATGCATGAAAGCACAAGAAGTGAATAAAATCACTTCCCTGGCCTACTCATGGCTACAAGCTTCTTCTAACAAGCCAAATGTTAATTTCAGATCCAAATGGATAACATTTTAGGTAAAGACATTAGTGACTCTCAATGGGAAAATGCCTGAATACTTTCTCATAAAGGTTCAATTAGCACCAGAGTCCAAGAAACCTGATATAAGATACCTATATAGTGGTACGCTACCCCTGATAAACTACATTCTTGGTACCCACAAGCTTCAGGTAAGTGTTGGAGATGTAATATTGAAACAGGTTCAATGCTACACATTTGATGGTGTTGCCCTTTGATCTCTGATTTCTGGAGAAAGGTTTGTGAACTGACCAAGAAAATAACAGACTAAACCATAGAGCTAGATACTGCTCTCTGCCTTCTCCACACATCTCCACTACCTATCCGACGTTACAAAAATTTCCTAATCAAACATTTTCTCAATGCAGCAAAAATTTTGATACGCAGAGCCTGGAAAACCACACACACATCCCTTCGATCAAAGACTGGCTTCCAGAGATAGATTTTATGCATTCCTTGGAAGAAACCCTTGCCATGTCAAATGACCGCCTAGAACAATACCATAAAACCTGGAATAAATGGATCCATTCCAAATACTCTGCTGATTATGAACATCTTATGGGCACTTGAATTGACCTATCACCATATACATTGTCACTATTCTCTTTACCATGACATGATATTAATCTTCTATGTACTCTACTGAATACCTAACCTACCTATCCCTTATATCTGGGAATGCATAGACAGAATAGACCATACATTAAAATGTTCCATTTAAACTAAAATGCTTTAATTACGTTTTTCTTTTTCTTTCTTTTTTTTTGTGCATACTCTCTATTACTAAATATTTCATGTAAGATTTTTTTTATCAAGAATGCATTCCATTCCTATAAGTTCTTATATTTTTAGTTGTTAGATTATTTTCAATTACTACCAGTTATTTTATGTACTTACATTCTCTTTTGTAAACCCCTGAATACCCTTTTACTCTTCTTGTGTTATTTGTACACTCATATACAGTATCTCATAAAGTGAGTACACCCCTCACATTTTTGTAAATATTTTATTATATCTTTTCATGTGACAACACTGAAGAAATGACACTTTGCTACAATGTAAAGTAGTGAGTGTACAGCTTGTATAACAGTGTAAATTTGCTATCCCCTCAAAATAACTCAACACACAGCCATTAATGTCCAAACCGCTGGCAACAAAAGTGAGTACACCCCTAGGTGAAAATGCCAAATTGAGCCGAATTAGCATTTTTCCCTCCCTGGTGTCATGTGACTCGTTAGTGTTACAAGGTCTCAGGTGTGAATGGGGAGCAGGTGTGATAAATTTGGTGTTATCGCTCTCACTCTCTCATACTGGTCACTGGAAGTTCAACATGGCACCTCATGGCAAAGAACTCTCTGAGGATCTGTTGCTCTACATAAAGATGGCCTAGGCTATAAGAAGATTGCCAAGACCCTGAAACTGAGCTGCAGCATGGTGGCCAAGACCATACAGCAGTTTAACAGGACAGGTTCAATTCAGAACAGGCATCTCCATAGTCAATCAAAGAAGTTGAGTGGACTTTCATAGCCTCTTCTAAAGCCTCTTAAAGATAATGCACAAGAAAGCCCACAAACAGTTTGCTGAAGACATGCAGACTAAGGACATGGATTACTGGACATGTTAGAGTGGAAGAGGACTCCAGTGGCAGCCTGTGAACCTGGTGTACTCCATGCCCAAGAGGGTTAAGGCAGTTCTGGAAAAGAATGGTGGCTACGCAAATTATTGACACTTTGGGCCCAATTTGGACATTTTCACTTAGGGATGTACTCACGTTTGTTGCCAGTGGTTTAGACATTAATGGTTGTATGTTGAGTTATTTTGAGGGAACAGCAAATTTACACTGTTATACAAGCTGTTCACTCACTACTTTACATTGTAATAAAGTGTAATTTCTTCAGTGTTGTCACATGAAAAGATATAATAAAATATTCACAAAAATGTGAGGGGTGTACTCACTTTTGTGAAATACTGTATGTTTGTATACATTCAAATATTTTCACTAAAATCTATATTGTGAAAAAAAATAGATAAAAATCAATAAACACCCCAAATGAATGAAAACCTCAAAATGCTGCCCCCTGAATGTATCTCAGACCTGCAGAATTCACCTTGAACCCATTAGAGAGGAAAACCTGAACCTCATTCCTATTTGTAACACTTTGTATAGTCTCATGAGATATGATGGACATTTACATTATAATAATGATAATAATATTTGATTTCAGGTTCCGGTATCTCGATGCTCAGATCCCTGTTTACCTGGCAGCAGAAAAAAATTTGGATCTTCTATCCATAAATGCTGCTATGAGTGTGTCTCGTGTCCAGAAGGAGAGATCTCCAACATTTCCGGTAGAGTTTGTACACATTTTCCCATGTTTTACCACTTTAAAGGTTCTGCAAGTACAAAACGATACCTGTTGATCCTGCCTGAAATGTATTTAGCTTCTAAGTCCTGTTGTCGGCTGACTACACACAGGGGTTTCTGGACTGAAATCAAAAGAATAGTATCAGCCCTGCCCAGTTATATTTTGCTACTGCTACTTATTTATTACAGGTACTTATATAGCACCACCAATTTACCCAGCACTTCACATATATACAGTATATATTGCACATTCACTTCCGTTTCTGCCCTCAAGGAGCTTACAATCTAAGGTCCATAACTCACCTTTGTACATACACATACTGGGGCCAATTTAGACAGGAGTCAATGAACCTCTCAGCATGTCTTTGGAGTGTGGGAGGAATACTGAATACCCAGAGGAAACCCATGTAGGCACAGGGAGAACATGAAAACTCCAGGCAGGTAGTGCCCTGGTTGGGATTCAAACCAGTGACCCCAGTGCTGCTAGGCAGAAGTGCTAACCATTTAGCTTCCACTATTACTACTACAAAGCTGCTGAGTTCCTCCTCTATCCTCATTGATAGCATCAATAGGTATTTTTGCATGGTATTTTTGCACAGTATTTTGGCAAGTCTGAATGAATAAATTCCTGATATGGCACAATGCAGAACGTTTCATTTCTAAAGTTCCACATTTATGGTTAAAAAATTATCCTTAACCGTTTGTCGACCGTATAACTTACATACAGTATATGGCTGCAAAGTGGCACTGCTGCACTGGATCACTTACCTAGTATGTGACTCAACACTTCTGGGTCTGGGGGCACACATGCACCCCGCCAGTGGCCTGCTCCCACAATTATAGCTGATAGGCCATTACAGTGGACTCAGCTGAAGCACTACATGGCACCTTTTAGGCCTTTGAACGCTTAGGGGCTACTTGAGGTTCATAGGACAATTCAGCAGAGGAGGGCATGGAGGAGAAGTAGGAGGAGGAGGTGGTAGAGCTGACAAATCTTGCATCATCACCAGCTCTGTGGAAACGTGAGGGCACAACAAGCTGCAGCACTGAGCCCTGTCCTGCATCCTTCCGAGTTGCAAGCAGAGTTACCCCGTGTGCTGTGAATGACATATATTGTCCCTGACCATGCTTGCCGGACCACATGTCAGCAGTAACGTGGACTTTGCGTCTGACTGCCTGGCCCATCGATGCCACAACATTGCCTTCCATGAGATGGTGGAGAGATGGAATGGCCTTACATGAAAAGAAATAGTGACTGGGAACCTGCCATTGTGATACAGCACATTCTGCAAATTCATGGAAGGGAGCAGAATCCACCAGGAGGAAAGTCAGAAATTGTAGATCCAGCAGCTTTGACAAGCATGCATTTAGACGCTGGGCAAGTGGGTGGAAGGGACTGTATTTTTTTTCCGCTGCAGAAGATGGGGCAGAGAAATTTGCCGGCTATAGTCTACAGCTGGTGGTGTGCTACTGGCAGATGTGCTGCAAGGACCTGGGATACCCTGCCCTATACCATCATCCCTGTCAGTGGAGGCTGCTGAGTAGGGATGAGCTTCAAGTTCGAGTCGAACTCATGTTCGACTCGAACATCGGCTGTTCGCAAGTTTGCCGCACAGCGAACAATTTGTGGTGTTCGCGACAAATTCGAATGCCGCGGAACACCCTTTAAAAGTCTATGGGAGAAATCAAAAGTGCTAATTTTAAAGGCTTATATGCAAGTTATTGTCATAAAAAACTTTTTTTTGCATTGATCCATGTCCCCTGGGGCAGGACCCAGGTCCCCAAACACTTTTTATGACAATAACTTGCATATAAGCCTTTAAAATTAGCTTAGATTAGATTAGATTATTCATGTTCGTGTCCCATAGACTTTAACAGTGTTCGCGTATTTGAACAAACTTTTTTCCTGTTCACATGTTCTTGTGCTAACCGAACAGGGGGGTGTTCGGCTCATCCCTACTGCTGAGAGGTCATGAGCTATAGCAGGGGCAGACTGAAGTGAGTAAGGAGGAGGAGGGACAGATTTGTGCCCCTTTGTGTGGCTTTCAGGTGTTCTTGCCAATGGGCTAAGTGGCGGAAGGGCTAAGTGCCTTCTCAAGCATGTGGTACCCAAATGGCTGGTGTTTTTGCTACGTTTGATGTGCTTGAGACAAAATTTGCAAATAGCAACAGTGCGATCTGCTGCACATGTACTAAAAAAGGCCCATACAGCTGAGCTGTGGGAAGTGGTCCAGGAGATTACAGCTCTACAATGTGATGGAATAGGGTGGCTGCTCTCTACTCTTTCACGATGGCTGCCTCATTGGGGTTGTGCCTCACCCTCACTTTCCTCCTCTGCTCTATCTGGCACCCAAGTTGCATCAGTGACCTCATCATCATCATCTCCTCCATTCTCATTATCACTGGAGACAACTTAACTATACGCTGCGGCTGGGGGAACATGAATGACAGTTTGTGTGCCAGTGTTCTCACCTCTCTGTAGGCTCAAGTTTCTGCCTTCCTCAACCTCAGAACCAACATCTGAATCGAGTAATGGCTGTGCATCGTCAAGTGGCAAGTGGCTGATGCTGTGTTCAAATAACTCAGCTGACTCCTCCATAGCTGATGCTGGGGCTATGGCAGGAATAGCTGTGGACAAGAGGCAGATATAGCCACTCTGGCAGCTGCAGGGGACTGCCTACTAGTCTCTGCTTGGGTGATGAAAGATGAGGAGGATGAGGACGGTTTGGTTTAGTAAGCCAGTTTACCCCCTCCTCTGCATATTGTTGCTGGATAGCATGGGCAAAATCACTAAACAGAGGAAATGATGCCCTTCCTGAGGACTGACCATGTCCACCTTTACCATTGCCTGTGAATACATATGCTGCTAGACCCCTTGTAGTGCCATGGAAACGTCTGCCTCTCCTTGCTGTCCTCCCAGACATGATGGGGGTGGGGGTGGTGCTTATTAATCAAATGTAATAAAGATATGTAAATGCGTATGTGGATGCACTTTAATCAATGTAAAGTGGTGTTTGATGCACTTTAATTTGAGTTCTCACTACACAGACAAACTTCATGGATACACTACAATATACTGCATCAAATGTGCAGTAACGCACAGAATTATATGGTGTTAAACTTGCAGTAATGCAATGAAATACATGGCATTAAACTTGCAGTAACGTACAGAACCTTTTGGCATTAAACTTGTAGTAACGCAATGAAATATATGGCGTTAAACTTCCAGTAACAAACAGAACTATATGGCATTAAACTTGCAGTAATGCAATTAAATCTATAGCGTTAAACTTGCAGTAACACAATGAAATATATGGTGTTAAACTTGCAGTAACACAATGAAATATATGGCATTCAACTTGCAGTAATGCACAGAACTATATGGCACTAATCTCGCAGTAACACAATGAAATATATGGCGTTAAACTTGCAGTAACGCAATAAAATATATGATGTTAAACTTGAAGTAACGCAATGAAACATATGGCGTTTAAACTTCCAGTAACACAATGAAATATACAGGGTTAAACAGTCACTACACTCACACTCACTTAACTGTTCCTATATTCATACTGATATAAAGATGAATGGTGGTCACTCACTACTAGGGATGGGCGAACGGTTCGGCCCGAACATAAGTTCGGCCCGAACTTTGGTTGTTCAGATGTTCTGAGAACACTGAACAATGTGCGGTGTCAGGGCAAATTCGAAAGCCGTCGGAACACCGTTAAAGTCTATGGGACACTAACATGAAAAATCAAAAGTGCTAATTTTAAAGGCTTATATGCAAGTTATTGTCATAAAAAGTGCTTGGGGACCCGGGTCCTGCCCAGGGGACATGTATCAATGCAAAAATTATTTTTTTTAAAAGCCCATTTTTTCGGGAGAAGTGATTTTTTTTAATGCTTAAAGTGAAACAATAAAAGTGAAATATTCCTTTAAATATCGTGCCTGGGGGTGTCTATAGTATGCCTGTAAAGTGGTGCATTTTTCCCGTGTTTAGAACAGTACCACAGCAAAATGACATTTCTAAAGGAAAGATTGTCATTTAAAACTGATCGCGGCTGTAATGAATTGTCGAGTCTCGGCAATATAGATAAAACTATGACTATGACTACCTCACTATGCTACAGGAGTTTGGACAGACAGAGAAAGCGACAGACTTGATTTACCATTTCAAACATGCTTTCCAACACCATGGTGAACACCTTTCTGAGTATATAAGATGTTTGAACAAAATGCTGAACCAGAGTGCAGCAGATCCTAAGAGGGGCTCTATGTTCCAATCCAGTCTGGATCCAGCTGAAGACCTAAGCAGATGTCATGTTGCAGAAATATCCTGAGCTCATTAAGGTAGTGAGGGAGGAAGAAGCCATGTTTGAGGGCAAACAAGCTACAGTCAGGCCAGCATCAGCACCTTTAGCTGACGTTGGCAATGAAGCCCAATTTGGAGATAGCCATCATAAAGTCACAGGTGATGAATGATGGAGATGATGAACCTACTGGTAGCTAAAATTACCACATTGTCTGGCGAAAGTGCCAAAGGGTCTAACCTATCTCAACTCCTTCTGTCATCTCTACCCAGAAACCAGCAAGTCAAGGGGTCTGTTTCAACTGTGGAGGAGTCACACTCAAGACTTCAGTCAAACTCAATTGGAAACAACTGGGCCCCTTTGTTGTCCTGGAAGCTGACTGTCAAGGAGGGGGACACTGGGTGGAGGTAATCCCAGAAGTGATATTGACTAGGACTTTGCAACAAAACCATGGGAAGATCCCAGTCAGGGCTCAAATGTTTTTGGACAAGTGAATCCAGCCACCCCAGTCTCACCATCTGATTTGGCAGGGGGAGTAAAGGATCTAGAGAAGTTCTACCCTTACTTGCAGTAACGCAATAAAATATATGATGTTAAACTTGAAGTAACGCAATGAAATATATGGCGTTTAAACTTCCAGTAACACAATGAAATATACAGGGTTGTCTTTACTCTGTCTTTACTCTTCTTTACTCTCACGTGAGTGGAAAGAAAAAGTCATAGCCCAGCTTCTGAGATGGCAAGATATGTTTTTGAAGAATGAGTTTGATGTGGTATGTGCAAAAAGTGCCCAACTACGGATCCACCTTCAAGAAGACAAGCCATCCAGGGACAGATCCCATTGGGAGACCTTGAATATCTATGTGAACAGCTGGCAGAACTGAAGAAAGCAGGTATCATCCGGGAGTCTAGGAGTCCCTATGCAATGGTGTCCCTAGGGGGGGCCAGAGGGGGCCCTGACCCCCCAACATTATGCTGTGCCCCACCATGTGCTCCCCCAATTAAAATTGTTTTTTTTTTATTTACAAAAAGGCAATGTCTTTTTGTTTGCATTCATAGCGGATGCGCCACATCTTACTCGGGCCACCACTGGAGTAACAGAGTCTCTATTGAGAGGGAGAGCATCCCCAGTCAGCTCCTGCAGGTGATTCCTCCCCCCTCCCTCTGCTCACTGACACTGCAGAATGCAAGAGCTCACACAATCACGGCCGCCCGATCTGCTCCTTCCCCTGCATCCTCATTGGCAGGGAGAAGAGCGAGTTGCAGGAAGGACTCCACCAGGACTCTCAGTTACTGAAAAAACAGACTGATTTCTCCCGTCCTTAGGACAGGAGAACCAGCGCTGTCAATACCAGGGGCAGGGCAGCAAGAGGAGGCTGGGAAACCCCACAGTGGCAGAACACCAGGGCCCGGTGGCAAGACAACCTTTGCAACCCTGATAGTTCTCCCACTGCTTTGGACCCTTATATTTTCTTGGTATGATGGTGACATATATCTCTTGTTTTGTGCCACCCTGGGGGGCCCCAATACAGTAGGAAGGGAGCTCACTGCAGAACATGTGAAAGGGCCCATTGTGGGTTCGTAGTAAAGGGCCCCAGGATATATATATATATATATATATATATATATATATATATATATATATATATATATATATATATTGCATTTTATAGTTGCCCCCCTACTTTTGTCCTGATCCCCCCTAAAAATGAAAGCTGGAGATGCCACTGTCCCTATGCCTCCCATATAGTGGTGGCGCGGAAGAAGAATGGTTTCACTGAAGGAGTGGCCACTGGTTCCTAAGGTTTTGCATAGACTATCGGATACTAAATTGAAGAACCATCAACATTTCAGAGACTGATGGAGAAGACAGTAGGGAACATGAACCTGATTGAAGTGTTGGTGTACCTAGATGATATCATCGTCTTTGGAAAAACTCTCAAAGAACAGAAGAGTGTCTGGAGAAGGTTCTGAAGAGACTCCATGATGAGGGGTTAAAGCTGTCCTTGAAAAAATGTTCAGTTTTGCCAGCCTTCAGTTAATTACCTTGGCCATGTTGTCTCCACTGAAGGAGTGGCCACTGACCCCCAGAAGTTGGTAGATGTCACCTCCTGACCAAGACCTACCAATTTGTCTCAGCTTAGGTCATTCCTGGGGTTCTGCTCATACTACAGAAGATTAGTTGAGGGATTTACTAGAATAGCTTGCCCCTTAACAAATTACTGAAGAATGAGGATAAAGATTACAATCCAGACCTAACAAAACCAGTTAGACAACCTGGAGGGCCCAGAAAGCCTTGGGAGTCAATCCAAGACCAGTGGACTGACAAGTGTGGGCAAGCCTTCCGGCAGCTGAAGTGAAGTTTAACAAGTGCTCCTGTTCCGGTCTATGCTGATCCAGCCAAGTCATATGAACCCCATGTTGATGCCAGCCGAGATGAACATGATGGACACCTGTGGCCTGTCACTTATGTGAGCCGAAGTCTTGTACCTGCTGAGAAGAACTACCCTACCACAAGTTGGAATTCTTGACTCTGAAGTGGTCAGTGGTGGACAAGTTGAAAGACTACTTGTATGGTGCAGATTTCATAGTCAAGACAGACAACAAACTGCTCACATATTTTCTTACCACCGCCAAGTTGGATGTTAATGGTCACAGGTGTTTGGCCACCCAATCAAGGTTCAGTAGATTGCTTTAAAAAAGGCCTGAATTCTTTTTCAATGTACAAAATATAACTGGATACTAATATTTCTAGGTAAAGTTCATCCAGGGAATATCCAATTGCCTCTGAGGGGATCAGGAAGAAATTTTCCCCTGCTAGAGGAAATTGGATCATGCTTTACTGGGGTTTTTTGCCTTCCTCTGGACCAACTGTGGATATACTGTAGGATTGTGTATATAGGATTGTATTGGTTGTTTTTTTCCCCCTTTTATTGGTTGAACTAGATGGACTTGTGTCTTTTTTCAACCAGACTAACTATGTAACTATGTTTTCTCAGAAGCTCTGACTCAGATGCTCATTGTGTTTGTATTCTTCTTCCTGCAGACAGTGAAAACTGCATTAAATGTCCTGATGATGAATGGCCAAATGAGAAGAAGGATCAGTGTGTTCCAAAATTGGTGGAATTTCTCTCCTACACTAATGATACCATTGTTTCAGTATTTTCAACTGTCTCCATCCTCTGTTGTCTTCTGACTGGTTTAATATTGGGGATATTTATACATTATCAGGACACCCCCATTGTTAAAGCTAATAACCGGAACCTGAGCTATCTTCTCCTGGTCTCCATCATGCTGAGCTTCCTCTGTGTCTTCTTGTTCTTCGGCCATCCAGTAAATGTAACCTGCATGTTGCGTGTAACCTCTTTTGGTGTCATCTTCTCAGTTGCCGTCTCTACTCTACTTGCCAAAAGTATCATGGTGTGTATTGCTTTTAAAGCCACGAAACCTGGGAGTCCCTGGAGGAAATGGATGGGAGCCAAACTGCCCAATTTTATCATTTGTGTCTTCTCACTGGTTCAAGTAACCATCTGTGTCTCTTGGTTATCTATTTCTCCTCCCTTCCAGGATCAGGACACTCACTCTTATCAGGGGAAGATCATCATTCAGTGTAATGAGAGTTCAGTTATCGGCTTCTATTCTGTCCTGGGATATATGGGGCTTCTGGCAGCTGTGAGTTTCATTATTGCTTTTTTTGCCAGGACATTACCGGACAGTTTTAATGAGGCCAAGTACATCACCTTCAGCATGCTGGTGTTCTGCAGTGTCTGGATTTCCATGATCCCAGCCTATCTGAGCACAAGAGGGAAATACATGGTGGCTGTGAAGGTTTTTGCTATAATGGCATCAAGTTCTGGACTTCTTGGCTGTATGTTTTTCCACAAATGTTACATAATTCTATTCAGACCTGACCTAAATACAAAAATAGTTATCCACTAATATTTATGGAGGAACACTGGGTTACCGGTAGTTGTAACTGTATCACTATTATTGTTAATTTTAGTATTTTGTTAGCATATTGAGAATGAACATTGTTACATTTAAACATTTAATATTTACCTCTCCGGTAGATTCTGAGTTTAATTTATCCTCTCTTGAAGAATGAAGGACACTGCCGATATCTGAGACTTTGGGTTTGTTGGAAAGCTTGTCCCCTGCTGGTCACTTGTCCCCTGCTGTGTAGTCACTTAGTGAGGAGGAACAAAAACATCACAAAGCTTCAGATACTATCACCACCCATCACTCTTCAAGATGGTAAAAATTTCACTCACCACACTCCAGAAAGGTTAATATTAATCATGTTCTATTATAAGCTTCTTGTAATGTCATAATTGATTCTTTATTATTGTATGCAGATGTATCCAGCTATATTAATAAATTCATTTGGCTTGGTGTATTCTAAAATAATTTGCAATATTAGTTGAAGTTGATGAGTCATGTTCTGAATAAGTTCACATTTTAGGTGATGAGTTGACTTCATTTTACTTCCAATAGTTTTTATTGACCTTATAAACCAGTAGAGTGATACAGAAGGATGAAGCCATACAAATTACAGCAGTATGAGTGACAAGAGCACAAGAACAGTATTATGAAGAAAAACAATCATTCAATTAGCAGATGAGGTCAGATAGAAATAGTAGACTGAAAATAAGCTTACAGCCAGTAGCATTGGTGTAAAAGAAATGTCTTCATCATGGAGATGTAGAAGGAAAGGGTGAAGGGGTAAGGGAGGGAGGATTAACCTCTTCAGCCCCAGAAGATTTTACCCCCTTCCTGACCAGAGCACTTTTTATGATTCGGCACTGCATCGCTTTACCTGACAATTGAGCGGTCATGTGACGTGGCTCCCAAACAAAATTGACGTCCTTTTTTTTTCCCCACAAATAGAGCTTTCTTTTGGTGGTATTTGATCACCTCTGCGTTTTTTCTTTTTTGCGCTATAACCAAAAAAGAGCAACAATTTTGAAAAAAAAAAAGCAATATTTTTTACTTTTTGCTATAAAAAATATCCCCCAAAAATGTATACTTATTTTTCGTAAAAAAAACCCCGCAATAAGCACATATTGATTGGGTTGCACAAAAGTTATCACGTCTACAAAATATGGGATAGTTATATGGCATTTTTATTATTATTTTTTTTTTTTTTATTAGTAATGGCGGCAATTTGCGATTTTTATCGGGACTGCGACATTATGGCAGACACATCGGACACTTTTGACATTATTTTGGGACCATTGTCATTTATACAGTGGTCAGTGCTATAAAAATGCACTGATTACTGTGTAAATGACACTGGCAGTGAAGGGGTTAACCACTAGGTGGAGCTGTAGGGGTTAAGTGTGTCCTAGGGAGTGATTCTAACTGTGGGGGGATGGGCTTCAACTCACATGACAGCGATCACTGCTTCCGATGACAGAGAGCAGTGATCTCTGCCATGATACAAGGCAGAATGGGGGAATGCCTTCTTTACATAGGCACTTCCCTGTTCTGCGGCTCCGTGACACGATCGCCGGGAGACCAGTGGATATCGAGTTTGCCGGTCTCGCAGGCAGGGTCACACTGTACGTGGTGGTGTACGCTGTAAGCGCCTGCTATCCCCGCCTCTTAAAGGGGACATACAGGTACGCCCATTTGCCCACCTCTGCCATTGTGCCGACTTATATCGGCATGCAGCGGTCGGCAAGTGGTTAAAGATTGGCGTAAGGCTGGGTAGAAGAGCAAGACAGCGGGAGGAGGGAGGGTAATCAAATAAGGTAGTGAACTAATAAAACAAGGAAAAAGTTCCAGTCAGTAACAAAAGGCAATGTAAGTGCATGTCATCAATCTTATACAGTACAGTTTGGGTTATTTAACCATATAGACCAAGATAGATCATATATTTGGTAGTGGTACATTTTTTGATGACAGTATTTTTTCCATTTCAGACTGCTAGTTTAAGTCTCTAAGAGTGTTGACTATACTGGGTTGTAAAAGAAAATTCCAAAGTCTAACAATATTGGGTTTAGCTGCAAAAAGTAGGTGCAGAACCCTGAATTTAGCATTCAGGGTATTTGTTAAACACCTAAATGCAGTTATGCAAATGTAGGGTCAGGTAAAGTCAGAGTGCCTATAATATTAGAGGTGTAGAGTTTTGTGGGTATTGCCAAAAATGTCAATATTTAGTAGCACCATCATCCCTTGAATCAGATAATAGAAGAATAGTATAACCAGGAGGGGATTTTTTAGGTGTGATTAAGGTGTTTCACAAACTACTGTTATAAAAATTAAATAAAATAGCTTTTATTCACAAAATACGGTTAAAAGACATAGATACATAGGTTTAACCATATGTTGGTATGTAACATGGAGAAGTTTCCATCACGTAGTTTAACATGTTTTTCCATCTTTGGCTTCTTCTGAAAAGTGTGATAATAGTACTAATGAAACAAAAAAAAAGGCATATCATCACAGTATTCAAATCAACACAATAGCAATATAGAACAAAAAAAATGAACACCATTTTTAGGCAAGGCTGTACCTGCCAAGCAAATATGGAGCCCCCAATCTCCAAATGTGTTTTGGAGAAAACCATAAAAGTAAAAAGGGGAGTAGAAAGTGGGTCGTCCAATGGCGCCTCACAAGCCCACCACCAATGTTGTAGGATATAATGCTGAACCTCCCATAGAGGAGGGTAAGAGACCACAGAAACTATAAAGTAATAATGATAGTTCACTAAGAGTATTAAAAAAAAAAAACACATAACATAGTATCTCATATACACACTGATGCTATCAAGGTACTTTATATGTCACTTACTTGGGTTTAATCTGTTGGCAATATGGGGAGCCTATCTGTCCTCTGGATGGTATAGATGTCATAAGGAGTTTGTTTAAAATGCTATAACGATAACATATATACATTGCGATCAGAAAGATCCCAAATGTAGAATATTAGAGGCTGGGAAGTAGGTGGAGGTTCAAAAAGAAAGCCACAAAATATAGAAATGGGATCCCGTTTCTCCACATAGTCTCTGACATATAGGGTATTGCGTCATGTATAATCTAAAAGAACTTGAAGGCGGTGGGGTACCAATGATGGAGGTTTTTGGTATTGTTGCCAGTGGTTGAAACAGTGGGAGGCTTTATATGTAGTGGGGAGTGTGGTTTTCCAGCTGCTCTCGGTGAAGTGTCCATCTATTACTGTTTACCATCTCTGCATAGTATTGGTTAGGAGAAAGAGATATTTTAGTTTAATAGGCTGTAAAAGAGTGCTATTCATTTTTTGTGGTGCTTATGGTCTTAGAACAATTAATATACAGAGGAAGGAGGTTCAATATATGGAGGGAGAGGGATTTTATGGAAAAAATGAAAAATGTGTAAATAGGAGAAGTAGTCTCATGTTTGTAAATTAAATTTGGTTCATAATGTTCTGAACGTGTTAGATGCTTGGTTAGAGAATAGGTGTCTTAATAATGCAAGGCCCTTGGTGTTCCGATGGCATATTTGCAGTTTAGGGATGAACTGATGCAGTAGGTCAGCAGGGAAGCTAATCCTCTGTAGCAGTGGTCTCCAAACTCCAAAAATGGGGGCATAATTCTTGCCACTGACACCAAGGACATTTTCTACTTCCCCTGGTCACAGTGCGGCCCCCAAAAGTCTGAAGGACAGTAAACTAGCCCTTAGTTTAGAAAGTTTGGAGACCCCTGCTCTGTAGAGATGAATAGGTATTAGGTTGTAATGAAGCTTGGGACCAAACTTTGTGTGATATACTAACTGCTGGTTATTCTGACTTGCAGGGGGAGGGTAATCTTAGTTTAATTGCCATCATTGTCAGTTTGGGTTTTTTTTCTATAAAGAAGGAAGACTCCATTCCGGACCAGGTTTTATCTGGTGTTGAGTTCCATCAAAAGCAAAGTTTGTCTAGGATGGTAGCTTTATGATAAAGGGATATGTTTGGTAACCCCATGCCTTCATTAGATCTGTGTCTAAGAATAATATTAAACGTACATCTGAGAGGTGTATTGCCCTATACATATTGTGCTATAAGACGTTGAATCAATATAAAATATGATGAAGAGAGAGGGATAGTATTGGTTCTGAATAAGTAGAGCATTTCAGAGAGCAGTATCATTTTTAGAGCTACTATTCTACCAGCTATAGAAAGATCATGGGATTGCAATTGTTTTAGTTTCCATGGTAAAGAGGATACAATTGGTTTATAAATTAAAGGCTTAGTTCATCTTTAAAAATAAATAAATAAATAAATTTACTTTTTTGCAGTTAAAAAATGTGCATTTACTATTTTTTCTTAGGAGCCTGAAAAGCATTGCACCCACGATCAGCAGATCGAGGGTGCAAAGCCTAGCTCTTGTAGACTGTCTGTGTAGCTTTCTGACCATACCTCTGATAAAGGCAGGCAGTTACTAAATGACAGGAAGAATCAATGAACTACGAGGATACTCACCAGTGCCCTCATAGTTCATTGACAACTACAAGTCATCAGGTGCAAAAGCTGAAGGTAGTTGTAGTGCATTCATTCACAGAACTCTCATGGCTTAGAATGGCTGTGCTCTTTTCAAATTGCAGCAGCAAGTGTAGAGAGAATATTCCCAGACCCTTGTCACAATGGGGGATTTGGGGGCTTCAGCTTTAGAAAGATGTTACATGTTACACTCTCCATATGTTACTAAAGGTAAAATGATCCTTTATGGTCATATAAGTGTGAGATAGATGCCAAAATTAATGCATATCCCTAGAAAAGTGATTGCAACTGTTGCCCAGACATGTGAGGTTTCAGTGCTGGGGTAAGTGAAGGCTTAATATTTGGGATTTAGTTTTGTTTAGTTTATACTAAGAGCCAGTACTAAACTAGGAGATAATATATTGTATTTCTTACAGGGAAGTATTAGGGTTGGAGACTATGAGGATAAAACTTCCGCAAATAAGCTTATTTTATGTGCAATGTTGTGTAATATTATACTTGAAATGTGAAGGTTATTTCTTATCCGCTCTGCTAGAGTCTCCATTATCAAGGCAAATACTATGGGTGATAAGGGACATCCTTGCCTAGTTCCATTTGTAATGCAAAAACCTTTAGAAAGTATGCCAGATGAGAAGACTCTTGCTGAGGGACAGGAATATAGGGACATGATAGCACAAAGCAGCCACCAGATGATACCAAATTTTTGGAGGACTGCCTTTAGGATTTCCCAATTTTTGGAGGACTTCCTTTAGGAATCCCCAATGGACTCCGCCAAATGCCTTCTCTGCATTTCAAGATTGAAGAAGAAAAGGCGTTTTCTGGAGCTCCATGTTTTTAACCATTTGACCATTGGGCACTTAAACCCCCTTCCTAACCAGACCAATTTTCAGCTTTCGGTGCTCTCACATTTTGAATGACAATTACTCAGTCATGCAACACTGTACCTATATGAATTTTTTGTTATTTTTTTTCACACAAATAGAGCTTTCTTTTGGTGGTATTTAATCACAGCTGGGTTTTTTATTTTTTGCGCTATAAAAGAAAAAAGACCGAAAATTCTGTAAAAAAATGCATTTTTCTTTGTTATAAAATTTTGCAAATTAGTAAATTTTCTTCATATGTTTTGGCCAAACTTTATACTGCTACATATGTTTGGTAAAAATAACCAAAATTGCTGTATATTATTTGGTCTTTATGAAAGTTATAGAATCCACAAGCTAAGGTGCCAATCTCTGAAAATTGATCACACCTGAAGTATTGACGGCCTCATTTCTTAAGACGCTAACAAGCCAGGAAAGTACAAATACCCCCCAAATGACCCCTTTTTGAAAAGTAGACATTTCAAGGTATTTAGTAAGAGGCATGGTGAGTTTTTTGAAGTTGTAATTTTTTCCCACAATTCTTTGTAAAATCAAGATTTTTTTTTTCACAAAATTGTTATATTAGCAGGTTATTTCTCGCACACAGCATATGCATAGCACAAATTACACCCCAAAACACATTCTGCTACATCTCCTGAGTATGGTGATACCACATGTGTGAGACTTTTACACAGCGTGGCCACATACAAAGGCCCAACATGCAGGGAGTGCCATCAGGCGTTCTTGGAGCATAAATTACACATATAATTTCTTGACTACCTCTTACACTTTTGAAGGCCCTGGAGAACCAGGACAATGGAAAAGCCCCAAAAATTACCCCATTTTGGAAAGAAAACAACCCAATGTATAATCTATGAGGCATATCGAGTCATTTTTTTCTACAAGTTTTTGGAAAATGTGTAAAGAAAATGAAAACGAAAATTTTTTTACACAACGTTGTCCATTTACACAATATTTCTAGCACATAGCAGGGACATAAGTTTCAAATCTAATTTGACTACCTATTACACTTTTGTGAGGCACTGTAGTGGCATGGATGTGGCATGGATGATAACTGATGTGGCATGGATGAGCGTGAATGGGGATGGATGAGCCGTGGATGGGAATGGCTAAGCATGAATGTGTATGGCCGGGTACGGCTGAGTACAGATGGGTACGGCTGAGTATGGCTGGGTATAGATGGGATGGCTGGGTACGGCTGAGTACGGATGGGTATGTCTGAGTATGGCTGAGTATAGATGGTTCGGCTGGGTACGGCTGAGTATGGCTGGGTATGGCTGAGTATGGCTGGGTATGGCTAATTATGGATGGGGGGTGGATGGGATGGCTGAGCATGGATGGATGGATGAGTATTGCTGAGGATGGATAGATGGCTGAGCATGGATGGATGGATGAGTATGCTGAGTATGGATGAGGATGGATGAATGAGTATGCTGAGTATGGATGGATGGATGAGTATGCTGAGTATGGATGGGGGAGCATGGATGGATGGATGAGTATGCTGAGTATGAATGGGTGAGCATGGATGGATGAATGAGTATGCAGAGTATGGATGGGTATGCTGAGTATGGATGGATGGATGAGTATGCAGAGTATGGATGGGTATGCCGAGTATGGATGGGTATGCCGAGTATGGATGGGTTTGCCGAGTATGGATGGGTATGCCGAATATGGATGGATGGATGGGTATGCAGAGTATGGATGGGTATGCCGAGTATGGATGGGTATGCCGAGTATGGATGGGTTTGCCGAGTATGGATGGGTATGCCGAGTATGGATGGATGGATGGATGGGTATGCAGAGTATGGATGAGTATGCAGAGTATTGATGGGTATGGAGAGTATGGATGGGTATGCTGAGTATGGATGGATGGATGGATGGGTATGCAGAGTATAGATGGGTATGCTGAGTATGGATGGATGGATGGATGGATATGCAGAGTATGGCTGAGTATGCAGAGTATGGATGGGTATGCATGGCTGAGTATGCAGAGTATGGATGGGTATGCATGGCTGAGTATGCAGAGTATAGATGGGTATGCATGGCTGAGAATGGATGGATGGATTTGTCACTGAGCAGCGCTGTGGGCACTATACATCCAACCCACAGCGCTGCTGCCACCGATCTCTCCCCTCTCCGCTCACACTGGATGGAGAGGGGAAAGAGGAACTGGATATCATGCCGGTTTGTTTACATGTGATTACTCCGTCATTTGGACTAAATCATTAAAAGTTTGCAGCCCATGGAATTATGGTTCAGTAGTGATTTATTAATGGATTGAGTTTCCTGTGTTGTAAACAGTTTAAATAATTCTTCAAGTTGTTTAGAGTTTATTGTTGGAAGGTTAAAGGCCTTTAAGAAGGTTTCAGTAATAGAGGTAGTTTCTTGTGAGGCAGATTGGTTGTTTTGTAGGTCATACAATAATTGGTAGTAGTCTTTAAAGGCATTAACAATAGCTTGAGGATTTGCTGGATTTTTACCAGTGGTGGGACATTGTATATCTGATATGCTTTGTTTAGATTGTTGGGGTTTCATTTTTCTAGCTAGCATGGTGCTTGCTTTAATAAAAAGACAAAAGAAGTTAGCCGTTGGTATGTTTCAGGTTTATTTCATATTGATGCAATAATAGGTATCTCAATAGGTTCCTATCTTCCCTAATGGAAGAGGATAATTGAGCAGTAATATCATTTTTACAAGTATTCCAGAGTATAAAGTGGTCTAAATCAGGTGAATTGTTGACCTCAAAGAATTGCTGATGGGCTTCAACAATCTGTCGGGTGATGGATGGATTTATGAGGAGAGAGGTGTTAAATCTCCATAGACGGGAAGCAGATTTAGGGTGTTGATCCTCAATTTCTTTTTTTTAATCAGTATTTAAAAAAAAAAAAAATTACACTATTGAGACAAATCGACATGCTCAGGACAAAAACATAAAAAAAAGTATCATGAATGTATAATATTTAAATTGAGTAAAGGAAAGAAGTTCATTGCAAATACCCCCAATGTCAATTGTGATGGGATGACGGTCTGACCACAAAATGACTCCTCCTGCAGAAGAAGAGATGTTTTGGAGTGACCGTTTGTCTGTTTTTAAAAGGACTAATCTGGAGTAGGAATCATGGATTGTGAGAAAAAGGTAAAGTCTTTCTCCGAGCCGTGGTGTCAATGCCAGATATCATATAGGTCATGTTTGTGTAGGGATTTATTGAGGGATTGGGATAGAGACCTGTTGCTAGAGGATTACTCCTTAGTGACATCTCCAATAGTGTTGAGGTCACCTCCCATGAGGTAATGCTGATTTTGGTAATGCAAAGAGAAAGTGAATTTGTTTAGCGTTTTGAGTATAAGTATTTACCAATGTGTAGGTTACATTGTTATTGTTATTTTGCATGAGAATTTTTAGAGCAACCAAAGGGATCTGCAATATCTTGAATATGTTTAAAGGATACCGAGGTTGTTTTACTAAAGGCAAATCCACTTTGCACTACAAGTGCACTACAAGTGCACTTAGAAGTGCAGTCGCTGTAGATCTGAGGGGGACATGCAAGGAAAATAAAAAACAGCATTTTTGCTTGTACATGATTGGATGATAAAGTCAGCATAGCTTCCCCTCATTTCAGATCTTCCCCTCAGATTTACAGCGACTGCACTTCCAAGTGGTATAATGCATAGTGGATTTGCCTTTAACAAATCGACCCCATATTCTCTTTAATTGCTATGAGGACACCACTTTTTCTTTTGGTGGCAATAGCCATACAGACAGACACGGGGAAAGCATTTGATTTTCAGGTATGGGTGTTTAGCAGATGCAAAGTGGGTTTCTTTTTTTTTTTTTTTCCAAATATGTTTATTGAGATTTTAACATTTTTAGTACAAAAGTATAATAAATAGGTATTCAATACCCATGTGAAAAATAAGTCATTTGTGAGGGTGTGAGGCATATAAGATGGCCCTCACAAAATAAACAATAGAACTGAAAAAACAAAACAACAAAACTTGAAAACAGTGATAATTGTATAATAGCTGATCTGGTTAGGTAACAAATCTTGGGATCCACCAAAGAAACGACCTGAAGAGTGGAAGCATGTGAACACAGTGACTAAATAAAGGAAAGGTTGCAGATACATGTACATCTCTAATTAAAAGACAGTTACGAATCAGATAGAGCAATTGGAATGTCTAAGGGGGGAGGTCAGGGTGAGTCTGGTGGTCAGAAGTATCTTTGGTTCTAAGTTTGCCCAATGTGTTGGTGAGATCAGCACGTAGATATCAGTCCAAGAAGCGAAAGGGTTTCTTGTGTAGAGAAATTTCTTCTGGTGAAAAAGAGTGCTCCATGTAACAGCACCATCTAGCAATAAAACACTTTAAAGACTTAAAGTTTTGAGTGATGTGTCCAATTTTTCCATGACAAAAAGGGCTTGAAGCATTTGTTTCACTGATGCAACCTGAGGAGGAGTGGTGTGTATCCAGGCTTGCATGATGGCTCTGTGAGCTGCTAAGAGGCAGATGTGGGCCCACTTAGAGAAATAGTCACAGGTGGATGTGGAGGATGAGCTAAGCAGAGTGTCGCAGTTTAAAAGACATAGCAAGGGGTCCTTGGGTAGGGTTATTTGCTGGATCCTGTCAATAAACTTTAATACCTGGTCCCGGAAAGTAGAGATCTTTTGGCAGGTCCATAGTCTGTGGATGAGAGATAGTCTGGGGGTGGTACACCAGGGGCAGGATGAGAGAGAGGGATCTACTGTGCTGTGGCAAAACAGAAGATATGCGCGATGAGCAATTTTGAATTGAGTTTCTCACCAATTTTCGCAGACCCTTTAGAGAGCGGACTCTTTGGTAACCTGCAAAAATCTGTGCTGGTGCTTCCTGGTTGTCAAGGATGGATGTCCAGGGGTTGAAGGGGACTATGTGATACTTGGAAGCCTGGTGTGTAATGAGGTTGGAATATATCTCCGAAATAGAGTACTGGCCTCTGGTTAGCAGAACATCAATAAAGGAATGTTGGCAGGGGTTTTGACGTAGGCAAAAGCAGGATTTGAAATAGCCTGTTAACTGGTAGTAGTAGAACACCTGAGAGGATGGTATGGAGTATAGCTTGGTCAGCTCTGAGAAGTGTCTGATAGTTCCCTGGGCAGGGTTAAAAACATTGGAGACAGTCTTCAGGTCGGAAGAAGACCAAAGGGGAACATCGGGTTGCCTAGTATAGGTAAATGACAAGAGATGGTGGAGGGCAGACCCAGGAGTCTCCACACCTCTCTCCAAGCAATAAGGGGGTCTTTAATTAATAAATTATATGTAGGAAGGATATCCTGAGCCAGAGCACCTGGAGTGGGTGTGTCGTTACCAAGTGTCTTCACATTCGGGGCTTCACAGTTCAGAGCAGTGTTCCTTTTGTGTTATTTTTTAGAGCATGTTATGAACTGCTCTACGTTGTTTTCTTAGGGTCATCCAAGTCACATAGAACAACTTTTTTTCTACTTATCCCTACAAAGCTACTTGCCTTTTTCCTCATCAAGATCACCAAATGGACCGGGATTCTTTATACTACTCTCTGCACTATACCACAGACAATCCTTATTTTCAAAATCAAGACAACCTCTAAACGGTGTCTGAACCTCCAAAGGTACTGTTCTTTTTTTAAGACACATAAGCACAATATTCACCACGTACATACTCTCATACTATGACCTTAAAAGTTGTATCAATAAATACAAAAAGGCTAAATAGCCTGTATAAAAGGTCAGTACTACAAAAGAAGTATTTTCTCTGAAAGGAGATATTCTTTTTGTTCAAGAAACCCCCTTTAGCGTAGCTTAGCATGGAGAATGGCCTGGAGGTTGAAAGGGGACCCCAGGGCTACCTTCAGCATGTAGTTGGAGTAACGGGAACTTTCAGACAACCAGTCAAGTCCTTGCCTTAATAAGCATGAAAGATTATACAGTCTAATATTGAGCAGGCCTACCCCACCCTGCAAATGGGTTTCTTGAATCAAAAGAATATCTTCTTTCAGAGAAAATACTTCTTTTGTAGTACTGACCTTTTATATGGGCTATTTAGCCTTTTTGTATTTATTGATACAACTTTGAAGGTCATACTATAGTATAGTATAGTATATATAGTATGTACGCAGTGAATATTGTGCTTATGTGTCTTAAAAAAAGGAACGGTACCTTTGGAGGTTCATACACTATTTAGAGGTTGTGTTGATTTTGAAAATAAGGACTGTCTGTGGTAGATTGCAGAGAGTAATATGAAGAATCCCGGTCCATTTGGTGATCTTGATGAAAAAGGCAAGTAGCGTTGTAGGGATAAGTAGAAAAAAAGGTGTTCTATGAGATTGTATGACCCTAAGAAAACAACCTACAACAGTTCATAACATAATGTAAAAAATAACACAAAAGGAACACCGCTCTGAACTGTGAAGCCCGAATGTGAAGCAACTTGGTATTGACACTGTCAGAAACCATGAATCAGACCGAGACAGAAGTACAGTTAATCACACTTGTTTAATAATACCGTAATAAAAAAGGTAAACAGAGTAAACGTAGTCAATACATAGCCGGAGTTCAGTAACCAGATCGGGTAGTCAGTCAATGTCAGAGAGCCAGAGATCAACGTAGTAGTACAGCAAGCAGGATCAGGAGCCAGAAGGGAGGTCAGCCGAGCAAGTCTTCAACAGGAACGCAGGAGAAAGTCTCAGAGATGTGACCAAAGGTGGAGGCAGAGATGAAGTGAGCTGGAGGGCTTTAAGTAGGCAGGACTGATGAGCAGATCATCAACAGCTGAGTCACTGTGGAGAGAAAGGAGCTGTCAATTAGCTGACAGCTGAGTGGCCAGCTCAGAGAAGGAAGGGCTGAGCCCAGCCCTGACAGACACACCCACTCCAGGTGCTCTGGCTCAGGATGTCCTCCTACATCCAAATATGATCTCTTAAACTATAAAATAGAAGAGCAGGCACCTCTGGAAGTTTCATCTGTAATCTTTATTTCAGCATGACCAGGTTAAAATGATGGCTAATGCATTTAGGCACAAGCCTTGTTCACAGCACAATCAAAAAATGAAAAACACAACATATACAATATGTAGTGTATACACACAAATAAAAAGATAATGTTGTCCTCTCCCTCTAATTAGATGATGTTATTAATTGAAGTGAACGGTTAAACACCACTGCAGGTGTGTAGTCCCCGGGAAGTGCAACACACATCATAATGTTTTTGAAAAGTACCAGGTAAGCAAAATGGATCTAAAACAAACAAAATAAATTACAGTAAGATCAAAGAGATCACTTAGATGTACATATACCGGAGAGAAACATCATTATCATATCTGAAGTTCATACCTGATGGTATTCTAGTATGAAGATTAAAAATCCACCAGACTTCTCTTTCGAGAAGCCTGCCATGCAGATCTCCACCCCAAGGTGGATTTTTAACTCTTTCCAGACTATAAAGGACAAAACCTGACATATTGCCTGAATGTTGATATTTAAAATGTTTGTACACATTGGATAAACCCTTGTCAGAAGAGTAGTATGCACCATGATAATGCTCATTTATCCTTGTTTTTAATGGTCTTGTGGTGCATCCCACATACTGCAATTGATAAGAGGTGCATTCCACTGAGTAAACTACATTGTTAGTTCCACAGTTAATGTAATCACATATTGTGAAAATCTTACCAGTGGAGCATGATCGTATTCCACTGGATTTTTTGGAGTGCTTTCCACAGAAATGACAGGTATTAACTCCACAGGCATAAGGTGGTGTGTGACCATATCCTCTTAAAACCCCCTGACTGGTACAGATTGGGGATAAGAATGTCCCCCAGAGTGCTGGCACGTTGGTTTGAGAACCTGAAACTTGCTTCAATGACAGGCGTCAGGTCCTCATCTGTTGACAGGATAGGGAGGTGTTTGAGTATGATGTTTTTAACTAAATTGAATTCCTGTGAATAGGTTGTAACAAAAGTGACAAGATTAACTCCTTCCACTCTATTCCTTTTTCTGTGTGAATGTCTTAAAAGAGAGGTCCTGTCTCTATCCTTGGCCACACTTATAGCTCTATCGATGTTGTTCTGTCTATATTCGCAGTCTAGAGGTCAATACATTGCATTCCTCAGAAAAGCTATCAGGTGTAGAGCAATTCTGTTTAGCTCTGATACATTCTCCCACTAGGATGACCGTATCGTGTGCACCGGATGGGAACTAGTGGCCAATAACAATGAGTTGCCAGCACATTCTTTGTATCAGTCCCTGACTGAGTATGGACAGTCCCTGTTGAGCTTCAGCCTTCCAAAGTAATGTAAAAAAAA
The DNA here is from genome assembly GCF_042186555.1 of Aquarana catesbeiana. Taxonomy (NCBI): domain Eukaryota; kingdom Metazoa; phylum Chordata; class Amphibia; order Anura; family Ranidae; genus Aquarana; species Aquarana catesbeiana. The sequence goes on along the minus strand of NC_133324.1, from coordinate 29,515,382 downwards.
ATAATATTTGTGTGATGATTGTCAAAACTAAATTCAAGGTTAAGAAGGTTTTTGTTGGCATAATTGACAAAAGACACAATATCAGCAGGAGCACCTTCCATTTTTGAATCAAGAGTAGTATGCCAGCAAGGGCAACAAAGTAAAAGACATCGTACGACATAAGAAGCAAGATAGAATTGCATGGCTTGGAGTCTACAGACATTCATATGAGAACTAGTAGCTTAGTATCTGGTCTAACAAGAGTCACTAGGGATTCTACCAACAAGGCAACCTAAGTAGTGGAAGCAGGTGAACATTCCACCAGGAACGGGTAGAAAGATTAATAAAGTTATGAAGAAATAAAGAACATATCACATCAAATAAGGTACTACTTGATCACATAGAGTAGGTGGAATGCCTAGGGAAGGGGATATGGGGATTTAAGGAGCTGGAGGAGACCTGGATCCTAAGTTTGCCCAGTGTATTGGCAAGGTCTGCATGCAGGTACCAGTCCATATAGCGGGAGGCAGTCATATGAAAAGAGATATCTTCTGGAGAGAAAGAATGTTCCATGAAGCTACGCAATCTGGCAATAAAACGTTTTAGTGATATAGAATGTTGGGTGATAGTGTCCATTTTCTCATGGTGAAATAGGGTTTGGAGTGCTTGTTTCACCAAAGTGATTTGAGGCGGGGAAGGGTGTATTCAAGCTTGCATTAGTGCCCTGCGAGCAGTCAGAAGGCAGATATGGACACATTGAGGGAGAGAGTAGCAGGTAGGCATTGAAGCCTACGAGGTGTTGAAGCTGAAAAGGCAAAGCAAAGGGTCCTTAGGTAGAAGTAATTTCAGGGTCTTGTCAATTTATTTCAATACCTGATCGCACTAATGTTGCTTGACATGTCCATAGTCTGTGGAAAAGAGATGGTCTGGGATTAGTGCAACAGGGGCATGAGGAGAGAGAGGAGTCAATTTTGCTGTGGTGAAACGGGAGATATGCCCGGTGATCGATTTTTGAATTGGGTTTCTCGCCATGTTTCACAGATCAACAGAGAGCAGACTTTTTGATACCCTCAAGGATCTTTTCTGGTGCATCTTGGTTGTTGAGGATAGATATCCAGGGTTTGAAGGGAACAATGTGGTATTTCGAAGCCTGGTGGGTATTGAGGTTGGAGTATATGTCTGATATGGAGTACTGGCCCGGATCTATTACGGCATAAATAAAAGAGTGTTTAAACAATTTAAATATCAACATTCAGGTAATATGTCAAGTTTTGTCTTTTATGGTCTGGAAAGAATTAAAAATCCACCTCGAGGTGGAGATCTACATGTCAGGCTTCTCGAATGAGAAGCCTGGTGGATTCTTCTTCCCAGTCTGTACCAGTCAGGGGGTTTTAAGAGAATATGGTTACACACCACAGGACCTTATAACAGTGGGGTTGATACCTGTCATTAGGGATGAGCCGAACACCCCCCTGTTCGGTTCGCACCAGAACATGCGAACAGGAAAAAAATTTGTTCGAACACGCGAACGCCGTTAAAGTCTATGGGACACGAACATGAATAATCAAAAGTGCTAATTTTAAAGGCTAATATGCAAGTTATTGTCATAAAAAGTGTTTGGGGACCCGGGTCCTCCCCCAGGGGACATGAATCAATGCAAAAAAAAGTTTTAAAAACGGCCGTTTTTTCAGGAGCAGTGATTTTAATAATGCTTAAAGTCAAACAATAAAAGTGTAATATCCCTTTAAATTTCATACCTGGGGGGTGTCTATAGTATGCCTGTAAAGGGGCGCATGTTTCCTGTGTTTAGAACAGTCTGACAGCAAAATGACATTTGGAAGGAAAAAACCCATTTAAAACTACCGCGGCTATTGCATTGCCGACAATACACATAGAAGTTCATTGATAAAAACGGCATGGGAATTCCCCACAGGGCAACCCCGAACCAAAATTAAAAAAAAAAAATGATGTGGGAGTCCCCCTAAATTCCATACAAGGCCCTTCAGGTCTGGTATGGATATTAAGGGGAACCCCAGCCAAAATTTAAAAAAAAAATTGACGTGGGGTTCCCCCTAAATTCCATACCAGACCCTTCAGGTCTGGTATGGATTTTAAGGGGAACCCCGCGCCAAAAAAAAAAAAAAAAAACGGCATGGGGTCCCCCTAAAAATCCATACCAGACCCTTATCCGAGCACGCAACCTGGCAGGCCGCAGGAAAAGAGGGGGGGACGAGAGTGCGGCCCCCCCCCCCTCCTGAACCGTACCAGGCCACATGCCCTCAACATTGGGAGGGTGCTTTGGGGTAGCCCCCCAAAACACCTTGTCCCCATGTTGATGAAGACAAGGGCCTCATCCCCACAACCCTGGCCGGTGGTTGTGGGGGTCTGCGGGCGGGGGGCTTATCGGAATCTGGAAGCCCCCTTTAACAAGGGGACCCCCAGATCCCGGCCCCCCCCCTGTGTGAAATGGTAAGGGGGTACAAAAGTACCCCTACCATTTCACTAAAAAACTGTCAAAAATGTTAAAAATGACAAGAGACAGTTTTTGACAATTCCTTTATTTAAATGCTTCTTCTTTCTTCTTTCTTCCTTCATCTTCTTCTTCTTCTGGTTCTTCTGGCTCTTCTGGTTCTTCCTCCGGCGTTCTCGTCCAGCATCTCCTCCGCGGCGTCTTCTATCTTCTTCTCCTCGGGCCGCTCCGCACCCATGGCATGAGGGGGGAGGCTCCCGCTCTTCTCTTCATCTTCTTCTCATCTTCTTCTCTTCTTCATCTTCTTCTTCATCTTCTTCTTCTTCTTCTTCCTTCTTCTCTTCTTCCTGTCTTCTCCGGGCCGCTCCGCAGCCATGCTGTGGCATGGAGGGAGGCTCCCGCTGTGTGACGGCGTCTCTTCGTCTGACGGTTCTTAAATAACGGGGGGCGGGGCCATCCGGTGACCCCGCCCCCCTCTGACGCACGGTGACATGACGGGACTTCCCTGTGGCATTCCCCGTGACGTCACAGGGAAGTCCCTCAAGTCACCGTGCGTCAGAGGGGGGCGGGGTCACCGGATGGCCCCGCCCCCCGTTATTTAAGAACCGTCAGACGAAGAGACGCCGTCACACAGCGGGAGCCTCCCTCCATGCCACAGCATGGCTGCGGAGCGGCCCGGAGAAGACAGGAAGAAGAGAAGAAGGAAGAAGAAGAAGAAGAAGATGAAGAAGAAGATGAAGAAGAAGATGAAGAAGAAGATGAAGAGAAGAGCGGGAGCCTCCCCCCTCATGCCATGGGTGCGGAGCGGCCCGAGGAGAAGAAGATAGAAGACGCCGCGGAGAAGATGCTGGACGAGAACGCCGGAGGAAGAACCAGAAGAGCCAGAAGAACCAGAAGAAGAAGAAGAAGATGAAGGAAGAAAGAAGAAGCATTTAAATAAAGGAATTGTCAAAAACTGTCTCTTGTCATTTTTAACATTTTTGACAGTTTTTTAGTGAAATGGTAGGGGTACTTATGTACCCCCTTACCATTTCACACAGGGGGGGGGCCGGGATCTGGGGGTCCCCTTGTTAAAGGGGGCTTCCAGATTCCGATAAGCCCCCCGCCCGCAGACCCCCACAACCACCGGCCACGGTTGTGAGGATGAGGCCCTTGTCCTCATCAACATGGGGACAAGGTGTTTTGGGGGGCTACCCCAAAGCACCCTCCCAATGTTGAGGGCATGTGGCCTGGTACGGTTCAGGAGGGGGGGGGGGCCGCACTCTCGTCCCCCCCTCTTTTCCTGCGGCCTGCCAGGTTGCGTGCTCGGATAAGGGTCTGGTATGGATTTTTAGGGGGACCCCATGCCGTTTTTTTTTTTTTTTTTTTGGCGCGGGGTTCCCCTTAAAATCCATACCAGACCTGAAGGGTCTGGTATGGAATTTAGGGGGAACCCCACGTCAATTTTTTTTTAAAATTTTGGCTGGGGTTCCCCTTAATATCCATACCAGACCTGAAGGGCCTTGTATGGAATTTAGGGGGACCCCCACATCATTTTTTTTTTTTTATTTTGGTTCGGGGTTGCCCTGTGGGGAATTCCCATGCCGTTTTTATCAATGAACTTCTATGTGTATTGTCGGCAATGCAATAGCCGCGGTAGTTTTAAATGAGTTTTTTCCTTCCAAATGTCATTTTGCTGTCAGACTGTTCTAAACACAGGAAACATGCGCCCCTTTACAGGCATACTATAGACACCCCCCAGGTATGAAATTTAAAGGGATATTACACTTTTATTGTTTGACTTTAAGCATTAATAAAATCACTGCTCCTGAAAAAACGTCCGTTTTTAAAACTTTTTTTTGCATTGATCCATGTCCCCTGGGGCAGGACCCAGGTCCCCAAACACTTTTTATGACAATAACTTGCATATAAGCCTTTAAAATTAGCACTTTTGATTTCTCCCATAGACTTTTAAAGGGTGTTCCGCGGCATTCGAATTTGCCGCGAACACCCCAAATTGTTCGCTGTTCGGCGAACTTGCGAACAGCCAATGTTCGAGTAGAACATGAGTTCGACTCGAACTCGAAGCTCATCCCTACCTGTCATTTCTGTGAAAAGCGTTCCTAAAAATCTAGTGGAGTTCGATCCTGCTCCACTGGTAAGATTTTCATAATATGTGATTGCATTAACTGTGGAACTAACAGGGTAGTTTACTCAGTGGAATGCACCTCTTGTCAATTGCATTATGTGGGATGCACCATGAGACCATTAAGAACAAGGATAAGTGAGCATTATCATGGTGCATACTACTCCTCTGACAAGGGTTTATCCAACGTGTCCAAACATTTTAAATATCGACATTCAGGCAATATGTCAAGTCTTGTCTTTTATGGTCTTGAAAGAATTTCAAATCCACCTCGAGGTGGAGATCTGCATCGCAGGCTTCTTGAGCTAAAAGCCTGGTGGATTTTTAATCTTCATACTAGCCACTTAAGCCCCAGACCATTTGGCTGGCCAAAGACCAGAGCACTTTTTGCGATTTGGCACTGTGTCGTTTTAACTGACAATTGTGTGATCGTGCGACGTAGCTCCCAAAAAAAACTGATGTCCTTTTTTCCCCACAAATAGAGCTTTCTTTTGGTGATATTTGATCACCTCTGCGGTTTTTATTTTCTGCGCTATAAACAAAAAAAGAGTGACAATTTTGGAAAAAAAGCAATATTTTTTACTTTTTGCTATAATAAATATCCCCCAAAAATATATAAAATATATAAAAAACATTTTTTTTTCTCATTTAGGCCGATACATATTATTCTACATATTTTTGGTAAAAAAATCGCAATAAGCGTTTATTGATTGCTTTGCGCAAAAGTTATAGCGTCTACAAAATAGGGGATAGTTTTATGGCATTTTTATTAATAATTTTTTTTTACTAGTAATGCGATTTTTATCATGACTGCGACATTATGGCGGACAGATCAGACACTTTGGGCGCTATTTTGGGACCATTCACATTAATACAGCGATCAGTGCGTTTAAAAATGCATTGATTACTGTGTAAATGTGACTGGCAGTGAAGGGGTTAACCAGGAGGGGGCGTTGCAGGGGTGAAGTGTGTCCTCGGGATGTGTTCTAACTGTGGGGGGGATGGGCTACATGTGACACGACACTGATCACCGCTCCCGATTACAGGGAGCGGTGATCAGTGTCACTAGGCAGAACGGGGAAATGCTTGCTTACATCAGAATTTCCCCGTTCTTCCCTACCATTTCACAAAAAAACTGTCAAAAATGTTAAAAATGACAAGAGATTTCTTTATTTAAAGTCTTCTTCTTTTCCATCTACTTTCGTCACGGGGAATGCCACAGGGAAGTCTCCATCAAATCCCTGTGTGTCAGAGGGGGGCAGGGTCACCGGGTGGCCCCGCCCTCCGTTATTTAAGAAGTGTCAGAAGACGAGAAGCGTCACACAGCAGGAGCCTCCCATCATGGATGCAGAGCGGCCCAAGAACAAAGGGAAGATGCCGGATGAGAACACCGGAGCAAGAAGCAGAGGATCGGTGGAAGAACCAGAGGAAGAAGAAGATGGAGGAAGAAACCGAAGGAAGATAGAAGAAATAAGAAAGCAGATAGAAGAAAGAAGATGGAAAAGAAGAAGACTTTAAATAAAGGAATTGTCAAAAACTGTCTCTTGTCATTTTTAACATTTTTGACACTTTTTTTGTGAAATGGTAGGGGTACGTTTGTACCCCTTACCATTTTACACAGGAGGGTCGGGATCTGGGGGTCCCCTTGTTAAAGGGGGCTTCCATATTCTGATAAGCCCCCTGCCCACAGACCCCCACAACCACTGGGCAAGGGTTGTGGGGATGAGGCCCTTGTCCCCATCAACATGGTGACAAGGTGCTTTGGGGGGCTACCCCAAAGCACCCTCCCAATGTTGAGGGCATGTGGCCTGGTACAGTTCAGGAGGGGGGCACTCTCTCACCCCCCCCTCTTTTCCTGCGGCCTGCCAGGTTGCGTGTTCGGATAAGGGTCTGGTATGGATTTTTGGGGGGACCCCCACGCCATTTTTAAAAAAAAAATTCCATACTGGGCCTGGTATGGAATTTAGGGCTCCCTAACGGTGGCCAAGACTATACAGCAGTTTAACAGGACAGGTTCCACTCAGAACAGGCCTCGCCATGGTCGACCAAAGGAGTTGAGTGCACGTGCTCAGCATCATATCCAGAGGTTGTCTTTGGGAAATAGACGTATGAGTGCTGCCAGCATTGCTGCAGAGGTTGAAGGGGTGGGGGGTCAGCCTGTCAGTGCTCAGACCATACACCGCACACCGCATCAAATTGGTCTGCATGGCTGTTGTCCCAGAAGGAAGCCTCTTCTAAAGATGATGCAAAAGAAAGACCGCAAACAGTTTGCTAAAGACAAGCAGACTAAGGACATGGATTACTGGAATCATGTTCTGTGGTCTGATGAGACCAAGATAAACTTATTTGGTTCAGGTGGTGACAAGCGTGTGTGGTGGCAACCAGGTGAGGAGTACAAAGACAAGTGCGTCCTGCCTACAGTCAAGCATGGTGGTGGGAGTGTCATGGTCTGGGGCTGCATGCGTGATGCTGGCACTGGGGAGCTACAGTTCATTAAGGGAACCATGAATGCCAACATGTACTGTGACATATTGAAACAGAGCATGACCCCCTCCCTTCAGAGACTGGGCCACAGGGCAGTATTTTAACATGATAACGACCCCAAACACACCACCAAGACGACCACTGCCACTGAAGGTGGAGGAGCGCAAAGTCTCTAACATCCACCAGCTCTGTGATGTCGTCATGGAGGAGTGGAAGAGGACTCTAGTGGCAACATGTGAAGCTCTGGTGAACTCAATGCCCGAGAGGGTTAAGGCAGTGCTGGAAATTAATGGTGGCCACACAAAATATTGACACTTTGGGCCCAATTTGGACATTTTCACTTAGGAGTGTACTCACTTTTGTTGCCAGTGGTTTAGACATTAATGGCTGTGTGTCGAGTTATTTTGAGGGGACAGCAAATTTACACTGTTATGCAAGCTGTACACTCACTAGTTTACATAGTATCAAAGTAACATTTTTTCAGTGTTGTCACATGAAAAGATATAATAAAATATTTACAAAAATGTGAGGGGTGTACTTACATTTGTGAGATACTGTGTTTGTATATATATATGTATATATATACAGCTACCCCTGCCGACACCTTCTGATTAACCACTCGACCACAGCCAGGTTTTACCCCCTTCATGACCAAGACTTTTTTTGCCATTCAGCACTGTGCTACTTTAACTGGCAATTGCATGGTCATGCAACACTGTACCCAAATTAAATTTATATAATTTTTTTCACACTAATAGAGCTTTCTTTTGGTGATATTTAATCACCACTGGGTTTTTTTTTTGTTTTTTAATATATATTTTTTTAACTCAAAGAAGTCTTTTATTGAAAGAATACACAAATGCAAATTAGATATTCGTGCCAAAGAAAATGCAACATATTTAACCACTTTCCGCCTGCCATATAGCAAAATGACGTTGGCAAAGTGGTTGTGTTATCCTGACTGGACAACAACTGAATAACAAGCCGTCATGGTGATAGTTGTTGTGGTGTGTCAGTCTGACACACCGCAACTCCGATCTAGGTAAAGAGCCTCTGACGGAGGCTCTTTACCATGTGTCCAATCACAGGTGATCACAGTGTAAACAGGAAGAGCCGTTGATCGGCTTTTCCTCACTCACAGCTGCTCCTTTGACAGGGGGGTCTGTGCTGATTGATTATCAGCACAGCCCCCCAGAGGATGCCCACACTGGACCACCAGGAATGCCCACCACTAGTCACCACCAGGGATGCCACCCATGGCCACCGGGGATGGCAATCAGTGCCCACAATGGATGCCAATCAGTGCCAAACAATAATGCCTGCTAGCAGTGATGCCCATCAGTACCATCCATGAGTGTACACCAGTGCCACCTATCAGTGCCCATCCATGCCCATCTGTGCCACCTATCAGTGCCCATCAGTGCCGCCTTTCAGTGCCCATCAGTGCCATCTATGTGTACCCATCAGTGTTGCATTTCAGTGCCTCCAATCAGTGCCGCCTATCAGTGCCCCATCAGTGCCGCATATTAGTGCCCATCAGCAGTGTCCATCAGTGCCACCTCATCAGTGCCACCTCATTGGTGCCCATCAGTGCTGCCTTATCAGTGCCCGTCAGTGCAGCCCCATCAGTTCCCATCAGTGAAAGAGATAATTTACTTATTTACAAAGTTTTGTAACAGAAACAAAAAAAATGTTGTTTTTTTTCAAATTTTTCAGTCTTTTTTTTTTTCATTTGTTTAGCAGAAAATAAAAATCCCAGAGGTGATAAAATACCACAAAAAAAAAGCTCTATTTGTGGGAACAAAACAATAAAAATTTAGTTTGGGTACAGTTTAGCATGACCACGCAATTGTCATTCAAAGTGTGACAGCGCTGAAAGCTGAAAATTGGTCTGGGCAGGAAGGTGCCCTGTATTGAAGTGGTTAAAGGCAGTGCTTTTTTTCTCAGAGAATAGGTGTAGGAACTTTCCCCTTCTAAGTCACTTTGTGTCTTTGCCCTACTACCCACCACCGAGCACTGACCCTTGGTTCCGCCCCTACCCACCTCTGAGCAGCGATCCTTGGTCCCACCCCCTATCCAGCTCCCAGTACGGCCCCTTTTAGAGAATATATAGCCAAGAATAATTTTGTAGTGTTAAGCAATTTGTATGTAATTTGGTAATGATAACAAGAAAAGCAATATAATAGATTCCCCTCAGCCAGCAGCAATATACCCCCCTCACTACCCAGCAACAATAGACCCCAAGCAGCAACAACAGATCTCCCAGCAGCCAGCATCAATAGACACTCCAGCATCCAGCAACAGTAGCCCCCCCCCCCAAACAGTAGATCCCTCCAAGCAACAGTAACAAAAGATTGCCATGCAAAAATGGATACCCCAGCAGCCAGCATCGGTAGACACTCCATCACACCCCTGCATCACTTGCCATTGCATACATTCAGTGCTGGAGGTGCCGGAACTGTGTTCCTCCATGTTCCCACTGAAAAAAAGCCTTCTTTAAAGGTATCACAATTACATATCCCAAGAGTATCCCTACTGTACCCATACAATGATGCAGTTAGTTTTTGGAACCAGTATATACAGTACATGCCCAGCCTGTAATATAATCACAACTATACCACACATGAAACTACATTCACAAAATTCTGTCTAAAATTAAATCAACAGGTGATAATAGAAGTGTGTTTATCCAGGGAGAGCCCACGGCTTGGAATTTATTTGGGCATCCCTATACTGGAGGATATATTTTTCTAGGCATAATGTACCCCCTATTACGGCCACCCACTCTTTCCCTGAGGGAGAATCAGCTGAATTACAGTGTCGGGGAATTTGTTTCCTGGCCCAAAACAAGCCTGGGACAGTTTTTTAATATATTAATTTAAAAAATACCTGGAATTTAGTAAAAAAAAAAAAAAAAGTCTACTTTCTGTTATAAAACATATCCAATAAAATTAAAAGTCTTCATAAAGTTAGGCCACAATGTGTTCTGTTACATGTCAACTGCTAGCACTGCGTTTTTGTGGGCACTATACTATTGAGGACACTTGTATAGTTCTAATGTTGATATGGACCCAGACAGACACTATATAGTAATGGAGGTGATCAGTGACTTATAGTGTGACTGTAATAGTGTGGTGGGCAGACTAACTCTAACTGACACTTGCTGGGAGGGACGCTAACTTAATATAACTGACACTATCTGACATCACCAGTGACACTAATACAGTGATCAGTGATAATACTCTACACTGTCACTGTACTAATGACACTGGCTGGGTGATCAGGAGGGCAATTAAAGGGTTAACTGTGTGTCTAACAAGTGTATGTGTGCTGATTTTACTCACTTACAGACTGGCTGGCTTTTTTCCCTGATCTCAGCTCTGAACGGTAAGTGAAATCAGGGAGAAAAAAACAGCCAGATCTGGGTTGTGTTTACTAACACACAGAGATCTATGCTGTAATTGGCCACAGAAATCAGCAGTTTCACAGCCAAAATCTTTGGCTGCAAGCCTTCTGATGTAATTCTGCTGTTTCCAACCACAACATAAGAGGCAGGGGACTGTGCTCCTGTAAGCTTGGAAATTGGGCATGACATACGGGTACATTGCAGTGTCTAGGGTAGCCACTGGCCAGCAGTAAAATTACTACTGGCCGGTTGGAAAGTGGTTAACCACTTTCAAAAGATTTTTATTTTTCAATCCATAAGAAAAACAACACAAAACTTTAAATCGTCACACATCATGATAATTGACAATGTAATGGAGATGTGGAGGTACAAACATTCAGCAATGAGATAGTCATCTTAGTTATTTCCCCAGGCCTTGCGTCCCTGGATTAGAGTCAAGAGGGGAGGGGTAGCAGGATGGGAAGGGGGACTTCCCTGCCCCTGGCATCCCAAATGGGATCATTGAATTGTGGTTCGGGGGGCACCAGAGTAAGAAGTCCAGGATGAAGCTGGGGACTGCCTGTCTTTCTATTCGGACCCAATCCGTTTTTTCAAATCTAGAGTATATTGTGGAAAGTTGGGCTAGTCTAACAGCCAAGTGCTATTTGTGCAAGTGTGATAATCCGAGACCTCCCTTGCGCCTATGAATATATAAGGTGTGTTGGGGGATTCTGTAGCCTGAGTTTCCCCACACAAATTTGAGTATCTTACTTTGCAATGCCCTAAGGTGGTCCTTCCTAATGGGGAAGGGAAATGAGCAAAATAAGTATAGGATTCTTGGGAGTAAGGTCATTTTAATCGAGTTTATTCTACCCAGCCAGGAGAGTTCATTTTTGGACCATGTCTTAAGGTCTGCTTCCAGTTTTCAGTATAAGGGTGGGGAGTTGTAAGTGTAGAAGGATTCTGTGCGGGCTGCCAAGGTGATCCCTAAATATCTGATTGAGAATTCACTCCATTCAAATTTAAAGGACTTCTGGATAAGGGAGACTGTTGAGGATGGGAGAGAGACATTTGGGGCTTGCGATTTGGAGTAATTAACCTGGAGACCTGAAATTTTGGAGAATTCTGCTAGGACTTTGCATAGGTTGGGTAGGGAGGTTGGGGGAAAGTCAGAAATAAGAGGATATCATCCGCAAAAAGTCTGCATTTGTAGATTTGGTTGCCACATGTCACCCCTTTAATGTTGGGATTGTGGCATATAGCGATGACTAGGGTTTCAATGTCAAGGGCAAAGATGAGTGGGGAGAGAGGGCAACCCTGTCTGGTTCATCTGGCAATGTCTGTCGGGTTCGAATAGTAACCTTGTAAACGAAATTGGACCTTAGGCTGGGATTAGAGGACAAGTATCAACCCCATGAAGCGCTGACCAAAACCCCAACGCTCCAAGAGAGAAAATATGTAGGGCCAAGACGCGGAGTCGAAGGCTTTCTGCAAATCAAGTGCGAGGAGTAGACCCTGTTGTTTAGGCCCTCCATCCCAATTAGTTTGCAGTATCGATACCACATCAATTGCGCGTCTAACTTGGTCAGGACCCTGTCTACCCTGGATAAAGCTCACCTGGTCTTTTTTTTTTTTCAATAAAGCTTTATTTTGTTAAATCCATACAGAAAAGTAGTACAGAAAAGTAAGGTATTAGATAAAATGATAACAGTGTTATACAGAGGGAACAGTCCAGAGAGTACAACGTTATATTTTAACAAGTATTCAAATATAAAACTGTGGAGTTGTTGAAAAACACATTACATCTGGGGTGTGGATATATGGGATTACAGATTAGTGTGGACAGAAAATATAAAGAACATATATCAAAGCCAGTAAAACATTTTTTAAACATGTTGACTTTTGGGAGCGAAAAAGAATAAAAAGGAGAGAGGAGTAAAAACCGTATTATAATAAAATGCCAATGATAACATTAGTATACGAGTCTAAGATTTTCGTTGGATTGTGTTTGGGATAACCGTTAATTACTATGTCTGTGTGAGAATGTGAAATTAATCCTGGCGCATGGTGCCCAGAAGTCAGATAATGTTTGTAGATAGAGATATAATCATAGCATACAACAATAGATACCTAACATAGTAAAGTGTCGATTAAATGTGGGTCAAAGTATAGTGAAAAGTACAAGAAAGAGGTAAGGGAGAGTTCTTTCCCGTCCCTGGCTCAGCCATGGGTCTAACGGGAAAAATCTTTTCAGAAGAACCATGTCCCAGGAAGGAAAGCATAATAGAACTTTTAAAATGATATCTGTAGAATTAATGATATAGTTGCATCCTGAATTTTTGTTTCATGAAAGGCTATAGGGAGGGATATAGACAGTTGGGATGTATGAAGTGTCTTATGATGTGCTGGAGGAGGACTCCTAACTGATTAATTGGGTATATTCAGATGTTGTGCGGAAATGTAGCCAACAGGCCCAAATGTTCCTGTATTTAGTATAGGAGTCTTGTGCTTGATGTATAAGTTCCTCCATTTCAGATATTTTGTTTACTCTTTTGAACCAGTCTGCGATTGTGGGTGGGTTGGGAGTTCTCCAGAGAACTGGGATACAGAGTTTGGCAGCATTGATTAGATGTAGTGCTAGGGATTTGTGATAAGTTTTCATCGGTAGGGAGGAGTGGTGTAGGAGGGCTTGGGCTGGAGAGAAATCTAGCTGCAGTGAAGTGATTTGGGAGGTGAGGTGAAAAACTTTAGTCCAGAAGATAGAAATCGCAGGGCAGTCCCACCATATGTGAAGGAGTGATCCGTTTTTGTCATTACATCTCCAACAATTGGATGGGGTCACTGGATTAATGGTGTGTAACTTGAGAGGCATTTTGTACCATCTGGAGAAAAGCTTATATCCGTTTTCTTGAGTTGTTACATTAATTGAGCCTTTGTGGATATTAGAGTATATCTTTTCCCAGTCTTTATCAGAGAGATGGATGGAAAGATCTTTTTCCCACTTTGCACTAGCTATATTTGTTTTAGGAGTATGCTCGAGAAAGAGGTTCAAGTACATGGTGGAAATCAGGTGTCGTTGTGGTTCAGTGGCAGAGCAAAGGGATTCAAAGTGTGATTGGTTTCTTGAGTACGCAGAACTATTTTGGGGATCAAGGAGAAAATGTCTGAGTTGCATATATGACCAGAAAGAGATCTGGTGGTTCGTTTCTTGGGAGTTCAATGAGGAAAGCGGTTTAATATTCCCCTTAGCGAAGAAATCTCCCGCTGTCATCTTTGTCTGGGATCCTATTCCATGAAGGAAAGAATCATCAATGCCTGGTGGAAAGTCTGGGTTATGTTTGATTGGCGTGAGAGGGCCTGGAGAGGAGGAAATGTGCAAATGTTTATGGAGAGATGTGACGAGGGTGAATCCAGGGTAGATTATGGAGCGGAATTTGTGAGAAGGCTTGTTCAATTGCAATCCACGCTTTAGTTTTAGGGTGAACATTCCAGTCCACTATTCGAGAGAGTTGACAGGCCCAATAGTATTTTCGAAGATCCGGTAGAACCCACCTTTCATTTTGGGTATGGTCATTCTGTTGAAACTCATTCTAGGTCGCTTACCGTTCCAGATGAATTTCATACAGGATTTGCGGTATGAATTGAAAAAAATTTGTGGTAGTGACACTGGGATTGTTTGAAGCTAGTATAGAAATTTTGGCAGTATGGTCATTTTTATAATAGAAATTCTGCCAAACCATGAGAACATACCCGTTGACCAAGTGTTGAGGTCTTTTTGAATATTTTGGATAATGGGGGTATAGTTTTTGTTGTATAAGTCCGATAGCGAGGTTGGAATATAGATCCCAAGGTATTTAATGGCGCTCGGTTTCCATTTGAAAGGGAAATTATTTTGACATTGTATCACTATATCTGGTGGCAGAGTGATATTTAAGGCCTCTGATTTAGCGAAGTTAATTTTAAGGTAGGTGAGATTTTCAAACAGAGTAAGATCTTTGAGGAGATTGGGCAGCGTAATGTGTGGCTCTTTTAGGAATAGTAGGATGTCATCCGCAAATGCCGCTAATTTATAGGTAGATTTTGCGATGGTTATTCCTTTAACGTCTGGATTGTTTTTTAGATGCGTTAGACATGGTTCCAGTGCCAAGACAAAAATAAGCGGAGAGAGTGGGCATCCTTGTCTTGTACCATTAGATATGGAGAAGGCATTCGACAGGTGTCCATTTATCCAGACTTTGGCTGTTGGGGTGGAGTATAGAGCAAGTATAAATTGTAGCATGCGATCTCGTATGCCAATGTGTGTTAGTACCTCTTTTAGGTAGTCCCAGGCTACCCTGTCGAATGCCTTCTCCGCGTCAAGGGAAAGAAGGAATCCCGGTTGCTTCTTTGACGTCAACCAATTGTGAATACTGATTGCCTTTAGGGTGTTGTCCCTTGCCTCTCTACCTGGGACAAAACCAACTTGGTCCAAGGAGATAAGGCCAGGGAGAAGAGGTAAAAGTCTATTAGCCAAAATTTTTGCATATATTTTCAGGTCAACATTTAGTAGAGATATTGGTCTGTAGTTGGGAATTAAATTTGGATCTTTATCAGGTTTTGGAATAACCACTATGTGGGCTGTGAGAAGATCTCTGGGAGGAGGGTTCTCGGATGAAAGGGAGTTGAAAGCATTTAAGAAATGAGGATAAAGCGTAGCAATGAATTCCTTATAGTATCCTACTGTTAGGCCATCTGGACCTGGACTTTTGCCTGTTTTGAGTTGTTTGAGCACAATATCTAGTTCATCCTTAGAGATGGGACGTTCTAGATGCGATGCTTCTGCATCAGAAATGGGTTTGGGACCGTGTTGGGCTAGGAAATCTTTAATCAAGTGTGTTCTATGGTCATTGTTTATCATGGTTTTATGTGGATTGATATTATAGAGCTGCGAAAAATAATTCACAAATTGGTCTGCTATCAGTGTATTAGACGTTACTTTAGAACCCGAGGGGTCATTATTGGAATGAAGTGTTGTAGATGATTTTTTTTCACGGAGGGCTCTGGCTAGAATTTTACTGGATTTGTTACCATGTTCGTAGAATATTTTTTGTGATAATATGTATTTGCGTTTTATTTGTTTATGTAACACTTCTTTCAACTCTGTCCTCACCTGAGTAAGTTCTTCAAGTGTGGAGATAGCTCGAGTTTTCTTATGTATTTTTTCTAAATCCTGTATGCGTTTGGAAAGGATAGAAATATGTGCTTGTCTTTCTCGTCTTCTCTTGGAAGCGATAGCTATTAGTTTTCCCCGTATGGTGCATTTGTGGGCTTCCCATTTTATCATTGGGGATATTTCAGAGGAATCGTTATCCTGGAAATAAAGTTTTAGATTGTCATGTATAGTAGACACTATTGAAATGTCTGTAAGCAGTGAGGGATCAAGATGCCATATTTGTGAGCGAGTGTGTTTGGATGGAAATTCCAAGGACATGGTTATCGGGTGGTGATCTGATATGTACATTGGTTCGATGGAGGTGTTCTTGAGCATGGTGAGATCTCTTTGTGAAATAAAGAAATAGTCAAGTCTGGAGTAACGCCCGTGTGGGTTGGAGAAAAAAGTGTAATCTTTAGTTGAGGGGTTTAAGGTACGCCATGCGTCATGTAATGTCAATTCTTGAAAACATTTTTTAATTGCTCGTAACGCGGAGAAGGGTAATTTGGATGAACCCGAAGATGTATCTTGTATTGGGTTTAAGGGAACATTAAAATCTCCTCCAGTCAATAGAATACCCTCTTGAAACGATGCGAGCAATTGCAGTGTGTGTCGAAAAAACGGGACTTGTTTAATGTTGGGGGCGTATATGTTTGCTAAGGTTAAAGGTTTACCAAAGAGTGAACCTTTGACAAATAGAAATCTTCCATCTGCATCCGCTAGAGTGTCTTTGATTATGAGTGGGCACTGTTTTGAGATAAGGATAGAGACTCCTTTTGTTTTTGATTGTTTGTTGGTAGCGTGAAAAGCTGTTGGATAATGTAAGTTGGAGAATTTGGGGATAGAGTCTGTTTTGAAATGCGTTTCTTGGATGTATATAATGTCTGCCTTGAGTTTATGCATAGAAAGGAGGACTTGTGTACGTTTCTCAGGGACATTAAGTCCCCTTGCGTTGAGCGAGACTAGTTTAGTAGTGGCGTTGTGGTGAGATATTGATGTAGAATTGTGGGAGACCGGTGTCATTCTGTAATTTGGGAGGCGTTGTGTGGTATACTGGAGTAGTGTTTACTGAATATAGTCCGCGTTGCAGGTGTATGTGTGGCAGAAAAAGAACAGTAGTGGGATTTGTGCCTTATGCTATTTTGTGTGGAAGGCGCGCTCTAGGAGAGTAATGAGATTCTATACAGGATGAGAGTAGATTGTTCAGGAATAGGGAGTGATGTGAGGGATATTGGGTATGCGGGAATGAGGAAACTGTGAAGACCACTGTGTAGTGTTGTTAGGGGTTATAGGTAGTGGTAGGTAATCCGGGGACTAGCGATGCCTGCTCGCTAGGCTATGTACGAGTATACACTCGTGATATATGGTACCGGAATGGGTCAGTGGTGTTTTAAAGGAGGGTTGAGTGAAGAAATCAGGCAATCAAATGAAACCACTGTTTGGGAAGGTGACCAAACGGTATCGTAGAGAAAAGTAAAACCTGTCAGTAAGGGACAAGAGCCGCTGACATATGGGATAGATGTAAGAAGATGGCATGGACTGAAGACGGTCCATGTGTGAAATGGGTGTACTGAGAGTGCTGTGAATGCCGACTATTAACTTTCTCAGTGGATTTAGAAAAACAGCATGGGTCAGATTTGCGAAAAGCAGTTGAAAAATGAGGTGTATGGTCAGATGAATCAGTGAGTTAATGACATATTTTGTGGGAACGTTCCCCTGGCGATCGTGAAATGAGAGGAGAGAAGGACCAAACGGAAAAATAAAAATCCTCATGAGTAGCACATAAAATAAACATCTGGGAAGGAGCAGATTCTCAGATTGCAAAAGTCTATGTAATAGGTCAATTAAACCTTCAGCAAGAAAACTTGAACAGTTTGCAGGGCAGAGTAATCAACATAGGTAGAAAGCATTATCTCATAAGAAAGATAAACCGTGCTTGAATCAATTAATAATTAACTACCCCTGAAGGCTATTAAGAAGCTTGTCAAAAAAAATAATAGAACGAAGTATCTATGTAGATCGATGGGCTAATAAGGAGCATATCTCATTGGATAGGAGGGGGTGTATATAAGAGAAAGATAAGTGTCTTTGAAACTCCCTTAGAATGCTTTTTGTCTGAAAAGCCTGTCAGTTCCGTTATGGCATGTAGACAGCTTTCTAGTCAGAGAAAGGCAAACGTAAGGATTAGGTCTATATAAGCATACCTGATAGTGAGTGCCCTAATCTTTGTGTAGTTCATTATAGATAAAGTGATGTTAGGACGACTAAGGAGATCAATCATGTGTCTCAACTATCTCGGGATGAGATGACACAGGCATCCTCCTATGGGAGGTGAGCGTGTGAAGGCAGGGGGAGAAAGGTCTGCAGTGTATCACCAAGGCAACAAGTCATCCGTGTGAGAGCCAATGAGCGACTGCATGAGTCATGTTGAGGGAGAACTTGTTACCTCAGACCTTGGCTCCTCTCATGAATTCGCGCCGAAAGACGGCAACCAATAGAGCGATGGACAGCTGGTTGTCATGGCATTAAGATTGTGTGGTAGTTCGAGTAATTACCTATTAATGTAGTTGCTATCTAAGAGAGACAGAGAGTTAATACAGGATCAAAACAGGGATGTCATTGAATATTACTAGCATCCTGTTGTGTGTAAGAGCAGGGCATAATTGCAATTAGAATTATCAATCCGTGTAATAGGAGCGGGATGTAACCCTGTTAAACTGACAGTGTACCGATCAGCTAGAGGAGGGAGAGATACTCTTTGGATCTTCTTCTCCTTTTTATATATATATATATATATTTTTTTTTTTTGTGCGAGTAGAGATCTCTGATGACCCTATACCTCATTAGATAGGAAAATACAGCCACATAAGAATTTAATTATAATAGAGCTCTAATGAAGAATGATACTGCTAGTGTGGGGCTGTATTGGAGAGTAAGGTGTGATAGAACAAACCATGAAGGCAGAGCGCTGCTTTGGTAGTCAGCTTTAGGGGAATAAAGCTATGCCTGTATGTAAGAACTATGATCTACATAAACTAAACTTTACATATTGAAAGACTTAAGGAACATATTACCAGCTGGGGCATGAACTTTCCTTGTCAAAAGAAGTTTGTTGAGTATACAATATTATAAAGATACATAAAGTAAGTTTACAAGGATCTATAAAGTAAGCTCATTGTTTTACAGTAGGGTTTATATAGGTAAATATCATGAAATTTCAAATATTAAACATTGGGTTCACGTAAACCTAAATTAAAGATATATATCATTTCCTTAGTTACTTTTGTAGGTATTTAAATGATTTATACCTACTATACATATTGTTTACAAGTAGAGTGTATATAGGTCAAATAAATTCTGATAATGAGCTTTAATCGTAAGGTGGAGAAAAGGAAAGAGAAAGAGGAAAAAGGGTAGAAAGGCAGAGGTATGGTCCACAAGGTTGTTCCGCTCGTCAGTTTATTATTCTTTTTAGTTCTCTTTGAAGCCTTAGAATGGGTGTCTCTGTAAGTCATTTAATCTGCTACCATGGCAACAGGACAGAGTCATTGAAGTTTGACAGGAACTGTTGTTTTACCCAAGGATGCCAAAGTTTTTCAAATTTTGGAATTTGATTTTGATCGATGGCTACCATCTTAGCATGGGACATTGTATTATTCATTCTGTGAATTGTTTCTGTTAGTACCAATGTAGGAGATTTCCATGCCTTGGCCACTGTTTGTTTTGCAGCCGTTATTAGTTGGATCATAAGTTTGAATTTAGAGAGTGTTAACCATTCCGGTTTTAGATTAAGTAAAGTTATATATGGATCTGATTGTATTATTTTTTTAAATATTTTAGATGCAATCACAAAGACTTCCTTCCAGAAGGTTTGGATTACTGGGCACGTCCACCATATGTGTAAATGTGTGCCTATTTCTGGGCATCCTCGAAAACAAAGAGCTGAGGTATTAGGTGAATATTTTGCCACTCTAGCGGGTACAAGGTACCAGCGAGTTAGGACTTTATAATTTGTCTCCAGTGCTAAGATGTTGGGTGAAGATGACTTAGATGTGAGCCATATGTTAGACCAGTCCGTGTCTTCTAAAGTTCGTCCCAGGTCCTCCTCCCACCTCTGAACATAAGAGGATCTATTAAGATTTGCTACTCCATATAATTGATTATAAAGTGATGAAATTGTACCTTTAGCAAATGGATCTTTTGTACAGATTGATTCAAAAATGGATAATTGGGATAATGGTGTATCCCCCTTTAGGAATGGTGTATAGAAATTTTTGATTTGGAGATATCTAAATATCTCAGAGTTTGATAGATCATATTTTTCTCTAAGCAATGGGAATGAAAGGAATGATTTAGATGCTATGAAGTCATTTAGTGTCTGAATGCCTGATGTTGTCCAAGCTTTAAAAGAATTTGGGTAGATCCATGCCGGATAAAAGGCCGGATTTCTGATAAAAGAAAGGAGAGGATTGTGTGGAGATTGTAACTGATATTTGGTTTTTAGTTTATCCCAGAGAGATAAGAAGTGTTTAGTTATGGGATTATGAATTTTAAAGCGGTCTTTAGGATCAAGCCATAATAAGTTTGATATTAATAGAGGGTCATTTTCTGAAGCCTCTATAAATACCCATAATGGGATTTCCTGTTTTGCATGGTATTTGGACAGACTGGCCAAATGTGCTGCTCTGTAGTAGTTAGTAAAATTAGGGTATCCCAGGCCTCGTTTATTTTTGGGAAGATGTAGTGTGTGTATAGGTATACGTGGTTTAGAAGAGCCCCATATAAACGAAGTTGCTCTTTTTTGTACTATTCTCAAAAAATAGGAAGGAATTGGAATAGGGAGGACTCTGAATAGATAAAGCAATTTGGGTAGAATAGTCATTTTGATTGCATTAATCTTCCCTATCCAGGATAAAGGAAGTTGCGACCATTGTTTTATTAGATTTGTGATCTGTCTTAATACAGGAGGATAATTGGTTGAGAATAAGTCAGAATGAGATGCTGTTAAATGAATTCCAAGATATGGGATTGATTTTTCTGCCCATGTGAATGGGAGTGCAGCCCTAGCCGGGATCAACTCCATGTTTGTGAGTGAAATATTAAGCACTAGGCATTTCTTGGGATTAATCATAAGGCCGGATAGGGCTGCAAATCCATCAAGAGCTGGTATTAAGTTAGGACCAGAGACCTGTGGTGATGATAGAAAAAGTAATATATCGTCTGCAAATATACATAATTTGTGTGTGATACCTCCTACTTCAATGCCAGTTATAGTTTGGTTTGTTCTGATATATTGGGCCATGGGTTCGAGTATAAGGGCAAATAATAAGGGAGATAATGGGCAACCCTGGCGGGTACCTCTTTCGATATTAAAGGCATCAGATTTGTATCCAGCATATTTTATATAGGCTTTGGGTTTATTATATAATGCTTTGATCCATGTTAAAAAGTGGGGTCCAAAACCCCATTTTTGTAATGAATATTGCATATATTGCCAGGATACTGTGTCAAATGCCCTCTTAATATCGAGAGATAGAAAACATAAAGGGATTTTCCGTTTTTTAGCAATATGTGCCAATAACACTGCCCTGCGTATATTATCGCCTGCCTGTCTATTTGGCATGAAGCCTACTTGATCTCTATGTATTAATTTTCCTATAATGCTATTGAGGCGTTTTGCTATTATTTTTGCTAATAATTTAATATCAAGGTTTAACAGAGAGATAGGCCAATAATTCACACAGGAAGTATCATCAGAAAGGGGTTTTGGGATCATACAAACAGTTGCCATTAGTGTTTCTTGCCGAAAAGAATGTCCAACTAGAAGTTTGTTAAAAGTTTCAGTGAGAATGGGAGAGAGTATTTCTGAGAATGTTTTATAGTATAAAGCCGAGTAGCCGTCTGGGCCTGGTCTTTTGTTAAGTTTTAGGTCTTTTATGGCGTTAGCAACTTCATCTATAGTTATAGGCTCATCCAAACTGCTTTTTTGATTCTGAGATAACTCAGGTAAGGTTATTTTTGAGAAGAAGGATTCAGCCTCTGTAGGATTAAATTCATTGTTTGTCTTGTATAAAGTTGCGAGATGTGAGTGAAATTTATGGACTATTTTAACTGGATTACAAGTATAAACATTTTTTGATAATTTCAAACGTATTGGTTTGAAAGATTTGTTAGTTGAATTTAATGCCCGAGCCAAATATGTACCTGGTTTGTTTGTATTCATGTAGAAATTGTGTTTGGAGCGTTTGAGGGATTTATCAACTGACTCAGTGAGAAATAGATCGTATTCCAATCTAGATTTTTCCAGATGAGATTTTGTACTCTGAGATGGATTATCTTGGAATGATATGTAGGCTGCATTAAAATTGAGTTCTAGTTTTTTTGCTAGATTTTTGCGTTCCCGTTTAAATAGTGCCATTTGTCTTTGTATTGTACCACGCAAGACAGGCTTATGAGCTTCCCACAGTGTTATTGGGGAGATGTCTGTTGTATTATTAATTGATATGTATTCCTTTAAAGCTTGTTCAATGGCCATCTGATGTAGTGGGTGTTTGAGCATTATGTTCGGTAAGTACCACGTTGGGTCATGCGCTTTTGGTATGGCTGAGGCTATAGTAGTGTATACTGCATTATGGTCAGACCACGGAATCGGAATTATATCTGATGCAATAATTTCTGGTATCATTCCTATTGTTAGAAAAATATGATCTATTCTGGTGAAGGTTTGATGAGGGTGCGAGAAATAAGTGAATTTCTTTTTCATTGGGTTACTTTCTCTCCATGAATCTACCAGATTGTATTTGGAAAGAAGTTGAGAAAAAGGTAATCTAGAGGTTATTTTGGATGGTGTAAAAGGTGATTTATCTAGAAATGGGAGGAGGACCTGGTTCGAATCCCCACACATTATCACTGTTCCTATTTTGTGTGTATTAATCACTTGTAATATATGTGAGAGGAATGGTGTAGGTTGTTTGTTAGGAGCGTAGTAGGAAATCACCGTGATTGCTGTATCCATTATATAACCCATGAGTATCAGGTATCTACCTTCTGGGTCTTTAATTTCTGATGATAAGGTGAATGGTGTGGATCGGTGAAATGCAATTAGAGTTCCCCTTTGCTTGGTACAGGCAGAAGCCGTGTAAATTTGTTGATAAAAAGGAGAAATATATTTTGGAGTAGAATCTTTGGTGAAGTGTGTTTCTTGGAGGCATATTATGTGAGCCTTCTTGTTATGGAAAGTACGGAAGGCTTTGGTCCTTTTTTTGAGGGACATTTATTCCCTGAACATTCAGGGAGAGTATATTCAGTGGTGCCATGGCAACAGATCAAATAGTTTTGACTTACTTTTTGTTATGCAGAGCTGACTGCGCAGATCATCCTGTGTGGACTGAAGAGATGAAAAGATAGAAAAGAAACCAGTGAATTCTGGAGTAAAGAGTAAACAAAAAACAGATGAGATTAGATGATACATTGTATAAATTATTTTTTGCAAGTAATCACAATTTACCCGTGAAAGAGAATAAATATCTCTCTCAGGGGAATAAGTGCCTTCGTCACACTCCCACATAATATGGTTGGGAGAATGAGGAGGGCTAATGGGGGTACACGGATCTTCCGCTTACAGGAGAGAAGTGCTATGTCAAAAGACATCAAAATGATGTTTCATTAATTGGAGTGCAGAATATAGTTTTTGTTGAAATTATTTATTCCAGGGTGGTTGTATATGGTTAGTTTTGCCCTAGGCTAAATAATTCAGTTAGAAAGGTACTGTTAATAACTTTGGTATTGATGAAGATAGTTTGAATTATTTTGGGATTTTAACCCTTTTAGAGTAAACAATTACATATTTTATTCATATGTAACTGTTTAGAAATGTTAACTCATAAAATTGAGGTTGTATTGCTTCAGATTAGAATAAACAAAAACATAATTCTAGGAACTAGTTATATATATTTGTTTTAAGAAAAGAAAGAAAAAGCTTCCACTACTTCTGTATTATTGAACATATTTGTCCTAAAAAGTAATAAATCTATTGTTTTTTTTTTTTTTGTTTCATAAAGGTTTTTATTGATTGAACAAGTAATGACATGACAACATTGTAGTAGTACATCTGCGTAAAAGTGGTACATATGACAATGGGTTTTAATACAGTTACGAACAGTATATGAATACAATGTGATTGTATATAGTTACAAAAATAAACATTTTTCATTTTATGCTAATTATATTTTCAAGTAGTGTCAAGAAAATCTTGAAATATAGTAGTACTTGTTAGGTAACTCAAGTTATGACTTGGAGGTGATAGAGGGAAGGGAGAGGAGAAAAAAAAGAAAGAGGGGGGGTGGGGGGATAGGGGAAGTGGGTTGTTAAAAAGACATATTATTTTCGTTCCATTTCTGAACTTTCTTATGAACCTTGTTAATTAAATGTAGTTTTTTAATTAAATATTGATTGCTTTGTATTCCTGAGCGTTTTTGAATTCTATCCATTTGTACCATGTTGAAGCAAAATATGTTATTTTCTCCTGAGATATGCTTATGAGTTCTTATATTCTTTCTATATTGTTAATTCTGCGAAACCATTCTTTTTTTGAAGGAATAGAGTTTGAGCACCAATGGCAGGGGATACAGTGTCTTGCAGCATTTATCATAAACATGGTTAGAGATTTTAGGTAATGTCTTTTGGGTAGTGGGTTGAAGTGTAGGAGGTATTGTGCTGGATTAAAGTTTAAGTTTTCTGAAGTGATTGACTCGATGGTTTCGTGAACCATGTTCCAAAAATTTTGGATAAGCGGGCAAGTCCACCAGATGTGGATCATCGAGCCTTCCTCAATTTTGCATCTCCAACATCTGTCAGACGTCTGAGGAGAGAATTTGTGCAATAGGGTGGGGGTTCTATACCACCTAGTAATGATTTTATAGCCACACTCTTGAGTGGCAACATTAAGGGAACCTTTATGTGAATACATAAAGATCCTTTCCCAATTTTCCTCTGTCAGATTTAGGTTGAGATCTTGTTCCCAAGCTTGACATGACGAACTGGAGAATTCAGAGTTACTCATAAAAAGTGAGTTGTATAGAATAGAAATGATGTGTCTCTGTGGGGTTGATTTTGTACAAAGGTCTTCTAGTGTCGTAAGAGGTCTGGTCCAGTGTTGGGTTGTCTCGTTACTAGTCAAGTAGTGTCTGATTTGTATGTGATTCCATCGAGAGATCTGTGGTAAGTCACTGTCTTTGTTAATTTCGTCTCTTGATAAGAGTTTACCATTTTTAAAGAAGTGTTTGACCAGGATTTCTTTGTTTGGCCATGACTTAGAAAGAAAGTTTTTTTCCATACCTGGGAGAAAATCTGGGTTATTTCTTAATGGTGTTAGAGGACTCAACCAAGGAAATGGATTGTTTTTTTAATAGGTGTTTCTAAATATTTCTAGTGTGGGACTGATAAGGGGGTGGGCTTTAATGTTTTTTGAGTGGTGTTTTGGGCAGATCCACGGAAAGGAGTTTATTTGGTGTGAGAAGATTGTTTGTTCAAGAGTCACCCAATCTTTAACTTTATTGTGAATGTTCCAATCTACTATTCTTGTCAGGAGAGCGGCCTGGTGGTATTTTTGAAGATCTGGTAGAGCTATCCCCCCTTGATTTTTGGGTAGGTTTAGTCTCGTAAATTTAATTCTGGGAGGTTTGCTCCTCCAGATAAAAGTAGAACATGCTTTGCGGAAGGAGTTAAAGAAAGCAGATGGGAGCCTAATGGGGATTGTTTGCATCACGTACAGAAATCTAGGTAAAATTGTCATCTTGACCAGGGATGCTCTACCAAACCAAGATATGTTGAGAGAATTCCATCTTTTTAGGTCGTCCTGTGCATCTTTTAGAATGGGTAAGTAATTTAGTTTGTAAAGATCATTTAAATTTGTAGGGATTTCAGTTCCAAGATAAGTTATACTTTGATTGGCCCACGAGAAGGGAAAGTTTTTCTTACATAATTCTACTGAGTTTTTGGGTAGTGTAATATTTAGGGCGCTAGATTTTGAGTGGTTAATTTTTAGGTTTGAGAGAAGTTGGAAATATTCTAAATCTTGAATGACGTTGGGTAAAGAGATATGGGGTTCTGAGAGGAATAAGAGCATGTCATCAGCAAAGGCTGCAACTTTATATGTGTGTTTGTGAATCTCTATACCCTTGATGTCTGGGTTGGATCTAATTTTATTTAATAGTGGTTCTAATGTGAGGACAAATAATAAAGGTGAGAGGGGACATCCCTGTCTTGTGCCATTGCGAAGGTTGAAGGCGTTTGACAGGTGGCCATTGACTCGAACTCTTGCTGTAGGATTTGAGTATAGTACTTTGATATAAGATCTCATTTGGGGCAGGATTCCTATATGTCAATGAAGTCCCAGGCCACTCTGTCAAACGCCTTTTCAGCATCAAGGGAGAGGAAAAAGCCCTGTTTTTTTTGGGTTGATAACCAGTGGTTTATGTTTATTGCTTTAATTGTGTTGTCTCGACCTTCTCTTCCAGGGATAAAGCCTACTTGGTCTAAGGAAATGAGGGAAGATAGTAAGGGTAGGAGTCTGTTTGCTAGTATTTTGGCATAAATCTTGATATCGCCATTAATTAGGGATATTGGTCTATAATTAGTAACCTGGGTTGTATCCTTGCCTTCTTTTGGTATAATCGTTATATGCGCTTCCAGTAGTTGCTTAGGGGGGTGTTGTTCAGAGTGCAATGATTGAAAGGTTTTCAAGAATCTTGGTTTAAGTATGTTTGTAAATGTTTTGTAATATTGAAGGGGTAGTCCGTCAGGACCTGGTGCTTTGCCTATTTTCATATCTTTTAAGGCTTTATCAAATTCTAGGCCTGTTATGGGTGACTCTAATTCTTGCGCTGTGTTTTTTGATATTTGGGGTGGGCAATATTTCTCTAGGAACTCTTGAATAAGTTTTGTTCTTTTGTCTGATTTTTGTGGACATTTGGGATTTGATGGAATGTTATAGAGGGATTGGTAGTATAGTTCGAACTGTTTGGCAATCTCCTCATTTGAAGAGTGTGGTGTACCTTGTTTGTCTCTTATTTGGTGAATTATTGAAGCAGCTTTCTTACTTTGGACTGCTTTTGCAAGCAACCTTCCACTCTTGTTGCCTTGCTCATAATATATCTTGTGTCTTAAGATATATTGTCTTTTAGTTTTCATGCTCAACTCTTCCGATAGTAGAGTTCTTGCTTTAGTTAAGTCTTCAAATGTAGAGAGTGCCACAGTTCTTTTATGGGTTGTTTCTAATTTATGAATTTGGTCTAGTAACGATCTAATTTTGGATTGTTTTTCCTTCTTTAGTTTGGCTATTTTATTTATAAATTCGCCTCTCATGACACACTTGTGTGCTTCCCACTGAGTAATCAAAGATGTTTCGTCATTTTCATTTAGTGCAAAGTATTCGTTTAGTTTATCATTGAAATGAATTATATCTATAGGATCCTTCAATACAGTGGTGTTGAGTCTCCATGTTTTGGTTATGGTAGATTTTTCTGGGAACGTTAATGTTATGGTAATCGGGTGGTGGTCAGATAAAGTCATGGTTTCAATTGTTGAGTCTGTCAGTAAGTCAAGGTCTGGTTGCGAGATAAAAAAGTAATCGATTCTGGAGTATTTTTGATGGATTGTAGAAAAATAGGTATAGTCTTTAGTTTGAGGGTTTAGAGTTCTCCAGGTGTCATGTAACATTAGCTCCTGTAGTTGGAGTTTGATTTGTTTCAGTGCTTTATAAGGAAGGCTCAATGTACCATTCGAGATATCTATGAGCGGGTTTAATGGGGTATTGAAGTCTCCCCCTAAGATGATTATACCTGCTGCGAAGTTTGTTAATAGGTCCTTTATTTTACGAAAGAATGTTACCTGTTTTGAGTTAGGGGTGTATATGTTAGCTAATGTGATGGGATGAGGACCCAGCTTTCCTTTTAGAAATATGTATCTTCCCCCTGGGTCAATCATTGTGTCTTGAATCTGAAGGGGAGTCTGTTTGGAGATCAAAATAGAGACTCCTTTGGATTTTCCTTCAGGATTGGTGGCATGAAATGCCGTTGGAAATCTTTTGTCGTGCAATTTGGGAACTTTATTAGTTTTAAAATGAGTTTCTTGTATGTAAATGATATTTGCTTTGAGTTTATGAGATTCATTGAGGAATTTGGTTCTTTTTTCAGGGATGTTAAGTCCTTTAGCATTTACTGAAATTAGCTTGATTGATGTTGATATGGTCTGTTGTTTGTAGATAGGCATTTTGAATATATTCCTGTGTCCAAAAGAGAGAATAGTTGGACCCAGGAGTATATAGAGGTATGCTTGAGTTGTATGTCTTGTTTTGTGTCTGATAGATTATCCCCAGGTTTCTAGGGGAGTATAGGGGGAAAGAAAAAAAAAAAAAAATGAAAAAAGAGAGGGGGGGGTCAAGGGAAAAGGTTTTCCTTCCTCAAGGAGAGGATGGAGAAGTGTTCCGGAGGTAGATTTAGACCAGCTAGTCTACCCTATTAGAGAGGTCCGGTAGGTTTAAGGAGCAAAAATTATTTCACTCCTTTTGTGGGAGCGGGGTCTGAGTAGGAACAGCTGGATTTTTATTCAACTATTAATGATCTCTTCTCTTCTTTCCTTACTTTGTGTACTGGGACTCTTAGCACTTCGGAGCAGCTAACTAATTGTATCTATCATATATTACAGGATATATGCATAGCATTATGAACAAAGGAGATTGTGAGAAAATAAACGCATTTTTTGTGTGAGTTGAAATTTGGGAGCATTTGGATATCTGTGTACAGAGATGTGAGTATGTCATACCCTGTTATATATAAACACATTATGCGCTTTATCTTGTGTTGGGATTAATAGGTGCAAACAAAATAAAATAACCCAGTTAAGTATACTTGATAGCCACTAGGGGGAGTCTTGTCATAGGAATTTAGAGTTTCGCGTATTTAAGGGGTTTGTTCTGTATCGCCTATGGAATTTTTTCGTGTGAATTAAGTAGTACCATTTTTTTTACAAATTCTATTATATTATGAATGTAACAAACATACTGGTATAAAGAAACAGAAAAACTCTTACTTCGAAAATGTTTCTTCAGATATAAGTAATATAGGTAAAAGGCATCATGGTGTACGAAATGACTTATATTAATTGTTTCTTTTCATCTTCTTTTTTTTTTTTTTTTTTTGATCGCTTATTGTCCAAAATTCAACTGTTATTAGGAGAGTTATTTAACAGTGTTAATTTCCTCCCATATAGTTGGTTTAAGCAAGAATTTTGCATTTTTGTGAAGGATAGTTACCTTCTGTAGATTAGATTAAAGTAAATCCAGAGTGGACCACCATCATGCCTATTTCCTATTTTAAAAATATAAACATCCTCTGTATTAACCGTAACATGTACTGATAATGATTCAGCCTTCGTTAGGGAAATCAGTACGTTATTGAACCATTGTTAACCTAAATGAATCTGAGATATACCAAACCACAATAACTTTTGCTCATTCTGTTATTTTAAAGTACGAGTGTGTCAAATATGTATATGCACTAAAGATACCTTAGATCCTGGATAGTCAGGTCTGACTACTGGTCGGTAGTAAGAGAAGTATAAGGCCTAGCCATAACCTGCATTAACTCTGGGTAACAAGATAAATGTGTTCAAAAAATCGTATTTACAATCATATATTCTTTAGTTCAGACACAACTAGCATACCCTTATGTTGATATTTCTGATCAGGAAATCTGCATATATTCAATTTGACTTGGGTGCTGTGATATCTTTCAGATCTGGTGTAATACCGTCGCTGTTAAAAAGAGAAAAAAAAAAAAAAGGAAAAGAGAGAAGGAAAAAAAAAAGAAAAAGATGTGGACATGGGGATTGGGGGGGGGTAAAAATAGGAAGTCAGTTAGCTTTTAGGTTGAAGATTTTCTCTCTGTGGTTTGTAAATTTCTTGTTGGATGGATTGGAGCTATTCCATCTGAAGGAGATGAGGATGACTAGATGACTGCTAGTTGATTGAAGATAGGCGTACGTAGGTTGTCATCTATATTCATTGTGGATGCTTGATTTTCAGGTGTCCATTTGATCTGGTCTATCCATGCGATCTCGGCGTCTAGGAGGAGAGAGGCCAGGACTTCCTTGGTTCGCTCCTCTTCTGTTTTGGTGAGATGAAGGTGATCTGCGGCGTCTATCTCTGTTTCTCTGAGCTCTGGGAGTGTGGTTGTTTGTTACTTTGATCCACGTATCATTCAGCATGAACGAATTATACCAATCTGGAACTTCAGTCGGGGGGATGTTTAGTGTTTCGCAAAAGGATTGCAAGTCCTCTGGTGTGCGTAATAGTGCTGTGTGACCTCTCCAGATGGCTGAGAGACAGAAAGGAAACTTCCACCTGTATGGTATACCTCTGGTACGTAATTGGTCGAGAATGGGACGCAGAGCCCTGCGTTGCTGCAATGTGATGTTGGATAGGTCTTGGTATAGTTTTATCTCGTTCCCATTAAACAGCACTCTGTTTTTCTCTCTCGCCTTTTTTAGTATGGCTTCTTTCAGGGGGAAGTTTACCAAGCAACATATTATGTCCCTGGGAGGATCAGTATCCCTTCCTCTCGGTCTGAGGGCTCTGTGAATTTTTTCAAAGTCAATGGGGGAGTCTGGAGGTCTGTCAAGTAAATCATTGAATATGGTTGTAGCTGTTTGTTCTACAGGGTTTTGGTCTGCTGCTTCTGGTACCCCCCTAATTCTTATATTATGCCTTCTTCCTCTATTATCGAGGTCTTCTAAATGGCGGTGAATTTCAATTATATGATTCTGGTGTATATCAGAAGATTTTTGTACCTGTTTTATGGCCTCCGCATGGCGTGCTGTGGCCTGCTCCACCGATCCCATCCTTGCTGCGATGCCCTGCATTTCTGTCTTTAGATCTGTGATGGCTGCAGACAGTGTGGCTTTAATGTCCAGGGCCACTGCTTGCAGGTCTGCCAGGCATAGGGTTTTTGAGGCTGGTGGGTTGTGGGGTAGGGGAGATGAGAGCTGTGGAGCAGCCTGTGGTGTGAGGCCTTGAGCGCCGATCGCGCCGTCTACCGCGAGGCCGGAGCCGCCGAGCTGGCCTGGAAGTTTAGGCGAGGCCACGGCTTTGAGGCCTTCTCCCTGTGATGTCCGGAACATTGCGGGGATGATGTTTTGGGACATCTGGTTTGGATCCGAGGGCTCACGGGTTGCTGAGGAGCTCCGGTCTCCCTTTCCCATGCTTGGGATTGTTTTAGTTTCTCCTGTGCTCGTTTTTAGCTGTTCCTATGTGCAGGAGAGAGTGGATTAGGCATCCATCCTGGTCCGGAGTTAGGCCACGCCCCCCTATTGTTATTACCTGATAATATATAACTGAACAAGAATTTCCTTATTTCACTTATATATTCTAAGGCTATATGAATCAGAAGTAATAAGAAATATAACTGGAATGTAACATGATCCCACACAGTGTGTGACTATCAGAATGCAGTTACATTCAGTTATAAATATAGGTTTTTTATAGAGAACCATCTCTTAGTATAATAAATGAAGAGATATCAGGAATTAGGATGTCAGTCCATTGAATCTTCTTGGTCCATGGATGATGTGGCATAACGGCCTCTTTTGTGAGAATGATGATTCCCACTTTGTTCTGAAATTTTCTGGGTGCTGCCTGAAGGTGAAGATGATGCCATTTTTCTGCGTGTGGGAGTGTTGCTGCTTGTGGGTTCTGTCAGATTTAATTTTAAAAGGGTTTGTTGTAGTTCATCTGCTGATCTGCTTCTGTAAATTGTACCTTGGTAGTTAAATCTGACTGAAAAGGGGAAGCCCCATTGATACATAATGTTGTAGCGTTGCAGTTCCATTAGTTGGGGTTTCATGGATCGTCTTTTAGTAATAGTAAGTTGGGATAGGTCAGCAAAAATGTGATAATTGTGTCCTTGAAAATTAAGTTCCTTTTTTTCTCTTGCAGCAATTAGTATTTGTTCTTTCGTTCTGTAATAATGAAATTTTGTGATTATATCACGTGGGGGTCCATCTTTCTTTTTGGCTGTGAGGGCTCTGTGTACTCTGTCCAGTTCTAAACGTTCAATACGGATATCTGGCTTTAGTTCTTGTAATAGAGCAGTAATAGTAGATTGTAGCCCTGTCACAGTTTCAGGTATTCCCCTTATGTGCAAGTTTGAACGTCTGGCTCTATTTTCGTAATCTTCGAGCTTAGTTTGAAGTATTATATTCTCTTCTTTTAATTGTTCCAATTCTGTTATATTTTCTTGGGTTGTAATTTCAATTTCATCCATTTTTATTTCTAAGGCTGCGGTGCGGTTTCCCAGCTCTCTTATTTCTTTGGTTAGGCTTTTTGTTATTTGGTCTGAGGTTTGTTTTAAAGCCTTATGAAGCATCTTTTCAAATTGTAATAATATTACTGGGGATGCTGAGGAGGCTTGTGGAGAAGTTTGTGAGAGGATTTGTTCTGTATCTGACTCAAATGGAGAGTCTTGCTGTGACATTTTCTGTCTGTGAGAGCACCCTGATGCTGTATATTGTGAGGTGACTGGAGCTGCTTTAGTTGCAGTGAGTGCCTGTGAGCTCTTTGTGAGGTGATTTTTATTTCTGCCACGGTTTCCTCCCAGTACCATATTTCCTGCCCAAACTTTCACAGTTTGTTCCCTGGGGCAAAAAGGTTCAAATGGATACCTTTTGAGCCTGCAGGCTCCGCTTTGTCCTTCTCTTCTCTCCTCAGCGGTGTGGAGCTCGAACAATGCATGTCTGCTCCGCTAGGCTCCGCCTCCTGCCCCCGGGGCATGAACTTTCAATACTCTAAAAACGGAAAATGAACAGTCAGAGGATATCTTTCAGCCTATGTTGCAGATGCCATCTGTATTCACCGATCTCTTCTAGCTTCTCTGGAGCGTGGAGGTTTCGTCGGGCTGTAGATGGAAGGAGACTGCGGGTCGGGTTGAAGAATTCTTGGTTCCAATGGCGAACGGTGTCTTCGGTAGCTTGTGTGTTGGGTCTCCATTGCTTCACTCCTGGAAGGTGCTTTAGATGCTGTAGGGGTACGAAATTCCACGTACCAATCTGGGACCTCCATGAGAGGAATTCCGAGAGTGTCACAGAAGGAATAGAGATCCTCAGGGACTCTGAGGAGAGCTGAGCGTCCTTGTACTGTTGCCGCCAAACCAAAAGGGAACTTCCAGCGGTAAATTATACCCTTGGCCCGGAGTACTGTCAGAAGGGGTTGCAGTTCCCTTCTGCGCTGCAAGGTTATATTTGATAAATCTTGGAAGAGACGAAGTTCTGTGCCGTTATGTAGTAAAGGGGTCAGGATACGTGCGTTTCTCAGGATGTCTTCCTTCAAACGGTAGTCAATAATACAGCATACCACATCCCTAGGCGGGTCAGAGTCCTTTCCCTTCGGTCGCAGAGCACGGTGGATTCTTTCCATCGCAATAGGAACATCTCTGGGTCTGCCGAGTATATTATTAAAGATATGAATAACTTCACTTTGAAGGTGATCCGCATCCACGGTTTCAGGCAGGCCTCTCAGCCTGAGGTTATGGCGTCTGCCGTGATTGTCTAAATCTTCCAAGTGGCGATTGACATCTCTTAATTGCCGTGTATGTGTGTCAATCGCCAGATGTTGGTGACGGATTTTGGATGAATGGAGGGCAGTCGTTTGTTCCACCGCCTGAACTCTGCCTGTAATAGCTTGGATTTCAATTTTTAAATCTGAAATTGCTGCTGTCAGGGTGTCCTTAATGTCCTCAGCTACGGATCTGAGATCGCTCAGGCTCGGATGCTGATAAGGAGTGAGGAGAATTCCCCCGTCATTGAGTCCAGCGTGAGATGGAGAGGCAGTAGCATTAGGGTTAGGAGGATGCTGATGCTGGCTCCGTGAGGTGGGAGCCAGCGCCAAAGTTCCTATCTGTGCCCAGAACATCTCCGGGATGTTCTGACTGGATCTTGCCGGTATTTCACGGGGAGAACGGGACCGGGAGGTTGACGATGTTCTGGAGGAAGTACCCATCGTTTTTCGGGTGTTTGGGAGGCCGTTGACCGTCTGTGGAATTCAGATTTCTATCCCTGTCAGCGGAGCTCTGAAATTAAGCGGCCATTCTCTACGAGGTCAAGCCACGCCCCTCCTCACCTGGTCTTTATGGCTATATGAACTAATAAAGGAGGAGAGATGGTTGGTCAGAACTTTGGTTAATATTTTCAGGTCATTATTTATTAGGGAAATCGGGCGATAATTGCTAACTTCTTCAGGGTTCTTGTCTGGTTTGGGTATGACTGTGATGTATGCTGTGTTGAGTTGGGTGCCTAGGGGGATGCCCTGTGTTTTGGCATTAAAATTTTTTGCTATGTGTGGGGCAAAAAAGGCCTTGTAATAGGGGATGGAAAGGCCATCTGGGCCAGGGGCTGACCCCCTTTTGAGGCCCTTGATGACTTCCATCACCTCCTCCTCCATGATGGCTGCCTCCAGGAGATTCCTGTGTTTAGTATCTAGGGATGGAATGGGAAGGTCATCAAGAAACTTGGGTATAGAGTCTCCATTGGTCTGTAAAGGGGAGCCATAGATTTTTTTGTAAAAGTCTTGGACTGCCTCTAGTATTTTGGTAGGGTTGGCTGTGGGTTGTGGCTAGCAGTGGACCTAACCTGTCTCTTTGTGTGTAAAATTTGTTGCCACTCCAGTGTATGGATTTCGTATGGATTTCTCTGCTTTTGTCGTAAGGGCTAAGTTCTAGTCTGGCTTTGTCTATTTGTGCTATTGGGGTGCTGAAGGGATTCTTTTTGTGTTGAGCCCACAGGGCTTCATAGGTCTTCTCCAGTCGTTCTATGTCAGCCTTTCATTCTCGTTTGGTTTGGGTGGCTATCTGAATGATCTTGCCCCTGATAAAGACCTAATGGGCAGCCCAGAGAGTTTCAGCTGATATTCCCTCCACGTTGTTAAGCTTGAAATATTCCTGAAGTGACTAATTCATTTTTGTGGCTCCAATAGGGTCGGAAAGAATGGATTAATTCAGTCTCCAGTGCCCCCGTTTTGTGTTATGTACGCTAGAACGAATAGACATGACTACTGAAGAGTGGTCAGACAGGGCAGTGTCTCTAATTTGGGAGCGAAGGACCACAGGAAGATCAATCCTGGCGTATGTGTTGTGTGGCTGGGAGTAATGAGTGAAGTCCCGTTTCGAGGTGTTTAATTCCCGCCAGACATCTGCTAGTCCCTGGGCATGAAGTAGCCTGGCTATTTTGTGGCTTGCTCTGGTAGGTTGGGTTAATTGAGTTTTAGGAGGCTTGGATTTGTCTAACCCCTGGTCAAATTCAAAATTTGAGTCCCCTCCAAATATTATCCTGCCTTCTAGAAGAGGATTCAGGGTTTCCATGAGGAGTTGGAAGAATTGTCCTTGACCTTTATTGGGGGAGTAATAGGATAATAGGGGTATAGGTGCCCTTCTATCATGCCCTTCACTAGAAGAAACCTGCCCTTTGGGTCTTTGAAGTCAGACACTCAAAGCTACAGGATTTGG
Organism: Aquarana catesbeiana; assembly: GCF_042186555.1. Lineage (NCBI taxonomy): Eukaryota > Metazoa > Chordata > Amphibia > Anura > Ranidae > Aquarana > Aquarana catesbeiana. The sequence continues at coordinate 29,480,198 of NC_133324.1, read as the reverse complement.
AAATGAGAATTGCAATCCCTCTGGTTTTATCTTCGGCATTGGCCAAGTAGAAGTGGGGAACGTGGGAGTAGAGGAATTTGGGACTGTACCGTATAGGAAAGTGAGTCTCCTGCAGCATGAGAATGTCCAGTTTTAGGGATTTGTAGCTGTCATAAACTTTCCTCTGTTTTAGAGGGGAGTTTAGGCCCTGGACATTGTGGGTAGTTATTTTTTTTACACAAAAATTTTTATTGAAAAATTTTACAGATAATACAGAAAGTACTCTAAAGCGCATAACCAAATAGATGTACATGGTTCCAAAAAGGGAACAGACTTCAAATACTCGTAAATGAAGGAACCAACAGTTGCTGCCCTCTACAATTAGCCAATAACAAACCCGACATGAAGATACACAGATTTTCCTACGTTTGGTAAGGTATAGTAATTTAAAGAAATGTTACTTCAGTGTATTATAAACCTGTCAGAGTTACTATGTAAGGGGGGCCTTCAAAAATGTACTTAACCTAGTTTCTGATTGTACTATAAGTCATACAGGGAATTGGAATAGCGCCCGACCATCAGGTCAGCTCGCTACTCCATATCCTTCCTACAGTATGTGAGGATTTAGTGTAAAAGGCAAAGAAAAGAAGAGAAAAGAGAAGAATGGATAGAGAGGTGGGAAAGGGGGGAGGTGAACCCCAGGGGAATGTGTGGGGAGGGAGTGGGAATGATACTAATTGGTTTGCATAAAAGTTATAGCGTCTACAAACTATGGGATAGATTTATGGACTTTTTAAATTTATTTATAATTTTTACTAGTAATGGCAGCAATAAGCGATTTTTAGCGGGACTGCGACATTGCTTACAGGTCCACTTTTGTAACTTTTTTACCACTTCAATACAGGACACTTATACACCTTCCTGACCAGACCAATTTTCAGCTTTCAGCACTGTCACGCTTTGAATGACAATTGCGCGGTCATGCTACATTGTACCCAAACTAAATTGTTATCATTTTGTTCCCACAGATAGAGCTTTCTTTTGGTGGTATTTTATCACCTCTGGGATTTTTATTTTCTGCTAAACAAATAAAAAAAGACTGACAAATTTGAAATAAAACTTTTTTTTCTGTTTCTGTTACAAAACTTTGTAAATAAGTAAGTTTCATCATTCACTGATGGGCAGTGATGGGGCTGCACTGACAGACACTGATAAGGCGGCACTGATGGGCACTGATGAGGTGGCAAAAATGAGGTGGAACTGATGAGGTGGCACGGGCACTGATGATGGGCATTAATATGCGGCACCGATTGGGCACTGATAGGCGGCACTGATGGGCACTGATAGGTGGCATTGATATGCAGCACTGATGGGTACACACAGGTGGCATTGATGGGCACTGAAAGGTGGCACTGATGGGTGGCACGGATGGGCACTGATAGGTGGCACAGATGGGCACTGATAGGTGGCACTGATGGGCACTGATAGGTGGCACTGATGGGCATGGATGGGCACTGATAGGTGGCACTGATGTACACTAATGGATGGTACTGATGGGCATCACTGATTGGAAGGCAATATTGTTTGGCACTTATTGGCATCCATTGTGGACACTGATTGGCATCCCTGTTGGCCATGGGTGGCATACCTGATGGTGACTAGTGGTGGGCATCCCTGGTGGTCCTGGTGGTATCCCTGGTGGGCCAGTGTGGGCATCCTTGGGGGGCTAAGCTGATAATCAATCAGCACAGACCCCAGAAGAGCAGATGCAAGTGAGGAAAAGCCGATCAATGGCTCTTCCTGTTTACATCATGATCAGTCATGATTGGACACGGCTGATCATGCGATATAGAGTCTCCGTCAGAGACTCTTTACCTAGATCGGAGTTGCAGTTTGTCAGACTGACACACAACAACAAAGATCGCCGTGATGCGCGCCCCAGGGTGCGCGCAGCGGCTTGTTATCCTGAAAGACATCATATGACGTCCGGTCAGAATAACACAACCACTTTGCCGGCATCATTTAGCTATATGGTGGGCGGCAAGTGGTTAAATAATCACAGGTCAAACTGGTTAATATTAATGATATCAGTTTGATCAGAAATGTCATTTTCTATAAACTTTATTTTTTAAAATCACACAGGGATGTCTGTCATCTGTATAATCAGATCAGAGAATAGGATTGTATGAGCAGCTGGCAGACTGCGCTCCCCCTCCCGTCATCCTCCCCCTCCTCCATCCTCACCGGGATAATTCTATCAGTACACAGTAGTAGTTGTATGAATACACAGAGGACGTTGTCACCTGGATACATAATTATAGAGGTGTCACCTTCATAGAAAGACAGATCAAAGCTGCTTAACCTGCTCACACCCCCTCCCCGCCGAGACTCTCCTGGGGCCCCTCCCAGCTAACTGATGATTATTGATTACAATGAATGGCAATGGGATTGTTTTCATAGCAGAATACAATGATTTTATTATAACTTTATCTGTATCTTCCCAGGGGGAACACTGACGCTGAACAGACTTGCAGCACAGCGAGAAGCACATGAGAGACACACAGAAACACAAGAAAATACTTTACAGTACAGAAAAGTTTTACACAAGTTATACAATATATGTCAAATAATTTAATACAATATATTCATTTTAATAGATAAATAGATTTGATAAGCATTCAATGGTCAAATCTGTTCATTGTAAAAAAAAAAAAAAGAAAAGAAAAAATGTAACATGTAATTATGTATCAGTAGTGATAGATAATACAAACATATCTCACTAAACCCCCATAAAAGCCCAACCCCAACCAGAATTTGACGAAATGCATGTATACATATTATCTATGTATTTATGTAAATGATTTTATTCAATTTATTTTTAAAAATAAATTCCTGTAGATATGAAAATATGTATATATGGTGAACTCAAACAGCATAATATTCTACCCCATACATGATAATTACCTGTAATTAAATTCAGCAATTATCAATAACATTGGTATATTATTATGCATTTATATAATTTAGCATTGGGCAGCATGGGGATAGGAAAACTTTTAACTGGAACAGAAAGTGTACAAAAATATAAATGGGGTCAGAGATTTGAAAGTGAACCTATATTAAAAAAATGTTGCAGGAAAAAAATGTTAGTGGTGTCTAAGCGGTATCCTGAAAAATGTACCCTTTGTCTGGAATTCCTCTTGAAAAATAACCTTGCACTTCTTGGTACATGAGGGTGCCTCAGAGCTCTCATGCCTAGTGCCTACAGCTTCATAGCTGTTAGTAAAAGATGAGTTTATAGATGATGTACATTATAGGCATAACACAAGTATATATTAAAAATATATTTATTACAAACATAGAATCAAGACAATTACATAAAATGTCATAAATTATTCACAAAATGTGCCTATGAGCATAAACAACGCACCACCTACATACATGAAAAATAATAATCAAAAGATCGGAGGACCCAACAGATCACTTTACAGTATTGAGAAAATTGGAATAAGGAAGTGTTAAAAAACTCAGCTCTACATGTTGCGCATATTCAACAGACGCTTCTTCAGGAGCTCATGGCGTATTCTATGAACAGAATTATTTGCAATTATACTAATTAAAATAGGCATAACTTGTGTTATGCCTATAAAATCCATCATCTATAAACTCATCTTTTATTAATTCAAATAATTGGGACGTGGCATTATATACAAAAGTGTTGTATCCACAATACCACTCACAAATTTTTAATTACATTCATAGCTGTTAGGAATTAATGATGAACTGAGCGCACCTGGGTGCTTCAAAGTAGGTTTGGGGAACCCCATAGGGATCAATGGGAGCTGAACCTTAGAAATCAGTAATGGCCATTTCAAGGCTAAAAGGAAAAGGATTAATAAACAAATGGCATGGTGTCTGGGTACTGTGCTGAAGGACTTGTACCATAGCAAAAATAAATAAATAAGTGAATAAATACATAAATAAATAAAACATTCTGTTGAGTGGGGAGCAATGGTTTTAATAATGCTTAAAGTGAAACTTTAAAAATACAATATTTCCTTAAGTAATATGCTTCAGGGATGCCCTTATCTTGCCAGTGAAGTACAATATCTGTACAATGTATACAATCTACTGCAGTAAAACTGACATTTGCAAAGAAAATAATTACTATTTAAATTGCAAGTGAATGTTCCCATCTGTTTTTCAACAAAGATGTTAGGGATTACATTCATATTTACGAGGGACCCCCCCCTCTCCCCCATAGGAGATGGATCGGAAGGCAACGATCAGAGGCCTTCTTACCTTAGGAGGCAGTTGAGGAGGATCTTGGGTAAGGCTGCTGCTCCTCGCTCTGAGGGAAGAGTTGGGCCGTTGCTTCTCCTCCCTGGGCAGAACAGGAAGTGGGTCCTGAGACCTGATTGGCTGGGAGTCCTAAGACTCCCTGGCCAGTCGGGTCTCAGGACCTGCATCCTGATTGGCCGGGAGGAGAATCAGGAAGACAATAGAGAATATTAATTTGCTATTGTCACACAACTGAGTGGGTTCAGTGCAATGCATGAATGTGGCGAAGCACTGCTGATTTACATTATCGCGATAACTTTTGTGCAAACCAATCAATATACGCCTACTGCAATTTTTTTTTTACCAGAAATATGTAGAAGAATATATATCGCCTAAACTGATGAACATATTATTTTGGGATATGTATGATAGCAGGAAGTAAAAAAAAAATATTTTTTCTTTTTTTTAAATTGTTGGTCTTTTTTGTTAATAGCACAAAAAAAAGAGATCACAGAGGTGATCAAATACCACCAAAAACTAAGCTCTATTTGTGGAAAAAAAAAAAAGGACATCAATTTTATTTGAGTACCACGTCGTATGGCCACGCAATTATCAGTTATAGTGATGCAGTGCCGTATCGCAAACAATAGCCTGGTCATTAAGGGGGCAAATCCTTCCGGGGCTGAAGTAGTTAAGCTTGTTTTTTGGAGAGCTTATGTGGCTTAATGTACAATAAAGTGCCTAAACCTTAATAAATTGTCTTTGCACAACCTAAGTGCTCAACTTCCCAAACCTATCCTAGAAGTTTCATGTATCTTGGTTTCCCACAAGGCAAACTAGGGACATTAAGCTTACTTTTTGGGAGCTTAATGTGGCTTAATGTATAAAAAAAAGAGCTTAAATGTTAACCAATTTCCCCCAAACATCACACAATGGAAGACTTTATCTATGCCAACATTTCTGAAAATGTCAGATCATTTGGTAAATCATATCAAAAGTTATTTACATTAAACTGTCTACAGTCCTAAAACATTTCATGTGAACAGCTTAATGTAAAAAGAGCTTAATGTACCATAATGTGCCTAAACCTCAATCAATTGTTTCAATTGAAACTTTGCACAACCTGAGTTCTCAACTTCCCAAATATATCCTAGAAGTTTCATGGATTTTGGTCTCCCACAAACAAAAGAGGGGACATTAAACCTGTCTTTTAGGGAGCTTACTGTGGCTTAATGTACTAGAAAGTGCCTAAACCTTAATCAATTGCCTTGAAACTTAGCACAACCTAAGTGCATAACATTCCAAACCAATCTTAGAAGTTTCATGTATTTTGGTTTTCGACAAGGCAAACTAGGGTCATTAAGCTTGTTTGTTGGGGACCTACAGTAAATGTGGCTTTTTTTTTTTTTTTTTGAAAAATATTTATTGGGTTTTATAGCATACAATAGTATAAAACTGAGTGTATCAAAGGTTACAGAGCATCAATTATTACAGTCTGTAAGGAACAATGACTTTTCATAGTAGTTAAAATAAAGACTTCTCATATCAGTTAGAACAAAAAAAAGAAAAAGAAAACAGAACAGAAAGAAAAATGAGGGGGAGGGTAGGGGGAGTGGAGGTCAGGGGAGTTCATATATGCCATCTTATCAACACTATTGAGCGTAACTTTGCTCGACATATGAGATCTTAACATCTAGATATCTTCAGGAGTGGAGGCAGCGTCTGTACATACCTGGCTGAGCATGGTACATATTGGTCAGGGTATAACAAATAACCTGAGTGATCTCACTATACTAAGAAATATAGAGTATTAAATGTGGAAGGGTGGATGCTAAGGAGCAAAATGGATTTGTGGATATCCTACGGTGGTTTAAAAGTAAAGGAATCCAGGGTGGGGGGTATTTTAAGTCAGCCAAGAGAGTTGGTGAGATCTTTTGTCAAGTACCATTTCGTGTAGCGGAATGGGTGCATTATATCCATTAGTGCCTGTGGAGCGAATGTAGCTTCGATGTATTTTCTCCATCTTTAAAAAAAACGGGAAGTCAATCGGAAATTAAGGGTGATGGTGTCCAATCTCTCTAGATGGAAAAGTGAGGCCAAGGCCTTTTTAAAGACTGTTAGGGTAGGTGGAGTCGCTGATATCCAGTGAGACATAATAGTCCTGCGAGCCACTAGAAGACACAGGTGGGCCCAATGTGGAATATTTTGTGAGCCCCTCGTTGGCGATGAGGGTGAAGGGGGTATGCTAAACAGGCATAATAGGCGGTCCTTAGTACACTGAATTTTGTGGACCTCGTTGATGTAGGTGATCACCTTAGCCCAATAAGCATCAATCTTGGTACAGTCCCATAGCCTATGTAGCAAGGTGGGGCGAGGTAGGTTACACCAGGAACATTGCGCTTGGGTGGGGTCTGCCTTGTTGAAGCGAAATGGAAAATAAGCCCTGTGAATGATCTTGAATTGCGTTTCCCTCCAAGTTTTGGAAGCGGTAAGATTGCGGACAGTTTTTCTGATAGAGACTCGTCCTCTAATACGTGTGACCACTTTTGAAAGGGTTTGAGAGCATATTTCCGTGTTTGGTGTTGTATGAGACAGGAGTAAATATTGGAGATGGAGTAATTATTACTTTTGAGGAGAGTATCAATGCAGAATGTTTCAAGTGGGTTGGTATTGGGACCAGAACATGATTTGAGATAGTTGATGAGTTGGTGATGGAAGAAAACATGAGTGGGTGGTAGGGCGTACTCCCGCATCAGGGTTTGAAAGGGTTTGAATTTGCCAGGCTGGTTGAGATAAAAAGACGAGACATCAGTGAGGCCTTTAAGTTTCCATTGGCCAAAAGCTTTATGGATGATAGATGGAAGAAACATAGGGTTGCCTTGTATTTTGAGGTACTTGGAGATGCTGGATGGCAGTTTAAGCAGCTTTCTTACTTCTCTCCAAGCAATGACCGTATCCTTAATAAGTACACTTGTTTTGAGGTGGGGGGGTAATGCATTGGGATTAGAATGGAGGATGGCAGAAAGGTCATATGGGTGCACCATAGCCTTTTCTAGGGATAAGTTAGAATATTTAGAACCTCCAGTTAACCAGTCTAGGCCCTGTCTAAGTAAACATGCCAGATTGTAGAAGCACATGTTGGGCAGTCCCACCCCACCCCGCCCCCACCCTTCGGGAGACATAGTTTCTGCAGCGCTATGCGAGGTTTCTTGCGAGACCATATGAAGGCAGTTAGAGCCTTCTGGAGTTTTTGGATATCTGAATGTTTAACTAGAAGAGGTATGGTCTGCATTGGGTAAAGCAAGCGTGCAAAGGATACCATTTTGAAAAGGTGGCTTCTCCCAAAGAGCGAGAGAGGCAGGGTCCCCCAAGCCTCCAACTCCTTCACAATTTTGGCTATCAAAGGGGGGTAATTCAATGAGTACAGAGAGGATGGTTCACGTCCTATTTTAATACCCAAGTATGTAATATGTTGGTTGGCTATGGCCAGGGGGGATAGGTGTTTCCATTTACTGGAGAGATGGGGGTGCAATGGTAGGATCTTACTCTTATCGAAATTGATTCCGAATCCTGAGCAAAGTCGGAAATCTGTGAAAAGTTGCTTGAGTCTGTCAAAGTCTGCTATAGGGTCAGTGGAGAACAATAGTATGTCATCTGCAAATAGTGCCGAATGGAGAGTGTGGTTATTTAGAGTGATGCCACTGATTCCATCAACTGAATTTAACAGTCTGGACAGGGGTTCGATTGCTAGATTGAACAGGAGTGGAGACAGGGGGCAGCCCTGTCTCGTTCCTTTTGTTAATGGAATCGTGTCTGAAATAAAATCAAGGGTAACAAGACGTGCGGTAGGGGATGCGTACATTTGTAGAAGGAATCGCATAATCTGGCCTGAGAATTCAAATTGTGTCATCACTCTAAAAAGCCAGGAGAAACTGATGTTGTCAAAGGCCTTTTCCGCGTCTAAGGACATGATGGCAATGTCTTGGTTAGGGTGGGTTTTAGCAAATTCCAGAGCCATTAATACTTTGCGAATGTTTAGGGTAGCTGATCTCCCCGAAACAAAGCCAGATTGGGCTGGGTGTAATAAAGATGGCAGTAGGGGAGCTAGACGTGACGCAATTATTTTGGATAAGATTTTGACATCGACATTAATTAACGATAACGGTCGGTATGATCCCGGTAATAGGGGATCTTTCCCTTTCTTAGATATTAGTTTTTTGTGGGCCTGTGTTCCCGTAGGAAGATAGGGCCCTCCGTCCCACATGGCTGTGTATACATGTTTTAAGGTATCTGGAATAAATTCCCTGGTCATTTTATAAAATTTGGCGGTGTATCCGTCGGGTCCCGGGGCTTTGGCCGAGGCCATGCCTTTGATCGTATGTCGGATATCGTCGACGGTAATGGGGGCATTAATTGTCTCCAACTGTGTGTGGTGGAGTTTGGGCAGACGTATTTTGTCAAGCAGAGAGTCAGTAGTAGGTAAGTCAGTCGGGTCAGCTTTGTATAGATTAGTGTAGTATTCCACAAGTAGGTTGCTAATCTCATCTGGGGAGGTAGCCAGAGAGCCTGTCGTAGCTCTAAGGGCAGAGATACGGGTAGGACGTCTAGGTCCTGAGCACATCTTGGCCAAAAGCCTGCCAGCTTTGTTTCCAAATCTATGGAAATGTAGCTGAGAATATGACGTTTTGGCCGCTTCATGTTGTTCTGCCCAGAGGTCAAAGGTGCTTTTAGCCTGTCTCCATATTTGTATGTTCTCTATGGTGCGGTTTAATGTGAGCTGTTCATGTGCCAAACGTAAGGCTTCGCTTGACTGACTATATTGTTGCTTGGCTCTCTTTTTGAACTGGGCTGTGTATGAAATTATTTTGCCCCGTAAGAAGGCCTTGCCTGCTTCCCAGAAGAGGTTAGGGTCTGTAATGTGAGCTCCATTAGTGGAGATGTATTCCTCCCAGGCGCAGTATAGTGTATGTTGGAAGTCCTCATTGTCAACTAGATAGGAGGGGAAGCGCCAAGTAGGGGAGGGAGATGAACGAGCCGTTTGGTTTAGGAGTACCACAATTGGGCTGTGGTCTGAAATCACTGCATCATGTATGTCTGGTGCAGTTATTACGGAGCTTAGAGCCGGGGAGGCAAAAAAATAGTCTATTCGTGAGAACGTATTGTGTGGGGGCGAAAAAAAAGTGTATTCCCGATCCGTTGGGTGCATCAAGCGCCAAACATCCACAATTGCATGGAGGCGACGGATTGTGACAGAAGGGTAGATGCAGATGGTGGGGGGTACGAGTATGTGTTCTATGTGCAGGGGGGGCCTGTGCGATCAGCTAGGGAGGACATGACTGAATTAAAATCCCCACCCATTAGGTGTAATGTTTCTGGGGTAGTTAGCACCCATTTCACTAAATCTTGAAAGAAGGAGGTGTCAGGAGAGTTAGGAGCATAGATGTTAGTAAGTGCTACAGGTTTATCGTCTATAGTCAGATGTAGAGTCATTTTCCTTCCTTCCGAGTCAACCTTAACATCCCTAACAGTGTGTTGTAGATTCTTGTACAGAAGGATAGCGACACCAGCTTTACGGCCTACTGCCGGTGAACCATAAACAGAGCCCATCCACATTCTATGAAGACGTTGCAGGTCGTCTGCGGCCAGATGTGTCTCCTGGAGTAGAGCCACATCAGTCCGGAGACGCCGCAGGTGTCTGAGGATGGCCATGCATTTGTTTGGGGAACGCAGCCCCTTAACATTCCACGAGACAAACTTTAGGTGACTCCCATCAGTACACTGTGACATGATTGGTAGTTAAAAGTGGTTTGGTTTAGGGGTTTGTATAGGAACCCCTTTGTAGATGTACTATCTACCTTTTGGGAGCCACCAAAGCGCCGCAGAACCCCTGAAGACATATGAACTGGGTTGGCAAACATGAACTTAAACTTATCTAAGCAGCAGTAAATTATAAACATTAATAAGGCAGAGTATACGGTAAGGAAATACAAAACGTGCCATGTGTGCATCTCTTTTTTCCACATGAGGTCTCACCTATCTGGCATAGCTCCCATTAACTGCCAGCTCCTCACTTAGGGGCAGGGTGTTAGCAACGGGGGGTGAGGATAGGGAAGGTAGGGGAGAGGAAAGGGGGATAAGGGGGAGTGGGTAAAGGATAGGAAGGGAGGGTAGTCTGGGGGGGATCCCCTGAGGAAGCAGTGCAGGTTTAAACTAACAAATGGCGAGGTAGGCTAAACACAGGGGAAGGCTCCTCTCTATAGATTAAACTAAACAAACCAAAAGATAGAAAATACAAAAAACAAAAACATTGCAGGTGTCCCTGAAAAGGAAAGTCCCCCAGGTAGTGGGAGGCCATCTCCGTTGTTGAGTTGCATGACCATATAACTGTAAATGCATAACTTTTAGCAACAGGCTGGTAAGAGTAGTGCCCCATAGAGAGCATGTACGGCAGTTTCTAGAGGCATCAAAAGTACCTTTGTCTTAAGGAGAAAAATTAAGAAAAGAAAAACACATAAGATGTGTTGATACTACCCGTTAGTAGATGGCGAGGTAAGAAGGGTGGTGATGTGAAGTCCTTCAACGATTCCCAGAGCGATCTTCCTGGTTGGTGAAACGACTGCATTTGTATGGAGGTTTGGTTGGGCTTCGGGGGTGCTTAGGGGGTCCATATGTGTGCTGAGAAGATGACGATGGTGAACCCTCTGCAGCGGCGCTGTGTTCCATTTCGGAGTTTCTATTGGCTAGGTAAGTTTCCGCCTCTTCAGGTGTATGAAAGGTGAGTTGTTCCCCTTCAGGCGTTTGGACGTGGAGGACAGCCGGATAAGCTAGGGAGAATCGGATTTGATTGTGGTGCAGAGTGGAGCATACCGAGGAGAATGCCTTGCGTTGTTTCATTACCTCTATGGAATAGTCCGCAAACAGCAGCAGTTTCGCGCCATCCACCATCAGTGAGCGCTTGCGACAAATTTTTTGCATTATGGCGTTTTTGTCAGCATAGTCCAAATATTTCACTATCACATGCCGAGGTTTAGTGCGTGTGTCAGAGTGTTGACCCATACGATGCGCCCGTTCAACAGTGCAGGGTATGCGGAGGCCAAGTTGCTCTGGGATGGTTTTTGCACATATATTTGTAAGGTGGGAGGCCGGGATCGACTCTGGCAAGCCAATTATGCGCAATTTGTTCCTTCTTGAGCGATTTTCTAAATCGTCCAGCTTGTCCCATATGTCTCTGTGCGAGGCATTGATGCGTGCAAGTGCTACAGATGAGGCTGTGCAGTCATCTTCAAGTATGGATATTCTTTCCTCCACCTGAGTAATGCGTTGGGCCTGAGCCTGAAGCTCTATGTGCAGCTGCTCCAGCCCTCTGTGCACCGCTGCGTCCACAGTGGCTGTTAGGGATGGTCCCAGAAGTTGCACTACAGCCTGGGCAATGTTGGCAGGGGATGTGGGGTCTGTCTCTGCCATAGCAGGGGCAGGGGGAGACTGTGGCTGCAGCTGAGGCCTCTCTGCTGTGTCCGGAGCGGCCGCCATCTTGGCCGTGTCGGCCGCTATGTCTCCCGCCGGAGGAGCTGTGGAGGGGGGCGAGGACAGTGCCCGAGCATAGGACCGCTCCACGAAGCGGTCCATGTCTGCCTGGGATAGAGCAGAGGCAGTAGGGGTTCCCCCGGAGCTGTGGCCGAATTAAATGCCGGTTTAGTGAGGAGCTGTGCGGGAGCTGAAGCTGCTCACCTCCTCCTCATGTGGCGCCGGAACCGGAAGTTTCAAATGTGGCTTTTTGACTACAGTAAGGCCTTTGATTGTGTGGATCACAACATGATGTGGCAAATATTGAAAGAAATGGGAATACCAGACCACCTCACCTGTCTTCTGAAAAACTTGTCAAATGTCAAGAAGTTAGGCAACAGTTAGAACAGGACATGAAACAACTGAGAAAGCAGTGTGGCAAGGCTGTATATTGTCACCCTACTTATTTACCGTATATACTCGAGTATAATATAAGCCGAGGCATCTAACTTTACCACAAAAAAACTGGGAAAACGTATTGACTCGAGTATAAGCCTAGGGTGGGAAAATGCAGCAGCTACTGGGTAAACAATGCCCATCCGCAGCCTCACTGTGCCCATTTGCAGCCTCACTGTGCCCATCTGCAGCCGTACCTTTGATTACTAAAACAGCAGGTGTCTCCCGCTGTGTTATGCAGTCTATTTGGCAGCCGTCCATTGTAACAAAGCCCCGCCTCCTCGTCCGTGATAGACAGAACACTGATGCAGTTTCCCAGCATTGTATCAGTGTTCCTCTATCACGGACGAGGAGGAGGTGGGGCTTTGTTACAATGGACGGCCGCCAAATACACTGCATAATACAGCGGGAGACACCCACTGTTTTAGTAATCAAAGGTACGGCTGCTGTACTGCTCACTCGAGTATAACCCGAGGGGAGGTTTTTCAGCCTAAAAAATGGGCTGAAAAACTCGGCTTATACTCGAGTATATACACAGTACCTTATATGCAGAGTACATCATTCAAAATGTCAGGATCAATTAATCACAAGCTGGAATTAAGATCGCCGGGAGGAATATCAACAACCTGAGATATGCAGATGATACCACACTAATGACAGAAAGCGAAGAAGAACTAAAGAGTCTCCTAATGAATTTGAAAGAGGATAGTGAAAAAGCTGGAATTCAATTGAACATTAAGAAAACTAAGATCATTGCAACAGGTCCCATCACTTCTTGGCAAATAGAAGGAGAAGAAATGAAAACAGTAACAGATTTTATCTTCCTAGGCTCCAATATCATGGCAGATGGCTTGCTTCTTGGGAGGAAAGCAATGGCAAACCTAGACAACATCATAAAAAGCAGAGACATCACCCTACCGACAAAGTGCCATATAGTCATAGCTATGGTATTCCCAGTAGTAACCTATCGTTGCGAAAGTTGAATCATAAGGAAGGCTGAGCGCCGAAGTATTGATGCTTTTGAACTATGGTGTTGGGGAAGACTCTTGAAAGTCCCTTGGACAGCAAGAAGGTTAAACCAGTCAATCTTAAAGGAAATCAACTCTAAATATTCACTGGAAGGCCAGATCCTGAAGCTGAAACTCAAATACTTTGGCCACCTAATGCGAAGAGAGGAAAAGACCCTGATGTTGGGAAGCATGGAAGGGAAAAGGAGAAGAGGACGACAGACAACAAGATAGATAGATAGCATCATCAAAACAATGAACATGAAGTTAAACAAGACTTGGGAGGCAGTGGAGGACAGAAAAGCCTGGTGTGCTATGGTCCATGAGGTCACAAAGAGTCACAAAGAGTCAGATATGACTAAACGACTGAACAACAACAAATGTGGCTTAACGTAAAAAAAGAACATTAACCAATTTCCCCCAAACTTCAATCAATGAAAGACTGTCTATGCCAACATATTCTTAAAATTGCAGATCATTTGGTTAATCATGACAAAACTTATTTACAATTAACCATTTTGTTACAATCCTAAAGCATGTGGCTTAACCACTTAAAGATCAGCCGCCGCAGTTGTACTGCGGCAGGTTGGCTCTCCTGGGCAAATCGCCATCATGGTACGTCGGCTGCTTTAAGACCACTAGGGGGCGCACCACCAGAGCCGATACGCGTGGTTGGCAGCCGCAATGTCCTGAGAGAGACAGAATGGGGATCTACAGACAGATCCTTGTTCTGTCAGGGGAGGATAGACAGATTGTCTGTTCCTAGTGATTAGGAACAGTGATCTGTCTCCTCTCCCAGTCACTACACTGTCCCCACAGTTAGAAACACTTCCCTAGGGGACACTTAACCCCTTGATCGCCCCCTAGTGTTAACCACTTCCCTGCCAGTGACATTTATACAGTAATCAATGGCTATTTTTAGCTCTGATCGCTGTATAAATGTCAATGGTCCCAAAAAAGTATCAAAAGTGTGTGTCGCAGTCCTGCTGAAAATCGCTGATCACCACCATTACTAGTAGAAAAAAAATAATACAAATACCATAAATCTATCCCATAGTTTGTAGACACTATAACTTTTGCGCAAATCAATATACGCTTATTGTGATTTTTTTTTACCAAAAATATGCAGAAGAATACATATTGGCCTAAACTGATTTTATTTTTTTGGGGATATTTATTATAGCAAAAAGTAAAAATTATTGTCCTTTTTTTAATTATCGGTCTTTTTGTTTATAGCACACAAAAAAATGCAGAGGTGATCAAATACCAACAAAAGAAAGCTCTATTGCTCTATTTGTGGGGAAAAAAGGACATACATTTTGTTTGGGTACATCGTCGCACAACCACGCAATTGTCAGTTAAAGCAACGCAGTGCTGCATTGCAAAATATGGCCTGGTCATGGGACAAATCCTTCCGGTCCTTAAGTGGTTAATATAAAAAAAAGTTTAATATACCAAAATGTGCCTAAACCTCAATCAATTGTCTTGAAACGTTGAACAGCCTAAGTTCTCCATTTCCCAAACCTATCCTAGAAGTTTCATGGATTGTGGTCTCCCACAAAGAAAATAAAGGACATTAAGCTTGTTTTTTGGGAGCTTAATGTGACATAGTGTACAATAAAGTATCTAAAACGTAATCAACGGTCTTGAAACTTTACACAACCTAAGTTCCCCACTTCCCAAACCTACCTTAGAAAATTCATGTATTTTGGTTTCCTACAAGGCAAACTAGAGACATATAGCTTGTTTTTGGGGGAGCTTAATGTGGCTTAACTTACAAAAAAGAGCTTAAATGTAAACCAATTTCCCAAACTTCACACAATAAAAGACTATTTATGCCAACATGTTCTAATAAAATTTAGATCATTTGGTAAATCAGAACAAAAGTTATTCACACTAAACCATTTTTTTTACAATCCTAAAACGTGGCTTAACCACTTCAATATAAGGAACTTATAGACCCTTCCTGACCAGAGCAATTTTCAACTTTCATTGCTCTCATACGACAATTACTCAGTCATGCTACACTGTACCCAAACAAAATTTTGAAAAAAAAAACACTTATAAAAGTTATAACACTTATGAAAGTTATAGAGTCTACAAGCTATGGTGCCAATTATTGAAAATTGATCACACCTGATGTAATGACGGCCTATCTCATTTCTTGAGATACTAACAAGCTAGGACAGTACAAAAACATCCCAAATGACCACTTTTTGGAAAGTAGACAATCCAAGCTATTTAGTAGAAGGCATGGAGAGTTTTCTGAAGTTGTAATTTTTTCCCACAAAACATTTTTATTTTTCTACACAAAATTGTCATATTAACAAGTTATTTCTCTAACAAAGAACATGCATACTTGCAATTACACCCCAAAATACATTCTGCTACTCCTCCTGAGTATAACGATATCACATGTGTGAGACATTTACACAGCCTGGCCACATACAGAGGCCCAACATCCAAGTAGCACCTCCAGGCATTCTAGGAGCATAAATTACACATGTAATTTGATGATGACCTATCAGGCCCTGGAGCACCAGGACAATGGAAATGCCTATAAAATTACCCCATTTTGGAGATAAAACACCCCAACGTATAATCTATGAGGCATAATGAGTCTTTTGAATGGATCATTTTTTTCCACACATTTTTGGAAGCTGAAGAGAGTAACTAATGCGGTGAGTAAAATATTTCCTTTTTTTTTTATTATTAGTAATATAGTCAAAATGCTTACTCAGTGTGAAGCTAGTGTCGGTTCTGATAAAGTTAACAGGTGCGTATTAAAATGTATTAAGCGCCATGGCGGTCCTTATGAAATTCCAGAACAATGTAAGCAGACGTGGACTATGATGAAGGAATTTTTAGAGGAAAAATGTTTTTGATAGCAAAATTTCAGAAAGTAAAAGAAAAGTTGTGCAGGGCTTGTTATCTTGCTGTTTAACAATGGAAAGTTCTTTGAATGGTAAGGTTGAGGAAATTGCGCAGTTACAGAGTGCAGTTGATAAAAGCAACAAGGTTTGTCAGAGATTACAAAACCAATCAGACACTGAGCCAGTAAATTTAAAATTGCCTGCAGTTACCATTGGGGAGCTTTGCTTGAGAAATCGAAACGTTGTGATGAATTATCAGGGGAAAATGAGAGATTGAAATTAAGAATTATGGAATTAGAGAAGAGATCTCGGGAATGCAGATATGCATCAAATCTTGGATTCAACAATCTGCAGCAAAATACAAACACAAACTTTCTATCAAATGAAACAGAACCTCATATTAAATCTGATAATTCATTGCCAGCTGCACCCACTGTGACCACCACAGTTTATAACAACAATAATAATAATACAGGTGAAGTTCAGCTTGTAATGAAGCCTTTGAAACCAAAAGAATTAGACGCAATTCTTAAAGAAATAGGAATGGTTCCCTACCATGATTTAAAGCAGGGTTCCACCCAAATTTTGAACAATATCTGTATGTATTCTCTTCCTTGCCTAGATGCTGACATGCCCTTTAAAAAAATTTAAATCGCCGTAATTACCTTTTATTTTTCTATTCTTCTTTGCACTTCCTGGTTCTCCTCCCATGGGAATAGGCATGTTTCTAGCCTCTCCCAGACTCCTGGGAGCTAGTCTCAGGTTTCCCAGGATGCCACTGAGCATGTGCGGGAAGGAGCAGTGAATGCTGGGAGCACAGCATTCACCACATCCAGGAAATAAATGCTTGTGGGCTTCAAATGCCCACAATGAAGATGGAAACCGCCTGCAGTGAATAATATAAGTTATTCTTTCCGACGAAATCTGACACAGGCGGACATATTACACACAATATGTGAGTATGTAATGCTGAGAAGAAAAGTTCGTGAATGAACTCAAAAAAAAAAAAACGATAGATAGGTGGACCCCCGCTTTAAACAGATTTTTAAAATGGTTTTGTGACGTGCAGCAGGTCAGAGATATGTACAATCTCAACCCATCTGACTTAGAAAGAGTTTTTCAACATTCTATAGGAAGTGGTCTTTGGATGAGAATTAAACAGATCTGTATTCAGCCTCTGAGGACAAGGGACATATTACTGGAATTATTATGTGTTTTGTATGGTGTACGTTCTGATGTTACTATTCATGGGAGGATCCAACAAATGTAAAACAAATCTCCCTATGAATTGTCACACAAGATAGCAACTATTATGGAATTATTGGTCGGTAATAACCTTGCATTTGAGCGTGGTGGCTTGATACATGTGAGTATGTTTCTAGATGCTTTGCATGAAGATATCAAACAAAATATTTTATTAGTTACCCCAAATCCTCATGATTTAAAAGACATATTGTTGAGAGCAGACCATTTATGGAGAAAGTCAAATGAGCAAGCTGTCAAAATTGATTTAGCCACATTGTTTAGGACAAATACTGAATATAAAGATCAAAAGATAATATCCTATGATAACACCCAGAGAGGAGACACCGGGTCAAATATGTGATATTAATATGAAAAACAAAGCTGACCAAAATAATTATAAGAAAAGGTCCAAGACCTGGATACCGTTTTCTCAGTTAAAACAGAAATATGACCACCTGAAGATTGAGTATGACAAGATGAGAGGGGAACGTGATACATTATTAGAGCAGTTGAAGGGGGTACAAGATGTACATTCTTCAGATCTGTTTTTGAACGCAAATGACACTTGTCTAGCAGTGGGGGTGAATTAGCTTCAAACTGTAAATGTGTAAATAGTGCTTTGTTTTAACTTCAAACAACGTTTAAGGACCTTGCTAATGAGTTTTGTTGGAAAGTTTTGTCTTTCAGATATTGCCGGAGATGCTCGATTGCATGTGAATTGCAGAAGCACTAGAGGTATCTGACATTGCTGGCTAGTGAGAAACGCTGAATAGACAATATATCACTATACAAGGAACTATAAAGAATTCATGGAATCTCTCAATATTTATCAAGCAATGGACCTTTTTTCTTTTTTCTTCAACGCCCTAATTTTTAATTATTCTCCTTTTTCCTGATATGTGTTGCTTTTCATTTTTTATTTTCATTATGTTTTATTTCTTGAACTTTATCTTAAAATCAAAGAGAATCATATAAACCTAAAATAATTTTCATAACATCTATACATATTACATAATACGTATTGATCAATATATTTGCACAATGGCTTGGCATAGCATAAATTACTGGGTGTCTGAGTATTTGTATACTTAGACTGAGTAGAATAGTATGTTGGATTGTTTTCCTAAATTTATAAGAGGGGTGAGTGAAATTCATCACTCCAGTCATGATTTGAAACTTTGTCGAATCAGTTGTTTATAATATGCTAAGGGCTATGACATATATGGATGAAGAAGACCTTTCTACCTTTCATGGTGAGGATACTGCCAAGAATTTCTACTGCCGCTTTGTCTGGAGAGAAGATCTGATAAACACTGATGTCAAGCTAATTTTATCTGAACCATCGTGTGTGGGTATATGTATATGTTGGTATACCATTCAGGTGGAATTATGGACTGAATGATCGAAGTAACTGCTCTATTGAAGGTAATGAGGGGTCGGCCTACAGCAAATTACAAAAGCAAATTGTGGCTGGCAATCAACAAATTCTGGTACTTGACAGGTACACAACAGGTCATTATTGTTTAAATAGGAAATGGAAAGAAGCAGATGTGAATTGTAAAATGCTGGCAAGATGGACTCATGAATGTCAAGTGCAAGGAAATAGTTTGCAGCACAGAGTTTTTACTGCCGTGTGCAAACCTTTTGACCTTGAAAGTGAGTGCTGGTACATTGGTAGTTCTTCTTACTATAAAGATGAAAGTAGAATGTTTGTGTAAAAGCATCTTTAAAAATGAAAGGCTTGAGCCTGGAGATGAGAGAATCCTGGACTTATGTGGATTGGAGCTTCCAGAGCATACCAAGTTTACTTTCAGTGAAATGGTGAGAGATGTGATGAAGTCAGACCGAAGAATGGACTGTGGCATCAGCTCGTCTTTGAGCAATATTCAAGATCTTGATGTGATATAATAAGGCCTAACAGCTATACGGGCCACTGATGTTTACCAAATCGTTTTCCAGTCATGGTCAAAAAGTTATATTATCTAATAACTGTTTCATGGGGATATTTTAGAGGCTGGTGAAGAGAGATGTAACCAGTTTCATCTTCATATTTTATATGAGCCATTGTAAAGCATTCAGTACCTTAAATCATAATGATATTTTTGTTGTTTGATTTATGGGTCAGTTTTAGTAGTTGAGGAGGATCATGAGGATCTGATTCCTACTGTATTAAAGTGTATTGTATTTGTACTGTCTACCCTCAAGTTGTAAAGCGCTACGTAAACTGTTGGCTCTATATAAATCCTGTATAATAATGATAATAGTAGTTAGAACCGACCCAAGTGGGGGTATATGTAGTGTGTTTTATATATATATATATATATATATATATATATATATATATATATATATATATATATATATATATATATATATATATATATATATGTATGTATTTTATATATGGTGTTATATGTAGGCATTCTAGGACAAGTCCATTGTGCAGGCTACATTGGTATCTGTTAATCTAATTACACATATCAAAGGGGACTTGTTGATCAAAGGGGAAGTGGACAAACAAGGTTTACTCCACATATCAAAGGGGACAGATAGTGACTTTGGGCTATGTTAATGTTAATGTGCAAGAATGCAAACTAGGGCAGTTTATGACTGCAGCTGAATATAACCTTGCGTTCAGTCTAGTCTGTGTGTGTGATTATGAAGGCTCAGATCTAGGAAAAAATGTGACTCTGAGTTATATTTACTCTGTTGGATTTTTGTTATCTGTGGACTTTGGACTCTCTGGAAGAACTGGGTTGCTGTGGAAGAGTACTTACATCATCATTATAATACCTAAATATTAATTATATACCCACTATACTATATCACTACAACATGATCCATAAAAAGTCCTGGGGCAGTGCAGGCAGATATATTGTCAGCACAGCCAAGTATTGGTCCAGGCAGGACTATCAAGCTTAGGGCCTCAGTCATAAAAGAATGGGGACAGGGGAAGAAGCTTCTCCCTCCCCAATTGCTTTGAAGCCTCCGGACTCCAGACCCTGTTCTGGGAATTACAAAACAAAGAGAAAACCAAGAACTGTTTTTCTCAACTCAGAACACTATTCTGGAGGTCCTCACATATGTGAGACCCCTGTGCAGCAGGGTGAAAGATTAGCCCAAGTGGCAGGCAAAAACATGGCCAATAGGGATGGGCGAACGGTTCGGTCCAAGCATAAGTTCGGGCTGAACTTTGGTTGTTCGGACGTTCGGAGAACAACAAACATTATGCTGTGTTCGTGGCAAATTCGAAACAACCCTGTTAAAGTCTATGGGACACTAACATGTAAAACCAAAAGTGTTCATTTTAAAGGCTTATATGCAAGTTATTGTCATAAAAAGTTTATGGGGACCCGGGTCCTGCCCCAGTGGACATGTATCAATGCAAAAAAAGTTTTAAAAACTGCAGTTTTTTCGGGAGCAGTGATTTTAATAATGCATAAAAGTGAAAGAATAAAAATGAAATATTTCTTTAAATATCATCCCTGGGGGGTGTCTATAGTATGCCTGTAAATTGGCACAGTTATCCCATGTTTAGAACAGTACCACAGCAAAATGACATTTCTAAAGGAAAAAAGTAATTTAACACTGATTGCAGCTGTAATGAATTGTTGGGTCTCGGCAATATAGATAAAACTCATTGAAAAAAATGGCATGTGCCCCCCCCAGTCTATTACCAGGCCCTTTAGGTCTGGTTTGAATATTAAGGGGAACCCCGAACCAAATTTTTTTTTTAAATTGCATGGGGGTCCCCCCAAAATCCATACTAGGCCCTTCATGTCTGGTATGGATATTAAGGGGAACACTGTGCCAAAATTTAAAAAAAATGGCATAGGGGTCCCCCAAAATCCATACCAGATCCTTATCCGAGCATGCAACCTGGCAGGCTGCAGGAAAAGAGGGGGGATGAGAGAGCGCCCCCCCTGAACTGTGCCAGGCCACATGCCCTCAACATGGGGAGGGTGCTTTGGAGTAGCCCCCCAAAGCACCTTGTCCCCATGTTGATGGGGACAAGGGCCTCATCCCCACAACCCTTGCCCGCTGGTTGTGGGAGTCTGCAGGCAGGGGGCTTATCGGAATCTGGAAGCCCCCTTTAACAAGGGGACCCCCAGATCCCGTCCTCCCCCCCATGTGAATTGAACATTGTACCCCTACCATCTTACAAAAAAGTGTCAAAAATAGTAAAAAAAACAGGAGATACTTTGGGACCAGTCCTTTATCACCGAGTGACGATTCTTCTCGATGACAGCTGTTATATAGCTGAGGGCAGGGCCACTCGGTGACTCTGACTTCACGTGGCATCAGGGGGGCCGGGTCACCCGTTTACGTCACCAGGTGGCCCCGCCTTCAGCTATATAAAAGCTGTCACAGAGAAGAAGCATCACTCAGAGGGAGCCTCCCATGGAGGCGGAGCTGTTGCATTTTTTTTTCTTTTTTCGGTCCGTCAGGTGGCGTGAGATGGATCCACATTGCGGGACATTTTTATTTTTTATTTTTAATAAAGGACTATTTTTGACACTTTTTTGTGAAATGGTTGGGGTACAATGTACCCATTACCAATTCACATGGGGGGGAGGCTGGGATCTGGGGGTCCCCTTGTTAAAGGGAGCTTCCAGATTCCGATAAGCCAACCACCGGCAAACCCCCACAACCATCAGGCAAAGGTTGTGGGGATGAGGCCCTTGTCCCCATAAACATGGGGACAAGATGCTTTGGGGGGCTACTCCAAAGCACCTTCCCCATGTTGAGGGCATGTGGCCTGGTACGGTTCAGGAGGGGGGTGCTCTCTCATCCCCCCTCTATTCCTGCGGCCTGCCAGGTTGCATGCTCAGATAAGGGTCTGGTATGGATTTTGGGGGGACCCCCATGCAATTTTTTAAAAATGTTTTGGTTCGGAGTTCCCGAGGTTGCCGAGACCCAACAATTCATTACAGCCGCGATCAGTTTTAAATTACTTTTTTCCTTTAGAAATGTCATTTTGCTGTTGTACTGTTCTAAACACGGAAAAACTGTGCCACTTTACAGGCATACTATAGACCCCCCTCAGGCATGATATTTAAAAGAATACTTAATTTTTATTGTTTCACTTTAAACATTATTAAAATCACTGCTCCCGAAAAAATGTCAGTTTTTAAAACTTTTATTTTGCATTGATACATGTCCCCTGGGGCAGGACCCGGGTCCCCAAACACTTTTATTGACAATAACTTGCATATAAGCCTTTAAAATGAGCACTGTTGATTTTTCAGGTTTGTGTCCCATAGACTTTAACAGTGTTCGTCCAAATTTTTTGCCTGTTCGCAAGTCCTGGTGTGAACCGAACCGGGGGGGGTGTTCTGCTCATCCTTAATGGTCAACAGACCAAGGTCAGTGCAGGTAAATAGACGGTAGGCAGAGGCATACAGTCGATACAGTCCAGGGTCAGTTCACGTGAAAGGCAGAAACATGGCAGATAAACTTTGCAGACGGCAGGCAGAGGCATAGTTGATAAACAGGCAGTATGGCTATCTGGACGTGTTGTGTACACAGAACGCCCCCCAGAAATATAATTTCCTGCTTGTGTGATTAGCTCACTGATTTTCCCAGAAGTCTGCACTAAGATATAAGTCAGATTTCAGGCATCCCCTGGAACAAAAATGTCATTTTTGGTGAGATCCCAATAGGAACATGTCTAAAGGGATGCAGGCCCCGCAGATTTTCTCATTAGTGTCCTGCAGGTGCACAGCTGCTTGACAATTATGGAACCACTCCCATTAGACTCACTTTCCCACACTGGCACAGAGAAACACAGAGGGATTTCCTCAGAATAACCAAGGGTAGAAATCTGTAAGAAAGGTTGTCATAATCCTTGCAATGTACATAGATGTTTTTTTTCTCAACAAAAGTGGAGTTACGTTTTAATCAATAGCCCTCCAAACCTATCCTAGACATTTCGTGGATTTTTTTCTCCCACAAAGAAAATGAGGGACATGAAGCTTGTTTTTTGGGAAGCTTAATGTTGCCTAACGTACAATAAAGTGCCTAAACCTTAATCAATTGCCTTGAAACTTTGCACAACTTATGTTTTTATCTTCCCAAACCCATCCTAGAAGTTTCATGGATTTTGGTTTCCCACAAGGCAAATGATTGACATTTAGCTTTATCCTTTGGGAGCTTAATGTGGTTTAGCGTACAAAAAAGAACTTGTGCAAAGTTCTATGCAAATTTACTAGGCACTTTATTACACATTAGGCTAATTTTACATTAAGTTGTTTTAGTTAAATATTTCAGGACTGTAATAAAATAGGTAAATATGAATAATCTTTGGTCTGTTTTACCAAGCAACCTGAGATTTTTAAAATAAGTTGGCATAGATAGATTCTATTGTGTGAATTTTGGGTAAATTTGATAACTGTCAAGTTTTTTTTTTGTACATTAAGCCACATTCAGCTCCCAAAAAAACAAGTGCAGCACCCCCTGACCCCCAGAGGCATAGCATGGACCCCCAAAGGCAGGGAAGGTTGACATTTTGTCCTCAGGCAGATCCTAAGCCAGTGAAAGCATGTGCAATCAAAGAAAAAATTGGTGCCAGTCATTTTAAGTGATGGCGGACCTTGGCACCCCAGATGTTTTGAAACTACATTTTCCATGATGCTCATGCACTTTGCAGTGTAGTTGAGCATCATGGGAAATGTAGTTACAAAACATCTGGGGTGCCAAGGTTCGCCATCACTGGTATAGGGCTTAGAACATCCATGGTAAAATTAGAACAGAACTCCAGCTTCACCAGTTCCTTTCAGTATTCCACAGTGCCGAATCAATAGGAGCACAGACTGGCACTGGGGATAGGCATGAGATATTCAGTATGAGAGACACCAGACTTGGTTCTTTGGTCCATTCCGGTACCAGGTACCTCTAGTAGCCATCCAGCTTCTCTGGTTCTCCTCCTCAATCAGCATGTGAGGCCTCTTCTAGGCTTGAGGCCTAGTCAAACCTTTCCCACACTTGAGCATTCCCATCTCCAGGCCAAGCCTGGAGGTAGGCTGTACTACAACTGAGCATATTCTCCCCAGTATATATGCACTTCTTCAGGACTTTCCCAGCATGCACCACTGGCCAAGAAACCCCTAGTAATTGGCTGGTGAGCCACACACACATACTATTCCCCTATTGGATGTCCCACGCTATGGCCACTACATAAAAGGGGTACACAAGCTTAATGTCACTCACTTGCTTTGTGGGAAATAAAAATCCATGAAACTTCTAGGTTAGGTTTGGGATGTTAAGAACTTGGGTTATGCAAAGTTTCAAGACAATTGATTAAAGTTTAGGCACATTATGGTACATTAAGCTCTTTTTACATTAAAGAGGAAGTAAACCCTGCCTCTTTTTTTTTACATTTTGCTGACCTGCAAAGTAAATGCAGAATGTGCTAGTATGTATCGCATACTAGCACATTATGTGAAACTTACCTGTAAACGAAGCCCTCGTTGTCACTGCTGGAGGCTGCATCCATCTTCGCCCATCTTCCTTCCGGGTCCGTGGACTCCAGCTCTGTGAATGGACAGAGCCATGTGATGTGAGCACCAATTGTTGCTAGGAAATAAGGTATACAGAGGCATTTTTTAAATAAAGCCTATAAAGTAGACACATTGCATTATGGAAGACAGGGGATTGCCTGACAATTAACAAGTGGGTTTACAACCACTTTAAACTGTTCACATTAAATGTTTTAGGATTGTAAAAAATACTGTAGTTTAATGTGAATACGCTTTTGTATGATTTACCAAATGATCTGAAATTTTCAGAATATGTTGGCATAGTCAGTCTTCTATTCTGTGCAGTTTGGGGAAACGTGATTTACATCTAAATCCTTTTTTGTACGTTAAGCCACATTAAGCTCTCAAAAAAGCAAGCTTAATGTCTTTCATTTGTCATGTGGGAGACCAAAATCCAAGAAACTTCTAGGATAGGTTTGGACAACTGAAAACTTAGGTTGTGCAAAGTTTCAAAGCAATTGATTAGGGTTTGGGCACATTATGGTACATTAAGCTCTTTTTACACTAGGCTGTTCCCATTAAATGTTTAGGATTGCAATAATATCATTTGATGTGAATAACTTGTGTTAAATTTTACCAAATGGCCTACAATTTTCAGAATATGTTGGTATAGACAGTATCTGGTATTGTGTAAAGTTTGGTGAAAATTGGTTCACATTAAATGTTTAGGATTGTAAAAAAAATAGTTTAATGTGAATAACTTTTGTTATGATTTACCAAATGATCTGACATTTTCAGAATATGTTGGCAAAGATAAAGTCTTCTATTGTGTGAAGATTGTGGGGAAATTGGTAAATATCTAAGTTCTTTTTTGTAAGTTGAAGAGGAAGTAAACTAACATTTACCTAAAGGTAAGCCTATAATAAGGCTTACCTATAAGTAGTGTAAATATCTCCTATACATGTACTGTTTAGGAGATATTTACATTACATGCAGCCAGTGACATCACTGGTTCATGCGCTCTGAAGAAACGGCCACGAGTGCCGTTCCTTTCGAGCAGTGTGCTGTGAACTGCAGCTCCCACGCACATGCGTGGAAGTGACTTCATCGTGGCTTTGGTCAATCACAGTTCCAAGGCCAGCGAAACTCCAGGAAAGATGTCGGCCGTTTCAGTGGTGTGCGGGCGCTGCTGCAAAGGCTTTGTTCTAAGGTGAGTATATCATAATGAGCTAGTAGGGAAATTGATAAAGGTTTAGGCACTTTATTACACCTTAAGTTACATTTGGTCATTTTCACATTAAATGTTTTAGGATGTCCCTGACAGAAGACACTGGGGGTTTTGTTTAAAAATCTTAATTTGGATAATGATTAATTTGGATATTGATTACTAAATCAATATTGATATTGATTACTAAATACAAATACAAATACAGATTACTAAATAATCTGAGTCCAAAATCGGGTATATTCTAAATATTAAATGGGTAAAACAGTCAACGCATTTCAGGGCTCCAACATCAGCCCCTTCACCAAGGCTTAACAAAATATAGGGTTGACAATCTAGTGACTCAGGCATAACTAATGCATTAAGATTTGTTGCAGTGTGAACACACACACATATTAATTCTTCGTCACCCAATTAATGTTTGGAATATACTTAATTTTGCATTCAGAGTTTTGCATATACAACCCGGGATGATCGCAGTAACACCCTTGGTTTGCAGAAGCTGCTAACCTGCTAAACAGATGCCCTAAAAGGACTACACAGACATAATATTGACAATAATTTGAACACAAAACTATTACCCACTTCCAGCCTCAGGTTTCATCTCCTTCTATCTACCCGAGTATTGAAAAATAGAATTCACACAAGCTTAACCCAGAATTACCGGCATTTGTCACTTCAATCTCGTGAGACTTGGGTAAAAGCTATTTGAATCTTGTGTGAAAACATTTATAAGCCGATCCCTAAGAGTAGTTACTCATGTCGATTTTTTTATCACGTAAAAATGACTCTGTATTCATATTAGGTTTAGTTCAATAGATCTTTATTGAGGTTTAATACAGAAAGTAAAACAATCTTATATTGACCAAGAAACATTTAAGAGTTATAAAACGTAATGTGTGCAAAGACACATGCGTTCAGATTATCTGCCATTAGCGTACAACTACAGGTGGGAGGGGAAGATGAAGGGGGGGAGGGATGGTTGGGGGGGAAAGGGGAAATAGGGAAATAGGGAAAGGATCACTAGCGTGACAAGTGTAGAAGTTTCAGAACAGTATAGAACAATATAATTCATATTTGAACTTTACATTTTGGGTGAATCAACCATTGTGAGCATTGTGCATAAAATATTTCTAGTTGCATATTTTTTCTAGCTACTATTTTCTCCATTTCACATTGTGGGTTAAGGTTTGCAATTGTGCTAGATATGGAGGGGGTTTCTAAAGTTTTCCATTAACTAGTAATACAGTATTTAGCTAACAGATTCAGAGTTTGAAGGGTATTTTTCTAAACCTACATGAAGCAGTGCCAGGGAAAGGGTAAGGGTAGTAAGTATGCCAGAGACTGAGGAAATCAGTGTGAATATTTGTCTCCAATATGAGGTGAGGGATTTACAGTGCCATAAGATGTGGGCAATGGATCCTATGCTACCACAATTCCTCCAACAGCTCGTTGGGCTTCCCATGTATATTTTTGAGAGTTGGTAAGGCATTAACTACCTCCTATGTAGGGTTTTCTTATATGTTTCCCAGTGGTTAGAGCAGTGGGAGGCAGCATAGGTAACCCTAAAAGCTTGTTGACACATATCAGGGGTGATGTGGATGGTTAGCTTGTCGGTCCATTTAGTCAGAGTAGCAATTTTCGAGTAGGGACGGTCGTCATTCAGTAAGGAGTAGAATAAAGGTATTCCTCTTTTGGGGTATGGAAAGTGTGTGTAGAATTAAAACAGTGGTTCAGGCAGCATGTCTGTAGAGGGCAATTTTGAAGAGTTAAGAATGTGGCAGATTCTCACGTAGGTGGAGAATTCTGAGTTTGGAAGGCCAAATTCATGTTGGAGACTCTTGAAAGGTTTTAGCGTAGGGCTTTTGATGAGATTGAGGACATTTGTTATACCATGGTTATTCCATGAAGAGGCTTTGAGGTCTGGAAGATGTTTGATTAAGGCCCTTATGGTACTTTCTCAGGATTCAATATTAACTGGGATAAATCAATAATAATGCCGATTGATCCAATGGACCCGATACAATTGGGGTCTCCACACCAGAATCACCAGATGAAATATGTTACGTCATTTAAGTACTTGGTGGTGATAATTACTCCAAATGTTAAGAATTACACAGATAAAAATGTATTACCTCTTTTAGGTAAATTTAGGCAACAAAGTAAAACCTGGAGTAAATTCCCATTAACTATGATAGGGAGAGTAAATCTGGTAAAGATGGTGTGGCTTCTAGGGATGAGCTTCGAGTTCGAGTCAAACTCATGTTCGACTCGAACATCGGCTGTTCGCCAGTTCGCCGAACAGCGAACAATTTGGGGTGTTTAGTAAGTTAGGGAGTTATTCCCGCGCTATCAAATATGGAAGCAGCTAGGAGTGGAAAAGCCGCATGCACCGATAAGGTGAACACCAGACCTTTTGGGTAAATGATAAAAGTGGATGGTGCTGTGCTAATCCAAAGCAATTAACATTGGATATAAGTGTGTGTGAATGAATAAATAAATACGCGTATCACAAATTCCGTGCAATTTCTTAAAAGAAAATATATATGTATAACCCAAATAAAATAGTCAATTACTTAGATGACTTAGATTTTTTTTTTTTTTGTGATTATTTATTTATAATGTATGTATGCCACTCTCGCACCAGTCATCTAAGTAATTGACTATTTTATTTGGGTTATACATATATATTTTCTTTTAAGAAATTGCACGGAATTTGTGATACACGTATTTATTTATTCATTCACACACACTTATATCCAATGTTAATTGCTTTGGATTAGCGCAGCACCATCCACTTTTATCAATTTGGGGTGTTTGCCGCAAATTCGAATGCCGCGGAACACCCTTTAAAAGTCTATGGGAGAAATCAAAAGTGCTAATTTTAAAGGCTTATATGCAAGTTATTGTCATAAAAAGTGTTTGGGGACCTGGGTCCTGCCCCAGGGGACATGGATCAATGCAAAAAAAAGTTTTAAAAATGGCCATTTTTTCAGGAGCAGTGATTTTAATAATGCTTAAAGTCAAACAATAAAAGTGTAATATCCCTTTAAATTTCGTAGCTGGGGGGTGTCTATAGTATGCCTGTAAAGGGGCGCATGTTTCCCATGTTTAGAACAGTCTGAAAAGCAAAATTACATTTCAAAGGAAAAAAAGTCATTTAAACTACTCACGGCTATTGCATTGCCGGTCCGACAATACACATAAAAGTTCATTGATAAAAACGGCATGGGAATTCCCCACAGGGGAACCCCGAACCAAAATTAAAAAAAAAAAAAAATGACGTGGGGGTCACCCTAAATTCCATACCAGACCCTTCAGGTCTAGTATGGATTTTAAGGGGAACCCCGCGCCAAAAAAAAAAAAAAACGGCGTGGGGTCCCCCCAAAGATCCATACCAGACCCTTATCTGAGCACGCAACCTGGCAGGCCGCAGGAAAAGAGGGGGGGACGAGAGAGCGCCCCCCCTCCTGAACCGTACCAGGCCACATGCCCTCAACATTGGGAGGGTGCTTTGGGGTAGCCCCCCAAAACACCTTGTCCCCTTGTTGATGAGGACAAGGGCCTCATCCCCACAACCCTGGCTGGTGGTTGTGGGGGTCTGCGGGTGGGGGGCTTATCGGAATCTGGAAGCCCCCTTTAACAAGGGGACCCCCAGATCCCGCCCCCCCATGTGAAATGGTAAGGGGTTTGTACCTCTACCATTTCACTAAATAACTGTCAAAAATGTTAAAAATGACAAGAGACAGTTTTTGACAACTCCTTTATTTAAATGCTTCTTCTTTCTTCTTTCTTCTATCTTGCTACATCTTCTTCTTCTTCTTCTGGTTCTTCTTCTGGCTCTTCTGGTTCTTCCTCCGGTGTTCTCATCCAGCATCTCCTCCGCGGCATCTTCTATCTTCTTCTCCTCGGGCCGCTCCACACCCATGGCATGGGGGGAGGCTCCCGCTCTTCTCTTCATCTTCTTCTCTTCTTCATCTTCTTCTCTTCTTCATCTTCTTCTCCGGCATGGTGGGAGGCTCCCACTGTGTGACGCGTCTCCTCTTCTGATGGTTTTTAAATAATGGGGGGCGGAGCCCCCCGGTGACCCCACCCCCTCTGACGCACGGGACATGACGGGACTTCCCTGTGGCATTCCCCGTGACATCACAGTCCCGTCAAGTCACCGGGAGGCCCTGCCCCCCCGTTATTTAAGAACCGTCAGAAGAGGAGACACGTCACACAGCGGGAGCCTCCCACTATGCCAGCATGGGTGCGGAGCGGCCTGGAGAAGAAGATGAAGAAGATGAAGAAGAGAAGAAGATGAAGAGAAGAGCGGGAGCCTCCCCCCATGCCATGGGTGTGGAGCGGCCCGAGGAGAAGAAGGTAGAAGACGCCGCGGAGGAGATGCTGGACAAGAACACCGGAGGAAGAACCTGAAGAGCCATAAGAAGAGGAAGAAGATGAAGGAAGATAGAAGAAAGAAGAAGCATTTAAATAAAGGAATTGTCAAAAACTGTCTCTTGTCATTTTTAACATTTTTGACAGTTTTTTAGTGAAATGGTAGGAGTACTTTTGTACCCCCTTACCATTTCACATGGGGGGGCTGGGATCTGGGAGTCCCCTTTGTTAAAGGGGGCTTCAAGATTCCGATAAGCCCCCCGCCCGCAGACCCCCACAACCACCGGCCAGGGTTGTGGGGATGAGGCCCTTGTCCTCATCAACATGGGGACAAGGTGTTTTGGGGGACTACCCCAAAGCACCCTCCCAATGTTAAGGGCATGTGGCCTGGTACGGTTCAGGAGGGGGGGTGCTCTCTCGTCCCCCCCTCTTTTCCTGCGGTCTGACAGGTTGCGTGCTGGGATAAGGGTCTGGTATGGATTTTTGGGGGGACCCAATGCTGTTTTTTTTTTAATTTTGGTGCGGGGTTCCCCTTAAAATCCATACCAGACCTGAAGGGTCTGGTATGGAATTTAGGGGGACCCCCACGTCATTTTTTTTTAAAAATTTTGGCCAGGGTTCCCCTTAATATCCATACCAGACCTAAAGGGCCTGGTATGGAATTTAGGGTGACCCCCATGTCATTTTTTTTTTTAATTTTGGTTCGGGGTTCCCCTGTGGGGAATTCCCATGCCGTTTTTATCAATTAACTTTTATGTGTATTGTCGGACCGGCAATGCAATAGCCGCGAGTAGTTTTAAATGACTTTTTTTCCTTTGTAATGTCATTTTGCTGTCAGACTGTTCTAAACACGGGAAACATGCACCCCTTTACAGGCATACTATAGACACCCCCCAGCTATGAAATTTAAAGGGATATTACACTTTTATTGTTTGACTTTAAGCATTATTAAAATCACTGCTCCTGAAAAAACGTCCGTTTTTAAAACTTATTTTTGCATTGATCCATGTCCCCTGGGGCAGGACCCAGGTCCCCAAACACTTTTTATGACAATAACTTGCATATAAGCCTTTAAAATTAGCACTTTTGATTATTCATGTTCATGTCCCATAGACTTTAACGGTGTTCGCGTGTTCGAACAAACTTTTTTCCTGTTCGCATGTTCTGGTGCGAACCGAACAGGGGGGTGTTCGGCTCATCCCTAGTGGCTTCCCCAATTGCTATTCCTACTACATAATTCACCAGTTTGGTTGACATTAAAACTATTGAGGACACTAGATGCTATATTTAGAGACCTTATTTGGAAACATGGTAAACCAAGAATTAAACTTGAAACCCTCCAACAGGCGCAAGACAGAGGTGGAATAGCGGTTCCTAACTCTAGACTGTACTTTTTTGCAGCACAACTTCAACATTGGTGTGATTGGGAGGAGATAGATGACCAAGACCCTATACAGAATATAATAATGACTCAGTTTAAACCTCTACCATTAGTTCAGCGAATAGTCTCCCACAGATTCTATGAGAAGAGAAAACTTCCAACTTTTTATCTAATCCATAAACTGTGGGAGACAATACGCATTATTACGCAGCATAAGGGATTCACAAGACATATGCCAATCTGGGAGAATTCTTGTTTACCTGAGTTGAATAAATTACCAGAATTTCTAGAATGGAAAAGGGCTGGGATAAATTTTCTTTATCAGATATTTGAAGGGGATACTTTATTGCCTTTCAGTATATTGAAAGACCGCTTCCAACTTTCAAAAGTTAACTTCTACCAGTACCTTCAGATTTGCCATGCTTTACAAAGCCAAGCTTTAACATTTCAATTTCAATATAATCCATCAGAAATCCTACTGAAAGCAACTTCAGTTAGGCTTACCAAAAGAGGACTAATAGGGGACCTTTACCACATTTTATTAAATACAGTGAAGGCAGATGGACAGGCTAAGAGTCTTATTCGTTGGCAGAAAGATCTGATAGATCTTAATGCAGATGAATGAACTCGTGTTATGGAGATCCTTCCTGAGGTATCTATCTCACCATCTCAGCAATTGACTCAGCTTTTTATTCTACACAGAACCCACTATACCCCACAAAAACTATTTGTGTGGGGAAAAAATGCATCGCCTTTGTGTCCGCGATGTTTAGTTTCGAATGGCTCCCTTGTTCATATGCTTTGGCGATGTTCCAAACTTCGTAGATATTGGGAAAAAGTTTTTATGACCCTAAGTACAATTTTGCAAACAGAAATAATAAATACTCCTAAATTATCACTACTGGGAATAATTCCAGATGGAATTTTACCTGTAGATATGCATATAATGTGGACTAGATCTCTCTACCTAGCCCGTAAACTTATCCTACAAAAATGGACAGATAAGGTTCCACCAACCCATAAACAATGGATTAATAAAATAAACTATATATTAAAAAGAGAAAGATTAACATATAAACATAGAGGAGTCCCCCAGAAATTCAGTAAAATTTGGCATTACTGGATTGATTTGAGTAATCTACTATATGATGGTTCATGTGGAGGGATTGGTCAGGGGGGGAGAATAGAGACGAGGAGATTGATCTATAATATATTAATATGATGAGAGCTGAACAAAGTAAAACCAACCGGAAATTAAAGTGAGGTGTATGTTTAGTGTTTAGCGTTGGTGTGTGTGGCTAATTTTATATGAGTTTTTGATGTTGTTTGTATTTGTTTGTCTCTCTTTGTCTCTGATGGTAAATTCTTTATAAGTTGTTTACTTAGTCAAAGATCATTGTCTTTTCATCTGTATCGAACATGCATTATAAAAATAAAAAGAAGATTTGATATAAACAAAGGCCCTTATAGGGATCGGTATAGAGCGGGTTGGAGATCTAGAAATCTGGTTGGGCAAGAATTTTTTCCACGTCAGTGGGGATCCTGTGATTGATGGGAACGAGTGGGGCTTAGGTGGAGGACAGCCTGCTATGGTAAGGAGAAGGGAGTCTATGGGGTGTTTAGTCTGGAGAGATTAAGTTTCCATGAGTGACTAGATTTTTTTCATATTCAATTCAGGTTTAAATAAGATGATGACACATTTTGGAACAAATATACAACTTAGAAGTCCAGCACTTGAGGCCAATATGGCAAATACCACCACAGCCACCATGTATTTCCCTTTAGTGCTCAGATAGGCTGGGATCATGGCAATCCAGACACTGCAGAACACCAACATGCTGAAGGTGATGTATTTGGCCTCATTAAAATTGTCAGGTAATTTCCTCACCATGAAAGCCAGAACAAAACTCACAGCTGCCAGAAACCCCATATAACCCAACACAGAGCAGAACCCAATAACTGATCCTTCATTACACTGAATGACGATCTTGTCTTTATAAGAGTGAGTGTCCATTTCCTTAAAGGGGTGAGAAGAGGACAACCAAATAATACATATTACTACTTGAATGGATGAACACACTGATACTATGGCACTGGCCATTTTGCTTCCAAGCCACTTCCTCCAGTAGCTGTCAGGTTTGGTGGCTTTAAAAGCAATGTAAACCATTATTGTTTTAGCAAGAAGAGAGGAGACAGCTATGGAGAAGATGACTCCAAATGTCATGACACGAAGTATACAGGTTATATCCAGGGGCTGACCAAGGAACAGGAAAACACAGAGGAAGCTCAACAAGAGAGAGACAAGGAGAACAAAACTCAGATTTCTGTTATTAGCTTTGACGATGGGGGTGTTTAGATAGGAAATAAAAATCCCCTTTATTAAAACAGTTACAATGCAGAGTAAAGAAGAAACTGTTAGGAATACTTTAGAAATGCCATCAGTGTAGGAAAGAAAGTCAGGAAGTTTTGGAATACATCGATCCTTCTTCTCATTGGGCCATTCTTCCTCTGGGCAATTCATACAGTTCTCACTATCTGCCAAAAAGCAATAAGTACAATATTATTTTTTATTCTAATTGATTAAATTGTCATTTGTAGAGGAGCAGTGGGAATGTAATACTTTTACCAGTTCTTTTAAATACTGGGAGCTCTTGGGTAAACCAATTATTCTCATTGCACAGTAACAACCAATAATGCTCTAGGCATAGGTGTGCACAGCCTACTCCATTAGGGTGTGCCCCCCAAGGCTCAAACACACGTCTTTCTCTGCAGCCTCAACTACACGGGGCAGCGGATGAATGCTCTGTGCTGAGTGGCTTCTTGCTCATTCACAAACTAAAGCATAGTAAAAACAGTTTACTATGTATCAGTTATGAATGGACACAGTGAGCGAATGTGTTCACTGTGTTCATTAAGAAAAGGAACTATGTACTAGCCTCTTCCCTGCTCTCCATCCTGAAGCATCCCCCTCAGCAACCAGGGAGAGAGGAGAGGAGGGAAGCCAGCAGCACTGCAGGGAGGGTGGGGGGACGCAACAAGGGGGAGGGGAGCCTGGGAAGTAGGGGGAATTCGGAATGCACAAAGTGATAAGGGTGTGCCCAGGCACATCTGGCACACCCCCTGTGCACGCCTATGGCTCTAGGGCAGTTCGCATGTTGGCGGCCAGCCTTTCCACACAAATGGCAACTCATGATGTTAAAGTAAGGGCAGGAGGCATGCAAGAGCACTTCCTGCCTTTTACCACCGCACATGTGTGAACCCAGGCTTAAGCCACACATCTTTAAAGCAGCATTTTGGATACATGCTACAGATGCACCACTGTACAGGCAGAGTAACCCCCCGCCCAAATTACTAGCTTTTAAGCAATTTTGCATTTTTATGGCTGTGATTGGATGCCTAGAGGGCCGTTCACTGGGGTGTGGTCATCTATTCATCTGGACCACTTACTCCAGTGATGTTGCGGCTGTGGGCACAAAAGGCATTCCCCAGCTCAACCTCTAGTGATTCTGTTCAATAGTCTAACTGAGGTTGATCAATGGACCCAGACATACCATAGTTTAAGGTGTTCATATCAGTTATCTCCCTCCCTAGCCTGCATCTCCTCCATAAGCGTGATGTAATTGAGGATGGCAATCCATCTGTGGAGGGGGGGTTACTTCAGATTTCCAATATTTTGTGATCAGCTGCCGAGCTGCCGATAGAAAAAAATCTAAGGAGGTTGGTTTTCTGGGATTTGACTGATGTCGGGAAGATGGACAGTAGGGCAACCTTTGGGGAGAGGGTGAAAGAGTCATCATACATTTCATTATAGATCTCAAATATACCTTTCCAAAAGGGGTGGCTTGAATCGCATTCCCACCAGATATGGAGGTATGTTCCTATTCCTCCGTGACAGTGCCAGCAAGCATCCAAAGCGTTGGGGAACATCCCATGGACCAAGACCGGATCCCTGTACCATCTGGAGAGTAGTTTGTAGTTTTTCTCCTGCGTGAAGCTGGAGATTGAAGATTTGTGGGTGAATGTGAAAAAGGTCTGCCACTCAACTGGGGTGATATCTTTACCCAGGTCTCTGGACCACTTTTGTGTGAATGTGGGAAGGGAGTTATGGGTGTGGGAAAGAATTTCCCTCTATATTAGCGATAGCGTGTGTCTGGGAACCTGGGAGAGACTACACATCTCCTCAAAGGTCGTTGGGGTCCTGTGTATTCGACCTGATAAGTGTAAGGTAGAGCAGAAGTTTGTCAGGGACATCATGGATAACCAGTTAATTGAGGGGGGTTGGTTGCCCTCTTGTGGTATGAATCTACCTGTTGTCGCCTGGACAAAGGAGTGTGC
Source organism: Aquarana catesbeiana (assembly GCF_042186555.1). Taxonomy (NCBI): domain Eukaryota; kingdom Metazoa; phylum Chordata; class Amphibia; order Anura; family Ranidae; genus Aquarana; species Aquarana catesbeiana. The sequence continues at coordinate 29,444,055 of NC_133324.1, read as the reverse complement.
TGTTGGCCAGTCTGCCCTCTCGTAGCCACCTATTCGTTCAGAGGTTTCATAGTCTGGAAGTGTCGGGTTGTTAAATAGCGGTGTCAGGAGGCTGGGGTCGGTGGATAGTGCATAAGTTATAAGTCGACGGTACCACAGAACCAGCGCCACCTCGGTCAGTGGGGAGAGCATAGGCATGGTGCGGTATTTGAGGTGGTATCCCCAGAGCAGAACCTGCAGGTCTACCTGTGCCATATCTTGTTCTATCAATGCTGATGGTTTGGTCAACGGGCGTGGGGACCATTCCAGCAGTCTGAAGAATATGGCCTAGGCGTGATATATTTTGAAATCAGGGAGGCCGTTGCCTCCCCGATTTCGGGGAGTAGCGATTGTGATAGCAGGATGTAGTCTAATCTGCTATATGACCCATGTGCCGAGGAGGAAAATGTGTAGTCTCTACCAGTAGGATTGAGTATTCTCCAAGTATCCACTAAGGACAGGTTGGTAAATGTGGAGCGTGTTTTAGTTAATGTGGATGGTGATATGTGGGACTTAAAGGTAGAGGAGTCCAGTCTCGGTAGCAATGGGACATTCAGGTCACCCCCCAATATCAGAATAAGGGTCCCAAATGCTTCCAGATGCACTGCCACGGAGAGTAGAAAGGCGAGTTGATCCTGGTTAGGAAGATAAACATTAGCCAGCGTTAATATTGTTTGCATGTGCTTCAATTTCAAGAACAAGTAGCGCTCTAATGGATCGATATATGAGTCTAGGACCTCCGGGTGATGGAGTTATGGAATGCTATTGAGACTCCCTTTGATTAGCAGGGGGATTTGTGCTATGATACCAGGTGGTGAAATATTTATTTGGGAGGGGGGATATAGAGTCCGACCTAAAGTGAGTTTCCTGGAGAAATAATATCTGAGTGTGGGCCCTGTGGAAGTGATATAGCAGCTGTCTGTGTTTCTCTGGGGTATTAAAGCCTCAGCAGTAGGGATGAGCTGAACACCCCCCTGTTTGGTTCGCACCAGAACTTGCGAACAGGCAAAATATTCATTCGAACACGCGAACACCGTTAAAGTCTATGGGACTCGAGCATGAATAATCAAAAGTGCTAATTTTAAAGGCTTATATGCAAATTATTGTCATAAAAAGTGTTTGGGGACCTGGGTCCTGCCCCAGGGGACATGGATCAATGCAAAAAAAAAGTTTTAAAAACGGCAATTTTTTCGGGAGCAGTGATTTTAATAATGCTTAAAGTGAAACAATAAAAGTGTAATATTCCTCTAAATTTCGTACCTGGGGGGTGTCTATAGTATGCCTGTAAAGGGGCGCATGTTTCCCGTGTTTAGAACAGTCTGACAGCAAAATGACATTTCAAAGGAAAAAAAGTCATTTAAAACTACTTGCGGCTATTAATGAATTGCCGGTCCGACAATACACATAAAAGTTCATTGATAAAAACGGCATGGGAATTCCCCACAGGGGAACCCCGAACCAAAATTTAAAAAAAATGACTTGGGGGTCCCCCTAAATTCCATACCAGGCCATTCAGGTCTGGTATGGATATTAAGGGGAACACCGGCCAAAATTTTTTTAAAAAAAATAGCGTGGGGTCCCCCTCAAAATCTATACCAGACTGTATGGATTTTAAGGGGAACCTCGCGCCAAAATGAAAAAAAAAAAATGGCGTGGGGTCTCCCCAAAAATCCATACCAGACCCTTATCCAAACACGTATCTTGGCAGGCCGCAGGAAAAGAGGGGGGACGAGAGAACGCCCCCCCTCCTGAACCGTACCAGGCCACATGCCCTCAACATTGGGAGGGTTCTTTGGGGTAGCCCCCCAAAACACCTTGTCCCCATGTTGATGGGGGGTCTGCGGGCGGGGGGCTTATCGGAATCTGGAAGCCCCCTTTAACAAGGGGACCCTCAGATCCTGGCCCTTCACCCTGTGTGAAATGGTAAGGGGGTACTTGTACCCCTACCATTTCACAAAAAAACTGTCAAAAATGTTAAAAATTACAAGAGACAGTTTTTGACAATTCCTTTATTTAAATGCTTCTTCTTTCTTCTATCTTCTTTCTTATTTCTTCTTTTTTCTATCTTCCTTCGGTTTCTTCCTCCATCTTCTATCTTCTTCTGGTCGGGCCGCTCCGCATCCATGATGGCATGGAGGAAGGCTCCCGCTGTGTGACGCTTCTCTCTTCGTCTTCTTCTCTTCATCTTCTTCTCTTCATCTTCTTCTTTTCATCTTCTTGTGGGGGCAGCACAGTGGTGGGGTGGATAGCACTCTCACCTAGCAGCAATAGGGTCGCTGGTTCAAATCCCAACCACGGCACTACCTGCCTGGAGTTTGCATGTTCTCCCTGTGCCTGCGTGGGTTTCCTCCGGGTACTCCTGTTTCTTCCCACACTCCAAAGACATGCTGGTAGGTTAAAAAATGCCCTGAGGCGATTCAGTTCGCATAGGTAGCACTATACAAGTCACTCATTCATTCATTCTTGTCTTCATCTTCTTTTCAGGCCGTTCCGCATCCATGATGGCATGGAGGGAGGCTCCCACTGTGTGACGCTTCTCCTTTTCTGACAGTTCTTAAATATCGGGGGGGGTGACCCTGCCCCCCTCTGACGCACAGGGACATGACGGGACTTCCCTGTGGCATTCCCCGTGACGTCAGAGGGGGGCTGGGTCACCCGTTACGTAACCTAGGTCCCCAAACACTTTTTATGACAATACCATGAATATAAGCCTTTAAAATTAGCACTTTTGATTTCTCCCATAGACTTTTAAAGGGTGTTCCGCGGCATTTGAATTTGCCGCAAATACCCCAAATTGTTTACAGACATACTATAGACACTCCCCAGCTATGAAATTTAAAGGGATATTACACTTTTATTGTTTGACTTTAAGCATTATTAAAATCACTGCTCCTGAAAAAACTGCCATTTTTAAAACTTTTTTTGCATTGATCCATGTCCCCTGGGGCAGGACCCAGGTCCCCAAACACTTTTTATGACAATAACTTGCATATAAGCCTTTAAAATTAGCACTTTTGATTTCTCCCATAGACTTTTAAAGGGTGTTCTGCGGCATTCAAATTGTTCGCTGTTCGGCGAACTGGCGAACAGCCGATGTTCGAGTCGAACATGAGTTCAACTCGAATTCGAAGCTTATCCCTACTCAGCAGTTAAGCGAGGAAACTTGAAGAGCTAAGGTGGATGCCATGGGGTGGGGAGTATGTAATGGCAGGCTGCGAGAGGGAGTCGACCACTGTATATCGTGAGAGCTGTGGACAGTATATCAAACAGAAGGGGAGGGTGAAGGATAAGAGGGAAGGGGGGAAGAGCAAGGGTACAAAGTGTGAAAAAAAAAATTTACCAACAGTGATGAGGTAGTCCTGCGTACAGGTTTGTCGTCCTGATAGAGCAGGCTAATCAGAGAAAGTATCTGAGTTGGCCAGGCTGTTGGAATCTGGGGACTGAGCCCTGAAAGGTGGGGAAACAGTGCCTTCTAGTGACCGTAGGGGGGAAATAACATAGATCTCTAGAAATAGGCATAACTAAATTAAACATTGAAAACAGAATCAGTGAATCCTAGTGCAGGGAACGTGGCAACACACGTAGGGGGCTTACCCGCCCTGGCCTAGAGATAAAGTTAACCTTCTAAATATAACATATATGTTGACAGGTAAATCTGTGGGGACCCCCTGCGGCTCTAAAGGAGGCTATCCCGGGTGGTCTGGAGGAATGGCCTCTATCAAGAGGGTCCCTCTCAGTCTCCCACTTAAATGCAGATAGCAAGTTGTAAACGAAACTAACAACAGTGCCTGTGACGGGTTTAAGGGCCTTCCTCTTCAGCAGGGTTTATTTAGCCAGGTCAGTTAGCAGCATGACTGGGGTGTCATTGAAGAGAATAGAGTCCTGTGTGCATGTAGCTTGCATGATATCATCCTTAATATTGAAGAAATGGATTCTGCAGATGACATCCCTCGGGTAGGCAGGGTTTGGATTGCGGGGCCTCAGTGATCTGTGGACAATTTTGATCGGGGAGTCCTTAGGTTTGGCGAGAATTTGGTTGAATATGGCTGTGACTGCAGTTGCTAAGTCCTTCGGTTCTACCATTTCTGGTACGGATCCTTATATTATTGCATCTGCTTTTGTTCTCTTGGTCGTCCAGGCCATAGAACAGTTGTTGGATTTGTATGGTATGTTCGTGGAGAATCTCCTGTTCAGTGAGTTTTGTAACCAAATCTTCCACTGTGTGTTCAATGCCCTCAATGCGGTGACTAATGTCCCTGCGTAGGTCAGTCAGCTCCTGTTTGTATGATCTCTCCAGTCTGCTGATATAAGATTCTATGTTGTTTTTTGTGGGTAGTGCTTTTATATATGCTTCCATGTCACAGCCATCTCTGGAGTTGTGAGGTGTAGGCGATGGGCTATTAGAGCAGTGGGAGCCATGCTCTGATCCCTGTGGGGAGTGCAATGTCTGTCTGGGGTGTACCTGAGAGGCAGCCTGTGTTGTAGCTGCACGTGTCGCCGCCATCATGGAAGCTGGGGTGGCCTTGACGCCTGGGTCTATTTTCTGGAGATACCGGCTGAATTCACCCGGTTTTTATGCTTCGGTGGGACGGGGAGATGTGCTGCTGCCCCTCCTGCTCATGGGGTGAGATGGATCCCGAGTGTGCCGTTAGTTTGGTGGTGTTTCAGTGCGGCCGGAACGGGAGCTCAGAGGAGACACGTCCTATCTCTCCATGCGCTGGGCCACGCCCCCCCAATTTTGCATTTTTAAAGGCACTTTTCCTTGTTTCATTTTTGGTGTTTTCCAAATTGGTGACATTGATATATGTCCCTTAGGGTGGACCTGGGCCACCGTACCCATTTTAAGGCCAATAACTAGAATATAAGCCAGTCAAGTGGGGACAAACTTAACAAGTCAGTTTACATAGACTGCAATGGTATTTGTTGTATAACTTTTGCCCATGTTAGGCTCTTTGTTTTCCCCCTGAGGGTTTGTCCCATCTGTAATTTTGTAGCATGCTGAATGATGTGCTTAATTTTGGACAGGGGGGTGGCTTATTTTGTACTTGCTGCATTTGAGTTGGTCTGGGCATGCTCGGGGACTTTGTTTTTTTTTTTTTTACAGCTTTTTGTGTGTGAACAGCACTTGGATGTTTCTGGGCAGGACATTAAGGACATTAGGACATTAAGGACATTCTTAACAGGTATACCCACTTTGAAGTTCTGTCTCTACACTGGGTGAACTTGCATTTTGTCTGTTTTATGGACTGCCCATGTGTTTCAATTGCCTCATTAGCACGCAAACCTATGTTATATAAAGCTTGCAAATAGCATTCTTTACCTTGCCCTGAAATAAGGCAAGAATGTGTGTGGGGCCAGCAAGAGAGTACATTTGGGTGTCCTTAAAGAGTTTGTAACACAAGTATTTTCTCTTTGTATTTTGTTTGTTATGTCTTTGCAAAACAGATGTGTTTTAGATCAATTTTTTTTTTTTACTTTGGTTTATTGTATTTTTTTGGGTGGGGGGATATTTTCCCCTGAAATATTTTTAATGTTGTCAATGTGTATCATTTGTAGGTTGTTTCACTTTGATTTAATTGTCTGTGCTGCATTATTTTGCAAAATCTTCCTCAAGATGTTGTGACTAATTAATGTTTAAATCCTTAATAGTTGTTAGTTTGTGGGCGCAGTCCTTTTAACTCCTGTTAATTTCCTCTGCAAAATGGTCAGACCTCAAAACCATATTCTGTTAGTGTCTCAAATTAACATACAGGTGTTTTTTGCTTTCCTTGCTCTTTTCCAAGTCCTGTTTTGTTGACCAATAAAATTTTTAGCAAATTTTAATGTGTTATGTGTTTTGTTAATGTTCATGCAACAGATGTCCCAGCTGCAGCTTAACTAGGCTGATTGGCATGGCAAAACCAAAAAAGGTGTGATTTGTCTAAAAGCTACTTTCCTGGTGCCTTTGTGGTGGCATATGCATGGATTGTGCATATGCTGCCATGGATAGGCACCAGGAAAGGAAAATTACAGAGAGGTAAGCATTCAATTTTCCATTTTAGCGCAGTGGTTCTCAGCCTCAGTCCTCAAGTACCCCCGACAGGACATGTTTTGGGAATTTATCTTAGCTAAAATAGCTCTCCAAAATACAAAGCCATTGACTGATTTAAAGCACCTGTGAAAGATGAAGGAAAACCTGCAAACATGGCCTGTTGGGGGTACTTGAGGACAGGGTTGAGAACCACTGATTTAGAGCACTGAGCTAAAATCTAGTTTAAGACAATCCTATTCTGATTGTGGGCATTTGAGGGAAACCAAGTGAGTGTTAGAACACCTTCTTGTCTTTTTTAGGTTGGGCTTTGTGGCCCTTTTCTGAAAATTGGCCTTTACTTCCTGTCACATAGCCAAACAGGAAGTGAGGGTAAAACCCTACCAATGTCTTTCCTTGGGGACACACAGGTCAATTTAACTAGTGTCCCCATTAGGCAAATTGCATGCCAGCACTTTGTTGTGTACACCCCATATTATTAGGTATTTTGGGGTTTATTAAAGGCAAATCCACTCTGCAATACAAGTGTACTCACTGTAAATCTGAGGGAAAGCACTGGTAATTCTATCATCCAATCAAGTAGAAGCAAAGATGCTGTTTTTGTTTATTTTCCTTGCATGTCCCCCTCAGATCTCCATCAACTGCACTTCCAAGTGCACTTGTAGTGCAAAGTGGATTTGCCTTTAGTAAATAAACCCCAAAGTCCAAGATACCAAATAATTTGGGGTGTACACAGCAAAATGCTAACGTAAAATTTACCTAATGGGGAAACTATTTAGATTGACCAGTGTGTCCCCAAGGAAAGACATTTGTAGGGTTTTATCCTCACTTCCTGTTTGGCTATGTGACAGGAAGTCAATACATTTGGGAGGTGTCTTCACCCTATCAGGGGTGCAGACATCCCCAAAAACTGGCAAGACTTCTAATCCCTCTGCACTCTATCCCCAAGCCAAAAATAAGAAAGGACTTCATTTAGTTTAACTTTGCAAAGACACATTCCTAAGTTCAACTGTGATGCATGTCAATGGCCCATTTAGACCTTGTTTAATAAAAAACACCAGTTGTCTTTCACTAGAAACCTTTGTTAGTCCAGTCCTGGAAATCTGCATCTGCTTTAAAAATTGGGTTCCTGCAGCTAGATGCGCGACCGCTGTGTATTTGAGATGCACAACTGCTGTGTGCACGGAGGTATGTACCCATGGCGCATATCTGGTTCCCGGAAGTGGTGGCCAGCACACAGGAATGACATCACGCCCCTACAGAAAGTTGCTTGTACTGCTGCTAATTTCTTCCCACCACCATGCCCCGCTCACTGTTCTCTAAGGAAGAGATGATTCTTATTTGAAAATTAAGATTTTTTTTTTTTAACATGGGGTGGTGTTTGTGTGGGTCCCTAACACACATTCATACATATTAGGGCCAATTTAGACAGGATCCGATTTACCTACTAGCATGTTTTTAGAGTGTGGTAGAAACCGGAGTACCTGGAGGAAACCCACGCAGGCACAGGGAGAACATGGAAACTCCAGGCAGATGGTTTTGTGGGTGGGATTCGAACCAGCTATGTTTTTTGCTGCTATGTGAAAGTGCTAACCACTACACCATTGTGCTACCCAAATATATATCTATAGCTGTAGGTTCTTGTGTCCACCAGCAGAGAGAAGTTGGGTAGATGCCACACTCCCAATTCTGGAGGCATAATAATGGTCTAGCACAGGGGTCTTCAAACTACGGCCCTCCAGTTGTTCGGGAACTAATATCCCCATCATGCCTAGTCATGTCTGTGAATGTCAGAGTTTTACAATGCCTCATGGGATGTGTAGTTCCGCAACAGCTGGAGAGCCATAGTTTGAAGATTCCTGATCACTCTAGCATGTCTTGAAAAAAGGTGGTTTCTCATGTGCCTTGTATAATGCCCAAGAAATATTGTTAGGAAAATACAAGTGGGTCATGGCACATCTACATTACAAATTTGGCATTTAAGACGGTCTTGAACTATGAAATCTGATTGGCCAATCTCTGTACAATTCGGTATTTCAGCAAGATAGGTAATAGGAAAACGAACTTGAACAATTAATTCAAATTATAGGAAATCAAACAGGCTCTTGCACTAAATCAAATTGATCTAACTGATTGCAGTGTATGGTCACCTTTAAAGATCAAAATCTGAAAATATAAATGTATTGGGTTTAGAAACACTTCTCTGTTCCTTGTAATGTATTGAAAGATTTGGGTAAAAATAGAAAAAAAACACATTTGAAAGATATATTAGAAGTAATAGGAGTGAGATTAGCATCAAAAGAGTTAATTAACTGAGAACACTTACTAATTGCCTAACAAGACACATCCAATGAGATGAAATTAACCAATTGTATTGGGAGTGCGCTATTATCAATGAGAAAACCGCAGTTAGCACCAGTTGCAGTTTACATATTTATTATAGTTTTGCGCTTCAATGTGCGCAGGTTCGCATGTTCGGTTAATGACTTTTCCAGTGCACCAATTAAGGTATGAACTGGCACAATGCATTCTTCTTAGTAAATCAGCTCTTTAGTGTCATGAGAGCATTTCAGTCCCTGTGGAGAAACAAGCCACAACTTTGGCTTTAGAAGAAGAGGAGGTGAAATTACCAGACTGGTCTGAGGACTGCATCAAGAAAGTCATGTATACAGTATTTAGACAATCCAGAGGGGAACTTTGTGGGGAGTGGCGGAGGTTTTTTTTTTTCTAAATCTCAGTGCAAGGATCTTAACTTGATAATAGACCAGTGAACTGTCTGAAGTTAGTTTAAACTCTGCCTCTGTATACATGAAGGTTTCCCTTATTAGTACCAAAACACGTAGGTTGCACGTAGTATTACACCCTCCCACATGTTATTTCCTGTGAATATGTGAATTTCAGTGTGAATTTAAAAACCATTGATAGATTAAGCTGTATATAAGAAATAAGGTATACCTGTCTTGGTGGATATCTGCCCTTCTGGACATGGGGCACAGTCATAGCAGCAAGAGTGGATTGAAGATCCTGGCTTTTTTCTATATCCGGACAAACAAGCGTCTACACACAGTGATTCCAGCTTCTAAAAGGAAGTGAAAAAAATTAAGTTTACTTGTGGGAAATAAGATTGGAGATTCAGTAGAAATGTGTTGCAAAACATTACCGTATCTCCTTTGCTTCTATTGCACTTTAAAGTGCGTGCAAGGGGCGTGATTTGGCTGCTACCGGGAATGGCTGCCTGAGTCCACTGCTCTGACTTAGCGGGGAGAGATTTTAGCAACACACAGCTGCATCTGCCTCTCTATGGGCATAGAAACCCCAAATATGTACAGTATCTCACAAAAGTGAGTACACCCCTCACATTTTTGTAAATATTTTATTATATCTTTTCATGTGACAACACTGAAAAAATGACACTTTGCTACAATGTAGTGAGTTTACAGCTTGTATAACAGTGTAAATTTGCCATCCCCTCAAAATAACTGAACACACTGCCATTAATGTCGATACCACTGGCCACAAAAAGTGAGTACACCCCTAAGTGAAAATGTCCAAATTGAGCCCAAAGTTTCAATATTTTGTGTGGCCACCACTATTTTCCAGCACTGCCTTAACCCTCTTGGGCATGGAGTTCACCAGAGCTTCACAGGTTGCCACTGGAGTCCTCTTCCACTCCTCCATGATGACATCACAGAGCTGGTGGATGTTAGAGACCTTGCGCTCCTCCACCTTCCGTTAGAGGATGCCCCACAGATGCTCAATAGGGTTTAGTTCTGGAGACATGCTTGGCCAGTCCATCACCTTTACCCTCAGCTTCCTTAGCAAGGCAGTGGTCATCTTGGAGGTGTGTTTGAGGTTGTTATCATGTTGGAATACTGCCCTGTGGCCCAGTATCCGAAGGGGATCATGCTCTGCTTCAGTATGTCACAGTACATGTTGGCATTCATGGTTCCCTCAATGAACTGTAGCTCCCCAGTGCCGGCAGCACTCATGCAGCCTCAGATCATGACACTCCCACCACCATGCTTGACTGTAGGCAAGACACACTTGTCTTTGTTCTCCTTACCTGGTAGCTGCCACACACACTTTGACACCATCATAACCAAATAAGTTTATCTTGATCTCATCAGACCACAGGACATGGTTCCAGTAATCCATGTCCTTAGTCTGCTTGTCTTCAGCAAACTGTTTGCGGGCTTTTATGTGTATCATCTTTGGAAGAGGCTTCCTTCTGGGATGACAGCCATGCAGACCAATTTGATGCAATGTGCGGCGTATGGTCTGAGCACTGACAGGCTGACCCCCCACCCCTTCAACCTCTGTATGCTTTACACACTCATATGTCTATTTCCCAAAGACAACCTCTGGATATGACGCTGAGCACGTGCACTCAACTTCTTTGGTCGACCATGGCGAGGCCTGTTCTGAGTGGAACCTGTCCTGTTAAACGACTGTATGGTCTTGGCCACTAAGGATGAGCTGAACACCCCCCGGTTGGGTTCGCCTTGAGTCCTGAGTGCCTCCGGGTTAGGGTTACAGTCAGAGAGGCGGCCTGGATTGCCATCACCCATGGATTGCTGTACCACGGGCGACGGCAATCAAGGCTGCCTCCCCAATTGGTCACACATGTGCGGGTCAATTGTGCATGCGCAGTGCAGAGAGGTGGACCCGGTGACGTCATACATCGGTGTCAGCAGACCTAATGGCGTGAGCCGGGTTGGAGCTATTTAAGAGCACTTACATCGGTCTTCATTTAGACGGCTGTAACCCGGGGCACTCATGACTCAAGGCTACTCATGCTAAGGTTCACTTTATCACCCTAACTACCTACTGTGATGGGAAGTCTGCATACCTATCAGCAGCACCTCCCAAGTGGTGACGGTTGCTGCTGCAGACTCAAAACCCCACACATCCTACTCTGTGCTTCTGGATGAAGTGCTCAGTTTGGTGCACGAGCCTTGTTCTACCAAATGGAATGTTTAGCCTTGCACTGATGGAATGATACTGCCATCAGCCCTCTGCCTGGGACCCCCGGGTTTTTATACACTATATTGACATATTAGGTGGGTTTGGACCATTTATTTATTCCCCTTTACCTTTATCTCAGTCCTTCTTGCACTCCCCTTTTCTTTCCTTTCTCTCCCCCTCTCCCCCTCCTCCTCTCCCCCCAAAACTTCTTTTTCCCCAATAACCCTTTCCTCTTTTCCTCCTTTCTTTTTCTCTTGGTCTCTTCATTCCTAATCTTCCCTTTTTTCTTCCTCTATTTTTTTCTCTCCTTTTTCTCCCTTCTCTCTGGTCTCTCCCCCCTCTCCCTTTTCTTCCCCCCTTCCCCTCCCTCTCCCTCCTACCCCCTTTCTTTCCCCTTTATTCTCCTCTTTCTCCCTCCACCCCCATCCCTCCTCCCTCATTCCCCCCCCCCTCCTTTTCCGCCTCCCCTTTTTCTCTCCTCCCTTCCCCCTCCTTCCTTCTTTCCTTTTCCCCCTTTTTTTTCTTTTCTTTTCTCCCCTTCTTATCTCTGTTTTTTTCCCCTCTTCCTTCCCATTCACTATCTCTTCTCTCTTTCTTTCCCCTCTTTTCTTCCTTCCTTCCCCCTCCCCTCATTTTTCTATTCTCTGTTTTTCATTTTTCATTATCCTTTAACCACTTCAGCCCGGACCATTTGGCTGCCTAAAGACCAGAGGACTTTTTCCAATTTGGTACTGCATCACTTTAACTGCTAATTGTGCAGTCATGCAATGCTGTACCCAAACGAAATTTGCGTCCTTTTCTTCCCACAAATAGAGCTTTCTTTTGATGGTATTTGATCACCTCTGCCGTTTTTATTTTTTGCGCTATAAACGGAAAAAGACCGAACATTTTGAAAAAAAATTATATTTTCTACTTTTTGTTATAAAAAAATCCAATAAACTCAATTTTAGTCATACATTTAGGCCAAAATGTATTCAGCCACATGTCTTTGGTAAAAAAAATGTCAATAAGCGTATATTTATTGGTTTGCGCAAAAGTTATAGCGTCTACAAGCTAGGGTACATTTTCTGGAATTTACACAGCTTTTAGTTTATGACTGCCTATGTCATTTCTTGAGGTGCTAAAATGGCAGGGCAGTACAAAACCCCCGCAAATGACCCCGTTTTGGAAAGTAGACACCCCAAGGAAATTGCTGAGAGGCATGTTGAGCCCATTGAATATTATTTTTTTTGTGCCAAGTGATTGAATGACAAAAAAAAATTACAAAAAGTTGTCACTAAATGATATATTGCTCACACAGGCCATGGGCATATGTGGAATTGCACCCCAAAATACATTCAGCTGCTTCTCCTGAGTACAGGGATACCACATGTGTGGGACTTTTTGGGAGCCTAGCCGCGTACGGGGCCCCGAAAACCAATCACCGCCTTCAGGATTTCTAAGAGTGTAAATTTTTGATTTCACTCCTCACTACCTATCACAGTTTTGAAGGCCATAAAATGCCCAGATGGCACAAACCCCCCCCAAATGACCCCATTTTGGAAAGTAGACACCCCAAGCTATTTGCTGAGAGGCATGTCGAGTTCATGGAATATTTAATATTTTGACACAAGTTGCGGGAAAGTGACATTTTTTTTTTTTTTGCACAAAGTTGTCACTAAATGATATATTGCTCACACAGGCCATGGGCATATGTGGAATTGCACCCCAAAATACATTTAGCTGCTTCTCCTGAGTATGGGGATACCACATGTGTGGGACTTTTTGGGAGCCTAGCTGCGTACGGGGCCCCGAAAACCAATCACCGCCTTCAGGATCTCTAAGGGTGTAAATTTTTGATTTCACTCTTCACTACCTATCACAGTTTTGGAGGCCATGGAATGCCCAGGTGGAAAGTAGACACCCTAAGCTATTTGCTGAGAGGCATGGTGAGTATTTTGCAGCTCTCATTTGTTTTTGAAAATGAAGAAAGACAAGAAAAAACATTTTTTTTTCTTTTTTCAATTTTCAAAACTTTGTGACAAAAAGTGAGGTCTGCAAAATACTCACTATACCTCTCAGCAAATAGCTTGGGGTGTCTACTTTCCAAAATGGGGTCATTTTGGGGGGTTTTGTGCCACCTGGGCATTCCATGGCCTCCGAAACTGTGATAAGCAGTGAAGAGTGAAATCAAAAATTTACGCCCTTAGAAAGCCTGAAGGCAGTGCTTGGTTTTCGGGGTCCCGTACACGGCTAGGCTCCCAAAAAGTCTCACACATGTGGTATCCCCGTACTCAGGAGAAGCAACAGAATATATTTTGGGGTGTAATTTCACATATTCCTATGGCATGTTTGAGCAATATATCATTTAGTGACAACTTTGTGCAAAAAAAAAAAAAATGTGTCTCTTTCCCGCAACTTGTGTCACAATATAAAATATTCCATGGACTAGACAAGACTCTCAGCAAATAGCTTGGGGTGTCTACTTTCCAAAATGGGGTCATTTTGGGGGGGTTTGAACTGTCCTGGCATTTTATGCACAACATTTAGAAGCTTATGTCACACATCACCCACTCTTCTAACCACTTGAAGACAAAGCCCTTTCTGACACTTTTTGTTTACATGAAAAAATAATTTTTTTTTGCAAGAAAATTACTTTGAACCCCCAAACATTATATATTTTTTTAAAGCAAATGCCCTACAGATTAAAATGGTGGGTGTTTCATTTTTTTTTCACACAGTATTTGCGCAGAGATTTTTCAAACACACTTTTTTAAATTTTAATGCACTAAAACACACTATATTGCCCAAATGTTTGATGCAATAAAAAAGATGATCTTAGGCCGAGTACATGGATACCAAACATGACATGCTTTACAATTGCGCACAAACGTGCAGTGGCAACAAAATAAATACATTTTTAAAAGCCTTTAAAAGCCTTTACAGCTTACCACTTTAGATTTACAGAGGAGGTCTACTGCTAAAATTACTGCCCTCGATCTGACCTTCGCGGTGATATCTCACATGCATGGTACAATTGCTGTTTACATTTGACGACAGACCGCCGCTTGCGTTCGCCTTAGCGCGAAAGCAGGGGGGGACAGGGGTGCTTTTTTTTTTTTTTTTTCTTTATTATTGTTTTGCTTTTTTATCTTATTTTTAAACTGTTCCTTTCATTTTTTTAAATTATTTTTATTGTTATCTCAGGGAATGTAAATATCCCCTATGATAGCAATAGGTAGTGACAGGTACTCTTTTTTGAAAAAATTGGGGTCTATTAGACCCTAGATCTCTCCTCTGCCCTCAAAGCATCTGACCACACCAAGATCGGTGTGATAAAATGCTTTCCCAATTTCCCAATGGCGCTATTTACATCCGGCGAAATCTAAGTCATGAAATGCTCGTAGCTTCCGGTTTCTTAGGCCATAGAGATGTTTGGAGCCACTCTGGTCTCTGATCAGCTCTATGGTCAGCTGGCTGAATCACCGGCTGCATTCTCAGGTTCCCTGTTGAGACAGGAGAGCCAGAGAAAAACACGGAAGACGGTGGGGGGGCATTCCCTCCCACTGCTTGTAAAAGCAGTCTAGAGGCTAATTAGCCGCTAGGATTGCTTTTACATGAAAGCTGACCGCTGGCTGAAAAGAATGATACCAAGATGATACCTAAACCTGCAGGCATCATTCTGGTATAACCACTCAAAGTTGTGAATGGCGTACCTGAAGACAAAAAAATGGTTAACAATAAAACACAGTAAACAGTAAAGTATAACAAATTGGATACCTGAAAAGCAAACATGATAAAACATAATAACAATAAAACATTGCAGAATAGAATACAGTAAAAAAGAGCAGAACAATAGAGAGAGAATAGAGAGAGAGAGAGAACAATAAAACGACAAGTATTTTTTTTTTATTTTATATATATATATATATATATATATATATATATATATATATATATATATATATATATATATATATATATATTTTTACACTTTTTTTTGTAACTAACTTTTATAACTGTAACTGGTTCCAGGTTCGGGTCTCTCAAAATGCGATGGCATCTTGGGAGACCCTGTGAAAGTGTGCCTAGTCTGTGCAATGCTGTACCCTATGCTAATACTCAACTAGTGAATGGTAGCGTTCAAAACATTCACCAATGCAAAGACCAGGATTATCAGGACAGGAGGGACAATAATAGCGGGTGTCATGCCTATATTCGCGCTTGCTGCAGACACATCTTTTTTGGGGGGGTTCGCTGGGTAGGGGTACTCGGGAGGACATAAAGAAAATGCCTCTCATGCAGCCGACTGCATTTGGTTGGGGATGTGAATGGGGGAAGTACGGGTGCTGCAGAAGTGGTGGGTTCCCAATTAGGATTGGCAAATGCAGCAGGAAGGGCATTATGGGCACGACAGGCCTGTTTGTCTTTTTCTTGGTGGCAGCGGGACACTACTTGTGCTTGCCACCTCACCAGCTTGAACTGCACTTATGGGACCCTCCACGTCACCAAGTGTTACTGCAGTGCTGGTTTGACTACGACCGGGGTGTACTATTCCGCTGGTGCTTGCCAGTTCTACAAAACGCTACCAAAAAAACTGTTAGCGATCGCAGGGATCAGGCCTGACTCTGCGAACGCTGCAGTTATGCGTTTAGTGTTTTGTAAGTGACAGTGATCGATCGATACTGCACTTGGGTGGGCTGGGCTGGGCTGGGCGGAGGGGCAAAACGCAGGTGCTAGCAGGTATCTGGGCTGATCCCGCTAACACTGCATTTTTGGGAACCCTAAACTGCTGGGGACGCTAGTATAGATCTGATCGGATCAGATATTGATCCGTACAGATACTATACCACTAAGGGAGGCGTATGCTGCGTGCGTGGGTGTTAGCGGTACTGGCGCTAATCTGACGCTGCCTGGGGCAACGCATATCACCGCCGGGCGATCAGGGGGCTAAACCTTTATTCGGTAATAAACGGCGGGTGCCCTGACACTATAAAAAATAAACGAACTAACCAGCGTCACCCGTAACGGTTATACGGTGATCAGCGGTGAAAGGGTTAACTAATGGGCATCAAGGGGTTAAAACATTTATTCGGTAGTATATGGGGGTCCCTGTCGCTATAAAACGCTGACGGCAAACCTAAATATTTACCTCCCTAACTAGCGTCACCAGCGACACTAATACAGCGATCAGAAAAATGATTGCTTAGTGACACTGGCGACGGGGGGGTGATCAAGGGGTTAAAACTTTATAAGGGGGGGTTAGGGGGTACCCTAGACCTAAAGGGGGCTAACAGTAACTGTCCTAACACAGTAACTGTCACAAACTGACACCATGCAGTAATCAGAAAAAAAAAAAACTGCTTGGTGTCAGTGTGACGGGGGGGGGGGGTGATTGGGGGGTGATCAGGGGGGTCGGGGGGTAAAGGGGGGTGTTTTGTGTGCCTGGCATGTTCTACTGTGTGTGTAGTGTGTTACACTCACATTGCAGTCTTCTCTCCTCGGCGCCGGAACGGAAAATACCGAGCCGAGGAGAGATGACATAATTTCCTTTGCTGCTGTTTAGCATACAGCAGCAGAGGAATGATTTGATTGGCCGGCGGCGATCGCGAGGGGGGGGGCCACGAATGGATGGTCTCCCCCTCACCTCCGATCGCCGCTGGACAAAAGCTGACCACCTCGGGCACCGGGGGGGTCCGATCGGACCCCCCGCCCGCGGGAAACAGATCACGTACATGTACGTGATTCTGCCTGCCCGTGCCACTTTGCCGACGTACATCGGCGTGAGGCGTTCCTTAAGTGGTTATCTTCTATCTATGGTTCGCCACCCTGTGTCCAATGGATTATCACATTGTGCTGTAGCTGCCTACAGGCAACTAACTTTATATATTATTACTTTATTTTATTACTCTTCTTTAAAATTAGAATATCCACGCCCTCAAGTGCCTCTTGTGTCAGCCGTGGGGGGATCACCTGTGGGTGCCTCAATAGGTACTGCTTTGTACTCCACTGGTCCCCATTGATAAGCAACACACGAACAAATAGGAACCTCCACAAAGGCTCAAACTTATCTTGCATACACAGTCACACAAATCTTGTCGGAAATTCCGAACGTCCAGAACGCGGTGACGTACAACACGTACGACGAGCTGAGAAAAATGAAGTTCAAAAGCCAGTGCGGCTCTTCTTCTTGATTCCGAGCATGCGTGGAACTTTGTGCGTCGGAATTGTGTACACACGATCGGAAATTACAACAACGGATTTTGTTGTGGGAAAATTTGAGATCCAGATCTCAAATTTTGTGTGACGGAAATTCCGATGGAAAATGTCCGATGGAGCCTACACACTTTCAGAATTTCCGACAACAAGCTCACATCAAACATTTTCCATTGGAAAATCCGACCGTGTGTACGGGGCATATGTGTTCTACTGTATATAGTTTTGTTTATTTTTATTAATTTTTTTGTCATTAAATATTTAAATGATTTTTGAATATGTAACTATGAGAATGTACTTACCTTACAGATGGTGTAATTGACTCCTCCAGAGGAAGCGACTACAGTCGCGAAACATGTAGGGGACCACGTCAAGACATTAATCTCAGCTCCCCTTACTACCAATGGGGTTCGCCTGTTCCTTTGGAACCATTTGTATTTACCATGTACAGTTGTCATTAACTGTTTATCAATTTATGTACAATTGCTTTTAATCATGTCTTTTTCTTAAATAAATTTAATTTTATTCCATTCCCTTGCTCTATCTATGGGTACCGTGATAGTCCTAATTCCTTTCTAAACCAGGGGCATGCTTGGAGCAGCCCCAGGTGTTTTTCTCCAATAGCCCTCCAGAACAAGTTAGATCAATTCAGTAGGATTGCCCTGTATACAATTAACTAATCCAAATCTAGAATTATTACAATCTGTTTAGACAATCATGCTAAAGCACAAATTTCACACTATTCTCATGGACACCTACCTCTTCTCTTACTTATTTAAGTATACACCTGTTGTCACCAAGCTCTGGCATTCTTTGATACAACTACAACATTTTAGTGATGAAACTGACCAAACTATGTGAGGACTTTAAAGCTACATTTGCATCCTGGACTGGGCACTGTATATAGCACTAAAATGTTTCTGCTCCCACATGTCTTACCGTATATACTCGAGTATAAGTCGAGATTTTCAGCCATTTTTTTGGGGCTGAAAGTGCCCCCTCGACTTATACTCGAGTCACCGCCATCTGCCTACAGTACATGATCAGCGTGTCATGTAGACAGACGGTGGCCAGTGTGTGATACATACCATTCGGCGGCCATTCACTGTTCAAAAGCCGCGCCTCCTCCTCGTCTGTGATAGGCAGAAAACTCCATTTCCCAGCAGTCAGTGTACAGCCTATCACGGACATTCTCTCATCCTCGTCCGTGGTATGAGGATGAGAGAATGTCCGTGATAGGCTGACCACTGACTGCTGGGAAATGGAGTGTTCTGCCTATCACGGACGAGGAGGAGGCGCGGCTTTTGAACAGTAGAATGGCCGAATGGTATTATCACATGCTGATCGATGCAGAGCGGCACACAGAGGCATGCACAGGACACAGGTAGGATGAACACATACACAGGACATATGCACACATACACAGGGACACATGCACAGGACACATGCACAGGACACATACACAGGGACACATGCGCAGGACACATGCACAGGACACATGCACAGGACACATGCACAGGACACAGGTAGGTGACACATGCACAGGACACATGCACAGGACACATATACACAGGACACATGCACAGGACACAGGGAGGTATACAGCTGCAGATGGGCATTGTTGACCCTCTTTTTCCACTTACAATAGCTGCTGCAATTCTCACCCTCGTCTTATACTCGGGTCAATAAGTTTTTCCCATTTTTTTGTGGTAAATTAGGGCCTCAACGTATACTTGGATCAACCTATACTTGAGTATATTCAGTATCTTTGTTCAGGATTTTACCTTTACTGTTTCTTCCATCGCATTGCTATAATATCCAAAATATCCTCAATACCTTTATATGGGGGAAACAGAGACCCCGTGTTCAATCTTCCGTACTCTGTGTCCATAGGAAGTACTCTGGTATGGGTGCACCTGACATTTACCTGTACTATAAGGCTACTATCCTAGCGCAAACCAAATATTGGTGGTCCTCTTCATCAGCTATTTCCTGTAAACAACTGGAGACACATATGTTAGGGTTTAACCCTAAACTTGTATGCCTCTCCATCTTGTGTCAACAATGTAGTAAATCATTAATGGTCGCCCTGATGGCCACCTTCAGGGTATGGAACTCTGTTATACAGTCCTCAAAGGGCATATCTCATTCTGCGTTGCAGTACTTACCTCTACTGTCTCTTCATCTGGCATTATCGGACTTGGACCTCAATTTTTACTTGGCATGTGCTACATTAGTGATCTATTTTTCTATGGAATTCTGGGAGCGAGAATTATACTTCAATATATCTACATCACAATGACATGCTATAACTAGGAAGCCCCTCCAAGCATCCAAAAATATATTACACTGGGAATGGGCGAAAAAGCTACTACATAAGTAGTATCATACTCCACATAAATTAGCCACACTTTTTCAAAATCAGTCTCCACTTTGTTGGAGACAGTGTGGCCAAAGTGGAACTTCACTACATATTTGGTGGCACTGTCCGCAATTAACTTGTTTTTGGATTGAGGTATTTAACTTTATCTCTTCTCTTACCCATATTTCTTGCACCCCTGATCCAAGATTAGTGCTCTTGGGAGTAAGTATTGAGCAGTGACCTGTTTAATTTCACATGTTTATCACCCATACATTTATTGCGGCCAAGCTGGCAATAGCGAAATTGTGGAAGGGCGCAAAAACGCCTTCCTTAGCAACAGTAATCCTCCTACTGAACAATAATGCTGTGCATGAGTTCCTTTTTGCTAAGGCCCATTTGAGATTAGCCAATTTTCAGCGACAGTAGACCCCTTGGCTGCTTGACCATAGATGCATTACCCTTACTTGAATTTAGATTATGGGCTGTCAATAATGGTGCCTATCTAACCTGATTTTTCTATGCAGGATATATTTCTATTTCTATACATTTGGTTTTGCCTAATATATGGATAATACACAAAAAGGTCTCTCAGGAAATATGGTAGTGTAGCTATACCACTTTTTACTACTTATTTCCATTGTATATAACCTCCTGTGTTGCTAATATCTCAATCATCTTTGTTTTAAAGCGGAGTTCCACCCACATTTTATCACTCCTCCCCATGCAGCACTAATCTGCATCCGTAAAAGGAATTGGCAATTTATTTTATTTTTGTTGTTCACTTATCATTTATGCCTATATCTAATTTCACTTCCTCCTTTAGGGGCCACGGTGCCGTACATCATTTCCGGCTTTGTATTGCTCCTGGGAGATTTTGGTCAGCTTGACATGGCACTGCTCCCATAACATTTAAAGTGATTGTAAAGGCTCCTTTTGTTGTTGTTTAAATAGGGGCTGGAGGAACCAGGCTGTGTGTGGCCTGACCTGCCTGTAAGATGTGATATGGTGCTACTGTCCGTGACAGTGGCAGCCCAAATGAGGGGCTAATGTGGCCACCAAGCTGTGGAACTACAAGACTCAGCAATCTGCCTGAGTAACGCCAGTGAAGTTCCCAGGACTGAGGCCCCTGGAGCTGGTGTGGCTGACAACTAACCCTGAACAACCATCTGTACAGAGTGTATCATGTACTTGGTGGCGGGAGAAGAAAGGTGAACCTATGTCAGAGAAAGAACTAAAAGGACCGTGAGACCCCCCTCTCCATGTGTATTGTTCAAAGGGCTGGAATCACCAGGCTACGCGAGCCCTGCCACACCTGATCTATATTGTGCTAACGTACGTGATGTAGCAACCCAAATGATGGGCTGAAATGAGGCAACCAAGTTGTGGAACTACAAGACCCAGTGGTTGCATTAGTGACACCATTGAGATGTCCAGTACTATGGCCCCTGGTGCTGGAATGCTGATAGTTGGTCAAACCAACACCATGGACTGACCTAGTGATACATCATGCACGTGGGGGTCAGGTGACTAAGTAAAACCCCCAAAGACAATGGTGCAGCAGATCCTGACAGAGCAACCTGCAGTGACAGATCCATAAATCACTGGGCCAATGACTCCCCCATGGTATAGCACCTACATGCCCCCCCACTGACATCCTGGCCCTGCACCTACCTTCAAAAGACCACTGCATGCTTAGGTGCAATACACGCGGTAGGTACCTGTACCGATAGTTGAGCCACCAAGCAGCATGGGCCACCCAAAGTGAACTGAAAATGAGGAGAGCGTCCACACAGCAACCCCCCCGCCGTCCGATACCCGGAAATTATGTCACTGACTCCTTCCCTTCAGATAAGGAATAAGCAAAGATTCCCCTGCGATACATGCGCTGTAACACCCGCCTAACAGCCGAGAAACACTGATCAGATGAAAGCTGTCTGGGGGGGCAGAGTGTCCGCACTGCCAGAAAGAGAAACCACACTGAGCTTGTCCCGGAACCAGAAGTGGCGTATCAACTGCTTCCTCCAACCAGGAAACGCTAGCTGACGAGTGTGTAGGGAAGTAGGGGGATTATAAGCCCCAGACTCCTCCTACAAACTTAGGCTAGCCAATGGCCAGCCTTCCAACATATAATGTTTGGGGGTTATAAGTAATTTTCTAGCAAAAAATAGGGATTTTAACTTGAAAGTAGGGATGAGCTGAACACCCCCGGTTTGGTTTGCAGCAGAACATTCGAACAGGCAAAAAATTTGTTTGAACACGCGAACACCGTTAAAGTCTATGGGACATGAACATGAATAATCAAAACTGCTCATTTTAAAGGCTTATATACAAGTTATTGTCATAAAAAAGTGTTTGGGGACCTGGGTCCTGCCCCAGGGGACATGTATTAATGCAAAAAAGCATTTTAAAAATGGCTGGTTTTTCGGGAGCAATGATTTTAATAATGCTTAAAGTGAAACAATAAAAGTGAAATATTCCTTTAAATTTTGTACCTGGGGGTGTCTATAGTATGCCTGTAAAGTGTCGCATGTTTCCCGTGTTTAGAACAGTCTGAGAGCAAAATGACGTTTCTAAAGGAAAAAAAGTCATTCAAAACTACTCGCAGCTGTAATGAATTGTCGGTCCCGGCAATACAGATAAAAGAAGTCATTGAAAAAAATGGCATAGGATTCCCCCAGTTCATTACCAGTCCCTTTGGGTCCGGTATGAATATTAAGGGGAACCCCAAACCAACATTGAAAAAAAAAATTGCGTGGGGGTCCCACCAAATTCCATACCAGGCCCTTCAGGTCTGGTATGGTTTTTAAGGGGAACCTCGTTCCAAAATTTAAAAAGAAATGGCGTGGGGGTCCCCATCAAAAGGGGAACCCCGCGCCAAAATAAAAAAAAAATGGCGTGGGGGTCCCCCAAAATCCATACCAGACCCTTATCCGAGCACGCAACCTGGCAGGCCACAGGAAAAGAGGGGGGACAAGAGAGCGCCCCCCCTCCTGAACCGTACCACATGCCACATGCCCTCAACATGGGGAGGGTGCTTTGAGTTAGACCCCCAAAGCACTTTGTCCCCATGTTGATGGGGACAAGGGCCTCATCCCCACAACCCTTGCCCGGTGATTTTAAGAGGAACCCCATGTCATTTTTTTAATTTTGGCACGGGGTTCCCCTTAATATCCATACCAGACCTGAAGGGCCTGGTATGAAATTTGAGGGAACCCCCACGCAATTTTTTTTTTCAATTTTGGTTCGGGGTTCCCTTTAATATTCATACCAGACCCAAAGGGACTGGTAATGGACTAGTGGGATCCCATGCCGTTTTTTTCAATGACTTCTTTTATCTGTATTGCCAGGACCGACAATTCATTATAGCCGCAAATAGTTTTAAATTAATTTTTTTCCTTTAGAAATGTCATTTTGCTCTCGGACTATTCTAAACACGAGAAACATGTGACACTATACAGGCATAGTATAGACACCCCCAGGTATGAAATTTGAAGGAATATTTCACTTTTATTGTTTCACTTTAAGTATTATTAAAATCACTGCTCCCGAAAAAACTGCAGTTTTTAAAAGTTTTTTTTGCATTGATTCATGTCCCCTGGGGCAGGACCCGGGTCCCCAAACACTTTTTATGACAATACCATGCATATAAGCCTTTAAAATTAGCACTTTTGATTTCTCCCATAGACTTTTAAAGGGTGTTCCACGGCTTTCGAATTTGCTGCGAACACCCCAAATTGTTCGCTATTCGGCGAACAGGTGAACACCCGATGTTCGAGTCGAACTAGCGTTCGACTCAAACATCGGGCTCATCCCTACTTGTAAGCAACAAATGTCAGAAATAGGCTTAGGCATGAAAGGGATATGATGATCGTCATAGACAAGCTGACATCTCAATTTTAACATAGCTATGGTTTCTTTAAGCATTTAGACTATGTGTACGAACCCGAACTACAATATTCTGTATTGTTGCTAAATATTGGTATGTATAATGATGATAATGCATTAATCTAATTTTGTTATTTTGGTGTGTTCTCTTTAAAATCTTAATAAAGAGATAAAGTAAAAAAAAAATGCATGCAAACCCAAAATTCAAATTTCAGTAGAGCTACCAACATGCCTCACTGTGTACAGTCTGGAGATCCTGCCAGAAACAACACTTCTTATTTCAGGCAGACAAAACTAAGCCACTGACCCACACTGGAGGAGTACTCATGGCCAACTTACAATGCTCCTGATAATTATGAGGCAGTTATTTAGCGTTGCTGCTACAGGAAGAGCTGCTACTGATGTGATCTCCTGATAAGAAACTGCAAAGAATTCACAAAAAATTAATCGTGTAAGAAGACTGATTACAGGGAGACATGATGCCTAACATACTGAAGAAAAATATATATTTGGGGCTTTCATGCACTTTAATCACTTCAGCCCCTGAAGATTTGGCTGCTCAATGACCAGAGCATTTTTTGCGATACGGCACTGCGTTGTTTTAACTGACAATAGCGTGGTCATGCAACATTGTACCCAAACAAAATTGATGTCCTTTCCCCCACAAATAGAGCTTTCTTTTGGTGGTATTTAATCACCTATGCGGTTTTTATTTTTTGCGCTATGAACAAAAAAAGAGTGACAATTTTGAAAAAAACACAATATTTTTTACTTTTTGTTAGAATAAATATCCCCAATTTTTTTTTAAAAAGCAAATTTTTTTCTCAGTTTAGGCTGATATGTATTCTTCTACATATTTTTGGTAATAAAATTGCAATAAATGTATATTGATTGGTTTGCGGAAAAGATAGAGCATCTACAAAAAAGGGGATAGATTTATGGCATTTTTATTATTATTTTTATTATTATTTTTTTTTACTAGTAATGGCAGCGATCGGCGTTTTTTTATCGTGACTGTGACATTATGGTGGACACATTTTTGGGACGATTGACAATTATACAGGGATCAGTGCTATAAAAATGCACTGATTACTGTATAAATGTCACTGGCATGGAAGGGGTTACCAGTAGAGGGCGATCAAGGGGTTAACTGTGTTCCCTGACTGTGTGTTCTAACTGTAGGGGGAGGGGACTAGCTATTAGGAACTCACAATCTGTCTCTCCTCACAGAACAGAGCAGGGATTTGTGAGTTTACACACACACACATCCCTGTTCTGCCTCTCGTGCCTGCTATCGCTCGTGGCCGGTGGCTACGCGACCGTCGGCCAGGAGCATCGGCACCCCCCGCAGTGCAGCGGGCACGTGCGCACACCTGCTATCTTGCTTAAAGAAGCCGACGGCTCGCGGGATTGTGCCGACCTGCCGCAGTATAATGACGGGGGCTAGTCAGCAAGCAGGTAAAGTTTAATAAAAAAGAATTGTGGACTGAATGGTGTCAGCCTTGCCCAATTTTTTATTTTTTAATTTTGAACAGGTATAAAAAAATGCTTTCAATATTATATTTAACAGAGCAAACAGGAGGAGTAAGAGAAGTTCCCTCTCTTTTGGCTTCAACAAGGCTTCGGACAGGCTTTGTTAAAGCTCTCTCAACGCTAGTCAAAGCCGTGTCACTAAATAAAATGATTAGCTTACAGTCCTGTTTACACCTGCTTTTGCTTTGCTTCGGCTTCACTTCAAAAATGATACCCCATGTAGCTTCAGTGGTTCTTCAAAGCATCTTCAAAGCCTCAATAGAAGTCAATGGAAAAGCTCGCTTGAAGCCCCACTGAAGCCCCACCAAAGCCTCATCGA
This sequence comes from Aquarana catesbeiana, assembly GCF_042186555.1. Taxonomy (NCBI): domain Eukaryota; kingdom Metazoa; phylum Chordata; class Amphibia; order Anura; family Ranidae; genus Aquarana; species Aquarana catesbeiana. The sequence continues at coordinate 29,418,750 of NC_133324.1, read as the reverse complement.
AGCTCCACCAAAGCCTCATCGAAGCCCCATCGAAGCTCCACCGAAGCCTCATCGAAGCCCCATCAAAGCTCCACCGAAGCCTCATTGAAGCCCCATCGAAGCTCCACCGAAGCCTCATCGAAGCCCCACTGAAGCTCCACCGAAGCCTCATTGAAGCCCCATCAAAGCTCCACCAAAGCCTCATCGAAGCCCCATTGAAGCCTCATCGAAGCCTCATCGAAGCACCAAGCAAAAGCAAGGTGTAAACAGGACTGTAAGCTAACCATTTTATTTAGTGACAGGTGCTTTGACTGGCATTCAGAGAGCTTTAACAAAGCATGTCCAAAGCCATGTTTTGAAGCAAGTGTAAACTAGCCCTTAACCTCACTGGCGGTATGATTATTTCAGATTTTAGGTGCTGAAAGCAGTACCATTATTTTGCACAGAAATTTGGCGTTTTATATTGTAGGTCTGTAATTCTTAGGAATAATTCACTTAAATCTGTCCAAACAAGAGTCTAGTAGACATCTCGGGTATGATAAAGTTTGAAAAACGAAATAAAAAATTATCATATAATAAATAACTATAAATAATTTTAACAAATAATAATATAATAACTAGAAAAGCTACAATTTCTGGGGAAATTGTGTGAAGTGTTCTTGCCTCCACCAGTAGTCTACAAGCATTATCAAGCCTAGCAGATGAAGGTATGACCACATGCATTTGGGGGTCTCAGCATCTTGACGTAGAATGGAGGTGAAGGTGTGCTATCTGTGTGATGTTAATCAGTGTTTACAAACACTGTTTCCTAGCAACGCTCATGCTCTGTTTTTGCTTCACAACCACTGCTCAATACACAATACACAGGACCATGATAGCTGTAATAACTGTGCAGTACTTCAAACAGTTGTATTTTAAAAACTATAAATCCTACCGTGAAGATCTTTATATTGTGAGAATCACAAGACCCAGACCTAGATTTTGATGTATAGTATGTCTCTGAAATATTAAAATTGAAGGCACAGTCGCAGTTTAGATATTGCCCTTCAAATATGAAGTGGCTAGAGTGGCGTTTCAATGAATGTCAATGGACGGCATGAGTTGCAAACAAATGGTCATATTGTGAAAACTGTCAGGACTATGGCTTAGCCGTGGACATGTTTAGTGGCAGCAGGGATAGCTGAACGTTTTGACATAAGATTTGTGTAGGTGGGCTTGATAATGAGGGAGTGGCGGCAGTTTAGAAATCATGTCCTGATTTTTCAGCTTTTGTCCCCTCCCACTCTAGTTTTGAACATTTCCCCATTCATTCCTATGGGACAAATTTTGCCGCAAAAACAACAATATTTCATAAACCATCCAGCAAAACGTTCCACAAAGTAATAGCACACCAATCGGGAACAATCCGCACGTTTCGGTATATTACTTGTCTATGTAGTGTAAAAACTGTGGGAGGAGTTAGGGTGGTAAATTTGGCTATAATAATAATAATAATACTAGAAAAGGTACAATTTCTGGGGAAATTGTGAAAGTGTTCTTGCCTCTACAACTGGAGTGGGCGGAGTAACTGGGTGGGGTGGAGTGGCTTGAGTAACTGTGAAAAGTGTTAAAAAGCTTAATATTTTAAAAAGTATAAATAGTAGTAAAAAAGTTCCATCATTAGCTGAAAGAGCTGAACATTTTTTTCAAAAGTAATTTTTTTTTTTCAAAAATGAATTTTTTTTTTTCAAAAATGAATTTTTTTTATTCAAAAATGATTTTTTTTTTCTTCAAAAATGATTTTTTTTTTTTCAAAAATGATTTTTTTTTTAAAGTAATTTTTTTTCTCAAAAATATTTTTTTTTTTCAAAAATAATTTTTTTTTTTCAAAAATATATTTTTTTTTCAAAAATATTTTTTTTTCAAAAATAATTTTTTTTTTCAAAAATATTTTTTTTTTCAAAAATAATTTTTTTTTTTTCAAAAATATTTTTTTTTTTCAAAAATTTATATTTTTTTTTTCAAAAATATTTTTTTTTTTTTCATGGGGAGGTCATAATGTTTCAGCTGATCATGGGGTTGTCAGCTTTTGTCACCTCCCGCTCTAGTTTTGAACATTTCACCATTCATTCCTATGGGACCAATTTCACCGCAAAAACTACGATATTTCGTGAACCATTCGGCGAAACGTTCCACAGAGTAATAGCACACCAATTAAATGACATTGAGGCCGGATTCACACTGGTATTTTTCAGCTTTTCACAAAGTTCCACAAGGTAATAGGACACCAATTAAATGACATTGAACATTTTGCAATTCATTCCTATGGGACCAATATTGCCGCAAAAAACTACGATATTTCGTGGACCATTCGGCGAAATATTCCACAAAGTAATAACACACCAATCGGGAACAATCCGCTCGTTTCAGTATATTACTTGTCTCTGTAGTGTAAAAACTGTGGAAGGAGTCTACAAGCATTATCAAGTCTAGCAGATGAAGTCACATGCATTTGGGGTGTCTCAGCATCTTGTGTTTACAACCACTGTTTCCTAGAAACGCTCATGCCCTGTTTATGCTTCCCAAATACTACTTCATCAAAACTGCCCCATCAGAATTACCCCATCAAAACTTCCCCATCATATTCCTCTATTATAAATCAGTACATGGTGTGTCTGTCCCCTCCCCCGGGCTCTGTAATCAGAGCTGAGATGCTCCAGCCACCTCCCCCCCTGTGTATAACAGAAGCTTTGGTAACCATGGCAACAAAACACACACAGTACACTCTGATTAATGGCTAAAATTTCCTGAAATGACCTCTAAACAAATGGCCGTATTTTAAAAACTATACATCCTACAGTGAAGATCTTTATATTGTGAGAATCACAAGACCCAGACCTAGATTTTGATGTATAGTATGTCTCTGAAATATTAAAATTGAAGGCACGGTCGCAGTTTAGAAATTGCCCTTCAAATTTGAAGGGGCTAGAGTGTAGTTTCAATGAATGTCAATGGACGGTGTGAGTTGCAAACAAATGGTCATATTGTGAAAACTATCAGGACTATGGCTTAGCCGTGGACATGTTTAGTGGCAGCAGGGATAGCTGAACGTTTTGGTATAAGATTTGTGTAGGTGGGCTTGAAAATGAGGGAGTGGCGGCAGTTTAGAAATCATGTTCTGATTTTCCAGCTTTTGTCATCTCCCACTCTAGTCTCCCCATTCATTCCTATGGGACCAATTTCGCCGCAAAAACAACGATATTTAGTGAACCATTCGGCGAAACATTCCACAAAATAATAGCACACCATTCGGGAACAATCCGCACGTTTCGGTATATTACTTGTCTATGTAGTGTAAAAACTGTGGGAGGAGTTAGGGTGGTAAATTTGGCTATAATAATAATAAGAACTAGAAAAGGTACAATTTCTGGGGAAATTGTGAAAAGTGTTCTTGCCTCTACAACTGGAGTGGGCGGAGTAACTGTGTGGTTGGAGTGGCTTGAGTAACTGTGAAAAGTGTTAAAAAGCTTAATATTTTAAAAAGTATAAATAGTAGTAAAAAAGTTCCATCATTCGCTGAAAGAGCTGAACATTTTTTTCAAAAGTAATTTTTTTTTTCAAAAATGAATTTTTTTTAATCAAAAATGATTTTTTTTTCTTCAAAAATGATTTTTTTTTCAAAAGTAATTTTTTTTTTTCAAAGGTAATTTTTTTTTTCAAAAATGAATTTTTTTATTTCAAAAATAATTTTTTTTAAAGTAATTTTTTTTTCAAAAATAATTTTTTTTTTCAAAAATTTTTTTTTTTTCAAATATATTTTTTTTTCAAAAATAATTTTTTTTTTTCAAAAATATTTTTTTTTTCAAAAATATATTTTTTTTTTTTTCAAAAATGATTTTTTTTTTTCAAAAATTATTTTTTTACTTTTTTCAAAAATTACTTTTTTTTTCAAAAATATTTTTTTTTTTACATGGGGCGGTCATAATGTTTTGGCTGATCATGGGGTGGTCATAATGTTTTGGCTGATCATGGGGTTGTCAGCTTTTGTCACTTCCCACTCTAGTTTTGAACATTTCGCCATTCATTCCTATGGGACCAATTTCGCCGCAAAAACGTCATTTCGTGGACCATTCTTCAAAACATTCCACAAAGTAATAACACGCCAATCGGGAACAATCCGCTCGTTTCGGTATATTATTTGTCTCTGTAGTGTGAAAACTGTGGGAGGAGTCTACAAGCATTATCAAGTCTAGCAGATGAAGTCACATGCATTTGGAGTGTCTCAGCATCTTGTGTTTACAACCACTGTTTCCTAGCAACGCTCATGCCCTGTTTATGCTTCCCAAATACTGCTTCATCAAAACTGCCCCATCAGAATTACCCCATCAAAACTGCCCCATCATATTCCTCTATTATAAATCAGTACATGGTGTGTCTGTCCCCTCCCCCGGGCTCTGTAATCAGCTGAGATGCTCCAGCCACCTCCCCCCTGTGTATAACAGAAGCTTTGGTAACCATGGCAACAAAACAAACACTAACAGTACACTCTGATTAATGGCTAAAATTTCCTGAAATGACCTCTAAACAAATGGCCGTATTTTAAAAACTATACATCCTACAGCGAAAATATTTATATTGTGAGAATCACAAGACCCAGACCTAGATTTTGATGTATAGTATGTCTCTGAAATATTAAAAATGAAGGCACAGTCGCAGTTTAGAAATTGCCCTTCAAATTTGGAGGGGGCTAGAGTGTAGTTTCAATGAATGTCAATGGACGACGTGAGTTGCAAACAAATGGTCATATTGTGAAAACTATCAGGACTATGGCTTAGCCGTGGACATGTTTAGTGGCAGCAGGGATAGCTGAACGTTTTGATATAAGATTTGTGTAGGTGGGCTTGAAAATGAGGGAGTGGCGGCAGTTTAGAAATCATGTTCTGATTTTCCAGCTTTTGTCATCTCCCACTCTAGTTTCCCAATTCATTCCTATGGGACCAATTTCGCCGCAAAAATGACGATATTTCGTGAACCATTCGGCGAAACGTTCCACAAAGTAATAGCACACCATTCGGGAACAATCCGCACGTTTCGGTATATTACTTGTCTATGTAGTGTAAAAACTGTGGGAGGAGTTAGGGTGGTAAATTTGGCTATAATAATAAGAATAATATATATGTGAGATAACAGTAAGTGGTCTTGCTATGCAAGAACACTTAACTAGAAAAGGGGGAGTTAGGGTGGTAAATTTGGCTATAATAATAATAAGAACTAGAAAAGCTACAATTTCTGGGGAAATTGTGAAAAGTGTTCTTGCCTCTACAACTGGAGTGAGCGGAGTAACTGGGTGGGGTGGAGTGGCTTGAGTAACTGTGAAAAGTGTTAAAAAGCTTAATATTTTAAAAAGTATAAATAGTAGTAAAAAAGTTCCATCATTCGCTGAAAGAGCTGAACATTTTTTTCAAAAGTAATTTTTCTTTTCAAAAATGAATTTTTTTTAATCAAAAATGATTTTTTTTTCTTCAAAAATGATTTTTTTTTTCAAAAGTAATTTTTTTTTTCAAAGGTAATTTTTTTTTTCAAAAATGAATTTTTTTATTTCAAAAATAATTTTTTTTCGAAATTATTATTTTTTTTAAAGTAATTTTTTTTTCAAAAATAATTTTTTTTTCAAAAATAATTTTTTTTTTAAAAGAAATTTTTTTTTCAAAAATATTTTTTTTTTTCAAAAATAATTTTTTTTTTTTCAAAAATATTTTTTTTTTCAAAAATATATTTTTTTTTTTTTCAAAAATGATTTTTTTTTTCAAAAATTATTTTTTTACTTTTTTCAAAAATTTTTTTTTTTTTTCAAAAATATTTTTTTTTTTACATGGGGCGGTCATAATGTTTTGGCTGATCATGGGGTGGTCATAATGTTTTGGCTGATCATGCGGTTGTCAGCTTTTGTCACTTCCCACTCTAGTTTTGAACATTTCGCCATTCATTCCTATGGGACCAATTTCGCCACAAAAACGTCATTTCGTGGACCATTCGGCAAAACATTCCACAAAGTAATAACACACCAATCGGGAACAATCCGCTCGTTTCGGTATATTATTTGTCTCTGTAGTGTGAAAACTGTGGGAGGAGTCTACAAGCATTATCAAGTCTAGCAGATGAAGTCACATGCATTTGGAGTGTCTCAGCATCTTGTGTTTACAACCACTGTTTCCTAGCAACGCTCATGCCCTGTTTATGCTTCCCAAATACTACTTCATCAAAACTGCCCCATCAGAATTACCCCATCAAAACTGCCCCATCATATTCCTCTATTATAAATCAGTACATGGTGTGTCTGTCCCCTCCCCCGGGCTCTGTAATCAGCTGAGATGCTCCAGCCACCTTCCCCCCTGTGTATAACAGAAGCTTTGGTAACCATGGCAACAAAACAAACACTAACAGTACACTCTGATTAATGGCTAAAATTTCCTGAAATGACCTCTAAACAAATGGCCGTATTTTAAAAACTATACATCCTACAGCGAAGATCTTTATATTGTGAGAATCACAAGACCCAGACCTAGATTTTGATGTATAGTATGTCTCCGAAATATTAAAAATGAAGGCACAGTCGCAGTTTAGAAATTGCCCTTCAAATTTGGAGGGGGCTAGAGTGTAGTTTCAATGAATGTCAATGGACGGCGTGAGTTGCAAACAAATGGTCATATTGTGAAAACTATCAGGACTATGGCTTAGCCGTGGACATGTTTAGTGGCAGCAGGGATAGCTGAACGTTTTGATATAAGATTTGTGTAGGTGGGCTTGAAAATGAGGGAGTGGCGGCAGTTTAGAAATCATGTTCTGATTTTCCAGCTTTTGTCATCTCCCACTCTAGTTTCCCCATTCATTCCTATGGGACCAATTTCGCCGCAAAAACGACGATATTTCGTGAACCATTCGGCGAAACGTTCCACAAAGTAATAGCACACCATTCGGGAACAATCCGCACGTTTCGGTATATTACTTGTCTATGTAGTGTAAAAACTGTGGGAGGAGTTAGGGTGGTAAATTTGGCTATAATAATAAGAATAATATATATGTGAGATAACAGGAAGTGGTCTTGCTATGCAAGAACACTTAATACTAGAAAAGGTACAATTTCTGGGGAAATTGTGAAAAGTGTTCTTGCCTCTACAACTGGAGTGGGCGGAGTAACTGGGTGGAGTGGCTTGAGTAACTGCTGTGTGGTTGGAGTGGCTGGAGTAACTGTGAAAAGTGTTAAAAAGCTTAATATTTTAAAAAGTATAAATAGTAGTAAAAAAGTTGAAGTCTCATCATTAGCTGAAAGAGCTAAACATTTTTTTCAAAAATTATGATTTTTTTTTCAAAAATTATGATTTTTTTTTTTCAAAAATGATTTTTTTTTTCAAAAATAATTTTTTTTTTCAAAAATATTTTTTTTTTTTTTAAAAAAATTTTTTTTCAAAAATGATTTTATTTTTATTTTTTTCAAAAATTATTTTTTTTTTTTTTCAAAAATTATTATTTTTTTTTCAAAAATATATATATTTTTTTACATGGGGCGGTCATAATGTTTTGGCTGATCATGGGGTTGTCAGCTTTTGTCACCTCCCACTCTAGTTTTGAACATTTCGCCATTCATTCCTATGGGACCAATTTCACCGCAAAAACGACATTTTGTGGACCATTCGGCGAAACGTTCCACAAAGTAATAGCACACCAATCAGGAACAATCCGCTCGTTTCGGTATATTACTTGTCTCTGTAGTGTAAAAACTGTGGGAGGAGTCTACAAGCATTATCAAGTCTAGCAGATGAAGTCACATGCATTTGGGGTGTATCAGCATCTTGTGTTTACAACCACTGTTTCCTAGCAACGCTCATGCCCTGTTTATGCTTCCCAAATACTACTTCATCAAAACTGCCCCATCAGAATTACCCCATCAAAACTGCCCCATCATATTCCTCTATTATAAATCAGTACATGGTGTGTCTGTCCCCTCCCCCGGGCTCTGTAATCAGAGCTGAGATGTTCCAGCCACCTCCCCCCTGTGTATAACAGAAGCTTTGGTAACCATGGCAACAAAACAAACACTAACAGTACACTCTGATTAATGGCTAAAATTTCCTGAAATGACCTCTAAACAAATGGCCGTATTTTAAAAACTATACATCCTACAGTGAAGATCTTTATATTGTGAGAATCACAAGACCCAGACCTAGATTTTGATACATAGTATGTCTCTGAAATATTAAAATTGAAGGCACGGTCGCAGTTTAGAAATTGCCCTTCAAATTTGAAGGGGCTAGAGTGTACTTTCAATGAATGTCAATGGACGGCGTGAGTTGCAAACAAATGGTCATATTGTGAAAACTATCAGGACTATGGCTTAGCCGTGGACATGTTTAGTGGCAGCAGGGATAGCTGAACGTTTTGATATAAGATTTGTGTAGGTGGGCTTGAAAATGAGGGAGTGGTGGCAGTTTAGAAATCATGTTCTGATTTTCCAGCTTTTGTCATCTCCCACTCTAGTTTCCCCATTCATTCCTATGGGACCAATTTTGCCGCAAAAATGACGATATTTCGTGAACCATTCGGCGAAATGTTCCACAAAGTAATAGCACACCATTCGGGAACAATCCGCACGTTTCGGTATATTACTTGTCTATGTAGTGTAAAAACTGTGGGAGGAGTTAGGGTGGTAAATTTGGCTATAATAATAAGAATAATATATATGTGAGATAACAATAAGTGGTCTTGCTATGCAAGAACACTTAATAATATGTGAGATAACAGTAAGTGGTCTTGCTATGCAAGAACACTTAATAATAAAAAATATTCAATAATGTAATCAAATCAAAAACACTGAAATTTGCTCAGTTGCAGAATTGTCGCTTTCGTTACTCTTAGTGTTTGGTGACAGATTTCCCCACAAATCACTATCACTCAATTCTGCAAGTAATTCTAATTTATTATCGCTGTTTTCTAGCTGGTCTAAAGCCACTTTTGATGTAAAGGGACAGTTTTGGTTGCTATGGACAATCTCCAGTTTCCAGGCAGAAAGAACAGTATTTACAATATAAAACTGCATGCAGGACACGGGGCAGACCACTAGGGACAAAGGGGATGTGAAATTATTTGACACAGTACTGTAATCTGTAAGATTACAGTATACTGTATCTATACTGTGTGTTTTACTGTTTGAATTTGCCGCCGAACTCCGTCCCCGTGCGTCGCGGCGCTCGCAGGGAACGGAGCTCAGCACTGTGAATCGAGGGAGACACAGCGGCTCGCCGATCACAGCGGGGAGACATCGCAGGATCCAGGGGACAAGGTAAGTAAACTCTTCCTGGATCCTGCGATGCGATCCCGAGTCTGGCTCGGGGATACCGCTTTTGGTATTGAAAATCCACCCCGAGCCAGACTCGGGAATACCGCCGGGGGGTTAAGGTTTATATACATTTTCAACCATTTTATCCTGGGGGCGGAAGTCGTTCCCCATGAAGAACCCCATAGTCTATGAGTATTAGTAAGAAATAATCCCTAAAATGATTTTACTTTCCTGTGTAGTTATTTATACTAATATGCGAAGGGAAGATAAGTATAATATAATATTTGAAGCAATAAAGCTCATGGGTAACACTTCTGTATAAAATGTCATCGGTTGACTATAATTGTTACAGATCTGTTATGGAAACTGTACAATGGGTGGCCGATGTCATGAGACGTGAGAGCCACATGTGCTCCTCCTCACCGTATTATTGTCTTCGTCCCATGTTATTTTGTTGGGGTCAATATGAAGTTGGTCTTCTTCTTTAGCCCATGGTGTGTACAAACCGACATCGGTAATGCTTGATCTAAAGTGACGGACAGACTTAACCCAATTTACGATTTTGTAGTGGAAAGGAAATTCACCATTTTCATCGAAGAATGTCATTCTCTCTGCCGTCTTGAATGGATTTTTTATTTGTTTCACATATTTATGCAACTGGAGGATAGAAAAACCTCAAACAAGTTAAAGTGGAAGTTTAATCAGTTTATATGTTGCTTTTCTTTGTTTCTTCATCCAACTTTATCAATAGGTTATATATTTTTTTAAATAAAGTCTTTCTGTGTATATTACAGACCTTATTGTAGACTAATTTCACTGGCTCTCTGTGCCTCCCTGTGTATTGCAGGTGTTTTGTTAGATTAGGTGACCCGTCAGATTTTGTAACGGAAGTGACGTTCCGTTGCCACCATCTTGCTACACCCCACACCCGTCCACAGTAAGGATACAGTGAGAAGGCCGCAAGCAGACATCTTGTTACACCCAACTGAGTCTTTCATTTCACACTTATTTTTAACAGTAAACTCAGCTTATATAGTGAAATACAGTATTTTGGAATCCGTCAGACTGTTTTGATATTTATGTTTTGGCTAGGATGACCATTGGAAAGCCCAGTCCCTGTCAGGAGCCATGCGCCCCGGGGGATCAGGGTAGAAGTCCTACACCTTCAGGGGTGTGGACTAAAAGCATACCCTTAAGTGCACTTTTTGAGTGTGTTTGCACATGCACATTTTTTGTTCACTTACAGAGTTTTTTCCATTTTAGGTTTGTGCACCACCGCAGACTTTAAAAAGTAAAAAAAAAAGCAGATCCTTCTACAAATGTATTTCAAAAGTTCTGATAAAGAAGTATAATTCTCATGTATTTTGCTAATGAATAAATGACATTACAGCACTCATAAGCTAAAGTTAGGTTGTATATATAATAACTCATTTACTTTGCTAGAATGACTATGAAGAAAGATGTTATCAGAACACAAGGTTCTTTTCTGGATTCTTGGAAAGTCTTTAATGTGAAACATGGAGACAGTTATGCCCCGTACACACGGCTGGATTTTCCGACGGAAAATGTTTGATCTGTGCTTGTTGTCAGAAATTCTGATCGTGTGTAGGCTCCATTGGACATTTTCCATCGGAATTTCCGTCACACAAAATTTGAGATCTGGATCTCAAACTTTCCGACAACAAAATCCGTTGTCGTAAATTCCGATCGCGTGTACACAATTCCGACGCACAAAGTTCCACGCATGCTCGGATCAAGCAGAAGAGCCGCACTGGCTATTGAACTTCATTTTTCTCGGCTCGTCGGGCGTGTTGTATGTCACCAAGTTCTTGTCGTTCGCAACTTCGAACAAGATTTGTGTGACCGTGTGTATGCAAGACAAGTTTGAGCCAACATCCATCGGAAAAAATCCATGGATTTTGTTGTCAGAATGTCCGATCGTGTGTACGGGGCATTAGGGGTTGAAATAGACTGTGCACTTTGCAAGTGCCATTGCTCCAGATCTTAGTAAATGAGGTAAAGCTTCACTTTGCAAAGAATTCCCAATCACATGCAAGGAAAATAAAAACAACTGCACTTGCAGAGTGCACAGTCTATTATTGCCTTTAGTAAATCAGCCCCATGCTCTCTTTGTTCCGCAATAAGAGATTTGGAAAACTTGAGGTCTGTCAAGCTGATAAATTGTTCCAAGATAACAGGAATGAATGTCTCTTTTAGTGAACAATGATTTGGTTGTGCAAATTCATAAACGTGTGATTTAATGTGTAAAATGTTTGGGAGGGATTTATATGGCAGCCAGACAGAATTGGAGCATAAAAGCCTCCATAGTCGGCCATAGAGGTTTGAGTCCCGGCCGGTTAAGCAGGAATTGACCAAGATCAGAACCATGTATAGCCAGGCTGAATGTATCAAGTGGATCAATCGATCAACTTGAGTACAAACAGCCTACCGGATTTTACATCTGATTATCGCTAGCAGCTGGTATAGCTGCTAACAATAATCACTGTCTTCTCCCGGGGGGGAGGCCCCCCCCCCCCCCCCGCTGAGAGAATACAATGGCTTGGCAGGAGAGATTCCCCTATCAACACTGTCTGTGGTTGCAGGAAAGAAATTTGCTCCGTGTATGGCCTGCCTTAACTGCTTCCGGACCAGTCGCCGCAGTTTTCACTGTGGCAGGTTGGCTCGGCTGGGCAAATCGACGTTACCTTACGTCGCTTATCCTTTTGACCACTAGTGGCACGCGTGCCCACGGCGTGTGCCCGGAGCCGATGCAAGTGCACGATGGGCGAGATGACCGCCGGGCAGCCGTGATCATTTGCGACAGAGCGAGAACTGGGATCTGTGTGTGTTTCAGGGGAGTAGAGACAGGTTGTGTGGTCATACTAAGTATGAACACCCATCTTTCTCTCCTCCTAGTCAGTCCCATCCCCCCTACAGTTAGAACACAGTCAGGGAACACAGTTAACCCCTTGATCCCCCCTAGTGTTGACCCCTTCCCTGCCAGTGACATTTATACAGTAATCAGTGCATTTTTATAGCACTGAACACTGTATAATTGTCAGTGGTCCCAAAAATGTGTCAAAAGTGTCCAATTTGTCCGCCGCAATATCGCAGTCACATTACTAGTAAAAAATATTAATAATAAAGATGCCATAAATCTATTCCCTATTTTGTAGACATGTTGTATAACTTTTGCGCAAACCAATCAATATATGCTTATTGCGATTTTTTTTTTACCAAAAATATGTAGACGAATATATATCGGCCTAAACTGCGGAAAAAAAAAATATATTTTTTTTTAAATCTGGGATATTTATTATAGCAAAAAGTAAAAGATATTGAGGGTTATTTACAAAAGACAAAAGACAAATCCACTTTGCACTACAAGTGCAAAGTGCACTTGAAATTGCACTGAAACTTGGAAGTGCAGTCCCTGTAAATCTGAGGGGTGGATCTGAAATGAGGGGAAGCTCTGCTGATTTTATTATCTAAACATATGCAAGCTAAAATTATGTTTTTTATTTTCCTTGCATGTCCCCCTCAGATCTACAGTGATTGCACTTCCAAGTGCACTTTCAGTGCAATTTCAAGTGCACTTTGCACTTGTAGTACAAAGTGGATTTGCCTTTTGTAAATAACCCCCATTGTGTTTTTTTTTTTCAAAATTGTCGCTCTTCTTTTGTTTATAGCGCAAAAAATAAAAACCACAGAGGTGATCAAATACCACCACAAGAAAGCTCTAGTTGTGGGGGAAAAAAGGACGTCAATTTTGTTTGGGTACAGCGTCACACGACCGCTCAATTGTCAGTTAAAGTGACACAGTGCCGTATCGCAAAAAATGGCCTGGTCATCGAGCAGCCAATTCTTCCGGAGCTGAAGTGGTTAAGCCTCGTACACACAATGAGAAATCCGGACAAAAAATTCTGTTTTCAACGCGATCGTACGATAATCTGATTGTTAGTACACAGCTTTTGTCTGAAATTTTTTCTCGCATGATACCAGATCATACGACTTTCATTTAACCTCTTGCCGGCCACCCGCCATCGCTTGACGGCAGCAGAATGGCTCCTCTGTGTGAAGCGCCGTAGCTGTATGGCGCCGCTGCTCGTGCATGGCGGCCTCGGGGGACCTGTGATCGCTCCTAACAGAGCCAGACCAGGGATGTGTGTGTGTAAACACACACATCCCGGTTCTGGCAGGGGAGAGGAGACAGATCGTGTGTTCCTAGTATATAAGAACAACGATTGGTCTCCTCCCCCAGACATTCCCATCCCCCCACAGTTAGAACACACACAGAGGGAACACATTTAACCCCTTGATCGCCCCCAGTGTTAAAAACGTTAACACTAGGGGGCCCTTCCCTGCCAGTGACATTTATACAGTAACCAGTGGCTATTTTTAGCTCTGATCGCTGTATAAATGACACTGGTCCTAAAAAAGTGTCAAAAGTGTCCGATCTGTCCGCTGCAATATCGCAGTTCTGAGAAAAATCGCAGATCTCCGCCATTACTAGTAAAAAAAAAAAATCCCCTATTTTGTAGACGCGATAACTTTTGCGCAAACCAATCAATATATGCTTATTTTTTAAATTTGGGACATTTATTATAGAAAAAGTAAAAAATAGTGGGGTTGATTTACTAAAAGCAAATTCACTTTGCACTACAAGTGCACTTGGAAGTGCAGTCACTTTAGATTTGAGGGGAAGATCTGAAATAAGGGGAAGCTCTGCTGATTTTATCATCCAATCATGTACAAGCAAAAACGCTGTTTTTTATTTTCCTTGCATGTCCCCCTCAGATCTACAGTGATTGCACTTCCAGGTGCACTTGTAGTGCAAAGTGGATTTGCCTTTCGTAAATAACCCCCATTGTGTTTTTTTTTCAAAATTGTCGCTCTTTTTTTGTTTATAGCGCAAAAAAAATAACCACAGAGGTGATCAAATACCATCAAAAGAAAGCTCTATTTGTGGGAAAAAAGGACATACATTTTGTTTGGGTACAACATCGCACGACCGCGCAATTGTCAGTTAAATCGACGCAGTGCCGTATCGCAAAAAAATGGCCTGGTCAGGAAGGGGGTAAATTCTTCCAGGGCTGAAGTGGTTAATTGGTGCAGTTTTCGGCCGAAAATACAACAAAAATACACTACATCACTTCCAAAAAAAAAAATTTCTGTCGTATGAGAATTTTCATACTTTAGTAACCTTTTTGCATTCGATATGGAGTTTAGCATGCAAAAAAAAAAAAAAAACGGACGATTATTCTGGAAACTGCTGTTATCTGAGATCTCCTCATCTTTTTTATCCTTTAATCTTTTATTTTCTGTCTACGTGCACAGATTTTTCTTGTTCTCGTGTATAGCCAGTTTAACTCTTCTGGCTAAACAATTTGAAAGATTCCTCCATTTACAGCAATTGTAAAGATAAAACATTTTTGTTAAAAAAATAACAAATATGTCTGTACTTACTTGCCCTGTGCAATGGGATAGCACAGAGCAGCCATGAACCTCCTCTTCCCAGGTCCCCCCTTGGCGCCCCTGAACCTCCTCTTCTCCTGGCCCCTCCTTTCTGTCCAGTGCCCTTGTCCATGCTTGCTCTCGAGCCCCGCTACTGTGTCCATTGACAGCGGGACGTAGCCCCGCTCCCTTGTCACTAGCTTTGATTGACAGCATTGGGAGCCAATGGCTCCCGGTTCCCCCAGCAAAGCCAGCAAGACCCAAAAGTGAGGGGGAAGAAGAGCTGCGGGTTTGCACAGTGCTGGATCAGTTGAGGGTTTAGGTAAGTAAAGGGAGGGTGAGGGGGAGTGCTGATGCAGTGCTGATGCCTAAACATTTTTCACCATAATGTAAAGAATGCAATAAGGTAAAAAAATGTTTAGCCTTTGGAACCACTTTAAGTTAAACGGCGTGGTGGGAGAAATCTACACTGCCACTGCATAGGTGTGCGCAGCCTATTGCATTAGGGTATGCACCCTTAAGCTCAAACACACATGCATGTGCGGGTGTCTACATATATATGACCCCGACACATTGATCTCCCTGCCGGCACAGTGAAAGAGAAGAGCATAGACACTTCTCTTACGGCAGAGCCGGTAAGAGGGAGATCTTTCCCCTGTTTCTGCTGCTACACAGAGCGATAACACTAATGTGCACAGGGTAATTAGGGTGTGCCTGGGCACACCCGGCACACCCTGTGCATACGCCTATGACTGCCAGCTGTTATAATCAGACAGCCGTGGGTGCTGTAGCCAGAAGCTGGCTGGGCCAGGGGGCAGAGTGGCAATTCGCCCCCCGGGGCCGCTCTGATTCCCTGTAAAAGGGCCGCAGTGGGGCCAGCTCAGAACTGCGCATGTGCAGTTTCCAGACCCAGCCGAGTGCTACGTGCTCGGGCAGATCCGTGGAGGGGCGGGGTTAACAGGGTTGGATGCTAAATTAGCGGTTGAATTGTAGTGAAAGAACACAGTGATCCCTCCATTCCCTGCAGCAGCTGCGATTTGTCCTGTGGCAGGGATGTTGGCTGCAACTGTCACAGGGCTGAGAGTGTGTGTGTGTTCCGTCTTGCAGAGTACACAGTACACTAGTACAGCCCTCCTCTAGTCTACACCAATGAGAGAATGATCAGCTCTGCCTCTTCCCGCCCCTCTCTCTCTGTGCTTGCCCCTCTCTCCCTGTGCTCGCCCCCTCTCCCTGTGCCCATCCCTCTCTCTCTGTGCCCGCCCCTCTCTCCCTGTGCTCGCCCCTCTCTCCCTGTGCTCGCCCCTCTCTCCCTGTGCTCGCCCCTCTCTCCCTGTGCCTGCTCCTCTCTCCCTGTGCCTGCCCATCTCTCCCTGTGCCCTCCCCTCTCTCCCTGTGCTCGCCCCTCTTTCCCTGTGCCCGCCCCTCTTTCCCTGTGCCCGCCCCTCTCTCCCTGTGCTCGCCCCTCTCTCCCTGTGCTCGCCCCTCTCTCCCTGTGCCTGCCCCTCTCTCCCTGTGCCTGCCCCTCTCTCCCTGTTCTCGCCCCTCTCTCTCTGTGCCCACCCCTCTCTCTCTGTGCCCGCCCCTCTCTCCCTGTGCTCGCCCCTCTCTCCCTGTGCCCGCCCCTCTCTCCCTGTTCTCGCCCCTCTCTCTCTGTGCCCGCCCCTCTCTCCCTGTGCCTGCCCCTCTCTCCCTGTGCCTGCCCCTCTCTCCCTGTGCCCGCCCCTCTCTCCCTGTGCCCGCCCCTCTCTCCCTGTGCTTGCCCCTCTCTCCCTGTGCTTGCCCCTCTCTCCCTGTGCTCGCCCCTCTCTCTCTGTGCCCGCCCCTCTCTCTCTGTGTCTGCCCCTTTCTCCCTGTGCCTGCCCCTCTCTCCCTGTGCCTGCCCCTCTCTCCCTGTGCCTGTCCCTCTCTCCCTGTGCCTGCCCCTCTCTCCCTGTGCTCGCCCCTCTCTCCCTGTGCTCACCCCTCTCTCTCTGTGCCCGCCCCTCTCTCTCCCTGTGCCCGCCTCTCTCTCCGTGTGCTCGCCCCTCTCTCTCTGTGCCCGCTCCTCTCTCTCTCTGTGCCCGCCCCTCTCTCCCTGTGCTCGCCCCTCTCTCCCTGTGCCTGCCCCTCTCTCCCTGTGCCCGCCCCTCTCTCCATGCAGCCCGTATGCTGTGTTAAGGGGATATGCGGGCGGGAAACTTTAAAGTCGGCAGCCACAATGTCCCATCCTAAACATGAAGACGTTGAGTGACTGAGCCTCCTGCTGGGACTGTGCATTGTGCAAGTGAGTGATCTGTGACCAGACTCTCCCTCCTCCCTCTCTTCCTCCCTACTCCGTCTCTCCCTCAGGCTTATCATTTAACCTCTTGCCTGCCAGGCACTTTCATCCCCTTCCTGCCCCGGACAATTTACAGCTTTCAGTGCTCTCACATTAAACCCAGGTTCACCTTGGAGCGATTTGGCATGCAATTTGACATGTCAAATCGCATGCCGAATCGGTGGCAATTGCCGGCGATGACACTATTCGAATCGGTGCAACGCCGCATCGATTCCACTTGCGGTGTCGAACCGATTCCCAAAAGTAGTTTCTGTACTACTTTTGGCAACTTCGGAGTGCGATTTCAATAGACATTTGTACAGGAACCCGCACAGATGTCTCTGAAATCACACCCCAAAGTCGGGACTGACAGGCGAGTATGAAATCGTTCAATAGTTCAGCTGAACGCGCTCAATTTCATTCCCGATGTCTGTGCGAACCTAGGCTCTGAATGACAACTGCGCGGTCAAACAACACTGTACCCATATTACATTGTTGTCCTTTTTTTCACACAAATGGAGTTTTTGTTTTGGAGGTATTTAATCACAACTGGGGGTTTTTATTTGTTGCTAAAATATGAAAATTACCATTTTTTTTTTTTGTAAATACAGTGCCTTGAAAAAGTACCCCTTGAAATTTTTCACATTTTGTCACGTTACAACCAAAAATGTAAATGTATTTTAATGGGATTTTATGTGATATTGTGAAGTGGAAGGAAAATAATAAATGATTTTCAATATTTTTTTTTCAAATAAATATGTAAAAAGTGTGTGTGGGGGGGACATTTTGTATTCCGCCCCCTTTACTCTGATACTCCTAACTAAAATCTAGTGGAACCAATTTCCTTCAGAAGTCACCTAATTAGTAAATAGAGTCCATCTGTGTGTAATTAAATCTCAGTATAAATACAACTGTTCTATGAAGCCCTCAGAGGTTTGTTAGAGAACCTTAGTGAACAAATAGCATCATGAAGGCCAAGGAACACACAGGACAGGTCAGGGATAAAATTGTGGAGAAGTTTAATGCAGGGTTAGGTTATAAAAAAAAATATCCCAAGCTTTGAACATCTCACAGAGCTCTGTTCAATCCATCATCCGAAAATGGAAAGAGTATAGCCTTGTACACATGATCGGATTTTCCAACAACAAATGTGTGATGGCAGGGTTTTGTCAGATAATCTGGCCGTTTGTTCGCTCCATAGGACAATTGTTATCGGAATATCTGATCATGTGTACAGGCCTTTAGAAGAAAACCTGTTAAGGCCCATACACACGATCGGATATTCCGACAACAATTGTCCGACGGATGTGTTTTGTCGGATAATCCGACTGTCTGTATGCTCCATTGGACAATTGTTGTCGGAATTTCCAACAACAAATGTTGGCTGTGCATGCTTTTAAATTGTCCAACAACAAATGTGTTCCGTCAGATTATCTGATCATGTGTACACTAATCCATCAGACTAAAAGCCAAAGTACAAACATGCATGCTCTGAACCAAAGCTAAACATCAGACAACAATAGCAGAAGTTGCCCAAAGGGTGGCGCTAAAGAGCTGAAAGACCACGTGGTTTTGTGAATGTTGGCTGAAAATGTTCTGCCGTGTGTATGCAGAACAAGTTCATGGACAACGCCCTTCGGCCAAAAATCCACAGATTTGTCCGATGGAAGTCCGATCGTGTGTATGAGGCTTTAGATTCTGCAAAACAAGAGACTGAGGTGGAGGTTCACCTTCCAGCAGGACAACGACCCTAAACATACAGCCAGAGCTACAATGGAATGGTTTCGATCAAAGCATATTCATGTGTTAGAATGGCCTAGTCACAGTCCAGACCTAAATCACATTGAGAATCTGTGGCAAGACTTGAAAATTGCTGTTCACAGACGTTCTCCATCTAATCTGACAGAGCTTGAGATATTTTGCAATGAAGAATGGGCAAAAATGTCACTCTCTAGATGTACAAAGCTGGTAGAGACATCCCCAAAAAGACTTGCAGCTGTAATTGCAGAGACAGGTGGTTCTGCAAAGTGTTGACTCAGGAAAGCGCCATACAAATGTACACCACACTTTTCACATATTTATTTGTAAAAAAAATTGAAAAACATTTATCATTTTCCTTCCACTTCACAATTATGTGCCACTTTGTGTTGGTCTATCACATAAAATACATTTACATTTTTGGTTGTAACATGACAAAATGTGGAAAAGTTCAAGGGGTATGAATACTTTTTCAAGGCACTGTAAGTAATTTTTCTCATTCACTGAAGTTTACTCATAGGGGGCACTGATAGGTGGTGGCACAGATGGGCAGCACTGATAGGTGGCACCGATAGGCAGAACTTATGGGCGGTATTGTTGGGCAATGATGGGTATTAATGGGTGGCACTGATGGGCACTGAAAGGCAGCACTGATTGGTGTCACCGATGGGCACAGACTGGCTTCACTTGCTGGGCACTGCTAGGGCTGCCCTGTAATCAGTGCCCTAACTATCTGTACAGTCTCCCCTGCAAGGAGATGCCGCTGATCGGCTTTCCTTACATGCTGTCATTTACATGTGATTGGCTGTTATTGGACACAGCCAATCACATGAGTAAAGAGCCACGTAATCCGCTCTTTACCAAGATCGGGGATCATGCTGTCATTGCTGTGTCATATTTGTCTTGCTTCATAACATCAATATCTGTTATAAAACCCAGTGGGCATGGATGGTGGGCTGATTCGGTGGTACAATGGGCCACTTGACTGGACTTGCCCCCCAGGCTTAAGGCTGCCAGCCCTCCCCTGGCTGTAGCTGTCTGAATACAATAGCTGGCAGTATAGATTCAGCCTAGATCTATGAATGTATGGTTAGTCCTACAGAAAGCGAAAGATTAGAAGATAAAAGAGTTGAGGAGATCCCAGATGACAGCAGTTAACATAAGGCTTTTATTCTCCAGTTCTGGCTTTTCCTCTTCCAAAAGGGAAGTGGTTTTGTTCTGTTTTGTTTTTGTTCCATTTTGTTCTGTGTTGGCTTGATTTTGATCTGTTTTTGTGTTTTATTTTTTTATATGTGCTTGAATACAGTTGTAAAGAAATGGAACATCTGAGAAACATGCAGTTGCATAGTAGGTGAGGTTGAAAAAAGACACAAGTCCATCAAGTCCAACCTATGTGTAATTATATGTCAGTATTACATTATATATCCCTGTATGTTGTGGTCGTTCAGGTGCTTATCTAATAGTTTCTTGAAACTATTGATGCCCCCCGCTGAAACCACCGCCTGTGGAAGGGAATTCCACATCCTTGCCGCTCTTACAGTAAAGAACCCTCTACGTAGTTTAAGGTTAAACCTCTTTTCTTCTAATTTGAATGAGTGGCCACGAGTCTTGTTAAACTCCCTTCCTATTGTGGGGTCACCAGTATGGTATTTGTATATTGAAATCATATCCCCTCTCAAGCGTCTCTTCAAAGAGCATAAGTTCAATAAAGCTCAAAGTACTCTTAAAAAAACCTTCTTATGTTTATATACAAAAATTCATTCAAAAAATAATTGACAGACTTTTACTCTATACCGTTTTACCTGCTTAAATCTGTTAATACCAAAACTCTGATTAAATTTGTTGAAGAAATGTATAGCTTCAGCCATCGCTTCTACTGCTATAAGCACTCGTACAGATTCTCTCCCAAAGACCTTTCTCCCAATTTGTAGAGGACGGAGTCTTAAAAAACCCTCGCTAAAAATGAGGGCATTGTGGAAATAAATATTTTTTCCATTTTGAGTTGATGTTATATTATAAAATGTAATGGTCAGATCATCCATCAGCAGGCTAGCTTGTGAATGTACTGGTAATAGATTTTCATCAGACAGACTTTCATTTCTAAGAATTTTTGGATCAAATAACCCTACAGAAAAACATGTTATAAAATTTATGAAAAAGGTTATTAGCTTGAGTTCTTCTGAAGTCCAGCCTGGGGGAATGATAAGCAAATTATTTCTATTGATATTATAGAAGTCATAAAGATATCCCTGAACAGTGCTTGAGAAGGAACCACAAAGTATTAAAACGTTACAATGTACTCTACTAAGTCTGTCTTTCCACTGATAATATGCAGCATAATTTGCAGTCATTCTTTTTTCAAAAGCCACACAAATCTTCTGGAAAGTCAAAAGTCTCTTGAGAATTTGGGCTTCATTCTCTCCGGTATCATTGTCTGAAAAAAGTATTCCAACCCAATTCCAGCCAAAATGTTTCACTAGTTTGCTAATTGCTAAATAATGGACATAATCCTTTTGAACAGCCCTGAAAACATGCGGGTAAAGGAGCCGGTCACTTAATGAATCATCGGTGGCTCCATAGCTGATCTGAAAAGAGAGGGATTAACCATTAATTATAATGTTACTATATTTCAGATTACAGTCATATCCAGCTGCCATTGGCATTAGAGACTGCACTCCGCAAATATTTAAAATCAGTGGCGGACTTTACTCCTGGCATGGGCAAAACATCACGACTATGTTCCCCTCACAATGAGATCATGCTAGCCTACCATTGTATGAAAAAGGGCAAACTAAAATCATTTGGGGACATGCAGGCAGAGTGGGGCTCCTCATGCATGACGAGCTGGACTTACTGTCAGATTCAAAGTTACTTCTTAAATCCGAAGAGAATTGGAGACTTTACAAGGACAACAAGCTTTTCTTGTCGGAAAATTTGAGAACCAGCTCTCAAACAGTTGTTGTCGGAAATTCTGACAGCAAATGTCTGATGGAGCATACATGCGGTCAGAATTTCCGACAACGAGCTCACATCGAATATTTGTTGTTGGAAATTCCAATCGTCTGTGCGCAGCATTACAGTTTTCTATATAGAATGCAGCAAGAACCTGATTAGAAAAACCTACACCTGCCAGCATGCTGTAGAGAAGCATTGGAACAGTGGTCTACCTATATAGGTACAATATGCTCCCTGTTGTGCGAGATCTCTGATCAGTAAGAGTCATAAATATTATATGTTATAGCTTGGACCTCTGCAGACAGACCACTACTTTCGTACAGAGAACAGTATTCCTTCTCTGCAGCAGGCTGGCAGGGGACAGGCTTTCTTACTCAGGCTAAATTATGCAACACCAGAAAAACTATGCAAATCAAGAGACCTGACATCAACCTGACTTGTGATCTGCTTGTTCTGGATCACTAATTCTGACTAGTCAGAAAAGCCAGTTTACCAACATGTCAAAAATCTACTGCCTACAAAAAAATGAATCAAATAGCCCAGTAAAAACAGTACAAGCTCCAATACCTCTGTGCATTCATTTTATTTAAAGCCCAGTTGAAGCCCACTTTTTTGGCCTCTAATGGCAGTATTGTGCAGACCTGGACAACTGTTCAATGTGTCATCCAGTTGTCCAAGTCTCTGCCCCCCCTCCCTAATGCCGTGCAATTATTATTTACACTCCTTAGCCAGGTGAGCTTTGCTGATTGAAGAACTGCTTCATTGCATATAAGTGGGGGCACCCGGTAAAATTGGTTGTCACTAAAGATGGGAAAGAGCAGAATATCTGTTCTCTTGAAGAGGGACTGTCCTTGCTGTGCCAATGGAACACCCTTGAACCATTGCCTCCACACCCCTCAACGCAAATGTAAAGATGTAAGTTGGAACTCATCTGTCAGGGACTAGGCCGTGCAAGTACTGGCAATCTTGCCAGAAGAAGAAATGGGCACCATAGGCGCATCATGTGACAGATGGTTCCCCCTGCTAGCCTATATAAGGCTGCTTCTGTCTGACCCAAGTTGCTGGATTGTCTTCATCTGTTCCTGTGTTCCTGAAACATGATCAGCTTCTTGTTGTTCCTGTTGTGACCTGGATTACCCTGTGATCTGCTCCTACCTCCAACCCCGGCTTGTCTTAAGGATCTTGCTTCTGCTTTACCTGCCTGACAACCTGTGAATTACCTTGGCTTGTCTTAAGGATCTCCTTTCTGCTTTAAACCTGCTTGATCACCTGTGTATGACCCCGGCCAGCCTGAAGGACTTTGCTATCTCTCATGTACCATACTTAAGTCTAAAGACTTACTCCTGCACTGCTTCTTAGTTCTATATACCTCTCCATCTCCTGAGACTCTCCAGTCACATCTGGGCTTCGCTCTATAGTTTGTCTCCCCACTTCTTCTTCAGGTCACCCAGGGGCGGTTCCAGGGGGGGCAACGGGGCAATTGTCACCCCTGAGAAATCTGTTGCAGACCGGGCGGGTGAGATCCGCGGGCGGATAACGGGAGGGCCGGGTGGCTCCGTTTGAGGGCGGGCAGGTGGGTGAGAGAGCAGATTGGCCGGGCTGCCTGGTGGCTCCATGTGTGGATGGGCGGGTGAGACTGAGCAGGCTAGGTGTGTGTGGGCGGCTGGCCAATCAGTGAGCCGACGGGCAGGGGAGCAGAGAGATGACATCATCTCTCACCGCCCCCGGATCTCTGCAGTAACTTCCGCCCTCACTGTGCAGACAGCATGGGAAGCAGGGAGAATACATTAACTCTCTGCTGCCTGGCTCTGGGACAAAGAAGCAATAGACAAGCAAAACACCACCTTACCTGGCACGTGACAATCCGCATATGGTGGCAGGTGATGTGGCAAGTGACAATCTGCATCTAGTGGCAGGTGACATGGCAAGTGACAATCCGCAAGGTGTGGCAGGTTATGTGGCAAGTGACAATCCGCATCTAGTGGCAGGTTACGTGGCAAATGAAAATCCGCATCTAGTGGCAGGCTACATTTCAAGTGACAATCCGCATCTAGTGGCAGCTGACATGGCAAGTGACAATCCGCATCTAGTGGCAGCTGACGTGGCAAGTGACAATCTGGATGTAGTGGCAGCTGACGTGGCAAGTGACAATCCGCAACGTGTGGCAGGCGAAGGTGGAAAGTGACATGCTCGGGGCTTCCACTGATTCTGCATTATGGTGAGTTGAATGATTTCATTTTATATTACAATGTATTAATAGAAATAATGCGCTTCAATCATCCTGACACCATAACAACCATGGTGCCGGGATGATTAAAGCACCAACAACAGCCATTTCCCCGATAAATTGCCCGCAAAAAAAAGTATTTTCTGGCAGTGCCCCTCCCGAGACTAGACTCTGGATCCGCCCCTGAGGTCACCTCAGTGGACCCTATAGTCCACAACTTCACACGGAAATGCCCTTCAAAGTTACGTCCTTCAATGTTAAAGGTCTGAACAGCCTGAATAAGAGGTACTCTTTATGGACTGAAGCCAGTAATCTACAATGTAACATCTTGTGTCTTCAGGAGACACAATTCGCTCACAACAAGGCCCCATCCTTCAACCACAAGCGCTTCCCCCACATATATTTCGCCAATGCAGGTCAGCAGTAGAGAGGGGTTTTAATTGCCATCAAGGACAATGTATCATTGAAACCATTAGACATCTCCTTTTAATGGCCAGGGTAGGTTCATCATTCTGGTATGCAAAATCGACAATGCTATTTACACCATCGTAAACCTATATGCCCACAATACAAGACAAATCTCGTTTAGTCATAAGCTCTGGAAGAAGATTCAAAAGAAGAAGAAGGGAAATGTGTTGCTATGTGGGGACTTTAATGCGGTCCCAGATGATTCCCTAGATACCTCAGGACCCAATACAAAACACACAAGACTTTCTTAAGACCAATGCACTGTTTGACATCTGGAGATGTCAGCACTCCACGGAGCGTGACTTTTCTTTTTTCTCCAAACCCCACTGTTCATACTCAAGTATTGACCTATTCCTGACTGACAAGTTTCTGCTGCAGAACATCACATCCTCTGACATACAACCTATCACATGGTTGGACCACACCCCTATCTCCATTTGTGTGGGGGGAAGAGTGCAACAGGGCGCATGAACATGTGGCTCAATGATGTCTTTCTAATGTCTATACCTACTAATTCTCAATATATCCACAAGCCAATATAGAGAGACTAGAAAAAGAAAACAAAAACAGGCCCAGTATCACAACAAGTAACCAACTGTCACAAATCAGAAATTAATTACACATCCTCTTATCAGCGCAACATGCTAAACACCTACACAAACTCAAGTCTAACATTTATGCCAATGGCAAAAGAGCAGGCAAACTGCTAGCATCACAACTCAAACAGCGAATTGCCATAAAAAAGAATCTCCTACCTTAGACACCCCACTCGTGGAGGTAATTTACAAAACCCAAAAGATATCGCTAACGCTTTCGGTACATACTACAGTTCCCTGTATAATTTGAGGAAAGACACGCATGCACCTCAACCACCTGACAATTTGATCTCTGATTTTCTTGACCAAGTTAACTTATCAAAAGAGCAATTGCAAGAGCTTAACAAACCCTTTACGGCTAGGGAATTAGAAAAAATTATCTTCTCCCTTCCAAACAATAAAGCCCCGGGGCTTGAGGATACTCATCTGAATATTACAAGCTCTTCTCATCCTCACTGTTACCACATTTGCAATCAACTTACAATGCTGCTCTGTTCTCTGGTGCATTCCCATCTGAAATGTTAACTACAACGATTGTCACTCTACTAAAACCTGGAAAGGAGCCGGTATCCCCAACAAATTTCCACCCCATCTCACTATTGAATGTGGATTTGAAAATTTATGCCAGGCCATTGCTAACAGGTTGTCCAGCTTATGCCTAACTTGATTGACCCTGACCAGGTGGGCTTCATTGCAGGCCGTCAAGCCCCTGATGCCACCCAGAAAATTGTAAATCGAATACACTATGCTGACATGACTAAAACCCCTACCACATTCTTAACTCTAGATGCAGAGAAAACCTTTGACAGGATCCACTGGGGATATTTACGCCACACTTTGTCCAAATTCATCTTTTAAGGCAATATATTGTCAGCAATCTTGGCCCTGTACACTGCACCTTTGGCTCAGGTCCTCACGGATGGCATACTTTCAGATACTGTAAATTCTATATCAGTAATGGAACTAGGCAAGGGTGGCCCCTGTCACCTATTATATTCACCCTTTTAATGGAGCCCCTAGCGCAAAAAAATAAGAAACCCACTCCTCCATCTCAGGAATATCCATCCTAGATAAAGAGTATAAAATAACTCTATTTGCAGATGATATCATATTGACCCTCACAAATCCGGCTTCTTCCCTACCTCCCTTGTATGATGTTTTGACATAATTCAATCGCACATCCTACTACAAAATGAATGGGTCCAAATCTAACATTCTAGGTGTAAGTCTTAACAAAGCAACTAAATCCCACTTTCAGAGGTCATTTCCCTTTCACTGGGTTACCTCCTCTATGCCTTACCTAGGGATCTCCCTAACATCTACCTCCACCAAACTTTTCCACGCCAGCTACATTCCAATGCTTGCCTCATGTAAGCAAGAGATGACTAGATTGAGTAAATTCTACCTAACATGGGCAGGAAGAAATGCAGCCTTCAAAATGTTACTGCTACCTAAACTACTATATCTCTAATGAGCTTTGCCTATTCCCGTCCCACCCTCCTTTTTCATGGCTGTGAAACGCACCCTAAGCTCTTATGTATGGCAAGGTAAACTGTCAAGATGACCTTACAATAAACATATTAGACACAAAAGAGTAGGTTGAACTCCCAGATATGAAAGATTACCATGAGGCAGTTGTGCTGGGCCAGCTAAGACACTGGTTTACCAAACATGTGCCAAACATTGGTCAGCCAGAGAATAGTTCATGCCGCGGGGACACCTAAAAACATTTCTCCTGGCTCAACCCTTCACTGGAACTTCCCCCAGGATTACTCATCCTACTATTCAAGCAGCAATAGAAGCCTGGCGTTACTTCATTAAAACCACTCCTACCATCATTGCCTAAGTCTTCCATACCTATTCCCCTGGAGATTTTCACATTTCTAATGCGCAATCTGCCCTTCAGAAAAGATCTCCCTCTAAACCTGAGCCCTCTTCAGGATCTAGTGACTAATGACCAATTTTCCTCCCTCGATACTATTAAAGAGACTTACAATGTCTCTTCCTTGGACCACTTTGCATTTCTGCAAATTTCAGCATACCTATGTCAAAATCCGACCCCTTATCTTATGACACCCCATACAGCCTGGTCATACTGGACCTCCACCCCCCCCCCCCCCCCACCCCCCAGAGAAAAGGGCATCTCCATTCTATATAATCTCCTACAAGCTAAAAATGAGTTTGTAAAATCCACCTCCATGACAAAATGGGAACAATAGTTTGGTTCTGTATTCTCAGACTCCCACTGGCTGAAGACTAAACAGTGCAACTCAATATTTACTAAATGTATTAGCTATTGAGAAATATCCCAGAAAATACAACACAGGTGGTATCTAACCCCAACACGTTTAGAAAAATTCACAAACACCATTGACAATTTATGCTGGAGAGGATGCCAAAGAGTGGGTACTCTGATCCATACACTGTGGGAATGCCCACACCTGAAAAGCTTTTGGAACAGAATTTTCACACTCGTCCCTGAGATCACAGGCTGTTTGACAAATCCCAATACTGCACTAGCCCTACTCAGCATAGAAATGGTTAACTTTCCTGGTGAGGTCAGGCCTATGGTAGCCCATATACTGTTTACTGCCAGATTAATGATTCTTAGAAAGTGGAGAGGTACTTTAGCTCATAATATCTCTGATGTAAAGACTCAGTTGAACCTCACAGTGAGCTACGAGCACTGTTTAGCACTCCAGCTGGGGAATCTACGTCAGTCCCATAGAGCCTGGGATCAGTGGATTGTAACTCAGACACCATATCTGAACAAATGTTTTTTGACTTTTGAGCCAATTATTTGTTGTCATTATACTGCTTAATTGAGGAGGCACTGTGCTCCCAACTCAGGTGACCAGTCCCACAGAAAATCCCCCCGTGTTCTTCTGGGAGATAAGCGTTTAGCCTCAGACAAAAATTTGAGATTCTTATGATCAGTCAAAATGAGTACCGGCACAGTGGTACCTTTGAGGAGATGCCTCCATTCGTTAAGAGCTAAAATGATAGCTAACAATTCTCTGTCCCCAATCTCGTAATTGCATTCTGCAGGAGACAATTTCTTAGAAAAGTAGCTACAAGGGTATATAGCACTCTCAGAGGTAGGAAATTGAGGCAGAAGGGTGCCAATTCCAGTCTCGGATGCATCAACCTCAAGAATAGTGTAGGTAGTGTAGGATCAGGATGTGCCAACACAGGAGCTAAAGCAAAGGAAACCTTGAAAGACTCAAAGGCTTTATTTTTAATCCAATACATTTTTTATCGTTTTTTTTACATACACAAATAAACAGTATAATTACGTACATACAGTCCAGATACAGATACAAACAGATATAAACATGCAAGAAAAAAAACCCATAAAGTTAGATTACCACAATCGTCAAATCTCTCCCTCCCCTCTCCAACTCCTCTCTAGCTATAATCCTCCTTCCATATCTGGGCCAAAATCGACCAGCCACCTTCTCCATATAGTCTCAAACTTCCCTGAACAACCTCAATGCAAAAAACATATTTCTCTTTTAACAAACGTTCCCTAATTTGTGTTCTCCACTCCTTCACTGTTGGGGGGGTATATTGAGATCCACTTTTGAGCTATTAACTTAAGCGGCTGAAACAGGCTTCCTAATATTGTAATATAATCACCACCCGGGATCCAAAATTCTTCTATCATGTTTAACAAGCATAAACCCGGGTCTAGTGGTAGTTTTATTCCTAGCAAGCTGTTTCTAGTCTCAATCACCCCCAGCCAGTACCGGTGAAGTTTGGGACATTTCCATAACATATGAATTAGATTCACGGTTCCACCCTTACATCGAGGACTAAGAGGGGAGTCCCTTCATTTCCATTTGAATAATTTCTCAGGAGTGTGATACACCCTATGTATAATAAATAATTGTGTTAACTTTTGCGTGATGAATAACGACATGTCAGGGACTGTAAATAAGGCCATTGACCATTGATCATCTGATATTGGACCCAAGTCACGTGCCCATTGAGCCCTTGATGGTATAATTACTGAATCTTGAAATTTATTATACAATACCCCATATATTCAAGATATAAGTCCTTGTTTATGTATCTTAGAATCTATTAACAAAATTATTATTTACTAATTTTAATTCACAGAAGCGAGTCTGTGCTTTTATAGCATGTCTAAGCTGAAAGTATTGAAAAAATCTTTTCTTCAGGATTTCATATTCTTCCATTATTTGAGTAAAGGATTTTAAACTATCCTCCTAAAAAAGTTGCATCAGGTACCTTAACCCATGTTTTTGCCATAGATTGAATCCTTTCAGTTTTCCCAATTCCTCATAGTTTGCATTTTCCCATATTGGGGTATGGCATGTGTAACCCTTCATATTGGTGATGTTTTTCATTTTTTGCCATACTTTATCAAATAATTTACCTGTCAAGAAGCCTTTTACCATTCGCAAATTTCCTGTCTCCAATAAAGAGACAAGTAAATAATCCCTACATAACGGCAACAACAGACCCTGTATAGGGTCAGATTCCGATATTTTTGTCCAGGCATATCATTGCTGTAGTTGCGAAGCTAAAAAAAAAACTTTTTATATGTGGGATAGCGAGCCCTCTTGCATCTTTAGCTAACATTAGGGAGGTTCATTTAATGCGAGATTGTTTTTTGCACCAAATAAGTTCTCAAAAAAGAGATTCTATCCTCCTAAACCATTGTGATATAATCCAAACAGGGGAGTTATGAAGGATATAAAGTAGCTGTGCGATCCAGATAATCTTAATAAGGTTCACTTTGCCTACCACTGTCAGTGGACGTTTACACCAACTCCCACATTTATCCCTAAAAAGGAGGGAGGTGTCATCCCAGTAGGCACTGTATATTTTTCTAGAGGTAAGCCCCCATCCCAATTTTTGCCAAACCTAAGCACGCCTTGAAGGAGTGCGATTCCTCTAGCGGGACTTTTTTCATGGGGTTACCTCTAATAAAGTAGAAAGTAGTAGAAGTTTATAGTTTTTGTATAAAAGTATTGTAGTTTATTAATTTAGCATCTAAAAAATCATTACACATGACCTAACCATATATACAATAAAAATGGATGCATGTAAATGGGAAAAAGTAATTCTACAAATAAATGACCAAATGCAATGATACAGGTAGTAAAGAACCAATGATCATAGAACCCGACGTTTCGAGGTAAGCTAAAGGGGTTGACCTCTTCTTCAGGGGTAATGACAATTGGTCAAAATGGATATTTCATCTAGAAAATTAACAAAAAGCAGAGCAAACATAAATGGATGAATATCTCAGGCATTCACAGCAGGAGGCAGTAGAGAGCATCTAGTTTACATTATAAAGGTCAATAGACATTAACATATGTTACATCTTTAGTAAGTTCCAGGCATATACATGCAGAGATTTCATACTGACCCCTTAAGATTCATATAAACACTCCCAGGGACATTATCAGCATCCAATGCGAATCATGAATTTGCCGCCCGTCAAGGCCACACAGGGATCACAGAACCAAGGCTCAAGAAGATAGGGAAGATACCAGGTGAATCACAGGTTAAAAGAACCAGGGTGGACTGAGGTTGCTTCACAAAGGATATCCCCAATATAAGAACAGACACAGTCCTCCCCTCACTGCAAAGGCTTGAGACAGCCTGTTTGATGGAGTTAGAGGGTGGGGGGTACAATCCTGCTGCAATGAAAATATTTCAATGAGAGTCTTAAAAAGAGAGCCTAGTATAAATACAATACTATTCTCAGAATTGTAAGGAGTATTGGGGTTAGCAGATTCACCCGAGATTGTAAATATAGAACATATATAACACGTACCTAAAAACTGAGGATAAAAGGAACCAGATCATGGGTCCCAATTTCAGCAGCAGGAAGTATTTGAATAATACCCCAGAATCAAAATGGGCAGGAGTCCAAGGAAATATGCAGGTTCCCTGGTTGGGTGTGAGTACGCATAAGTCTGCAGATTATAAAACACATCAGGGAAATATTATAGGTAAGTAAACGGTTAACTGTCTGTAAACTTTCCAAACATCCCAACCAGAGGGGGTCCATGCATTTACCTGCCTGTCTCAGCTTCCTCCAATCATGTCTGTGTGGTGTCAGTAGCAGCTGATTAATGCAGTGCTGGAGGAGTTTAAATGTGCGTTTAATTGCAGTGGGTGGGGATGTCCAATCAGCAGCCTGATTGGCTGAACCATGAGTATGGGGCAGTCACAAGTTTTTTTTTGTTTTTTTTTTTTTGTTTTTTCTTTTCTTTTTTCTTCTTTCTCCTCCCTTTTCCTTCTTTTTTTCTTTTAGGGAGGACATGAGATGTCTGTCTAGGATATCCCCCGGGCAGAGCGACGCATAGCGTCATCCCCACCAAACACTCCCTGGAGTGAAAGCATCCACAGCAGGGAGGGGATGGACATGTATAACAGCGCTGTGCTTGGCGGGGGGCGGAGCTAGCACGATGTGGAGGATTCCCCCATGCGTCTAGAAGTTCCACAGCGCAGAGCTGGCGTGCCCATTGTCGTGGAGATCCATGATACAGACTGCCAGAGAGAGGGGGGGGTCCGGGAGCGCTCTGAAGGGAGCGCTCCTCGGTCTCCCCCGGGTGCGCTGAGTGAGCTAACAACACAGCCCAGGCCTGGATGGATGGAAGGGAAAGGAGTGAAAGTGATTGGATAAATGGTAAGAAAAAAAAAAAACAACCCAGAAATAGGGGACACAGACATACAGAAAAGGGTGTAAAGAAGGAAGTAACAGTGAATGGAGAAGTGACAGCAGAAAGTAAACAGGGGAGGAAAGAAGAGAAAATGCAGTCATGTAGGAGGAGAAGGAGGGAGAATCCTCCTAGGAAAGGGAGGAGGAGAAAAGCAAAGAAGGAAGAGCTTTTCTTCTTTCCTCCCCTGTTTACTTTCTGCTGTCACTTCTCCATTCACTGTTACTTCCTTCTTTACACCCTTTTCTGTATGTCTGTGTCCCCTATTTCTGGGTTGTTTTTTTTTTTTTCTTACCATTTATCCAATCACTTTCACTCCTTTCCCTTCCATCCATCCAGGCCTGGGCTGTGTTGTTAGCTCACTCAGCGCACCCGGGGGAGACCGAGAAGCGCTCCCTTCAGAGCGCTCCCGGACCCCCCCTCTCTCTGGCAGTCTGTATCATGGATCTCCACGACAACGGGCACGCCAGCTCTGCGCTGCGGGACTTCTAGACGCATGGGGGAATCCTCCACGTCGTGCTGGCTCCGCCCCCCGCCAAGCACAGCGCTGTTATACATGTCCATCCCCTCCCTGCTGTGGATGCTTTCACTCCAGGGAGTGTTTCGTGGGGATGACGCTATGCGTCGCTCTGCCTGGGGGATATCCTATACAGACATCTCACGTCCTCCCTAAAAGAAAAAAAGAAGGAAAAGGGAGGAAGAAGAAGAAAAAAGAAAAGAAAAAAAAAACAAAAAAAAACTTGTTACTGCCCCATACTCATGGTTCAGCCAATCAGGCTGCTGATTGGACATCCCCACCCACTGCAATTAAACACACATTTAAACTCCTCCAGCACTGCATTAATCAGCTGCTACTGACACCACACAGACATGCTTGGAGGAAGCTGAGACAGGCAGGTAAATGCATGGACCCCCTCTGGTTGGGATGTTTGGAAATTTTACAGACAGTTAACCGTTTACTTACCTATAATATTTCCCTGATGTGTTTTATAATCTGCAGACTTATGTGTACTCACACCCAACCAGGGAACCTGCATATTTCCTTGGACTCCTGCCCATTTTGATTCTGGGGTATTATTCAAATACTTCCTGCTGCTGAAATTGGGACCCATGATCTGTTTCCTTTTATCCTCAGTTTTTAGGTATGTGTTATATATGTTCTATATTTACAATCACGGGTGAATCTGCTAACCCCAATACTCCTTACAATTCTGAGAATAGTATTGTATTTATACTAGGCTCTCTTTTTAAGACTCTCATTGAAATATTTTCATTGCAGCAGGATTGTACCCCCCACCCTCTAACTCCATCAAACAGGCTGTCTCAAGCCTTCGCAGTGAGGGGAGGACTGTGTCTGTTCTTATATTGGGGATATCCTTTGTGAAGCAACCTCAGTCCACCCTGGTTCTTTTTCCTGTGATTCACCTGGTATCTTCCCTATCTTCTTGAGCCTTGGTTCTGTGATCCCTGTGTGGCCTTGACGGGCGGCAAATTCTTGATTCGCATTGGATGCTGATAATGTCCCTGGGAGTGTTTATATGAATCTTAAGGGGTCAGTATGAAATCTCTGCATGTATATGCCTGGAACTTACTAAAGATGTAACATATGTTAATGTCTATTGACCTTTATAATGTAAACTAGATGCTCTCTACTGCCTCCTGCTGTGAATGCCTGAGATATTCATCCATTTATGTTTGCTCTGCTTTTTGTTAATTTATTAGATGAAATATTCATTTTGACCAATTGTCTTTACCCCTGAAGAAGAGGTCAACCCCTTTTGCTTACCTCGAAATGTCGGGTTCTATGATCATTGGTTCTTTACTACCTGTATCATTGCATTTGGTCATTTATTTGTAGAATTACTTTTTCCCATTTACATGCATCCATTTTATTGTATATATGGTTAGGTCATGTGTAATGATTTTTAGATGCTAAATTAATAAACTACAATACTTTTATACAAAAATTATAAACTTCTACTACTTTCTACTTTATTAGAGGTAACCCCGTGAAAAAAGTCCCGCTAGAGGAATCGCACTCCTTCAGGGGGTGCTTAGGTTTGACATTTATCCCTAAAGCCCCATACACACGATCAGAAATTCCACCAGCAAAAGTCGGATCTGAGCTTTTGGTCAGAAATTCTGACCGGGTGTATTCTCCATCGAACCTTTGTTGGCGGAATTCCAGCCAACAATAGATTGAGAGCAGATTACCTATTTTTCGGTTGTAAAAAGTTCCGATCCGAAAATGCATTTGTCTGTATGCAATTCGGACGCGCAAAAAACGACGCATGCTCGGAAACAATTCGACGCATGCTTGGAAGCATTGAACGTCATTTTCTTGGCTCATCGTAGTGTTGTACATCACCACGTTCTTGACAGTCGAAACTTTTGTGTGACCGTATGTATGCAAGGCAAGCTTGAGTGGAATTCCGTCAGAAAAACCATCCAAGTTTTTTCTGACGGAAATTCCGATTGTGTGTACAGGGCAATAGTTTAAGCATTAATGGTTTAAGATTTAAGTCAATATAATCCTTCACGTTTCTAATTACGTTGATCCCCAGATATTTAACCATATTTTTAATTTGAATTTGTGAGGCCTGATCGGGCAGAGAAAGTTCCATATCATCCAGTTGCAACAATGTTGATTTCTCCCAGTTATTCTGGAAGCCGAGAATTACCCAAACGCAGAAATGAGTGTCATTAGTTCTATTAATGAACCTGAGGTATCTCCCCAAACAAATCGAAGCATCATCTGCATTGAGGGCAATTTTGTCCTCCCTGCCTGAACGACAGAACCCAACTATGTCCTCTGACTGTCTGATGGTGATAGCCAAAGGCTCTATTGCCAATGCAAACAGCATAGGGGACAGAGGGCAGCCCTGTCTGGTTCCTCTGGATAATGGAAAAAATGGGGACATGGTATTATTGATCCTCAACCTTGCCTTAGGATCCTTATACAGCAATCTCAGCCAGGTTAAGAATCGCGGGCCAATTTCAAAGGCGGACAATACAGTCCATAAATATTCCCATTCTACCATATCAAAAGCCTTCTGGGTATCCAAACACAATACGGCGCTAGTACCTCCATTATCCCTAGGTAATTGCATGTTCAAGAAAAGTCTGTGGATATTTATAGAAGCTGTTCTAGTGGGGATAAACCCTGTTTGGTCCTTATGAATCAAAGTATTAATGTAGATAGATAGTCTATTTGCCAGTACCCTGGCTAAAATCTTAACCTCAGAACTAAGAAGAGAAATAGGATGAAATAGGATGAAAAGAATCTGGTTTTGATGGATCTTTACCCGATTTTAAAATTAAATCACTGTTATTAGTGTTTCTTGCATTGGTTTAGGGAGTTCTTGTGTATTATATGCCTCATTTAACACTTCCAGTAATTTTTAAAGTAAAATATGGCCATATTTTTTGTAGATTTCAGAAGGAAATCTGGCTAATTGTGGAGCCTTATTATTCTGTGTTGCAATACTGCTTCCTCTAGCTCTTTCAGAGTTGTAGGACTTTCCAAATGTTCTCTTTCTTTGAATTTAATTTAGGAATAGCAAATTTTTCCAAAAAAATGTTTACTTTGATTCATTACATTTACTGTTCTAGACTCAAATAATTAAGTATAGAAATCTACAAATGTACTCTGAATACTTGTATCATATACAAATAGGAAAGGTTTCCCCATGGGGTTTTGTATTGCAGCAAAAAATTCAAAGTGAATTAGAAAAGTATAAATTTATTACAAAAAATATTAACATACAAAAGCATTAATTTATGTTAAAACATGAGCTCTGAATGAGGCTAATACAAGTACATCATGATACAGCCGTTGAGTATACATAGAAAACATAGCATGATATAGGTATATATATAGTCATACTAGAAAAAACTCCAACGCGTTTCAACCATTAACAGTCAAGGTCTTCTACTGGGGGAAAGAGTGAAAAAATTCTAAAGAGAAATACAATGTATAGATTAACACATTTAGAAATCAAACAATGATATGTATTGGTATTGACACATTAGATTATGATTTTATAATTATATTTACTACTGAAGGCTGTAGAAAAAGCCTCCCAAATATTGTTCCTAAAAATTTCTTTTTCTTTCAATATTTTTTATTGGGTATTTTCATATTAAACAGAACATGAAAGGTACTTTGAAAGGTACATTGATATACGCATCATCAGATATACATAGTTAACTTATATTGTCTTATCATTGAAATAATAATAATAACTTCTCATTTATTGTCAGAGTTTTTAGGCCATATAGACCAATATTCGTCGAACCTTTTACAAGTCATAGAGTTTATGGCTATAAGACGTTCAAAAGTATAGTTTCTGTGAACTGCTGTGATTACGTCAGATACATTTATAGCTTTACTGGATTTCCAATTACGTAGGATCAGGAAACGTGTTTCCAGGAGTATGTGGGTTATGACAGGTCTAAAGGTTGTCTGGAATTTATCTATGTTCAAGTGTAGTATCGCCAGGGCTGGGTCAGGTTTTGTAAGCATCCCTGTTATGGAGGAGATTAATTGGAATACTTGATTCCAAAGACTCTTTATGCTTGGGCAATGCCAGAGCATATGTATCAAGTTTCCTATGTGGCCACATTCTCTCCAGCATTTTGGTGATGCACCTGGGAAGAAGGTAGCTATTCTGTACGGAGTATAGTGCCATCTATTGGCCATTTTAATTATAAGTTCCCAGTGTTTAACACAATGAGACGCTTTATGAATTTCTCTAAAGGAGTGTATCCATTGGTCATCTGAGAAGGTGGTACCGAGATCTGCCTCCCATTTTGTCATTGCTATAGTTTTGGTGAACTGTAGCTTCCCGTGAATTAAGTTGTAAAAGAATGATATGCCTTTTGTGTCTTGTTTGGATGTGGAGTAGAATTGCCATATTGTGCTTGGTATGGATATGTTTGGTGTAGCTCGTGTTTTAAGGAAGTGTGCGATTCTCATGCATAAGAATCTTGTGTCATTCCTGAGTTGGTATTGTGTCATAATGCGGTCTACTGATTTGTGTTGTGTTCCCTCGTATAGGTCAGAGATATGTGTGATGCCCTTATCTGTCAAATCTTTGACTCTTATCATTGGTATTTTGGATTCTAACAGAGTTAGTGGCAATTTATAGTTTATCATTTGGTTATCCTGTTTTTGTTGTTCTATAATGTATCTCCATGCTTTCAGAGAGGTCTGCAATGTAGGTGATAGTTTGTGTATGTCCCAGTGGTCCCAGCTGTCGCTTATAAGCATTAGTGCTAGGTGTTTTGTTGGTGAAATTGTGTTTTCAATGTTCACCCATAATGGGGTGTCGTTCTCTTGGAACCAGTATTTAATCTGGTCTAGACGTACCGCCCACAGGTAATCATATATGTCTACTAATCCTGCCCCTCCTGCTTTTTTGTGTGTTGTTAGATTATTCCGTGAGCATCTGGCTTTTTTCCCATCCCAGATGTATTTCCAACTGAGATTTGAAATGCTCTTGAGGTAATGACTTGGAATGTGAACTGCTAGGGTGCGAAACAAATAGAGTATTTGAGGCAATATTAACATTTTGTAGGCAGTTATTCTGCCCAGCCATGATGTTTCTTTTTTAGACATGTCCTTTAACTGGACTTCCAGTTTGGCTATTAGTGGAGGCATGTTAGCCTTAGCAAGTGCCGATGTTTTATTAGTAATTTTTATTCCTAAATAAGTGATTCTTCCAGCGCTCCATGTATAGGGTAGGTTTGTTTGTAGGGTGCTTCTGGTGTTGGGAGGTACTCCCAGATCTAGAATCACTGATTTAGTAAAATTGACTTTGTAGTAGGAGATATCCCCAAATTCAGTGAGGATATTGTGTACTTCGGTTAAAGATGTGAGTGGATTAGTCAATAGGAGGATTACGTCATCCGCAAACAGGTTGATGGTGTGTGTGTTGGAGCCAAACTGAAAGCCCTTAATCTGTGGGTGAGTCCTAATGATTTCAGCCAAGGGTTCAATCATTAGATTAAAAATGGTCGGAGACAGGGGGTAGCCCTGCCTCGTCCCATTTGATATTTTAAAAGTTGTGGACAGAAAACCATTGGAATATACTTGTGCTGAAGGACAGGAGTATAAGGCCATAATAGCTTTTAAGATGG
The DNA here is from genome assembly GCF_042186555.1 of Aquarana catesbeiana. Lineage (NCBI taxonomy): Eukaryota > Metazoa > Chordata > Amphibia > Anura > Ranidae > Aquarana > Aquarana catesbeiana. Next base: position 29,380,862 of record NC_133324.1, on the reverse strand, counting down.
GGCCCTGGAAGCCATATTTGTGTAAAACCATTTCCATATATGTCCAATGGACTCTGTCGAACGCCTTCTCTGCGTCTATGGATAGCAGCAGAGAAGGCGTTCGAGATTGCTCCGCATGATGCAGCACATTAATGATTCTCCTGGTAGCATCAGAGGTCTGTCTCCCCCTCACAAAGCCCATCTGGTCGCTTTTGACTAATGTAGGTATGATATTAGTTAGTCTTTTAGCTAATAATTTTGCATATACCTTAGTATCTGAGTTGAGAAGGGATATGGGTCTAAAATTAGCTGGTGTATTAGGGTCTTTCCCTGGTTTAGGAAGTGTCACTATGTGTGCTCTCAGCATCTCTTGTGGGAGGGTTGCGGCGGTTGTGGCTTTGTTGAATACCTTGGACATGTGTGGAGAGAGTATGGATTTGAATGCTTTAAGGTATTCATTAGAAAGGCCGTCTGGGCCTGGTGATTTCCCATTAGGTAGAGAATATATCGTGTTTTCTATTTCCTGTGTTGTGATGGGGTTATTAAGAGTATTTAGTTGAGTTTCTGATAGAGATGGGAGGTTTATCTTTTCCAGGAACGTTTGTATTTTATCTGCTGTTGGTTGGTATGTAGATGTGTCAATGTGTAGGTTATATAGTGAGCTATAATATGTGGCAAATTGGTTCGCTATGTCTTTGGGATTGATAATTTTGTGTTTATCAGAGGGGTGTAGCAAGTATGCTATTCTAGATTTGGTACGGGCCGCCTTAAGTCTGTTCGCCAGGTATTTACCTGCTCTATTTGCATTATGATAATAATTTAGTTTCAGACGTCTAAGGTGTTTATCATATTGTTGTGTTAGTAACTCTCTTAGTTTTTCCCTAAGGATTGATAGTTGTTTAATCAGGGGTGCTGATGGTGCTTGTTTGTTTTGTGCGTCTATAGTGTGTATTTTTGTGAGAATCTCAGTAAATTCTTTGGCCCGTCTCTTTTTCTCTCTAGCTCCTATTTGTATTAAAATGCCTCGTATGAAGGCCTTATGGGCGTTCCAGACTATATATGGGTCTGAGACTGAGTCTGAGTTGTCTGAGAAATAATTTTTGAGATGCTGAGAAATTGACTTTTGAAAGTGTGGGTCTTGAATAATGTGTGAATTACAGCGCCAGATGGGTGGTGAGGAGGAGACTCCCTTCTCTAAAACAGACATAGATATGGCAGCATGGTCTGACCATGTAATATCGTGTATTTTTGTTGATTCAACATTTTGCAGGAGCCATTTGTCTGTTAAAAACATGTCTATACGTGAGTAAGAACCATGTCTGCTGGAGAAAAAGGTATAGTCTCTTTCGTTCGCGTGGAGACATCTCCATGTATCGAATAGTTCTTCCTGTTTCAGGATATTGTGGAGGGATAGCTTGCTGGTGGGTTTACCTGAGGATGAGTCTAAGAGAGGATCTGAAATCACGTTGAAGTCTCCACAGATTAGAAGGTTACCATATTTCATGGCACTGGCTTTAATGAGAACTTTTTTTAGGAAACGCAATTGATGTGAATTTGGAGCATACAGCGTGACAATCGTGTATGGGTTGGAGTTGATGTCTCCTGTGACAATTAGATAACGACCTCCCTCGTCTGTAATAACTTCTTTGGGTTGGAACGAAAGAGAGTTTCTTATGGCTAGGAGAACTCCACCTTTTTTACTTTTGGGATCGCAGGACATGTAGATAGTTGGGTATGCGGTATGCAGGCATTTGGGGGTGTTGTGTAGTTTGAAATGTGTTTCTTGGACACAAAGAATGTCCGCATCCTGTTTACAGGCTTCTTTCCACAGAGAAAATCTCTTTGCCGGATGGTTTAAGCCTCTGGCGTTGATTGATAAGATTTTGATCGTCATAGTGTGGGGGAATAAGGTTTGGTGGCTGTGTGTTGTTGGTACTTACAGTTCCCGGTGGTTATTATTCGTGTCTCTGACGCTGGAGTTGAGAAGAGTATCTGGTGGACGTCTTCTTCAGCGGTGGATGACATGGCGTTGCAAAGGATGCTGCGTATATCCAAAAAATGAAACAAAAGGAAAAATGACAAGAAAACAAGAAATGTTAACTGGGTGGACATAAGAAATGGATCTGAAAACTGATCCTCGTGCAGTCTTAGCTGCTACTGCTGTACGGAGGGTGATAGATGAGAATCTAATTAGATGTCTCCATCCCGGAGAGATTGAATTATGTAAGTAGGTTTATGTTAGACCATCGGCTATCTTTTTCTTTGGTGAACGTCTCTTAGAGACCACCTGCCATTCGTTTTGCATGTGCTGTAGGTTTGTGGGCTCAGCTGGTTGGGGATTTTGATCAGTGATGATGCCCCATTGACGTAGAGCTGTAAGGCCTTCTTCTAGCTTAGACACGGATATTGTGTTCCCGTTGTGAGTAATAGACAGGGTTGCAGGATATTTCCACTTGTGTAGAATATTGTGGTTCCTTAACGCCTTGGTGATCGTCAGCAAGTTGCGACGACGCTGCAGTGTGTGTCTGGACAGGTCAGGGAGCATCCTGATGTTAGCATATTGTTGGGGTAAATTCTCCTGTTTGCGTGAGAGTTGGAGGATTTGATCCTTGATGTGATAGAAATGCATTCTGAGGAGTGTATCTCTTGGGGTGTCGTCAGATAGAAATGAAGGTTTGGGGATCCTGTGGATCCTGTCCACAAGGAGGTCTTGGGCCGTTGCTCCCGGCATCAGGGTGGAAAAAAGGGTTTGGGCAAACTGCAGGAGCTGGTTAGGAGGGATGGATTCGGGGACTCCTCTTAGTTTAAGGTTGTTCCTCCTGGACCTGTCTTCTAAGTCCGCCATTTTGTCTTTTAACCACACTATATCTTCTCCCTGTGCCTTGTGTGCGTCTACCAGCTGGTTGTATGAAGAAGTGTATTCCTCCATTTTAGTTTCAACATGGTTTACCCTGTGGCCTATGGCTTGAACTTCCCTCTGGCAATCATTTAGGCCTTGGAGCATGTCTGTCTGTAGTGAGGATCTCAAAGACAGTAACATGTCTTTAAGCATCGTGTCTGACACTGGCCTGTCTGCTGTGGGAAAGTCTGCTATGGGGTCCCCCCCTGTGTATGCTGGCTTGTGCTGGCATTTTGCGGCCCGCTTACCTCCATGCTCAGGTCGGGTTGCGGCCTAGCAGGGGAGTCCCTTCTCTGCCTGGATTTGGCTGGGCTCCTGGTAGTGGGGCTGGACGTCCCAGAGGAGGCTTCGCTGGGGCACTGTTGCGGATGGGTTGTTTTGGGTGGTGTCCCCTGACCTCTCACGGGCGCTCCGGACGGATGCCGCTGCTGTGAGTTCTGAGCTCCGTCGCGGCCATTTTGCTGTAGGCCGCGCGCCGCTGAGCCGAAAAAGGAGTCCAATTTCCGCGGCTGTTGTGGGGTCTTTCGGTGCCGGGGCATCCTTGTTGCAGAGAGCGGGGCTTCGTTGTCTCTGTGGAGGTGTTTGTGAGGTCTGATACCGCCGATGGTGTTCGATGGATGCGGATATCTCCGGTGGACGAGCGGAGCTCCTAGACTACACGTCCATCTTGGAGTCCGGTCGCCACGCCCCCGTCGTTCCTAAAAATTTCTTGAGGATCCAGGCGGCGAGGCAAGAGCTCACACCCCCCGCACCGAAAGAGGGGGCAGATGCCAAAAGGACCAGGAAAAGGACCTACAAGAGGCCGTACTTAAGCTCACACCAGGGAAGTGGGGCAAGGTGGAAACAGGGGCCGAAAACTGGACCAAATCTTCCCCAAGTCACGGTAGACGTTTATAATAATAATATATTAGATTAAGTAGAGAGTCCTTTGCCATTAGGTGCTATGTTGAACTTCCAGTGACCAGTATGAGAGAGTGAGAGTGATGACACCAAATTTAACACACCTGCTCCCCATTCACACCTGAGACATTGTAACACTAACGAGTCATATGACACCGGGGGGGGGGAAATGGCTACTTGGGCCCAATTTGGACATTTTCACTTAGGGGTGTACTCACTTTTGTTGCCAGCAGTTTAGACATTAATGGCTGAGTGTTGAGTTATTTTGAGGGGACAGCAAATTGACACTGTTTTACAAGCTGTGCACTCACTACTTTACATTCTAGCAAAGTGTCAATACAATACATATCATTGTTTGATTTCTAAATGTGTTAATCTATACATTGTATTTCTCTTTAGAGTTTTTTCACTCTTTCCCCCAGAAGAAGACCTCTACTGTTAATGGTCGATACGTGTCAGGATTTTTTCTAGTATGACTATATATACCTATATCGTGCTACGCTTTCTATGTGTACTCAATGGCTGTAACATGATGTACTTGTATTAGCCTCATTCAGAGCTCATGTTTTAATATAAATGAATGTTTTTGTATGGTATTATTTTTTGTAATAAATTTATACTTTTCTAATTTACTTTGAATTTTTTGCTGCAATACAAAACCCCATGGGGAATCCTTTCCTATTTGCATCTTAATCAGGGCGTGCAGCAACCTCTTATCTCACAACTAGTATCGCCTTCCATTCTCATACTCCTATCATATACTATCGTTCTGTTTATATTTTTAATAGTGGTTATACCTGACGGGCCATCTTGACAAGGTTGAATTCTTATTATCGCCAAAGAATGCTGACAGCAAAAGCTCAATTCTATTCTCCTCCGAAATCAAAGACAACCACTGTGGATTGACTTTCAAAGGTAATCTGGGTAATTGCTCCCCTATCCTCAGGGATAAAATCATAGGAGAATGATCTGAGAGACCCCTTGGGCCATATTGGATTGAGTCTAGCCATGGGGAAAAAGATCCATTTCCCAAGGCCAGGTCAATTTTTGATAGTGACCGTTAGGTGCTGGAACAATATGAATATTCTCTACTTAATGGGTGTCTAAGTCTCCACATATCTACCAGCCCCATCTCCTGTAATTGATTAGCAAATCCAGTTACATTTCCCCTCCTATTAATCTTATTAATACTCTGTCTATCTTCTTCCTCATTTAATACGTTATTAAAATCTCCTATCAATAATAGAATTGGAATATCTGACCATTGTGCCAATTTTTTTCCTTGTCAAAAGAAGTTTATTGAGTATACAATATTATAAAGATACATAAAGTAAGTTTACAAGGATCTATAAAGTAAGCTCATTGTTTTACAGTAGGGTTTATATAGGTAAATATCATGAAATTTCAAATATTAAACATTGGGTTCACGTAAACCTAAATTAAAGATATATATCATTTCCTTAGTTACTTTTGTAGGTATTTAAATGATTTATACCTACTATACATATTGTTTACAGGTAGAGTGTATATAGGTCAAAATAAATTCTGATAATGAGCTTTAATCGTAAGGTGGAGAAAAGGAAAGAGAAAGAAGAAAAAGGGTAGAAAGGCAGAGGTATGGTCCACAAGGTTGTCCCGCTCGTCAGTTTATTATTCTTTTTAGTTCTCTTTGAAGCCTTAGAATGGGTATCTCTGTAAGTCATTTAATCTGTTAAATATATAAAAAAAACCAAAATAGAGTCAAAGCTGCGCTCAGATCTAAAACCACAAACAGACAATTGTGAAAGAAAAAAGCTGCCAGCACCTACAAAAGTCCAGTATCTGACTCCTAAAATATGGTAAACAGCAAAGTGCAGCGCTATATATATAAATGTGACATATAAAAAAATATAAATAAGAACCCACCAAGTGACATCATATCAGTCAGATACATAAGCAAAATCAATCGATCAAAAAACAAACTTTGTTCACAAGTGCGTGTGAAAAAATATATATTAAAAAACAATATGTGTAATAGTCCAAAACATAATAGTAGAGTCCCCAAAAAGAAAAAAACCCTCGTCCAGGAGAGGTGTGATAAGAAGTAGATAATCCACCAAGGAGTGTGTGAGTAAGGTCTGCTTACCGGACGGCGATGACTGCTATTACAGCAGTCTCGCCCAGCATAGGGATTATGGTCTCCCAAAACCACAGATACAGAGCGGGACCAGTAGCTTTAACACTCGATCATGACCGGAAATAGAAAGCAAAACACATCCATAGCGCAATAACGTATGATAAAAAGGTTTTTAATAGAATAAAAGAATTGCACTTACAATTTGGCAGAAAATAATGTGGCATGAGAGATATCATACACAGCAGCGGTGTCTCCGTGTGCCGCGATTCACTTCCTGTACTGCAAAGCCCGTCGGAGAACGTGATGACGTCACCGTCGTAGGCTCCTACGCTGTAATAGCAGTCATCGCCGTCCGGTAAGCAGACCTTACTCACACACTCCTTGGTGGATTATCTACTTCTTATCACACCTCTTCTGGACGAGGGTTTTTTTCTTTTTGTTGACTCTACTATTATGTTTTGGACTATTACACATTGTTTTTTATATATATTTTTTCACACGCACTTGTGAACAAAGATTGTTTTTTGATCGATTGATTTTGCTTATGTATCTACTGACTGATATGATGTCACTTGGTGGGTTCTTATTCATTTAATCTGTTACCATGGCAACAGGACAGAGTCATTGAAATTTGACAGGAACTGTTGTTTTATCCAAGGATGCCAAAGTTTTTCAAATTTTGGAATTTGATTTTGATCGATGGCTACCATCTTAGCATGGGACATTGTATTATTCATTCTGTGAATTGTTTCTGCTAGTACCAATGTAGGAGATTACCATGCCTTGGCCACTGTTTGTTTTGCAGCCGTTATTAGTTGGATCATAAGTTTGAATTGAGAGAGTGTTAACCATTCCGGTTTTAGATTAAGTAAAGTTAAATATGGATCTGGTTGTATTATTTTTTAAAATATTTTAGATGCAATCACGAAGACTTCCTTCCAGAAGGTTTGGATTACTGGGCACGTCCACCATATGTGTAAATATGTGCCTATTTCTGGCCATCCTCCAGCACTCCCACTCTCTCTTCGATTGCAGTCGTACATTCACATATTTTTTGATTCTCCTGTCTCATAACTGCAATATTAATTCTAACATCTGGTTTGTTAGTGATAGTAAAGAGTTGTTACAGACCTGTACAGCAGTGAAGACATCACTTAAGGTGGGTACTGATGTTAATACAGAAGAAGGGGGAATATTCTGCTTTTTTTTTTTATAACTGACCACCACTTGCCTCCTGGTTATACAACATATGGCCCAATGACTCCGTACCTATTTTAGAATCTAAAGTTGGCATTAAAGACATACTGGATATTGATCTCCCCTCAAGACCCCATGAAACCAGTGGAATCCAGGACATCTGTGTTGAATTTGGATCCATTAAATTGGGGTCAATCTGAGGTCGACTGAAGTCAAATTGAGAGGTATCCTGTTTGTCCTGCATGTCCTATGTATCAATGCTCTCAATAGAGCAAGATTTAGAGAATTTATAAGCTTCAAGACCCTGTTGATTATTAATATTATTATTATTTAAGGTACTTATATAGCGCTGTAAATTTATGCAGCGCTTTTACATATACATTGTACATTCACATCAGTTCCTACCCTCAAGGAGCTTACAATCTAATGTTTAATTACATTTTCTCTAGACCCTTTCTTAGGAACAGCCTGAGCTTTCACATGGGGCATATTGGCAACACCTTCCACATAGGGGTCTTCAATGTCCTGCAGTGCCTTCTCCAATTCCTCCATTTCCTGCTCCCTCCTCCTCTGATGGGTCATAACCCGTGGCACTTTCCCTGTAGCAGACAGGTCACTTATATATATAGCCGTGTATTATATTATTATATAGTTAATATAACCATATATAAGATTTTTTAAATTATTATTAATGTAAGCGTAAGCCAACAACGATAAACCACAGCAAATATAAAATCTTTTGTACACCACAAATCATTGTCCAGAGACAAGAAACACTCGCTGTGTAGAAATACACTAAAGTGTTAAAATGTTGAAATGTGTCAGCTCTCAAACACAAAGAACTTTTGTAGCTTTTCTGAACAGCTGTTGTGCTACCTCCACTGAGGAGCCGCTAATAGTAATATCCTCACATGTATCTTCGCAATTATGCCTTTTGTATCCACACTGAAATGTTGCTCCTGTCACAGAGAGCCCTCCTATCTCCCACCGCAAGCTGTTTGACCGAGGAGAGCAAGGCTCCTCTCTCCTCCACTCCTTGCTTCTCCACTCAGATACAGTGTCTAGTTTCTATCCATACTATCATAAAACTGCAATTGTAAGTTGGTTTTGGTAACTTTTATACTTGTTTACTTGTCTTTGTGACCCCTATAATCTCAGGTTAGCCAGCCAGTCAACAGATCCACAGAACAGCAGATCAGAGGATCCAGAAGTTGGCGGGTCAGCAAGCTGATGAGATAGCAGATTAAGAAAAAGAAAGTTAGCCAGCAAGCAAGGGTGGTAACAGTGACCTAAAGCAGGATGTCCTGAAGAAGGATGGAAGTTAATGAGTAGGCGGGATGATGGGCTGACATGATGACAGTGTAATTGAGCAGGTTGGCGGCTGGAGCAGGTTGACAGGCTGATGAATTAGCCCTTCAGCCAACAGGGAGGCTTGGGAGACAAGCAGGGAGACCAGCGGGAGACCAGTGGGATGCTGAAATGAGGAGATGGTGAGTTAGCGGGTTGACATGATGGTGGAAGCCAGAGTTAGCCCTTCAACTGATGAGCCGATTAAGGGGCTTGGGAGACCAGCAGGATGGGGGTTTGAAGGGATGGCAGAGCCTAAAGCCTGGTTCCAAGAGGTTTCGGCATTAAACAGGATGGTCACAGTACATTGCAGGCTTGGCGTAACGCTCATCTAGTCACGTCACATCCGAGCCGTGGTTACTCCCCCACCCAGAAATGTAACTTTAGATTTACAGAGGAGGTCTACTGCTAAAATTACTGCCCTCGATCTGACTTTCGCGGTGATACCTCACATGCATGGTACAATTGCTGTTTACATTTGATGCCAGAACGAAGCTTACGCTCGCTTTGCGTGAGAGCAGGGTGGGGGGACTTTCTTTATTATTTTTTTTTGCATTTTTATTTTATTTTTAAACTGTTCCTTTCATTTTTTTTTTATCATTTTTATTGTTATGTCAGGGAATGTAAATATCCCCTATGATAGCAATAGGTAGTGACAGTTACTCTTTTTTGAAAAAATTGGGGTCTATCTCTCCTCTGCCCTCAAAGCATCTGACCACACCAAAGATCGGTGTCATAAAATGCTTTCCCAATTTCCCAATGGCACTGTTTACATCCCTTGAAATCTAAGTCATGAAATGCTCTTAGCTTCCGGGTTCTTAGGCCATAGAGATAATTGGAGTCATTCTGGTCTCTGATCAGCTCTATGGTCAGCTGGCCCGAATCACAGGCTGCATTCTCAGGTTCCCTGTTGGGACAGGAGAGCCAGAGAAAAACATGGAAGACGGTGGGAGTGAGGGGCATTCCCTCCCACTGCTTGTAAAAGCAGTCTAGAGGCTAATTAGCTGCTAGGATTGCTTTTATATGAAAACCGACCGCTGGCTGAAAAGAATGATACCAAGATGATACCTAAACCTGCAGGCATCATTCTGGTATAACCACTCAAAGTCCAGCAACATACCAGTACGTTGCTGGTCCTTGTTGGGCATATATTGTAATTTTTTTTTTTCATGCAGCCTGTGGGCTGCATGAAAAAAAGAGATTGATCGGTGGGTATGCCCACCATTAGGATACCTCCCTTCATCCACCCACTTCTAATGATGGGCATACATGCACCATTTATATATGCCAAGGCATGGGGGCATCCGCCCCAAAAGTTAGGAGCAAATCGCTCCTCCGCCCCTGCTGCCCCCATGGTTCGGCATATATGCTCTTTTTTTAACCGTGGTGGTGAAATCACCTCCTACAGCACTGGAGTCACGGCTTTATGTATCGTGGGAGCCAACGCTGTTGCTGTCAAGATAAATAAATCCGTGCTGCAACTGAATGGCGTACCTGCTAAGCAAATGATGGTTAACAATAAAACAAAGTAACATTACAGTATAACAGTAAGACATACCATACCTGCAAAGCAAATACAAAAAAAATAGTAAAAAATAAAACATTTTTTAATGCAACCTGTGCCTAAAATATATATATGCCGAAGCATGGGGGTATCCACCCGCAAAAGGTAGTAGCAAATCGCTCCTCTGCTCCTAATGCCCCCATGCTTCGGCATATATGCTCTTTTTTTTAACTGTGGTGGTGAAATCAACTCCGACAGCGCTGGAGTCACGGCTTTATGTATCGTGGGAGCAAACGCTGTCAAGATAAATAAATCCGCGCTGCAGCTGAATGGCGTACCTGAAAACAAAAAAAAAGTTTAACAATAAAACACAGTAAACAGTAAAGTCTAAAAAAATTGCATACCTGAAAAGCAAACATGATAAAACATAATAACAATAAAACATTGCAGAATAGAATACAGTAAAAAAGAGCAGAACAATAGAGAGAGAATAGAGAGAGAGAGAGAACAAGAAAACAACAACTATTTTTGTTTTTTTTTCATTTTATATATTTTTTATTTTTTTGTGTTTTTGTGTTTTTTTTACTTTTTTTTTTTACACTTTTTTTGTAACTAACTTTTGTAACTGTAACCGGTTTCAGGCTCGGGTCTCTCAAAATGCGATGGCATCTTGGGAGACCCTGTGAAAGTGTACCTAGTCTGTGCAATGCTGAACCCTACACTAATACTCAACTAGTGTATGGTAGCGTTCAAAACATTCACCAATGCAAAGACCAGAATTGTCAGGACAGGAGGGACAATAATAGCGGGTGTCATGCCTAAATCCGTGCTTTCCACAGACACAAAATTTTCTTTGGGGGGCTCATTGGGTAGGGGTAGAGGACATAAGGAAAATGCCTCTCATGCAGCCGGCTTACTGCATTTGGTTGGGGAAGGTGAGGTGGAGCACCGTCTGGAAGCAGAAGGGCTCTGACGATCTCTTCCTGGAATTTAAGGAAGGATCCAATCTGTCCTGAAGCTCTGTATAGCACATGAGCATTGAGCAAAGCCAATTGAAATAAACAGACACTTTCTTGTACCAGCGTCTGTCCTTACGGGCAACTAGGTACGGCACCAACAACTGGTCGTTGAGGTCCACCCCTCCCATATTTTGGTTATATTCATGGACATAGAGGGGTTTCTCCACAACACCAGTCGCCGTAGTAATTTGGACCATCGTGTCTGCATGAAGGGAGGTAAGAACGAAAACATTCTTATTATCCCTCTACTTGATAGCGAGCAAGTTATTACACTTCAAGCAGGCTCTCTCCCCCAGCCTAAGACGGGAATCTACAAGCCGCTGGGGAAAGCCCCGGCGATTAGATTGCACGGTGCTACATGCTCCAATCTGATGATAAAACAAGTGACTAAAAAGTGGCATGTTTGTGTAATGATTGTCCACATACAAATGGTACCCCTTTCCGAATAAGGGTGACACCAAGTCCCACACAATCTTGCCAGCTCTCCCTATGTAGTCAGGGCAGTTTGTCGGCTCTACGTGACTATCTTTGCCCTTGTAAACCATAAAACTACATGTATAGCCTGTGGCCCTGTCACAGAGCTTATACATCTTGACCCCGTATATGGCACGCTTGCTGGGAAGGTACTGTTTGAATGACAAGCGGCCAGAAAACTTAATCAGGGACTCATCAACGCAGACAACTTGATGGGGAGTAAACAAGTCTGCAAAACGTTGGTTGAAGTGGTTTACGAGGGGCTGAATTTTGTAGAGCCGATCGTATTCAGGGTCTCCACGAGGATGACAGAGTTCATTGTCATTGAAGTGCATGAACCCCAAAATCTGCTCGTATCGTGCCCTGGTCGTGGAGGCAGAGAACAAGGGCATATGGTGAATTGGGTCAGTGGACCAATATGACCGCAACTCACTCTTTTTAGTTATGCCCATGTTGAGGGATAGGCCCAGAAAGAGCTTAAATTTGGAAACCGTAATTGGTCTCCAATCTCTGGCAAGGGAGGACTGGGGAATAGTGGCGATGTGTTGACCAGCGTACAAATTGCTTTGTCCCACAATAGATCTATAGAGATCTTCGGTAAAAAATAGCGCATAAAAATCAAGTGACGTAAAATCAACTGCTTCCACCTGAATGCCGAGTTGGCCAGTGAATGGGGGAAGTACGGGTGCTGCAGAAGTGGTGGGTTCTCAATTAGGATTGGCAAATGCAGCAGGGAGGGCACTATGGGCACGACGGGCCTGTGTTTGTCTTCTTCTTGGTGACAGCGGGACACTACTTGTGCTTGCCACCTCACCAGCTTTAACTGCAATTATGGGACTCGCCACATCACCAAGTGTTACTGCAGTGCTGGTTTGACTACGACCAGGGTGTACTAGGCCGCTGGTGCTTGCCAGTTCACCAGAAGGAATAGCGGCGTTAGTACTGCTCTGCTCCATACGAGGGACCTGCAGGTTCTTGCACCTCAATAACAGCAGAAGAAGATCGGGGTCAGGTACGCCTGACCTTGGCAGGGACCACAACTCCATCGTCAGAGCTATTTATCATGGAGCCACTGTCATCTACAGGATCGTATTCTGAGCCTGAATCTGACAGATGAGTGACTTCCTCTTCACTATCTGTCATGCTCAGAAACGTGTAGGCCTCTTCACTACTGTACCTTCGATTTGCCATTTTGGGCTCTAAATTTAGTGGTACACTAGTGAGACTCACAAGTAAAAAAGCTACTAACTGTTAGCCACTGTATCAAAAAGCTACCGAAAAAACTGTTAACGATCGCAGGGATCAGGCCTGACTCTGCGAACGCTGCAGTTATGTGTGTTTAGTGTTTTGTAAGTGACAGTGATCGATTGATACTAGCACTTGGGTGGGCTGGGCTGGGCCGGGCGGAGGGGCAAAACGCAAGTGCTTGCAGGTATCTGGGCTGATCCCGCTAACACTGCATTTTTGGGAACCTTAAACTGCTGGGGATGCTATTATAGATCTTATCAGATCAGATATTGATCCGTTCAGATACTATACCACTAAGGGAGGTGAATGCTGCGTGCTTGGGTGTTAGCGGTACTGGCACTAACCTGACACTGCCTGGGGCGACACAGACCCTATCTGACCCTAAAACCTAACTTATATCACCGCCGGGTGATCAGGGGGTTAAACCTTTATTAGGTAATAAATGGCGGGTGCCCTGAAACTATAAGAAACTAACTAACCAGCGTCATCCGTAACAGTTATACGGTCATCACTGGTGAAAAGGTTAACGAGGGGGCAATCAGGGGGTTAAAACCTTTATTAGGTAGTATATGGGGGTACCTGACGCTATAAAATGCTGACGGCGAACCTAAATACTTGCCTGCCTAACTATGACACCTGTGACACTAATACAGACAACGATCAGAAAAACAATCACTTAGTGACACTGGCAATGGGGGGTGATCAAGGGGTTAAAACTTTATTAGGGGGGTACCCTAGACCTAAAGGGGCCTACCACTAATTGCCCTACCACTTATAATGGTCACAAATTACACCAATGCAATAATCAGTAAAAAAAAAAAACAAACTGCTATTGGTGTCACTGTGACAGGGGGTGCAGGGGGGTGATCGGGGGGTGAAAAGTGTGCCTGAGTGTTCTACTGTAAGTGTAGTGTTGTGCAGACTTACTTGATGTCTTATCTCCTCGGCACCAGAATGAAAAGACCGACATGAGGAGAAATGACATCACTTCCTCTGCCGATGTTTACATTACAGCAGCAGAGGAAGATTTTCATTCACCGGGAGCGATCGTGAGGGGGTGGCCATGAATCAATACCTCCCCCTCAGCACAGATCACTCCTGCAACGAAGCCCACCGCCTCGGGCACCGGGGGGGGTGTGATGCGCCCCCCGCCTGCGGGAGGCAAATCACATACGTGATTTTGCCTGTCCGTGCCATTCTGCCACAATATATCTGCGTTAGGCGGTCAGCAAGTGGCTAACTCCACCAGTGCCTCCGCAAACTGGCAGTTGATTTCCTGCTGGGCTGCAATGGCCTAGCGATTCGCCTCCTGCTGTTGGCGGTTTTCTGCATACAGGCCTGCAATAGCATGGCGATTCGCCTCCTGCTGTGCTAAAATGGCCTATGTGAACTGACGGATGGCTTCCTGCTGGGCTGCAGCAGCCTGGCAATTCACCTCCTGCTGTTGGAGGTTGGCTTCCTGCTGGTAACGGTAGGTTTCCAGCTGGGCTGCAGTAGCCTGCAGAAGGGCCCATAACACATCTTTAATCTTTCCCCTTGTTCAGGAAGATGCCTGCCAAAAATCCACCATATGTGGGGGTTAGCTCAATGGGGATTACCTTCCCTGGGAAAAAAGGGAGTCCAAATGGCAGGTTTTCTTAAAATCTGACTTGTAGCCAGTCTTATTTAAAAGGTTGCATAAAAATCAAATAAACAAGGAGGCGGAGCATAGCGGAGCAGACATGCATTGTTAGAGCTCCGCACCGCTGAGGAGAGAAGAGAAGGACAAAGCGGAGCCTGCAGGCTCAAAAGGTATCCATTTGAACCTTTTTGCCCCAGGGAACAAACTGTGAAAGTTTGGGCAGGAAATATGGTACTGGGAGGAAACCGTGGCAGAAATAAAAATCACCTCACAAAGAGCTCACAGGCACTCACTGCAGCTGAAGCAGCTCCAGTCACCTCACAAGATACAGCATCAGGGCGCTCTCACAGACAGAAAATGTCACAGCAAGACTCTCCATTTGAGTCAGATACAGAATAAATCCTCTCACAAACTTCTCCACAAGCCTCCTCAGTATCCCCAGTAATATTATTACAATTTGAAAAGATGCTTCATAAGGCTTTAAAACAAACCTCAGACCAAATAACAAAAAGCCTAACCATAGAAATAAGAGAGCTGGGAAACCGCACCGCAGCCTTAGAAATAAAAATGGATGAAATTGAAATTACAACCCAAGAAAATATAACAGAATTGGAACGATTAAAAAAAGAGAATTTAATACCTGAAACTGTGACAGACCTGCAATCTACTATTACTGCTCTATTACAAGAACTAAAGCCAGATATCCCTATTGAACGTTTAGAACTGGACAGAGTACACAGAGCCCTCACAGCCAAAAAGAAAGATGGACCCCCACGTGATATAATCACAAAATTTCATTATTACAGAACGAAAGAACAAATACTAATTGCTGCAAGAGAAAAAAAGGAACTTAATTTTCAAGGACACAATTATCAAATTTTTGCTGACCTATCCCAACTTACTATTACTAAAAGACGATCCATGAAACCCCAACTAATGGAACTGCAACGCCACAACATTATGTATCAATGGGGCTTCCCCTTTTCAGTCAGATTTAACTACCAAGGTACAATTTACAGAAGCAGATCAGCAGATGAACTACAACAAACCCTTTTAAAATTAAATCTGACAGAACCCACAAGCAGCAACACTCCCACACGCAGAAGAATGGCATCATCTTCAGCTTCAGGCAGCACCCAGAAAATTTCAGAACAAAATGGGAATCATCATTCTCACAAAAGAGGCCGTTATGCCACATCATCCATGGACCAAGAAGATTCAATGGACTGACATCCTAATTCCTGATATCTCTTCATTTATTATACTAAGAGATGGTTCTCTATAAAAAACCTGTATTTATAACTGAATGTAACTGCATTCTGATAGTCACACACTGTGTGGGATCATGTTACATTCCAGTTATATTTCTTATTACTTCTGATTCATATAGCCTTAGAATATATAAGTGAAATAAGGAAATTCTTGTTCAGTTATATATTATCAGGTAATAACAATAGATTTATTACTTTTTAGGACAAATATGTTCAATAATCCAGAAGTAATGGAAGCTTTTTCTTTCTTTTCTTAAAACAAATATATTATTACCTAACTAGTTCCTAGAATTATGTTTTTGTTTATTCTAATCTGAAGCAATAAAACCTCAATTTTATGAGTTGACATATCTAAACAGTTACATATGAATAAAATATGTAATTGTTTACTCTAAAAGGGTTAAAATCCCAAAATAATTCAAACTATCTTCATCAATACCAAAGTTATTAACAGTACCTTTCTAACTGAATTATTTAGCCTAGGGCAAGACTAACCATATACAACCACCCTGGAATAAATAATTTCAACAAAAACTATATTCTGCACTCCAATTAATGAAACATCATTTTGATGTCTTTTAACATAGCACTTCTCTCCTGTAAGCGGAAGATCCGTGTACCCCCATTAGCCCTCCTCATTCTCCCAACCATATTATGTGGGAGTGTGACGAAGGCACTTATTCCCCTGAGAGAGATATTTATTCTCTTTCACGGGTAAATTGTGATTACTTGCAAAAAATAATTTATACAATGTATCATCTAATCTCATATGTTTTTTGTTTACTCTTTACTCCAGAATTCACTGGTTTCTTTTCTATCTATTCATCTCTTCAGTCCACACAGGTTGATCTGCGCAGTCAGCTCTGCATAACAAAAAGTAAGTCAAAACTATTTGATCTATTGCCATGGCACCACTGAATATACTTTCCCTGAATGTTCAAGGAATAAATGTCCCTCAAAAAAGGACCAAAGCCTTCCGTACTTTCCATAACAAGAAGGCTCACATAGTATGCCTCCAAGAAACACACTTCACCAAAGATTCTACTCCAAAATATATTTCTCCTTTTTATCAACAAATTTACACGGCTTCTGCCTGTACCAAGCAAAGGGGAACTCTAATTGCATTTCACCGATCCACACCATCCACCTTATCATCAGAAATTAAAGACCCAGAAGGTAGATACCTGATACTCATGGGTTATATAATGGATACAGCAATCACGGTGATTTCCTACTACGCTCCTAACAAACAACCTACACCATTTCTCTCACATATATTACAAGTGATTAATACACACAAAATAGGAACAGTGATAATGTGTGGGGATTCGAACCAGGTCCTCCTCCCATTTCTAGATAAATCACCTTTTACACCATCCAAAATAACCTCTAGATTACCTTTTTCTCAACTTCTTTCCAAATACAATCTGGTAGGTTCATGGAGAGAAACTAACCCAATGAAAAAGAAATTCACTTATTTCTCGCACCCTCATCAAACCTTCACCAGAATAGATCATATTTTTCTAACAATAGGAATGATACCAGAAATTATTGCATCAGATATAATTTCGATTCCGTGGTCTGACCATAATGCAGTATACACTACTATAGCCTCAGCCATACCAAAAGCGCATGACCCAACGTGGTACTTACCGGACATAATGCTCAAACACCCACTACATCAGATGGCCATTGAACAAGCTTTAAAGGAATACATATCAATTAATAATACAACAGACATCTCCCCAATAACACTGTGGGAAGCTCATAAGCCTGTCTTGCGTGGTACAATACAAAGACAAATGGCACTATTTAAACGGGAACGCAAAAATCTAGCAAATAAACTAGAACTCAATTTTAATGCAGCCTACATATCATTTCAAGATAATCCATCTCAGAGTACAAAATCTCATCTGGAAAAATCTAGATTGGAATACGATCTATTTCTCACTGAGTCAGTTGATAAATCCCTCAAACGCTCCAAACACAATTTCTACATTTATACAAACAAACCAGGTACATATTTGGCTCGGGCATTAAATTCAACTAACAAATCTTTCAAACCAATACGTTTGAAATTATCAAAAAATGTTTACACTTGTAATCCAGTTAAAATAGTCCATAAATTTCACTCACATCTCGTAACTTTATACAAGACAAACAATGAATTTAATCCTACAGAGGCTGAATCCTTCTTCTCAAAAATAACCTTACCTGAGTTATCTCAGAATCAAAAAAGCAGTTTGGATGAGCCTATAACTATAGATGAAGTTGCTAACGCCATAAAAGACCTAAAACTTAACAAAAGACCAGGCCCAGACGGCTACTCGGCTTTATACTATAAAACATTCTCAGAAATACTCTCTCCCATTCTCACTGAAACTTTTAACAAACTTCTAGATGGACATTCTTTTCGGCAAGAAACACTAATGGCAGTTGTTTGTATGATCCCAAAACCCCTTTCTGATGATACTTCCTGTGTGAATTATCGGCCTATCTCTCTATTAAACCTCGATATTAAATTATTAGCAAAAATAATAGCAAAACGCCTCAATAGCATTATAGGAAAATTAATACATAGAGATCAAGTAGGCTTCATGCCAAATGGACAGGCAGGCGATAATATACGCAGGGCAGTGTTATTGGCACATATTGTTAAAAAAACGGAAAATCCCTTTATGTTTTCTATCTCTCGATATTAAGAGGGCATTTGACACAGTATCCTGGCAATATATGCAATATTCATTACAAAAATGGGGTTTTGGACCCCACTTTTTAACATGGATCAAAGCATTATATAATAAACCCAAAGCCTATATAAAATATGCTGGATACAAATCTGAAGCCTTTAATATCGAAAGAGGTACCCGACAGGGTTGCCCATTATCTCCCTTATTATTTGCCCTTATACTCGAACCCATGGCCCAATACATCAGAACAAACCAAACTATAACTGGCATTGAAGTAGGAGGTATTACACACAAATTATGTATATTTGCAGACGATATATTACTTTTTCTATCATCACCACAGGTCTCTGGTCCTAACTTAATACCAGCTCTTGATGGATTTGCAGCCCTATCCGGCCTTATGATTAATCCTAAGAAATGCCTAGTGCTTAATATTTCACTCACAAACATGGAATTGATCCCGGCTAGGGCTGCACTCCCATTCACATGGGCAGAAAAATCAATCCCATATCTTGGAATTCATTTAACAGCATCTCATTCTGACTTATTCTCAACCAATTATCCTCCTGTATTAAGACAGATCACAAATCTAATAAAACAATGGTCGCAACTTCCTTTATCCTGGATAGGGAAGATTAATGCAATCAAAATGACTATTCTACCCAAATTGCTTTATCTATTCAGAGTCCTCCCTATTCCAATTCCTTCCTATTTTTTGAGAATAGTACAAAAAAGAGCAACTTCGTTTATATGGGGCTCTTCTAAACCACGTATACCTATACACACACTACATCTTCCCAAAAATAAAGGAGGCCTGGGATACCCTAATTTTACTAACTACTACAGAGCAGCACATTTGGCCAGTCTGTCCAAATACCATGCAAAACAGGAAATCCCATTATGGGTATTTATAGAGGCTTCAGAAAATGACCCTCTATTAATATCAAATTTATTATGGCTTGATCCTAAAGACCGCTTTAAAATTCATAATCCCATAACTAAACACTTCTTATCTCTCTGGGATAAACTAAAAACCAAATATCAGTTACAATCTCCACACAATCCTCTCCTTTCTTTTATCAGAAATCCGGCCTTTTATCCGGCATGGATCTACTCAAATTCTTTTAAAGCTTGGACAACATCAGGCATTCAGACACTAAATGACTTCATAGCATCTAAATCATTCCTTTCATTCCCATCGCTTAGAGAAAAATATGATCTACCAAACTCTGAGATATTTAGATATCTCCAAATCAAAAATTTCTATACACCATTCCTAAAGGGGGATACACCATTATCCCAATTATCCATTTTTGAATCAATCTGTACAAAAGATCCATTTGCTAAAGGTACAATTTCATCACTTTATAATCAATTATATGGAGTAGCAAATCTTAATAGACCCTCTTACGTTTAGAGGTGGGAGGAGGACCTGGGACGAACTTTAGAAGACACGGACTGGTCTAACATATGGCTCACATCTAAGTCATCTTCACCCAACACCTTAGCACTGGAGACAAATTATAAAGTCCTAACTTGCTGGTACCTTGTACCCGCTAGAGTGGCAAAATATTCACCTAATACCTCAGCTCTTTGTTTTCGAGGATGCCCAGAAATAGGCACATATTTACACATATGGTGGACGTGCCCAGTAATCCAAACCTTCTGGAAGGAAGTCTTCGTGATTGCATCTAAAATATTTTAAAAAAATAATACAACCAGATCCATATTTAACTTTACTTAATCTAAAACCGGAATGGTTAACACTCTCTCAATTCAAACTTATGATCCAACTAATAACGGCTGCAAAACAAACAGTGGCCAAGGCATGGAAATCTCCTACATTGGTACTAGCAGAAACAATTCACAGAATGAATAATACAATGTCCCATGCTAAGATGGTAGCCATCGATCAAAATCAAATTCCAAAATTTGAAAAACTTTGGCATCCTTGGATAAAACAACAGTTCCTGTCAAACTTCAATGACTCTGTCCTGTTGCCATGGTAACAGATTAAATGACTTACAGAGACACCCATTCTAAGGCTTCAAAGAGAACTAAAAAGAATAATAAACTGACGAGCGGGACAACCTTGTGGACCATACCTCTACCTTTCAACCCTTTTTCTTCTTTCTCTTTCCTTTTCTCCACCTTACGATTAAAGCTCATTATCAGAATTTATTTGACCTATATACACTCTACTTGTAAACAATATGTATAGTAGGTATAAATCATTTAAATACCTACAAAAGTAACTAAGGAAATGATATATATCTTTAATTTAGGTTTACGTGAACCCAATATTTAATATTTGAAATTTCATGATATTTACCTATATTAACCCAACTGTAAAACAATGAGCTTACTTTATAGATCCTTGTAAACTTACTTTATGTATCTTTATAACATTGTATACTCAATAAACTTCTTTTGACAAGGAAAATCAAATAAACAAAACAGAAAATAAATCCTTGCCATCCAGGCACTAACTTACCATTTCAGGTTCCTAATGCCGCGTACACACGAGCGGACTTCACAGCAGACTTTATCCTGCGGACTTTGTCTGACTTTACGACGGACTTTCTGAATGAACGGACTTACCTACACATGATCAACCAAAGTCCAATGGATTCGTACATGATGACGTACGACTGGACTAAAACAAGGAAGTTCATAGCCAGTAGCCAATAGCTGCCCTAGCGTCAGTTTTTGTCCGTCGGACTAGCATACAGACGAGCTGACTTTTCGACTGGACTCGAGTCCGTCGGAAAGATTTGAAACATATTTAATTTCTAGGTCCGTCAAACTTTTGAGAAAAAAAAGTCAGCTGGAGCCCACACACGATCGAATTGTCCTATGGACTCAGGTTCGCCGGACCAAGTATGCCGTAAAGTCCGGTCGTGTGTACGTGGCATAACTCCCAGTCACACACAAATTCAAACCTTTTCTTTCTATCACAAAGCAAAACTTCCCATCAATAGCTGTCTCAGGTTTTGGCTTCCTTAGCTCTAGTCCTGCTTTATTTATACCACCTGTTGGTGGACACAATAACCAAAGAATGTCCAGTGCTCTGAATATCAGACAAACAATTAACAGCAGTCCAAAAATAAAGGTTAAGAGATTTAATAAATGCGTGTAATAAAAACAATATGATAAAAACAATTAGTGAACAATATATAATAGTCCCATGTAGATAACACTGTATTGCACTTAAATAAAAAAGTTTATAGCAGCCAGAAGGTCCAATCAGCAACAGGCAGTCTAAAACGGGAGATCCATCCAAAGAACCTAACCCCAGGCTGTAAAGCAGATAGAAGGGGGTTGGAGGGGAGATGGAAGCCCCAGCACACAGATCCAGGAGACTCACACTATGAACACCAGCTTCAGAGGGGAAGGCTCACCAGTTCCGGAGGACAGATCTGTGGAAGTTACATGAAGACAGGCTGTAGATCCACCGGGAGGAGAAGGTCTCACAGAAGCTCCGTGCCAAGGAGCGATGCTGTCAGCCCAGCTGGAGGAAGAGGGTGTGGCTTCACACAGGGGAACTGCCGGAGAATCAGCTGATAGTGCTGAGCAGCTGAAGTGCCGGACTATGAAAGCGCAAATGCGTGAAACGCGTTGTCAAGGCAAACTTTGACAGAGGTCCCACTCAGCACCATGCTACAGTGAAAATCCATCCATCCACCCACCCTTGGGAGCTTCACATGGTTTACATACAGTGTTCTCCAATCAACCTGCTGGTTCTATCTATCCACTTCTGGCTGGCAGCTCATGTTTTCCATTGGACTTCCTGAGTGACACTACTCTTCCCTGAGGCTTATTTCACTTAGAGGGGACACAGACCGGCAGGTTATTTGTTCCACATCCCCAGCTTATTCTCTGGCAGCCC
Source organism: Aquarana catesbeiana (assembly GCF_042186555.1). NCBI lineage: Eukaryota > Metazoa > Chordata > Amphibia > Anura > Ranidae > Aquarana > Aquarana catesbeiana. Next base: position 29,358,708 of record NC_133324.1, on the reverse strand, counting down.
CCTGTCTACCATGTCACTCCCTGATAGCCTGATTACAATTCTATTGGCTTCACCAAGTGACACTGCCTCTCACTGAGGATTTTTTACTCAGGGGGGACACAGACCGGCACTTCAGCTGCTCAGCGCTATCAGCTGATTCTCCGGCGGTTCCCCTGTGTGAAGCCGCGCCCTCGTCCTCCAGCTGGGCTGACGTCATCACTCCTTGGCACGGAGCATCTGTGAGATCTTCTCCTCCCGGTGGATCTACAGCCTGTCTTCATGTAACATCCACAGATCCGGAACCGGTGAGCCTTCCCCTCTGAAGCTGGTGTTCATAGTGTGAGTCTCCTGGGTCTGTGGGCTGGGGCTTCCATCTCCCCTCCAACCCCCTTCTATCTGCTTTACAGCCTGGGGTTAGGTTCTTTGGATGGATCTCCCATTTTAGACTGCCTGTTGCTGATTGGACCTTCTGGCTGCTATAAACTTTTTTTTTATTTAAGTGCAATACAGTGTTATCTACATGGGACTATTATATATTGTTAACTAATTGTTTTTATCATATTGTTTTTATTACACGCATTTATTAAATCTCTTAACCTTTATTTTTGGACTGCTGCTAATTGTTTGTGTGATATTCAGAGCACTGGACATTCTTTGGTTATTGTTCTATATCTGTATCTATCAGTTACGGTTAGTCCAGCTGCACTGATTTCCCTCTCCCCCTTCCCCTCTCCCCCCCCCCCCCCCCTCAAGTTCAAGTCATGTCAGTCTACTCAGTACATGTTATGTATCACATGGATTATTGACCATATACTATATGTTATTTTTTTTACATGCCTTGATTGAGGTCCCTGGGTTTACACTCATTGGCGCTGGATTATTATTGTGTTTTTGTTGGTGGACACAAGTGGACCGCAAAATCTGGTCCAGAACCAACCCTGCCAAGGTGGCTGGTAAAAACCGGGCCATGTTCCACCTTAGTTTGCTGCAAATGAACGCATGTGAGGTGAAATATAACGTCCATCGATCACCTCACCTTTCATAATCCTAATATATATAGATAGATAGAGAGATAGAGAGATATATATATATACTGTAAATATATATATAATCAAATGTTTATTATTTTTTAATAATTGGAAGGTGTAGATGGATTTCTGCCAGTCACAGGTTATGTCACGCCCCTCCAGGCTGTGTATGTGTATTAGATCAACAGGGAGGGGAATCCTCCATCAATCTACATTTAATATTTCACCCCTATTGTGTTTAGCTGGTTACGGGACATGGAGGAGGAGAGAGGGAGTGGGCTATTATTTAACACTGTGTATGCGCCCACATGTGAGACTCTATAGTCACATGGGCTGCTCAGATGTGATAAGGAAGGAAAACCTCAGCATAGAAGCTCACTGAAAACTGAGCATGCGCACTAGCTGCCAACACTGCTCTGCACAATATCTAGCTGAACTGGGAATATGGACAGAAAGTGGAGATAGAGAGCAACAGGGCCCACCAGGATTTTTGCAGAATACCAAAAAGGAATCTCATAGTGACTTAGTGAGTATGAACAGCATGCAATGCACCATTTATTGATAGTTTTTATGATGTGGGTTTAGTGACACTTTCACTGTTATGCCCCGTACACACGGTCGGATTTTCCGATGGAAAATGTGTGATAGGACCTTGTTGTCGGAAAGTCCGACCGTGTGTGGGCTCCATCACACATTTTCCATCGGATTTTCCGACACACAAAGTTTGAGAGCAGGCTATAAAATTTTCCGACAACAAAATCCGTTGTCGGAATTTCCGATTGTGTGTACACAAATCCGACACACAAAGTGCCACGCATGGTCAGAATAAATAAAGAGATGAAAGCTATTGGCTGCTACCCCGTTTATAGTCCCGATGTACGTGTTTTACGTCACCGCGTTCAGAATGATCGGATTTTCCGACAACTTTGTGTGACCGTGTGTATGCAAGACAAGTTTGAGCCAACATCCGTTGGAAAAAATCCTAGGATTTTGTTGTCGGAATGTCCGATCAATGTCCGACCGTGTGTACGGCGCATTAGAGTTTACATACACTTTAACTTTCACAGACTGGCATGTTATGTAAAATGTATATTGCTGTCTCTGTTGACTTAGAATAGTATTACAAATATATAAATAGTTTTCAGTCACCTGTGTGTATCTGTACAATCCAAGGATTTGGGCGATTGGGATTGTAGTGGATGAATAGTGATCTCCAATAACACCAGCCAGCTTGCCATGTCCTTTAAAGGAAAAATTAGGAGTTGTCCCATTTGGTCCAGATAAGATCTTCAGAACACTCTGTACAGCCTTCCTGGGTTCCAGCCATGAATCATATAGATGGAAGCCGAGAGTGATATTAGGTAATATGTCTGGATCCTGGTTAATATTATCAATTGCAGAAAGGAAAGCTAGGAGATTCAGGTAATACTGACTAGATGAGCTGCAAAAAGATTTTCCCCAAAACAGTAAGTTAACAATTTCTATATATTTATACATGTGATCAGCTTAACATTAAATTCAGAGGGAAAGACTTTTATGCAAAGCTTCCTGGGAAATATATACTGTAAATCAGCAGAAACAATGTTGAGGTAATGCTCAGTTTTACACAGTGGGTCTGTAAATGAAAGTCTCACCACTGGATGTTTAACCACTTCAATACCGGGCACTTTCAACTCTTTCCTGCCCAGGCCAATTTTCAGCTTTTAGCTCTGTCACACTTTGAATGACAATTGCGCGATCATGCAGTGCTGTACCCAAACTAAATTTTTTTTTTTTTTTTTTTTTTTTTTTTTTTTTTTTTTAGCAAGACAAAGCTTTCTTTTGGTGGTATTTAATCACCACTAGTTTTTAAAAAAATATATAAAAAAGACCAACATGTTTGATAAAAATTTTTTTTTTCTTAGTTTCTGGTATAACATTTTATAAATAAGTAATTTTTTGTCTGCACTGATGTGCTGATGAGGCTGCACTGACAGGCACTGATGAGGTGGTACTGATGAGGTGGTACCGATGAGGTGGCACTGATATGCAGCACTAATTGGCACTGATAGATAGTACTAATATGCAGCACCGATAGACGGTTGAAAAAAATGTTGTCGGGCGGCATGAGATAGATCTACATCGTGGGACATTTTTATTTTTTTACATTTTAATAAAGGACTTGTCCCAAAGTGTCTCCTGTCTTTTTTACTATTTTTGACACTTTTTTTTGTGAAATGATAGGGGTACAATGTACCCGTTACCAATTCACACAGGGGGGGAGGCCGGGATCTGGGGATCCCCCTGCCTGAAGACCCCTACAACCACCGGGCAAGGGTTGTGGGGATGAGGCTCTTGTCCCCATCAACATGGGGACAAGGTGCTTTGGGGACCCCAAAGCATCCTTCCCATGTTGGGGGCATGTGGCCTGGTATGGTTCAGGAGGGGGGGGCGCTCTCTCATCCCCCCTCTTTTTCTGCAGCCTGCCAGGTTGCGTGCTCAGATAAGGGTCTGGTATGGCTTTTGGGGGGGACCCCTATGCCATCTTTTTTTTAATTTTGGCGTAGGGTTCCCCTTAAAATCCATACCAGACCTGAAGGGCCTGGTATGGATTTTGGGGGACCCCTAATCCATTTTTTTTTTTTTTATTTGGCACAGGGTTCTCCTTAATATCCATACCAGACCTATAGGGCCTGTCATGGATTTTGGGGGAACCCCACGGGGTTGCTCTTAATATTCATACCAGACCCGAAGGGCCTGGTAATGGACAGGGGGGGAACCCATGCCATTTTTTCAATGAGTTTTATCTATATTGCCGAGACCCACAATTCATTACAGCCGCGATCAGTATTAAATTACTTTTTTCCTTTAGAAATGTCATTTTGCTGTGGTACTGTTCTAAACATGAGAAAACTGTGCCACATTACAGTCATACTATAGACACCCCCCCCCCCCCCGCGCGCGCGCACGATATTTAAAGGAATATTTCAGTTTTATTGTTTCACTTTAAGCATTATTAAAATTACTGCTCCCGAAAAAACTGCCGTTTTTTAAAAGAATTTTGCATTGATACATGTCCCCTGGGGCAGGACCCGGGTCCCCAAACCCTTTTTATGACAATAACGTGCATATAAGCCTTTAAAATGAGCACTTTTTAATGTTAGTGTCCCATAGACTTTTTATTTTTTTTAAAGGGTAAATTTTATTGAAGTTCACAAAATTTTACACTTCCATATCACATTTCACTTTTTTCATACAGTATTATTTAAATACATTATAAACTGGTATCATTTATTTAAACCATATAATTGTTAACATGTAAGCATTCCATTTTTATTATAGAAAGTAATCAGTATACTTGTTTAACACACATGCAGTTCACTGTTCTGTTTCTTTCTTTTTCCTTGGTTTTATATGTCCTAACTATGTTTCCAATATGACATTTGCTTTTCACCTCACACCTGTCATATTTTTTATACTTTCATCACTAATAATCATATACTTCTTCTATACCGTAATTTCTCCCGATATATTTGCGATCCATTTTCCCCAGACTTTATCAAACTTTTTATTACTTCCTCTGGCTTGGTATGTGAGTTTATACATTGGTAGAGCATTATTGACCAACCAATCTAGAAGGGAGGGGGGATTCAAGTTTTTCCATTTAAGGGCCAGAGCTTTCTTAGCGTAACAAAATACTGTTCGCAAAAGGGTCTTCTGTGATGTGGTTAATTCTTCCTCCTCCAGGTCTCCAAGAAGACACCTGGCCGGAGAATATATGTTTGGGAGCTCAAGTTTCTCTTCCATATACGTAAGGATTGTCTTCCAGTATGACATCACCCGAGGGCATTGCCACACCATATGGAAGAAGTCTCCCACCTCTGCATTGCAGCGAGGACACTCCGGGGACTCCCTCCTTCCCATCTTGTGCAGTCGTTTGGGGGTATAATACATTCTATGTAAGTAATTGAACTTAAGCATTTTATCTCTAGCTGAGATCATTGAGGACACCATTGTATCTAGTACCTCCAGCCAGGTCTCCTCCGCAAGGGATGGTATATCCGTTTTCCACTGTGCAGCCACCCCGACCAATCTGGAGGTAGAGGGTGACAGCAGAGCCGAGTAATACCTAGAGATCAATTTTGAGTGATCTTCTGCAGCAATCAGTTTTTCCATTTTAGAGGGGGAGAGACTTACCTCGCCCCCACCATACTGAGCCAGTGCAGCATGACGTAGCTGGAGGTATCTGAAAAAGAAGGTGTCTAGGATGGCGTATTAAATTTTCAAATCTGTGAAGGACCTAAAGATTCCATCCCTGAACAGCTGATGGGCATATTTTACCCCATAAGCTGCCCAACATGCTTCGTCCGGTACCTTGGCTATTTCTTTAAGCTGAGGATTATGCCACAGTGGAGCATTAGGAGACTCCGCCAGACTGGATCCACCTATTTTAGCATTACATATATGAAATATTTTGTATGATAATTTCAAGATATTAGCACCCTGTTCTGGATAAGGCCCATTCCTAAAAAGGACATTGATCAGTGCTTCGTACGAATGAACCTGAGAAGCCTGGGTAGCCACTGATGCAATGTTCATCTGCGGGAAGCCCCACCAATGCACATGTGTTAATTGGGCAGCAAGATAATAACAGCGTAAGTTTGGTAGAGCCAACCCTCCCGACCTTATAGGTAAGTGAAGTGTCTCTAATGATATTCTGGCAGGCTTAGGTCCCCACAGAAAGGAGGAGAGTGTCTTATTTATATCTACAAACCATTGCTTAGGGATATATACCGGGGCATGCCAGAGCAGGTACAAAAACCTGGGCAGGTAAATCATTTCAAATATGTTAATTCGCCCAAGGAGGCCGAGAGGCAACTTAGCCCAGGCTTGTGTACTCTCCCTTAGCCTTTTCCATACCGGTAACAAATTATTAGACATATAGGAGCTCAGTGGTAGCTGTATCTCTACCCCCAAGTATCTAAACTTGGAGACCAATGTCAGTGGAACCTCTGGGGGGACTTTTGGAACATACGCAGAGTCAAAGGGGATTATCACTGATTTACTCCAGTTCACCTTGAACCCGGAATACTTTCCAAAGTCGGATATTGTGTCTAGGGCTATGGGCAGTGATCCCTCAGCCTCTTCCTAATATAAGAGCATATCATCTGCATATAGAGATGTTTTTTCCTCACTATCATTAATCTTACATCCCTTGATTTGTTTATCTGCCCTCAACATTGCCGCCAGCAGCTCTATTGCCAGGGCAAACAGCAGGGGCGACAAAGGGCACCCCTGCCGTGTACCCCTAGCTATGTTGAAGAGCTCCGTAATGGTATTATTGACTCGTAATCTAGCCCATGGCTCCGCATATAGGAGTTTGACCCATTTTATGAATCTTGGGCTGAAGCCCAGCTGCCCAAGGACCGCTATCAGATAAGGCCATTCTATTGAATCGAACGCTTTATGAGTGTCAAGTGACACCACCACCCGAGTATCTAGGGTAGGGCCCTTTGATGGGATTATAGTAAAAAGGCACCTCAGATTTATGGCAGTCGACCTTTCAGGAATGAATCCTGTCCATCAGGATGGATAAGAGATGCGATAACCTTATTCAGTCTTTTTGCCAGAAGTTTAGCTAAAATTTTTGCGTCAACCTTGATAAGAGATATTGGCCTGTATGACTCACATAAATCATGGTCCTTGTGCGGCTTGGGGATTAGCACTATCAATGCTTCTCTCATGGACTCAGGCAGTAAACCCCTATCATAAGCATCTTCGTACATTTCTATTAGCCTAGGGGCCAAAGTTTCTAGGTAAGCTCCGTACCACTCGACCGGGAGACCATCTAATCCAGGGGTCTTGTTAGGTTTTAGGGACCTTATAGCTGACATAACCTCCTCAATCGTAAACGGACTATCCAGTTCCTCCACCCCCTCTTCCGAGAGCTCTGGTAGGGGTATTGGGGCCAGATATTCCCGTACCATCCCATAGTCTACCCTTGAGGTATATAGTTCTGTATAAAATGCCAAAAAGGCATCCTATATCTGCGTGTGATGTACAGAGTTTCCCATTCATGTCAAGTATTCGCGGGATAGAAGTCGGAGCCTGTTATGAGTGCGCCAAGTAGGCCAATAGCCTGCTGTTTTTATCCTCGAATTCAAAAATCCGTTGCGATTGGTAAAGTAATTTTTTCTGCGTTTTTTTCTATTAACACCAAGTCTAATCGTCTTATACTCTCCCTCCATATCTTATGTGTGTCAGAGTTAGGATTTTTATTGTATTCTACCTCAGATTCAGTGGCCACTTGCTCCGCCTCCCTAACCTTCCACCCCTTAACTGACTGCAGTTGTTTAATCAATCCTGAAATGGAGCCCCGGAGTGTGGCTTTGAAAGCATCCCAAGTGACCCCAAGCAGGACCTCTTTTTTATTTTCTAACCAAAAATTGTTAATGGACGTTGTGGTGGACCTCTCAAAGCACTCCTCCTTAAGCCACAAGGGGGTCAGCATCCACACCACATATCCCCGTGGTTTCTCCATGTCAATGGTGAGAAGCATGGGGGAGTGATCCGAGATGGCCCTCGGCAGGTATTGAGCATCCATCACCCTTGGCAACAATTCCCTGGACACAAAACATAAGTCTATCCTGGAGAGGGTATTAAAGGTAGAGGAAAAACAAGAATATTCCTTGGCGTCGGGGTGTTTCCACCTCCATGCCTCCACTAAATCATAGGATTTTACACATGCTTCCAGTGGGGATCCTACCTCTGTAGCCATCCCATATCTATCTTTATCCGGGGATAACATTGCATTCAAATCACCAGCTAAAATAATAGGACCCTCCACCATCTGCAACACCTCCGCCATCATCGCCTCCCACACCTTGATTGTAAATGGGGGTGGTATATATACTGCCACCAAGGTGTAGGCTTGGTTATTAATGATCAATACGAGGGCCACATATCTACCTATAGGATCCAATTTCACCGTCTTAGTAGTGTACAGAAGTGACTTAGCCACTAATACAGATACCCCCCTAGCGTAACTGGAGTAGGTAGAGTGAAATGCTCTACCTACAAAAGCTCTGTGAAGGGCCAATGTTTTAGACCCCACTAGGTGCGATTCCTGGAGGAATATGATATGTGGCCTCCGCTTTAGGATATATTTAAATACTAGGGCTCGCTTGATCTTAGAATTAAGCCCTCTCACATTCCATGAGAGGAGATTAAGGGACTGCATCAAGATACATATGGATTATATGGTTAACAGTATTTGGCTTATGGGGAGGCGGCGATGCTAGACACCCCCGGGCGGGAATTCCTGACACAATTACCCTCCAGTTCTTTCCCCCGGAGGTAGCATGTTAACATACACATTCTATTTTTAAGTTCAACTAACTGATACAGTGTTTGTGAACATAGATAAGAACTATGGTCAGGGCACAATCTTATCCAATGCTTGTGCAAAAATAAGCATAGAAAGTACCCAGCAGTAACAAAAAAAAAAGAAAAAAAAAAAAAAAACACAACTGTCCTTGAGACCATCACTGTTGATCTGAACTTCCCTTCCCCCCACCCTGCCTGCAGCCCCAAACATCCCGCAGACTTTTACCCCAAACATTAAACCAAGAATTCTTCCTAAAGGGGGGGTATTCTTCCTGTACCGGCCGGACAAGAAGCTTTAGGGGTAGGTATGTGCGAGTTTACAGAGTTCTCCCTGGACCGCGATGCTTGGAGATCTTGTAACAGTTTCCCTGTTCGGTTTAAGTTTGGCAGGATCTTATAAACCGGCATCCATCAAACTTGAAAATTATTAATGTTAATGACCAGAATATATGGTGCAAAGATTATGTCTGTCATTTCTGCCCGTGAGGCCTCCCAGGTTCTTCTGGATAACATCCCCTTCTGATAATGGTGGTAAAGCACTAATCTTGTCCCAGGGATTCCAGCCATCTGTTCGCTTCTTTAGGTGACATAAAGAATTGTGTTTGTCCCTTGTGTACCACCCGGAGTTTAGCAGGATAGAGCATGCTGTAGGGTAAGCTACGTTCCCGCAGGCATTGCTTCACACTCTGAAACGCTGCTCTTTGTTTCTGCGTGGGCGCAGAAAAATCAGGAAAAATGGAGATCCTATTATTGTTGTGCATCAGCTTGGGTAAGTTGCGGGCTTTTCTCAGCATAGTCTCCTTGTCTCTGAAGTACAGAAAGCGAGCCAACATGGGTCTGGGATATCTCCCAGGAGGGGGGCTCTCAATGGGACTCTGTGCGCCCGTTCTATAGCGAACAAGTGAGAGAAACTTTCAGCCCCAAATACTTGTTTGAACCAGGACAGCAGGAACTCCTCAGGGTTCTTCCCTTCTGTGCCTTCCGGGAATCCCAAAAATCTAAGGTTGTTCCTTCGCAGCCTGTCTTCGATGTCTCCCATTTTGGCCTCCTGGGATTTGTTGTCCGCCGTCATGACTCTCACTTATTAGCAAGGGGTTAAGATCATCTTCCACTGCACTTATTCTTTTGGTCCGTCTGTGTAACCCTTTGCCTTACCTTCTGCACATCATCTTTGAGCAAGGCAAAGTCAACCCGGATGGTTTCTATTTGCGTGGAGAGGGCCGCATGGCAGCTCTTAATAGTGTCCATAATCTGCAGCAGCATTGGCTCACCTCCCTGTGTACCAGAGACGCTCTCCTCAGAGTCTGATCTTGGAGAGGGCAGGTGATGGGCCAGCGTGTCAGTCGGATCCAGCCAGTCTCTATCCCCCTCGGTCCATTCACGGTCTGGTGGAGCTGTTGTACCAAGCCGTCCCCTTCCCTGCCGGGCGCCATCTTGGGAATCCTCATGTGCAAATTTTGCCAGCTTCTTCACGGGCATAGAGTCCACACTCGGTCCATATTTCACCATATCTGGGTGCCCGGGGTGTTCCTCTATCCGTTCTGGTTGTTATGGAGTAAAAAGGTTTAACCTACAGGTCGTCAGGATTAGTCAGGATATTGGCATGGTCGGAGCTCTGGAGAGAAGCTTCCTCACATATCGGAAGTTGGACACGCCCCCCCGTCCCATAGACTTTAACGGGGTTCTGCGGCTTTCGAATTTGCCGCAAATACCGCCTAATATTTGTTGTTCACCGAACGATCGAACAACCAAAGTTCGGCCCAAACTTATGCTTTGGCCAAACCGTTCACCCATGCCTAATTAGGTGCCACCTGAAGTTTCAATGGAGGTACACCTCTAAAAATAACATCCGGAGGACCAGGTATAATTGGCCCCAACATCCTATCACTCTTTAATCTCCTGCAGAAAATGTAGTGTTTGTCATCTCATTAAAAACAAGAATAGACGTATTGATCAATTTCACTCTACCATCATAGCCAAATTATTTGATATTGACACCTTTATCATGTGCACCTCTTTAAATGTGGTTTACTTGATCATTTGTCTGTGCGGCCTCCAGTATGTGGGTGGCACAACGAGAGCCATGAACGTTCTATCCAGGTGTTAGCCAAGTTTTAATGAACACGTGGCTAACATTAGATGAGGCTTCCCTAAGCATTGTGTGTCCAGACACTACTTGGAATGTCATAACAAAGACCCAGCGGGTACTAGTTTTGTGACCATAGACAGGCTCACCCCCAATAGGAGGGGAGCTTTGTCAGGCGTGAGATTTCCAGATTAGAAACTCACTGGATCTATGAAATTAAATGTTACACGCCATATGGACTTAATGTAGACTGGGATGTTCATCGTTTTAATAACAACAGTTAATGTGAGCCCTGTGTGCTAGCTTTGTATATGCAGTTTCATAATATATACTATTATATTCATATTAATTTTGGGTATAGTGTATATGAATGCAACTAAAATGTATTATCTATTATGTATAGCTTGTTCCATGCTCAGTTTTTTTATTACCAGGTGGGGTTATTCTTTGTTTGATTAATGTTTTATTCTGTAATTTTATATTCTGTATTTTAGACTAGTATCATTAATTTTTTATTTAATTTGTGTATTTATATTACTGTCTGTTGCAGGATTATATGATGGTTTTTCTGTAGTCTTGTGTTTGTCTTGAATTGGATTAGACATATTCAGCCTTTGGAATGTAGCCCGGGAGCAGTTCCGGCCGTTCTGTCAGTGACGCACATCCGGCGGGGACGATCCCGGCTGTGTGTATTTATTTCAGAGTGCATACTCCCTTCTCATTACACCTCTGATGATGGCCCAAAGGCCGAAATGCATAAGGTGATGTGGTGGGGACGCAAGTATGCTTTTTCCGCGGTTCCTTGAAAGTATTGTGTATCCATGTTCGCTTTACAACGCTAATTTACAAGTTTGTTTGTGAGTATTCTGCAATAAATATTTTTTTTAAGCATTCCTGTGCGGGCTTCACTATGCGCATCTTTATTTTCTTTATTGTGCGCACTCATCCCATTTGAAAGTGACTGCTTATGTTCAGATAGCGGAAGCTATAGTGGATATCTTCAGTGGAGACTACCCTGGAGACTACATTTTTTTTTTTGGAGCCGTTAAATACAGAGATGTGGAGACACTCGATGTGTTATATAATCAAACACCTATAACCTGTGGGTTTTTGGTAAGAAGATTAGATGTGATCACGGTGGTGTATGGATTTTGAAGCTGGTGGGAGGATCTTGCTTCTTTCATTCACCAATCTCTTAAATCTCATCTACTTCCTATCCTTAGCGCTGCATATGGACTCATACTGATAGATGGTGCTAATATGCAGCACTGATAGGTGACACTGATGGGTGGCTTGTTCCTGTGTTATTGGCGGGTTGCAGATTTTCAAGCCGTCATGATAACGCTTTGGGCAGTATTTTGTTTCCTTTTTTATATCAGTCTTCTTGTCACAGAAAAACGTAGTTACATATCACAGGCTCCTATAGCTGTGGTTTAAACACTTGCTGTTTCCAAGACAAACATTCTGGGAATCATAAGACTGTAATTTATTGTGCCACCGGAATTTGTGAATCGTGACTTCATTAATTGGAGCACAAGTAGTCTTGTATATGTTGTGGAATGTACTACCTGTAAAAAAAACATTATGGGGGTCATTTACTATAGCGCCAAAAAATGATCCTGCAGTACCAAAAAATAACTCTCAAAAAAGGCCAGAAAGACTTCAACTCTCAGAAAGTCAGCACTAATGCAAATGGAAAGCAGCGCTATTGCCGGAAATATTGCCAGTCAGATCACATACGCTGCAATAGTGGAAGTCAATGGGGCTCGAACCTGCAAAATCCAAAGTTCTCACTGAAGGCTTATATGCAAGTTCTTTGCCATAAAAAGTGTTTGGGGACCCGGGTACTGCCCCAGGGGACATGTATCAATGCAAAAAAAAAATTTAAAAACTGATGTTTTTTCAGGAGCAGTGATTTTAATAAAGCTTAGAGTGAAACAATAAAAGTGTAATATTCCTTTAAATTTCGTACCTGGGGGGTTTCTATAGTATGCCTGTAAAGGGGCGCATGTTTCCCGTGTTTAGAACAGTCTGACAGCAAAATGACATTTCAAAGGAAAAAAAGTCATTTAAAACTCCTCGAGGCTAATAATGAATTGCCGGTCCGACAATACACATAACAGTTAATTGATAAAAACGGCATGGGAATTCCCCACAGGGGAACCCCGAACCAAAATTAAAAAAAAAAAATGGCGTGGGGGGTCCCCCTAAATTCCATCTGGATCTGGTATGGATATTAAGGGGAACCCCGGCCAAATTTTTTTTAAAAAAATGGCGTGGGGTCCCCCTCAAAATCTATAGCAGACCCTTCAGGTCTGGTGTGGATTTTAAGGGGAACCCCACACCAACATTTAAAAAAATGGCGTTGGGTCCCCCCAAAAATCCATACCAGACCCTTATCCAAGCACACAACCTGGCAGGCCGCAGGAAAAGAGGGGGGGCAAGAGAGCGCCCCCCCTCCTGAACCATACCAGGCCACATGCCCTCAACATTGGGAGGGTGCTTTGGGGTAGCCCCCCCAAGCACCTTGTCCCCATGTTGATGGGGACAAGGGTCTCATCTCCACAACCCTTGCCCGGTGGTTGTGGGGGTCTGCGGGCGGGGGGGCTTATCGGAATCTGGAAACCCCCTTTAACAAGGGGACCTCCAGATCCCACCCCCCCTGTGTGAAATGGTAAGGGGGTAAAAAAGTACCCTTACCATTTCACAAAAAAATTTCAAAAATTTTAAAAATGACAAGAGACAATTTTTGACAATTCCTTTATTTAAATGCTTCTTCTTTCATCTATCTTCTTTCTTCTATCTTTTATCTTCCTTCGGTTTCTTCCTCCCTCCATCTTCTTCTGGTTCTTCTGATTCTTCTGGTTCTTCCTCCGGTGTTCTCGTCTGGCATCTTCCTCCGTGGCGTCTTCTTCCCTTCTTCTCGGGCCGCTCCGCATCCACCATGATGGGAGGCTCCGGCTGTGTGACGCTTCTCGTCTTCTGATGGTTCTTAAATAATGGAGGGCGGGGCCACCTGGTGACCCCGCCCCCTCTGACACGCGGGAACTTCCCTGTCTGCCCCTGTGACGTCATAGGGAAAGCCTCGGGGAAGTCCCCGTGTGTCAGGGGGGGCGGGGTCACTGGCTGGCCCCGCCCTCCATTATTTAAGAACCGTCAGAAGACGAGAAGCGTCACACAGCGGGAGCCTCCCATCATGGTGGATGCGGAGCGGCCCGAGAAGAAGAAGGGAAGAAGACGCCGCGGAGGAAGATGCCAGATGAGAACACCGGAGGAAGAACCAGAAGAAGAAGAAGATGGAGGAAGAAACTGAAAGAAGATAATAGATAGAAGAAAGAAGATAGAAGAAAGAAGAAGCATTTAAATAAAGGAATTGTCAAAAACTGTCTCTTGTCATTTTTAACATTTTTGACAGTTTTTTTGTGAAATGGTAGGGATACTTTTGTACCCCCTTACCATTTCACACAGGGGGGCGGGATCTGGGGGTCACCTTGTTAACCACTTCAACCCCAGGAGGATTTACCCCCTTCCTGACAAGAGCACTTTTTACAATTTGGCACTGCGTCACTTTAACTGCTAATTGCGCGGCCATGCAATGCTGTACCCAAACGAAATTTGCGTCCTTTTCTTCCCACAAATAGATCTTTCTTTTGATGGTATTTGATCACCTCTGCGTTTTTTATTTTTTGCGCTATAAACGGAAAAAAAAAGAAAATTTTGAAAAAAAATTATTTTTTCTACTTTTTGTTATAAAAAAAATCCAATAAACCCAATTTTAGTCATACATTTAGGCCAAAATGTATTCGGCCACATGTCTTTGGTAAAAAAAAATGTCAATAAGCGTATATTTATTGGTTTGCGCAAAAGTTATAGCGTCTACAAGCTAGGGTACATTTTCTGGAATTTACACAGCTTTTAGTTTATGACTGCCTATGTCATTTCTTGAGGTGCTAAAATGGCAGGGCAGTACAAACCCCCACAAATGAACCCATTTTGGAAAGTTGACACCCCAAGGAAATTGCTGAGAGGCATGTTGAGCCCATTGAATATTATTTTTTTTTGTCCCAAGTGATTGAGTAATGACAAAAAAAAAAAAATTACAAAAAGTTGTCACTAAATGATATATTGCTCACACAGGCCATGGGCATATGTGGAATTGCACCCCAGAATACATTCAGCTGCTTCTCCTGAGTACGGGGATACCACATGTGTGGGACTTTTTGGGAGCCTAGCCGCGTACGGGCCCCAAAAAACCAATCACCGCCTTCAGGATTTCTAAGGGAGTAAATTTTTGATTTCACTCCTCACTACCTATCACAGTTTTGAAGGCCATAAAATGCCCAGATGGCACAACCCCCCCCCCCCCAAATGACCCCATTTTGGAAAGTAGACACCCCAAGCTATTTGCTGATAGGCATGTTGAGTCCATGGAATATTTTATATTTTGACACAAGTTGCGGGAAAGTGACACATTTTTTATTTATTTATTTATTTTTTGCACAAAGTTGTCACTAAATGATATATTGCTCACACAGGCCATGGGCCTATGTGGAATTGCACCCCAAAATACATTTAGCTGCTTCTCCTGAGTATGGGGATACCACATGTGTGGGACTTTTTGGGAGCCTAGCCGCGTACGGGGCCCCGAAAACCAATCACCGCCTTTAGGATTTCTAAGGGTGTAAATTTTTGATTTCACTCTTCACCGCCTATCACAGTTTCGGAGGCCATGGAATGCCCAGGTGGCACAAACCCCCCCCCCCCCAAATGACCCCATTTTGGAAAGTAGACACCCCAAGCTATTTGCTGAGAGGCATGGTTAGTATTTTGCAGCTCTCATTTGTTTTTGAAAATGAAGACAGACAAGAAAAAACATTTTTTTTTTTTTTCTTTTTTCAATTTTCAAAACTTTGTGACAAAAAGTGAGGTCTGCAAAATACTCACTATACCTCTCAGCAAATATCTTGGGGTGTCTATTTCCAAAATAGGGTCATTTGGGGGGGGTTTTGTGCCACCTGGGTATTCCATGGCCTCCGAAACTGTGATAGGCAGTGAAGAGTGAAATCAAAAATTTACGCCCTTAGAAAGCCTGAAGGCAGTGCTTGGTTTTCGGGGTCCCGTACACGGCTAGGCTCCCAAAAAGTCTCACACATGTGGTATCCCCGTACTCAGGAGAAGCAAGAGAATGTATTTTGGGGTGTATTATCACATATTCCCATGGCATGTTTGAGCAATATATCATTTAGTGACAACTTTGTGCAAAAAAAAAAAAAAAAGTTTGTCTCTTTCCCGCAGCTTGTGTCACAATATAAAATATTCCATGGACTCGACATGCCTCTCAGCAAATAGGTTGGGGTGTCTACTTTCCAAAATGGGGTCATTTGGGGGGTTTTGAACTGTCCTGGCATTTTATGCACAACATTTAGAAGCTTATGTCACACATCACCCAATCATCTAACCACTTGAAGACAAAGCCCTTTCTGACACTTTTTGTTTACATGAAAAAATTATTTTTTTTGCAAGAAAATTACTTTTAACCCCCAAACATTATATATTTTTTTAAAGCAAATGCCTTACAGATTCAAATGGGGGGTGTTTCTTTTTTTTTTCACACAGTATTTGTGCAGCAATTTTTCAAACGCATTTTTTGGGGAAAAAACACACTTTTTAAAATTTTAATGCACTAAAACACACTATATTGCCCAAATGTTTGATGAAATAAACAAGATGATCTTAGGCCGAGTACATGGATACCAAACATGACATGCTTTAAAATTGCGCACAAACGTGCAGTGGCAACAAAATAAGTACATTTTTAAAAGCTTTTGAAAGCCTTTACAGGTTACCACTTTAGATTTACAGAGGAGGTCTACTGCTAAAATTACTGCCCTCGATCTGACCTTCGTGGTGATACCTCACATGCATGGTGCAATTGTTTTTTACATTTGACGCCAATCCGACGCTTGCGTCCGCCTTAGCGCGAGAGCAGGGGGGGACAGGGTTGCTTTTATTTTTTTTTTTTTTCTTTATTATTTTTTTGCTTTTTTATCTTATTTTTAAACTGTTCCTTTCATTTTTTTTAATCATTTTTATTGTTATCTCAGGGAATGTAAATATCCCCTATGATAGCAATAGGTAGTGACAGGTACTCTTTATTGAAAAAATTGGGGTCTATTAGACCCTAGATCTCTCCTCTGCCCTCAAAGCATCTGACCACACCAAGATCGGTGTGATAAAATGCTTTTCCAATTTCCCAATGGCGCTGTTTACATCCGGCAAAATCTAAGTCATGAAATGCTCTTAGGCCATAGAGATGTTTGGAGCCACTCTGGTCTCTGATCAGCTCTATGGTCAGCTGGCTGAATCACCGGCTGCATTCTCATGTTCCCTGTTGAGACAGGAGAGCCAGAGAAAAACACGGAAGACGATGGGGGGGGCATTCCCTCCCACTGCTTGTAAAAGCAGTCTAGAGGCTAATTAGCTGCTAGGATTGCTTTTACATGAAAGCCGACCGTTGGCTGAAAAGGATGATACCTAAACCTGCAGGCATCATTCTGGTATAACCACTCAAAGTCGTGAATGGCGTACCTGAAGACAAACAAAATGGTTAACAATAAAACACAGTAAACGGTAAAGTATAAAAAATTGCATACCAGAAAAGCAAACATGATAAAACATAATAACAATAAAACATTGCACAATAGAATACAGTAAAAAAGAGCAGAATAATAGAGAGAATAGAGAGAGAGAGAACAATAAAACGACAACTATTTTTTTTTAATAAAGCAAACAGAATATTGGCATGCATTAAAAGGGGGATCAACTGCAGAGATAAAACGATAATTCTCCCGCTCTACAAGACTCTGGTCCGGCCGCACCTGGAGTATGCTGTCCAGTTCTGGGCACCAGTCCTCAGGAGGGACGTACTGGAAATGGAGCGAGTACAAAGAAGGGCAACAAAGCTAATAAAGGGTCTGGAGGATCTTAGTTATGCGGAAAGGTTGCGAGCACTGAACTTATTCTCTCTGGAGAAGAGACGCTTGAGAGGGGATATGATTTCAATTTACAAATACTGTACTGGTGACCCCACAATAGGGATAAAACTTTTTCGCAGAAGAGAGTTTAATAAGACTCGTGGCCAATTACAATTAGAAGAAAAGAGGTTTAACCTTAAACTGCGTAGAGGGTTCTTTACTGTAAGAGCGGCAAGGATGTGGAATTCCCTTCCACAGGCGGTGGTCTCAGCGGGGAGCATTGATAGCTTCAAGAAACTATTAGATAATCACCTGAATGACCGCAATATACAGGGATATGTAATGTAATACTGACACATAATCACACACATAGGTTGGACTTGATGGACTTGTGTCTTTTTTCAACCTCACCTACTATGTAACTATATAATATATTTTTTTTCTTTACACTTTTTTTGTAACTAACTTTTATAACTGTAACCGATTCCAGGTTCGGGTCTCTCAAAATGCGATGGCATCTTGGGAGACCCTGTGAAAGTGTGCCTAGTCTGTGCAATGCTGTACCCTACGCTAATACTCAACTAGTGAATGGTAGCGTTCAAAACATTCACCAATGCAAAGACCAGGATTGCCAGGACAGGAGGGACAATAATAGTGGGTGTCACGCCTATATCCGTGCTTGCTGCAGACACGACATCTTTTTTGGGGGGGTTCGTTGGGTAGGGGTACTCGGGAGGACATAAAGAAAATGCCTCTCATGCAGCCGACTGCATTTGGTTGGGGATGTGAATGGGGGAAGTACAGGCGCTGCAGAAGTGGTGGGTTCCCAATTAGGATTGGCGAATGCAGCAGAAAGGGCACTATGGGCACGACAGGCCTGTTTGTCTTCTTCTTGGTGGCAGCGGGACACTACTTGTGCTTGCCACCTAACCAGCTTGAACTGCACTTATGGGACTCGCCACGTCACCAAGTGTTACTGCAGTGCTGGTTTGACTACGACCAGGGTGTACTAGGCCACTGGTGCTTGCCAGTTCACCAAAACGCTACCAAAAAAACTGTTAGCGATCGCAGGGATCAGGCCTGACTCTGCGAACGCTGCAGTTATGTGTTTAGTGTTTTGTAAGTGATAGTGATCGATCGATACTGCACTTGGGTGGGCTGGGCTGGGCAGGGCGAAGGGGCAAAACGCAGGTGCTAGCAGGTATCTGGGCTGATCCCGCTAACACTGTTTTTTGGAACCCTAAACTGCTGGGGACGCTAGTATAGATCTGATCGGATCAGATATTGATCCGTTCAGATACTATACCACTAAGGGAGGTGTACGGTGCGTGCGTGGGTGTTAGCGATAATGGCGCTAACCTGACGCTGCCTGGAGCTGGTGCTTGCCAGTTCACCAAAATGCTACCAAAAAAACTGTTAGCGATCACAGGGATCAAGCCTGACCCTGCAAACACTGCAGTTATGTGTTTAGTGTTTTGTAAGTGACAGTGATCGATCGATACTGCACTTGGGTGGGCTGGGCTGGGCCGGGCGGAGGGGCAAAACGCAGGTGCTAGCAGGTATCTTGGCTGATTCCACTAACACTGCGTTTTTGGGAACCCTAAACTGCTGGGGACGCTAGTATAGATCTGATCGGATCAGATATTGATCCGTTCAGATACTATACCACTAAGGGAGGCGTATGCTGCATGCGTGGGTGTTAGCGGTACTGGCGCTAACCTGACGCTGCCTGGGGCAACGCATATCAACGCTGGGCGATCAGGGGGCTAAACCTTTATTAGGTAATAAACGGTGGGTGCCCTGACACTATAAAAAATAAACGAACTAACCAGCGTCACCCGTAACGGTTATACGGTGATCAGTGGTGAAAGAGTTAACTAGGGGGCAATCAAGGGGTTAAAACATTTATTAGGTAGTATATGGGGGTATGGGGGTCCCTGACGCTATAAAATGCTGATGGCGAACCTAAATATTTACCTCCCTAACTAGCGTCACCAGTGACACTAATACAGTGATCAGAATTATGATCGCTTAGCGACACTGGCGACGGGGGGGTGATCAAGGGGTTAAAACTTTATTAGGGGGGTTAGGGGGGTAGCCTAGACCTAAAGGGGGCTACCACTAACTGCCCTACCACACTAACTGTCACAAACTGACACCAATGCAGTAATCAGAAAAAAAAACTGCTTGGTGTCAGTGTGACAGGCGGGGAGGGGTGATTGGGGGGTGATCGGGGGGTAAAATGTATGCCTGGCATGTTCTACTGTGTGTGTAGTGTTTGTGCACTCACATTGCAGTCTTCTCTCCTCGGCGCCAGAAAATACCGAGCCGAGGAGAGATGACATAATTTCCTCTGCCTCTATGTACTATACAGAGGCAGGGGAATGATCCTATTGGCTGGGAGTGATCGCGAGCGGGGGCCACGAATGGATGGCCTCCCCCTCGCCTCCGATCGCCGGGGGACAAACGCCGACCGCCTCGGGCACCAGGGGGGGTCCGATCGGACCCCCACCCGCGGGAGGCAGATCACGTACAGGTACGTGATTCTGCCTGCCCGTGCCATTCTGCTGATGTATATCAGCGTGAGGCAGTCGGCAAGTGGTTAAAGGGGGCGTCCAGATTCCAATAATCCTCCCGCCCGCAGACCCCCACAACCACCGGGCAAGGGTTGTGGGGATGAGGCCCTTGTCCCCATCAACATGGGGGCAAGGTGCTTTGGGGGGCTACCCCAAAGCACCCTCCCAATGTTGAGGGCATGTGGCCTGGTGCATCAATGTGAACCAGGGCAAAGAGATTCATTTTTTGGTGCACAAATACATATTGAAACCAAATAAAAGAGATATTGCACTTTCCCAAAACCACCACCCACAAGAACTAAAAAGAAAGAAAAGTAGAAGAAAAAAAAAACAAAAAAACAATGTCACAACAAAGCTCAATAATGTACTTTTATTTTACCAGCAGAAAAAAAAAAACTACATTCATTTACTAGCTTCAAAAAATTTGGACAGGATATATGGTGTTACATTTAGCTACATTTAGCAATGGGATTTTAAGCTCATAGGAGCGTACAATCTTACAATCTAAAATTTGACAAAACCTTAGGATGGACACAGCTTTACTTTTAGTGTATAACGGCCAACACATTTTTATCTGCAAGATTATAGAAACATACTTAACAGTCATTCTTACAAAGCATTCCAACATAATATTACAAAAAGACTTATTCAATGCACCCACCACCAGCCCACAATCCACACATACATACATTGGTGACCATGTTCTGCTGGAAGCTGCATTTCGGTGTACACGATTAAACAACGAGATCAAAAAGAGTAGGTCAGCAGATGCTTCCAAACCACGTTTGCATGATTAGACAGGAACAATACACACACAAGATTGACAGCATGGCCACATAAACCCACTTTTGATTGAAAAAATGCACAAGAATTTCATCAAATATCCCTAGTTGGGCATTTGTCAATATGCACAATATCATTCCTTCTCCCCAACAAATCACAGCAAAAAACCTGACCTTCTCAGGCCAAATGAACCCCCCCCCCCACTGCAGGCCTTTATATAAGAGAGGTTGTATTGTTAGCACACTGACACACCCAATAGAAGTACACGCCCACCAGTATCTTCAAATCTATCTCTTCATGTATGTCTAAAGTGATTGCACCTGATGAGTAGGAACACATAATTCTATTTGCAACTGTGTTAGCCCTTGGCTATGTGCATCAAATCTCCAACTACAGGACAAAGATCAAAGTCCATTTGCAGCTACATAAACAAAACAACAGTTTTCTAAGCATATGTACCCGTGCAGTGTAAACCCTAAAATGTGAAATGTCCAAGTTCCTGGGCATGATTAGTGCTAACAAACATTAACATCAGTCCCTGGCTGCAATGAGCTTCCAATCTAAAGTCCAAAATTTACCTTCTTACATTTCGACAGGAGATAATTAAAATGCCAGCATGTCTTTGGACTGTGGTGAGAAACCCCCACAAGGCTTCTCTTCAACACAAGGATTAGCATGTTGGGGAATTGAACCAACATCCCAGGTGTTGCTAGACAGAACTGCTACCCACTTAGCCACCAGGCAGCCCCAAGCATGGTCTCTGCATCTCTGTGGTGTGAACCAGCCCTAAGTCCATAGCCATGCTCAGTGTCACAAGCAATATACAATAAATTGGCCTAAGTATTGGGAGGCCTGCCTTTAAACGCACATCACTCATTTGGCCCATATAAAACAAGGAGAAAGAGGCGCCTCTGGGTGCAGACGTTTAAAACAATTTATTAAAAAGATATAGCAACAGCTGGTGATGCACTCACATTTAGTAGAAAAAAGTAGGCAAAGGACTGTCCCAAAACAATCAAGGGGATCCGTGGGGTCATCTAATCCTGGCTGATGGATGACAGAGATACTGGGCAGTCTGTAAACGCTGGATGTTTTTCGGCCGAACAGCAAAGACAGGCTCCAGAAAGAGGCTTGGATGGCATCCGATCAGGCGAGGGATGATGACGTCACTCGATATGCGACGCGTTTCCTGAGCTGGCTCACCGTGAATGGTGTGACGGCGGCGCTCCTTTGTCAAGCTGATTGGCTGGGAGCTGAAGAGGAATTTAAGTAGAAAATGCTGAAGGGGAAGGGGGCGGAGTGGGGGCGGAAAGGGGGATGGACCTGGAATCTGATGTGTGGAAGTGTCAGCAGAGGAGGAAATCAAGGAGAAGGACGATATGAGGGGATGTGGTGTGCTGATTTGAAAAAAAGGGGGAAAATAAATAGAAACTAAAAACTATTGGTTACAATGGGAAGGTAGGAGGGGGACAATGTAAAAAAGGAAGGGAAAATTTATCATAATATGCACAAGTGTAATGAATGGAATGGACGGGGGCAGAGGGCTGCAACACAACTATGGGAGGAAAAATAAATTAAAATAAAAAAGGAAAAATCATGTGTAAGTGTGTGTACACATATAAACGGTAGCATGCACCTGTGTGCATATACAAAAAGTCAATTGCATATACACACATATATATATGTACAGATAGATGGTGACCACATGTGTCACCTATTGGGCATAAAAGCAAGCGTGCAAGCAGGCACATGCGTGCGCACACCTATGTGCGCCACCACAACATGACACACGATGCATATGGATCGATGAGCTCGAACCCCTATAGGTGACAAAAGGATATGGATGGTATATTATAAAGGAAAAATATATATAATAAAAATAAATATACAAAAAATACAAATAAAATGGTCGCTACATGAATTGGATAACATGTAGGAGTATATGTATATATAATATGTACAATACATGCATGCATTATTGTGCATCCATATATAGTGTTGATATTGATGTATACATATACATACGTGTATGTGTGGGGAGGGGGAAAGGGGAGGTAAACGGGAAAGAAAGAAAAGGGGGGGGGAGGTAGTTGGGAAAAAGGAGGAAAATGGGGGAGGGGGGGGGGGGAAATGGGGGAAAAAAATTGTGTGTATGGGGGGGGGGGGGCGGGGAAAGGAGAAAATGAGACCTAGCGTATCGTGACATACAAAATCTAGCTAAAAAATGGGTAGTATATCTGCATTTACCAATATATACGTCCATTATACAATACAACAGAAAGGAATAGAATTAAAATCAATAAAGTTAAAATCAATAAACCTATGAGTAAAGGAATATAACAATCAATGGGATAAAAAAGATAAGTAAACCAGAAGAGTGTGGGTACCATGTAAGTTAATATTCATATCCGCCTTACAAAATGGTAGAGGTTTCAATACATTCATTGATTCCCCCGGGCGAAAGGGCATCTAAACGGTAGATCCAATAGGTCTCTCTTGCACACAATTTTTTGAACCTCTCGGCAGGCGGGAGAGACCTAGGGATCTGTTCTATAACCCAAACTGAGAGCCCAAGGGTAGAGCCCTTATGCACTGCAGCAAAATGTTTCGGTACACTGTGGGGGTCTGTGCCACCCTCTATGTATCTTCTATGTTCCCCGAAGCGTTGTCTTAGGGGCCGAATAGTGCGGCCGACATAAATGAGGCCACATGGGCAGGTCAAGCCGTACACAACGTAGTCGGATGAACAATTATAGAAATCTTTCAGAATGTATGTCTGGCCTTTAGTGCAAAAGGATTTTTGGCCATGTTGGACAAAGTGGCAAGTCTTACATAGTTTTTTCCGACATTGAAACATCCCTACTAGAGGGATGAGTGGGGTGATAGGCACAAAGGTCGGAGTGATCTTGAATTTACTGGGGGCAATTTTGTTCTTGAGGTTGGGAGCCCTTCGATAAGTAACCTGTGGATATGTGGGAAGAATGGATCTAAGGTGAGGGTCTTGTTGGAGGATGACCCAGTGTTTTCGGAGTATCTTCTCCATTTTGTTCTGTTTGGAATGAAAAGTGGTAATGAACCGGATTGGGCAATTCATCGGAGGCGTGTTGCTACGTGGAGGTTTCTCGTGAAGATAAGATTCATAAGCAGTCTCCACCAGGTCTTTCGGGTATCCTTTCTCAGAAAACTTTTGTTTGAGATGAATACTGGCGTCTATATAGTCCGCTTTTTTGGTGCAGTTTTTTGACCTTTGGGAATATTTTTTATCCAAGGGGGATAATGGCAACTTTTGAAGTGAAGATACGAATTGCCACTAGTAGGTTTGGTGTAGTTTTTGACATATATCTCCTGATGGTCATGTCTTAATTCCAGATCAAGGAAGGCTAGAGAAGTCTGATTACTGTCATGTGTAAAGGATAGACCATACTTGTTATTGTTACAGTGTGTAGTGAATAGTGGAATGAGGTCTAGAGGTCCATCCCAGATGATTATGATATCGTCAATATATCTTCCGAAATAGACGATATTAGCTGAGAAGGGGTTATTGTGATAAATGTACTGTTTCTCCCAAAACCCCATGGCCAAGTTTGCGTACGAGGGGGCAAAATTTGCCCCCATCGCCGTCCCCTGTAGCTGTAAGTAGAAGTCACCGTTGAATGTAAAATAGTTGTGTGTTAAACAGAACTTGGTGGCTTCTATGATGAAGGTGGCCTGACGGGGGTTCATGAGCGGGTCTGTAGAGAGAAAGTACTCAAGGGCCATGATTCCAAAATCATGGGGAATGGAAGTATACAGGGAACTTACGTCTAAAGATAACCAAGAGTACGTAGGTTCCCATCTGTATGGTAAGAGTTGTTCAACAAGATGTGTCCCATCTCGTATATAGGACTGGAGTTGGTGAACCAAAGGTTGTAAGTATTTATCAACATATAAGCTGAAACCTGAGGTAATGCTGTCCATGGAGGCAACGATAGGCCTACCTGGGGGATTCTGTTGATTCTTGTGAATTTTGGGTAAGTGGTAAAAATAAGGGATGGAATAAAATGATTTACGGAAGAAAAGACACTCCACCTTCGAGATGATATTATCCCTAAGAGCAGTGGAGATCAGAAGCTCAGCTTCTGATGTGAAATCGTTAGTGGGGTCTTTAGATAGTTTCATGTAGGTGGTCTGATCTGATAGAAGCCTTTCAGCCTCTGCGATGTAATCAGCTTTATTTTGAAGAATGATACCGCCTCCTTTATCAGCAGGCTTGATAATGATATCTTCTGCTTGAATGAATTGTTGCAGGGATCTGGTTTCGGATGTTGAAAGGTTGTGTGATGTGGAGATAGATGTGGTATTACAGAGTTTGGTCATGTCAGAGAAGACCACTCTGTAAAAACTCTCTATGTAGGGTCCTTTTGAGTGTGTGGGAAAAAAGATGGATTTGGGCTTTAAACCGGAATGTATGATGGGTGGGGATGTGGCAAGATGTTGTGTAAGTAGCCTGGATAGATCATCTTCCGTATATGAATGGTTGTCCATGGTGTATGAGATATCTGAACAATCATGATCAGGGATGTCTGAGATGTTGTCGGCATCCAGTGATAGAGGTGAAAGTGAGGTGGTATTGGTCTGTGTAAATTAATTTATCTAACCATATGTTGTCCTCCTCTGACATGGCACTTCTTAGTCGAGGCTTAAACTTTGCCCCTATCAATAAGCCTAACCCTTTCCTGCTGTTCAAAGACCTAAATTGCTATATCAGAAACTTAACCCTTCAAAGACATTTCAATATCCAAAAAACAAAAGACTTACAAACCCCCATTTCACAGACCAATACCACCTCACTTTCACCTCTATCACTGGATGCCGACAACATCTCAGACATCCCTGATCATGATTGTTCAGATATCTCATACACCATGGACAACCATTCATATACGGAAGATGATCTATCCAGGCTACTTACACAACATCTTGCCACATCCCCACCCATCATACATTCCGGTTTAAAGCCCAAATCCATCTTTTTTCCCACACACTCAAAAGGACCCTACATAGAGAGTTTTTACAGAGTGGTCTTCTCTGACATGACCAAACTCTGTAATACCACATCTATCTCCACATCACACAACCTTTCAACATCCGAAACCAGATCCCTGCAACAATTCATTCAAGCAGAAGATATCATTATCAAGCCTGCTGATAAAGGAGGCGGTATCATTCTTCAAAATGAAGCTGATTACATCGCAGAGGCTGAAAGGCTTCTATCAGATCAGACCACCTACATGAAACTATCTAAAGACCCCACTAACGATTTCACATCAGAAGCTGAGCTTCTGATCTCCACTGCTCTTAGGGATAATATCATCTCGAAGGTGGAGTGTCTTTTCTTCCGTAAATCATTTTATTCCATCCCTTATTTTTACCACTTACCCAAAATTCACAAGAATCAACAGAATCCCCCAGGTAGGCCTATCGTTGCCTCCATGGACAGCATTACCTCAGGTTTCAGCTTATATGTTGATAAATACTTACAACCTTTGGTTCACCAACTCCAGTCCTATATACGAGATGGGACACATCTTGTTGAACAACTCTTACCATACAGATGGGAACCTACGTACTCTTGGTTATCTTTAGACGTAAGTTCCCTGTATACTTCCATTCCCCATGATTTTGGAATCATGGCCCTTGAGTACTTTCTCTCTACAGACCCGCTCATGAACCCCCGTCAGGCCACCTTCATCATAGAAGCCACCAAGTTCTGTTTAACACACAACTATTTTACATTCAACGGTGACTTCTACTTACAGCTACAGGGGACGGCGATGGGGGCAAATTTTGCCCCCTCGTACGCAAACTTGGCCATGGGGTTTTGGGAGAAACAGTACATTTATCACAATAACCCCTTCTCAGCTAATATCGTCTATTTCGGAAGATATATTGACGATATCATAATCATCTGGGATGGACCTCTAGACCTCATTCCACTATTCACTACACACTGTAACAATAACAAGTATGGTCTATCCTTTACACATGACAGTAATCAGACTTCTCTAGCCTTCCTTGATCTGGAATTAAGACATGACCATCAGGAGATATATGTCAAAAACTACACCAAACCTACTAGTGGCAATTCGTATCTTCACTTCAAAAGTTGCCATTATCCCCCTTGGATAAAAAATATTCCCAAAGGTCAATTTTGTCGTTTGAGACAAAACTGCACCAAAAAAGTGGACTATATAGACGCCAGTATTCATCTCAAACAAAAGTTTTCTGAGAAAGGATACCCGAAAGACCTGGTGGAGACTGCTTATGAATCTTATCTTCACGAGAAACCTCCACGTAGCAACACGCCTCCGATGAGTTGCCCCATCCGGTTCATTACCACTTTTCATTCCGAACATAACAAAATGGAGAAGATACTCCGAAAACACTGGGTCATCCTCCAACAAGACCCTCACCTTAGATCCATTCTTCCCACATATCCACAGGTTACTTATCGAAGGGCTCCCAACCTCAAGAACAAAATTGCCCCCAGTAAATTCAAGATCACTCCGACCTTTGTGCCTATCACCCCACTCATCCCTCTAGTAGGGATGTTTCAATGTCGGAAAAAACTATGTAAGACTTGCCACTTTGTCCAACATGGCCAAAAATCCTTTTGCACTAAAGGCCAGACATACATTCTGAAAGATTTCTATAATTGTTCATCCGACTACGTTGTGTACGGCTTGACCTGCCCATGTGGCCTCATTTATGTCGGCCGCACTATTCGGCCCCTAAGACAACGCTTCGGGGAACATAGAAGATACATAGAGGGTGGCACAGACCCCCACAGTGTACCGAAACATTTTGCTGCAGTGCATAAGGGCTCTACCCTTGGGCTCTCAGTTTGGGTTATAGAACAGATCCCTAGGTCTCTCCCGCCTGCCGAGAGGTTCAAAAAATTGTGTGCAAGAGAGACCTATTGGATCTACCGTTTAGATGCCCTTTCGCCCGGGGGAATCAATGAATGTATTGAAACCTCTACCATTTTGTAAGGCGGATATGAATATTAACTTACATGGTACCCACACTCTTCTGGTTTACTTATCTTTTTTATCCCATTGATTGTTATATTCCTTTACTCATAGGTTTATTGATTTTAACTTTATTGATTTTAATTCTATTCCTTTCTGTTGTATTGTATAATGGACGTATATATTGGTAAATGCAGATATACTACCCATTTTTTAGCTAGATTTTGTATGTCACGATACGCTAGGTCTCATTTTCTCCTTTCCCCGCCCCCCCCCCCATACACACAATTTTTTTCCCCCATTTCCCCCCCCTCCCCCATTTTCCTCCTTTTTCCCAACTACCTCCCCCCCCCCCTTTTTCTTTCTTTCCCGTTTACCTCCCCTTTCCCCCTCCCCACACATACACGTATGTATATGTATACATCAATATCAACAATATATATGGATGCACAATAATGCATGCATGTATTGTACATATTATATATACATATACTCCTACATGTTATCCAATTCATGTAGCGACCATTTTATTTGTATTTTTTGTATATTTATTTTTATTATATATATTTTTCCTTTATAATATACCATCCATATCCTTTTGTCACCTATAGGGGTTCGAGCTCATCGATCCATATGCAGCGTGTGTCATGTTGTGGTGGCGCACATACGTGTGCGCACGCATGTGCCTGCTTGCACGCTTGCTTTTATGCCCAATAGGTGACACATGTGGTCACCATCTATCTGTACATATATATATGTGTGTATATGCAATTGACTTTTTGTATATGCACACAGGTGCATGCTACCGTTTATATGTGTACACACACATACACATGATTTTTCCTTTTTTATTTTAATTTATTTTTCCTCCCATAGTTGTGTTGCAGCCCTCTGCCCCCGTCCATTCCATTCATTACACTTGTGCATATTATGATAAATTTTCCCTTCCTTTTTTACATTGTCCCCCTCCTACCTTCCCATTGTAACCAATAGTTTTTAGTTTCTATTTATTTTCCCCCTTTTTTTCAAATCAGCACACCACATCCCCTCATATCGTCCTTCTCCTTGATTTCCTCCTCTGCTGACACTTCCACACATCAGATTCCAGGTCCATCCCCCTTTCCGCCCCCACTCCGCCCCCTTCCCCTTCAGCATTTTCTACTTAAATTCCTCTTCAGCTCCCAGCCAATCAGCTTGACAAAGGAGCGCCGCCGTCACACCATTCACGGTGAGCCAGCTCAGGAAACGCGTCGCATATCGAGTGACGTCATCATCCCTCGCCTGATCGGATGCCATCCAAGCCTCTTTCTGGAGCCTGTCTTTGCTGTTCGGCCGAAAAACATCCAGCGTTTACAGACTGCCCAGTATCTCTGTCATCCATCAGCCAGGATTAGATGACCCCACGGATCCCCTTGATTGTTTTGGGACAGTCCTTTGCCTACTTTTTTCTACTAAATGTGAGTGCATCACCAGCTGTTGCTATATCTTTTTAATAAATTGTTTTAAACGTCTGCACCCAGAGGCGCCTCTTTCTCCTTGTTTTATAGTGCTACTGGGACATGGCATTCACTCCCACTAGAAGGCTGCCCTGAATGTGGATTTTACACCCTATTCCTGCTTCCTTCATCTGCAGTGTTATTACATGGACTTATAATTTTCATGTTTAATTTAATTGTTATGGAATTTCTTTTCCTTATTGTTTATGCGCATCATTTTAAATCAGGATTTGTTTGTCTCTTTTGCGCCATTTACTTGCTGTACTCATTTGGCCCACCCTTTGCAGCTATAACAGCTTCAACTCTTCTGGGAAGGCTGTCCACAAGGTTTAGGAGTGTGTCTATGGGAATGTTTGACCATTCTTCTAAGTGCATTTGTGAGTTCCCCCTGTGGGGAATTCCCATGCTGTTTTTATCAATGAACTTTTATGTGTATTGTCGGACCGGCAATTCATTAATAGCCGCAAGTAGTTTAAATTACTTTTTTTCCTTTGAAATGTCATTTTGCTGTCAGACTGTTCTAAACAGGGGAAACATGCGCCCCTTTACAGGCATACTATAGACACCCCCCGGGTACGAGATTTAAAGGAATATTACACTTTTATTGTTTCACTTTAAGCATTATTAAAATCACTGCTCCCGAAAAAACTGCCATTTTTAAAACTTTTTTTTGCATTGATCCATGTCTCCTGGGGCAGGACCCAGGTCCCCAAACACTTTTTATGACAATACCATGAATATAAGCCTTTAAAATTAGCACTTTTGATTTCTCTCATAGACGTTTAAAGGGTGTTCCGCGGCATTCGAAAATTGTTCGCTGTTCGGCGAACTTGCGAACAGCCGATGTTCGAGTCAAGCATGAGTTCGACTCGAACTCGAAGCTCATCCCTAATGGTCAATAGGGTTTAGGTCTGGAGACATGCTTGTCCAGTCCATCATCACCTTTACCCCATATCTTCTTAAGCAAGGCAGTGTTCTTCTTAGAGGTGTTTGGGGTCGTTATCATGTTGAAATACTGCCCTTAGTCCCAGTCTCCGAAGGGAGGGGATCATACTCTGCTTCAGTATGTCACAGTACATGTTGGCATTCATGGTTCCCTCAATGAACTGTAGCTCCCCAGTCCCGGCAGCACTCATGCAGCCCAAGACCATGACACTCCCACCACCATGCTTGACTGTAGGCAAGACACACTTGTCTTTGTACTCCTCACTTGTTTGCTTGACACCATCTGAACCCAATAATTTTATCTTGGACTCATCAGACCACAGGACATGGTTCCAGTAATCCATGTCCTTAGTCTGCTTGTCTTCAGCAAACTGTTTGCGGACTTTCTTCTGTATCATCTTTAGAAGAGGCTTTCTTCTGGGACGACAGCCATGCAGACCAATTTGATGCAGTGTGCGACATATGGTCTGTGCATTGACACACTGACCACCCCTTCAACCTCTGCAGCAATGCTGGCAGCACTCATACGTCTATTTGGCAAAGACAACTTCTGGATATGATGCTGAGCACGTGCACTCAACTTCTTTGGTCGACCATGGCAAGGCCTGTTCTGAGTGGAACCTGACCTGTTAAACCACTGTATGGTCTTGGCCACAGTGCTGCAGCTCAGTTTCAGGCAATCTTCTTATAACCTAGGCCATCTTTATGTAGAGCAACAATTCTTTTTTTCAGATCCTCAGAGAGTTCTTTGTCATGAGGTTCCATGTTTAACTTCCAGTGACCAGTATGAGAGAGTGAGAGCGTTAACACCAAATTTAACACACCTGCTCCCCATTCACACCTGAGACCTTGTAACACTTGAGTCACATGACACCGGGGAGGGAAAATGGCTAATTAGGCCCAATTTGGATATTTTCACCTAGGGGTGTACTCTTTTTGTTGCCAGTGGTTTGGACATTAATGGCTGTGTGTTGAGTTATTTTGAGGGGACAGCAAATTTACACTGTTATACAAGTTGTACACTCACTACTTTACATTGGAGCAAAGTGTCATTTCTTCAGTGTTGTCACATGAAAAGATATAATAAAATATTTACAAAAATGTGAGGGGTGTACTTGTGATATATATATATATATATATATATATATATATATATATATATATATATATATATATATATATATATATATATATATATATATATATATATATATATATATATATATATATATATATATATACACACACACACACACATACATACATACATACATACATACACACACATACATACACATACACACACATACATACACATATATATATATATTGTGTAGAGGCAACCCCGTGTCACAGGTGCATATGGTCAGTGTATGCCTGATTTTGGCAGGAGTACTAATTGCACACCTGTGTTCTGGGTTTATATTCCCCTCAGGAAAAGAGGTCAGTGCTCAGACTTGGAGACAGCTCTGCCCAGCAGATAGGAAGTCTGGCCTAGGAGGTTGGGAGGATCCCAGGAGGAGACGGCTCCACGAAAGAGAGACAGGCG
Organism: Aquarana catesbeiana; assembly: GCF_042186555.1. Taxonomy (NCBI): domain Eukaryota; kingdom Metazoa; phylum Chordata; class Amphibia; order Anura; family Ranidae; genus Aquarana; species Aquarana catesbeiana. Next base: position 29,326,917 of record NC_133324.1, on the reverse strand, counting down.
GTCTCTAGGAGTCTAAGGCTGCAGGTGGCAGTCTGTGTGTGCATGTCTGCAGGAGGCAGATGTGGCCCGCAACCAAAACAGCACGAAGCTGACAGAGAGTAAGCCAGGAGGCTATAGTTTGTTTATACAGTGATGGTGGAACCCCGCATACACCACATCACCCCGGATTGTCACTATATATATATAGGGCTTTTTTTCTCAAACAATAGGTGCTGGAACTCAACCATGACCCCCCAAAACCCCTCCCCCCACACACAGCCTCCAAATCACATCAAATAGTGGGTGTGGTCATATTTCACAAACAGTAGGGTCTTAAAGGGGCATTAAATATCAGGATTGCATTACATACAGAGTGCAGAGTTCATGGGGGTTACACACAGAGTGCAGAGCTGTCACTTGTAAACACAGAAACCAGACTTCTGTGTTCACAAGCGATTGTGGTGAGCAGGCACCAAAGCATCTGAGCCAGAGGTGGTGGAACTGAGTTCCACCAAGTTCCCCCTGAAAAAAAGCCATATATATATATATTTATATAGTATTTATCGGCATATAACATGCACTTTTTTCCCCTGAAAATCAGGGGAAAATCGTGGGTGCGTGTTATAGGCCGATCCCCGCCGATTTTGTGTGATCGGAGCGATCACGGCAATTGCCGCGGTCGCCGCCGACATACACATCCGTGTGTAGATTCAAACCTGCACTAGCAAAGCTGCACTGGGGCAAAGCTGCACTGACAAGGCTGCACTGATAAGGCTGCACTGACAAAGCTGCACTGACAAAGCTGCACTAGGGCAAAGCTGCACTGACAAGGCTGCACTGACAAGGCTGCACTGACAAGGCTGCACTGACAAAGCTGCACTGACAAAGCTGCACTAGGGCAAGGCTGCACTGACAAGGCTGCAATGGACACTGGGGCAAGGCTGCACTGACACTGAAAAGGCTGCAGATGGACAGATAACGCTGCATTGATGGGCATTTTAATGTAAGTTTTTTTTCCTTAAACTTCCCTCCTAAAAGTTTTTTTCCTTAAAATTTCCTCCTAAACTTGGGGTGCGTGTTATACGCCGGCACGTGTTATACGCCGATAAATACGATATATATATTAATACACTGCCTGCACTGTATATATAGTCTTGTATATTATATATATACAATCATTACACTATATACGGCTGCCGTGTAAGCAGCCTTATATAGTGTGGTGTGTGGACTTAGCCCCCTGAGCCATGATTGGCTAAAGGCACCCTGCCTTTGGCCAATCATGGCTCTCACAGCAGAGCACGCTGTGATTGGCTAAAGCATGCAGGTCAGGTGCATGCTTTGGCCAATCACCAGACATCAATTCACTGCGATCTCACAGTGCATTATGGGGCATTCCGCGGCACTTGAAGTCATTGTGAATGCTCCATAGAAAAAAGATTAGCCTTGACAATAACTAAAGGACAGGTTTCAGCCTTATCAGTGTACTTCCAGAAGCCTTTGACTTCACATTCCCTGGTCTGGACTTTTCTTCAGGGAGTGATTCACTTATTGCCTCACGTTAAATCACCTCTTTGCCCTTGGGATTTGAATTTGGTTTTGTCGGTGCTACAGGAGCAGCCTTATGAACCAATCAACGAAGTTCCGTTAGTTCTTTTGACACGGAAGTTGGCTTTTCTTTTTGCAATTACTTTGGCTAGAAGGGTCTCCGAATTGGTGGCCCTTTCCTGTAGGGGTCCCAATTTGATTTTGCACCATGATAAAGTGGTGGTACGTCCTGTTCCATCCTTTTTGCCTGTAAGGTAGTTTCTGAATTTCATTTAAATCAGGAAATTGTTCTACCTTCTTTTTTTCTCTCAGCCTGACTTGCTAGAAGAGAAGCAGTTGAACCTTTTGGATGTGGTGCGGGCAGTCAGTCTACCTGGAAAGGTCTGTAAGCATCAGAAGTTCTATGCGTTTTATGTTTTGCCAGAAGGCCCCAAGAGGGGCCAAGCGGCTTCTAAGATGTCCATTTCACTTTGGATTTGCCAGTTAATCACTCAGGCCTATGGTCTGAGAGGTAAAGCTCCTCCCTTTGGGGTTAGAGCTCATTCTACCAGGGGTGTTGGAACCTCCTGGGCTTTTCGCCATCAGGCGTCAGTGGCGCAGATATGCAAGGCCGCTACTTGGTTTTCAGTACATACATTCACAAGATTTTATCAGGTGGATGTTAAGGCAGCAGAGGACTTTTGGCCGTAGTGTCTTACGGGCTGCTGTATAAATCTGATGGTGTTTTCATACAGTGTGTCTCCCTCCCCTCAAGGCTATTGCTCTGGGACGTCCCAGGTAGTAATGTATATGGCTGCTCTGTGTCCCGTGATGTACGAGAAAGAAAATTGGATTTTTTTTCATACTTACCTGTAAAATCCATTTCTTTGAGTACATCACAGGACATAGAGGTCCCTCCCCTCTCTTTTAGGGTGTTCATTGCTTGCTACAAAACTGGAGTACTTCCTGTATGTGAGGGGTTATATAGGGGATCACTTCCTGTTTTTGGTTATTCTACCAGTATCCATTCACCTATAGGTGGCGCATAACCCAGGTAGTAATGTATATGGCTGCTCTGTGTCCCATGATGTACTCAAAGAAATGGATTTTACAGGTAAGTATGAAGAAAAAAAAAAACATTTTTTGTATCATTTTTTCCCACAAATAGAGCTTTCTTTTGGTGGTATTTGATCACCATGTTTTTTTTTTTAATTTTTTCTAAACAAACAAAAATAGACTGAATATTTTGAAAAAAAATAAGTTTTTCTTTGTTTCTGTTATAATTTTTTTTTTAATAAGTATGTTTACTCCTTCACGGACAAGCACTGATGAGGCAACACTGACAGGCACTGATGGGCACTGATGAGGCAGCACTGAAGGGCACTGATGATGAGACACTAATATGCAGCACTGATGGGCACTGATAGGCGACACTAATTTGCAGCATCGATGGGTACTGATAGGTGGCACTGATATGCAGCACCGATGGGCGCCGATAGGTGGCACTGATAGGCACTGATAGGTGGCACTGATAGGCACTGATAGGTGGCACTGATAGGCACTGATAGGTGGCACTGATGGGCATAGATAGGTGGCACTGATGGGCACTGCTAGGCTGCAATAGTGGGCAATGATGGGCACTGATGGGTGCTGATAGATGGCACTGCTAGGCAGTACTGATGAGGAGCCACTGACAGGCATTACTGATGGGTACTGATAGGTGGCACTTATAGGTGGCACTGATGGGCATTTATAGGCTGCACTGATGGGCAATGATGGGCATTGAGAGATGACACTGATAGGTAGTACTGATGAGGAGCCACTGACAGGCATTACTGATGGGCATGGATTGGCATCCCTAATGGGCACTGATTGGCATCCTTTATAGGCACTGATTGGCATCCCTGGTGGGCATGGGTTGGCATACCTGGTGGGCATGGGTTGGCATCCCTGGTGGGCTCTAGTGGGCATACTTGATGGGTTTGCACTGATAAGCAATGCATTGATTATCAGAGCAGACCTAACCTGTCAGGATAGCCACCGAGGAGAGGGTCTCCTCTACCCACGCCTTGTCAGCACGAATAGAGAAAAAGCCGATAAATGGCACTTCCTGGTTATGATGTGACCAGCTGTGATTGAACACAGCTGATCACATGGTAAAGAGCCTACATCATCAGGCTCTTTACCAAGATCAGAGATGTGGTTTGTCAGAGAAACACACTGCACTATCGATTGATGCGCTGTGCGCCATCGGGGGTGAGCGCAAGTGGCTTATCTTTCTGGATGTCATATGATGCCCAGTCAGAATAATAGTACCAGTAACAAACAAATGGCCCCTGCCCCACCTATAACTGTAGCGCTAAAAAAACACATGTGTCATAAGAACAGAATGTCTCTGTAATCATAGACCAGTGTCCCAATAGTGACGTGTAGTCAGAGAAAACATGATGATCCGCAATGGATAAATAAACGGTGTAACAGTCCCTTCAGCTTCCCAAATCTCAGTTCAGATGTCATCAAACTCATGAAAAGATGGGGTACGCTTACCGGAACTGTTGGATTCTACTGCCGTAAACATAGAATCAATCGAGCTGTGTGCCACCCTGGGCAAGTGAGTGTAGTGGTTGAGGGCAGATGGCACCTCTATGAGGCCTGGATGTCACCTCTGGATACACGGGAAATGGATGAAACCTGGTATAAAAACCCTGTACACTGCCTTTTTATAATTGTGATCACTTTTATGTATAGCGGTTTTTTAGTAAATAAATTACCCGGATTTACACCATGTGGAGGCATCCCTTTTCTTTTCCATATACTTTCGGGAACTGAGAAAACATCTTCAACCTTGGAACCAGGTTTCATCCATTTCCCGTGTATCCAGAGGTGACATCCAGGCCTCATAGAGGTGCCATCTGCCCTCAACCACTACACTCACTTGCCCAGGGTGGCACACAGCTCGATTGATTCTATGTTTACGGCAGTAGAATCCAACAGTTCCGGTAAGCGTACCCCATCTTTTCATGAGTTTGATGACATCTGAACTGAGATTTGGGAAGCTGAAGGGACTGTTACACCGTTTATTTATCCATTGCGGATCATCATGTTTTCTCTGACTACACGTCACTATTGGGACACTGGTCTATGATTACAGAGACATTCTGTTCTTATGACACATGTGTTTTTTAGCGCTACAATTTATTGAACACAAGTACACATTTTAGTCACATGGTTTGTAGCAGCTTTTGTTTTTCTTATCAGGTAGCGCATTAATCATTCTTTTTCCACCTATAACTGGCCTTCACAGCAAGGAGCACATGGAAAGGCAAACACATGAAAGACAAAAACAGAACAATCCATAGCTCAACTCACCAACCAATCTGCCAACTGACCAAATTAACCTGTCCAACAGTCTGCGCTGAAAACAGGGGTTTAGTTAGCACGCATTTGCAAACGCATGCATAAGCTGCAAGGCCTCTTCACGGCACCCTGTTTATGCTTGCAGTCCTAACACTACTGAATTTATAAGCGTCTCCACAATGGAAGCACATGGATTAAATGGATAGATGAGGGGCAAGTGGGCCTGGAGGCAGCCCAATCCCCCTTAAAGGAACAGGAGCACACTGGACACCCAGCACATTGTACAATGGCAGCAAAGGTGTACAGTGTGTCCTCGGACCAAATATACACCAGTAACAAAAAACATGGCCCCTGCCCCCACCTATAACTGGCCTTCACAGCAAGGGTGCCGTGAAGAGACCTTGCAGCCAATTCATGCGTTTGCAAATGCGTACTAACTAAACCCCTGTTTTTTAACACAGACTGTTGGACAGGTTAATTTGATCAGTTGGCAGACTGGTTGGTGAGTTGAGCTATGGATCGTTCTAATTTTGTCTTTCAGAATAATAGAACCACCCTGCGGCTGTCATTCTGCATACGGCAGGTGGAAAGTGGTTAAACCAATCACCAACCAACACCTACTTGTGACTTGTGGAGTGTTTTTTTTTTTTTGTATATTCTGCACAGGTCTGCAGGTTGTGATGAGTCTAATTGCCCTGGGTTTGGTTCAGCAGGAGTTCGGTGAACTTGATTGAAACCAATTAAATAAAAAATGCCCATTTGCCATTGAGCCAGTGCAATATTTTTTTTTTTTAAAAAGTGGTTGGACAAAGTTCTCGTGAAAGTAACGTGTAGGGGGAGGAGCCATGTTCTGACATCACCCGCTGCGTCTCATACACTACAGAGACTGATCAAATACCACCAAAAGAAAGCTCTATTTGTGGAAAAAAGGATGTCAATTTTGTTTGGGTACAGCATCACACAACGGCGCAATTGGCAGTTAAAGCGACGCAGTGCCATATCGCAAAACATGGCCTGGTCATTAAGGGTGCAAATTCTTCCGCTCCTTAAGTGGTTAAAAGAGAGGAATTAAAAGTAAAAAAAAAAATGAAAAAAATAAATAAGTAAAACCAAAAAAAGGTAAAGGGTCACAGTTGACGCCCTTACATACATACTGTATGTAAAAATATGTGCAGCTAGGTAAACGTCAGTTGTGTCCCACATATTGGAGGAGAGAAAAAGTTCTGGTTCCAATATCTATGGATGACTCTAAAATGATGAGCTGGAAGGGCTTTTGAAAGCCTCACCTATGGACATTTATTTCTGTTTTCTGGGTGACGTCTGATAACGAAACGCGTAGGGGGGTTATGAATGTCTTGCGTCACTTCCGGTCAGCCGAGAATAGGATTCTGACGGCATCCATTCACTCATGTTTTCATGCTTGTATTATCCATACAAAATATGAGTACATCTTTCATTTAATGAATAAATAATTTTAAATACGGATTCACTCTATGGGCATCCCTTCTCATCCACATATGATGAGCAAATAGAACGTCGCCAACAACATTAAAAGTACAGACCAGGGCTGCCAAGGATTGCTACACAGTGGCAGATACTGTGACCGTGCAGTACTCCTGTGGGGGTGAGGCTATTTGGTGAGTGCATTTACATTAAGAGCATGAATAAGGAGCATCATCACCAGCTGTCACCGAAATAAGAAGTTTTTTCAAAAAACATCATTCTTCAGCAAGCACTGGACTTTTTTCTTGAGCACAAGTCACTTTGTTATTGTGCATAACTCATTAGATAGCACTGGACACTTTCTGAGCACTAGTTACTTTTTTGTATACATGCACTTCTACTAAGCTATCCCCACTGGAAAGTGTATTTTATATTATTATTTATTATTTTTTATTGGAGAATGTATTATCTAATAAATATCTGGTGCATGCTAATTCTGGTTAACATTTTGATACTCTAATCACACTGTTGGTACTAGCACGTATTCAAGTTCACAGAGATCAATATTTCACGAGGTACACTCTTTTTCTACTGGCTTGCCAATATCAATCTAGTGCAGGGGCTGCCAGAGGGTGTAACACATCCTGGACACATTTATTACACCCTGCGGAGGGTGCATGCACATTAACGCTGATATTTATTTATGTGCTCCTCCTTCTAACTTGGACGTAGCCATTAGAGGGTAACACATCTGTATATTGAAAGGAGAAAAAACTGCGCTTGGAAGAATCTAATAAGCAGCAGCTTTTTGTGGAAAATACACAAAACAAATATGGAACAGGGAAGCTGCGCTAAAAATATATATATATATAAGCTATGAAGCAAAAAAAAAAAAATATATATATATATATATATATATATATATATATATATATATATATATATATATATATATATATATATATATATATATATATTAAACTAATTGTGAAAAAAGTTTTTGGTGAAAAAAAAAATTTATATCAATACAAGACATATAAAAAAACATATATAAAAATTAGACTTCTTGTGATAGTGCTGAATAAAGTCCAAAATAATGAATGTTGCAATAATTCAAAAATAACACTCAGTGATTTGACATAACGAAGTGAATCCCCAACTGATGAATTACATGCTTACCAGAAAGGTAAGTCAATTAGACTGATAGTTTAAATGGAGTTCCACCCACTTTTACAACTCTTCAGCATCCCTCACTAAACTGCGCACTGTAAACAAATTGTATATTTTTTTTATTTTTTTTCTCAGCACTTACTGTATATATGCTGTATTTATTTTTCACTTCCTCCTCCCGTGGCCCATCGCATCATTTCTTGTTTGCAATGCCTTCTGGGAAGGGGCGGCAACTTCCTCTGACATTGCCTATGCTATGGAAACCTGACCTGAAACCTATTACACTGCTTGTGCTGCACTGAGCATGTGCGAGATCTGCAAGGATGAGATCCAGGAAGAAATACAGTCTGGCTTCAGATGCCCACACTTAAGATGAACACGGCCTGCTGTAAGTTTATAAAATAACAAACTACTGCTATAAACTAACAAAACAGACCTTAGTTTACAGATTAACTTTACTAGAATACATTAAGCTTGTGTATTATAGGGGTATTTTAATTTAAAAAGTATCATTTCGGCCGGAACGCCACTTTAAACCCAGTCCGGGCCTTGATTGGAAAATAGTCACAATATGATGGATTCGTAGCAGACTTAAATCACAGGATAACATTGATTCCACATTACGAAATCATCCCGGGAAAATAAAATAAATATGGCATAGTGTAATATTGTCACAGGTAAGCAATTAAGGTAAATTAGAATAACACTCACAATGTAAAAAAAAAAAAGGGAAAAGTGCATGAGAGACACCCAGTGAATGTAGCAAATCAGTGCACCAACGCCACGCAGAGAGCCTCTTTACCAGATGGCAAACCCAAAAATGCAGATATCATAACGGGTAGGTGGAACATCAATCAGTAAAGATACCAATTCCAGTGCACCAACACCACACAGAGGGCCTCCTTACCAGATGGCAAACCCAAAAATGCAGACATCATAACGGATGTTGGGACATCAACCAGTAAAGATACCAATTCCAGTGCACCAACACCACACAGAGGGCCTCCTTACCAGATGGCAAACCCAAAAATGCAGACATCATAACGGATGTTGGGACATCAATCAGTAAAGATACCAATTCCAGTGCACCAACACCACACAGATGGCCTCCTTACCAGATGGCAAACCCAAAAATGCAGATATCATAATGGTTAGGTGGAACATCAACCAGTAAAGATACCAATTCCAGTGCACCAACACCACACAGATGGCCTCCTTGCCAGATGGCAAACCCAAAAATGCAGATATCAAAACGGTTAGGTGGAACATCAACCAGTAAAGATACCAATTCCAGTGCACCAACACCACACAGGTGGCCTCCTTACCAGATGGCAAACCCAAAAATGCAGATATCATAACGGTTAGGTGGAACATCAACCAGTAAAGATACCAATTCCAGTGCACCAACACCACACAGGTGGCCTTCTTACCAGATGGCAAACCCAAAAATGCAGATATCATAACGGTTAGGTGGAACATCAACCAGTAAAGATACCAATTCCAGTGCACCAACACCACACAGAGGGCCTCCTTACCAGATGGCAAACCCAAAAATGCAGATATCATAACGGATGGTGGGACATCAACCAGTAAAGATACCAATTCCAGTGCACCAACATCACACAGAGGGCCTCCTTACCAGATGGCAAACCCAAAAATGCAGATATCATAACGGTTAGGTGGAACATCAACCAGTAAAGATACCAATTCCAGTGCACCAACACCACACAGATGGCCTCCTTACCAGATGGCAAACCCAAAAATGCAGATATCATAACGGGTAGGTGGAACATCAACCAGTAAAGATACCAATTCCAGTGCACCAACACCACACAGAGGGCCTCCTTACCAGATGGCAAACCCAAAAATGCAGATATCATAACGGATGGTGGGACATCAACTAGTAAAGATACCAATTCCAGTGCACCAACATCACACAGAGGGCCTCCTTACCAGATGGCAAACCCAAAAATGCAGATATCATAACGGTTAGGTGGAACATCAACCAGTAAAGATACCAATTCCAGTGCACCAACACCACACAGATGGCCTCCTTACCAGATGGCAAACCCAAAAATGCAGATATCATAACGGATGGTGGGACATCAACCAGTAAAGATACCAATTCCAGTGCACCAACATCACACAGAGGGCCTCCTTACCAGATGGCAAACCCAAAAATGCAGATATCATAACGGTTAGGTGGAACATCAACCAGTAAAGATACCAATTCCAGTGCACCAACACCACACAGATGGCCTCCTTACCAGATGGCAAACCCAAAAATGCAGACATCATAACGGTTAGGTGGAACATCAACCAGGAAAGATACCAATTCCAGTGCACCAACATCACACAGAGGGCCTCCTTACCAGATGGCAAACCCAAAAATGCAGATATCATAACGGATGGTGGGACATCAACTAGTAAAGATACCAATTCCAGTGCACTAACACCACACTGAGGGCCTCCTTACCAGATGGCAAACCCAAAAATGCAGATATCATAACGGTTAGGTGGAACATCAACCAGGAAAGATACCAATTCCAGTGCACCAACATCACACAGAGGGCCTCCTTACCAGATGGCAAACCCAAAAATGCAGATATCATAACGGGTAGGTGGAACATCAACCAGTAAAGATACCAATTCCAGTGCACCAACACCACACAGAGGGCCCCCTTACCAGATGGCAAGCTCAAAAATGCAGATATCATAACGAACAGATGGATCACCGACTGGATGTATGAGGCTAGTAGATGGACAGAGCAGACTCACAGCATTAAACTGAAGGCTCCATATCTTCTTGGCTGTGCTTTCTGTTCTTATGAAAAGTCATCCTCTATATACAGTATTTAAAAAAAAAATCATAGGCCCTATATACTTTGCAAATAGGGATCATGTCTTCTTCTGTATATTGTTCTACAAGGTATTGCACCCTGCAGAGGGTGTATATACATTGACATAGATACCTTCTGCTGAAAATTCACTATCTATACATTCTTTTGGTACTTTGTTTACTAATTCCCTCACATATCTATAGCTGGGTCCAGGGGACTGCAGAGGGTCTAACACAAGCAATTCTATTACAATAAATGTTTTTTTTTTCTTCTTAATTAGAACAGCGCTACACACCTACATCCCCTTTCACATTCACTTTTTTTTAAGAATAACATGTTTGATATCTATTTACTAAACACAATCTCACCTTTTATATTAAAAAAAAAAAGATATTTATTATTTCTGTGCGCAGTAAAAGAAAATATGTGTGTGTAGTTTAATGAAAATACAGGTTTGATACACAGTTGCACATTTATGGTGCAACACAAAGATTTATAATTACTATAATTTTATTCTACAGGTTCTCTGCTTTCAGAAATATACTGTATAATATTCGGGGAGCCTAGAGTCATTTTCAGGTCTAAAATGTGCCTTTTAACATGTGTGCGAAAACTGAAAAGAAGCTGGCAGAGAGTATTATAAATTCGAACTTCGGGCAAATGTTGGAATACACAAATGAGAAGCATACATGAGAGCTGTTTTACCTGCCAAAGAATTTGTATTTCTGTCCATCCAGTTCTGATATTTGCACAGCTCTGTCTGACAGGACAGGAGACCTGAATTTTCTCTGCTGCAGTTCGGAAACACCTACAGGTCTTCTCCCTCCCATTGTGGCTGATACCGAGTTAAATGTCAGATTTACAGCAATATAATGATGTACTATTGAATAGAGAGCTGCATTCATTTGTGTCTTTTATAATCCCTGAGGTTCAGATTTAAGCATCCATAAGCCAAACAGTATCTCACAAAAGTGAGTACACCCCTCACATTTTTGCAAATATTTTATTATATCAAGGGCCGGATTTCCCACAAGGCCACCGAGGCCAGGCCTCGGGGTGGCAGTGGTGCAAGGGCTGCGCCGCTCCTGCGGCGACTTCTCAGTTTTTGCGGCTGCCAAACCCCCCCCTCGCACTAACATACATAGCCCCCGGGACGTTGCCGGGTCCAGGAGGAGGCAGGAATGACACTGCGTGGCCGCGCTGGGCACTGGGAGATCCACACTGAGCCACTCGCTCTGTGTAAATGGGCGGGCGGCTCTTCTATCCTGGCTCTGCCTGCCTGCAGGGCTGTCTGAGTGGTGGACGTGGACTGTGAATGCCGGGGCCCGGGATGAGTGTACTCACACACGACAGGTAAGACTGAGCAGCAACAATCTGTAGGTCAGGTAGGTCAGTCATGTATGTCAAGTAGGTCAGTCATGTATGTCAGGAGGTAAGTCAGTCATGCATGTCAGTAGGTAGATGTCAGGTAGGTCAGTCATGTATGTCAGGAGGTAAGTCGGTCATGTATGTCAGTAGGTAGGTCATTCATGTATGTCAGGTAGGTCAGTCATGTATGCCAGTAGGTAGGTCAGTGATGTATGTCAGGTAGGTCAGTCATGTATGTCAGGAGGTAGGTCAGTTATGTATGTCAGGAGGTAGGTCAGTCATATATGTTAGGTAGGTCAGTCATGTATGTCAGTAGTCAGGTCAGTCATGTATGTCAGGTAGGTCAGTCATGTATGTCAGGAGGTAAGTCATGTATGCCAGTAGGTAGGTCAGTCATGTATGTCAGTAGTCAGGTCAGTCATGTATGTCAGGTAGGTCAGTCATGTATGCCAGTAGGTAGGTCAGTCATGTATGTCAGTAGTCAGGTCAGTCATATATGTCAGGTAGGTCAGTCATGTATGTCAGGAGGTAAGTCATGTATGTCAGTAGTCGGGTCAGTCATGTATGTCAGGTAGGTCAGTCATGTATGTCAGTAGTCAGGTCAGTCATGTATGTCAGGAGGTAAGTCATGTATGCCAGTAGGTAGGTCAGTCATGTATGTCAGTAGTCAGGTCAGTCATGTATGTCAGGTAGGTCAGTCATGTATGTCAAGTAGGTCAGTCATGTATGTCAGGAGGTAAGTCAGTCATGTATGTCAGTAGGTAGATGTCAGGTAGGTCAGTCATGTATGTCAGGAGGTAAGTCAGTCATGTATGTCAGTAGGTAGGTCATTCATGTATGTCAGGTAGGTCAGTCATGTATGTCAGGAGGTAGGTCAGTTATGTATGTCAGGAGGTAGGTCAGTCATATATGTTAGGTAGGTCAGTCATGTATGCCAGTAGGTAGGTCAGTCATGTATGTCAGTAGTCAGGTCAGTCATGTATGTCAGGTAGGTCAGTCATGTATGTCAGGAGGTAAGTCATGTATGCCAGTAGGTAGGTCAGTCATGTATGTCAGTAGTCAGGTCAGTCATGTATGTCAGGTAGGTCAGTCATGTTTGCCAGTAGGTAGGTCAGTCATGTATGTCAGTAGTCAGGTGAGTCATATATGTCAGGTAGGTCAGTCATGTATGTCAGGAGGTAAGTCATGTATGTCAGTAGTCGGGTCAGTCATGTATGTCAAGTAGGTCAGTCATGTATGTCAGTAGTCAGGTCAGTCATGTATGTCAGTAGTCAGGTCAGTCATGTATGTCAGGAGGTAAGTCATGTATGCCAGTAGGTAGGTCAGTCATGTATGTCAGTAGTCAGGTCAGTCATGTATGTCAGGTAGGTCAGTCATGTATGCCAGTAGGTAGGTCAGTCATGTATGTCAGTAGTTAGGTCAGTCATGTATGTCAGGTAGGTCAGTCATGTATGTCAGGAGGTAAGTCATGTATGCCAGTAGGTAGGTCAGTCATGTATGTCAGTAGTCAGGTCAGTCATGTATGTCAGTAGTCAGGTCAGTCATGTATGTCAGGTAGGTCAGTCATGTATGTCAGGAGGTAAGTCAGTCATGTATGTCAGGAGGTAGGTCATGTATGTCAGGAGGTAGGTCATGTATGCCAGTAGGTAGGTCAGTCATGTATGTCAGTAGTCAGGTTAGTCATGTATGTCAGGTAGGTCAGTCATGTATGCCAGTAGGTAGGTCAGTCATGTATGTCAGTAGTCAGGTCAGTCATGTATGTCAGTAGTCAGGTCAGTCATGTATGTCAGGTAGGTCAGTCATGTATGTCAGGTAGGTCAGTCATGTATGTCAGGAGGTAAGTCAGTCATGTATGTCAGGAGGTAGGTCAGTTATGTATGTCAGGAGGTAGGTCATGTATGCCAGTAGGTAGGTCAGTCATGTATGTCAGTAGTCAGGTCAGTCATGTATGTCAGTAGTCAGGTTAGTCATGTATGTCAGGTAGGTCAGTCATGTATGTCAGTAGTCAGGTTAGTCATGTATGTCAGGTAGGTCAGTCATGTATGCCAGTAGGTAGGTCAGTCATGTATGTCAGTAGTCAGGTCAGTCATGTATGTCAGGAGGTAGGTCAGTTATGTATGTCAGGAGGTAGGTCAGTTATGTATGTCAGGAGGTAGGTCAGTCATGTATGTCAGGAGGTAGGTCAGTCATGTATGTCAGGAGGTAGGTCAGTTATGTATGTCAGGAGGTAGGTCAGTTATGTATGTCAGGAGGTAGGTCAGTTATGTATGTCAGGAGGTAGGTCAGTCATGTATGTCAGGAGGTAGGTCAGTCATGTATGTCAGGAGGTAGGTCAGTTATGTATGTCAGGAGGTAGGTCAGTTATGTATGTCAGGAGGTAGGTCAGTCATGTATGTCAGGAGGAGGTAGGTCAGTCATGTATGTCAGGAGGTAGGTCAGTCATGTATGTCAGGAGGTAGGTCAGTCATGTATGTCAGGAGGTAGGTCAGTTATGTATGTCAGGAGGTAGGTCAGTTATGTATGTCAGGAGGTAGGTCAGGCATGTTTGTCAGTGGATAAATAAAGTGTAATAAAGTGATTTGTGCAACAGGCTCATTAAAGGGTTGCAAAGGCAATTTTTTTCTTTTTGTAAAATAACAAACATTTCATACTTACCTCCACTGTGCAGCTGATTTTGCACATTTTATTATAGCAAAATGTAAAAAATAATGCGTTTTTTTCAAAATTGTCGCTTTATTTTTGTAGCGCAAAAAATAAAAACCTGCAGAGGTGATAAAATACCACCAAAAGAAAGCTCTATTTGTGGGAAAAAAAGGACGTCAAATTTGTTTGGGAGCAACGTCACACGCCACAAAGCGACTCAGTGCCGAATCGCAAAAAGTGCTCTGGTCTTTGGCCAGCAAAATGGTCCGGGGCTTAAGTGGTTAATACAATTTAAAGGCTGCGCTGCTAGTGCAAATACATGATCATATTAACTGAAAATACCATAATTATGAATGAACACAAGTGAATTGTTTCATAACAAAAAAAAAATGCACATAAATCGCATGCAAAAAAAAAAAGAATCGCATGCAAAAAAAATGAGTGGAACATTCAGTAAACAAAAACGATTAAGTAGAGTCCATTTAGTCATAGATTGAAATGAACTGTAGGTCTTGTGGGTGTAGAAAATGGTTTTATAGAGTGAGAAAGACACCCTTCCTTCAAGTGATATAAAGATTATCTCCGTAGGGAGATACTTGAAGGAAGGGTGTCTTTCTCCCTCTATCCAACCATTTTCTACACCCACAAGACCTACAGTTCATTTCAATCTATGACTAAATGGACTCTACTTAATCGTTTTTGTTTACTGAATGTTCCACTCATTTTTTTTGCATGCGATTCTTTTTTTTTTGCATGCGATTTATGTGCATTTTTTTTTTTTTTTTTTTTTGTTATGAAACAATTCACTTGTGTTCATTCATAATTATGGTATTTTCAGTTAATATGATCATGTATTTGCACTAGCAGCGCAGCCTTTAAATTGTATAGCTAGTAAGGTGGAGGTTGTTTCACATCTAAGGTTGCAGCAGCATTTTACATTTCAATTTTTGGTTTGAGATATTTGTCTTTTCATCACACACATGTGGGGATCATTTCCACTTATGGGATAGCGCAGTATTTTTTACGATAATACTTAAGTGGTTAATGTCTAAACCACTGGCAACAAAAGTGAGTACACCCCTAAGTGAAACTGTGCCATCAACTATGTAGTGCAAGGGCCTGCCTGATTGGATACAGAGTGATTGACTAGATAGGTGTTTCCTCCTATTATATACATTTGGTAAATCTAAAGGAGATTGTACAATCAAATTGTATAGTGTATGGCCATGTTTATACATCTAAAACGACTAGTTGCACTTTCAGTGCCATTAGTTGTTAATGGCACACCAAACACAGAAGCAAACGCGCATTTTTCCATGTGAAAAAGCGAGGGGCAAATTCTGCAAAACGCTAAACAACATGCAACCCACAAAATGCCAAAATGTCCCATTTACCACATGTAACCAACAGGCTGCCCTATGTGTGTCACAGGAAAAACGAGACACAAAACATGCGCTCCCACTATGCTAGATGTGAATGGGTTCTGAAAGTGAAATTGGTACAAGAACAACGAGGCTCCATTCACATCTGTGCGTTTCCTTGCATTTCAGAAATGCACTGCATCAAAAATCGCAGTAAAAAACGCACCAAGCTCCACTCTAAAAAAATTGTTCTCAAGCTTCTTTGGGGCGATTTCTGTGTGTAGGGGAGCACATTCAGGTGGATGGGCTGTCCTATGTGTGATGAGGGAAAATGCTCCAAAAAGCCTCCCCACCTCGCTAAAAAAAAAAGACGCATGTGGGAATGCGAGTTCCCGCTATGCAGAGATGTGAACGGGGCTTGACAGTGGAGTGTTTCTGTCCACTCCCTTCTACGTACTTGTATAAAGATGGCCATAACCCTTGTCACAGTCACCCAACCCCTGTCATCATCACCCAACCCCCACCACAGTCACCCAACCCCTGTCATCATCACCCAACCCCCACCACAGTCACCCAACCCCTGTCACCATCACCCAACCCCTGTCTCCATCACCCAACCCCCACCACAGTCACCCAGCCCCTGTCACCATCACCCAACCCCCACCACAATCACTCAACCCCTGTCACCATCACCCAACCCCCCCACACAGTCACTCAACCCCTGTCACCATCACCCAACCCCCCACCACAGTCACCCAACCCCTTTCACCATCACCCAACCCCCACCACAATCACTCAACCCCTGTCACCATCACCCAACCCCCCCACACAGTCACTCAACCCCTGTCACCATCACCCAACCCCCCCACACAGTCACTCAACCCCTGTCACCATCACCCAACCCCCCACCACAGTCACCCAACCCCTGTCACCATCACCCAACCCCCACCACAGTCACCCAACCCCTGTCACCATCACCCAACCCCCACCACAGTCACCCAACCCCTGTCACCATCACCCAACCCCCTCCACAGTCACCAAATTTCTGTCACCATCACCAAACCCCCAACACAGTCACCCAATTCCTGTCACCATCACCCAACCCCCACCACAGTCACCCAACCCCTGTCACCATCACCCAACCCCCTCCACAGTCACCCAATTCCTGTCACCATCACCCAACACAGTCACCCAACCCCTGTCACCATCACCCAACCCCCACCACAGTCACCCAACCCCTGTCACCATCACCCAACACAGTCACCCAACCCCTGTCACCATCACCCAACCCCCACCACAGTCACCCAACCCCTGTCACCATCACCCAACCCCTGTCACCATCACCCAACCCCCACCACAGTCACCCAACCCCTGTCACCATCACCCAACCCCCACCACAGTCACCCAACCCCTGTCACCATCACCCAACCCCCACCACAGTCACCCAACCCCTGTCACCATCACCCAGCCCCTGTCACCATCACCCAACCCCCACCACAATCACTCAACCCCTGTCACCATCACCCAACCCCCCCCCACACAGTCACTCAACCCCTGTCACCATCACCCAACCCCCACCACAGTCACCCAACCCCTGTCACCATCACCCAACCCCCTCCACAGTCACCCAATTCCTGTCACCATCACCCAACCCCCACCACAGTCACCCAACCCCTGTCACCATCACCCAACCCCCACCACAGTCACCCAACCCCTGTCACCATCACCCAACCCCTGTCACCATCACCCAACCCCTGTCACCATCACCCAACCCCCACCACAGTCACCCAACCCCTGTCACCATCACCCAACCCCCACCACAGTCACCCAACCCCTGTCACCATCACCCAGCCCCTGTCACCATCACCCAACCCCCACCACAATCACTCAACCCCTGTCACCATCACCCAACCCCCACCACAGTCACCCAACCCCTGTCACCATCACCCAACCCCCTCCACAGTCACCCAATTCCTGTCACCATCACCCAACCCCCACCACAGTCACCCAACCCCTGTCACCATCACCCAACCCCCACCACAGTCACCCAACCCCTGTCACCATCACCCAACCCCTGTCACCATCACCCAACCCCCACCACAGTCACCCAACCCCTGTCACCATCACCCAACCCCCCCCACACAGTCACTCAACCCCTGTCACCATCACCCACCCCTGAAGAGTATTGAAGATAACTAATATTCTCATATCTCAAGGGCGTTTCTGGATGATTAGCATTGATAGTCAGACTGACTTAAAAACAAAGTGTGATTGTCACACAGTTGGCATCATAAATACAATGTAAAAAGTATAACAGTTCAGTTCAGTGTAGGTAAAATATATGAAATAGAAGCAATACTTATGAAAAATGTATCAAGCTTGAAATAATGGCTCCTCAGGTATGTGTGTCTTCCAAGTGCTTTTCTTCAATGCTGTCTTGTGTGACCAAGAAGAAGAAGGAAATGAGGTTGCCTTTGGATCCTGGGAAAAAGCAGCTGTTCCAATTTGTCAGAGGGTCTTCGTGTGAATATGTCTGTGTCATCTCTCTTAGAGGGTGTGTGTGAGTGAGTGTCCGCCCTTGAATATCGAAGTGTTGGCTTTTTATGGTACATGTGAACATCATAACCTCACAAAAACTCAGAACCTTGTATGTCACGCATTATGCCATCCAAGAGGAAGTACTAACTCAGAATCATATATGGACTTTAATTGACAATCCCGCATGTAACACCCTACGCTAATCCCAACAGTATTTAAACAAATATATGCATTATTCCTCTAAATATGACTATTATTGACTTCCCATGACATTCTATACCAAGATACCAGATACTTTATATCATTCTTAAATTAGCTACACCAGAAATATCTACTATATTACTGACTTAGCTACAGCTGAAGATCTATTTGACCAAACATTTGATCAATGTCATTCACACATACTGTATTATATTATGATTAATCATGAAACCAAACATATTTTGCAAGCTTGCCATGAATATAATCTAACACGTACAAGTGCTAAACTATGAATTTGGAATAATATTCTAACAAACCCCTGTCACTGTCACCCACCTCCTGTCACTTTCTGGGCAGCTTGATTTTCATGTAAATGAGGAGACATTTTTATACAATATATACATTCTTATAATATTTCTTCCAAACATTTTGTAAAGTCCTATTTTGTTGTTTTTTTTTCATCCTGATCACTGTTTCTCTTCCTAGAATGTAAGTTAAATACCTGTATTTAATCTCGTCAGGTGGATCTATGTTGTCTCTTTTTGATCTCACAGTGAAAATTCCTCCAATGATCAAATCCCCATCCTGAAAATATTGGAATTCATCAAATACATCAGTAAATTGAAGGGTACAGGCCAGACTTTGCACCTCTAATCTCAAGAGCGCTATGCATTGCAGGAACACACAGAACAGGAGGATGTAGGCAGATGATATGACCATAGCTCCGATCACTGGATTCTTCTTAATTCTCCATTGTGACACCGACCTCTGCAGCATGTATATCACAATGACAATACAAGGAGCTTCTCTGTCCCTCTTTTTATACAGTTCAGTACCATACATCTCTCATTGTTCTCAATACAGTGACATCATCTTCTATCTACTTTTAGTTGTTTGCGAACTAGGTAGTTTATTTGTGAGTGGTTAAGTTTAGTCCTCTATTATTCAACTCTAAACCAAGGCACTGAATGCCTTTAGAATAAACTCTATTCAACAAGGATCAGTGCTAAATATTCTGTATGCCAGATAAATCATACAATTCAAATGCACATGGAGTATGAGAGAATATCATAACGATTCCTCTAGTTACAATAATGCCGCTTACACACGGTCTGACTTTTCGTCCGGACTGGTCCAATGGACAATCCGATCATGTGTGGGCTTCACCGGACCGTCAGCGGACTTTTCCAGTTGCAAATATGACGGACTTTAGATTTGGAACTTGCTTCAAATTTTACGTCGTAACTCCGCCGGACCAAGAAATCCGCTCGTCTGTATGCTAGTCCGACGGACAAAAAACGACGCTAGGGCAGCTACTGGCTACTGGCTATCAACTTCCTTATTTTAGTCTGGTCGTATGTCATCACGTACGAATCCGTTGGACTTTGATGTGATCGTGTGTAGGCAAGTCCGTTCGTTAGAAAGTCAGTCGGAAGTCCGTCAAAAGTCTGTCGAAAGTACGCTGGAAAGTTCGGTCGAAAAGTCCGACCGTGTATACACGGCATAACTGTTCTATATGGCTGTTTTGTAGGCCCTTGCCTTCCAAAATGTCCAAGTGTGTGAATACCTGCTCCACCCTGCATTCTGTATTTACTGTAATGAAATGGCTATGGGTTTTTCTTTTCCTGCATTCTTCCACTTGGGTTCCCTCTAGAATGGTGGCAGTACCAAAATTTTCGCCTTGTATAGAAAAGGGGTGAAACATCACTCTTGAAACTTCCCACTATATTCCCTGCTATTTCCAGCACTCAAATACCTCTCCTCCTAACCTTCAGCACTCCAACACTTGTGGAGGAGGAAAGCAGTTTTTCAGTAGTCTCAATTATTGGTTGATATGTGTCCTTAACCACTTCAGCCCCGGAAGGATTTGCCCCCTTCCTGACCAGAGCACTTTTTACGATTCGGCACTGCATCATTTTAACTGACAATTGCGTGGCCGTGTGACGTTGTACCCAAACAAAATTGATGTCCTTTTTTTCCCACAAATAGAGCTTTCTTTTGGTGGTATTTGATCACCTCTGCCATTTTTATCTTTTGCGCTATAAACAAAAAAAGAGCGACAATTTCGAAAAAAAAGCAATATTTTTTACTTTTTGCTATAATGAATATCCCAAAAATATATAAAAAAAACTATTTTTTTCCTCAGTTTAGGCCGATACGTTTTCTTCTACATATTTTTGTAAAAAAAAATCACAATAAGCGTATATTGATTGGTTTGTGCAAAATATATAGCGTCTACAAAATTTTTATTATTATTATTTTTTTTTTATTAGTAATAGCGACGATCTGCAATTTTTATCATGACTGTGACATATGGGTGGACACATTGGACACTTGACACTATTTTGGGACCACTGTCTTTTATACAGCGATCAGTGCTATAAAAATGCACTGATTACTGTGTAAATGACACTGGCAGTGAAGGGGTTAACCACTAGGAGGCGATGAAGGGGTTAAGTGTGTCCTAGGGAGTGATTCTAACTGTGAAGGGGATGGGCTTCAACACACATGACAGCGATCACTGCTCCCGATGACAGAGAGCGGTGATCTCTGTCATGACACAAGCCAGAACAGGGAAATACTTTGTTTACAAAAGCATCTCCCCGTTCTACTTCTCCGTGACACGATCGTGGGAACCTGACGGACATCGAGTCCACTTCTTAAAGGAGACTTACCTGTATGCCCTTTTGCTCACCCATGCCATTCTGCCGATGTATATCGTCATGCAGCAGTCAGGAACCGGTTATCCGCTTCCCGACCGGCGCACGCCGATGTACGTCGGCAGAATGGCATGGCTGGGCAAATGGACGTACCTATACGTCCCTTTAAATTTGCGGCCGGCCAGGACCTCCGTGAGTCGGGTTGTGGGTCCCGTGGACTCGATCGCCGCGGGGATACCCGGGATCGCCTCGCGGAGAGGTAGAACGGGAATATGCTATTGTAAACAAGCATCTCCCCGTTCTGCCTAGCGACAGTGTCACTGCTATCTGCTCTCCGTCATCGGGAGCAGAGATCAGTGACATGTCACATGTAGCCAAGCCCCCCCCCACAGTTAGAATCACTCCCTTGGACATACTCAACCCCTTCCCGCCCCCTAGTGGTTAACCCCTTCACTGCCAGTGTCATTTACACAGGAATCAGTGCATTTGTATAGCACTGATTGCTGTATAAATGACAATGGTCCCAAAAATGTGTCAAAAATGTCCGATGTGTCCGCCATAATGTCGCAGTCATGATAAAAATCGCTGATCACCGCCATTACTAGTAAAAAAAAAAAAATATTAATAAAAATGGCATAAAACTATCCCCTATTTTGTAAACGCTATAACTTTATAGCACAAAAAATAAAAACCGAAGAGGTGATCAAATACCACCAAAAGAAAGCTCTATTTGTGGGAAAAAAGGACGTCAATTTTGTTTGGGAGCATCGCCGCAGGACCGCGCAATTGTTAGTTAAAGCAATGCAGTGCCGAATCGCAAAAAGTGCTCTGATCTTTGGCCAGAAAAATGGTCCGGGGCTTAAGTGGTTAAAGAAGAATTCCAGGTATGGCAGCTTGGAACAATGTACCTATGCATATACCGTACCTGTGGCCCCCTCTAGAAGCTGAAAAATTGGACCTGAATGCTAGTGGAGATCACTGTTTTACAGTAGCGGTGTCTACTACAGTGATTTCCACTATCCCCTGAGTCCTGTGCTGAATGGCTGCTCTGCTGAATTTTTTTTTTAATTTATTCTTTATTATTATACACTGTACAATCTTGAAAACATACATATTATTCACCACATTAATCCTATTATCTTCCCCCCTCCTCCTCTTCCTACCCCATGCCATATACTCCCAGACCCCATCCCACCCCCTCCTCAAAGATCTATGCTCCCACAAAGTTCTCCATATATTTGTTCTTTTAAAGTCCATTCACTTTTCCCAAATCCCCTGGAATTTTTCTGTCAGATCTTCTTCTCTACTATTTAAATCTTCCATATTAGATATACACTGAGCAAAATTATAAACTCAACACTTTTGTGTTTGCCCCTTTTTATCATGAGCTGAACGCAAAGATCTACGACTTTTTCTATGTACACAAAAGGCCTATTTCTCTCAAATATTGTTCACAAATCTGTATAAATCTGTGTTGGTGAGCACTTCTCCTTTGCCGAGATAATCCATCCACCTCACAGGTGTGGCACATCCAGATGCTGATTAGACTATTGCACAGGTGTGCCTTAGGCCGGTCACAATAAAAGGCCACTCTAAAATGTGCAGTTTTATCACACAGCACAATGCCACAGATGTCACAAGTTTTGAGGGAGCATGCAATTGGCATGCTGAATGTCTATCAGAGCTGTTGCCCTTGAATTGAATGTTCATTTCTGTACCATAAGCCGTAAGAGTGGCCCATGGTGGTGGTGGGGTTATGGTATGGGCAGGCGTATGCTATGGACAATCGCATTTTAGTAGAACGCAGAGAGCTACTGTGATGAGATCCCGAGGCCCATTGTTGTGCCATTCATCCACGACCATCACCTCATGTTGCAGCAGGATAATGCACGGCCCCATGTTGTAGGGATCTGTACACAATTCCTGGAAGCTGAAAACATCCCAGTTCTTGCATGGCCAGCATACTCACCAGACTTGTCACCCATTGAGCATGTTTGGGATGCTCTGGATTGGTGTATACAACAGCGTGTTCCAGCTCCTGCCAATATCCAGCAACTTCACACAGCCATTGAAGAGGAATGGACCAACATTCCACAGGCCACAATCAACAACATCATCAACTCTATCCCAAAGAGATGTGCTGCACTGTGTGAGGCAAATGGTGGTCACACCAGATACTGACTGGTTTTCGGACCCCCAGACCCCCGCAATACAGTAAAACTGCACATTTTAGACTACTCTCACACTGAGGCGCTTTACAGGTGCTATAGCACTAAAAATAGCGCCTGTAAAGAGCCTCTCCTGTCTTTCCAGTGTAAAAGCCTGAGGGCTTTCACACTGGAGCGGTGCGCTTGCAGGACGGTAAAAAAAGTCCTGCAAGCCGCATCTTTGTACACACCGCTCTTAAAGTGCCCCTGCCCATTGAAAACAAACCGACAGGGGTTAAAACTGCCCCGCTAGCGGCCGATTAGCGTAGCTAAAATGGCAGTAAAGCGGCGCTAAAATTAGCGCTGCTTTACCGCCGCCGCCCACCCGCCCCAGTCTGAAAGTTGCCTTAGAGGGACCTTTTCTTGTGGCCAGCCTAAGGCACACCTGTGCATTAATCATGCTGTCTATTCAGCATCTTGATATGCCACATCTGTGAGGTTTATGGATTATCTCGGCAAAGGAGAAGTGCTCACTAACACAGATTTAGACAGATTTGTGAACAATATTTGAGAGAAATAGGCCTTTTGTGTACATAGAAAAAGTCGTAGATCTTTGAGTTCAGCTCAGGATAAATAGGGGCAAACACAAAAGTGTTGCGTTTATAATTTTGCTCAGTGTATAATCAATTATTTTAAACCATTCCTTTACTGTAGGTTTTTCTGGGTCCAACCACTTCTTTGGGATTACTACTTTGGCTGCATTTAATAAATATGGTACTAATGTATTTTTGTACTGTTTCATTGGGGGTTATTTACTTAAGGGAAATCCACTTTGCACTGCAACTACTCTTGGAAGTGCAGTCGCTGTAGATCTGAGGGGAAGATCTGAAATGAGGGGAAGCTCTGCTGATTGTATCATCCAATCATGTGCAAGAAAAATGCTGTTCTTTATTTTCCTTGCATGTCCCCCTCAGATCTACAGCGACTGCACTTGAAAGTGCACTTGTAGTGCAAGTGGATTTGGCTTTCATAAATAACCCCCATTGCTATATTTGTCTTATGGAATAAACAACTCCAAGGATCATCTGTTAGCTCCTCTTTGGTGATCTCCTTTATATATATATATATATATATATATATATATATATATATATATATATTTTTATTTTTTTTTTATTTTTTTTTTTTTTCACAAAGAATTTTTATTGAAAGTTTTTTCATAGATAATACAGATAGTACCATAAAACACATAACCAGGTTACAAGTACATGTTCCAACCAAGAGGAGGCATACAGTTCAAAGTTCGATAGAGTAGGAGCCAGCACATGCTGACTCTAAGTTAGCTAATGAAACGGCCACATAAAGAGACTTACAGTAGTGGGGAGTAATACTTTTTTTTTTTTAAAAAGAAGGGGACAACAAAAAGAAGAAAGAAAAAAAAAGGGTATACCTCAATGTATTACAGGCCTGCCTGATTTACGTTGGGATGAGAGACTTCTTGGAAAAGTAATCAATATTGCTTCTGTAAGTACTATAATACAAGCAGGGGTTAGGACTCCAAAGCCTTTCAGTAGAGTAAAGTAAAAAATAAAAAAGAGCAGAAGGAGAAGAGAGGAGAAGAGAGAGGGAAAGAGAGACAGGACAAAGTGAAGAGGGGAGGGAAAGGGGGGTATGAGGGGGGCACTGCAAGGGGAGTATGTGAGGAGGGGGTGGGATCGCCACCAGCTACCCTCCCCAGTGTACCCCAGGTATTATGGGAAATATTGCGACCCTTAATGCACCTTTTAAGGGTTATCCCGGGATAAGCCCTGACAGCGATGCGAGTTTCGGTATTCGAGCCAGGGTGCCCATATTGCCGAAAAGTATGCTATTCTATCCTGTGCGGTGCAAATAAACTCCTCCCTCACTGCTATCTGATTAATCTGTGCCACCCATTCCTTTATGGAGGGGGGTGACTTGGACCTCCAGTGTTCTGGCAGACACAGCCTAGCAGCATTAATCATGTGCATAGCGATTGACCTATAGTATTTTTTACGGGAGATTTTGAAGATGTGAAGGAGGTATTATGCTGGTGAATATTCCAATGAAAGCAAGGATATCTCCGTCGCCACTTCATGCACTTTATGCCAATTCGGCTGAATCAATGGGCATGTCCACCAAATATGGAGGAATGTGCCTAGACCCTGTTCACACCTCCAGCACTGGTCTGAGACTGCCGGGATAAATTTATTTAGTATTTACGGAGTTCTATACCACCTCGTTTTAACTTTGTAACCAGTCTCCTGAGTATGGAGGTTCAGAGAGCCCTTGTGGATGTACAAATGCACTCGATCCCAAGCAGCGTCATCAATCACTATGCCCAGCTCAGTCTCCCAGTAGGCATGTTCCGATCTCAGGGAGGTATAAGGTTTCCCAAACATCGTGGCATTAAGCCCCAAAATTAAATGACTCTGGGGAGAGGAGCTAGAGCATAGTGATTCCAGGACAGTCGGAATTTTCGCAAAGTTACCTAAATTCGTAGGACTGTCCAGGAAATGTTTCAGTTGGATATAGGCCCAAAAGGGGAAAGACTTTGTGTTTGACAATGATGCCAGTTCCCCTTGTGGGAGAAACCTTCCTCTGGAAAAGAAGTGCTTGGCCTGCATTCCTGCGTGAGGCCATTCTGCTGCTAGAAAAGCCCCCTCTATGCCCGGGGGAAAGTCTGGATTACCCCTGATAGGCGTGATTGCACAGTACGTGTTTGAAAGCGAGTGTACTTTGCATGCCCTATCAAAGGCATGCAGGGTTGCTCCTATAAGAGGATATGAATGGATATTAGCCGGTATGTGTGTCTTTGAGAACCAGGGGATTTAATGGAGCTCGGTACCCGAAATCAATTTTTCCAGTAACACCCAATCCTTATAGTTAGTATGGAGCTTCCAGTCCACCAACCGGGTTAGGTGAACTGCCCAGTAGTATCTCTGGAGATCTGGGAGTCCAATTCCACCCCCCGACTTTGGTAATACTAGCTTTGCCCACCCCACTCACGCCACCTTAGCTCCCCATAGAAAGGCTCTGCACATGTGCTTGTAAGCTGTAAAGAAGGAGGATGGTAAACAAATCGGGATAGTTTGCAATTTGTACAGTAAGCGGGGGAGCACCGTCATCTTTATTATCATCAAATATCATTAAAATTGAGGCACGACCGAACCAGGAGATGGTGGGGTTCCCATCTGTGGAGATCCTGCTGTATAAGCCTCAATTCCACCAGGAAGTTCTTATCATATAGATCTTTAAGTTTACTAGAGAGTTGGATGCCTAAGTGCCTAAAAGCATCTGCTTTCCAGCGGAATGGAAAGTTTATCTGACAAAGCTGTACTATCCTAGGGGACAAAGAGACATTTAGCGCATAAGACTTTGAAAGGTTAATTTTCAGATTTAAGATGGTCTTGAACTGTTCTAACACTGGCATTAGATTGGGTAGAGATGTGAGCGGGGATGAAAGAATTAGCAAACTATCATCTGCAAAAGCGGCAATCTTATATTCCCACTGATGTCCCTCTATACCTTTTATGTCCAGATTTGTGCGGCTGCATCAGAGGAGGGGTTCCAAGGTGAGGATGTGTAATAAAGGAGAGAGGGGACATCCCTGCCTGGTCCCATTGTGGATGGGGAAGGTGTCCGACAGGTGGCCACTACTCGGACTCTAGCCCTGGGCCTGGTATAGAGTGCTCCAATAAAAGCCCGCATGCAGCTTCCCAGGCCCAGGGCTTCCAGAACCGCATCGTTGTAATCCCAGTCCACTCTGTCGAATGCCTTCTTCGCATCCATGGCCAGAAAGCAGCCCTCCCTATTGATTGATGTAAGCCAATGATGTAAATTGAGGGCCCTAATGGTGTTGTCCCTGGCTTCTCTTCCAGGGATAAAACCAACCTAGTCTAGTCCTACCCAGGCCAGGATCTTGGCGTACAATTCAACTTCGACGTTCAGGAGGGATATGGGTTGATAGTTGGCTACATCGGTGGGATCTTTATTTTCCTTAGGGATTACTGAGATATAAGCCTTTAATAGGCTACCCGAAGCACATGGTGAGTGGGAGAGGGCGTTGGAGGCCTTCAGAAATTTCGGCGCCAAGAGGTCAGCAAAACTTTTATAATACTGTGTTGAGAAGCCATCTGGCCCCGGGCTTTTTCCGGGCTTCGTAGCCTCCAAGGCCTTCCCCCACTCCTCCAATGACAGCAGCGCTTCCAGTGCTTGCCAGTCATTAGTAGATAGCGCCCGGGGGCTGTATTTGGCCAAAAATTCCCTCATGAGCTCAAAGCGAGCTTCCACCAATATGGGTCTATGTTCATGTGATTCAAGGTTATATAATTTGCTATAAATGGAGTGAAATTGACTAGCAATGTCCTCATTTCTGGAGTGGGTTACTCCTTCTGTGTCCACTACATGGTGAACAGTGGATGCGAGTGTCTGACTCTGTGCAAACAAAAATAACCTTCCGGGTTTATTGCACTGTTCGTAAAATAGTTTCTGAGAAAGTACCTGCCTCTGCCCATTTAAATAGTTCCTCTAGGAGAGTCGCCCGTGTGTCGGCTAATTCCTTGGCTACCCTTACTGCTAGTGAGCGTTTATGCTGTGCTTCCAGTAAAGCTATTTTGCTAGACAGGTCTCGAATCGTAATTTGGTGTGCTTTTTTTTCCTGGCTGCGATGGCCAACAGATGCCCCAGTACGACACATTTGTGCGCTTCCCATTGGGTCATGGGGGATATGTCTGGGGTGTCATTATGTTGGAAGTAGTCTTTAATGGTCTGTGTGACTTCAGCCAGATCTCCAAGGTCAGTGAGAAGGGAAGCATCCAGCCTCCAGGTCCTGGTAGTCATTTCCCATTGTGGAAATTGCAAGGTCAGAGTGATCGGGTGGTGGTCTGAGATGTACATACTCTCTATGGTTGCATCCTGCAGGAAGGTCAAGTCTGTCTGGTGTATAAATAGTCTAGCCTCGAGTAGCGGTTGTGTGGAGGCGAGAAGAATGCGTAGTCTTTCCCCTGGGGCTGCAACGTTTGCCAGGTGTCATGAAGCGCAAGGGAGGCTAATGCGAGCTTGGCTTGGCGTAAAGCAGAAAATGGGAGTGAGGAGGTGCCTGTGGAGGTATCAAAAAGCGGGTCCAAGGCCATGTTGAAGTCCTCCCCAGTATCAAAAGGCTCGTCTGAAATGTGGTGAGCTGTAAAAGGACCTCTTTTATGAAGGTTATCTGTCTAGAGTTGGGACAATAGATGTTCGCCAAAATCACCGGTCTATTTTTCCAAGTCCCTTTTATGAAGAGGAATCTGCCCTCTGGGTCGAAGACTTGGTCCGTAAGGCGGAACGGGAAAGATTTAGCAAGGACTTTGGAAACCCCTTTCGTTTTGGAGTCAGGAGAAGTCGCATGATAGACCTCCGAGAATCGGCAATTGGATAAGCCAGGAATGGAGTCTGATTTGAAATGGGTTTCTTGCAGAAATATCACTCAAATATCACAGCTCTGTGGCGGTATGCCTCAGCAAGAATACTGCTCCAATTCTCCAGGATGTTAAGGCCTTTAGCATTCAAGGAATAGACCTTGAGAGATAGAGGAGCCAATGATTGAACCGCAGAAGGCATGTTTCAGTGATCAGAAGTGCTTATCAGTGCCACCCCCAAACTTTCCTCCTTTATATATTGCCGCACCTCCTGCCAATACTCTCTAACCTTGCAACACTCCCACCAGATATGGGTCATGGTGCCCTGCGAGTTACAGCCCCTCCAACACATTGGGGATTTCTCTGCCTGATTTTTTTGTGCTTTAACAGGAGTTATAGACCATCAAGCGAGGCATTTATAATTTATTTCTATGCTACTAATATCTACTGAATAACTATGTACCTCTCTCAATATTTTGTTTAATTGGTCTTCTGTTAACCGTGTTCCCAATTTCCTTTCCCATTTTTTTGTATGAATAGAGATATTCTCGGTTCCACTATACCTGTAATTTTTTTATAATTTTGCGCTATACAATGTTTAACCTGTTTCCATGGGTTACACAATTATTCTATTGCATTTAAATCTTTCCTCTGATCTTATTGTGTGTGGATGCCCTGCCACAAAGTGCTTTAACTGTGAATACCTCCATTTATTAAAGTGGTTGTATACCCTTTTTTTTTTATTTGTGTACAGTTTAGGAAACATTCACTTTGCATGCAGCCGCTGACGTCAGTGGCGCATGCGCTGTGAAGGCCCGCTGAAGGGCTGGCAGACGCTGCCAGACCTTGCCGGGAAGAAGGCTCCCGCGTAATCGCGTGACATAATCGCGGCTCCAGCCACTCACAGCATCAGAGCCGTGAACCCGGAATTCTGTGCGGGTATACAACTGCTTAAAATTTTATCAAATCACCTCTGTGTTTCAAATCTTGAAATGAACACATTTTCCCATTTTTTAATAATATCTTTGAACTGTGTATTCTTTACCCAGTCTCCAAATTGTAATTTATTTCCTAGAAACAAATACCGGTATATTTGTGCCTGATATCAAAGGTGAGTTATATTCCCATTTTGCCAACCGATACATTCTATCCCAAATTCGAAAAACATTTTAGTTACTTCAGGTGCTATTTTATTCAATGTTCTATCTTTATGTGATACCCAAATATTTCTATCTAATTGTGTTTTACTCAGTGCAATCTCTAATTTCACCCATCTTTTATCACTTTCTATCTTTTTCCACTCAACCATTCGTGATAATACCACTGCTTCATAGTACCTTCAAATATCTGGTGCAGCTAATCCCCCGTGTTTTTTATCTTTACTCAGTAATGCATATTGTATTCTCGGTTTCTTTCCCTACCAAATACATTTTAGTGTCATTCCTCTTGATATATTAATATATGTCTGGGGTAGAACTTATAGCAGTATCTGAAATGTATACAGAATTTTTGGAAGCATTACCATCTTTACTATATTTATTCATCCTATCCAAGAAAGAGGTTTCATAGCTATCTTTTTTAAGTTCCATCTTCATCTCATTTAATAAAGAAATATAATTTGCTTGATATGAATTTCCCACCGATGGAGTAAGTTTTATTCCTAAATATGTTTCCCCCCATGTAAAAAGGAATCCCTTTAAAGCTTGTTCTTCCTTCTTATTTACAATTAGGGATGAGCCGAACACCCCCCGGTTCGGTTTGCACCAGAACCTGCGAACGGACCGAAAATTCGCACGAACGTTAGAACCCCATTGACGTCTATGGGACTCGAACGTTCGAAATCAAAAGTGCTAATTTTAAAGGCTAATTTGCATGGTATTGTCCTAAAAAGGATTTGGGGACCCGGGTCCTACCCCAGGGGACATGTATCAATGCAAAAAAAACTTTTAAAAATGGCCGTTTTTTCGGGAGCAGTGATTTTAATGATGGTTAAAGTAAAAGTGAAATATTTCTTTAAATATCGTACCTGGGGGTGTCTATAGTATGCCTGTAAAGTGACGCGTGTTTCCCGTGTTTAGAACAGTCCCTGCACCAAATGTCATTTTTAAAGGAAAAAATCTCATTTAAAACTGCTTGCGGGTTTAATGTAATGTCAGGTCCTGGCAATATGGATGAAAATCAGTGAGACAAACGGCATGGGTACCCCCCAGTCCATTACCAGGCCCTTTGGGTCTTGTATGGATATTAAGGGGAACCCTGAACCCAAATTAAAATAAGGAAAGGTGTGGGGCCACCAGGCCCTATATACTCTGAACAGCAGTATACAGGCGGTGCAAACAAGACAGGGACTGTAGATTTGTTGTTAAGTAGAATCTGTTTGTCATTTTGAATGGGTACATTTTTAACGTGTTTAGCTCCAGCCAAAAAATCTTTTTTAAGCTTTTTGGAAAACATAGGGAAGGGTTATCACCCCTGTGACATTTGTTTTGCTGTCTTTCCTCCTCTTTAGAAGATTTCACCTCACTTTTTGTCCCAATGACAAATGTTTTTTGAAAATTTGGGTTTTCTTGTGGAACAAGGATTGGAAAGCATCAGTGGAAAGGAGAAATGTTTTTCCCATATTAACACTTACAGGAGAGAATTTCCCTTCCTAGGGGTAGATTTCATCTCACTTCCTGTTGTCTCCTTCCGTTTGCAAGTAGGAGTCGTTTGTAAGTTATATGTTTGAAAGTAGGGGCCTGCCCTATATACTCAGCATAAATTTGGGCCTTAGGTGTTGTTGTGGCCACAACAACGTAAGCCCTCACAGGGCCCTGCTGTGAAATATTAGATCAAGAATTGTAATTACATGCCCCTGTTGAACAGGGGCAGAAAAACTGGGCCTTTGGTGGTGGTGGTGCTGGTGCTGGTGCCACAACACTGTAAGTCCTCACTCGCTCTTGGTGGGTGCAGAAATGGGCCCTGCTGTGAAATATTAGATCAAGAATTGTAATTACATGCCCCTGTTGAACAGGGGCAGAAAAATTGGGCCTTTGGTGGTGGTGGTGGTGCTGGTGCCACAACACTCCAACCCCTCACAGACACTCTAGTTGGAACGCAGGAATGAGCCCTGCTGCAAAGTATTGCATCAAAAATTGTAATTACACGCCCCTGTTAAACAGGGGCAGAAAAATTGGGCCTTGGGCACTGGTGCTACAACACTGCAACCCCTCACAGACACTCTAGTTGGAACGCAGGAACGAGCCCTGCTGCAAAGTATTGCATCAAAAATTGTAATTACACGCCCCTGTTAAACAGGGGCAGAAAAATTGGGCCTTAGGCACTGGTGCTGGTGCTACAACACTGCAACCCCTCACAGACACTCTAGTTGGAACGCAGGAATGAGCCCTGCTGCAAAGTATTGCATCAAAAATTGTAATTACACGCCCCTGTTAAACAGGGGCAGAAAAATTGGGCCTTAGGCACTGGTGCTGGTGCCACAACACTGCAACCCCTCACAGACACTCTAGTTGGAACGCAGGAATGAGCCCTGCTGCAAAGTATTGCATCAAAAATTGTAATCACACGCCCCTGTTAAACAGGGGCTGAAAAATTGGGCCTTAGGCATTGGTGGACGCACCGCACTAACTTGAAGGTTTAGCTGAACACTGAGCAGGATGCACCCCACTAACTTTTGTAGGTTTAGCTGAACACTGTGAGCAGGACGCACTGCACTAACTGTAAATAGTCTAGCTGCCTGACTGTGGTACTAATAGGATCAAAAGAACACCAGTAATTTGCTTCAGGTAGCTGTATATACTGTAACAAGACAAGCCTGCCTGTCAGTAAGAAGATAACAGGAACGGATCTAGCTGAACACTGTGAGCAGGACGCACCGCACTAACTTGAAGGTTTAGCTGAACACTGAGCAGGACGCACCCCACTAACTTTTGTAGGTTTACCTGAACACTGTGAGCAGGACGCACTGCACTAACTGTAAATAGTCTAGCTGCCTGACTGTGGTACTATTAGGATCAAAAGAACACCAGTAATTTCTTCAGGTAGCTGTATATACTGTAACAAGACAAGCCTGCCTGTCAGTAGGAAGATAACAGGAATGGATCTAGCTGAACACTGTGAGCAGGAAGCACCACACTAACTTGTAGGTTTAGCTGAACACTGTGAGCAGGACGCACCCCACTAACTTGTAGGTTTAGCTGAACACTGTGAGCAGGACGCACTGCACTAACTGTAAATAGTCTAGCTGCCTGACTGTGGTACTAATAGGATCAAAAGAACACCAGTAATTTTCTTCAGGTAGCTGTATATACTGTAACAAGACAAGCCTGCCTGTCAGTAAGAAGATAACAGGAACGGATCTAGCTGAACACTGTGAGGTGGACGCACCACACTAACTTGTAGGTTTAGCTGAACACTGTGAGCAGGACGCACTGCACTAACTGTAAATAGTCTAGCTGCCTGACTGTGATACTAATAAGATCAAAAGAACACCAGTAATTTTCTTCAGGTAGCTGTATATACTGTAACAAGACAAGCCTGCCTGTCAGTAAGAAGATAACAGGAACGGATCTAGCTGAACACTGTGAGCAGGACGCACTGCACTAACTGTAAATAGTCTAGCTGCCTGACTGTGGTACTAATAGGATCAAAGGAACACCAGTAATTTTCTTCAGGTAGCTGTAAATACTGTAACAAGACAAGCCTGCCTGTCAGTAGGAAGATAACAAGAACGAATCTAGCTAAACTGAATACAGTGTATATATATATATATATATATGCAACACCTGGGATGCATATATATACACAATACACTGTAAGTGCAGCTAACTGACTGACTGTTCTGCCTAATCTATCTAACTCAAATCAAATGTCACTGTCTGTCTCTCTCTCTCTCAATGAACACCGGAACACACACTACACAGGGCCGCCGTGCAGGCGGCCTTATATAGTGTGGGGCGTGTACTAAATCCCCTGAGCCATAATTGGCCAAAGCCTCCTTGGCTTTGGCCAGTTACGGCTCTCTGTTCAGGCGGCACTGTGATTGGCCAAGCATGCGGATCATAGTGCATGCTTGGCCAATCATCAGCCAGCAATGCACTGCGATGCCGCAGTGAATTATGGGCCGTGACGCGCCACACGAATTTGGCGCGAACGGCCCATACCGTTCGCAATTCGATGAACGATCGAACAGCCGATGTTTGAGTCGAACATGGGTTCGACTCGAACACGAAGCTCATCCCTATTTACAATATATTTATATTCAATATCTCAGATTTAATTGGATTTATCTTTAAGTTAGAAAGTTCTCCATATTTTTTGAGTTCTTTTACAAAATTTGGCAATGTTATTCTAGGATTAGTTACACAACATAGGACATCATCTACATATGCTGCTATTTTATGTTCCTCTTCTTCTCCTATCCTCAAGTCACTTATGTCTACATTTCTCTAAATATTTGTATGTAAAAAATGCCATACCTGGAAACCCCCCCCCCATCTTCTGCAGTTTCCCCTCCTTCCTCTCCCTCTTGTTCACTTTCCTCCCACTTTCCCTCTCCATCCTTTCTCTCACTCTTTCCCCCCCTCTTCCTTTTCCTCCCTACCCCTTCTCGCCTTTCCTTTCCCTTTTCCCCGCCCCCCTCCCCCCCTTTACACACCCAATCTTTTACCTTTTCCCCAGTTCTCCTATGTTTCCCTCCTATGTTTCCCCTTACCCTCTCTCTCTCTACTCACCCCCCCCTCCCCCAAAACCACCCCCCATTTCCTTTATTCCTTCCTCCCCCCTTTTTTCCCTCTCCCCCATTTTTACACTCCATCCCTTTTTTCCCCTTTCCTTTATCTTTACTAGATTCCCTTTCTCTGTTCTCCAACCCCCCCCCCCATCTTCTCCCCTCCTTCCTTTCCCTCTCCTCCACTTCCCTCCCACTTTCCCTCTCCATCCTTCCCCTCACTCTCTCTTTTTCCCCCTCTTACTTCCCCCCCCTTTACTTTTTCCCCTTCCCCTCCCCCCTTCACACACCCAATATTTTACCTTTTCCCCGGTTCTCCAATGTTTCCCCTCCTTCCCCTTACCCTCTCTCTCTTCTCACCCCCTCCCTCGCACCCCCCCAAAACCGTCTCCCCTTTCCCCCCCCATCTCCTTTATTCCTTCCTCCCCCTTTTTTCCCTTTCCCCCACTTTTACTTGATTCCCTTCTCTGTTCTCCTCACCCCTCCCTTCCGCTCCCTTCCTTCCTTTCCCTTTCCTTCACTTCCCTTTCACTGTCCCTTTCTATCCTTCCCCTCATTCTTCCTTTCCACCCTTTTTTCCCTTTTCCTTCCCTTTCCCCTTCCTTCCCATCACTCCTGACACTCCCTTCCCTCTTCCCACACTGCTCATACAAATCCCACATCCCACATCCCTCTCCCCAATTTTCACTAGCACTTACTCTAACTAACATTCACAACCTTATTATATTATATTATTTTATACACAGAGGGGTCCGCACTGTGTCTCCTTTAGCAGGGCTTGGCGGGGTATCCCCACAGGCTCCCCAAGCTCACTGTCCGCCCCCCCCCGACTGACATGCTACACACGCAACCTGAAGGTAAGCTATAAACAAATATATTTAGTATTAACCCCCCTGGCGGTATTCCAGAGTGTGGTTCGGGGTGAGATTTCAGTACCATTAGCAGTAACCCCGAGCTCGGGATCGTATCGCTGGATCCTGGAAGAGTTTACTTACCTTGTCCCGCTGTGTACGGTGGTTGGATCTTCCGCCCGATGCACTCTGTGCCCTGGCTTTGGTTCCCTGCGAGCGTCCCGACGCAGGTGGGTGGGATCGGCGACAAATTCAAATAGTATAAAGCACAAACACACTGATACATTATAATCCTATTGGATTACATTACTAAATAAAATAAAATTGACCTTAGTTTGCCCCCCCAGTGCTTTATCAAGTGCTCTTGCCTGCAGTTTTACTGTACTTTCTGTCTGGAAACTGCAGAACAACCATGGCATCAAAAAAGCACGCCTCTACCTCAAAAGTGGCATATGACCTGCTGGAAAACAGTGACAGCGATACAGAATCGCTTGCAGAATTGAGTGATAGCAATTTGTGGGGAAGTTCATCATCAGGCACGGAAAGCGATTTCAGCAATGATCCTGCGACTGTGCCCAGTGATGTGCGGACTTGGTGCTCGATTGACTGGGGTACGGAGCATGTAGCGCCCCCATGATTCCCGTTTACTGGAGCACCCGGTATCAAAGTGGAGGTTGAAGATTACAACCCCTTGGCATACCTCCAACTCTTTTTGACCGATGAGGTTATAGAAAAAATTGTTACCGAGACAAATTGGTACCAGGAGCAACAAGCTGATACGCATCAGAGGTTTGCAAGGAGCAGAAATTGGGAACCAGTGACCAAAGAGGACATCTGGAAGTTTCTGGGCCTAATAATTCTTCAGGGAGTGGTGGGGAAACCTCTGCAGAAGTGGTATTGGACAACCAACAAATTACTAGCCACTCCTTTTTTTGGCACGGTCATGTCGAAGTACAAATTTTCTCTGAAAATGAAGTATTTGCATTTTTAAAATAATGAAGAATTTGATGAGACTTCTCATCCAGTACCAAAACTGAAAAAGATTTGGGAGGTATATCAAATTATTCAGAAAAATTTCCAGCAGATCTATGTACCAGATAGAGACATCAGTATCGACGAAAGTCTAATGGCCTACAAAGTAAGATTCAGCTGGATACAGTATATCGCGTCTAAGAGAGCATGATTTGGCATAAAATCATTAATGCTCTGTGAATCCAGCACTGGTTACATATGGAATTCAGTCCTTTACACTGGGAAAGGAACCAAATTCAGTGAAAGATTCAGTAATTATGGAATGTCAGTCTCTTCAGTTCTTACTTTGATTGAGCCATTGCTGAATCAGGGCTACTGTGTAACCACAGATAATTTTTACACTTCTGCAGGACTCTATTGCCCTGTACACACGATCGCACATTCCGACAACAAAATCCATCAGATTTTTTCCGACAGATGTTGGCTCAAACTTGTTTTGCATACACACGGTCACACAAAGTTGGTTGGAAATTCCAAACGTCAAGAACGCGGTGACGTACAACACGTACGACGAGCCAGGAAAAATTAAATTCAATAGCCAGTGCGGCTCTTCTGCTTGATTCTGAGCATGCGTGGCACTTTGTGCGTCAGATCACAATTTACGCAAACTGATTTTATTGTTGGAAAATTTTAGAGCCAGCTCTCAAACTTTGTGTGTCGGAAATTCTGATGGAAAACGTCTGATGGAGCCCACACACGGCCGGAATTTCCGACAACAAGCTCCGATCGCACATTTTCCGTTGGAAAGTCTGATCGTGTGTACAGGGCATTTGTGTTCCTTCTACAGCACAAGACGGATACATATGGGCCTGTTAGAGCTAACTGGCATGACATTCCGCCAACCTTTGGCAATAAAAAGCTCAAGGCGGGAGAAATAGTTGCCTGGCAGAAAGGCAAAATGATGGCACTGAGATGGTGCGATAAAAAAGATGTGTGCCTAATCAGTACTATTCACAACACCTCTACTGTCATGGTACACACAAAAGGTGGAAAAGACATAATGAAACCTCAAGTCGTGATGGACTACAACAACACCATGGGAAGTGTTGACAGACCTGACCAGGCCATGACATTTTATCCAGCCATGAGAAAGCAACAAAAAAAATATTACAAAAAAATCTTCAGGCATCTTCTTAAACAGTGCCTGTGGAATGCCTTCATTCTTCTAAAAAAAAAGTGTGACAAGCCTGTGGTTCATGCGGACTTTGTTTGGAAAGTTGCCAAACTTATATTTCTCAAGCACTAAACACCAACCACTGTAAATAGATCTGGACGTCGTGCTGCTGGCGTTGTGAACCCGGAACGCCTGACTGGTCGTCACTTTATGGACCACATTCCACCAACGGAAAAGAAGTCAGCACCCACAAGGGTGTTTGTGGTTTGCCGCTTTAAGCGTGACGACACTGGAAGGAAAATCAGAAAAGAAACCAGTTCTATTGTCCTGACTGTAACATCAGACTTTGTGCTGTACCATGTTTTAAAATTTTCCATACCTGGGACGTTTACTGAACCAATATGACTACTAATATTGCACCCTTGTTTGGCTAAAATAAAGTCATTGTTTTTGATTATTTATTTACTAAAATGTATTGAATAAAAAGTATTATTATTATTATTATATTATTATTTGTTATTATTTATAGTTATTTATTATATTATAATTTATGATTTTGTGTTTCAAACTTTATCATACCCGAGATGTCTACTAGACTCTGGTTTGGACAGATTTAAGTGAGTTATTCCTAAGAATTACAGGCCTACAATATAAAACGCCAAATTTCCATGCAAAATAATGGTACTAACTTTCAGCACCTAAAATCTGAAATAATCATACTGCCAGGGAGGTTAATAAATGTAATCTCTGTATGCAAAACTTGAACATCCATCTTACTCTCCCTCTCTTTGTATGGAATATTCCTGTGTCTATAAGACACCACTGGACATAAATAAACATGACCTGTAACTGCATTTTTGTTTAAAAAATATCTTTATGTTGTTATATTAGTATTTTGTACCAAAGGGTAATTATAAATGCCCTACAATGATGTAGGAGTTTTTTATGTTTTATATATGTATTATTAACATTTTACCCAATATCATTTTACGATATAGCTAATTTCGCAATTTTGTATCTTTAGGACATCTTTAGTATTTACATACTATTTGTGCCGTTCTAAAAGGCCCCGATGAAGCGGGGTTCCCATGAAACACGTAGGCCACACACACCTTTGATACTCTATACCAGGACTCGCACAACCTGGATCAACCAAGCAGTAAACTGTACTCAAATTGTAATGTTTTAAATATTCCCATCCAAGGATGGTAAATAAAGTATCTTTAAATTCTTTTTAAAAAAAAACTGTGTTACAAATTATTATCCATACTCCATCGAGGAACATGTAAAGTCCCACTTTGCGTCTTTCTAAATTTTATTCCTAAATATGTTACGTCTGTTTCCCCCCATGTAAAAGGGAATTATCCCTCCCTTTAAAGCTTGTTCTTCCTTCTTATTTACAGTATATTTATATTCAATATCTCAGATTGAATTGGATTTATCTTTAAGTTAGACAGTTCTCCATATTTTTTGAGTTCTTTTACTAAATTCGGCAATGTTATTGTCATGGACACGTTGAGCATAGCGCTGCAACTGTTCACAGGTGCACAGGTTCACTGAGACGCGGTCCAGCCCACAAGCATCCAGCGGTGAACAGACGTGCGCCAGTGCGCATGCACATATGATAGGAAGAGAAGAGGAGAATTGTGTCTTCAACCAGGTGATGAGGTGTGGTTGTCTACTACCAACCTGAGAATGGCTTGCCCCTTGAAGAAGCAGGCACCTAAATTTATTGGTCCCTTCTCGATTAAAAAAATAATAAAATGAAGTTTCTTATGAGCTTGCTTTACCGGATTCACTCAAGGTCCATCCAGTGTTTCAAGTGTCCCTGCTGAAACCCACAGTACCAGACTCCTTTCCGGACAGGGGATCGGGGCCTTCTGAATCTGTAATAGTCAATGGGCATGAGGAATATGAGGTGGAGGCTGTAGTTGACTGCAGGAGAAGGGGCAATCGACTACAATATTTGATCAAATGGAAGGGGTATGGGCCGGAAGAAAACTCATGGGAACCCCAGCAGAATGTCCATGCCCAAGTACTGATCCAGGCCTTTTTCCGCAGCCACCCTCAAAAAAAGGTTATTTTAAGCACCCGGAGGTTGCCCTTAAGGAGGGGGCAATATCATGTATGCGCTGCACATAGCGCTGCAACTGTTCACAGGTGCACAGGTTCACTGAGACATGGTCCAGCTCACAGGCATCTAGCAGTGAACAGACGTGTGCCAGTGCACATGCACGTGCGCAGATCGCAGAGATTGTGCATGCGTGCACAGTGACGCTGCTTTGGTGCCCAGTGACCTTTAAAAGGGGCTCCTGTTGCATGGATCCTTGCTGTTTGATCTGCAGCTTACCCTGTGACCAGATCCTGAACCCGAATCTGATCCAGTACTTATATGGCTTCCTGATCTCACTGCTGTCTCCATTCCTGACCTTTGGCTTGTCTTGACCCTGCTCTACCTTTCTGCCTGACCTCCTGTTACCAACCCTGCCTGAACTTTGACCATTCGCTGCCTGCCGCTTCTGCCTGACTTATCCACTGTGTATGACCTGGCTAGTCTGACCTTGATCCTGCCTGCTGTCCTGCATCTGTGTGCATCTGCATATGCTGCCCCTCAGCGCACCTGCATCCGCTTACCTACATCCACAGCAATCAAGTCTGTTCCTGTCTCTGTCAGCTGACATCATCTCCAGCCAAGTGAACCCTGCAGGCACTCATACCTCACTGTGCTCCGATGGTCACTGTTCCGACTCCAGTGATCCCGGAACCAGGGCTGTACGAGAGGTCTCCCTCTGCACGTCAGGCTCACCTCCAAGGTACGTGTCAGTTATTCTAGGTTACACAGCATAGGACATTATCTGCATATGCTGCTATTTTATGTTCCTCTTCTCTTATCCTCAAGCCACTTATGTCTACGTTTCTCTTAATATTTGCATGTAAAAAACGACATACCTGGAATTCTTCTTTAAGGGAGAAGAAGATGAATGCATTAGCATGTAGGAATGTGAAGTGTGGCCTCCTGCCTGTAGGTGGCGATGTGTCACAGACACTGTATAGGAGGGAGGTATGGAAGGTAAAAGAAACTTTTGCCCTTCTACAGCTTCCATCAATGTCATCAGTGGAGCAACTGTCCGATTGGACTCTGGAACTCTGGGTGACTCTTGCATCCATCTTTAGTGAAGGCAGTGCTAATAAATTGCACTGTCCAACTGCAATTGATGTGCATTTTGTGCATGAATAGAGCCTCCCACTGGTTATGGACAGTGTGGCACATATAGGGACAGGTAGAAATAGAGATAGGGACTGGTTCATGGTGAGGAGGAACGGAACTGGGGCACATCTACTATTTAGCACTGTGAGGCTTAGAGTGGAGGCTGAAGGCCTCCTCAAACTGCTAGTACACCACACCACGGTTTCAGCTATGCCCACCCTTTTCCATCAGATGCTGCCACCAGCCATATATACATTGTGCAGTTTCCAACTTATGGGGCTGTGTTGCCAAGACAGTAGTCTGGTTACTTGTAAATTGGTTCTCCAAGATTTATTGTTATACTGCTGGAATAGGAGGTAGAACTTTGCTGCTCCCCATACCACATGTAACTGTTACCTTTGTTAAATTAAATACCACTCTGATGCCGCATACACACGGTCGGACTTTCTAGAAAGCTAGGTCCGACGTACTTGCCGCCAGACTTCCGGCGGACTACCGCCGGACTTTCTGAACGGCCGGACTTGCCTACACACGGCCGGACTTTCCGGAATCCGGTCTTCCCGACGGACTTCCGCCGGACTTTCAGAATGAACGGACTTTCCCACACATGGACAAGTCCGTTCATTTTGAACGTGACTTGGGTACGACGGGACTAGAAAAGGAATTCAATCTCGCCGCTTTTTTTGGCGAGATTGAAACCTTGCGAGCCCCGTCGCAGGCCCTTAGGTCTGGTATGGAACTTTAAGGGGAACCCCCTACGCCGAAAAACCGGCGTGGGGGTCCCCCCAAAATCCATACCAGACCCCGATCCGAGCACGCAGCCCGGCCGGTCAGGAAAGGGGGTGGGGACGAACGAGCGCCCCCCCCCTCCTGAACCGTACCAGGCCGCATGCCCTCAACATGGGGGGGTGCTTTGGGGGAGGGGGTGCCTTGCGGTGCCCCCCCACCACAAAGCACCTTGTCCCCATGTTGATGAGGACAAGGGCCTCTTCCCGACAACCCTGGCCGTTGGTTGTCGGGGTCTGAGGGCGGGGGGCTTATCGGAATCCGGGAGCCCCCTATAATAAGAGGGCCCCCAGATCCCGGCCCCCCCACCCTATGTGAATGAGTATGGGGTACATGGTACCCCTACCCATTCACCTAGGTAAAAAGTGTCAATAATAAAACACAACACAGGTTTTTAAAATAATTTATTAAACAGCTCCAGGGGGGTCTTCTTCCGTCTTCGGGGGTCCCTCTGGTTCATCTTCTCCCGGCGTCCGGTTGGTTCTTCTCCGCTCTCCGGCCTCTTCTCCCGGTGTCCCAGGTCTTCGGCCGGCCCCTCCGCTGTCTTCAGGTAGCTCTATTGCCAGCGGAGGTCCGGACTTCTTGGCTTCTTGGCTTCTTGTGTTCTCTTCTCTTCTCTTCCCCCAGATGTTGACACGACGCTCTCTCCGGCTGGACTGGTCTCTGAGGGCTGCGTTGTGACTTATATAGGCGGAGACCCCGCCCCCATATGATGTCACAGTTCCTGGGCATGCTGGGACTGTGACGTTTTAGGGGGCGTGGTCGACCACGCCCCCTAAAACGTCACAGTCCCAGCATGCCCAGGGACTGTGACATCATATGGGGGCGGGGTCTCCGCCTATATAAGTCACAACGCAGCCCTCAGAGACCAGTCCAGCTGGATAGGGTGGGGGGGCCGGGATGTGGGGGCCCTCTTATTATAGGGGGCTCCCGGATTCCGATAAGCCCCCCGCCCGCAGACCCTGACAACCAACGGCCAGGGTTGTCGGGAAGAGGCCCTTGTCCTCATCAACATGGGGACAAGGTGCTTTGTGGTGGGGGGGCACCGCAAGGCGCCCCCTCCCCCAAAGCACCCCCCCATGTTGAGGGCATGCGGCCTGGTACGGTTCAGGAGGGGGGGGGCGCTCGTTTGTCCCCACCCCCTTTCCTGACCGGCCGAGCTGCCTGCTCGGATCGGGGTCTGGTATGGATTTTGGGGGGACCCCCACGCCGGTTTTTCGGCGTAGGGGGTTCTCCTTAAAGTTCCATACCAGACCTAAGGGCCTGGGATGCCCCCCGCGCTCGCCGCAATGGGAAAATTAGTTTTTCCTATTGCAGCGAGCGCGAGATGCAGTAACCTGCTCCTCCGTCGTATCTGGTCCTTCGGACTAGCATACAGACGAACGGGCTTTCCGTCAGGAACTGAGTCCGGCAGAGGTACGATGTAAAGATTTGAAGCAGGCTTCAAATCTAAAGTACGTCGGATTTCCGCCCGAAACGGTCTGTCGGAAGTCCGATGGAGACCACACATGGTCGGATTGTCCGCCGGACTTGGTCCGGCGGCGTCCGTCGGACTTTTGCAGGTGAAAAGTCCGACCGTGTGTACGCGGCATGAGTGTCATTACTCTCTAGTGGGTACCAGTGCGGGGACCCACCTACAAGTAGGTCCAACAGCTGCTAAGCACCCTTTAATAGGAGGAGAAAAAGGGTAGGTCCAAAAATATGATACGTTGTCTTGAGAGACAACTAAAAGTGAAGAGATATTAGTCATGCTGTGTGAATGGAAAGATGTAACAAACATATAGTGGGGTTTTCTCAAATTTGACTGCAAACATGGAAATATGCTTTAAAGCTGTATGCAATATCACAGACCAATACCAGAGAGGCAGTGTCCCCTGACAGTGCATATTTGGCTGTAGAATTGATCGTTTTCCTTTTACAAGTAGCCTGGCTTACATACAGCAATCTGATTCATTTCAGGTTGGCAAATAAGTATTTTCTAGGTATCCCTACAAGTGACATATCCTGCTGTATTTCATCAAGTAGTAATAGATACACATTGACTGTCAGATAGGAATTGGCTGCCTGCAGATGAAATAGCAGTGTAAAATTGGCCAGCAGCAGGGTAACTTAAGAATGCAAAATCAGGCCCAAATTCGCTAGAAACAGGAATAGGCTGGAATATACTAGAGATAAAGAGCACAGGCTGGAGCTTTACTACAAGAATTAAGATACTGCAGAGGATACAGCAGTGTAAAATTAGCCAGTAGTAAGACATTGCTAATCAGGGATAATAGACCAAAACGTACTAGAGATATGAAGGTTGGTTTATTAAAGGCGAATAGGCTATTATCTTTACAAGATCATTTTCCTTTCACTTAATAAATGTGAAGATATTCTTTGCAAAGAAAACCCAATCACTTACAAGGAAAATAAGAAAAACAGAAAGTTTACTTGCACACTATTGAATGATGGAAGCAATTAGAGCTTCACCTCTTTCACTAAGCTATATGAAAATGCCTTTGCAAAATGATAAATTCCTTGCAAAGTGAACAGCTGTATGACCTTAGTAGATCATCCTCAAATAATACAGGCAGTTGCTTCACTACAAGAATTAAGAGCCTTACATTAATACAGTGGTGTAAAATTGGCCAGCAGCAGGACAATTTTAATTAAAAAGGCTAGGCCCAAATTTACTAATGACATAGAACACAGGTTGGGGTTTTACTACAAGAATCGAGATATTGCAGAGAACACAGCAGTGTAAAACTGGCCAGCAACAGGACATTTTTAATGATTAATAGAATGTCTAACTGATGTATGAGAAAATCAATAAGTGCATGCACCTCTGTGCTTTCCTATACCCTCCTCTCACCTAAAAGTGTAATCTAAGCATTATCCTGTGTATAGTGAACCGGATGAATATATAGCCCAGTGCTACTTATATACCAAACAGACATGTGCAATTAGTTTAGTTCCAAATATGTTTTTGTTAACAAATTTCGACAAATATGTTAATTCGGAAACATCCGAATTAATGAAAACCCTTTAAAAATGTTAAATTTGTAAATTTAAGGGGTGCAAGCTGGATGGTCGCAACTGATCGGAGCTCCGGGCACAGCGGGAACCCCATTGCCTTCTCCGGGGCCATAAACCGCTGAAACTGACATATAAACCACCTGCACCCCCGGGGGAAAGAAAGGTGCATGCCGTCCTCTAAGTCTCATCGCAGGAAACCAGCGCAAAAGTCCCTTGCAAATCTCCTCAGGGTCCGGGAGATGGCGGGGAAGGCTCAAGATGGCCACAAACCACGGCGTGCTCTGGCCTCAACACAGCGGCCTCCCCTGCATACTCGTCTGGTGGTGGTGAGTACTCTCTGCAGCTCACAAAGGCTGACCTTGATGACAGTTTAGCGGCCATGTATACCAAAATTGCAGAGAAGTTCCAAACTGAACTTTTCAAATCGACTAACACACTGCAGCAGGAGATAGCGGTGCTGGGAGGCAGAACAGATCTCTTAGAAACTAAACATGATGAGCTGCAACTTGCATATACTGACCTCCGCAGAGATCA
Organism: Aquarana catesbeiana; assembly: GCF_042186555.1. Classification (NCBI taxonomy): domain Eukaryota; kingdom Metazoa; phylum Chordata; class Amphibia; order Anura; family Ranidae; genus Aquarana; species Aquarana catesbeiana. The sequence continues at coordinate 29,281,995 of NC_133324.1, read as the reverse complement.
TGAATCCCTCACTGAATCTGTGTCCCAGCTCCAGTCCCATTTGGTGGACCTGGACAACAGAAATAGACAGAACAATCTGAGGATTAGTGGGGTCCCTGAGCTGGTCACGGAGTTAATCCCAGCCATCCATAAGTTGTTCCAGTCTTTGCTGCCCACCTCCCCAGTTATTGCTTTTGCCTGTGATCGTATTCACAGAGCCCTTTGCCCCAAACCACCGGAAAATAAACCTCCTCGAGACATTATATTGTGTCTTAAGGACTATTTGATAAAAGAGGAGATTCTCAGGGCTTCCTGCAATACCCCCAACATTGTGCTGGATGGCACTAGGATCCAAATATTTCCGGATATATCCCCAGCCACACTTGATAAACGCCGAATGTTAAAGGAGATCACCACCCCTCTCCAAGAGGCTAGAATTTGGTACAGATGGGGTTTCCCATTTAAACCCCAAGTCACACACCAAGGGACAACATATACAGTCATCACCATCCAAGAAGGGAAGGAGCTCCTGGTCAAACTGGGTCTCATGGCTAAAGAGGATCTTCCTAGGATGCCCTCCACCCCCCCGCCCTTCAGCCATCTGGTCAACCCCCTCGCTGCAGAGAGATCGCAGGAGACAAGACCTCAGAGACCCCATGAATTAATATTTCCTTGCTCCCCACTTATCCTGGACACACCATATTTTTTTGTTGTCATCGATTCAAGGGACCTCTCCAGTCAGCCGAGGAGTGTGGCAGACAACTGCGAGGGTCGTGTTTAAAAAACAGGTTCTGTACTTTGCTGCTTTGGGCACTTCACCCCCCTGCCCTTGTCTTTTATTCTTATAACACTTGCATCACATATACTCCTCTATGCACCATTTAATATCCTACCTGCTTCCCGTTGTGCCGGCGTACAGCGGTGCCCGTTTGGTTGACCCCCCACTCTTGCAAAACTCCACAGGAAGTGGAGGGAAGGATTGAAGACAGTCTCACTTTTTTCTTTTATTTTTCTCCCCTAACACGGTGCTGTTTGATATTCTTTTTTTTCCCCTCAGGTTGAGAAGAGTGTTGGGCACTTGTGCCCTATTGTTCAGGAAGTTTTATACCTGGCAAGTAACTACCTTATCCTACAGTCCGGCTGGTCTATCTCACCCCAACCTCAATGGTTTATTTTGCTCGTTTTTGGTTTTATGTTTCTGTTCTTTTTGGTTAGGGGACTTTGTTACTTATATGCTTTGCTGATGCAGGCCTAAGAAGTATGGCCCTTATGGCTCGACTTAGTCACAATCCCTTTATGGGCTCTATTGAGTCATTTCAGTTTCCTGGGTACCTCACCATTGTTGGGTGGGGATCCCTGAAAGCCTGCTCCTTGGGACCCTCCCCCATCTATACACGCCTATATGACCAATCTTACTTAGAATGGGTAATTGGCCATAGGCCTTAAGCCTTCCGTGGCAGGTTGGAGACTTAATGAGTCCCCCCTCACAGACCCAATACTGACCACCCAAATTTCTAAATTCATGGAGGAATATTTTGCAACTAACAATACAAACGAGATCTCCCCCACTATTGTATGGGCTGCCCACAAGGTGGTAATTCAAGGTCACCTGATCCAAATAGCGGCTAACAGAAGAAAGGAGAGATTAGCAGACATCACTAGACATACTGCTGATCTTGACAAGCTGCACACTCAAAGTCACGCCCCTGAGTTACTCCAACAAATAAATGGCAAGAGATTAGAACTTGATAAAATCCTTTCGGATCAAACTGAGAAATCCCTCAGATGGTCGAGAGCTAAATTTCTGCTGCACAGCAATTCAGCCTTGGCCATGTTTGCAAGGAAGCTCAATCAGTCCTTCCACCCCCCCCCCACACATACAAATTTAGAACTCCCAATGGCAACCTGGTCTCTCGCCCCGCAGAAGTCCTACAGGCTTTTTCTAAATTTTACTCTGACTTGCTCTCCCCACCCTCTTCACCCCCGGATCCTGCCCTCAAATCTTGGCTAGACGACTTACCCCTCCCTGCTCTCACACAAGAACATCTTGAGGAATTGAATGCCCCTTGTTCTGAGTCGGAACTTATTAACATCATTAAATCCTTAAAACCCTCTAAGACCCCAGGCCCCGATGGATACTCAGCCCCATATTACAAAAAATTTCAAGCCACCTTAATCCCATATCTGAAATCCCTTTTCAACTACATTCTTAAGGGCAACATTTTCCCAGACGATATGCTGCTAGCTAATATGTCCCTGATCCCTGAACCCAATAAGGATCACTTCCTACCCTAAAATTACAGACCAATCTCGGTCATCAATACAGACCTAAAGATTTTTGGTTGCTTACTAGCTGACAGACTTTTCAAAATTATTATCACCTCTTTAATCTCCCCACCAAACCGGATTTATTCCGACTAGACAAATTACAGATAACATCAGACTGGCTTCCAACATTATACAAGACGCAGACTTACACTCAAATAAAGTGCTACTCCTAAGTCTTGACATTCATAAGGCTTTCGATAGCATGCTTTGGCCATACCTAGAACTGACTCTTGAAAAATTTGGCTTCGTAGGGGCCTTTGTTCACGGGTTCCGAGCACTTTATCACCACCCTCGCACTGGAATTAGACTTCCTGGCTCCAACTCCGACTACTTCACACTAGGCAAACGAACCAGACAGGGCTGCCCCCTGTCGCCGCTTTTATTTGCTCTCGCCATTGAGCCCCTGGCCCGCTCCATTTGCACGGACCCCAACATTAGAGGATATAGAAAGGGCGACCAAGAGTTCAAACTGAGTCTGTATGCGCACAATGTCCTAATGTTCCTGACTGACCCAATAGTGTCCCTGCCCAACCTCACCTCCACTTTACACAAATTTCAAGAAATCTTGGGACTAGGGGTTAACCTCTCTAAATGCGCTGCCCTTCCTATAAACTTTCCCCCAGATGTCATCTCATCTATCCAAGCTAACTTTGGGTTTTCAATGGAGAGACAAACCTTATCTTACTTAGGCATCAAATTAGCCCCAACGCTTCATAGGATATACCAGGCTAACTACCCTCCGGCATTTACCCGCATCAGACAACTACTACACACATGGAGCCCATACCACATTACATTCCTAGGCAGAATCCAAGCAGTGAAAATGTCCATTCTCCCTAAGCTTTTATTTTTTTTCAAGGCCCTCCCCAATTATGTGTCCCGCCAGACGATAGAATCAATTCAAAGGGATGTGAATAACTTTGGCAAAACAAAAAACCCCGTCTGGGCAGGAAAATGATTTATAGACCACGGGAAAGAGACGGACTGGGTTTGTCAAACCTATGGCTATACTAACTCGCTGCCAGATTGCTGCAGCTGGCACAATGGCACGCCCCCCCACAAGGTATCCACTGGCTCTGCTTTGAGTGGGCCTCAACAGCCCTATGTTTACTACAGGGTCTACTGCGGGCCTCGTCACAGTAGAGGTTTCCACCTTGAATGAGGTAGTAGGTCAATCACTACATCTATGGGCCTTATACAGTCAGGTCCATAAATATTGGGACATCAACACAATTCTAATCTTTTTGGCTCTATACACCACCACAATGGATTTGAAATGAAACAAACAAGATGTGCTTTAACTGCAGGCTTTCAGCTTTAATTTGAGGGTATTTACATCCAAATCAGGTGAACGGTGGAGGAATTACAACAGTTTGTATATGTGCCTCCAACTTTTTAAGGGACCAAAAGTAATGGGATAATTGGCTGCTCAGCGGTTCCATGGCCAGGTGTGTGTTATTCCCTCATTATCCCATTTACAAGGAGCAGATAAAAGGTCCAGAGTTAATTTCAAGTGTGCTATTTGCATTTGGAATCTGTTGCTGTCAACTCTCAATATGAGATCCAAAGAGCTGTCGCTATCAGTGAAGCAAGCCATCATTAGGCTGAAAAAACATATCAAACCCATCAGAAAGATAGCAAAAACATTAGGTGTGGCCAAATCCACTGTTTGGAACATCCTTAAAAAGAAAGAATGCACCGGTGAGCTCAGCAACACCAAAAGACCCGGAAGACCACGGAAAACAACTGTGGTGGATGCCCGAAGAATTCTTTCCCTGGTGAAGAAAACACCCTTCACAACAGTTGGCCAGATCAAGAACACTCTCCAGGAGGTAGGTGTATGTGTGTCAAAGTCAACAATCAAGAGAAGACTTCACCAGAGGGAATACAGAGGGTTCACCACAAGATGTAAACCATTGGTGAGCCTCAAAAACAGGAAAGCCAGATTAGAGTTTGCCAAACAACATCTGGAACAGTTCTGGAACAACATCCTATGGACAGATGAGACCAAGATCAACTTATACCAGAGTGATGGGAATAGAAGAGTATGGAGAAGAAAAGGAACTGCTCATGACCCAAAGCATACCACCTCATCAGTGAAGCATGGTGGTGGTAGTGTCATGGCGTGGGCATGTATGGCTGCAAATGAAATTGGTTGTCTTGTATTTATTGATGATGTGACTGCTGACAAAAGCAGCAGGATGAATTCTGAAGTGTTTTGGGCAATATTATCTGCTTATATTCAGCAAAATGCTTCAGAACTCATTGGACGGCACTTCACAGTGCAGATGGACAATGACACAAAGCATACTGCGAAAGCAACCAAAGAGTTTTTTAAGGGAAAGAAGTGGAATGTTATGCAATGGCCAAGTCAATCACCTGACCTGAATCCGATTGAGCATGAATTACACTTGCTGAAGACAAAACTGAAGAGAAAATGCCCCAAGAACAAGCAGGAACTGAAGACAGTTGCAGTAGAGGCCTGGCAGAGCATCACCAGGGATGAAACCCAAAGTCTGGTGATGTCTATGCGTTCCAGACTTCAGGCTGTAATTGACTGCAAAGGATTTGCAACCAAGTATTAAAAAGTGAAAGTTTGATGGATGAGTGTTAATCTGTCCTATTACTTTTGGGTCCTTAAAAAGTGGGAGGCACATATACAAACTGTTGTAATTCCTACACCGTTCACTTTATTTGGATGTAAATAATTAAAGCTGAAAGTCTGCAGTTAAAGCACATCTTGTTTGTTTCATTTCAAATCCATTGTGGTGGTGTATAGAGCCAAAAAGATTAGAATTGTGTCAATGTCCCAATATTTATGGACCTGACTGTATAAGAAGAGGTTCTCTTTGCTCCCATCCAATCCCAGGCTAGCATTCTTTCTTGGGGACCCCTTATTTAAATCTGCATTCCCCTCATCTAGGGCTTTCTCCTTGTGGATCTCAAAGGACCTTGTTACCCTAGATTCCTTACAAAAGGATGGGGTAATCTGCTCCTTTTTATCCTTACAAACCTCCCACTCCCTAACAATGACAGAATTCTACAAATATTTACAAATCAGACATTTCTTTAATACTCACTATCCCCAGAAGGTGCCTGACGACAACACAATATTTGAAAATCTCTGTGGCCCCTCCTCTAGAGACAGGGGGACAATCTCACTACTTTATAACTACCTGGGTGGTCTCAGCATTCCAGAAAAGTCCACAGCCATACTCGGCTGGGAGGTGGAGACTGGTCAGGTGGCCTCCCCGGAGGAGTGAGGTGACAGGATCACCAATATTCATAAATGCACAAAATTAATAGTGGTAAAGGAAACAGTGGTGAAATTACATACGAGATGGTACTACACACCTACCAAACTTCACAAATTTTTCCCCACTGTTTTGGAAAACTGCTTCAGAGGGTGCCCTGACAAGGGGACTCATTTACATATATTTTGGAGCTGCAAGGCACTAACTCATATATGGCAGAAGGTAACCTCCAAAGTGGCAGAGATCACAGGTGTGTTGACAACTTTGACACACCAAATGTGCCTATTTTTTGCAGACATTCCTGGCTCCTCCCCCGGAACAAAAGCTTGCCCATGCACTATGTTCTGTTGTCCACTGGACTATCGCTTTGTTCTGGAGAACCCCGGGGGTACCATGGGAACAGGTTCTTAAACGTATGGCAGCCATATAACTCATGGAGAAAATTTTCCCCACCATCATGGACACCATGCCAATTTATGAGTTGAAGTGGAAGTCGTGGTCCCCTTAGCTCACCCTGGACCCTGATGTTAGCAACAGGCAACCCCCCTCAAGTAAATAGCCTAAAAGGGTATTAGTATCCAGATTGGTTTCCCGTAACCTACTTTTCTATGTTGCTTTTTAATTTAAGTGACAGTTTTATGGTTTATCACTATGTTTTGTGTTATGTTTACAGCGGTAGAGTCAGGCTGATGTAAAGACGCCCACTAGACTCCTAGTAAATCATTTGGCTCTTCTTATTGGGCGGTCTTTCTGGTTTTACCAATGTTCGTGACTGCTCAACCGACGGTGAAACACGTTGGTCTTTCTGGGCCTTCTTATCATAGGGACTCACGTTTAACTTTACTTAAATGTACCTGCACCCACATCTTGTTACATTCATCACTCAATGTACTCTGTAACTGATGCTTACTGTTACTGCTCTTTATTTTTCAATAAAATAGTTTGTATAAAAAAAATAAAAAATTGTCAATTCAAAAATTCGTAGATTTGTAAATTTGAAATTTGAAAATCCAAAAACCCAAAAATTTGAAAATCTGAAATAATAATAATAATAACTAACTATTAAATTATAGGTATTGGAATTTCCTTTCATATTTGGCTGTTAGTGAACGTAACGAAAACAAATTTATCCAAAGTTAGGAATTATCCAAAATAACGAATGCAGTATCTAAATGAAAGGAATGTAGTGAATTAGTAATAATAAAATAACAATAAAAACAATAAAACTTTGTATTATTATTTTTTATTATTAATTTGATCTGTTCCATCTGTTTAGATGCGGCATTCGTTATTTCGGATATTTTGTAACTTTGGATAAATTTTTATTCGTTACGTTCACTAACAGTCAAATTTGTAAGGAAATTTAATACCTATAATTTAATAGTTAGTTATTATTAATTAGTTATTTATTATTTAGAATTTTTGGATTTTCGTTCTTTCATATTTTTGGATTTTCTTTCTTATTTTAATATTTTTGAATTTCCAAATTTATGAATTGCGATCATAACGAATGACCCGAAAAATGAAAAAAAAAATGAATGAAACGAAAATGAACAAATTTTTCGGCAGTGGACATGTCTAATCCCAAATAATACTGGAAACCAATCAATATATTGTATAAATCACAATCCATAAATAAAAATAATAAAATGAGAGAACACACCTTATAATCCATTAAAGAAAACTTTCATATAAATAAAACTAAAATCTGTGTGTATAATAAAAAATTTCACATTCATCACCTTCCAAATCAGTGACCTTGATGAAGAGTAGCCGGGGCAAATGTCACTAAATAATTCAGTCTATCCTCCGTATTACCCCCCCCCCCCCCCCCGATCTGTGAATGTATTAGTTCACAGTGTGCCCCATTCAGGATAAACTCTCACCAGGTCATTTTAACCACTTATCTCCAACTAGGTCAAAGTTCTCCCGTTTTCTCGGTATCCACAATCAGGGGTGGCCTGGCAACTTATGGGGCCCCTGGGCAATAGGAGATTGGGGGCCCCCAGGCTTACAGATGGCTGCCATGTGGCAGCCATCTTTTTGACGCAACAGTAATGTGGGCAAACCCATGCATAGGGGCACCATGCTCCGTGACATGCAATGTGGCCGGGGGCTTAAAGCTGGCGACCCAGTAAAGGCACCAGGAGCCTTTCATGGGCAGTGCCACCTTAACAGCATCATGGGCCCCTGGGCAAAATAATACACTGGGACCCCACCAGGGAGATGCTGACCTGCGGCACGCATAGCACACCATGGCAAACAATGGGCATGGCCAGTGGGAGAGTCTTAAAGGAGGATTGAACAGAATCTGCATCTGCTGTATACAATGTTAACATACCACAGACTTTGTACCCATAAAATTCTACTTACCGTGTCGCAACCAATAATCTCACAGACACAAATATATTACAGTCAAAGGATCATTTGTTTTTAAAATAAATGTTTCCATTATATAAGTTTTTATGCACAAAAAAAAGGATATTTTTGTCTTACTAAGGCTACCTTACAGAAGAACTTATTTACAGTGAGCAAAATTATAAAGGCAACACTTTTGTGTTTGCCCCTATTTATCATGAGCTGAACGCAAAGATCTACGACTTTTTCTGTGTACACAAAAGGCCTATTTCTCCCAAATATTGTTCACAAATGTCTAAATATGTGTTAGTGAGAACTTCGCCTTTGCCGAGATAATCCATCCACCTCACAGGTATGGCACATTAACCGTTTGCGGACCGCCTGCAGCAGAAGGGCTCGTACAGGCAGAATCACGTACCTGTACGTTCCCCCTTTAAGAGGCGGCCCGCGGCAAGCTCCGTGAGTCGGGTCGCGGGTCCCGCGGACTCGATGTCCACTAGAATACCCGCTATCGTCTCACAGAGAGGAAGAAAGGGGAGATGCTAGTGTAAACAAGCATCTCCCCGTTCTGCCTAGTGACAGTGTCACTGGATCTCTGCTCCCTGTGATCAGAGATCAGTGATGTGCCACACACAGCACCTCCCCCCACAGTTAGAAACACTCCCCAGGACACACTTAACCCCTACACTGCCACCTAGTGGTTAACCCCTTCACTGCCAGTGTCATTTACACAGGAATCAGTGCATTTGTATATGACAATGCTCTCAAAAATGTGTCAAAAATGTCCGATGTATCCGCCATAATGTCACAGTCACGATAAAAATTGCTGATCGCCACCATTACCAGTAAAAAAATAAAATATTAATAAAAATGGCATAAAACTATCCCCTATTTTGTAAACGCTATAACTTTAGCGCAAACCAATCAATAAACGCTTATTGCGATTTTTTTACCAAAAATATGTAGAACAATACATATCGGCCTAAACTGAGGAAAAAAAATGTTTTTTTATATATTTTTGGGGGATATTTATTATAGCAAAATATAAAAAATAATGCATTTTTTTTCACAATTGTCGCTCTTTTTTTGTTTATAGCGCAAACAAGAAAAAACGCAGGGGTGATCAAATACTACTAAAAGAAAGCTCTATTTGTGGGAAAAAAAGGACGCCAATTTTGTTTGGGAGCAACGTCACACCACCTCGCAATTGTCAGTTAAAGCATCGCAGTGCCAAATCGCAAAAAGTGCTCTGGTCAGGAAGGGGGTAAATCTTTCGGGGCTGAAGTGGTTAAGATGCTGATGCTGATTAGCATTATTATTACACAGGTGTTCCTTAGGCTGGCCACAATAAAAGACCAATCTAAAATGTGCAGTTTTACTGTATTTGGGGGGTCCAGGGGGGGTCCAAAAACCAGTCAGTATCTAGTGTGACCATCATTTGCCTCAAGCAGTGCAGCACATCTCCTTGGCATAGAGTTGATGAGGTTGTTGATTGTGGCCTGTGGAATGTTGGTCCATTCCTCTTCAATGGCTGTGCAAAGTTGCTGGATATTGGCAGGAACTGGAATACGCTGACGCATACGCCGATTCAGAGCATCCCAAACATGCTCAATGGGTGACATGTCCGGTGGGTGAGTATGCTGGCCATGCAAGAACTGGGATGTTTTCAGCTTCCAGGAATTGTGTACAGATCCCTACAACATGGGGCCGTGCATTATCATGCTGCAACATGAGGTGATGGTCGTGGATGAATGGCACAACAATGGGCCTCAGGATGTCGTCACGGTAGCTCTGTGTATTCAAAATGCCATCAATAAAATGCACCTGTGTTCGTTGTCCATAGCATACGCCTGCCCATACCATAACCCCACCACCACCATGGGCCACTCCATTCATTTACATCAGCAAACCGCTCACCCACACGACGCCATACACGCTGTCTTCCATCTGCCCTGTACAGTGAAAACCAGGAAGCGAACACCTCTCCAAAGTGCCAGATAACATTAAATGTGAGCATTTGCCCACTTGGTCGGTTACGATGACAAACTGCAGTCAGGTTGAGACCCCAATGGTGGCGATGAGCAGATGAGCTTCCCTGAGACGGTTTCTGACAGTTTATGCAGAAATTCTTGGGTTACATTGTTACATAGTTACATAGTAGGTGAGGTTGAAAAAAGACACAAGTCCATCAAGTCCAACCTATGTGTGTGATTATGTGTCAGTATTACCTTACATATCCCTGTATGTTGCGGTCATTCAGGTGATTATCTAATAGTTTCTTGAAGCTATCGATGCTCCCCGCTGAGACCACCGCCTGTGGAAGGAAATTCCACATCCTTGCCGCTCTTACAGTAAAGAACCCTCTACATAGTTTAAGGTTAAACCTATTTTCTTCTAATTGTAATGAGTGGCCACGAGTCTTATTAAACTCTCTTCTGCGAAAAAGTTTTATCCCTATTGTGGGGTCACCAGTACAGTATTTGTAAATTGAAATCATATCCCCTCTCAAGCGTCTCTTCTCCAGAGAGAATAAGTTCAGCGCTCGCAACCTTTCCTCATAACTAAGATCCTCCAGACCCTTTATTAGCTTTGTTGTCCTTCTTTGTATTCGCTCCATTTCCAGTACGTCCCTCCTGAGGACTGGTGCCCAGAACTGGACAGCATACTCCAGGTGCGGCCGGACCAGAGTCTTGTAGAGCAGGAGAATTATCGTTTTATCTCTGGAGTTGCAGAGATTGCAGAGATGCAAACTGATTGTTGCAACAGCTGTCCGGGTGGTTAGTCTCAGAAAATCTTGGAGGTGAAGATGCTGGATGTGGATGTCCTGGGCTGGTATGGTTACACGTGGTCTGCAGTTGTGAGGCCTGTTGGATGTACTGCCAAATTCTCTGAAATGCCTTCGGAGACGGCTTATGGTACAGAAATGAACATTCAATTCAAGGGCAACAGCTCTGATGGACATTCCTGCAGTCAGCATGCCAATTGCATGCTCCCTCAAAACTTGTGACATCTGTGGCATTGTGCTGTGTGATAAAACTGCACATTTTAGAGTGGCCTTTTATTGTGGCCAGCCTAAGGCACACTTATGCAATAATCATGCTGTCTAATCAGCATCTTGATATGCCACACCTGTGAGGTGGATGGACTATCTCGGCAAAGGAGAAGTGTTCACTAACACAGATTTAGACAGATTTGTGAACAATATTTGAGAGAAATAGGCCTTTTGTGTACATAGAAAAAGTCATAGATCCTTGCGTTCAGCTCATGATAAATAGGGGCAAACACAAAAGTGTTGCATTTATAATTTTGCTCAGTGTATAATGTTGTGGATTAAATAAAGCTTCTCCTATAAGCAAATAATTCCATGCGCTAATAAGCACAATCATAGCACTCTTGAATAATGATTGTTTATCTCCAAGTAACAAAGACAGACGCTGGTATCACACTGAGCTTAGCAAACTCCTGTCTACCTCGATATGCCGCTTTTATTTATACTGTAAACATGAGTAACAAAAGAAGGTGGTGGCTTCAGAATCAGCCAATCAGACACTTGTATTCTTTCAAAAGAACCAATCACACACATGTATATATTCAAATCGAATTCCAGTAGTGACGCAGGCAGATGGTCGTGTGCACAATGTGTCTCACAATTTGAACACTACTTACATGGCTCTGAACACGATCGTGTGCACATTCCCACTGCTACCAATGACGCGAGCCGTACTCTATCATGGCTCAGTGGGTCTTCCACCAACGTCTGTATGTGTGAATACGCTTGCATGAGCGTATTACAGCAAAACGGACACTAGGGGACATCTGACAACATACAATAATACAAATTTCCACAACAATAACTAGCAACTGTTGAGACAAAGAACACCTTGGTCAGGTCTATGTACAGTATAATGTACAGAGTATGGGGTCAGAAGTAAGTAACAAACAAAGTAACATATAACCACTTCAAAACCGGGCACTTTCACCCCCTTCCTGCCCAGGCCAATTTTCGCTGTCACACTTTGAATGACAATTGCGTGGTCATACAAAACTGTACCCATGTGACATTTTTATCTTTTTTTCCCCGCAAATAGATCTTTCTTTCGGTGGTATTTGATCACCACTGGGTTTTTAAAATTTTTGTGCTACACATAACTATAGACCGCACATTTTGAAAAAATACATTTTTTCTTTGTTTCTGTTATAACATTTTGCAACTAAGTATGTTTTTCCCTTGACTGAGTAGAACTGATGAGGCGGCACTGATGGGCACTGATAGGGGGCAATGAGGGGCAGCACTGATTCATGGCACTGATAGGCAGCACTGATGAGGACACACTAGCAGCTATTTCTGATGGGCAATTATTAGCATCAGAGGTGGGCACAGATTGGCATTGCTGGCAGGCACTGGTGTGCATCAGTGATGGGTCTGCACTGATAATCAGCGCCAACCTCCCCTCCCCCCCAATCAGGAGAGCTGCTTAACGGCTCTCCTCTACTCGTGTCATGTCAGCACGAATAGAGGAAAAGCCGAAAACCCGGAACTACCTCATTACAATGTGATCAGCTTTGATTGGACACAGCTGATCACATGATAAAGGTGCTACATCACAGGCTCTTTACCGAGATCAGAGATGCGGTGTGACAGAGTGACACACTGCACTAACATTCGCTGCGCTGTGCGCCTCCGGGATGATGCATGAGCGGCTTATCCTGCTGGACATCATATGACGCCCAGTCAGGATAACTGATCCCCCGCTCAGCCATCATTCTGCTATAGGCCGGGCAGGAAGGAGATAGAGTACATCAGTTAGGATGAGCGCCATGCTCACATTAGAGTCCTCCCTTACATCAAATTTCCAACATTCTCCCTATACATCACTATCTGCAGAGTCCCCCCTTACATCAGAGTCCCCTCTTACAGCAGAGCCCACAAAGTGCCACCCTATGGCAGAGCCCACCTTGCGGCAGAGCCCACAGAGTGCCACCCTACGGCAGAGCCCACCTTATGGCAGAGTCCACAGAGTGCCACCTTATGACAGAGCCCACAGAGTGCCACCCTATGGCAGAGTTCACCTTACCGCAGAGCCCCCCAGTGTGCCACCTTGCTGCAGAGCCCCCCGGAGTGTCACCTTTCGGCAGAGCCCCCCGGAGTGCCATCTGGTGGCAGAGCCCCTTGGATTGTCCCCTTGCTGCAGGGCCCCCTGGAGTGCCCCCTTGCGGCAGAGCCCCCGGAGTTCCACCTTGCGGCAGAGCCCCCCCGGAGTGCTACCTTGCGGCAAAGCCCCCCAGAGTGCCACCTTACATCAGTGTCCCCTTACACACACCTTTTTACCTTACCACTTGGTGTGGTAGGCAGCTTGTGGGAAAAGACTCTGAACTGCGCATGTGCAGTCGTGGAGCCAGTGAAAAAGTGAACTGCTGTGGTTGGCCTCAGATTAGGCAGTGGGGCATGTGAATAAAATCCATGCTTGATGTTTGCTATGAGATCACTGCAAAGGTGAGCACCCAGACCTGCCCTGCTGCCTGATCTGAGGCCGAGCTTGGCATTTAACCAATCAGCTGGCACCGAATGGCAACAAGTGGATTTTTCACAGGCATTTTTCTCCTCCCTGTGGACAGTTGGCAACTCTGCAGCTGATTGAGTGGCTTTTTTCCACCATTTCTGTTCAACAGAAGTTGATTGTTAGAGCGACTTCTGTTGAGTGACAGTAGGCACACATGGATACACACATGGACCCCTGTCACAGGCAAGATTAGGACCCCCCTGTCACAGGCAATATTAGGACCCCCCTGTCACAGGCAATATTAGGACCCCCTATCACAGGCAGCATTAGAGCCTCCCTGTAACAGGCAGGATTAGGGCACCTCCTTTTCACAGGCATAATTAGGACACCCCTGTCACAGGTAGGATTAGGACACCCCCAGTCACAGGCAAGATTAGGCCCCCTGTCACAGGCAGTATTAGGACCCCCTGTCATAGGCAGGATTAGGACAAGAAGAAAGAGAATAGAAAAAAGAGGGCGCACCAGCCTTGTGCATTGTCCTTTGATATGTTTATTAACCACTTGCCGACCGGGCCATTGCCGAAAGACGGCAACAGCGCGGTCGGCTAGTTCTGGGTGGACGTCCATGGACGTCATCCAGGAACTATCGCTCCCTGCGCGCCCGGTGGGGCACGTGCACTGAAGTGTCCGTGCTCGCCGGGTTCATGGGACCCGGTGCAGCACGGATCATGGTAAAGGGCCAATGACAGCGGCCCTTTACCATGTGATTGCTCCCTCCAATGAGGGAGCTATCACTATGTAAACAAACTGGGGTCATGCAAAGGTCCCAGCTCTCTTCTCTCCTCACACCGATACAGCGTGAGAGGAGAGAAGAGAGATTGAGTGCAAAACAGTGAGTGACAAGCTTTTTGAAAGCACTACAGTGCCCAGCAGTGCCATCCAGTGCCACACAAGTGCCACTACTCTGCTAATCTGTGCCCTACAGTGCCATGAGTGCCACTACACTACCTATCTGTGCCATCAGTGCCACTACACTACCCATCAGTGCCACTACAGTACCCATCTGTGCCATCAGTGCCACTACACTACCCATCAGTGCCACTACAGTACCCATCTGTGCCACCATTGCCACTACAGTACCCATCAGTGCCACTAAAGTGTCCATCAGTGCCACTACAGTGCTCACCTGTGCCATCAGTGCCACTATAGTGCTCATCAGTGCCACATCAGTGCCATCAGTGCTCATCAGTGCCACTTCTGCCACTTCAGTACCCATCTGTGCCACCAGTGCCACGTCAGTGCTCCGTCAGTGCCACGTCAGTGCCACGTCAGTGCTCCATCAGTGCCATACCAGTGCCCAGTGCCACTACAGTGCTCATCTGTGCCACCAGTGCCACATCGGTGCCACCAGTGCCCATCAGTGCCACCAATGTGCCTATCAGTGCCACGTCAGTGCTCCATCAGTGCCACGTCAGTGCTCCATCAATGCCACACCAGTGCTCCATCAGTGCCACGCCAGTGCTCATCAGTGCCACATTAGTGACAATACAGTGCTCATTTGTGCCATCAGTACCACATCAGCATCACTAGAGTGCTCATCTGCACCACTACATCGCTAATCAGTGCCACTACAGCGCTCATGGGTGCCACTACAGTACCCAATAGTGCACATCAGTTTCCATAAGTGAGTGCTCATCAGTGCCACCATATCAGTGGATCCTCATTAGTACCCATCAGTGCTACCTTATCAGTGCATATCAGTGTGGTGCATTAGTGTACATCAGTGCAACCTTATCAGTAGCCATCAGTGCACCCTCATCAGTTCCCAGCAGTGCACTCTCATCAGTACCCAGCAGTGCACCCTCATCAGAACCCAGCAGTGCACCCTCATCAGAACCCAGCAGTGCACCCTCATCAGAACCCAGCAGTGCAGCCTCATTAGACCAGCCTCATCAGCACCCATCAGTGCAGCCATATCTGTCCAAGTGTCCCTACCACAGCAGTTTGTCACCACAGCCCACAGTCACCAGTATGGCAAAAAAAAAAAAATTTCCGCTCAGGAGGCATACCAACAACTTAGCTTGACCGACGAGAGCAGCGGGGAGCTCTCTGAGTCTGTGTCTGATTCTGGTTCAGAATATGAACCCGTTGTAAGCAGTGGATCTGATACAGAATTGGAGGAAGAGCAAAGTGTGCCCATGAAACAAAGACGCTCTGGCATGGAGGAGCAGGCTACCACAAGTAGTGCTGTGGCATCAACCAGCAGCTCAGTGCCATCCACCAGAAATGCAGTGGCATCAACTAGCAGCTCAGTGCCATCCACCAGTAGCATAGTGACATCCAGAAGAAATGAAGTACCACTGCAGCAAAGGCCAAGAACTAGTGGGGTGTCATCTCGGCCCCAAAGTGTTAGGACCCATGCCAGCCTTCCCTATGCCCTTGAAAACCCTCTGTGGTTTCCCTCTAATTCAAGAGCAGCAAACCTCCCCCCTTTTACCACCCAGCCAGGTGTTCAGGTGAACACAGAGAATTTTGGCCCTATTGATTTTTTTAATTTAATTTTTACCCAAGACCTATTATCCTCCATCGTGGCCCAGTGCAACCTCTATGCACAACAATTATAACAAGCAACCCTGGTTCAAGTTATGCCCGTCCCTATGAGTGGAGACCATTGATAGTGGAGGAATTTAAATTATTTTTAGGCCTAACATTTAATATGGGACTCAAAAAAAAAAAATGAATTATACTCCTATTGGTCCACCAACCCCATCCACCACATGCCAATGTATTCATCCATTATGCGAAGATCAAGATACCTCATGATAATGTGTTTCCTCCTTTAAAATTCGGCCACTTCTAAATTTTTTCTCTGAGAAATTCCCCCAGTTATTTATCCCTGACCAAAATATCTCCATGGAGTCATTGGTCCACTTCACAGGCAGGCTTGGCTTCAAGCAGTTTATCCCCAGTAAAAGGGCTCGATATGGGGTTAAGTTCTACAAGCTATGTGACCGAGAAACGGGGTACATCTACGCATTCCGGGTGTACGAAGGGAAGGATACCCAACTGCATCCCCCTGAATGTCCGGAGTACATCGGAGTCAGCGGAAAGGTTGTTTGAGAGCTTGTATATCCCCTTCTTGGAAAGGGTTACCACCTTTATGTGGATAATTATTATACAAGCTTGCCCCTCTTCTGCAATCTTTACCGCAAGGACACTCCAGCGTGTGGTACAGTGTGAGCCAATAGGAAGGGATTCCCGCAAAGGCTCGTTACTGAAAGACTACGACAAGGGTAGATGGCGTCTTTGAGGAATGAAGAGATATTGGCTCTCAGGTGGAGGGACAAATGAAACATCCACATGCTCACAGCGATCCACAATGACACCTACGTGGAAATCCCCCGAAGAAATGGCCCAATCCAGAAACCAAAATGTGTCCATGACTATAATTTGTTTATGGGGGGAGTCGACTTCAATGATCAGATGATCGAACCCTACCTTCCCACAAGAAAAATCCACTTTTGGTATAAAAAAGTCTCCATATATCTTTTCAGTTTGGCCATTTATAATAGTTTTGTTATTTACCGTAAATCTACACAGAGCCCCGTATCTTATCTTCGGTACCAAGAACAAATTATCTCCACCTTTTTGTACCCTGAAGGCACACCAGAAAGCATTCGCTCAGATTCAGTGAGCAGACTCCATGAACGCCACTTTCCTAAAAGACTCCCCCCCCCATGAAACAGGCCGGAAACGTCAGAAGAGATGCCGGGTGTGCTCAAGAGGAGGAACTAGAAGAGACACCGTGTATTATTGTCCTGAATGTCCTTCCCAACCAGGACTTTGTATTGATGAATGTTTCCGCCGTTACCATACTTCTCTACATTATTAGGGAAGTATGGCAAATGTAACTGTCATTTACCGCCACACCCCTTTATGCCACTGTACATACCGCTGCCTTCTCCGGAACTGACCCTGGCCTGCTAAACAACCACGCTTCTGCCTAATGCTAAATTGTACCTACCTCTGCCTTCTCCGGGAACTAACCCTGGCCTGCTAAACGACCACGCTTCTGCCTAACGCTAAACTGTACCTACCTCTGCCTGCTCTGGAACTGACCCTGGCCTGTTATACGACCACGCTTCTGCCTAACTGTAAACTGTACCTACCTCTGCCTGCTCTGGAACTGACCCTGGCCTGTTATTTGACCACGCTTCTGCCTAACACTAAACTGTACCTACCTCTGCCTGCTCTGGAACTGACCCTGGACTGTTTGACCATGTTTTTTGCCTGCCTCTTGGACTGGTCTTTTACTCTGCTACTGGAGTAGTGGGCTTCATAACACAAGGGTCTCACATATGTGAGGGGCTCCAGAATTGTTTTTCTGGATGAAGAAAACTAATTTTTTAGTTTTCTCATTCCCAGATTAGGGTCTGGAGACTCGGAGGCTTCAAAGAGATTTGGGTGGAAGAAGCCTCTACCCCTGTCCCCATTCTTTCCTGGCCTGCTACTTGGACCATGTTCCTGCTTACTACCAGGACCAATATTTTGGCACTGCTGGCAATGTCTCTACTTGCACTGACCCTGGACTGTATAAGGACAGTATCCCTGCCTGCACTATGGACAATATTCTTGCCTGCTGCCTGGACTATTCCATTCACTGTCGCTGACCACGTCCCTGCCTGCTGCCTGGATCAGGGCTCTACTCCTGTGGACAACTGCACTACTAAAACCACAGGTAATCTTTTGTTTACCCTTTGCTCAACATTATGTGTTAGAAATATGAAGGGCCTTCAAAAATGTGATAGATTGTAAGGAAATTAGATGTGTAATTTGCTCCTAGAATGCCTGAATGTGCTACTTCCATGTTGGGCCTCTGTACGTGGCCAGGCTGTGTAATAGTCTCACACATGTGGTATTGCCATACTCAGGAGGAGTAGCAGAATATATTTTGGGGTGTCATTTTTGCTATGTACATGCTATGTGTTGGAAATATCTTAGAAATGGACAACTTTGTGTAAAAAAAATGCGTTTTCATTTTTTTTTCCACATCTTCCAAAAACTTCTGGAAAAAAATGAACTGTTCAAAAGACTCATTATGCCTCATAGATTATACGTTGAGGTGTTTGCTTTCCAATATGGGGTCACTTTGTGGGCGTTTCCATTGTCCTGGTGCTCCAGGGCCTTCAAAAGTGTAATAGGTGGTTGAGAGATTAGATATGCAATTTATGCTCCTAGAACACCTGAATGCGCTACTTCAATGTTGGGCATCTGTATGTGGCCAGGCTGTGTAAAAGTCTCACACATGTGGTATCGCCATACTCAGGAGGAGTAGCAGAATATATTTTGGGGTGTCATTTTTGCTATGTACATGCTATGTGTTGGAAATATCTTAGAAATGGACAACTTTGTGTAAAAAAAATGCGTTTTCATTTTTTTTTCCACATCTTCCAAAAACTTCTGGAAAAAAATGAACTGTTCAAAAGACTCATTATGCCTCATAGATTATACGTTGGGGTGTTTGCTTTCCAATATGGGGTCACTTTGTGGGCGTTTCCATTGTCCTGGTGCTCCAGGGCCTTCAAAAGTGTAATAGGTGGTTGAGAGATTAGATATGCAATTTATGCTCCTAGAACGCCTGAATGTGCTACTTCAATGTTGGGCATCTGTATGTGGCCAGGCTGTATAAAAGTCTCACACATGTGGTATCGCCATACTCAGGAGGAGTAGTAGAATATATTTTGGAGTGTCATTTTTGCTATGTACATAGCATGGCAGTATGGCAGTTTCCATTGTCCTGGTGCTCCAGGGCCTTCAAAAGTGTAATAGGTGGTTGAGAGATTAGATATGCAATTTATGCTCCTAGAACACCTGAATGCGCTACTTCAATGTTGGGCATCTGTATGTGGCCAGGCTGTGTAAAAGTCTCACACATGTGGTATCGCCATACTCAGGAGGAGTAGCAGAATATATTTTGGGGTGTCATTTTTGCTATGTACATGCTATGTGTTGGAAATATCTTAGAAATGGACAACTTTGTGTAAAAAAAAAATGCGTTTTCATTTTTTTTCCACATTTTCCAAAAACTTCTGGAAAAAAACGAACCGTTCAAAAGACTCATCATGCCTCATAGATTATACGTTGGGGTGTTTGCTTTCCAAAATGGGGTCACTTTGTGGGTGTTTCCATTGTCCTGGTGCTCCAGGGCCTTCAAAAGTGTAATAGGTGGTTGAGAGATTAGATATGCAATTTATGCTCCTAGAACACCTGAATGTGCTACTTCAATGTTGGGCATCTGTATGTGGCCAGGCTGTATAAAAGTCTCACACATGTGGTATCGCCATACTCAGGAGGAGTAGTAGAATATATTTTGGGGTGTCATTTTTGCTATGTACATGCTGTGTGTTGGAAATATCTTAGAAATGGACAACTTTGTGTAAAAAAAATGCGTTTTCATTTTTTTTCCACATTTTCCAAAAACTTCTGGAAAAAAACGAACCGTTCAAAAGACTCATTATGCCTCATATATTATACGTTGGGGTGTTTGCTTTCCAAAATGGGGTCACTTTGTGGGCGTTTCCATAGTCCTGGTGCTCCAGGGCCTTCAAAAGTGTAATAGGTGGTTGAGAGATTAGATATGCAATTTATTCTCCTAGAACGCCTGAATGTGCTACTTCAATGTTCGGCCTCTGTATGTGGCCAGGCTGTGTAAAAGTCTCACACATGTGGTATCGCCATGCTCAGGAGGAGTAGCAGAATATATTTTGGGGTGTCTTTTGTGAAATGTACATGCCATGTGAGAGAAATAACCTGTTATAATGACAACTTGGTGTGAAAAAAAATTAAAATAAAATAAATCTTAATTTTGCAAAGAATTGTGGGAAAAAATGACAACTTCAAAAAACTCACCATGCCTCTTACTAAATACCTTGGAATGTCTACTTTCCAAAAAGGGTCATTTTGTGGGTATTTGTACTTTCCTGGCTTGTAAGGGTCTCAAGAAATGAGATAGGCCTCAGTATATCAGGTGTAATCAGATGTGATCAATTTTCAGTGATTGGCACCATAGCTTGTAGACGCTATAACTTTCACACAGACTAAATAATATCCACTAATTTGGGTTATTTTTACCAAAGATATGTAGCAGTATAAATTTTGGCCCAAATGTATGAAGAAAAATTACTTATTTGCAAAATTTTATAATACAAATGAAGAAAAATGCATTTTTTTACAAAATTTACGGTCTTTTTTCATTTATAGCACAGAAAATAAAAAACCCAGAGGTGATCAAATACCACCAAAAGAAAGCTCTATTTGTGTGAACAAAAGGACGAAAATTTCATATGGGTACAGTGTTGCATGACTGAGTAATTGTCATTCAAAGTGTGAGAGCAACGAAAGCTGAAAATTGGTCTGGTTAGGAAGGGGGTTTAAGTGCCCAGTTGTCAAGTGGTTAAAGGAAAGAATAAAAATTACTCACAAGCATATGAAAGGAACCGCAATATAAAAGCCTTTAACTTGTGGCAATCCGTCTAATAATAGCAGTCCCCAGATGACGAGAGAGAACATACGAACCACTGCTGGCTGATGCATTTCAAAGGGATACCTTCTTCCTCAGAGCCTAGCAGTACTACCTCCTTCAGCTACTTATATACATATGCTCATCTATAGGGCACACCCCAGAGAGGCTCCGGTGTCCCTCCCACAATTGTGGGCGGTCCAATAAAAGGGCAGGGCCAGAGTGAGAGCTACAAAATAAAAGTATATATATTTTTATATATATATATATATATATATATATATATATATATATATACATACATATGCACACATATACACACACGTGCACATACACACACTCACACTAGGTACCAGATTCCCACTGTATAGTATAACTGACACTCTACACATGCTCATAATTCAACATCGCAGATCCCCATATCCAATGCAAAAACAGAAGTAGTGTTTACAAAAATGGTGGTGTTTTAGGAGACATCAAAAATAATAATAGCAGTAATAGCAATCATATTAGCCCTATATCATATAATAATGTATAGCCGTTAGGTGTACTACTTGACTCACTGGTAGTGTTATTATGGTGATCAGACTGATGTCTGGAACGCACACCATGTTGTTTATTTTCTAGAAAAACGGAAGTGCGGTCTAGACGTGACGCAGGATTGGCGTTGGCCGTTGTGGATTGTGTCTGCCATTTTGTTGTAGACTTCCTATAGAGAACAAAGCAGACAAGTCTGCCGTTACTCTATACTACTTGGCAGATACACATGGAAGAACGGGGAGAGGGGAAAGAAACCGATGCCATATAGGTTATCCATCTTATACTAGAGAGGGGACTACATGTCCCTAACATTCGGCGCATCTCACTCTTCAAATAAAATGGAGACAAAGGGTCCCTGACCCCCCCTGGGATTATGCCACAGTGAGAAATTGGCAACCTACAATAAATACGCACATGTGAACGAGTACATATACACATATGCACTCATATGTAAATCAATAAAAAAAATATATGTTTATAAATAGAAAACAATAATAAAGGTATGCATATATATATATATATATATATATATATATATATATATATATATACATATATATAGAATTGTGTATGATTTAAAGAGGAGTTCCCATTTAAAAAAAAATTAAAAGTCAGCAGCTACAAATACTGCAGCTGCTGACTTTTAATAATTGGACACTTACCTGTCCCACGGTCCAGCGATGCGGGGGAACGAAGCCCCGCTCGTCTCCCCCTCCGCTTGGCGGCACCAGCATTGCAACTGTGGTCACCCGGCTGTGGCTTCACAGCCTGGTACCCACTGTGCATGCGCGAGCGGCGCCTCGCGCCGTGATTGGCCGCGCAGTCATCTGGGACCTGTCACGTGTCCCAGATGATTGACAAGAGGGAGGGGGCAGAGCTGAGCCCTTCCTGTGCCAAGGGGAAGTGATGTCAGGAGCCCAGGCACTGAAGGAGGCAGACTACGAGTGACCCACTAGCAACAGCCATTTAGAGGTGAGTGAAAAAAAAAATCTCCAATTTTTTTTTTCAGGCACATTCATGAATTTTTTTTTGGGTGGAACACCACTTTAAGCAAAATATTGGGCGTGGCTTAAAGGGGCATGGCTCAAAGGGGGTGTGGTTAGAGTCTAAGATGAACGAGGGATGGAGGGAGAAAGAGAGAGTGCGAGGGGGAGAGAGAGGGAGAGGGAGAGAGAGATGGAGGGACAGCAGGCCCAGATCCTACACTACAATAGAAATATGTGTATTTCAGAAAGTTTAACACTCAGCAGATAAAGATACTCCAAACACCTGGTGTTAGCACTTCAATCATCCTGGCACCATGGTTGTTATGGTGTCAGGATGATTGAAGCACATTCTTTCTATTATTAGATTGTAATATAAAATGAAATCATTCAACTCACCAAAATGCAGAATCAGTGGGAGCCCTGAGCGTGTCACCTGCCAGATGCCATCAGGTGCTCCCAGCAGTGTCCCTCCTTACATCAGGTGCCCCCAGCGGAGCCCGTCCTTACATCAGGTGCCCCCAGCGAAGCCCCTCCTTACAACAGTGTCCCCAGCAGTGGAGCCCCTCCTTATATCAGTGTTCCCAGCAGCGTAGCCCCTCCTTACATCTGGTGTCACAAGCAATGGAGCCCTCCTTACATCTGGTGTCCCCGGCAGGGGAGCCCCTCCTTACCTCTGGTGTCCCCGCAGCGGAGCCCTCCTTACATCAGTGTCCCTGGCAACAGAGCCCTCCTTAGATCTCTGGTGTCCCTGGCAGCGGAGCCCTCTTTACATCTCTGGTGTCCCGGCAGCAGAGCCCCTCCTTACATCTGTGTCCTCAGCAGCAGAGCCCCTCCTTACATCTGGTGTCCCCGGCAGTGGAACCCCTTCTTACATCTGATGTCCCCAGCAGCGGAGCCCCTCCTTACATCTGGTGTACCCAGCAGTGGAGCCCATCCTTACATCAGTGTCCCCGGCAGAGGATCCTCTCCTTACATCTGGTGTCCCCATCAGCGGAGTTTCTCCTTACATCAGTGTTACCATCATCAGAGTCCCTCCTTACATCTGATGTCCCCATCAGCGGAGTCCCTCCTTACATCAGCGTCCCCAGCAGCGGAGCCCCTCCTTACATCTGGTGTCCCCAGCAGCAGAGCCCCTCCTTACATCTGGTGTCCCCAGCAGCAGAGCCCCCCCTCACACCAGTGTCCCTGGCAGCAGAGCCCCTCCTTACATTTGGTGTCCCCATCAGAGGAGCCCCTCCTTACATCTGTGTCCCTGGCAGCGGAGCCCCTCCTTACATCTGGTGTCCCCAGCAGCAGAGCCCCTCTTTACATCTGGTGTGCCCTGCAGTGGAGCCCATCCTTACATCAGTGTCCCCGGCTGCAGAGCCCCCCCTACTTCTGGTGTCCCCATCAGCGGAGTTCCTCCTTACATCAGTGTCCCCATCAGCGGAGTCCCTCCTCACATCTGGTGTTCCCATCAGCGGAGTCCCTCCTTACATCTGGTGTCCCCATTAGCAGAGTCCCTCCTTACATCAGTGTCCCCAGCAGCAGAGCCCCTCCTTACATCTGTGTCCCCAGCAGCAGAGCCCTTCTTCATGTGTCTGTCCCCCAGCAGTGGCAACTACAGTTGCTGGCTTTCTTGTGTGTGCAGTGGAGAGGGGAAGGGCCTCCAATCGATCCGTGCAGCCAATAGGCTTCAGTGTACACATATGCACACACATGTAAGAGAATTGTCTACTTGTACACTGAAGAGAGAAGCCAGTGGAGAAGCCTCTCCACTAAACACATGGGGAAATAGACCTCGCGGCAACAGCCATCTTTTTGTAGCCCGCAGGTTGTTTTTGCCTAAAACATTCCTGATTTCCTGGGACATAGGCAAAATCCAGGGAATTTATTCGGGATGAGCCATGATCAGGATGAGGGTCCCAAAAACGGGATTGTCCCGGGAAAATCGGGACTGTTGACAAGCATGCATTAGATGTATCCAACTCAGGCAAGCCAGGGCAAAGCTTCCCACACAGATGACTAATAAACATGATATAGTAGAAGATGTATACTATTTCTGGGTGGGAGACCCATCCTTTATCTAACTCTATAATGTTTTACACTATTTTATGTATTTCAAGGTCTTCATTGAGGCCTCCGGGGGTGAGACTGCCAAAGGTGAAGATCCAGAAAGCTTCTCACTCACATAGCTTCTGGTGTCTCCTCCCTGTGTCCAGATCACCCCCTATTGACTCTATCCAGAACACTCTCATACCTGATGGGTCCCCCTGGTGGATCTCTTGAAATGCAGAGAAAATGGGTATATATCTCTTAAGATAATAATGCCACATTTAAACACAGGCAAGATTAGGACAACCCTGTCACAGGCAGGATTAGGACACCTGCTATCACAGGTAGGATTAGGCCCCCATCACTGGCAGGATTAGGCCCCCCTGTCACAGGCAGAATTAGGACACCAAACAAAAGAGAGAGGGCGCACCAGCCTTGTGCATTATCCTTACAAAATTGTATTAAAACAAACACATAAAAACTACTACTCACAAAGGTAGATGAAAATCACGCTTGAATGATCTTTTGGCTAGTGGTGATCAATCCACTGATGGCAGTCTCCAGATCCTACGGGGAAAACGTGCAAATTGCTGCCGGCTGACGCGTTTCGAAGGTAGCACCTTCTTCTTCAGAGCCTCTGAAGAAGAAGGTGCTACCTTCAAAATGCAAAAAAAAAAATTGCAACTCCCAGCTGAATGTAATGTTGTTGCATTGGTACATGTTCCTCGGGGGAGTGCCCACTTCCAAGATGTTTTGTTGACAACTCCTTGCCTATTAACCTAGAAAGTAGCAATTTTGGGTTTGGGTTCAGCATTTGACCCGTCTTCAAACCAAACCTAGGGCGATTCCTCTTATCACTAGTCATTAGCTACATAAAGACTACAGTTATAGAAGACGCTGATGTGAAAAAATGGACCGTCTGCGTCTGACACTTTGTTTATAAACCATGTTCAGATACAGAATAGGGGGATACAAAGGAACTTGTTTATATACTCTTTTTCATTCATCTGCAGATCAAAGGAAAGAGCTCTAATATGCAATTGATGTAATTTAAAGCATTCTGACAATTAAATAAAAGTTAGATAAAATTCTCATATAAAACCTCATTAAGTTTGTTTACCCAAATCAGCCCGATATGACTCCTTCATTTTGTTTGTTTGTTTTTCTTCAGTGTCACATTAAAATAAAAATACAAATTTGGAAAAAAAAAACAAAACAACTTAATTGTATTTGTGAATAACCTTAAAGTGTTTTGCACCAGAATCAGTATTTTTTGTGTCACATTAAATGGGACAAATTTGAGAATAAAATGCATACTCTTTATGTACATAAACAGTTTATTAGAAAAAACAAAAAACTAGCACATTAATCAAAAAAAGTGGGGGTTTTTTTTATTTAGTTTTTTTATTGCTTGATATTTTTTTTTTTTTGTCTATGGATTACATAAAAAAATCAAATAGTACTACAACTACTACCACTACTACTAAAAATACAATAATAATTAACAGTACAATAGAACAGTCGGAGTTTGTTCTATTGGATGAAAGTTTAGAGTCACATTTAGAATGTTGTGACAATATCTCACACATTGCAGCAGGTTGTAGAGAATAGTAAAGCCGGTGACATCATTCTTCATTATTAGAGTGATTGTAAACCTTCTGTGTGCCGTTCTCCCGGGACTACTGACACCTGAGCTGAGCGCTCAATAGAGACAACACAAGACCGGCACATGATTACAGTGGTGGGACCGCTCCATTCACAATAGAACAATAGAACAACTAAGTCACCAAAGAACAACCAACCTGATTGTTTATTGGATGAAAGTTTCTGCCGGATTCCCCCAGGAAACAGACGCTGAACTTACAGATCACCATCTGCTTTTCAATACAGACTGTCATCATACAAGTCTTACTATGTCTCCTTCACTTTAACAGTTCATTGACCCATTTAGCTTAGGCAAATATTAATAAAATACAAATAAAAAATGTAAAATAATATTAATAATATTATATAAATAATAAAGTAAATACATTAAATTATTATTAAACTATATTGATTAAAATGTAATTAAATTAATATACATTAAATAAAAAAAATATTAGTAAGAACAATATTATTATTATTTTAATAACTAGCATTATGCAAACAATTGATAAATTACTGTATTTATCGGCGTATAACAAGCGCCGGCATATAACACGCACCCCAAGTTTAGGAGGGAAGTTTAAGGAAAAAAACTTTTAGGAGGGAAGTTTAAGGAAAAAAACTTACATTTGAAGTGTGTGTCTGCAGCCTTGCCAGTGTTCATCTGCAGCCTTGCCAGTGTTCATCTGCAGCCTTGCCTGGCGTCCAGCCTTGCCCAGTGTCCATCTGCAGCCTTGCCCAGTGTCCAGCCTTGCCCAGTGTCCATCTGCAGCCTTGCCCAAAATTGCAGCATTATCATTTTTTAAATGATTGCGCCGCTGAGATTTTTTAAATTATTGAGCCGCTCGTCTTGCAGTCCCGCCCCTTGGCCCGGCTCCTATAATGGACACATCATGGTCCAATGGCGGGATGTAAAGGTTAGGAAGCGGGACTGAGAGCAGAGCCGAGCCGAGTACACAGTACACTCAGCTCGGTCGTTTTCAGAGACGCTCGCTCCTCTTCCCCTCACAAACAGCGAGAATCGGCGTATAACACTCACCCACGAGTTTCCCCTGATTTTAAGGGGAAAAAAGTGCGTGTTATATGCTGATAAATATGGTATACAGTGCTTTTTAATGTGTACATTGCGGCTCTAGTTTAATATTAATATTGCTTTTGAACATTTTTCCCCTATCAAGTGCAGTAGATAATGCAAATTAACATTTTACTTAAACTACCCCTCTTTTCCTGCGGCCTGCCAGGTTGCGTGCTCGGATAAGGGTCTGATATGGATTTTGAGGTGGACCCCTACGCCTTTTTTAAAAAAAATTGGAGCAGGGTTCCCCTTAAAATCCATACCAGACCTGAAGGGTCTGGTATGGATTTTTGAGGGGGACCCCTACACCATTTTTTTTTAATTTGGTGCAGGGTTTCCCTTAATATTCATACCAGACCCAAAGGGCCTGGCAATGGACGGGGGGGGGGGGATCCCATGCTCTTTTTTATCTCTTATCTTTTTATGAGTTTTATCTATATTGCGAGACCCGACAATTCATTACAGCTGCGATCAGTTTTAAATGACAATTTTTCCTTTAGAAATGTCATTTTGCTGTGGTACTGTTCTAAACACAAGAAAATTGTGCCACTTTACAGGCATACTATCGACACTCCCCAGGCATAATATTTAAAGGAATATTTCATTTTTATTGTTTCACATTAAGCATTACAATGACTAATTTCTGGGTCAGAAGGTGAAACCACACTCTTTTGATCGCAGCCTCGATTAGAATTTTTTATTTTTGTTTATTTGCAGATATGTAAATCTGTATTTCTACATATAATGATATTTGAAGGTAAACTTAAGGGAGTTTGATAATAAATGGTGTCCCTGGGATAGCAGCACAAATACATATAGAAATTGTAAGATTTAAAAGATCTTGCATTTCCCCAAAACTACCAGCCCCGAAACTAATTAAAAAGAACAAAGAAAAGAGGAAAAAAAAAAACACAACAAGCTCAATAATGTACTTTTATTTTGCCAGCAGAAACAAAATGATGTACATTCATTTACTAGCTTAAAAAAAAAATTATACAGGATATATGGTGCTACATTTAGCAAAACAGTTAGCAATTGGGCTTTAAGGGCCTTGCTCATAGGAGCTTACAATCTAAAATTTGTCTAAACCTTAGAGTGGACACAGCTTTACTTTCAGTGTATAACGGGCAACACATTTTTATCAAGATTATAGAAACAAACTTGACAGTCATTATTCTTACAAAGCATTCCAACATAATATTAAAAAAGCACATATTCAAAATATAACACCCGACACCACCCCATAAATCCACACATATACATGCATTGGTGAGTATGTTCTGCTGGAAGGTGCATTTCTGTGTACATGATTAAGCAACGAGATCAAAGAGCAGAAGGTCAGCATGTGCTTACAAACCTTGTTTGCATGGTCAGACAGGAACAATACACACACAACATTGACAGCATGGCCACAAAAACCCACTTTTGGTTGAAAAAATGCACAAAAATTTCAGCAAACAAACAGCTCTAGTTGGGCATTTGTCAGTATACACAATATTATTCGTTCTCCCCACAAATCACATCAAAAAACCTGGCCTTCTCAGGCCAAAATGAACCCCTCTCTACTGCAGCCCTTTATATAAGGTAGGTTGTATTATTAGCACACTGACACACGCCCACCAATATCTGTCTCTTCATGTATGTCTAAAGTGATTGCACCTGATGGGCAGGAACACATAATACTATTTGCAACTGTGTTAGCCCTTGGCTATGTGCATCAAATCTTCAAATCTTCAGGCCAAAGATCGAAGTCCATTTGCATGCACATAAACAAAGCAACAGTTTTCTAAGCATATGTACCTGTGCAGTGTAATCCCTACAATTTTAAATGTCCAAGCCCCTGGGCATGATTGTCATCAGTCCCTGGCTGCAATGAGCTTCCAATCTAAAGTCCAAAACTAACTTTCTTGCATTAAAGACTATTTTGACAGGAGACAAATAAAATTCCAGCATGTTTTTGTTTGTGGTGAGAAACACACACAGGGAGAGTATATAAACTTCAACACAAGCATTTGTGTTGGGGAATTGAACCAGCAATCGCAGTGCTACTAGACAGAATTTCTACCCACTTAGCCAGCAGGGAGCTTCACGCCTGGTCTCTGCATCTCTTGCTTGTGACACTGAGCATGGCTATGGACTTAGGGCTGGTTCACAGCCATGCTCAGTGTCACAAGCAATATACAATATATTGGCCTAAGTATTGGGACACCTGCCTTTAAATGCACATGAACTGTAATGACATCCCAGTCTTAGTCCGTAGGGTTCAAAATTCATTTGGCCTAACCTTTGCAGCTATAATGGCTTCAACTCTTCTAGGAAGGCTGTCCACAAGATTTAGTAGTGTGTCTATGGGATTGTTTGACCATTCTTTCAAGTGCAATTGTGAGGTCAGACACTGATGTTGGACTAGACGGCCTGGCTTACAGTCTCCGCTCTAATTCATCCCCAAGGTGTTCTGTTGTGTTGAGGTCAGGACTCTGTCCAGGCCAGTCAAGTTCCTCCACCCCAAACTCAGTCATCCATGTCTTTATGGACCTTGCTTTGTGCACTGGTCCAAATCATTTGGTGGAGTGGGGATTATGATGTGGTGTTGTTTTTCAGGTGTTGAGCTTGGCCTCTTAGTTCCAGTGAAAGGAACTCTTAAGGCATCAGCATACCAAGACATTTTGGACAATTTCATGCTCCCAACTTTGTGGGAACAGTTTGGGGATAGCCCCTTCATGTTCCAACATGACTGCACAAAGCAAGATCCATAAAGAAATGGATGAGTGAGTTTGGGGTGGAGAAACTTGACGGCAGCACAGAGTCCTGACCTCAACCCAACAGAACACCTTTTGGCTGAATTAGAACAGAGACTGCGAACCAGGCCTTCTCATCCAACATCAGTGCCTGGCCTCACAAATGCACTTCTGGAAGAAGGTTCAAACATTCCCATAGACACACTAAACCTTATGGATAGCCTTCCCAGAAGCTGTTCTAGCTGCAAAGGGTAGGCCAAATCAATTTTTAACCCTACGAACTAAGACTGGGCTGCCATTAAAGTTCATGTGTGTGTAAAGGCAGGTGTCCCAATATTTTTGACTAGATAGTGTATCTGGCAAGATTTACAATGGTGGTGGAACCCTCCTACGCATAAATACTACATTTAGGCATAGTATTAGGACCTGGGAGATGAGACAACTTCTCAACATGAAGCAGCACGTTTGGGATTTGAACCCAGACACTCAGGGATGCTAAGCAGAAGGTCTAACCTCTAAGCAACGGAGCTGCCATATGTGAGAGACTCCTACACATAAATACACATAAATACTGCATTTCTTTGGACCTACAGGTGATGGAATTACATTGCTCAAGAGTTATTCTTCTTGATTTATTCTGTGATATTTGGTGGCTTTTTGTGGGTGAGAGTAGAATAGTGATATTACCCTCAAATTTTTGGGAATTACATTTTGATTTCTGATGTTGATACACGTATCACTTTTTTCTGGGATAAAATTATGAACATTTGGAAATAATAAAAAGCACAAAAAATTGTGACTCATTTTAAATTTGCATCAGCAATGGTATTGTTTGTGGTTTGCAAACACACCTGTGTGAGTTTGGGGTAAAGATTGTTGTGAGATGGAGAGTAACAAATGAAAGTGACAGAGAAAAATATATTTTACCAAAACATCAAAACATTCCACATTCTAGTATTCTTAAAAACAAAATATTTAAAGTAGAAGCAACAATGTTGCAAAGGAAAATGTATTTCAGAGAAAGATACATTTCATCTCAACATTTAAAGGATTTACTGTATTTGTGAAAGTTACAATTGTACCATTTGAATCAATGACTAAAACTTGCATTGGACTATAAAAGCAACGATTCAGGTTAGGTTATTTCCACAAAGTGGTAGGGTTTGGATGTTGGGTATAATAGAGGATAAGAGGTATCCAGAGACATCTGTTGTAGGATAGGAATGGGGTAAGAAGAGAGAAGGGGCAGTAAGAGGGGGCGAGTCAGGTAGAGGGTCAAGTTGGCCGAACAAGTTACTATTCTAGGGGTTTTGGCATACTGGGTGTAATCGTGACATGTAGAAAAGAAAGGGGTGGGAGTTAGGAGGCGTGACAAGGAGAGGGGGGATATATACCTTTTCTCTTCCTCCGACTTAGCACCGTATGCTAACATTCTTCATTGAGATAGTATTTGGAAGTATTCACTAGTTGTTTACTAGTGGTGCCAACAAGACCAGGTTTTCTGAAACTCGTATTGCATTACTTTGGCTTGGTGTATGAGATCCTCCATCTCTGCTACTTTGTTTATTCGTCTGATCCAATCTGCCATTGTAGGTGGGTTGGCTGATTTCCATTGGTTTGGTATACACATCTTAGCTGCATTTAGAAGATGTAGAGTTAAAGAGCGATGGTATTTTTTCTTAGGGATGGAGGAGTGATGTAAAAGCATTTGGGCCAGGGAAAAGCAATCGGGTATGTGGTAATTTAAGTAGTAAGATGATGTACTTCTTTCCAGAAGGGTTGGATCAAAGAGCAGGACCACCATATATGTAAAAGTGACCCCTCCTCATCAGAGCATCTCCAAAATTTGGGGGAGATAGTAGGGGAAATGTTGTGTAATCTAAGCAGGGTTTTGTACCATCTTGAGAACACCTTGAAGCTATTTTCATATAAGTGGCACTTCTGCTCTTGCACTTCAGCGATTTGCACAAAGCTAACTATAAAAGACTGCAGGTGACCCCATTTCCAAATTTTATCATCTTCCTCTCTGAAACATGCACTCTTTACCTCTCCTCCTTTTCACAATTACTGCCTCTCTCCTCAAACCCTCTTTTCTTCATCCCTCTGCTCCACCCCACAATCTGTACATATAACCCTCACTTCTCCCCTCCCCCTATTACTGCACTCATCACCTCTTTCTAACTCTAAGCCCACTTGCTAACATACCCCCCAGGATACTGAAGCATGTCCCCTCATACAAATCATATTCTCATATTACCTCCCTCACTCTTCTGCTTCTCCTAACCACTGGAGATATTTCCCCAAACCCTGGGCCCCCCTTATTTAACTGTGCCCAACACACCCATCACCATCACCCTACACCCTCTGGCAGTAGTCGCAATCTACACAATTTAGTCTCCATTCCTCTTCTTACCAACACCAGCATCCCTCTCTCTTGCGCCCTCTGGAACGCTCGCTCTGTCTGCAACAAACTCACTGCTGTTCATGACCTCTTTGTCACTAATTTCTTTAATCTACTTGCTTTCACCGAAACCTGGCTCCACGAATATGACACCCCTTCTCCTGCTTCCCTCTCCCAGGGTGGCCTTCACTGGACTCACTCCCCTAGGCCTAATGGGCGCAAGGGAGGTGGAGTGGGATTCCTCCTATCCCCCCAGAGCACCTTCCAGGTTATTCACCCTCCTCCCTCTTTTTCCCTCTCATCATTCGAAGCCCACTGTATACGTCTATTCTCTCCTACTTCCCTAAGGATTGCTGTGATCTACCAGCCCCCTGGACCATTATCGACTACCCTACTTTCTCTCTTCGGATATTCCCACAATCCTCCTCGGTGATTTCAACATCCCTGCTAATACAAACACTCCTGCTACTTCTAAACTTCTTATTCTAACCTCTTCATTTGACCTGAAGCAATGGGTACAGGCTTCTACTCACTCTGATAGCAACACCCTTGACCTTGTATTCTCTTACCTATGCACTCCTTGCAACTTCTCAAACAATCCTTTTCCTCTCTCCGACCACCACCTTATTAGTTTCTCTCTCCCCCTGTCTTCCACCACCTTTCCCTCCAATCGCCTAACCATCACCTGTAGAAACTTTCACAACTTCAACTCCTCTCTCCTCTATTCTGCTACTGACCACCTCTATGACAAAATCTCTCCCATGTCCTGCCCCAATCAAGCCATGTCCATCTACAATAAATCTCTGTCCTCCACCCTGGACAAACTCACTCCCCTCACTACACGCAGAATCAGGCCTCGACCCCTACAACCCTGGCAAACAGATGACACTAAAGTTCTCTAAAAAAACGTAGTCACGCTCTTGAGCATCTGTGGCACAAGACTAAGTCTCTCAAAGACTTCAACCAATACAAATCTGCCCTCCAAAAATACCATTCTTTCCTCCACACTGCCAAGCAAACCTATTTTACAACTCTTATTAACACCTTCTCATCCAATCCCTGTAAACTCTTCTCTACCTTCAGCTCTCTACTGTATCCTCCACCGCCTCCCCCCACTGACTTACTCACTGCACAGGAAATCGCTAATCACTTCAAAAATAAGATTGATACAATCTGTGATGAAATCTCCACTCTACAGGTATCTCCCCCAGCTAAGACCCCATGTCAACAGGTACAACTGATACTCCCCCATTCAAATCTGCTACTCCAGACGAAGTTGCTAAACTCCTTTCCCACCTAACCACCTGTCCCCTGGACCCTATTCCCTCTCAAATGCTACGGTCACCCTCTGACCCCATCCTACACTCTCTAACCCACATCTTCAATCTCTCCCTCACCTCTGGCGTCTTCCCCAATGCTCTAAAACATGCACTGGTCACTCCCATACTCAAAAAGCTGTCCTTGGACCCTACCAATCTTAACAACCTACGTCCTAAGTCCTTGCTCCCCTTTTCCTCTAAACTCCTTGAACACCTGGTTTACAACCAACTGAGTGACCACCTCATTAAAAACAACCTTCTTGATCCCCTTCAATCTGGATTTCACCCTCAACACTCCACAGAAACTGCTCTGTTAAAACTCACAAATGGCCTACTAACTGCAAAAACCAATGGACACTATTCTGTACTCCTACTTCTGGATCTTTCAGCTGCCTTTGACACAGTTGACCACCCTCTCCTCCTCAAAAAACTTTACTCCCTCGGTCTCCGTGACTGTGCTCTTCAGTGGCTCTCATCCTACCTATCCCAACGCACCTTCAGTGTCACTTACAATTCTACTTCCTCCACTCCTCTTCCCTTCTCTGTCGGGGTCCCCCAAGGTTATCTTTTTGGACCTCTTTTATTTTCAATCTACACCTCTTCCCTGGGTCAGCTGATAGCCTCTCACGGCTTTCAATATCATTTCTATGCTGATGACACACAAATCTATCTCTCCACCCCTCAACTCACTCCATCAGTCTCCTCATGCATCACTAACTTACTAACCAACATATCTGTATGGATGTCATACCACTTCCTCAAACTCAACTTGTCCAAAACCGAGCTTATAATATTTCCTCCCCCACGTGCCTCTTCCCCTGACTTCTCTGTCAAGAGCAATGGCAAAACCATCTACCCGTCCCCACATGTCAGGGTGCTAGGTTTTATCCTGGATTCTGAACTCTCCTTTCAGCCCCATATCCAATCACTTTCCAAAGCTTGCCGCCTCAACCTCCGCAACATCTCTAACCTACGTCCCTTTCTAACCAGTGAAACCACAAAGCTCCTGATTCACTCCCTGGTTATCTCTCGCCTTGACTACTGCAACTCCCTTCTCATTGGCTTACCTTTAAATAGACTATCCCCCCTTCAGTCCATCATGAATGCGGCTGCTATCCCTCTCTGCCAATCCCTCCATTGGCTACCACTCGCCCAACGAATTAAATTCAAAATACTAACAATAAGTTACAAAGCCATCCACAACTCTGCCCCCAGCTACATCACTAACCTAGTCTCAAAATACCAACCTGATCTCCTGCTCTCTAGCTCCCTCATCACCTCCTCCCATATCCGCCTCCAGGACTTCTCCTGAGCCTTGCCCATCCTCTGGAATTCCCTACCCCAATCTGTCAGATTGTCTCCAAATTTATCCACTTTTAGACGATCCCTGAAAACTTTCCTTTTCAGAGAAGCCTATCCTGCCTCCATCTAACAACTGCACTATTTTTTCCATTAGCTCATCCCCCACAGCTATTACCCTTTTGTATAACCTGACCCTCCCTTCTAGATTGTAAGCTCTAACGAGCAGGGCCCTCTGATTCCTCCTGTATTGAATTGTACTGTACTTGTACTGTCTGCCCTAATGTTGTAAAGTGCTGCGTAAACTGTCGGCGCTATATAAATCCTGTATAATAATAATAATTCTCATGTGCAGATACGTTAATTGTCCATTTGTGTATATGAAAGTATATGTTTTCCTATTCTTCTTCTGAGAGGTCTAATGAGAGTTCCCTTTCCCAACAATGACTAGCTATGTTGGATTTGGAACTGTGATCAGAGAACAGGATAGAGTACATATCTGAAATTAGGTGTATTTGCGGGTCTTTTCTTTCACAAATTGCTTCCAATGATTTGTGTTGGCTGGAGTAGTCAGGGTGCGAGTGGGGGTCATTTAGAAAACAGGATATACAGTCAGGTCCATAAATGTTGGGACATCAACACAATTCTAATCTTTTTGGCTCTATACACCACCACAATGGATTTCAAATGAAACTAACAAGATGTGCTTTAACTGCAGACTTTCAGCTTTAATTTGAGGGTATTTACATCCAAATCAGGTGAATGGTGTAGGAATTACAATAGTTTGTATATGTGTCTCCCACTTTTTAAGGGACCAAAAGTAATGGGACAATTGGCTGCTCAGCTGTTCCATGGCCAGGTGTGTGTTATTCCCTCATTATCCCATTTACAAGGAGCAGATAAAAGGTCCAGAGTTCATTTCAAGTGTGCTATTTGCATTTGGAATCTGTTGCTGACACCTCTCAATATGAGATCCAAAGAGCTGTCACTGTCAGTGAAGCAAGCCATCATTAGGCTGAAAAAAACAAAACAAACCCATCAGAGAGATAGCAAAAATATTAGGTGTGGCCAAATGAACTGTTTGGAACATCCTTAAAAAGAAAGAATGCACCAGTGAGCTCAGCAACACCAAAAGACCCAGAAGACCATGGAAAACAACTGTGGTGGATGACTGAGGAATTCTTTCCCTGGTGAAGAAAACACCCTTCACAACAGTTGGCCAGATCAAGAACACTCTCAAGGAGGTAGGTGTATGTGTGTCAAAGTCAACAACCAAGAGAAGACTTCACCAGAGTGAATACAGAGGGTTCACCACAAGATGTAAACCATTGGTGAGGCTCAAAAACAGGAAGGCCAGATTAGAGTTTGCGAAACATCTTCTAAAAAAGCCTTCACAGTTCTGGAACAACATCCTGTGGACAGATGAGACCAAGATCAACTTGTACCAGCGTTATGGGAAGAGAAAAGCATGGAGAAGGAAAGGAACTGCTCATGATCCATAGCACACCACCTCATCAGTGAAGCATGGTGGTGGTAGTGTCATGGTGTGGGCATGTATGGCTGCCAATGGAACTGGTTCTCTTGTATTTATTGATGATGTGACTAATGACACAAGCAGCAGGATGAATTCTGAAGTGTTTCAGGCAATATTATCTCCTCATATTCAGCAAAATGCTTCAGAACTCATTAGCCGGCGCTTCACAGTGCAGATGGAGAATGACCGAAGCATACTGCAAAAGCAACCAAAGAGTTTTTTAAGGGAAAGAAGTGGAATGTTATGCAATGGCCAAGTCAATCACCTGATCTGAATCCGATTGAGTATGCATTTCACTTGCTGAAGACAAAACTGAAGGGAAAATGCCCCAAGAACAAGCAGGAACTGAAGACAGTTCCAGTAGAGGCCTGGCAGAGCATCACCAGGGATAAAACCATGCCTCTGGTGATGTCTATGCGTTCCAGATTTAAGGCTGTAATTGACTGCAAAGGATTTGCAACCCAGTATTATAAAGTGAAAGTTTGATGGATGATTGTTAATCTGTCCCTGTGTGGGGCCAAATATCTGAAAGGAAAGGTGTCAGTTAGGCCTGTCGAGAAGTATGGATTTTGTCGGATGGGAGTTAATGGACCAGGCGAGGATGAAATTTTAGATTTATGGCATGCTTTTCTGAAGATTTGTAACGTGTTGTCAAATAAGGGGTGATGTTTGCACTCTAGTGGTATGTGAGTTGAAGTGATCCATGGGAGTTGGCGTAACGGTAAAGGGGAGAACGCATTATCAAGATGTACCCAGGCTTTGGTCTTATGCCGCGTACATACGATCAGACTTTCCGCCAACAAAACCGTGGATTTTTGTTTGAAGGTTGTTGGCTCAAACTTGTCTTGCATACACATGGTCACACAAATGTTGGCCAACAATTACTAACGTGGGAACGCTGTGACGTACAAGACGTATGACGAGCCGAGAAAATGGAAGTTCAATAGCCAGTGCGGCTTCTTCTACTTGATTCCGAGCATGCGTAAACTTTTATGCAACGGACTTGTGTACACACGTTCAGACTTTCCGACAACAACGTTTTGTTAGAGGAAAATTTGAGAACCTGCTCTCAAACATTTGTTGGCAGAAAGTCCGACAGCAAATGTTCGATGGACAACAAGCTCACATCCAACATTTCCCGTTGGAAAGTCCGGTCGTGTGTACGTGGCATTAGAGTGTATGTTCCAGTCTAATAGTCACGTTAATTGACAGGCCCAGTGATATTTAGCGAGGTCCAGAAGAACTATGACCCCTTTCAGCTTGGGTAGTGTCAATCTCTCAAAACTCAGTCTGGAGTGTGATCCACCCCAAATAAATTCCATGCGAGCTCTTTGGTAGGATGTGAAGAAGGTCTGGGTTTTTTTTTATAGGAATAGCTCGCATAACATACAATATCCTTGGAATAATATTTATTTTGATTATCGATGCCTTGCCGAACCACGAAAAGAGACCCGTGGACCAGGATTTCAGGTCACATTGAATGTTTCGAAGGATCGGAAGGTAGTTTTTGGTGTATAGGTCATCTATTTTGGAGGGCAGTTGAATCCTGAGGTATGTACAGTAATTGAGTTGTGGCTCCAGCTGAATGGGAAGTTTGTTTTGCATTGCGTGATCGTGTCCTGCTGTAGAGAGATATTTAGTCCTTGTGATTTTGAGAATTTTATTTGTAAGTTGGTCAGGGTTTTGAGCGTGTTGAAGTCTTTGAGTAAATTGTGTATCGTAAGGTGTGGTTCCGTTATAAAGAGGAGAATGTCATCTGCGAAAGCAGCTATTTCTTCAATGGCTACTATTTTACATTCTGTAGAGTCGCTGAGAGAGTATACTGTTGTGACCGCTATTTTAGATTGGAGGGCTTGAGCCAGGAGTTTTCCAGACTTATTTCCATATTCATAGAATATTTTTTGAGTTAAAATGTAGTTTATTTTAGTGTTTTTAGCTAGTTCCTCCAGGAGGTCTATCCTGGTCTGCATGAGTTCTGGAAGGGAGCGTGCAGGTAGGGTGAATTTATGTGTCTTTTCTAAAGTGTGGATCCGGGCTGTCAGCTTTTTTTATGTGTGCTTGTCTTTCTCGTCTTTGTTCGTGGAGATTGCAATTAGTTCTCCTCATATAATGCATTTATGTGCTTCCCAGCTCACCATTGGTGATACGTCCGGAGAGTTATTCTCTCGGAAATATTGAAGGATAAGTCTGTTCACTTCGGGCACTATTGTGTGGTCTGTGAGTAGGGATGGGTCAAGGTGCCACGTTGAGAGTTGAGTTGGTGTATCTGCAAATTCTATGGATATGGATACAGGGTGGTGGTCTGATAAGTACATGGGGTCTATGGTAGCTTTAGTTAGCATCGGAAGATCTCTTTGCGAGATGAATAGTTAATCAAGTCTGGAGTAGCGGTTATGAGGCACTGAGTAGCATGTGTAGCATTGGGGTATGACGTACGCCAGGAGTCGTGTTATGTGAGGTCTTGAAGTTCTGTTTTGATTGCTCGTAACTCTTTGTATGGCTTTGTAGATAAACCTGTGAAAGTGTCCAGAAGTGGGTTAAGGTGGACTTAAAAGTCTCCGCCTAAAATTAAAATTCCTTCTTGGAAGGCTGAGAGTATTTGTATCGCTGATCTAAAGAAGGGGACTTATTTTGCGTTTGATGCGTATATATTTGCTACTGTCATAGGTTTTCCATGAATTGTACCCTTCACAAAAATTTAGCGGCCTTCCTTGTCTAAGTAGGTGTCCAATATTTGAAATGAGCAATGTTTAGCGAAGAGTATGGAGACCCCTTTGGATTTTGAATCTTAATTGGACGCATGTAGGGAGGTTGGGTATTGGGCATTTGAGAGTTTCAGGATAACGTCTGACTTAAAGTGTGTTTCCTGTAGAAAGATAATAGGAAGATAGGTTAATGTAGTTAGAGGGAGTGGAAGGGGCTCACAGAAAAGGAAGGCCAGTCCTGTATTTGTGCATCAAAACAAATTTTGCCAAGTTGGGTGAAGTTGTGGAGGTGGCAAACACAGAGGTGGCAGCCCTGGATGTCACTGCTACCCCTAACAGCCAGGAGAGCAGCCCATCTAGTAGAGATGATGAGGGGAGTGCAGGTAGGCCTAGACAGTTGGTGATAATAGGGGATTCTACAATCAGAAGGACTGATAGAATAATTTGTCGCCAGGATCACCTCAACCAAATGTTTTGCTGTCTCCCTGGTGCTAGGGTTCGGCATGTGGTGGACTGGGTTGATAAATTATTGGGAGGGGTTGGGCATTAGACATGTGTACACTGAAATATTTTGTTTCGGAATTTCGTTTTTGTCTGAAAAATAAATTTATTTAGTTACTCACGAAATTTGTTTTTATTTATTTAAAAAAATATAAAAAACATAAAAAAATGTTGTCATAAATTTAAGCCAAAATGTATTCTGCTACATGTCTTTGGTAAAAAAAATCCCATTAAGTGTTTAATAATTGGTTTGTGTGATCACGGACATATGTACGCAGATGATCATGTACAGATGTGTGCAGATGATCACGGACATATGTGTGTAGATGATCACTGGGACATAAGATTTTAGTGTTACATATGTGGGGGACAGGTGTTTTTACTGTGTGGGGACATGTGTGTGGACATGTGTGTGGACAGTGTTTTGGGGGCACTATTTTGGGGACATTGTGATTCTACACTGTGTAGGGACACTGGGCTAGTGATCAGTGTGTAAAAAGCTGTAAAAAACAGCTCATACTCACTGATCACCGGCTGGCTGCAGCGATCCCCTCTCCTCACTGACAACTTCCGTGTGAGGAGAGGAGAGCTGATTGCCTAGCAACCGGCTCTCTGTTTACATCATATGACAGCTGCGATTGGACACAGTCGTCATATGATCAGGAGGGCCAATCACAGAGCCCTCCTGCTGATCGGAGATGCGCCATGTCCAGGTGACATGAGCGCATCGGGATCGCGCCGCTGTGAGGGCACGCGTGCGTGCGACCCCCCTCCTTCTGAGGGATGTTCCTGAACGTCCACTCAGAAGGAGGAAGCTCCCACCCGGCCGTACATGTACAGTGGCCGGGTGGGAGGTGGTTAACGATGGTAATAGTACCACTGGATTGGCATAGGGCCAATGTGGTGCCTATATTTAAAAAAGGAAAAAAGGAAACAAAGTCTTTACCAAGTAACTATAGACCTGTTAGTTTAAATTCTATAGTCGGGAAGATACTGAAAAGTTTAATAAAAGACCACATAGACAATTTCTTGCGGGGAAAAAATATTTTAAGCAACAGACCGCATGGGTTCATGAAAGACAGAAGTTGTGAAGCAAATCTGATTTCTTTTTATGAGGAGGTAAGTAAAACCTATACAGCTCGTGTGTGTGAGGTAAAGTCTACAGGCTTGGAAATATCAGTTTGTAAATAGATAGAAAACTGGCTAAAAGACAGAATTCAGAGAGTAGTGGTTAATGATTACTCTGAATGATCTAAGGTTATCAGTGGTGTACCCTAAGGTTCAGTGCTGGGACCCTTACTTTTTAATATCTTTATAAATGATATAGGGTCTGGGATTAAAAGTAACATTACTGTCTTTGCAGATGACACTAAGCTATGCAGTGGTATAATGTCCTTACAGGATGTCTCCAATTTACAAGCCGACCTCAATGCACTGTCTAATTGGGCAACTATGTTGCAGATGAGGTTTAATGTTGATAAATGTAAAGTTATGCACTTGGGGGCTAACACACATACTAGGGGGGTACAACTGGGGGAATCAATGGTGGAGAAGGATCTGGGGGTTTTGGTAGATCATAAGCTCAATAATAGCATGCAATGCCAAGCTGCGGTTTCCAAAGCGAGCAAAGTCCTTTTTTGTATTAAGAGAGGTATGGACTCCAGAGAGAGAGATATAATTTTGCCCTTGTACAAATCATTAGTAAGACCTCTTCTGAAAAATGCAGTTCAGTTTTGGGCACCAGTTCTCAAAAAGGATATCGGGGAACTGGAGAAAGTGCAGAGAAGGGCAACCAAACTGATAAGAGGCATGGAGGAGCTCAGCTATGAGGAAAGATGAGAGGAACTGAATTTATTCACTCTTGAGAAGAGGAGATTAAGGGTGGATATGATCACCATGTATAAATATATAAGGGGCCCATATAGTGAACTTGGTGTTGAGTTATTCACTTTACGATCAACACTGAGGACCCCATGGGGTGCTCTAAAAAGTTTAATTGTTTTTAGTTGTTTTATTAAATATTAGATTTTTTTTACTTAGATTTATTGATATCGCAATGAGGCTAATACATCCTATATGTAATAAAATAATGCAGGTGAAGTGTTTTCTTCAAGGAGATGAGATCAGAGAAATGCTTGCAAATTAATGTTAAACCCAAAGCTGTGTTATAGAAACTCCTAGCTGGGGGTCTGTGTTATAGAATTCACCAACTTCTGAAAAATCTCATTAATATCTTACTCTCTCATTCATACATGCTGACTGGCTCCTATGTTGGATGTTACTTTGGTGCCTACTTAGTAAGCAGTTTGTGGATTGCACCTTTCCAGAATTTAGACAATTTATTGATTTATTCTGATTATGTATGTGTCCTAATATAGATCTGAAAAACGCATTGGTGTTCTGGAGAAGACATACATTTCTTACTAAATGGCTTTTGGATAATTTGTTATTCAGGGTGCAGGGCCCTGCTAGTTTTTAGAGGTTTAGATTTATTTATTGTGTAATAAATGTAGAATAATAAAAGTGATATGATTGTATTTAATAATGCAGAGTTGTGATTTATAGTTTTCTTTGCGGTCAGCCTTGGTTTTAAAATCCATTTAAAGTCATTTCTCTGATCTCATTTAGTGTCCTGGGATTAGAATCCAAGGTTGACATATAATAATATGATATATTGTTTATGTACAGAAGCCCTTGAGTGAATAGGAGATACTGTATGAGAGTGAATAAGAGTGGTTACAAATTCATTGCATTTACGGAGACATTTGTGTCTTTTCGACACTTATGCTCCATACACGCGATAGGATTTTCAGACAGAA
Organism: Aquarana catesbeiana; assembly: GCF_042186555.1. Taxonomy (NCBI): domain Eukaryota; kingdom Metazoa; phylum Chordata; class Amphibia; order Anura; family Ranidae; genus Aquarana; species Aquarana catesbeiana. The sequence continues at coordinate 29,239,461 of NC_133324.1, read as the reverse complement.
AATGTTCTATAGGAGCTTGTTGTTGGAAATTCCGACCATGTGTAGGCTCCATCGGACATTTTCCATCGGAATTTCCATCACACAAAATTTGAGAGCTGGTTCTCAAATTTTCCAACAACAAAATTTGTTGTCGGAAATTCCGATCGTGTGTACACAATTACGACGCACAAAGTTCCACGCATGCTCGGAATCAAACAGAAGAGCCGCACTGGCTATTGAACTTCATTTTTCATGGCTCGCCATACGTGTAATACGTCACCGCGTTCTTGACGTTCGGAATTTCCAACAAGATTTGTGTCACTGTGTGTATGCAAGACAAGTTTGAGCCAACATCCGTCGGAAAAAAACGTGGATTTTGTTGTTGGAAAATCCTATCGTGTGTACAGGGCATTATTGTTACTTTTGCACTCTGTTGAAACAAAGCACAATCATGCTCAAATATCTTTTTCCCTGGCCATGGAGGACAGGGAATGACAACACTGAACCCAGAAGGGATCAGAGCACATAACTTCTGGGTCCATTGTTCAGAGGAAGATGAGGAGAATGTTCCCCCATCTCCTGTGCTCTTATACCTGAGACTTACCTTGGAGATCCTGGACATCCAGGTGGAACACTGTGAACATTGTGGGGCTTTCACAGCAAATTCGAGCGCCGCGGAACATCCCATAATGCACTGCGATATTACAGTGCATTGGCGTCTTAGGATTGGCCAAAGCATGCACCTGACCTGCATGCTTTGGCCAATTACAGCGCACTTTGCTGAGAGAGCCATAATTGGCCAAAGGCAGGGTGCCTTTGGACAATCATGACTCAGGGGGCTAAGTCCACGCCCCACACTATATAAGGCTGCTTACTCAGTGGCCGTATATAGTGAAATTATGAATGAAAAGAGATTAGGCAGGTTAGTTAGTGGCGTGCAGGCAGTGTATTTGATATATATAGTATATAATATAATATAATATATACTATATATATAATATATATATATATATATGTATACTATATAATATAATAACTATATAATATAGTATATAGTGTGTATATGTGTGTGTATATATATATATATATATATATATATATATATATATATATATATATATATATATATATACTATATAATATATATATGTATACTATATAATATAATATATATATATATATATATATATATATATATATATATATATATATATATATATATATATATATATATACTCTGCATTTATTGTATACTAGATATTCAGAGTAGACTCTATATTCAGTCAATGCAGGCAGTGTAGTTTATATAGCACAGTGTATTCAAGTGGTTAAAGGGAACCCTATGCCAAAATAAAATCAAAAAATGGTGTGGGTTCCCCCCCAAAATCTACACCAGGCCCTTCATGTCTGGTATGGATTTTAAGGGGAACCCCGCACCAAAATGTAAAAAAAAAATTGGCATGGGGTCTCCCCAAAATCCATACTAGACCCTTATCAGAGCATGCAATCTGGCAGGCCGCAGGAAAAGAGGGGGACAAGAGAGCGCTCCCCCCTCCTGAATCATACCAGGTCACGTGCCCTCGAGATGGGGAGAGTGCTTTGGGGTCCCCCCCACAGCACCAAGTCCCCATATTGATGGTGACAAGGGCCTCATCTCCACAACCCTTCGGTGATTCTGGGGGTCTGCAGGCGGGGGGCTTATCAGAATCTGGAAGCCCCCTTTAACAAGGGGGCCCACAGATAATACCCCAAATATGTGAATGGGTATTGGGTACATTGTACCCCTACCCATTCATCAAAAAGGGGCAAAAAAGTAAAAACAACAGCAGACCGTTTTTGACAATTCCTTTATTAAAAAAAGTGCCCCGCGATGTCCATTCATCTTCAATCACGGTACCGACGGACTAAAAAAAACCCCTTAAAACTCTGCCTCAATGGGAGGCGTCCCCACGACTGCTGTCTTTTCACTTTGACGGTTGTTATATAGGCAAGGGCGGGTGGGGCCACCTAGTGACGTAAACGGGTGACCCCACCGCCCTCTGATGGCACATTACGTCAGAAGGGGGCGGGTCACTTGGTTACATCACAGGGTGGCCCCACCCTTGCCTATATAACAGCTGTGAAAGCGAAAAGACGGCAGTCACAGGGAAGCCTCCCATGGAGGTGGAGTTTTTCCATTTTTAAAAAAATATTTTTTTGGTCTGTCGGCGCCGTGATTGAAGATGGATTTACATTGCGGGATGCTTTTTATTTAGTAAAGGAATTTTCAAAAACTGTCTGCTGTCGTTTTTACTTTTTTGATACTTTTTTGGTGAATGGGTAGGGGTACAATGTACCCGATACCCATTCACAGGGGGGGTGGGATCTGGGGGCCCCCTTATTAAAGGGGGTTTCCAGATTATGATAATCAGTCCCCCACAACCACCAGGCAAGGATTGTGGGAATAAGGCCCTTGTCCCCAACAACATGGGGACAAGGTGCTTTGGGGGGACCCCAAAGCACCCTCCCCATGTTGAGGGCATGTGGCCTGGTACAGTTCAGGAGGGGGGGCGCTCTCTCGTCCCCCCCCTTTTCCTGCGGCCTGCCAGGTTGCGTGCTCGGATAAGGGTCTGGTATGGATTTTGGGGGGACCCCCACGTCATTTTTTTTTAACTTTTTGGCGCGGGGTTCCCCTTAAAATCCATACCAGACCTGAAGGGCCTGGTATGGATTTTGGGGGGATCCCCACACCATTTTTTTTTTAATTTTGGCGTGTAGTTCCTCTTAATATCTATACTAAACCCGAAGGGCCTGATATGGACTGGGGGTGGGGGGGACCCACGCCGTTTTTTTCAATGATTTTTTATGTATATTGCTGGGATCCGGCAATACATTACAGCTGTGAGCAATTTTAAATGATGTTTTTTCCTTTAGAAATGTAATTTTGCTGCAGTACTGTTATAAACATGGGAAGGCAGACTAAGGGGCCCCAAGGCACGATATTTAAAGGAATATTTCATTTTTATTGTTTCACTTTAAGCATTATCAAAATCACTGCTCCTGAAAAAAAACATCAATTTTTAAAACTTTTTTGCATTGATACATGTCCCCTGGGGCAGGACCCGGGTCCCCATAAACTTTTTATGGCAATAACTTGCATATAAGCCTTTAAAATTAGCACTTTTGGTTTTTCATGTTTGTGTCCCATAGACTTTAACGGTGTTCGCACAAGTTTTTTTGTCTGTTCGCATGTTCTGGTGTGAACCGAACAGGGGGGTGTTCGACTCATCCCTACTAGACACAGAGTTGGGGTGGGGGGGTCAGATGAGGAGGTAAACATTTTACAGTATGTGTGGAAATGATTGGACAGCTTGACAGCCACTCAAATCAATTCCACATGAAAGCTGACAAGAAAATGTTAACAAATTCCCAAGTGCGATAGTGGTCGGTAGTCTGTTTACATGTCAATGCTGCCTTATGTTGGTGTAAGAGAAAGGGTTAAAACAATTATTCATTGACCTCTGTAGCTGAGGGCATTATGGAGCAATTGATTATTGAATGTAGTCGTTATTCAGGGCTTAGCACTCTGCTCTCCCCTCTTTCTCTGTACCCGATCTGTGCTTACATTAAAGATTAGAAGTCTGACAGGCTGCCAAGTAACTCCTGGAAGGTGGATCAGAATGAAAGTACTTCTGCTGGAAACTTTGAGGATAATATACTCCACAGTGTCTGCACTCTGCACCTACAGAGGTGGCTAAGAACTTATCTGAACATTCCGAGCCCATTCACAAGAATTCGGTGGATATGGGCCACCTGACATACTGTTCAATATTGAAAAAATATGAATGTAACTTTGTGAAAGAGGCAATGAAGGCACAGTGAGATATATTGTAAATACAAATGTTTACAGTAATAATATTCTGAAATGAAAGTTTATCAGGAATTGCATTCAACAGATATGCTATATGGCCAAATATTTGTAGTCAGCTGACCTTTACACCTATATAATTCAAAAATATGAATTAAAATATTATTATGGAGGGCCCCCCCCACCTTTGTGCCTATAACTTTTTCCACATTCTTGGGAAGGCTGTTCACAAGATTTGGAATGTATCTGTGGGAATTTGTGCCCTTTCAACCAAAGGAACCTCAGTGAGGTCAGATGCTGATGTTGGATGAGAAGACCTGACTCCTAATCAGTTTATGGTCAGGTCAGGACTGTGTTTTTGACATTTGAGTTTCTCCACTCCAAACTTATCAAACCATGTCTTTATAGAGCTGGATTTGTGCTCAGGGGGACAGTCATGCTGGAACAGGAAAGGTTGAAAGAAAACAATTGCTCACATATAGTGTAGAGCAGGGGTGCAGTATCAGCAGTATGGTTGACTTCAAAGGGCCGGTTGTATCTGGGGTGCACTACATACAGAGTGCAGGATTCAGGAGTGAGTTACATAGAGAATGCAGAGATCAGAATTACACTACATACAGAGTGTAGAGTTCATGAGTGCACTATATACAGAGTGCAGGGTTTAGAGGTACGTTACATACAGATTGTGGAGCTCAGGAGTGCGTTAGACAGAGAGTGCAGAGTTAAAGGTGACACTACATACAGAGTGTAGAGTACATAGCTTTCTCGCATCTTTTTCTCCTAACTGGTCCAGCTCTAGTACCTTCGTGTGTAGGTGGCTCTGCCTCACCTTGCAGGTTGATCACTCTCTCTCTCAGATTCAGGAGATCTGTCCCTACCATGCCCCACTGTGAGAGCATGCAGGGATCTGTTAGTTCTAGGAGCTGCTGAGGGAAAAGCCGTCTCTTGTAAGCATAGAAGGCTTCTGTTTTTACAAGTGACAGTGGGGAGCGGGAGTCGAGGGTGAGCGCAAGATGATGCGGAATGGAGTTCCATCACATTCTGACTGCAAAACTGGGTGCAAAGGCCACATGACAAGGCCTGGCAGGCTGGATTTGGCCCACAGGCCTTGTGTTTGATGTCTGTGCTGTAGAGGGATGAATGACAACAGAGGGGTGGATGAAGCTGTTTCTAGTCCTGTTGGTACTTGTACTGGGTTGAACTTGTACTGACTGGTGATCTTGAAGCTTTCTTTCCTATCACACTTCAATCAGTGTGTGAGAGCAAAGTGGGAGCAAGCTCCTAACTGCAGGTCTTGGTTACATTGTGTAATGCTTTGACTGGTCACAATTTTTTTTTTATGCCCAATGGACAGTGCAGTTACAGTACTTACTTGTGCATGCTAGGAGGCATGTAAGATCAAGAAAAAAATTAAGCTCCAGAATAGCCTCCCTCTCTGTAACATCCACCTTCCATTCACTTATTGTATATACACTAGGCAGACAGAAGGCAGTTAATATACACAAATAATAATGTCATTCATAATGATGATGGTAATGATGATGATTGTAGCAATATGACTGAACTTGTTTAATCTGGTCTACAGCATTATACATTGAATCAATGTGTTACATTTACAACATTCTTTTCCCCAACATCGTTCCCCTTGTGTTCAGCTCAGGTTTTAAAAGCAAAATGTAGAATTTTGGAAAAAACAAACACAATAATATTCCAGCACTGGAGGTCAGTATGGCGAATATCTCCACAGCCACCATGTATTTCCCTCTGGTGCTCAGATAGGCCGGGATCATGGCAACCCAGACACTACAGAACACCAGCATGCTGAAGGTGATGTACTTGGCCTCATTAAAACTGTCCGGTAATGTCCTCACCATGAAAGCCAGAACAAAACTCAGAGCTGCCAAAAACCCCATATAACCCAACATAGAGTAGAACCCAATACCTGACCCTTCATTGCACTGAATGATGATCTTCCCAGGAGAAGAGTCCATGTCATACTCCTGAAATGGTGGAGAGATGGACAACCAGAGCATGCAATTCATAACCTGAATGGATGAGCAGAATAACAGGACTGTATTGGGAAGTTTGACTCCCACCCATTTTCTACAAGAGCATCCAGGTTTGGTGGCTTTAAAAGCAATGAAGACCATGATGGTTTTGGCTAGGATAGAAGATGCTGAGATGGTGAAGGGAATTCCAAAAGTGACTTGTTGCAGCATACAGGTTATATCCACAGGATGGCCAAGGAACAGAAACACAGACAGGAAACTCAATATGAGGGAAAAGAGCAGAATGAAGCTGAGGTTCCGGTTATTGGCTCTGACTATGGGAGTGCTCCGAAACCAAAAAAATAGTCCAAGTATAAGGAGTGATGTTGTAGCAAATATGACTGAAGTTACAGAAAAAAAAAAAACTAGAACATCCTCCTCATATGATAAATACTCATTGACTTTGCCAATACACATATTTTTAGCTTTGTTAGGCCATTCATTTTCAGGACACTTCTTGCAGTTTTTACTGTCTGTAAAGTAAAAAATAAGTGAAAATTACATTAGGCATGGTATACCAAGAATATATTTTGACAGTATTGACTTTTTCAGTAATTTCCTTAATATACCTTAAAGTTTTTTTGAGATAAGATGAATATTAAATATGAAAAAAAAGCTGTGCAAAACAAAAATAAAATGTTGGAACAATATATATGGTGAATATCTCAAGAAAGCTTTAGTCATGAATAAAGTGTGATGATGACCTACTAAAAATATAAGAACCTCCAGCTTCAGTGATGGCCATGACATGTCTATCTTTAACCTCAACATGTATGTAACAATGAAATTCCCTTATTTTACCATTTTTGGTCTCTTCAGTTAAATAATTTTCCAGACAATTTCTTTTAGATAAGTGCAAAATTATTGGAGGCTTTCTCAGACAGACAGTAGGAGGAAGCTGTTTCTCATTGCTTGCTTGAGAAAGCCTCCAACACTCCCAGAATGGTCTGAGGTAGAAGGGAAATGCAGCAATATTTCCCCCCAAAAAAACAGCAGAAAGGCAGCATCGGTAATCATTCATTTCATACAACGTAGGGATATGTTCGGCTAGCAAAGCGGAAAGTGGTTACAGATCACTTTAAAGGACTTTAAAAAAAATATTTTCTAATTCAACTTTCAATATTAGTCTATTTTAAAGAAACATAAAGCTTACCAGAATAGTTTGATATTTCTCCTTCTGAACATGGAGCACAATTATAACAACATGGGTGATATCCTTCTCTTATGGATTTTCTGAACCCTGGAAGACATTCCTCGGAACACCGACCCCTTGGGACCTAAGATAATATAGAACAATAAGAACTAATCAAGAGCAGAAGTACAGATATAATAGTGTAACTAAGTGAAACTTCTGGTATTTACAATGATGTAGCATGCATACCTTGGTGAAAACACATGAACCATTCCAGAAGGTGGCCCTTCATTAGTCTGAATACCACAGCATGTGCTCTGAACCAGAAGACAGAAAAAGACATCTAGGAGTACTAGCAGAACCCTTTCATTAGAAAGGTTAAAGCAACAAAACTATCTGTACGAGTATAAATGCTGTCTTAAAAACCAAAAAAGAAAATCTCCTATAATACAAAGAGAAGAAAACAAATAGCCATGTAATGATAGTAACCACATACAATCCAGCACTAGAAAGGTTAAGAGTTATAATTTTTAAACTGAAACCCATTATAACAGAGGACACAATCCTGAAAAGGATAGTCCAACCACCCCCCAGTGCTGACCTTCAGGTAACCACTCAAAGGGGCTGCTATCATTTGGGAACAGCCCATACAGATGTAGGGGGCCTGGGTCTCCAGAGGGGCCCTGACCCCAAGTTGGTACCTCCCCTTTATTTCACATTGATAAATAACTAGTCACAACTTTAGCTAGTGCTATCCGCTCCACTGACTTCTGAGTCCCAGCCTCCTGCTGGCTGCTGCTGTCAAAATGATTGGTTGCTAGGACCACCTGGTGTCCTAGCAATCAATCACATGCATTCACAGGCCCCAACAGAGGAGGAGGAGGATATAACCCCCTCCTCCCTGTTCCACCTCATTCTAGTGCTTCGTCACCCAGCTTCTGCCTTCTGTCCTGTTGCTGGGAATGGAACTGGGACTCTGGTGAGAGGGACCCTCTGAGCATTGACCTAGTGCAGGAGATTGATGGGGCCTCTGAAGAGCAATGCCCAGTGGAGAGGAGAGGCAGGCACTGCTGAAGTAGGAATAGCTGTGAAGGCTGAGCAGGGCTTTGAGGTGTGCTGTAACTGTCTATTTGTTGGATTGGGCTGTTACTGTCTTTTTGTTAGATTGGGCTGTGACTCTCTCTTTGTTGGATTGGTCAGTGACTGTCTCTTTGTTGGACTGGGTAGTGACTGTCTTTGTTGGATTGGGTTTTGGCTATTTGTTGTATTGTTCTGTGACTGTCTCTTTTCTAGACTGGGCTGTCTTTTTGCTGGATTGGCCTATCTCTTTGCTGGATGGGGCTGTATCTTTGCTGAGTATATGGGGCTGTTGCTTTGCTTAATATATGGGGGTGTCTCTTTGCTGTATTGGGTCATCACTTTGCTGGATTGGGATGTCACTTTGCTAGATCAGGATGTCTCTTTGCTGAAATTATAGGGATGTCTCTTTGCTGGATTGGGATGTCTCTGTGCTAAATAAAAGGGGCTGTCTCTTTGCTGGATTGGGGTGTCTCTTTGCTGGATTGGGCAATCTCTTTGCTGAATATATGGGGCTGTCTCTTGGTTGACTATATGGGACTGTCTCTTTGCTGAATTGGACTGTCTCTTTGAAAAGGTAGTGCAGTTAATGTTAGTATAAGGTCCTGCTCAAAAGAGCACCTTACACTAATCACCTTGTTGTGCTGGCAGGCTTCATATAGTTTGGAAAAAATATAATTTCTTACTGTTAAATAGGGATGGGCTACATGAGTTCGACTTGAACATTGGCTGTTCGCCCGTTCACCAAAATTGCAGTTTTTTCGGGAGAAGTGATTTTAATATTGCTTAAAGTGAAACAATAAAAGTGAAATATTACTTTAAATTTCGTACCTGGGGGTGTCTATAGTATGCCTGTAAAGTAGCGCATGTTTCCTGTGTTTATAACAGTCCGAGAGCAAAATGACATTTCTAAAGAAAAAAAAGTCATTTAAAAGTGCTAGTGCTAGTGCCGGCTATTAATGAATTGTCGGTCCCGACAATACACATAAGTCATTGAAAGTCATTGAAAAATAAAAATGCGTCGGGGTCCCTCAAAATTCCATTACCAGGCCCTTTAGGTCTGGTATGAATTTTAAGGGGAACTCCGCGCCAAAATGTAAAAAAAAATGGCGTGGGGTTCCCCCAAAAATCCACACCAGACCCTTAACCAAGCACGCAACCTGGCAGGCCGCTGGAAAAGAGGGGGGGACGAGAGAGCACCCCCCCTCCTGAACTGTACCAGGCCACATGCCCTCAACATAGGGAGGATGTCCACCGGAGGCACCCAGCCAATGACGCGGCACCAGCTTGACAGCTCTTATGTAGCTGAGGGCGGGGCCACCTGTCACATAACCCTGTCCCCCACTGACAGGGGGAAACGTCGGGGTTTCCCAGTGACGTGACGGGTGACCCTGCCCTCTCTGATGCAACGCAGGATTCCCGTTGCATCAGAGGGGGGCGGGGTCACCCGTACACAACTAAATTGAATTAATCTTTATAGACACTTTAAATGCATAAGGAAGGAAGAAGGAAAGAAGAGGATCACTGTGCACTGCTGGGACATCAATTTTCACAACCAAACTATTCTATGGTATACATGGAAGTTTTGGTTCCTAAAGGGACTTTTTAAAATACTTGAGAAAGGAAAACCTTTTGAACTGTGAATAATAATTCTGTTTGGCAAAATGTAATGGTCTGAATGTGGACCATGGTATTTTAAACCACTATCGCAGTTTTATGACCATTCTCACTTTTGTGACTTTTTCACTGCTCCACTGTACTGCTTGGATCTTAGAAGAAGGGAGAATTACCCCAATAGATTGTCCTGAAAATGTGACTGTTGCGCAAATAAAAAAGTACTCAACTGTATGGTTGCAAGTGCACTCATATGGCTACAATGAGCCCAAGCTTCTCTCCCCATAAAACACTTTTCAAGCTCTTAGAAAATATGGAGACGTAACTCACATTGTGTGGCTCCACAACCAATTGAATATAATGGAGAAAACGGAGGAAAAAAAACTGGACTTTAAAGGTGGCCACTGATATTCCAAGTAGAAAGAAATGCTCAACAGTATATAGATATAAGGCCTTTTTCACACAGGCGGCTGTTCTGCTGCAGTTAAAAGCATGTTTTGTTATTTTGAAATTCCAAGACTCCAGGCACAGCGATTACTTGCAGTTGTACATTGCGATTAGCTGTGTTTATGTGCGTTTACATGCGGCTGTGTTGGAACATTCTTGTCATTTCTTATGTGCTTCCTGTTTTTTCCTTTCCTTGTTGCTGCTGCTATCCGCAGGAGAAATAGTACACTGCGATTACCTGCAGTTATGTGCAGATAGCTGCAAAAAATCGGTCCTGGACGCAGTCAAATTTCTTTTTTCTAACCGCACAAAACCCCATGTAACGAAACCGTTGCTAAATGCAGTGTGTGTGAATGGGACCATAGGAAAGCATTGTGTGAGTTTAGCTGCGGTAGATAACTTGATCAATCCGCAGCTAAAAGCTGAATTATATCCGCCCCTGTGAAAGGGGTCTAGCAATTCACATTTTATTGGGACAAATATAAAAACTGTAAACATCATGTGCTGTATGCTAATAGAAGTCATATCTCTCCCATATACGCTAAGGAATAGCACAAAATAGTTTATATAGGATAACCTATGCAAATTGGACCACAAAAAAAACATAGATGTATCTGTTTGGTGGTCTTCCATATATGGGGGCCACATGCAGGGTAACTGTATCAACACCAATGGATCGCTATGCGTTTCACCAACAGCTTCTTTAAGGGATCCTATTGGCATATCATATCATAACTTGTATTCAATTACACATATTTTTATACATATATGATATCTTAAATAAACATACATTTAATGCTGAGCACTATATAAATCTAGCATTTGTGTCTGAGTTCATATAGTACATACCAAAGTCAGAACAGAGGGCATGGAGTGCCTATTCCATATCATGGGAGGGAATTAAGAGAGACGTGCAGCAAGCTGAAAATGGGGGCGTACTGGGATACAGCCAAACAACAAGAGCCCAGCCAGGGCAAGACCTATATGAATGAATTGAGATAAATAATGTATTCGTGAATCCAATTTTCTTGACCCTCAAGGGAAAGATATGTATTCCTGTAAGAGGTACAAGGATCGCTGCAGCTACTCATATGTAGACTTACTTATAGCACACGTTCACATATCATAGTTAAGATGCCATTAAGAAGCAGGGACTCACTTGAAACTATAGGTCCTGGGACGCATGCGCGGAGTCTAGCGAGGCGGACATGCATTGCTAGAGCTCCGCACTGCTGAGGCGAGAAGAAACAGATAAAGCGGAGACTGCAGGCTCAAAAGGTACCCAGATGAACCTCTTTGCCCCAGGGAACAAACTGTGAAAGTTTGGGCAGAAAAAATGGTACTGGGAGGAAGCCGTGGCAAAACTAAAAATCACCTCACAAAGAACTCACAGGCACACACCGTGACTAAAGCAGCGCCAGTCACCTCACCATATACAGCTTCAGTGCGCTCTCACAGACAGAAAATGTCACAGCAAGACTCTCCATTTGAGTCAGAAAATGAACAAATTCTCTCACAGAACTCACCACAAACCTCCTCAGCATCCCCAGCATTACTGTTACAATTTGAAAGAATGCTCCATAAGGCTTTAAAACAAACTTCAGAGCAAATAACAAACAGTCTAACAAAAGAAATAAGAGAGCTGGGAAACCACACCGCAGCCTTAGAAATAAAAATGGATGAAATTGAAAATACTACTCAAGATAATATAACAGAAATGGAAAACCTAAAAGAAGAGAATTTAATACTTCAAACTAAGCTTGAAGATTATGAAAATAGAGCCAGATGTTCCAAACTGCGCATAAGGGGAATCCCTGAAACAGTGACAGACTTGCTATCTACAATTACGGCTCTATTACAAGAACTGCAGCCAGATATCCCAATTGAACGTTTAGAACTGGACAGAGTTCACACAGCCCTTACAGGCAAAAAAACGGATGGACCCCCTTGTGATATAATTATAAAATTTCATTACTACAGGACAAAAGAACAAATATTGGCAGCCGCAAGAGTAAAAAAGGAACTGAATTTTCAAGGTCACAAATATCAAATTTTTGCTGATTTATTCCAACTTACTATCGCAAAACAACGCTCCATGAAACCCCAATTAATGGAACTGCAACGTCACAATATTATGTATCAATGGGGATCCCCCTTTTCTGTCAGATTTACTTACCAAGGTACAACCTACAGGAGTAGATCTGCAGATGAACTACAACAGACCCTTTTAAAATTGAATCTGACAGAACTCACAAGCAGCAATTCCTCTTCATGCAGAAGAATGGCATCATCCTCATCTTCAAACAACACTCAGAAAATCTCAGAACAAAATGGAATTCATCATTCTCACAAAAGAAGCCGTTATGTAACCGCTTCCATGGACCAAGAAGATTCCATGGACTGACAACTTAATTCCTAGTATCTCTTCAACATTCTCACTTAGAGACTATGGAGACTTAGAGATTTGAAAATATAACTGAGTGTAACCTTATCTTGATATTCACATACTATGTGAGATCAAATTACATTCAAGTTATATTTCTTATTATTACTGGTTTCAATAGCTTCAAAATCTAAAAATGTAATAAGGAACTCTTTACTCAGTTGTCCAATTTAGACAATAATAACAGATAAATTATTTTTAGTTGCAAACGTGCAAAAACTGATACTGAAGTAATAGGAGCTTTTGCTTTTCTTTTCACAATATAAGTATATTATTACCTAAATACTTCCTCTACTTTTGATTTCTGTTGATCTAATCAGTATCAATACAATTTTAAATTTATGAATTATCATATTTATGCAAATACATATGATTGAAATATGTAATAGTTTATTCTAATAGGTTTAAATTCCCGAAAATTTTAAAATTAATCATTATCCATACTAAAGTTATGAATGGTACTTTCTTGACTGAATTATTTAACATAAGGTGATATTAACTATATACAATTACCTTAGAACAACTAATTCTACAAATATTAAATATCCTGCACTCTAATTATTGAGGCATCCTTATGATGCCTTTTATTATAGCACTTCTCTCCTGTAAGCGGAAGATCCGTGTACCCCCATTAGCCTTCCTCATTCCCCCACCCATAATATGTGGGAGTCTGATGAAGGCACCTTTTCCCCTGATAGAGATATTTATTCTCTCTCACGGGCAACTTGCGATTACTTACACATAATACGTCATACAATGTACCAACTAATCTTATATGTTTTCTATTTATTCTTCACTCCAGACTCCACTGGATTCTTTCCTACCTTTTCATTTCTTCAGTCCACACAGGTTGATCCACGCAGTCAGCATGGCTTAATAAAAAGTAAGTCAAAACTATTTGATCTGTTACCATGGCACCATTGAATATCCTGTCCCTGAATGTTCAGGGCATAAATGTTCCTCAGAAAAGGACCAAAGCATTCCGTACTTTCCATAACAAGAAGGCCCACGTTGTGTGCCCACAAGAAACACATTTCACCAATAATTCCACACCTAAATATATGTCCCCTTTTTACCCACAATTTTTCACAGCTTCAGCCAGTACCAAACAAAGGGGAACCCTAATTGCATTTCACTGGTCCACACCATTCACATTATCATCAGAAATTAAAGACCCAGAAGGTCGATACCTGATACTCATGGGTTATATAATGGATGCAGCAGTCACAGTGATTTCCTACTACGCTCCTAATAAACAACCTACACCTTTCCTCTCACATATATTACAAGTGATTAATACGCACAAAATGGGAACAGTGATTATGTGCGGGGATTCAAACCAGGTCTTCCTCCCATTTTTCGATAAATCACCTTTTACTCCATCCAGAACGACCTCTAAATTCCATTTTTTCCCAACTTCTTTCCAGATACAATCTGGTCGATTCTTGGAGAGAAAGTAATCCAATAAAAAAGCAATTCACTTATTTTTCACATCCTCATCAATCCTTTACCAGAATAGATCATATTTTTCTAACAATAGGAATGATACCAGAGATTATTGCGTCAGATATAATTCTGATTCCTTGGTCAGACCATAACGCGGTATACACAACCATAGCCTCAACAATACCAAAAGCACATGACCCAACTTGGTACCTACCGGACATAATGCTCAAACACCCATCACATCGCATGACTATTGAACAAGCTTTAAAGGAATACATATCAATCAACAATAATCCAGACATTTCCCCGATAACATTATGGGAAGCTCACAAACCTGTTTTGCGTGGTTCTCTACAAAGACAAATGGCATTGTTTAAAAGAGAACGCAAACTTCTTGCAAAGAAACTAGAACTAAATTTTAACGCAGCCTCTGTATCATTCCAAGATAATCCATCTCAGAGTACAAAATCTCATTTGGAAAAAACTAGATTGGAATACGATCTATTTCTCACAGAATCAGTAGATAAATTCCTCAAACGCTCTAGGCACAATTTCTACATGAATACAAACAAACCAGGCACATATTTGGCACGGGCATTAAACTCTACTACGGTAATAAATCTTTCAAACCTATACGTTTGAAATTATCAAAAGATGTTTATACTAGCAATCCAGTCAAAATAGTTCACAAATTTCATTCACATCTTGTAGACTTATATAAGTCAAATAAAGAATTTAACCCTACAGAAGCTGAATCTTTCTTCTCAAAAATTACCTTACCTGAGTTGTCCCAGAACCAAAAAAACAGTCTTGAAGAACCTATAACTATAGAGGAAGTTGCTAATGCCATTAAAGATCAAAAGACCTGGCCCAGACGGATATTCGGCCCTATATTACAAAACATTTTCAGAGATTCTTTCCCCTATTCTAGCTGAAACTTTCAACAAACTTTTAGAAGGACATTCCTTTCGGCAGGAAACACTAATGGCAATTGTATGTATGATCCCAAAACCCCTTTCTGACGATACTTCCTGCATAAATTATCAGCCTATTTCTCTATTAAATCTTGATATCAAATTATTAGCAAAACACCTTAATAATATCATAGGTAAACTAATACATAGAGATCAAGTAGGCTTTATGTCAAATAGACAGGCAGGCAATAATATACGCAGGGCAGTGCTATTGGCACATATTGCTCAAAAATGAAAAATCCCTTCATGTTTTTTATCTCTCAATATTAAGAGGGCATTCAATACAGTATCCTGGCAATATATGCACTATTCCTTACAAAAAATGGGGTATTGGATCACAGCATTGAATAATAAACCCAAAGCCTACATAAAATATGCTGGATACAAATCTGATGCTTTTAATATCGAAAGAGGTACCCGGCAAGGTTGTCCATTATCTCCCCTCTTATTTTCCCTTTTACTCGAACCCATCGCCCAATATGTTAGAATAAACCATACTATAACTGGCATTGAAGTAAGAGGTATTACACACAAAATATGTATATTTGCAGATGACATACTGCTTTTCTTATCATCACCACAGGTCTCATGTCCCAATCTAATGCCTGTCCTTGATGGATTTGTAGCCTTCTCTGGCCTTATGATAAACCCTAAGAAATGCCAAGTGCTCAACATTTCACTATCAAACCTGGAACTAATTCCGGCGAAGGTTGCACTCCCGTTTACCTGGGCAGAGAAATCAATCCCATACCTTGGAATTCAATTAACAGCATCTCATTCAGACTTATTTTCAACCAATTATCCTCCTTTACTAAGGCAGATCACAAACTTATTAAAGCAATGGTCGCAACTTCCTCTATCCTGGATAGGAAAGATTAAAATGACTATTCTACCTAAACTACTATACCTATTCAGAGTTCTTCCTATTCCAGTTCCTCCCTATTTTTTGAGACTAGTGCAAAAAAGAACAACTTCATTTATATGGGGCTCTTCCAAACCATGTATACCAATACACACATTACATCTTCCCAAAATTAAAGGAGGCCTGGGATATCCTAACTTTACTAACTATTACAGAGCAGCTCACTTGGCCAGTCTTTCCAAGTATCACGTAAAACAGGAAATCCCATTTTGGGTATTTATAGAGGCTTCAGAATGTGATCCTCTATCTATATCAAACTTGTTATGGCTTGAACCCAAAGACCGTTCTAAAATACATAATCCCATAACTAAACCCTTTTTATTTCTCTGGGATAAACTAAAAATTAAATATCAATTACAATCTCCACACAATCCCCTCCTATCTTTTATCAGAAATCCGGCCTTCTACCCAGCATGGATCTATCCAAAATCATTTAAAGCTTGGACAACTTCAGGTGTTCTGAAACTACACAATTTTGTTACATCTACATCATTCCTTCCATTTCCAACGCTTAGAGAAAACTATGATCTACCAAACTCTGAAATATTTAGATACCTCCAAATTAAAAACTTCTTTACACCATTCCTAAATGTGGATATACCCTTGTCCCAATTATCCATTTTTGAATCAACCTGTGAAAAAGACCCATTTGCTAAAGGAATAATTTCATCTATTTATAATTAATTTTTTGGAGTCACAAATTTCAACAAACCAACTTACATTCAGAAATGGGAGGAGGATCTGGGGCGAACTTTAGAGGACACAGAATGGTCAAGTATATGGCTCACATCTAAATCTTCCTCGCCCAATGGTTTGGCATTGAAAGCAAATTATAAAGTTCTTACCTGATGGTATCTTGTACCTGCCAGAGTGGCTAAATATTCACCTAATACCTCAGCTCTTTGTTTTCGAGGGTGTCCAGACATAGGCACACATTTACATATATGGTGGACGTGCCCATTAATCCAAATTTTCTGGAAGGAAGTTTTCGTGATTGCGTCTAAAATATTCAAAAGGAAAATACAACCTGACCCATTCATAGCTTTGCTTAACTTGAAATCGGAATGGTTAACATTTTCTCAATACAAACTTATGATCCAACTATTAACGGCAGCGAAGCAAACAGTGGCCAAGGCATGGAGATCCCCTACGTTGGTTCTGGCAGAAACAATTCAAAGAATGAATAACACAATGTCTCATGCCAAGATGGCAGCTATCGATCATAACCAAATCCCAAAATTTGAAAAATTTGGGCATCCTTGGATAAAACAACAATTTCTGTCAAATTTCAATGATTCGGTCCTTTTGCCATGGTAGCAGATTAAGTAACTTATAGAAACATCCATTTCAATGCTTCAGGAAGAAGCCAATGGACGATAAAATGACGGGTGGGTCAACCTTTTGGACTATATCTTTATCTTTCTATCCTTTTTCTTCTTTTTCTTTCCTTTCCTCCACCTCATGATCAAAGCTCTTTATCAGAATACATCTGATCTGTACACATATTACCAACAGTTAATATCTATAGGTGATATAGATTTCTTAAATAACTCTAAAAGAAATTGATGTATTACTTTCCACCTTTATTTTAGGTTTTGTGTACCTAATTTTTATTATTTGATCATTTTAAGTTAAATACTTATACAAATTCTAATGTATAACAATGAGCTTACTTTATAGATCCTTGTACAGTATCATGTATCTTTATATTATTGTATGTTCAATAAACTTTTTTGGACAAGGAAACTATAGGTCCTGCAGAATAATCCCAATGGTTGTGGTATAGAGAGCAGGTACGTATGCGTCCAATTGGCAAAACAGATAATTCAGGGGTAAGCCGATGCCTTAAAAAAGAAGGGGTATTTTGTATAAGTATACTATCCCCATACTGAGAGGTAAAGTCAAAAGGAAATGAAAAAGGCAAAGGAAAGCAATAAGAAGTGTAAAAATGCAATCAGGGCAGCTAAAAAAAGTTTACGAGAGACACACAAGCAGAGTAAAAAAAAAAAGAGACATTTTTTAAATATATTAACAGTAAAAATGCAAAATCAGAGCACATTGCACACATAAAAGATGAGGCTGGGAGGATGTTTACAGATGACACAAAGAAGGCAACTGTACTAAATGCCTTCTTCTACTCAGTTTTTATGCAGGAAAAGGAGGGGTTTACTGACTGTGATTGTACTGTTAGTGACATATCACAGAACATACCCTCATGGCTAACAGAGGCCGGAGTCAAATGCCAGAGGACTAAATTCCCCCTTCAAGCGTAATCTCCTATAGAAAGAAGCGCTAACCCACCACACAGACATACTTTGTGTGCAAGAAATGCACTTCGCCAAAGACAAATCCCCTACCTGCTCACACAAACGCTACCCGCACAGTTTTTTTGCCAATGCCCTTCAAAAAAAGAGAGGAGTAATGATCGCGATCAGCTCTTCTGTCTCCTTCCAATTACATCACTGTGAGGCTGACGAGGACGGTAGGTACTTGATTCTCTCCGCAACGATCAAGAACCAACGCCTTACCATAGTGAATCTGTATGCGCCCAACACGGGGCAAAAGAAATTTTACACAAACCTAATCTCTAAATTAGGCCCTTATAGACTCCCTGGTCATCTCCCGCCTTGACTACTGCAACTCCCTCCTCATTGGTTTACCTCTAAATAGGCTATCCCCACTTCAGTCCATCATGAACGCTGCGGCCAGGCTCATCCACCACACAAACCGCTCAGCGTCTGCTACACCCCTCTGCCAATCCCTCCATTGGCTGCCACTCAGTCACCGAATTAAATTCAAGATACTAACTATAACTTACAAAGCCATCCACAACCTGGCCCCTAGCTACATCTCTAACCTAGTCACAAAATACCAACCTAATCGTTCTCTTCGCTCCTCCCAAGACCTCCTGCTCTCAAACTCCCTTGTCACCTCATCCCATGCTCGCCTTCAGGACTTCTCCAGAGCCTCCCCCATCCTCTGGAATGCTCTTCCCCAATCCGTCCGATTTTCTCCTACCTTATCCACTTTCAGACGATCCCTGAAAACTCATCTCTTCAGAGAAGCCTATCTGGCCCCCACCTAACAACTGTACATTTATCTTCTCAATCAGCACATCACCCACAGCTATTACCTCTTGTATCTCTTAACCTTCCCTCTTAGATTGTAAGCTCTAAGTGAGCAGGGCCCTCTGATTCCTACTGTATCAAATTGTATTGTATTTGTACTGTCTACCCTCAAGTTGTAAAGCGCTACGTAAACTGTTGGCGCTATATAAATATTGTATAATAATAATAATAATATAGATCCAATCCAATAATGCTATTTGGGGATTTCAATGAAGTTATTGACAACTCCCTAGACACTTCAAACCCATCCAAAAGAAGACCATCTGCATTGTCCTCTTTATTGCAAAAGGAAGACTTATACAATCCCTGGAGATGCTTAAACGACACGGAGCGAGGCTACACTTTTTATTCCAATCCCCAGCACTCTTACTCTCAGATCGACTTGTTCCTCACAGATTAATTTCTTTTACAATCAGTCACTGAAGCGCGCATAGGCTTAATCACCTGGTCTGACCACGCGCCAATCTCAATTACGTTATCCAACGGTAACAAATACCCAAAACACACTATATGGAGACTAAACATGTCCCTGCTGACCAATCCGGCACTGGAGGCGGGAATTCGATCCGAGATTGAGAACTACTTTGCAAGCAACATGTACTGTGTTGATGACTAATCTATTATTTGGCATACGCACAAAGCTTTTCTACGAGGCCTATTTATAAAACTAGGAGCACAGGAAAAGAAAAAAACATGCTGCCATTACTGAAAAGCTACTCAAGCAAATAAGAGATCTAGAACGCATTAATAAACAATCGCAATCCACAAATTTGTCCCTTGATCTAAAAAATCTCAGAAACCAACAAGCGAGCACCTCCATAAAAGATTTGACTACTATATAAAACGCCTAAAACTCCAATACTACTCCTCGGCCAATAAATCGGAAACATTCCTGGCCAAACAAATGAAAAGACATCAAGCCAACAAAAAGATCCAATTTCTTACAAACTCCCAAGGTAAACACCTACTTAACCCCCTAGAGATAGCAAATTAATTTAGTGCATTATATGCCAAACTGTACAACCTTAAAGACTCAGATCCAGCAGCCACCCCCAGGAAAGAACATATTGACTCTTTCCTTTCATCCATCCAACTTCCTTCTATCTCTTCCTCTCAATTAGAAGCCATCTCCACACCCTTCTCCTCCACAGAAATACTTAAAGCCATAAAGCAATTACCCCTCCATAAGGCCCTGGGCCTCGATGGATTCCCCAACGAATATTATAAACAATTCTCTGACCTGATTATCCCACATCTATGTAACACTTTTAATCACTACGCCACATCAGGTGAAATTCCCAAAGAGTTCTTAGAACTCTTGATAGTCACCCTACCGAAGCTGGGCAAAGCCCCTGACATTCTGGCCAACTACCGCCCATTTTCGCTTCTAAATACAGACACCAAACTTTATGCAAAACTCCTAGCCCAGCACCTCTCTGATTTATCCCCCAAATAATACACCCATATCAGGTGGGATTTGTACCAGGCAGGCAAGCCTCAGACAGCACCAGACGCCTCATTGATTTAATACAATGGGTGGAGCACAGACAAATGCCTTCTCTCTTCTTATCTTTAGATGGAAAGAAGGAATTTGACAGGATAATTCTAAAAGCCATACTAAATCTATACTCCTCCCCAAGCGCTCAAGTCTGGACATCTGGGATAACATCAGACTCCTTTGAATTCACTAATGGCACAAGACAGGGGTACCCACTTACCCCCTTGATTTTTGCCATGGTAATGGAACCACTTGCACAACCCATCAGGTCTACATCAGCAATTTTGGGTATCAAAATAAGGCATGTAGAACAAAAATTAGGCCTTTACATGGATGATGTTATTATCACCCTAACCAATCCCACATCTTCTCTCCTGGCTGTTCAAAAAAACTTAGAATATTTCAGCTCAGTCTCCCTCTACAAAATAAACTACAGTAAATCAACTATGTTGAATCTAGGGATAGACCCTCAGACCAAACATATTATAATGAGAGACACTCCCTTCACGTGGTCTGCGAGTTCGTCACTCCCGTACCTAGGAATTCACTTGACTTTCCCGAGCAGGACACTGTTAAAAATGAACTATGATGACCTCCAAGAAAAGCTTCTGCGCATTTCCAAAGAAATGGACCACTTCACGGTCTCTTGGGCCGGTAGAATAGCCCAATCCAAAATGTATTTGCTTCCTCATATTCTATATATGTTTTGCACAATCCCTCTACCCATTCTACCCACCCAACTAAAATCTCTACAAGGGATAATCAACGCGTTTATATAGCAATACAAAAAACCCAGACTCAAGAAGGACACTCTCATTGCCCCAGTACAAAATGGAGGAATGGGAGCCCCCAACGTCCAGGCATGCTATAGGGCAGTGGTTTTGGACCAACTCAGAGAATGGTGGTCACCTGCCTCTAACAAAGCATGGATTCAAATCAAATCTATGGCTCTACATGCCAACATGAAACACACTCTAACGGCCACTTTACTCAATCTCAAGCCACAACATCATTATCTACATTCTATAACGGCAGCATAAGGGTGTGGTCAGCCTCCATACAAAGAGCCACAGGATTGCCCAGAACTATTCTTTCCAGACTTCCCATCCAAGCCATAGAACTGATATCGCCGGACCTGCCTCTCACACTCTGGACACGAAAAGGACTCACCAACCTAGGACAATTAATGTCCACGTCAGGAATACATCCATTCCTACATTTGCAACAAACATACAATATCCCTACCACAACATTCTTCTTATACCTTTAGAATTATATGAATCCTCTCCCAAATGAATATCACAGAGGAAGATGCCCCAATAGTGAATATCCTAAAATTCTATGACACCCCTGCTCCAACAATGAAAGAAATCTCATTAATCTACAAGTTACTAACTACGCCTCCCTCGGATCAATCCTCATCAATCGCTTTCTGGTCCTCTTTTACAGCCTCTCCACCCCCCACCATCAGCGTGGCACCAGGCCTTGACCCTGCCTCTTGGGGTATCCCATTGCATCACCCATTGGGAATCCACACAAAAAGTGTTCCACAAGTGGTATTTCCCCCCGGCCAGGCTAGCTACTATTTACCCCTTTAACATCACCTCAATTTTGGAGGAATTGCAATGGACTGGGAACCTTACAATACATATGGTGGGACTGCCCTATCATTAAAAAATATTGGCAGGAAGTTGCTACCTTCATCTTCTCTGTCTGTAATGTCTCCTCACCATTACCCATTGGACCTTCTTCTGGGTCTGACAATACTCAAATGGCCAAGTCAACTCAGAGTACTGACAACTCATATTCTAATAGCCGCTTGTCTGGCACTAGCGAAAAAATGGAAACTTCCACGTCCACCTACGACGTTGGATCTTATTACCCTGCTGAACACTCACTTTCAACTGGAGTTCTCTTTCGCTAAAGCAAACCTGACTACCAGTTCTTTCTACCAAAACTGGGAACCATGGATCGTTGATCATCGAAGTACAGCACAATAAGATGCATTCTTCCAATGGAGCTGAACCCATTACCTTCCCGATTCTCAAACCAAGAAACTGAAACATCATCCTGAGACAAATAGATACCCATACCCATACCCATGGGGTACATCTATGTACCCCATGATACTAACATTGTTACACTATCATTACCCTTACAACTAACCAATGTCATGTGAGGAAATATCACCGCATACTATACATTTAATAAGCATGATTACAAGTTTCTTTTTAGTTCTGTGATATACTTTAAACATTTTTTTTTTTTGTATACAAAATACTAATGCAGGCTCACAATTGTTATCCAGACTGCCTCCCTCCCCAAGGTACAGCAAGCTCCCGCAATGGGGTGCCCGGGCGTGGAGGCAGTACCGACTCTGGTACCAATATCACACTTATTAAGTTTCAACACAACACCTTTTATATCAATGTAACCTTTGATGTAAGTATTTATCGTACGCTATAGTGATCAGTAAGAAATGTTGCCAATTTCTTGTCTTTCTCACCCTTCTGTATTGATACTTTGTGAAAATCTCAATAAAAAACTATGGTATAAAAAAATCAATGAAAAAATCTGTGTGGGTCCCCCCCAGTCCATACCAGGACCTTCATATCTGGTATGGAGGTATGGATATTAAGAGGAACTCCCCCAAAGCACCTTGTCCCCATGTTGATGGGGACAAGGGCATCATCCCCACAACCCTGGCCATCGGTTGTGGGAGTCTGCGGGTGGGGGGCTTATCAGAATCTGGAAGCCCCATTTAACAAGGGGGGCCCCCTGATCCTGCTCCCCTATGTGAATGGGTAGGGGTACATTGTACCCCTACCCATTCACCAAAAAGTGTCAAAAAGTAAAAACCACAATACACAGTTTTTGGCAAGTCCTCTATTAAAAGAAAAAAAATGTCCCGCGATGTCCATCCATTGTCTATAGTTGATTTACTGTGGTTTAAAAAAATGAAAATACTCTGCCTCCATGAGAGGCGTCCCACCAACTGCTGTCTTTTTGCTGTGACAGCTCTTATATAGGCAAGGACTGGGCCACTCGCTGACATAACCGCATGACCCCGCCCCTTCTGATGGCACATGACATCAATAGGGACGGGGCCACTCAGTTACGTCACTGGGTGGCCCCGCCCTTGCCTATATAACAGCTGTCACAGCCAAGAGACAGCAGTTGGCGGGATGCCTCCCATCTGTTTTTTTTTTTTCTATTTTTTGGGTCCTATGGTGACGTGAATAAAGATGGATTGCAGGACACTTTTTTTTTCTTCTTTTTTTAATAAAGGAATTGTCAAAAACTGTGTATTGTGGTTTTTACTTTTTGACACTTATTTTGGTGAATGGGTAGGGGTACAATATGCCCTATACCCATTCACATAGGGGGGTGCGGGATCTGGGGGTCCCCTTGTTTAAGGGGCTTCCAGATTCTGATAAGCCCCCCTGCCCCCAGACTCCCACAACCAATACCCTGGGTTGTGGAGACCAGGTCCTTGTCCCCATCAACAGTGGGACACAGTGGCTCTGTGTCAGCCCAGCTCCAAACGGCATATAAAATCGGGTAACAGCCCAGCCAACTGGCACAATCGAAGCGGACCGACCCTCCCGCACTATGGATTGGTATCTAACCAGCTCCCACTCTAGCTCTGTCTCCCTCATGTTCCACAATGCAGAGCCTCCTCACAGAGGAAGACAAGATGGCCATGACACCCGCTCCTGAGCCAGAGAACATTGACATGTTCCAGACTCCACCCGCGGACACTTATGAAAAAATCGCCCAGGCAGTGGCGGCTCTAATCCTCCCCACCATCACCACAGCAGTGGACACTGCTGTGTCTGTAGGGATTAACTCCGCAAGGAACTGGGAGAACAGGCTCGCAGACTGACAGACACTGAATGTCGTAGCTCAGCGCTGGAAGATGAAGTGCACCAGAACAACGGTACCCTTCAACAACACTCACAAATCCACACCATCATCCAAAAGAAACTGGAAGATTTAGAAAATAGATCCCGCAGGAACAATCTACGGATCATTGGATTGCCAGAAACTTATCAAGCAAGCACACTGCTTCACATCTGTGTATCTCATATACCTGAGGCACTGGGGCTTCCTGATCAATGTGGGGCTGAATGAGCACATAGAATGGGCGCACCAACCACCAACTGTAAGTCACCCAGACCAGTTATAGTTAAATACCTAAACTATGCTGACAGGCTGGCTATCCTTCAAACATTCCGCAAGATGCTCTCAATCAAATTGGACGGACATAGCCTTCTGATCTTTGCCGACTACTCAGCTGAAGTCTCCCGGAGGAGGAAAGAATTTCAACCCTGAACTTTTTAAACCGGTCACGCTATGGCTACAAGCTCCAAATGGTGACCAACTCACTTTCTACTCCCCGGCAGAAGCAGAATCCTACCTTCATCCTCTACTACAATGCATGAGAAGCTCCTCCCCTCATGCAGAAAAATCTCACCCAGAATAAAGGGAACAACACAGTCCCAGGAAGGATCCCCCAAGTTCCTCTGAGTTAATCACTCTAACAGGACAAGAAGGAACAAGTGAATCTCGCTGGCCCAAACCTCTCTGCTACTATAACTAAGTTTACCCAACAATTTACCCTGCCAGGGATCGCTTGTGTGAGACTTAGAAACTAGCTCGTCCAGGTTCAGTATCTACTTGTCTCTTGTGGTTAATTCAGTTACTTGTTATAATGCTAAAAAAAATTAAAAAACGTTCTATGAGCATCCACTAACTCTAAATCCAGTAATATTTCTTTAATCTTATAAATCAGCTGCAAGTGTGACACATGTCTCCGACAGCATGCATGGGTAATCAAATCTAGTATATATACGCTGCGCTATCAGAAGTATGATCCTAAATACTAAAATTTAATGCTATTAAATATTTTAAAGTGATAATAGTGCAATACATGTAAATAATAATGTTATAATATAAAAATAAATAATCAAGCAATATTGTGATAAAATAAAATAAAGTGACAATGTGCAATCACGTGATGAATGACTGTTTAAAACACAAAAGTCCATAGGATCATAGAAAGCAATTGATCCAAACTCCTCAAGATAAGGTAAAGTGAAAGTGCTTCAATTTGCTGTATCCGTATCTTCCTCAGGGGGCAATATCATATGAAACCCCTTGTATCGACACGCGTTGGGGAAGGGGACAGGATGGAATGTGCGGCAGGCTATCTGCCGGGAATGATCAGCACACTCCATCCTGTTATCAGCCAGTTTTCTCCTACACATTCACGCTTGTTGTAGAGTGATGCACTGACGCACCTGGCTATTGTGAGTACCCTGTTCAGGATTTTTTATTGTGTTGCAATAAATTGTTTTAACATACTACACTATGAAGTCCACCTTTCTCTATTGATATACCGAGGTATAAGTGGTGATCAGTCCAGGATTCCGGATATACTGCTGAACCCAGAAGTGGTTATAATGCGTGTATTGACCAGGCTTAACAGCAAGGTCACACGCTCTAAGGTGAGCATCTAATACCTAGGGGGGAGCACCTGAGTGAGAACACAGCATCTTGTTATTGGTTCACCTTCACAGCATTTTCCGAATCGCATGATTTTTATGGAGCACTTATAGATGGCCATCATTTTGAACTTTGCACAGCAAATTGAAGCACTTTCACATTATCTTATCTTGAGGAGTTTGGATAGTATAGTATAGTAGGTGAGGTTGAAAAAAGACACAAGTCCATCAAGTCCAACCCATGTGTGATTATATGTCAGTATTAAATTGTATATCCCTGTATGTTGCAGTCATTCAGGTGCTTATCTAATAGTTTCTTGAAGCTGTCGATGCTCCCCGCTGAGACCACCGCCTGTGGAAGGGAATTCCACATCCTTGCCGCTCTTACAGTAAAGAACCCTGTACATAGTTTAAGGTTAAACCTCTTTTCTTCTAATTTTAATGAGTGGCCACGAGTCTTGTTAAACTCTCTTCTGCGAAAAAGTTTTATTTCTATTGTGGGGTCACCAGTACAGTATTTGTATATTGAAATCATATCCCCTCTCAAGTGTCTCTTCTCCAGGGAGAATAAGTTCAGTGCTCGCAACCTTTCCTCATAACTAAGATCCTCCAGACCCTTTATTAGCTTTGTTGCCCTTCTTTGTACTCGCTCCATTTCCAGTACATCCTTCCTGAGGACTGGTGCCCAGAACTGGACAACATACTCTAGGTGCGGCCGGACCAGAGTCTTGTACAGTGGGAGAATTATCATTTTATCTCTGGAGTTGATCCCCTTTTTAATGCATGCCAATATTCTGTTTGCTTTGTTAGCAGCAGCTTCTTGGCATTGCATGCCATTGCTGAGCCTATCTACTAGGACCCCCAGGTCCTTTTCCATCCTAGATTCCACCAGAGGTCCTTCCCCCAGTGTATAGATTGCATTCCTATTTTTGCCACCCAAATGCATTATTTTACATTTTTCTACATTGAACCTCATTTGCCATGTAGTTGCCCACCCCATTAATTTGTTCAGATGTTTTTGCAAGGTTTCCACATCCTGCGGAGAAGTTATTGCCCTGCTTAGCTTAGTATCATCTGCAAATACTGAGATTGACCTATTTATCCCATCCTCCAGATCATTTATGAACAAATTAAATAGGATTGGTCCCAGCACAGAACCCTGGGGAACCCCACTACCCACTGCTGACCATTCCGAGTACTCCTCATTTATCACCACCCTCTGAACTCGCCCTTGTAGCCAGTTTTCAATCCATGTACTCACCTTTATGGTCCATGCCAATGGACCTTATTTTGTACAGTAAATGTTTATGGGGAACTGTGTCAAATGCTTTTGCAAAATCCAGATACACCACGTCTACGGGCCTTCCTTTATCTAGATGGCAACTCACCTCCTAGAAGTTTAGTAGATTGGTTTGGCAACAACGATTCTTCATGAATCCATGCTGATTACTGCTAATGATACCGTTTTCATTACTAAAATCTTGTATATAGTCCCTTATCATCCCCTCCAAAAGTTTACATACTATTGATGTTAGGCTAACTGGTCTGTAATTATCAGGGATGTATTTTGGGTCCTTTTTAAATATTGGTGCTACATTGGCTTTTCTCCAATCAGCTGGTACCATTCCAGTCAGTAGACTGTCTGTAAAAATTAGGAACAACGGTCTGACAATCACTTGACTGAGTTCCCTTAGTAACCTCGGATGCAAGCCATCTGGTCCCAGTGATTTATTAATGTTAAGTTTCTCAAGTCTAATTTTAATTTTGTCCTCTGTTAACCATGGAGGTGCTTCCTGTGTTGTATCATGAGGATAAACACTGCAGTTTTGGTTACTGAAGCCCCCCGATTCACTTGTAAAGACTGAGGAGAAGAATAAATTCAATACCTTCACCATCTCCCCATCCTTTGTAACCAGATGTCCTTCCTCATTCTTTATGGGGCCAATATAGTCTGTCCTCCCTTTTTTACTGTTTACATACTTAAAGAATTTCTTGGGATTTTTTTTGCTCTCCTCCGCTATGTGTCTTTCATGTTCTATCTTAGCCGTCCTAATTGCACCTTTACATTTCTTCTTTCATTCTTTATAAAGTCTGAATGCTGATGATGATCCCTCAACCCAGTATTTTTTGAAGGCCTTCTCCTTTGCTTTTATATGCATTTTTACATTGGAGTTAAGCCATCCAGGACTTTTGTTCGCTCTTTTAAATTTATTACCCAATGGGATGCATTGGCTAATGCCCTTCTTTAATATGCTCTTAAAGCAAACTCATCTCTCCTTCGTGTTCTTTGTTCCTAATATTTTATCCCAATTTATGCCTTTTAGCAAGGTTTGTAGTTTAGGGAAGTTGGCTCTTTTGAAATTCAATGTCTTTGTATTCCCTTTATGTTTCCTATTTGTGTGATTTATACTGAAACTAATTGACCTGTGATCGTTGTTACCTAAATTGCCCCGTATTTCCACATCCGTGATCAGGTCTGTATTGTTGGTAATCAGTAGATCCAGTAATGCTTTATTTCTAGTTGGTGCGTCTACCATCTGACCCATAAAATTGTCCTGCAAGACATTAAGGAGCTGGCGAGCCTTAAATGAATGCGTTGTTCCCTCCGCCCAGTTTATGTCTGGATAATTAAAATCCCCCATTATGATAACACTTCCCATCCTTGCTGCTAATCCAAATTGTGATAGGAGATCTGTCTCCACTTCCTCCCTCAGGTTAGGGGGCCTATAGCATACTCCTATTTTCCCTATTTTCCCCTTAGCTTCATCCCTTTGGAGCTCTACCCATAAGGATTCCACCTCCTCCCTAGCTCCCCCAGTGATGTCACCTCTCACATTCAATTGTACATTATTATTGATATATAGGCATACCCATCCCCCTTTTTTACCCTCTCTATCCTTGCGGTAAAGGGTATACCCTTGAATGTTTGCCAGCCAATCATGAGAGCTGTTGAACCAGGTTTCTGAAATTACCACAAAATCCAAATCCTCCTCGTACAACAATATCTTTAGTTCACCTATCTTGTCTGCCATGCTCCTGGCATTGGTGAACATGCCACATAGTTTAGACCGGTTGCATATTGTCCTCATATTGGGTGTTCCGAGATTGTAACTAGGACTTGCTACTATACTTACCTTGGGTTTTTGTGCTTTGGTCAACCTACCACTAATGCCCCCAATACTACCCTCTGGAATATGTTCCGCGCTGACTATATCTACCTCTGGACCCTCCCCCCCATCAATTGCTTTCTATGATCCTATGGACTTTTGCGTTTTAAACACACAGTCATTCATTACGTGATTGCACATTGTCACTTTATTTTATTTTATCACAATATTGCATGATTATTTATTATTATATTATAACATTATTATTTACATGTATTGCACTATTATCCCTTTAAAATATTTTATAGCATTTTATTTTAGTATTTAGACTTATACTTCTGATAGCGCAGCATATATATCCTAGACTTGTTATAACGTTGCCACTACAGCTGAGTAGGGAGAACTGCATTGACCATGGTGGACATCCCACCGTATTTTCCTTCTTCTGAAGGGCTGAAACCTGGCTCCTCTCCTACTCGGTTCATAGTGCACAGTTGCACTGTGTAGTTTAGGCGAACACATGCAGAAAAAAGTTAAACCGACACTGATTACTGTACATTTTTTTTACTTTAAGTTTATTTACAATATTTGTTCTCCTCATTCCCTCTCTCCCTCCTTACTGCAGGATCGGACTTATGTTCACTCGCAGAGATGTCAGCACCTTCATCCTCTAAAATGTGAGTATCACTTATACTCAGCACACTGTCAGGATGCTTTTAGAACCAGCCAATCCTATCACCCCAACACACGCATATGCGAATAGTCTTGTGGAATAATAAAAACCTCTGTTCCCCTTCCAAACGCATGAAGATCTTAAATAGGAAGTAAACCCTGATGGGTTTTACTTCTTCTTTTGCTTGCTGCTGCAGCCTGCAAATGAAAAGCATAATGGGCTAGTATGCATCGCATACTAGCCCATTATGTGCCACTTACCTGCAAAAGAATCCAGCGATGTCCCCTGTGTGGGCAGCGTCCATCTTCTGGCCCTCTTCCTTCCGGGCCGCGGACTCCAGCTTTTGTGATTCACCGGAGCCATGTGACATCACTCCTGCACATGTGTCTAAAGACTGATATAGCCTTTCTCCAGGAAACACACCTATGACTATTTTTGCCTGTAAAAACTATAGGTAAGAAAGGTAATAGGCTCAGACGCAATGGGAAGAAAGGCTGGGTGATCATTTTATTAACATAAACACCTAACTTATGACCTTCTAGTGGTAGACAGTGATGATTATGGAGGAATGGTCACAGCCCACCTTAAATTTCACACCAAAGAAATGTTAATTACTAACATAAACGCCCCCAACTCCCCATCAGCAGCCTTCTATCAGGACGCTACTAGATGGGTCCTAAAAAAGCCACATTACCCTCATTTGATAGGAGGGGACTTCAACACTGTCCTGAGAAATGGTGAAGACCGATCGACCCAGGTTCCCTCCTCCTCACAAGAACCACAGGGACACATCACACTCTTAGAACAATTCACGCTGAGAGCCAACCTAATAGATCACTAGCGACCTTCACCCACTACAGATAAGGAGATTACATTTTACTTCCCCCCTCACAAATCCCCCTCACAGATCCCCCTCACAAATCCTTTGCTAGGTTAGATTATTTCTTTTGTACCCCTTCCCTACTTACACATATCAGGGAAGCCACCATTCATGAAATGGTGATATCGAACCACAGTCCGATATCAGTACATGTCGGCGACTTCCTCTCAACTGATGTCTTCCTGATTCTCCTTTCAGCCAATCAGGACCCGTCACCTGATTGGCCGAGAGAAGAAGAGATCCTATTGGCAGCCGAGGAGGAGGAGGGAGGAGACTCAGGGTGAAGCTGTAGGAAGGAAGGAAGGAAGCGCTGCCCACGACCTAGATAGGTTAGGTGTGGAGTTGGTGACTGACTGGGGGGGGTGGCGTCAGGTGTATTGTTTGCCGCCCCTCAAAAAATATACCACCGGCCTTCACTGTTTAAGTCCCTGAAAGAGAGGAATTAAAAACAAGTGACCATTCAACATGCTCTAGCTGGGTGTGTTATTTCCAGGGTCTTGAAGTCTGGACGTGTGGAATGGAAAGATATGCCGGCAAAGTTAGTAGTAATTACATAGATAAGTAATATAGAAAGGGATAAATCTCTTAGGTAGATAGATAAGTTAACTTGTTAAGATCTGGGATAACTCTTTAGATAGTATAGATGTAATATATAAGGGAGTATGGATGTGTACCATTAACTTGTTATATGTCAGATGTAGTATCCCTTTAACATCATTAAAGTGATGTCTTGCTTTCTTTTTTTTTTTTTTTTTTATAGAAAACATGTTATACGTACCTGCCCTGTTGCAGTGGATTTCCACAGAACAGCCCGGATCCTCCTCTTCTAAGGTCACTCTTCGCTGCTCCTGGCCCCTCCCTCCTGTCAAGTGCCCCCACATCCCAGCAGCTTGCTATGGGGGCACCCAAGCCGAGCTGCAGCTCTCTGTGTCCATTCAGACTTGCAGTTGCCATTTGGATCTGCCCCCTCTCTGCTCTGATTGGCTAACTAAATTTGATTGACAGCCATGGGAGCCGGATGTCTGAGGGAATCATGGACAATCCTGGAGAGATGGAGCTCAGGGTAAGTATTAGGGGGTGCTGGGGAGGCTGCTACACAGAGAAGTCTTTTTATCTTAAAAATGCATTAAGATTAAAAAAAAAATGCCTTTACAACTCCATTAAACACCTCAAGCCTCTCATTGATTGGGGCAATGGAGTCTAATTACTATCTTTTCTGGCTTTCACTATCTAAGTCTTAATGTACACAGGACATTTTTACAATCTCTCCTGAATGATTTACCTTGACAGATAGTAACCCATGTTTAAAACTTCTGTTTTACCATGTTGACATGCCACGTTTAGCCGCGTTTTGCCGCGTTTGTCTTTAGAAGCAATTGACATTTTTTTTTAAATAGCCAAAAACACCTGTAAATGAAATGCGGCTAAATGCGAGTTAGACACATATAGAAGAGCTTGGCGCTTGAAATGCCTCTAAACTCAGCTTCTGAATTTTGCTTTCCAAAAAAGGCCTCTAAACTCAATTGCCTAAAAACGACATTAAACGAACTTGTGTACATGTACACATAAGATAACATTGGATGAGTTCAGGAGCAGCTGAAAAAAGCATCCAACTGCCTCTGAACGTCCATTTACCAGTAGCAGTGTACATGAGGCCTAAGAGTTTCAGACATACTGAATGTTTTTCTATGAAGGACTTTGATTGTTTCAACTGGTTGTTCATCACCAGTATATACAGTATATAAAAAGCTGTGTTTGATACTTTGTTGCAATCATTTTTCTTTCTTTTGATCACATTTTAGGAGCCACTCATACATAAATCCAGGCAACTCTAAAGGGTTTTGTTTTTTGTTATTTTTGTATATGCAGGAACTTCAAATTTTTGATAGGCGGAATTACTTATCAAAACAGTTTTTTTTCTTTTTACAGTCAGATTTAGAAGGCCTGGGAAGA
Source organism: Aquarana catesbeiana (assembly GCF_042186555.1). Taxonomy (NCBI): domain Eukaryota; kingdom Metazoa; phylum Chordata; class Amphibia; order Anura; family Ranidae; genus Aquarana; species Aquarana catesbeiana. Next base: position 29,206,786 of record NC_133324.1, on the reverse strand, counting down.
ATCTGGTCATGGATCATACTGAAGGGATATTTTAGCTTGCTGTCCACCATTTTAGCTATACACCCCTGTAAAAATGTGTATCCATTTTAGAATAATATGTATATATGACGTCTATGAGAAGTTAAGTTTCAATTTCTAATAAATGGTTTGATTTCCCCGAAATGATGTACAAAGTCCTTTCCTGTTAGCCTTTTCCTGTGGTTAGTTTCTATATAAATTATTAATATTCTATTTTTGCTTGTTTTAAAACATCCTGTATGTCTGTATCTTTACCATATAATAATGAAAGGGTTGGACTTTTGTTGTGATGTCATTTTGGTTATATAAATGAAAACGCGGAAATAAAATGACCATACCATTCTGAGAACTGCATGTATTGACTGCGTGTCATAACTTCTTATCAGAGTGATCTCCAGGCCTCATTGGGTTTGAAGAAACACTCTAGGCAGGATATCATACGAGGGTTCATTTGCTCCTAAAACATCCCTACACCCCATCACATACTGTTGGTCATTCCCATCCAAAGTTTTTTTTATTGCAATAGATTTTTATTGAAAATTATAAAGTTTTGGTGATAACAAAGAATAAAGAAAACATGTAGATAACAATCAATATCACAGTATTGAACATTATAATACATTCATAGTCATAGGACATTGTTCATATTACAAGTGGGAACATGTCAACATATAGCAATAAAACATAGATTAATCTCTTCTGTAGTTATTATCGCAATCCTCTACCCTCCTGGCGCCCCAATGGGAACACTCTGTGCCTTGGAGGGTTGGGTCACATGGGACTTATGCTCAGCTTTTTGGAGTGTTCCCACATGGTGATCCAAGCTAGGCTTGACAGATGGCGTTTTATTGGTTTGGTGATATTGTTTGTCCTTGTGTATGACTATTAGTATAGAGAAAAATAAAATGTAAACAGTTCTTAACTATGAATGTATACAGAACTTATGGGTATATTAGGTGAAGAAATAGGATAAGGAGTTAGGATGGGGCAATACCTTCTTGTGGAGTATGTAAATTTCTTGTATTTCAGTATTTTATTGGACTATTGGTCTATGGGAGGGTATATTACGTGTTTTTATTATTTTCATACTAGTCTAACCAGGGTTTCCAGATCTTATGTCTGGAAGTGTAGGAACCTTGGGAAGCAGTGAACATAAGTTTGTATGTGATGTGGAGGTTGTAGTTTTGATTACTCCTCTAAGGGTTGGGATCTCTGTTTTTTCCACCTTCTCACCACTTCTAGACATGTGCTGGTGAGAACTTTAGTGTCTACTTGTCTCAGAGGGTTTGGAATAGTTTCTACTCCCAGTGAGAGGTGAGCCATACCAGGGTTATTTGGACATGGGATATCAGTTATATATTCTATGAGGCGAAAAATATCTGACCAGTAGTTTCTCAGATGTGGGCACGTCCAAAGTATGTGTGTCAATGAATCTCTCTGGCCGCACTGTCTCCAGCATAGCGGAGACAGTTGAGGGTTAAAGCCCGCTAACCTTGTGGGAGTTAAATACCATCACAAAAGTATCTTTTGGTATAGTTCCCATAGATTTACACTTCTGGTAGCTTTATATATGGATGAGAGAGCCTGTTTCCATTGGTCTGGGGTGTATGATGTTTTCAGATCTATTTCCCAAGTCCTCATAGAGGGAGATTTGATAAACATAGATTTCTGGTGTAGGAAAAAGGAGAACAAAGATATTCCAAACACACAAAACAAACCAAATTTATCAGTCTGTGTGAACATTCTCTGCTCTAGGTGCTGCAGCTCTCCCACAAGTCCACTGGGTGGCAGACATAAATCTGAAAGTATACAAGGCAAGAGAGAGCACAAGCCGGCCTTAGTGTAATACTGTATTTATTGATAAAATATAATTGTAAAATCAAGGGTTGCACTCACAAACATCCAATGTAAATTAGCATGAACAGCTCAATGCAAGCCTCCTCTCCTGGTCTGTGTAAATCAATTGGCTCACAGCGACTTGCCGCGTGGTGAATGGTTGTGACTGTTGGTACTAGAAGCCCACTTTCTTATCTCACACGCAGCTCAACACTCACACGGACGTTGCCGTGTAATGTCACTCGTGGGCGAAGAGGGAATTCACGGTGAATCTGCTAACTCCTCTGACACACATACAAGCGGTTGCTATGGCAACATGTTTCGGAGGCATGCTTCCTTCTTCAGGTAACGCCCTCATCTCCTCTAGTGTTCCTATATACGTGACACCCCAAGCCCCTCCTCATAGTCAGCCAATGGCTTTATCACAAACTAGGAGCACGGAGTTTACAGCAGGAAGTGTCTACAAAGAGGAGGGGGTTAAAAAATAGCAACAAAATCCTAAACTAACTTTTACAACTGTATATACATTAATTACAACTATCTATAATATAGAAACTAATAATGATAAGACTAATCCTATCATATATTATTTAAAATTGTTTAAAAGATTATATAAAATGTGCTATATAGAATATAAAATATAAAACATAGCATACATTTATCTATATTATCAACAACAGAATATACTGCGAAAACATTATCATGTATTTTAATGAATTCATAATATATTATAAAACATCTTGTTATTATAGATGTAATAGATCGTGATTCATATTTGTATACAAATTATATACAATTTATGGTAGTTATAATTCATTTTTAGATTTAATATTAGATTTTTTTGTTTTATGTAAAAATATTATGTAAAAATATATTATATAGGAAATATTAAATAGAAAATAATTGTAATTTATCATTTTTTAAAAAATGTTTTGGACGCTTAACTTTTAATTTATAATTATCGTAAATATCTACCTCCTAAGAAAAAAAAAAAATTATATATTATATATATATTATATCCTGGATCCCATTTATATTGTTGTAAAGTGTCCAGGACATGTACAGAATGCTTTATGTATGCAGGGTGAGAAATAACAAGAGGCTGGAGGAAGGCATCCACATATTGAGAAACTCAGCTAGTGATGCCATCTATATTGGCCACTATCGGTCTACCAGGTGGGCATACCGGGTCCTTATGAACCTTATGCTGCATACACATGAGCGGACTTTGACCGGACTGGTCCGACGGACTATCCGACAAACTTTCGACAGACTTCCAACAGACTTTCCAAATGAACGGACTTGCCTATGTGATGACGTACGACCAGACTGAAATAAGGCAGTTGATAGCCAGTAGCCAATAGCTGCCCTAGCGTCGGTTTTCGTCTGTCGGACTAGCATACAGACGAGTGGATTTTTCAACCGGACTGGAGTCCATCGGAAAGATTTGAAACATGTTTTATTTCTAGGTCCGTCTGACTTTTGGGAAAAAAAGTCTGCTGGAGCCCACACACGATCGAATTGTCTGACGGAGTCCGGTCCGCTGGACCAAGTCTGCCGGAAAATCTGCTCGTGTGTACGCGGCATTAGGAGTATGGTAGAAGTAAGGTGTCTTAAAGTAATTTGATAGAAAGAATTGTTTCTCCAATTTCTGTATTAAACCTTGGGTAAAAACTTGATTCATCATTTCCATTAGTTCCAATTTATACTCAGGTAGTGGATCATTTTGCAGTATATCATAAGTAGCATTGTCAGACAGGAGCCTATATGCTTACTTTAAATATTCCACCCTATGTTGAATAACTATACCTCCTCCTTTATCGGCTGTACAAATTACTAGATTATAGTTATCTTTGAATGCAAGTAAGGCATCTTTTTCTTGCTTTGAAAGGTTACGCATATTGACTTTCCCATGTGGTGACTCACAAAGTTTTCTAAAGTCTGCATACACCATAGCATAAAAAGGTTTTGATAAATTCATTTTTGATATGATGTGGGTAGAACGTAGACTTCGGACGGTATGTGGAATGTATAATTCCATTAGAGAATGGTGTGGATATGGGGACTTCCATCTCTGATCCTCCTTCCAGAAGTAGTTCTTCTAAAATATCAATATCAACATCACATCCAAAACCCACTTCAAGGAAACAGCTGACAACTCTTATTTACATCAAAGGAGTTGCCACCATCCTAAGTGGAAGGATAATATACCCTACAGTCAATTTTGTAGGTTACGTAGAAACTAGTAGTACAAAGGATTATAATGACCAGGCAATCATAATGTCCAAAAAATTTTTACAAAAAGGATATGCAGATCAGCATATCCAAAAGGCAATTGACCGATATAGAGATGATATCCAGAATAAGAACATGTCCACATCTGCCAAAGATCAATATAACACTCTTTTTCATTACAACATATAATGACCAACACTGGGCCATTAAAAAAGCTGTCCAAAATCACTGGCCAATTTTGGGGCAGGACAAAGCTCTTGGGAAAGTTCCCCCCAAATAAACCTCGTGTAGTTTTTAGACGTGTGATTAATGTTAAAAGTTTAATTGCTCCCAGCCGCCTTAAAGACAAGCAAAATTTGAAAATGCAGAGTATCCCTCAATTTTTTAATATCATAGGATGCTATAGGTGTAAAAGTACTACATGTAAAGCATGTAGATTTATTTCTCATGGTCAAAAGTCATTAAATAGTAAAGATGGCCGCACCTTTTACATCAAACAATTTATATGTTGTAGTACTCAGTTTGTTGTTTATGGATTGAGGTGCCCATGTTTGTACCTCTATGTAGGTAGGATGGAGCGAGCTATGAGGACCCGCTTTGGTGAACATCGTAGGTTTATAGAAAAGAAGATCGAAAAGCATAGTGTGCCACATCACTTCAAACACAAACATGAGGGTAGTACTGAAGGTCTGGAATTATTTGGTATAGAATCTATACCTATGTCTATCCAGGAAGTTGAACGATTTCCTCTTCTATGTAAATGCAAATCATTTTGGATTTTTACTTTAAATAGCATAACCGGAATGGTTAAATGAGGAGCTTGAAATAGGTGCCCTGGGGGGGCAGGAGGCGGAGCCTAGCAGAGCAGACATGCATTGTTAGAGCTCCAGGAGAGAAGAGAAGGAGAGAAGAGAAGGACAAAGCGGAGCCTGCAGGCTCAAAAGGTATCCATTTGAACCTTTTTGCCCCAGGGAACAAACTGTGAAAGTTTGGGCAGGAAATATGGTACTGGGAGGAAACCGTGGCAGAAATAAAAATCACCTCACAAAGAGCTCACAGGCACTCACTGCAGCTGAAGCAGCTCCAGTCACCTCACAAGATACAGCATCAGGGCGCTCTCACAGACAGAAAATGTCACAGCAAGACTCTCCATTTGAGTCAGATACAGAACAAATCCTCTCACAAACTTCTCCACAAGCCTCCTCAGTATCCCCAGTAATATTATTACAATTTGAAAAGATGCTCCATAAGGCTTTAAAACAAACCTCAGACCAAATAACAAAAAGCCTAACCAAAGAAATAAGAGAGCTGGGAAACCGCACCGCAGCCGTATGCCGCGTACACATGGTCGGACTTTCCGGCGGACTTGGTCCGGCGTACCAGAGTGTGCCGGACAATCCGCCCGTGTGTATGCGCCAGCGGACTTTTCCGGCGGACTTTTTCCCCAAAGTCCGCCGGACCAAGATTTGAAACATGTTTTAAATGTATCCGATGGACTCATTTTCGGGCGGAAAGTCCGCTCGTCTGTGTGCTGGTCCGACGGAAAGTCCGCTCGTGTGTATGCTGGTCCGACGGACCAGATACGACGCGAGGGCAGGGTATTGCATCTCGCGCTCGCTGCAATAGGAAAAACAGATTTTCCTATTGCGGTGAGTGCGGGGCATACCAGGCCTTTAGGTCTGGTATGGATTATAAAGGGGAACCCCCTACGCCGAAAAAACGGCGTAGGGTCCCCCCTAAAATCCATACCAGACCCCAATCCGAGCACGCAGCCCGGCCGGTCAGGAAAGGGGATGGGGCGAGCGATCGCCCCCCCTCCTAAACCGTACCAGGCCGTATGCCCTCAACATGGGGGGGTGCTTTGGGGGAGGGGGGCGCCCTGCGGGGCCCCCCACCCCAAAGCACCTTGTCCCCATGTTGATGAGGACAAGGGCCTCTTCCCGACAACCCTGGCCGTTGGTTGTCGGGGTCTGCGGGCGGGGGGCTTATCGGAATCCGGGAGCCCCCTTTAATAAGAGGGCCCCCAGATCCCGGCCCCCCCACCCTATGTGAATGAGTATGGGGTACATGGTACCCCTACCCATTCACCTAGGGAAAAAGCGTCAATAATAAAACACACTACACAGGTTTTTAAAATAATTTATTAAACAGCTCCGGGGGGGTCTTCCTCCGGCTTCGGGGGTTCCGCCGGTTCCTCTGCTCCCGGCGTCTGGTTGGTTCTTCTCCGCTCTCTTCTCCCGGTGTTCCAGTTCTTCGGCCGGCTCCTCTGCTGTCTTCAGGTAGCTCTCTTGTATAGGCGGAGACCCCACCCCCTAATGATGTCAGGTAGCTCTCTTATATAGGCGGAGACCCCGCCCCCTAATGATGTCACAGTCCCTGGGCATGCTGGGACTGTGACGTTTTAGGGGGCGTGGTCAACATCGACCGGTGACCACGCCCCCTAAAACGTCACAGTCCCAGCATGCCCAGGGACTGTGACATCATTAGGGGGCGGGGTCTCCGCCTATATAAGTCACAACGGAGCCCTCAGAGAGCAGTCCAGCTGGAGAGAGCATCGTGTCAACATCTGGAGAAGAGAAGAGGGAAGAAGCCAAGAAGCCCAGAAGCCCGGACCTCTGCTGGCAAGAGAGCTACCTGAAGACAGCAGAGGAGCCGGCCGAAGAACTGGAACACCAGGAGAAGAGAGCGGAGAAGAACCAACCGGACGCCGGGAGAAGAGGAACCGGAGGAACCCCCGAAGCCGGAGGAAGACCCCCCCGGAGCTGTTTAATAAATTATTTTAAAAACCTGTGTAGTGTGTTTTATTATTGACGCTTTTTCCCTAGGTGAATGGGTAGGGGTACCATGTACCCCATACTCATTCACATAGGGTGGGGGGGCCAGGATCTGGGGGGCCCTCTTATTAAAGGGGGCTCCTGGATTCCGATAAGCCCCCCGCCCGCAGACCCCGACAACCAACGGCCAGGGTTGTCGGGAAGAGGCCCTTGTCCTCATCAACATGGGGACAAGGTGCTTTGGGGTGGGGGGCCCCGCAGGGCGCCCCCCTCCCCCAAAGCACCCCCCATGTTGAGGGCATGCGGCCTGGTACGGTTTAGGAGGGGGGGCGCTCGCTCGTCCCCACCCCCTTTCCTGACCGGCCGGGCTGCATGCTCAGATCGGGGTCTGGTATGGATCTTTGGGGGAACCCCACGCTGTTTTTTCGGCGTAGGGGGTTCCCCTTTATAATCTATACCAGACCTAAGGGCCTGGTATGCCCCGCGACGGGGCTCGCAAGGTGTCAATCTTGCCGATAAAAGTGGCAAGATTGATTTCCTTTTCTAGTCCCGTCGCACATGAGTCACGTTGAAAATGAACGGACTTGTCCGTGTGTGGGCAAGTCCGTTCATTCTGAAAGTCCGCCGTAACTCCGGCGAAAGTCCGTCGGAAAGACGGGCGGACTTAGCCCGCCGGAAAAGTCCGGTCGTGTGTGGGCAAGTCTGTCCGTTTTAAAGTCCGGCGCACCTGGTCCGTCAGAAAGTGTGCCGGACCAAGTCCGCCGGAAAGTCCGACCGTGTGTACGTAGCATTAGAAATAAAAATAGATGAAATTGAAATTACAACCCAAGAAAATGTAACAGAATTGGAACAATTAAAAAAAGAGAATTTAATACTTCAAACTAAGCTCGAAGATTACGAAAATAGAGCCAGACGTTCAAACTTGCGCATAAGGGGAATACCTGAAACTGTGACAGACCTGCAATCTACTATTACTGCTCTATTACAAGAACTAAAGCCAGATATCCCTATTGAACGTTTAGAACTGGACAGAGTACACAGAGCCCTCACAGCCAAAAAGAAAGATGGACCCCCACGTGATATAATCACAAAATTTCATTATTACAGAACGAAAGAACAAATACTAATTGCTGCAAGAGAAAAAAAGGAACTTAATTTTCAAGGACACAATTATCAAATTTTTGCTGACCTATCCCAACTTACTATTACTAAAAGACGATCCATGAAACCCCAACTAATGGAACTGCAACGCCACAACATTATGTATCAATGGGGCTTCCCCTTTTCAGTCAGATTTAACTACCAAGGTACAATTTACAGAAGCAGATCAGCAGATGAACTACAACAAACCCTTTTAAAATTAAATCTGACAGAACCCACAAGCAGCAACACTCCCACACGCAGAAGAATGGCATCATCTTCACCTTCAGGCAGCACCCAGAAAATTTCAGAACAAAATGGGAATCATCATTCTCACAAAAGAGGCAGTTATGCCACATCATCCATGGACCAAGAAGATTCAATGGACTGACATCCTAATTCCTGATATCTTTTCATTTATTATACTAAAAGATGGTTCTCTATAAAAATCCTATATTTATAACTGAATGTAACTGCATTCTGATAGTCACACACTGTGTGGGATCATGTTACATTCCAGTTATATTTCTTATTACTTCTGATTCATATAGCCTTAGAATATATAAGTGAAATAAGGAAATTCTTGTTCAGTTATATATTATCAGGTAATAACAATAGATTTATTACTTTTTAGGACAAATATGTTCAATAATCCAGAAGTAATGGAAGCTTTTTCTTTCTTTTGTTAAAACAAATATATTATTACCTAACTAGTTCCCAGAATTATCTTTTTGTTTATTCTAATCTGAAGCAATACAACCTCAATTTTATGAGTTAACATATCTAAACAGTTACATATGAATAAAATATGTAATTGTTTACTCTAAAAGGGTTAAAATCCCAAAATAATTCAAACTATCTTCATCAAAACCGAAGTTATTAACAGTACCTTTCTAACTGAATTATTTAGCCTAGGACAAGACTAACCATATACAACCACCCTGGAATAAATAATTTCAACAAAAACTATATTCTGCTCTCCAATTAATGAAACATCATTTTGAGGTCTTTTGACATAGCACTTCTCTCCTGTAAGCGGAAGATCCGTGTACCCCCATTAGCCCTCCTCATTCTCCCAACCATATTATGTGGGAGTGTGACGAAGGCACTTATTCCCTTGAGAGAGATATTTATTCTCTTTCACGGGTAAATTGTGATTACTTGCAAAAAATAATTTATACAATGTATCATCTAATCTCATGTTTTTTGTTTACTTTTTACTCCAGAATTCACTGGTTTCTTTTCTATCTATTCATCTCTTCAGTCCACACAGGTTGATCTGCGCAGTCAGCTCTGCATAACAAAAAGTAAGTAAAAACTATTTGATCTATTGCTATGGCACCACTGAATATACTTTCCCTGAATGTTCAGGGAATAAATGTCCCTCAAAAAAGGACCAAAGCCTTCCGTACTTTCCATAACAAGAAGGCTCACATGGTATGCCTCCAAGAAACACACTTCACAAAAGATTCTACTCCAAAATATATTTCTCCTTTTTATCAACAAATTTACATGGCTTCTGCCTGTACCAAGCAAAGGGGAACTCTAATTGCATTTCACCGATCCACACCATTCACCTTATCATCAGAAATTAAAGACCCAGAAGGTAGATACCTGATACTCATGGGTTATATAATGGATACAGCAATCACGGTGATTTCCTACTACGCTCCTAACAAACAACCTACACCATTCCTCTCACATATATTACAAGTGATTAATACACACAAAATAGGAACAGTGATAATGTGTGGGGATTCGAACCAGGTCCTCCTCCCATTTCTAGATAAATCACCTTTTACACCATCCAAAATAACCTCTAGATTACCTTTTTCTCAACTTCTTTCCAAATACAATCTGGTAGATTCATGGAGAGAAAGCAACCCAATGAAAAAGAAATTCACTTATTTCTCGCACACCCTCATCAAACCTTCACCAGAATAGATCATATTTTTCTAACAATTGGAATGATACCAGAAATTATTGCATCAGATATAATTCTGATTCCGTGGTCTGACCATAATGCAGTATACACTACTATAGCCTCAGCCATACCAAAAGCGCATGACCCAACGTGGTACTTACCGGACATAATGCTCAAACACCCACTACATCAGATGGCCATTGAACAAGCTTTAAAGCAATACATATCAATTAATAATACAACAGACATCTCCCCAATAACACTGTGAGAAGCTCATAAGCCTGTCTTGCGTGGTACAATACAAAGACTAATGGCACTATTTAAACGGGAACGCAAAAATCTAGCAAAAAAACTAGAACTCAATTTTAATGCAGCCTCCATATCATTTCAAGATAATCCATCTCAGAGTACAAAATCTCATCTGGAAAAATCTAGATTGGAATACGATCTATTTCTCACTGAGTCAGTTGATAAATCCCTCAAACGCTCCAAACACAATTTCTACATGAATACAAACAAACCAGGTACATATTTGGCTCGGGCATTAAATTCAACTAACAAATCTTTCAAACCAATACGTTTGAAATTATCAAAAAATGTTTACACTTGTAATCCAGTTAAAATAGTCCATAAATTTCACTCACATCTAGCAACTTTATACAAGACAAACAATGAATTTAATCCTACAGAGGCTGAATCCTTCTTCTCAAAAATAACCTTACCTGAGTTATCTCAGAATCAAAAAAGCAGTTTGGATGAGCCTATAACTATAGATGAAGTTGCTAACGCCATAAAGACCTAAAACTTAACAAAAGACCAGGCCCAGATGGCTACTCGGCTTTATACTATAAAACATTCTCAGAAATACTCTCTCCCATTCTCACTGAAACTTTTAACAAACTTCTAGATGGACATTCTTTTCGGCAAGAAACACTAATGGCAATTGTTTGTATGATCCCAAAACCCCTTTCTGATGATACTTCCTGTGTGAATTATCGGCCTATCTCTCTGTTAAACCTCGATATTAAATTATTAGCAAAAATAATAGCAAAACGCCTCAATAGCATTATAGGAAAATTAATACATAGAGATCAAGTAGGCTTCATGCCAAATAGACAGGCAGGCGATAATATACGCAGAGCAGTGTTATTGGCACATATTGCTAAAAAACGGAAAATCCCTTTATGTTTTCTATCTCTCGATATTAAGAGGGCATTTGACACAGTATCCTGGCAATATATGCAATATTCATTACAAAAATGGGGTTTTGGACCCCACTTTTTAACATGGATCAAAGCATTATATAATAAACCCAAAGCCTATATAAAATATGCTGGATACAAATCTGAAGCCTTTAATATCGAAAGAGGTACCCGACAGGGTTGCCCATTATCTCCCTTATTATTTGCCCTTATACTCGAACCCATGGCCCAATACATCAGAACAAACCAAACTATAACTGGCATTGAAGTAGGAGGTATTACACACAAATTATGTATATTTGCAGACAATATATTACTTTTTCTATCATCACCACAGGTCTCTGGTCCTAACTTAATACCAGCTCTTGATGGATTTGCAGCCCTATCCGGCCTTATGATTAATCCTAAGTAGGGATGAGCCGAACACCCCCCTGTTCGGTTCGCACCAGAACATGCGAACAGGAAAAAAGTTCGTTCGAACATGCGAACACCGTTAAAGTCTATGGGACACGAACATGAATAATCAAAAGTGCTAATTTTCAAGGCTTATATGCAAGTTATTGTCATAAAAAGTGTTTGGGGACCTGGGTCCTGCCCCAGGGGACATGGATCAATGCAAAAAAAAGTTTTAAAAACGGCCGTTTTTTCAGGAGCAGTGATTTTAATAATGCTTAAAGTCAAACAATAAAAGTGTAATATCCCTTTAAATTTCGTACCTGGGGGGTGTCTATAGTGTGCCTGTAAAGGGGCGCATGTTTCCTGTGTTTAGAACAGTCTGACAGCAAAATGACATTTTGAAGGAAAAAACTCATTTAAAACTACCCGCGGCTATTGCATTGCCGACAATACACATAGAAGTTCATTGATAAAAACGGCATGGGAATTCCCCAAAGGGGAACCCCGAACCAAAATTTAAAAAAAAAATGACGTGGGGGTCCCCCTAAATTCCATACCAGGCCCTTCAGGTCTGGTATGGATATTAAGGGGAACCCCGGCCAAAATTTAAAAAAAAAATGACGTGGGGTTCCCCCTAAATTCCATACCAGACCCTTCAGGTCTGGTATGGATTTTAAGGGGAACCCCGCGCCAAAAAAAAAAAAAAAAACGGCGTGGGGTCCCCCCAAAAATCCATACCAGACCCTTATCCGAGCACGCAACCTGGCAGGCCGCAGGAAAAGAGGGGGGGACGAGAGTGCGGCCCCCCCTCCCTCCTGAACCGTACCAGGCCACATGCCCTCAACATTGGGAGGGTGCTTTGGGGTAGCCCCCCAAAACACCTTGTCCCCATGTTGATGAGGACAAGGGCCTCATCCCCACAACCCTGGCCGGTGGTTGTGGGGGTCTGCGGGCGGGGGGCTTATCGGAATCTGGAAGCCCCCTTTAACAAGGTGACCCCCAGATCCCGGCCCCCCCCTGTGTGAAATGGTAAGGGGGTACATAAGTACCCCTACCATTTCACGAAAAAAGTGTCAAAAATGTTAAAAATGACAAGAGACAGTTTTTGACAATTCCTTTATTTAAATGCTTCTTCTTTCTTCTATCTTGCTTCATCTTCTGGTTCTTCTGGCTCTTCTGGTTCTTCTGGTTCTTCCTCCGGGGTTCTCGTCCAGCATCTCCTCCGCGGCGTCTTCTGTCTTCTTCTCCTCGGGCCGCTCCGCACCCATGGCATGGGGGGGAGGCTCCCGCTCTTCTCTTCTTCTCTTCTTCTTTTCTTCTTTTCTTCTTTTCTTCTCTTCTTCTCTTCTTCTTCATTTTCTTCTCCGGGCCGCTCCGCAATCCATGCTGGCATGGAGGGAGGCTCCCGCTGTGTGACGGCGCTCCTCGTCTGACAGTTCTTAAATAATGGGGGGGCGGGGCCACCCGGTGACCCCGCCCCCCTCTGACGCACGGTGACTTGACGGGACTTCCCTGTGACGTCACGGGGAATGCCACAGGGAAGTCCCGTCAAGTCACCGTGCGTCCCCCCCCGTTATTTAAGAACTGTCAGACGAGGAGCGCCGTCACACAGCGGGAGCCTCCCTCCATGCCAGCATGGATTGCGGAGCGGCCCGGAGAAGAAAATGAAGAAGAAGAGAAGAAGAGAAGAAAAGAAGAAAAGAAGAAAAGAAGAAGAGAAGAAGAGAAGAGCGGGAGCCTCCCCCCCATGCCATGGGTGCGGAGCGGCCCGAGGAGAAGAAGACAGAAGACGCCGCGGAGGAGATGCTGGACGAGAACGCCGGAGGAAGAACCAGAAGAACCAGAAGAGCCAGAAGAATCAGAAGATGAAGCAAGATAGAAGAAAGAAGAAGCATTTAAATAAAGGAATTGTCAAAAACTGTCTCTTGTCATTTTTAACATTTTTGACACTTTTTTCGTGAAATGGTAGGGGTACTTATGTACCCCCTTACCATTTCACACAGGGGGGGGCCGGGATCTGGGGGTCACCTTGTTAAAGGGGGCTTCCAGATTCCGATAAGCCCCCCGCCCGCAGACCCCCACAACCACCGGCCAGGGTTGTGGGGATGAGGCCCTTGTCCTCATCAACATGGGGACAAGGTGTTTTGGGGGGCTACCCCAAAGCACCCTCCCAATGTTGAGGGCATGTGGCCTGGTACGGTTCAGGAGGGAGGGGGGGCCGCACTCTTGTCCCCCCCTCTTTTCCTGCGGCCTGCCAGGTTGCGTGCTCGGATAAGGGTCTGGTATGGATTTTTGGGGGACCCCACGCCGTTTTTTTTTTTTTTTTTTGGCGCGGGGTTCCCCTTAAAATCCATACCAGACCTGAAGGGTCTGGTATGGAATTTAGGGGGAACCCCACGTCATTTTTTTTTTTTTAATTTTGGCCGGGGTTCCCCTTAATATCCATACCAGACCTGAAGGGCCTGGTATGGAATTTAGGGGGACCCCCACGTCATTTTTTTTTTTTAATTTTGGTTCGGGGTTCCCCTTTGGGGAATTCCCATGCCGTTTTTATCAATGAACTTCTATGTGTATTGTCGGCAATGCAATAGCCGCGGGTAGTTTTAAATGAGTTTTTTCCTTCAAAATGTCATTTTGCTGTCAGACTGTTCTAAACACAGGAAACATGCGCCCCTTTACAGGCACACTATAGACACCCCCCAGGTACGAAATTTAAAGGGATATTACACTTTTATTGATTGACTTTAAGTATTATTAAAATCACTGCTCCTGAAAAAACGGCCGTTTTTAAAACTTTTTTTTGCATTGATCCATGTCCCCTGGGGCAGGACCCAGGTCCCCAAACACTTTTTATGACAATAACTTGCATATTAGCCTTTAAAATTAGCACTTTTGATTTCTCCCATAGACTTTTAAAGGGTGTTCCGCGGCATTCGAATTTGCCGCGAACACCCCAAATTGTTCGCTGTTCGGTGAACTTGCGAACAGCCAATGTTCGAGTCGAACATGAGTTCGACTCGAACTCGAAGCTCATCCCTAATCCTAAGAAATGCCTAGTGCTTAATATTTCACTCACAAACATGGAATTGATCCCGGCTAGGGCTGCACTCCCATTCACATGGGCAGAAAAATCAATCCCATATCTTGGAATTCATTTAACAGCATCTCATTCTGACTTATTCTCAACCAATTATCCTCCTGTATTAAGACAGATCACAAATCTAATAAAACAATGGTCGCAACTTCCTTTATCCTGGATAGGGAAGATTAATGCAATCAAAATGACTATTCTACCCAAATTGCTTTATCTATTCAGAGTCCTCCCTATTCCAATTCCTTCCTATTTTTTGAGAATAGTACAAAAAAGAGCAACTTTGTTTATATGGGGTTCTTCTAAACCACGTATACCTATACACACACTACATCTTCCCAAAAATAAAGGAGGCCTGGGATACCCTAATTTTACTAACTACTACAGAGCAGCACATTTGGCCAGTCTGTCCAAATACCATGCAAAACAGGAAATCCCATTATGGATATTTATAGAGGCTTCAGAAAATGACCCTCTATTAATATCAAATTTATTATGGCTTGATTCCAAAGACTGCTTTAAAATTCATAATCCCATAACTAAACACTTCTTATCTCTCTGGGATAAACTAAAAACCAAATATCAGTTACAATCTCCACACAATCCTCTCCTTTCTTTTATCAGAAATCCGGCCTTTTATCTGGCATGGATCTACCCAAATTCTTTTAAAGCTTGGACAACATCAGGCATTCAGACACTAAATGACTTCATAGCATCTAAATCATTCCTTTCATTCCCATTGCTTAGAGAAAAATACGATCTACCAAACTCTGAGATATTTAGATATCTCCAAATCAAAAATTTCTATACACCATTTCTAAAGGGGGATACACCATTATCCCAATTATCCATTTTTGAATCAATCTGTACAAAAGATCCATTTGCTAAAGGTACAATTTCATCACTTTATAATCAATTATATGGAGTAGCAAATCTTAATAGACCCTCTTACGTTCAGAGGTGGGAGGAGGACCTGGGACGAACTTTAGAAGACATGGACTGGTCTAACATATGGCTCACATCTAAGTCATCTTCACCCAACATCTTAGCACTGGAGAAAAATGATAAAGTCCTAACTCGCTGGTACCTTGTACCCGCTAGAGTGGCAAAATATTCACCTAATACCTCAGCTCTTTGTTTTCGAGGATGCCCAGAAATAGGCACATATTTACACATATGGTGGACGTGCCCAGTAATCCAAACCTTCTGGAAGGAAGTCTTCGTGATTGCATCTAAAATATTTTAAAAAATAATACAACCAGATCCATATTTAACTTTACTTAATCTAAAACCGGAATAGTTAACACTCTCTCAATTCAAACTTATGATCCAACTAATAACGGCTGCAAAACAAACAGTGGCCAAGGCATGGAAATCTCCTACATTGGTACTAGCAGAAACAATTCACAGAATGAATAATACAATGTCCCATGCTAAGATGATAGCCATCGATCAAAATCAAATTCCAAAATTTGAAAAACTTTGGCATCCTTGGATAAAACAACAGTTCCTGTCAAACTTCAATGACTCTGTCCTGTTGCCATGGTAACAGATTAAATGACTTACAGAGACACCCATTCTAAGGCTTCAAAGAGAACTAAAAAGAATAATAAACTGACGAGCGGGACAACCTTGTGGACCATACCTCTACCTTTCAACCCTTTTTCTTCTTTCTCTTTCCTTTTCTCCACCTTACGATTAAAGCTCATTATCAGAATGTATTTGACCTATATATACTCTACTTGTAAACAATATGTATAGTAGGTATAAATCATTTAAATACCTACAAAAGTAAGGAAATGATATATATCTTTAATTTAGGTTTACGTGAACCCAATGTTTAATATTTGAAATTTCATGATATTTACCTATATAAACCCTACTGTAAAACAATGAGCTTACTTTATAGATCCTTGTAAACTTACTTTATGTATCTTTATAACCTTGTATACTCAATAAACTTCTTTTGACAAGGAAATAGGTGCCCTTATATGATATTACATATATTTTTTTTTTTTCTGAGGTAGATATTTCAAAGCAATTCTTCTTTTCAATATTTTATTGGTTTTAAAGTAAATAAAAATACAGGTTACCTTAAAAAATAGGTACAGTCATTCAGGTGAGAGAACTGTGATGGTACAGGTATACATTAAACACACCTATCAAAGCCTGATCATTACATAGCAGAGATATGAGACAATCCAGCCCCTTGGTGAGGTAGATATGTACAATAATTATACATTAAAAGTTAAAAATCCAAAAATTAAAAAAAATATATAAATTACAGTTAACATTTTCTATTTAATATTTCCTATATAATATATTTTTACATAATATTTTTACATAAAACCAAAAACCATCTAATATTAAATTTAAAAATTAAAAATGAATTATAATTACCATAAATTATATATAATTTGTATACAAACATGAATCACGATCTATTACATCTATACTAACATGATGTTTTATTATATATTATGAATTCATTAAAATGCATGATAATGTTCTCGCAGTGTATTCTGTTGTTGATAATAATATAGATAAATGTATGCTATGTTTTATATTCTATATAGCACATTTTATATAATCTTTTAAACAATTTTAAATAATATATGATAGGATTAGTCTTATCATTATTAGTTTCTATATTATAGGTAGTTGTAATTAATGTATATACAGTTGTAAAAGTTAGTTTAGGATTTTGTTGCTATTTTTTAACCCCTCCTTTTTGTAGATACTTCCTGTTGTGAACTCCGTGCTCCTGGTTTGTGATAAAGCCATTGGCTGACTATGCGTAGGGGCTCGGGGTGTCACGTATATAGGAACACTAGATGAGATGAGGGCGTCACCTGAAGAAGGAGGCCATGCCTCCGAAACATGTTGTCATAGCAACCGCTTGTATGCATGTCAGAGGAGTTAGCAGATTCACCATGAATTCCCTCTCTGCCTACAAGTGATGTCACGCGGCGCCGGCTGGTCCGTGCGAGTGTTGAGTGACGTGTGAGATAAGGAAGTGGGCTTCTCGTACCAACAGTCACAACCCTTCACCAAGTTGCTGTGAACCAATTGATTTACACAGACCAGGAGAGGAGGCTTGCATCGAGCTGTTCATGCTAATTTACATTGGATGTTTGTGAGTGCAACCCTTGATTTTATAATGATATTTTATCAATAAATACAGTATTACACTAGGGCCGGCTTGCACTCTCTTGCCTTGGATACTTTTAGAACAAAGATATGCCTTTGATGGAGGTGTTGAGGTTTGTAAAATATAGATACAGTATCTCACAAAAGTGAGTACACCCCTCACATTTTTGTAAATATTTTATTATATCTTTTCATGTGACAACACTGAAGAAATGACAGTTTGCTACAATGTAAAGTAGTGAGTGTACAGCTTGTATAACAGTGTAAATTTGCTGTCCCCTCAAAATAACTCAACACAGAGCCATTAATGTCTAAACCGCTGGCAACAAAAGTGAGTACACCCCTAAGTGAAAATGTCCAAATTGGGCCCAAAATGTCAATATTTTGTGTGGCCAGCATTATTTTCCATCACTGCCTTAACCCTCTTAGACATGGAGTTCACCGGAGCTTCACAGGTTGCCACTGGAGTCCTCTTCAACTCCTCCATGATGACATCACGGAGCTGGTGAACGTTAGAGACCTTGCGCTCTCCCACCTTCCAGTTGAAGATGCCCCACAGATGCTCAATAGGGTTTAGGTCTGGGGACATGTTTGGCCAGTCTATCACCTTTACCCTCAACTTCTTTAGCAAGGCAGTGGTCGTCTTGGAGGTGTGTTTGGGGTCGTTGTCATGTTGGAATAATGCCTTGCGGCCCAGTCTCCAAAGGGATCATGTTCTGCTTCAGTATGTCACAGTACATGTTTGTATTCATGGTTCCCTCAATGAACTGTAGCTCCCCAGTGCTGACAGCACTCATGCAGCCCAAGGCCATGACACTCCCACCACTATGCTTGATTGTAGGCAAGACACACTTGTCTTTGTACTCCTGACCACACACTCTTGACACCATCTGAACCAAATAAGTTTATCTTGGTCTCAGACCACAGGACATGGTTCCAATAACCCATGTCTTTAGTCTGCATGTCTTCAGCAAAATGTTTGCGGGCTTTCTTGTGCATCATCTTTAGAAGAGGCTTCCTTCTGGGACGACAGCCATGCAGACCAATTTGATGCAGTGTGCAGAGTATGGTCTGAGCACTGACAGGCTGACCCCCCACCCCTTCAACCTCTGCAGCAATGCTGGCAGCACTCATGCATCTATTTCCCAAAGACAACCTCTCGCTTTGACGGTAAGCATGTGCAGTCAGCTTCTTTGGTTGACCATGGCGAGGCCTGTTCTGAGTGGAACCTGTCCTGTTAAGCTGCTGTATGGTCTTGGTCACCATGCTGCATCTCAGTTTCAATGTCTTGGCAATCTTCTTATAGCCTAGGCCATCTTTATGTAGAGCAACAATTCTTTTTTTCAGATCCTCAGAGAGTTCTTTGCCATGAGGTGCCATGTTAAACTTCCAGTGACCAGTATGAGAGAGTGAGAGCGATAACCCCAAATTTAACACACCTGCTCCCCATTCACACTTGAGACCTTGTAACACTAAGGAGTCACATGACATTGGGTGGGAAAATGGCTAATTGGGCTCAGTTTGGACATTTTCACTTAGGGGTGTACTCACTTTTGTTGCCAGCGGTTTAGACATTAATGGCTGTGTGTTGAGTTATTTTGAGGGGACAGCAAATTTACACTGTTATACAAGCTGTACACTCACTACTTTACAATATAGCAAACTATCATTTCTTCAGTTTTGTCACATGAAAAGATATAATAAAATATATACAAAAATGTGGGGGGTGTGCTCACTTTTGTGAGATACTGTTTATCCTCCAAGGAATAACCGTGTCAGTGTCTTCAATGGAATTTAATAGGTATGAAATTTGAATATACGCATAGTAATCTTTGGTCTCCAAGTTGTATTCGAGTTGAGTTGCTCTAAAGGTTTTAAGTGCAGGGCCTATGTGTAAGTCTGCAGTTGTTGTGAGTCCCTTGGATTCCCAGTGTTTAACGTGTACGTTTGGTATCAATTTTGTAAGCTAGTAATGGGGAGGGGAATGGATTTCGAAGTTGTGTCAATTATGGGGGTATTTAGAAGTAACTTCCATGCTTGGAGAGAGGCCTCCATCGTAGCTGAGACTTTAGAGGGGGAGTGCGACATATCTACTGGCCAATAGCAAATCATATAACTTGTGATTAGGGCATTGATATGATTCCAATTCCTGCCACCTTGAGGCATGCTCACAAGGGAACCAATGCCTCAGCTAGGCTAGAATTGCTGCCGTGTAGTAGTCTTTCAACAGAACATGTCCCACTCCTCCTGCTGTCCTAGATTTGTTAGTTTTTGAAAAGCCCGTCTAGCTTTCTTTACCTGCCAACGAAATTCATTAATCAAAGATTGCGCTCTGGTAAAGAAACTATCTGGGATTGGTATTGGAAGGGTCCTAAACAAGTATATGAATTGAGGCAGTATCATCATTTTGAAGGCTACCAGGCAACCAGACCATGTTAACTCTGTTTTAGTTATACCCTGTAGTTTCTGAGTTCGTTTTTGCAAAAAAGGAGTGTAATTGGCATCTACCATGGCATCTGTATGTGCTGTTAGCATTATTCTCAAGTACTTTATCCCCTCTGTAGTCCAAGTGTAAGGAAATTGTGACTTGAGTCTATTGCTCGTGGGGGTGTCGATCCCTAGTCCCAATATGTATGATTTACTATCATTAACCCTGCAGTAAGAAATCCAGTTAAACATGTTTAAGGCCTCATGTGCTGCCGCCAGGGAAGAATCCAC
Source organism: Aquarana catesbeiana (assembly GCF_042186555.1). NCBI lineage: Eukaryota > Metazoa > Chordata > Amphibia > Anura > Ranidae > Aquarana > Aquarana catesbeiana. Next base: position 29,186,302 of record NC_133324.1, on the reverse strand, counting down.
CTTTGTCATAATCATAATAATGTTGTCTGCAAAGAGACTTATTGAATGAATGTTATTGCCTATTGGAAAACCCTTTATGTTTGGGTGGTTTCTAATATATATGACTAGTGGTCCCATCAACAAGTTAAATATTAGAGGGGAGAGGGGGCACCCTTGCCTTGTTCCATTAGATATAGTGAATGGGGCTGAGAGAATACCAGACATATATACCTTGGCGGATGGTTTAGAGTATAAAGCCAAAATGGCAGAGAAAATAGAACCATTAAAGCCAAATGACCCCAGCACCTTGGTTAGATATAGCCAATGTATGCGGTCAAAGGTCTTCTCTGCATCCAACGTTAGGAGCAGAGAAGGCACCTGGTGGAGTTGCGCCATATGAATGATATTAATCAGTCGCTGGGTCGCATCTGAGGTTTGTTTATGTTTTGTGAAGCCTGTTTGGTCAGGGTATATAAGGGTAAAATATCAGCAAGGCGTAAAGCTATGAGTTTGGCATAAAGTTTTAGATCAATGTTTAGTAAAGATATTGGTCTAAAATTTGAAGAAGAGGTGGGCTCCTTCCCTGGTTTTGACAAGGCTACAATTAAGGCTTCAAGCATTTCTGGTGGAAAGGAGGCAGAGACAGCTGCTGATTTAAACATTTGTAGTAGGAAAGGGAACAATAAGGTTTTAAATTCTTTGTAGTATTCTCCACAAAAGCCGTCAGGCCTTGGGGATTTATTCAGAGGTAAAGAATCTATAGTTTTATATAACTCTGCTTCAGTAAATAGTTGGTTAAGGGATTGAAGTTGGCTTGGGGATAGTTTAGGTATGGGTAGCTTCCCTAGGAAATTGTTAATTATGTCGGGAGTTGGTTGAAAGGTGGATGGGTCATCTTTTAAGTTATACAGGGTTCCATAATAATGGCTAAAGGCATCCGCTATTTTTTGGGGATGGAATTCTTTTTGTTTGGTATGTGGGTGAATATATGGTATTCTAGTTTTGTATCTATGACCTTGAAGGTTCTGTGCTAGGAGTTTCCCTGCTTTTTTTCCATTGAAGTCATAAGTCATCCTAAGTCTTTTGGAGGATTTTTCAAAATTGTTCAACAGGTGGAGTGTAAGGTCATATCTGAGTTGTGATAATTTAAGTGATATAGTTGAAGAGGAATTATGTTTTAGGCTTCTAAGTCAGAAATTTGTTTTGTTAGCTCATACGCTTCTGCCTCTGCGTTCCACAGCATAAATGGGCTTTGTACTGAGCCCTCATTATCGTTGAAGAAATCAGTCAAATGCTTATTGATCTTTTCCCTTGTTTCTTGGTGTTGTAACAAAAAAAGTATTGATCCTCCAGATTGTACTAGGTATAGGGGTTGCAGAATCCAATAGTGATAAAACTATTGAAGCGTGGTCAGACCATGTTATGGAGTTTATAGTAACAGATTTAGTGTTCAATAACACTTGTTGATCTACCACGAAGAGGTCAATTCTAGTATACACCTGGTGGGGTGAAGAGAAAAATGTGAAGTCCTTTTCGTCGGCATGGAAACATCTCCAGGCATCATACATATTGTGCTAGTGAAGGGAAGGTGATAGCATAGGAATGTGGTGGGTAGTTTTAGACGTAGAGTCCATTTTGGGATCCGGGGTGGCATTGAAGTCTCCACAGAGCACAAGTGGACCTTTTTGATGCTTCCTAACCTTCTTCAGTAGTTTATTGAAGAAGTGCACTTTGTGCTTGTTGGGGGAGTAAATGTTCACTAGGGTATACATTGCAGAGTTTAGTTTGCATATTAAAATCAGATATCTACCAAGAGGGTCTTGAATTTCTTGATGTAAGGTAAATGCTACAGAGTCTCGGATAGCTATTAAGACGCCCTTAGTTTTAGAGTTGGCACTGGCGGTAAAAACATTTGGAAAATTTTTGTGGGTACATTTCGGTGGTGCTTGGTTGCAAAATTGGGTCTCTTGAGTGCAAAGAATATCACTGTGGTGTGAAAGTGCTTCCTGCCACAGTGATTTGCATTTCATCGGGTGGTTAAGCCCCTTGGTGTTGATGGAGAGTATATTAATAGGCATTACTTATATATGAGGTATGCATTGGAACGGAGAGAGTCTTCCTCAATTCATTGCTTAATTCACAGTTAAGTGGCACAATTGAAGTGGTGTGCATCAGAATGTACTTACTTGTATAGGTCCCAGGTTGGTACTCACAATGTAGGAAAGGAGACTGTTTGGCCTGTGAGACCGTGTCTAGCGATGGATCACTTGATAGAGGTTCCAGTTTTCTTCAGCTTGGGATAGGTGAGGATCTGCAGATAGTTTGGTAATGTCTACATCCAAAAAACAAGAAACAAGAACACAGAAGGAACAGAGAGAGAAACGAGAGGGGAAAAAAATAGAATAATAGTGTTCAACATGTTCACACCATATTTGGTGCAATGGGTAAGGGGGGGTAAAGAACACCCAAAGACAGCATTACGCTGCTAAATATAACTGGGGGTTAAGTTCAATGTTGGAAACTTCAGCAATTAGGGACTAAAAGCAAATGTAGTCCATCCTTATTTAGTTATGTGTGAGAGGTGGCATTCTTCGCTGTGACTTTCTTCCAGTCCTGTGTGAGTTGGGGAGGAGTGCCGGTGGATTTTTTTTCAGTATAGGGGTCAGGCAAGATACCCCATTCTTTTAGAAGCTCAATGCCTTTTTCAAGAGATGTCACTGTGTATGTGTGGTTATCTTTTGTAATGGCTATTTTTGTTGGATAACCCCACCTGTGCGCTATTTTGTGGTTGTGTAATATTTTCGCCACAGTATTCAGGCTCTTACGCTTCTGCAGGGTATATTGCGCTAAATCTGAAAAAAATTGTATGTTCTGATACTGTGAAGGAATTTGTTCTTGCTTTCTCATGGTGGTAATTAGCTGTTCTTTAATGTGGAAGAAATGCTGCCTGAGGATTACATCTCTGGGTACCTAATCTGGCATGTGGGACCACTTAGGAAGGTGGTGGATCCTATCAATGGTTATGTCCAAATCCATGAGACTTGGTATGAGAGACTTGAATAAGGCAGCAGTATAAAGGCCCAGGTCCTGTTGCTGCACTGATTCAGGGATCCCCCTAATCTTTAGGTTGTTCCTCCTGGACCTGTCCTCCATGTCTGCTAATTTTGCTTTAATCCAGTCATTGTCTGCCTTTTTTTCATTATGTGCATCAACTAAGTCATTAATGGTGGAAGCATATTCCTCCATCTTTGTCTCTATGTGGTTCACTCTGTTTCCCACATCATGTATATCTCTTGTAACTCGGTGCATGTATCCAGGCATGTCAGATTGCAGTTTGCTTCTTAGGGGGGAAGCATGTCTTTTAGCACCGTGACTAAAACTGGTTGGTTTTGTGTGGGGAAAGATTCAATCGACTCTGGTAGTTCCCTTGTGTCTTCCCATGAGTCTGAGGCTGGGCTCCCTGACATAATCAATCCATTGGCATCTAGCCTGGCTTTTGTTTTGGTTCGGCTGCGGGAGGATTGGGTAGGTGGATAGTATAAATTGTCCTCAGGGGATCCATTATTTTGGGATCAATTACCTTTTTTGGAGGCTTTCAGCTGAGATGAGGCTGCCGGAGACGAGTAGGCCTCAGCACCATTTTGCCTGTCTGCTCTGCCGTTTGGAGCGAAGTCCATCAGGTGCTGGGGTTTCCTTTCCTTCCTCTGCTTCCCAGACATGATCGTGAGTAGGGATGAGCTGAACACCTCCCTGTTCGGTTCACACCAGAACATGCGAACAGGAAAAAAATTTGTTTGAACACGCGAACACCATTAAAGTCTATGGGACACGAACATGTATAATCAAAAGTGCTAATTTTAAAGGCTTATGTGCAAATTATTGTCATAAAAAGTGTTTGGGGACCTGGGTCCTGCCCCAGGGGACATGGATCAATGCAAAAAAAAGTTTTAAAAACGGCCGTTTTTTCGGGAGCTTAATGCTTAAAGTGAAACAATAAAAGTGTAATATTCCTTTAAATTACGTACCGGGGGGTGTCTATAGTATGCCTGTAAAGGGGCGCATGTTTCCCGTGTTTAGAACAGTCTGACAGCACAATGAAATTTCAAAGGAAAAAAAGTAATTTAAAACTACTCGGTTGGTCTGACAATACACATAGAAGTTCATTGATAAAAACGGCATGGGAATTCCCCACAGGGGAAATGAACCAAATTAAAAAAAAAAAATAACGTGGGGGTCCCCCTAAATTCCATACCAGACCCTTTAGGTCTGGTATGGATTTTAGGGGGAACCCCATGCCAAAATAAAAAAAAACGCGTGGGGTCCCCCCAAAAATCCATACCAGACCCTTATCCGAGCACGCAACCTGGCAGGCCGCAGGAAAAGGCTGGGGATGAGAGAGCGCCCCCCTGAACCATACCAGGCCACATGCCCTCAACATTGGGATGGTGCTTTGGGGTAGCCCCCCAAAACACCTTGTCCTCATGTTAATGAGGACAAGGGCCTCATCCCCACAACCCTGGCCGGTGGTTGTGGGTGTCTGCGGGCGGAGGGCTTATCGGAATCTGGAAGCCCCCTTTAACAAGGGGATCCTCAGATCACGGCCCTCCCCCCTGTGTGAAATGGTAAGGGGGTACAAAAGTACCCCTACCATTTCACTAAAAAACTGTCAAAAATGTTAAAAATGACAAGAGACAGTTTTTGACAATTTCTTTATTTAAATGCTTCTTCTTTCTTCTTTCTTCTATCTTCTATCTTCCTTCAGTTTCTTCCTCCATCTTCTTCTTCTTCTGGTTCTCCGTGCTCACACGTCCATCTGGCTCTTGTGCTAGGCCACGCCCCCCCATCCAAAGTTTATTTATCTCCTTCTGTGCACAGGAGTTGGGTTCCTTCTATGAGTGTCTATGTTCCGGTCTGTGTGATGAGGAGGGGGTAGCTAGTAGTAGTCAGTCACATTCAGCTGGATGTGTTCTGTAATGTAGAAGATGTTTTGTAGTTCATCCACTTCTTCAGTTATAATGAGTGATGTGAACATATCCCGGCATTTATATCCACACAGCTAGCACTGACGCCTTCATCTTATCACCATGGAATAAGTCATGGCAGATGTTTGCTGTCCAAGAACAGGATGGGAGGAGAAGGTTAGGCCAGCCATAGATGAAGCAAAATTATTTTTCCTGCAACCACAGTCAGTGTTGACAGGGGAATCCCTCCCACTGAGCCATAGTATTCTCCCAGCGGTGTTCACACCTGGAGAAGAAAATAATTGTTTCTAGTGTCTGTACCAGCAGCAAGAAATAATCACATGTAAAATCCAGCAGGCTGGTTGTACATTTCGCTTGCCAATGCAGACTTCAAATCTGAACCAGCTGAGATTTAAGCCGTCTATGGCTGGTCTTAGGTTTTGTCTGGAGATGGGTTTTAGGGTCAAAACTACCATTTTTTTGTATAAGTTCTGAGTCAGTTTCCCCAGTGTAACTCACCTTGTCACCTTTCCATGATATTCGCTCTGGTTCTAGTGTAAGTTGTTGATCCTCTGAAAGGGACCCATCAAAGTGGCCCACGTGCACCCAGTTGGTTAAATTTGTACCTTCATATTGTGTAATCCAATTTGCAATTTCCAGTGGGATGGGCAGTTCTCCTTTATCATTAAAAATCATTACTCTGCCATTTGGATCCTTGTACTGGACTTCTTTTACATAGAGGGACAGCTTAAAATAATAAGAAAAATTATTTTAGGTAACAAGTATATAGAACGTTTAATATTTTTTATTATAAATTGTTTATCTACTTGTATTATAGAATGCCATCAGGATTAGATTACCTATTCTCTGAGCATTTATAATCAGATACATTGTATTTGGACTATTTATAAAAAGTTAGCTTTGCTAATACAAACGAGAAAAATCAATAATTCTACCCCTTTACAATACACTGACTCAGTCTCATCTTGAATATACAGTTCCATTTAAGAAAGATGTTGATGAATTAGAAAGAGTTCAGCAAAGGGCAACAAAATTGAAAAGGATGCAGGAGCTCAGCCAAGAGGACTGACAGATTACAATTATTCCCTCTGGGGAAGAGGCACTATTTCCATGTCCTGGAAGAGGGCCTGGATTTGTTCCTTAAAGAGGAAGTAAACCCTAATGGTTTTTACTTCCTCTTTATTATCCTACAAAGTAAAAGCATAATGGGCTAGTGTGCGATATGGCACTTACCTGCAAACGAAGCCCGCTGGTGAAAGCATCCATCTTCACTCCTCTTCCTTCCAGAGCCACAGACTCCGGCTCTGTGACTGGCCAGAGCCACATGCACATGGGAGCCACCAGTCATGGCAAACGCTGGGGAAGAAACGGCACGGTGGGCCATTTCTCCACTGAGCTTAAGCCGATTACATCATCGGCAAACTATAAGGTAAATATCTCCTAAACAGCGCACATTTAGGAGATGTTTTTAGTACATACAGGTAAGCCTTATTCTAGACTTACCTATATGTAAAAATGTCTCAGGGGGGTTTACAACACTTTAATGTAAATAATATACTCTATTCATGGAAGAACACAGGTCTGTTAAAGTGAGAACCGCATCATCTGTAAAAAAAAAACAGTTTTACGGGAATATCCTACTTTATTTATTCCTGAAATGAGCATGCCATACCTAAAAACATCCGCCAGGGGTTCCATCATAAGAGAAAATAAAAGGAAGGAAAGAGGACAGCCCTGGTGGGTACTTAAATTTGTCAGATACCACATTAGAGATGTATACCTTGGCTGAAGGATTAGTATTTAGGGATGACCCAAACCCCCCCCCCCGTTCAATTCGCACCACAACTTGCGAACAGGCAAAAAATTTGTGTGAACACTGTTAAAGTCTATGAGACACGAACATGAAAAATCAAAAAAAATGCAAAAAAAAGTTTTAAAAAAGGCTGTTTTTTTAGGAGCAGTGATTTTAATAATGCTTAACCCTTTCACTGCCAAGTCCATACGCTGTACGGACCTACAGAAGTGCCTGCACTTACGGCGTACAGACCTAATTTCTCCCTCTCCTATAAGCTTATGGTCACTTAAATGACCATAAGCTTATATCACCCCTACTTCTCCTAGCCCTTGGATAATGGTCCCCTGCTGGCTTAATATTTACTGCCTTTTGTTTTTTGTTTTTTTGTTTTTTGTTTTTTGTTTTTATTTGTTTGTATATATACATTCCCTTTGCTCTCTCTTATTTACCTCCTATCCTCACTAAATGATTTCTGAACTGTAACTTGGTATATTTGAAGTGCAGTGTATTGCACAGATCACAGCTGATCATGTAAAGCCAATTGCGATATGTCGTTTTGCTGAAATGTCTGCGATGAGTGGTAACCGTGTACGACATCTGGTGGTCGTTAGATGTAATTACATCCCCTATTATCCAGCCTACTTAACCTCCGTCCACGGACCCCTCCTTTGCTCTGAAGAAACCAGCGGTGATTGGCTGGTGAAATGCGTCAGTACGTGACGTCAGCACGTCACCTCGGAGCCGCGCGCTCAGGGTGTTTGAATGTTTGACCGGGAACTAACAGCTGACGGCCGGCTTACAGCATCTGACGGTAGGCGTTGGACATAGCGGGACATCTCCTACCTGACGGCAAGCGGTTGTTGGACTGACATCTACAGTTATCACCTGGGGGTAGAGCCTACGATCTCAAGAGCTGCTGAGCCATCTAATTGGTGAGAGAAGTATCACTCCGATTTATACTCATAGTACAGCCTGAGCTGTTATTGCTCCCCCCGCTACTTTCTCCAAACATAGCTGCTTCACCTGTATGTCCTGTGTCCACAAAAATAACCTTCAGTATATACTGCCGGTCACCTTTTCTGCTGTTATACCTGCGATATGGGTCTAGTTCCCGGACTGTCATAATTTTCATGATGTGCTGAATTAGTTCCTAAGTTATTATTATTCACTCATCCACCCTTACCCTCATACCATCATACTACCAGTATCTGGATTGACTAAGGACTTTATTTCACACGATATTGCCCAAAATAGTAGGAATCTGCTGTGGTGATTGGTGTGTGTATGGGGTATGATTGGCCGTGGCTCCGTTGTTTTTAATGATAACGTTATCTGTTTTAACTTGGTCTGTGATATATTCCCTATTTTGCCCAATTTTTGTATTTTTGTGTGGTGTTTTGTAGTTCAATAAATTTATTGTTTTTGCAGATTGTGTTTGGGTTCTTTGCCTTCTTTGGGGGAATCTCTTTCTCCTACTTGTTTTATATCAGAATTGTTCAGCAGATTCTGCTGAACAATTCTATAACTCTGATCAGCAGATTACAACCCGCTGATAAGAGTTATTAACCCTAAATATGACTGCCCCCCCACCCATGCCGCCGCTTCCCTGTCACCTGCCACTCCCCCTCCCTCTGCTTCCTTTCATCTTAAACTGCCCCCTTCCTTTACTATCCCCTTCACCCGGCCTTCTTCCCCCCAGCACTGATCCCCCCCACCCGATCTGACCCCCCCCAGCAAACCAGATCCCCGCAACCACCATCATTAGCCAGCATCCCTCCTCTGTCGCTCCCGCTGATTCAGGTGCTGCATGGGGTTTGGGGGGACCCAGATGTGTCCCCCCCGCCAGTCAGAACACCCCCCCAACTGCCCCCGTACCGCTGATCCATGGCTGCTCTGAGCAGCATATCTCCTTTCCCTCCCGCTGCTTGTATCTTCTCCCTGCACAGGTCTCAGTGATCTGTCAGGCTGGGGATCGTGGCGGGGAGGGGTGGAGCAGTGCAGATGGGGGTGAAGTTGAAACATGTTTACCAACCCCCCTGTACAATGGATATAGGCAGCGATCGCTGCTATATCCACTGACAGCTGATCATTGTAACCCCAAGTGTGTTACAATGTATCAGACATAGACACAGACACAGACATAGTAAGATTCCCCAGATCCACCTGCACTCATCCCTCTACGGGGACGCCCCTATTGTCACAAGTGGGTGAGTTCGGGGTGCAATGCTCTGTGCCCCAAGCCCAACCTTTCTCAAGCCAATTAGAGCCTCAGACTCTAATATTGTAGCTTAAAAAAAACTCATGCAAACGTATGAGTCCGGCACCCTGCAGAGGGGCAGCGCCCCAGCGCTCCTAATGGACTGGCCGCTCCTGGTAAGACCCCTTTCACATGGAGCTGTCAGGGTTGGGCTTTCTTCTCTGAGATGGCCACTCAGCTGTTGGCTAATTGCCAGCTCCTATCTCTCCACAGTTACTCAGCTGTTGATGATATCCTGCTCAACATTTCTGCCTACTTCATCTGTTCAGTCCAGAGGAGTTCTGCCTTCGCCTTGGTCACATCACAGAAATCTCCTGCGATCCTGTTCAAGACTTGCTTGCTGACATCCCTTCTGGCTCCAGATCCTGCTTGCTGTTCCATTACATTGATCCCTGATTTCTGGCTTGGCTGACTATCCATTCCGGTTACTGAACTTTGGCTATGTTTTGACTACGTTTGTTCTTTTTACTTTTATTATTAAACAAGAATGATTTAACTGTACTTCTGTCTCGGCCTGATTTCATGGTTTCTGACAGTAGGCGAAGGCCATGAATTCAGAAGATTCAGTCAATCCACTTGTTGGTAATATTGTTTCCAGATTAAATGAACTGGATCACCACATAGATCAGTTTGCCATGGCATTACAAATGCTCCTGAGTCACACAGCTTACCTGGAATCTCCCACTGTGGCCGCCCCAGTACAATCTATGTTGCAGGCCAACCCTGCTGCTGCGCCAGTCTCTGTTCAGGCACCTGCCTCGAGTATTACCTCTATAAGAGGCATGTCTGGTTCCGCTCTGCTTCCCCAGTGATTTGGGGGCGATCCAATCCAATGCAGAGGGTTTCTCAACCAGGCTGAGATATACTTTGAGATGCTGCCCCAGGCGTTTCCCACATACAGAAGCAAAGTAGGTTTTGTGATATCTTTGCTTTCTGAGAGAGCCTTGACCTGAGCTACCCTGAGTTCGTGGCTTCATTTAAAAGGGTATTTGATGTTCCTGCACGCTCCGCTTCTGCCGGCAAGTCCCTTATATATCCATCAAACAGAGTACAAGAACTGTTGCCGACTACGCCATTGAATTCCGTACTCTGGCAGCAGAGGTTCCATGGAACAATGAGGCCCTCATGGCTGCTTTTTCTTATGGTCTCTCGGAAACTATCAAGGATGAGATATCAGCCCGAGATATACCCCCTGAGCTGGAGAAGTTGATCATGTTTGCCATCCTCATTGACTCCAGACTCAGAGAAAGACTCTCTTTCAAGGAGCGCTTGTGGAAGCCTTCTGAACATTTGTCTCTGAGCTTTGCAGTTCCACCCGTGACTCCCTCACCTCCCATGCCTCTTGGTACCGAGTCGGTCGGTGAAGGTGAACCCTTGCACTTGGGTTCCATGCGTCTCTCTGTGGATGAGAGAACCTTTAAGAGGAGGGAGAGATTGTGCCTTTATTGTGGCCAGGTAGGTCACTTTTTGAAGCCTTGTCCTAACTGTCCAGGGAATGCCCGAACCTTGAGGTCCTGTCACAGACAGACATTAGGTGGCGTTGTTTCATCCCCAGTTATCCAGAAGGATAAGCCCCTAGTTTTGGTCACCCTTTCTTGGGCTGAGTCGTCCGTCGAGATACAGGCTCTAATCGACTCTGGGGCTGCAGGCCTGTTCATTGATGCTGCCTTTGTATCAAAGCACTTGATTCCGCTGCAGCTGCGTGACACTCCACTTCCCATTGAGGCTCTTGATGGGAGAGCTCTACAGCCTGCCCATGTAACTCATGTGACAGTTCCGTTGAGTTAACCGTTAAGTTTCCGCTGGTTATTGGTTATCCTGGGTTATAGAGGCACAACCCCTCTTTTGATTGGCTCCATGCTGAGGATCTCTCCTGGTCACCACAATGCAGTGAGACATGCTTCCAGAAGATAGCCAAAGTCCTGTGCACCTCTTCACTCTCCTCCCTGCTGGAGGAGTACCTCGATTTTAGCGATGTCTTTGACAAAGGTCAAGCCGGTAGTTTGCCTCCACACTGGTAATATGATTGCGCAATTGACCTTCAACCTGGGGCCATACCCCCTCGTGGCCGGGTTTACCCTTTGTCGGTCTTGGAGGATAAGGCCATGGAGGAGTATGTTGCAGGCACACTTTCTCGAGGTTTCCTGCTGGTGCTGGTTTCTTCTTTGTGAAGAAGAAGAGTGGTGAACTGAGACCTTGTATTGATTATAGGGGTCTCAATTGTTTCACAATTAAAAAAAAAATATGAACCCCCCACCCCCACATACACACACACATACAAAAATAAACACAGATGGCAGGAATGCCTTCGCACAAAAGATTCAATTTTACTACACTTTATATACTGAAAGAATCTTGTAACCCCCCCCCCACCAATATTTACATTGTTTTGTGCTATAATTGAAATCTAAGGCTAGAATACTCCTATAAATATATTATTGCTTCTGTAGTTAAAAGTAGGAAACAAGTCTAAGAAAAAGACTAATGCCGCGTACACACGATCGGAATTCTCATCGGAAAAAGATATGATGGCTTTTCGGACGGAATTCCGCTCAAGCTTGCCTTGCATACACACGGTCACGCAAAAGTTTGCTGAACTTCCGACCGTCAAGAACGCAGTGACGTACAACACTATGACGAGCCAAGAAAATGAGGTTCAATGCTTCCGAGCATGCGTCAAATTGTTTCCGAGCATGCGTAGCAATTTTGCACGTCAGAATTGCTACAGACGATCGCGTTTTCGGATAGGAACTTTTTCCGACCGAAAAATTAAGAACATGCTCTCAATCTTTTGCTGGCTGGAATTTGACCAGCAAAATTCCGCATTTTCTGACAAAAAGCTCTCATCTGTCTTTTGCTGGCCGAATTTCCGATAGCGTGTATGCAGCATTAGTCTTGTTGCATGTTTTGCTAACCGCAAGTTAGAGTCTGGGACAAAATGATGTAATAAACTGTTTACTGTTAAAGAACTGTCTGTATATTGTCAGATCAGAGATCCTGGTATGATGCCCCCTACCTTTTTAAGGTTGAAAGGGGACTCCTGCTGGGGAAATGTTCCTGAGAATGCCTAAGAGGAGGAGCCATGATGTCAACCCAAGGCCTGAGAGTTCCAGTGAACACCATGAGAGAGATCTGAGGTGCCAGCTCAAAGACCCAAACCTAGCCCAAATGCATCAGTTCCGGTAAATCTGAGGGGTAGATCTGAAATGAGGGGAAGCTATTGATTTTATCATCCAATCATGTGCAAGCTAAAATGCTGTTTTTTATTTTCCTTGCATGTCCCCCTCGGATCTACAGTGACTGCACTTCCAAGTGCACTTTCAGTGCAATTTTAAGTGCACTTTGCACTTGTAGTTTGAACTTGTAGTGCAAAGTGGATTTGCCTTTCATAAATAACCCCCAAAGTGATGTAATAACCTGTTTACTGTTAAAGAACTGTCTGTACATTGTCAGACGAGATATGTTATGAATAATATGCATATACATTGGGAAGGTGTTTAGCCTAGCCTTGATTGGTAATGACCCGGGCCCGGTGGGCGGGCCCGGCTATAACCTGACTTATGCTGTACCTGGAAATAAACTGAGCAGTGTATGAATTCTGATCTCTGCTGGGTCATTATACTGTATATATTGCTTCCTGCCCAGGTCTGAGTGTGGTGCAATGAAGAAATGCTTTTTGTTAGAAAACTGGAGGACTTGTGAATGTACTATGAGTGCACTGATCAGCACACTTGCAGTCCCTTGATACTACAATTATGCCTGCCACGATGCCATACAGGACTTGTCATTTGCTAATTCACAGATTCTTCTGAATCAATGACATGGCTGTGTGAAAGGAGCCCTGCACAGCCATGCTGATTTTAAATGTGGCTGCGGTTGCAGGGGAGGGGAGAGGATCCCCCTACCCACTGGTGAGGGGTTAAGGAACATGTGCTGGAGCATGTTACACCCAAAATATGGATGTGCCATGTAACATTTTCCAAAAGGTGAACTTAGCCTTTAAAGCATTATCTATTGAAAATGTAACCCCCCAGGCGGTAATCCTGAGTGTGGCTTGGGGTTAACTTTCAGTACCAAAAGCGGTAACCCCGAGCCACACTCAGGATTACACCGCATTATGCTTGTACAGTTACTTACCTTGTCTCTAGGATCCCGCAATGACCTCCCAGCGTATCCTCTGGTCGGATCCTCCGCCCGATGCATCAGTGTTCCGGGTTCCGTTCCCTGCGATCATTGCAACGTATGGGGGCAGAACCAGCGAAAAATTCAAAAAAGTACAAAACATAACACACACAATACATTGTGATCTGTTATGCCGTGTACACACGACCGGACTTTCCGGCAGAAAAGGTCAGACAGAATCATTCCGTCGGACATTGCGATTGTGTGTGGGCTTCATCAGACCTTTTTTTTTTTAAATTCCAATGGACCTAGAAATCAAACAAGTTTCAAAGCCTTCCGACGGACTCAGTTATCGGGAAAACCGCTTGTCTGTATGCTAGTCCGACGACCCAAGAACGACACAAGGGCAGCTGTTGGCTACTGGCTATTGAACTTCCTTTTTCTAGTCCCGTCATACGTCATCACATTCTAAACGAACGGACAGCAGTTTAGGGTTCCCTGAAACACAGTGTTAGTGGGATCAGCCCAGATACCTGCTAGCACCTGCGTTTTGCCCCTCGGCCCAGCCCACCCAAGTGCAGTATCGATCGATAACTGACACTTACAAAACACTAAGCACACATAACTGCAGCGTTCGCAGAGTCAGGCCTGATCCCTGCGATCGCTAACAGTTTTTTGGTAGCGTTTTGAATCAGTCGCTAACAGTCAGGAGCTTTTTTGCCTGTGAGTCTCACTAGTGTACCCCTAAATTTAGAGGCCAAAATGGCAAATCGAAGGTACACTAGTGAAGAGGCCTACACGTTTCTGAGTATGACAGATAGTGAAGAGGAAGTCACTCATCTGTCAAGTTCAGGCTCAGAATATGAACCTGTAGAGGACAAGCGGCTCCATGACAGATAGCTCTGGCGACGGAGTTGTAGTCCCTGCTAGGGTCAGGCGTACCAGACCCCAATCTTCTTCTGTCCTTGAAGTGCAAGAACCGCAGGGCTCTTGTATGGAGCAGAGAAGTACTAGTGCCGCTACTCCTTCTGGTGAACTGGCAAGCACCAGCGGCCTAGTACACCCTGGTCGTACATTCAGCACTGCAGTATCACGTGGTGACGTGGCGAGTCCCATAAGTGCAGTTCAAGCTGGCGAGGTGGCAAGCACAAGTAGTGTCCCGCTGCCACCAAGAAGAAGACGAACACAGGCCCATCGTGCCCATAGTGCCCTTCCTGCTGCATTCGCCAATCCGAATTGGGAACCCACCACTTCTGCAGCACCCGTACTTCCCCCTTTCACTGGCCAACCCGGAATTCAGGTGGAAACAGTTGACTTTACGCCACTGGATTTTTATTCGCTGTTTTTCACTGAAGATCTCTATAGATCTATTGTGGACCAAAGCAATTTGTACGCTGGTCAACACATCGCCACTATTCCCCAGTCCTCCCTTGCCAGAGATTGGAGACCAATTACGGTCTCCGAATTTAAGATCTTTCTGGGCCTTTCCCTCCTCATGGGCATAACCAAAAAGAGTGAGTTGCGGTCATATTGGTCCACTGACCCAATTCACCATATGCCCGTGTTCTCTGCCTCCATGACCAGGGCACGATACAAGCAGATTTTGCGCTTCATGCACTTCAACGACAATGAACTCTGTCGTCCTCGTGGAGACCCTGCATACGATCGGCTGTACAAAATTCGGCACCTCGTAAACCACTTCAACCAACGTTTTGCAGACTTGTTTACTCCCCATCAAGTTGTCTGCGTTGATGAGTCCCTGATTAAGTTTTCTGGCCGCTTGTCATTCAAACAGTACCTTCCCAGCAAGCGTGCCAGATACGGGGTCAAGATGTATAAGCTCTGTGACAGGGCCACAGGCTATACATGTAGATTTATGGTTTACGAGGGCAAAGATAGTCACGTAGAGCCGATAAACTGCCCTGACTACATAGGAAGCGCTGGCAAGATAGTGTGGGACTTGGTGTCACCCTTATTCGGAAAGGGGTACCACTTGTACGTGGACAATTATTATACGAGCGTGCCACTTTTTAGTCACTTGTTTGATCATCAGATTGGAGCATGTGGCACCGTGCGACCTAATCGCCGGGGCTTTCCTCAGCGGCTTGTAGAGTCCCGTCTTAGGCTGGGGGAGAGAGCCTGCTTGCAGTATAATAATTTGCTCGCTATGAAGTGGAGGGACAATAAGAATGTTTTCGTTCTTACCTCCCTTCATGCAGACACGACGACCCAAATTACTACGGCGACTGGTGTTGTGGAGAAACCCCTCTGTGTCCACGAATACAACCTTAATATGGGAGGGGTGGACCTCAACGACCAGTTGTTGGCGCCGTACCTAGTTGCCCGTAAGGCCAGACGCTGGTACAAAAAAGTGTCTGTTTATTTATTTCAATTGGCTTTGCTGAATGCTCATGTGCTATACAGAGCTTCAGGATGGACTGGATCCTTCCTTAAATTCCAGGAAGAGATCGTCAGAGCCCTTCTGTTTCCAGATGGTGCTCCACCTCACCTTCCCAATCCAAATGCAGTAAGCCGGCTGCATGGGAGGCATTTTCCTTATGTCCTTCAGAGTATCTCTACCCAACGAGCCCCCCAAAAAAGATGTCGTGTCTGCAGCAAGCGCGGATTTAGGCGTGACACCCGGTATTGTTGTCCCTCCTGTCCTGACAATCCTGGTCTATGCATTGGTGAATGTTTTGAACGCTACCATACACTAGTGGAGTATTAGCGTAGGGTTCAGCACGGCACAGACTAGGCACACTAACACAGGGTCTCCCAAGATGCCATCGCATTTTGAGAGACCCAAACCTGGTACAGTTACAGTTAAAAGTTAAAGTTACTAAAAAAGTGTTAAAAAAAAAAAAAAAATAAATAAAAATACAAAAAAAATATAAATTAAAAAAAACAAAAATAGTTGTCGATTTATTGTTCTCTCTCTCTATTCTCTCTCTATTGTTCTGCTCTTTTTTATTGTATTCTATACTGCAATGTTTTATTGTTATGTTTTTATCATGTTTGCTTTATAGGTATGCAATTTTTTTATACTTTGTTTTTTTATTGTTAACCACTTTTTTGTTTTCAGGTACGCCATTCAGCTGCAGAGCGGATTTATTTATCTTGACAGCAACAGCGTTTGCTCCCACGATATATAAAGCCGTGACTCCAGCGCTGTCGGAGGTGATTTCACCACCACAGTTACATACTTCAGCATATATGCCGAAGCGTGGGGGCAGCAGTGGGTGGAGGAGCAATTTGCTCCTGCCTTTTGCGGGAGGATGCCCCCATGCTTCGGCATATATATATTTTAGGTAGGCACAGGTTGCGTTAAATGTTTTATTTTTTACTCTGGTTTTTTTTGTATTTGCTTTGCAGGTATGGTAAGTATTACTGTTATACTGTAATGTTACTTTGTTTTTTTGTTAACCATCATTTGCTTAGCAGGTACGCCATTCAGTTGCAGCGCGGATTTATTTATCTTGACAGCAACAGCGTTTGCTCCCACGATATATAAAGCCGTGACTCCAGCGCTGTCGGAGGTAATTTCACCACCACAGTTACATACTTCAGCATATATGCCAAAGCGTGGGGGAAGCAGTGGGTGGAGGAGCAATTTGCTCCTGCCTTTTGCGGGAGGATGCCCTCATGCTTCGGCATATATATATTTTAGGTAGGCACAGGTTGCGTTAAATGTTTTATTTTTTACTATGTTTTTTTTTTGTATTTGCTTTGCAGGTATGGTAAGTATTACTGTTATACTGTAATGTTACTTTGTTTTTTGTTAACCATCATTTGCTTAGCAGGTACGCCATTTAGTTGCAGCGCGGATTTATTTATCTTGACAGCAATAGCGTTTGCTCCCACGATATATAAAGCCGTGACTCCAGCGCTGTCGGAGGTGATTTCACCACCACAGTTACATACTTCAGCATATATGCCGAAGCGTGGAGGCAGCAGTGGGTGGAGGAGCAATTTGCTCCTGCCTTTTGCGGGAGGATGCCCCCATGCTTCGGCATATATAAATGGTGCATGTATGCCCATCATTAGAAGTGGGCGGATGAAGGGAGGTATTCTAATGGTGGGCATACCCACCGATCAATATCTTTTTTTCGTTCAGCCCACAGACTGCATGAAAAAAAAGTTTACAATACAAGGACCAGCAACGTACTGGTATGTTGCTGGACTTTGAGTGGTTATACCAGAATGATGCCTGCAGGTTTAGGTATCATCTTGGTATCATTCTTTTCAGCCAGCGGTCGGCTTTCATGTAAAAGCAATCCTAGCGGCTAATTAGCCTCTAGACTGCTTTTACAAGCAGTGGGAGGGATTCCCCCCCCCACCGTCTTCCATGTTTTTCTCTGGCTCTCCTGGCCCAACAGGGAACCTGAGAATGCAGCCGGTGATTCGGCCAGCTGACCATAGAGCTGATCAGAGACCAGAATGGCTCCAATCATCTCTATGGCCTAAGAAACCAGAAGCTACGAGCATTTCATGACTTAGATTTTGCCGGATGTAAACAGCGCCATTGGGAAATTGGGAAAGCATTTTATCACACTGATCTTGGTGTGGTCAGATGCTTTGAGGGCAGAGGAGAGATCTAGGGTCTAATAGACCCCAATTTTTTCAAAAAAGAGTACCTGTCACTACCGATTGCTATCCTAGGGAATATTTACATTCCCTGAGATAACAATAAAAATGATAAAAAAAAATAAAAATGAAAGGAACAGTTTAAAAATAAGATAAAAAATCAAAAAATTAATAAAGAAAAAAAAAAAAAAAAAAAAAAAGCACCCCTGTCCCCCCCTGCTCTCTTGCAAAGGCGAACGCAAGCGTCGGTCTGGCGTCAAATGTAAACAGCAATTTCCCCATGCATGTGAGGTATCACCGCGAAGGTCAGATCGAGGGCAGTAATTTTAGCAGTAGACCTCCTCTGTAACTCTAAAGTGGTAACCTGTAAAGGCTTTTAAAGGCTTTTAAAAATGTATTTAGTTTGTCGCCACTGCACGTTTGTGCGCAATTTTAAAGCATGTCATGTTTGGTATCCATGTACTCGGCCTAAGATCATATTTTTTATTTCATCAAACATTTGGGCAATATAGTGTGTCTTAGTGCATTAAAATTTTTAAAGTGTGTTTTTTCCCCCAAAAATGCGTTTGAAAAATCGCTGCGCAAATACTGTGTGAAAAAAAAAAAATGAAACACCCACCATTTTAATCTGTAGGGCATTTGCTTTAAAAAAATATATAATGTTTGGGGGTTCAAAGTAATTTTCTTGCAAAAAAAAATAATTTTTTCATGTAAACAAAAAGTGTCAGAAAGGGCTTTGTCTTCAAGTGGTTAGAAGAGTGGGTGATCTGTGACATAAGCTTCTAAATGTTGTGCATAAAATGCCAGGACAGTTGAAAACCCCCCAAATGACCCCATTTTGGAAAGTAGACACCCCAAGCTATTTGCTGAGAGGCATGTCGAGTCCATGGAATATTTTATATTGTGACACAAGTTGCGGGAAAAAGACAATTTTTTTTTTTTTTTTTTTGCACAAAGTTGTCACTAAATGATATATTGCTCAAACATGCCATGGGAATGTGTGAAATTACACCCCAAAATGCGTTCTGTTGCTTCTCCTGAGTACGGGGACACCACATGTGTGAGACTTTTTGGGAGCCTAGCCGCGTACGGGACCCCGAAAACCAAGCACCGCCTTCAGGCTTTCTAAGGGCGTAAATTTTTGATTTCACTCTTCACTGCCTATCACAGTTTCGGAGGCCATGGAATGCCCAGATGGCACAAACCCCCCCAATGACCCCATTTTGGAAAATAGACACCCAAAGCTATTTGCTGAGAGGTATAGTGAGTATTTTGCAGACCTCACTTTTTGTCACAAACTTTTGAAAAAAGTTTTGAAAAAAAATATGTTTTTCTTGTCTTTCTTCATTTTCAAAAACAAATGAGAGCTGCAAAATACCCACCATGCCTCTCAGCAAATAGCTTGGGGTGTCTACTTTCCAAAATGGGGTCATTTTGGGGGGTTTTGTGCTATCTTGGCATTTTATGGCCTTCAAAACTGTGATGGGTAGTGAGGAGTGAAATCAAAAATTAACGCTCTTAGAAATCCTGAAGGCGGTGATTGGATTTTGGGGCCCCGTATGAAGCTAGGCACCCAAAAAGTGCCACTCATGTGGTATCCCCGTACTCAGGAGAAGCAGCAGAATGTATTTTGGGGTGCAATTCCACATATGTCCATGGCATGTTTGAGCAATATATCATTTAGTGACAACTTTGTGCAAAAAAAAAAAAAAAATTGTCACTTTCCCGCAACTTGTGTCAAAAAAAACAATATTCCATGGACTCAACATGCCTCTCAGCAAATATCTTGGGGTGTCTACTTTCCAAAATGGGGTAATTTGGGGGGGGTTTGTGCCATCTGGGCATTGTATGGCCTTCAAAAATGTGATAGGTAGTGAGGAGTGAAATCACAACTTTATGCCCTTAGAAATCCTGAAGGCGGTGCTTGGATATCGGGGCTCCGTACGCGGCTAGGCTCCCAAAAAGTCCCACACATGTGGTATCCCCGTACTCAGGAGAATCAGCAGAATGTATTTTGGGGTGCAATTCCACATATGCCCATGGCCTGTGTGAGCAATATATCATTTAGTGACAACTTTGTGCAAAAAAAAAAAAAAATTGTCACATTCCCGCAACTTGTGTCAAAAAATAAAATATTCCATGGACTCAACATGCCTCTCAGCAAATAGCTTGGGGTGTCTACTTTCCAAAATGGGGTCATTTGGGGGGGTTTGTGCCATCTTGGCATTTTATGGCCTTCAAAACTGTGATAGGTAGTCAGGAGTGAAATCAAAAATTTATGCCCTTTGAAATCCTGAAGGCGGTGCTTGGTTTTCGGGGCCCCGTATGCGGCTAGGCTCCCAAAAAGTCCCACACATGTGGTATCCCCGTACTCAGGAGAAGCAGCTAAATGTATTTTGGGGTGCAATTCCACATATGCCCATGGCCTGTGTGAGCAATATATCATTTAGTGACAACTTTTTGTAATTTTTTTTTTTTTTTTGTCATTATTCAATCACTTGGGACAAAAAAAATAAATATTCAATGGGTTCAACATGCCTCTCAGCAATTTCCTTGGGGTGTCTACTTTCCAAAATGGGGTCATTTGGGGGGGGTTTGTACTGCCCTGCCATTTTAGCACCTCATGAAATGACATAGGCAGTCATAAAATAAAAGCTGTGTAAATTCCAGAAAATGTACCCTAGTTTGTAGACGCTATAACTTTTGCGCAAACCAATAAATATACGCTTATTGACTTTTTTTTACCAAAGACATGTGGCCGAATACATTTTGGCCTAAATGTATGACTAAAATTGAGTTTATTGGATTTTTTTTATAACAAAAAGTAGAAAATATCATTTTTTTTCAAAATTTTCGGTCTTTTTCTGTTTATAACGCAAAAAATAAAAACGGCAGAGGTGATCAAATACCATCAAAAGAAAGCTCTATTTGTGGGAAGAAAAGGACGCAAATTTTGTTTGGGTACAGCATTGCATGACCGCGCAATTAGCAGTTAAAGCGACGCAGTGCCGAATTGTAAAAAGTGCTCTGGTCAGGAAGGGGGTAAAACCTTCCGGGGCTGAAGTGGTTAAGAGATCCCTGTCCCACGTTGTGGAAATAAGTTCTCTTTCCCCCACCATCTGTTTGCAGTATTTTCTGCACATTGAGTCCAAGGCACCTTTGTTACTGGACTCTCCCTTTTTAATCAAAGACCTTTCACCTTAACCCAGCACCAGCACATCCCCACTAACCTTTCCGCCAAGCTACACCCGGGTCTCTATTTCTTTACACAAACGACAAATCACATTGTCCACACCACTTAGAGCAAGGCTAGCGATTTGATCCACACCAACCAATTGCCACCTTCACCTGGGATCAATCCACCCTAACTTTAATCCCCCAGAATGGCTTTCAAAATAGTTTCTATCAATGCCAGGGGCTTAAACTCCCCACAGAAAAGATCTGCACTTCTCAAAGAAGCCAACACCCAAAAAGCCGATATCCTCTTAGTACAAGAGACCCATTTTGCCTCTGCTAAAACTCCCAGATTCATCCTGAAAAACTACTACCAAGTCTTCTCAGCTTCAGGCCTGAAGAAGAAAAACAGGGTCCTCACTAGGGATGAGCCGAACACCCCTCTGTTCGGTTCGCACCAGAACATGCGAACAGGAAAAAAGTTTGTTCGAACACGCGAACACCGTTAAAGTCTATGGGACACGAACATGAATAATCAAAAGTGCTAATTTTAAAGGCTAATATGCAAGTTATTGTCATAAAAAGTGTTTGGGGACCCGGGTCCTGCCCCAGGGGACATGGATCAATGCAAAAAAAAAGTTTTAAAAACGGCCGTTTTTTCAGGAGCAGTGATTTTAATAATGCTTAAAGTCAAACAATAAAAGTGTAATATCCCTTTAAATTTCGTACCTAGGGGGTGTCTATAGTATGCCTGTAAAGGGGCGCATGTTTCCTGTGTTTAGAACAGTCTGACAGCAAAATGACATTTTGAAGGAAAAAACTCATTTAAAACTACCCGCGGCTATTGCATTGTCGACAATACACATTTCAGTTCATTGATAAAAACGGCATGGGAATTCCCCAAAGGGGAACCCCGAACCAAAATTTAAAAAAAAAATGAGTAGGAGTCCCCCTAAATTCCATAAAAGGCCCTTCAGGTCTGATATGGATATTAAGGGGAACCCTGGACAAAATTTAAAAATAAAATGACGTGGGGTTCCCCCTAAATTCCATACCAGACCCTTCAGGTCTGGTATGGATTTTAAGGGGAACCCCGCACCAAAAAAAAAAAAAAAACGGCGTGGGGTCCCCCCAAAAATCCATACCAGACCCTTATCCGAGCACGCAACCTGGCAGGCCGCAGGAAAAGAGGGGGGGACGAGAGTGCGCCCCCCTCCTGAACCGTACCAGGCCACATGCCCTCAACATTGGGAGGGTGCTTTGGGGTAGCCCCCCAAAACACCTTGTCCCCATGTTGATGAGGACAAGGGTCTCATCCCCACAACCCTGGCCGGTGGTTGTGGGGGTCTGCGGGCGGGGGGCTTATCGGAATCTGGAAGCCCCCTTTAACAAGGGGACCCCCAGATCCCGGCCCCCCCCCTGTGTGAAATGGTAAGGGGGTACTTACCCCTACCATTTCACTAAAAAACTGTCAAAAATGTTAAAAATGACAAGAGACAGTTTTTGACAATTCCTTTATTTAAATGCTTCTTCTTTCTTCCTTCATCTTCTGGTTCTTCTGGTTCTTCCTCCAGCGTTCTCGTCCAGCATCTCCTCTGCGGCGTCTTCTATCTTCTTCTCCTCAGGCCGCTCTGCACCCATGGCATGGGGGGAAGGCTCCCGCTCTTCTCTTCTTCTTTTCTTCTCTTCTTCTCTTCTTCTCTTCTTCATTTTCTTCTCCGGGCCGCTCCGCATCCATGCTGGCATGGAGGGAGGCTCCCGCTGTGTGACGGCACTCCTCGTCTGACAGTTCTTAAATAACGGGGGGCGGGGCCACCCGGTGACCCCGCCCCCCTCTGACGCACGGTGACTTGACGGGACTTCTCTGTGGCATTCCCCGTGACATCACAGGGAAGTCCCGTCAAGTCACCGTGCGTCAGAGGGGGGCGGGGTCACCGGGTGGCCCCGCCCCCCATTATTTAAGAACTGTCAGACGAGGAGCGCCGTCACACAGCGGGAGCCTCCCTCCATGCCAGCATGGGTGCGGAGCGGCCCGGAGAAGAAAATGAAGAAGAGAAGAAGAGAAGAAAAGAAGAAGAGAAGAGCGGGAGCCTCCCCCCCATGCCATGGGTGCGGAGCGGCCCGAGGAGAAGAAGATAGAAGACGCCGCGGAGGAGATGTTGGACGAGAACGCCGGAGGAAGAACCAGAAGAGCCAGAAGAACCAGAAGAACCAGAAGATGAAGGAAGATAGAAGAAAGAAGAAGCATTTAAATAAAGGAATTGTCAAAAACTGTCTCTTGTCATTTTTAACATTTTTGACAGTTTTTTAGTGAAATGGTAGGGGTAAGTACCCCCTTACCATTTCACACGGGGGGGGCCAGGATCTGGTGGTCCCCTTGTTAAAGGGGGCTTCCAGATTCCGATAAGCCCTCCGCCCGCAGACCCCCACAACCACCGGCCAGGGTTGTGGGGATGAGGCCCTTGTCCTCATCAACATGAGGACAAGGTGTTTTGGGGGGCTACCCCAAAGCACCCTCCCAATGTTGAGGGCATGTGGCCTGGTACGGTTCAGGAGGGGGGGCGCACTCTCGTCCCCCCCTCTTTTCCTGCGGCCTGCCAGGTTGCATGCTCGGATAAGGGTCTGGTATGGATTTTTGGGGGAACCCCACGCCGTTTTTTTTTTTTTTTGGCGCGGGGTTCCCCTTAAAATCCATACCAGACCTGAAGGGTCTGGTATGGAATTTAGGGGGAACCCCACGTCATTTTTTTTTTTAATTTTGGCCGGGGTTCCCCTTAATATCCATATCAGACCTGAAGGGCCTTTTATGGAATTTAGGGGGACTCCTATGTCATTTTTTTTTTAAATTTTGGTTCGGGGTTCCCCTTTGGGGAATTCCCATGCCGTTTTTATCAATGAACTGAAATGTGTATTGTCGGCAATGCAATAGCCGCGGGTAGTTTTAAATGAGTTTTTACCTTTAAAATGTCATTTTGCTGTCAGACTGTTCTAAACACAGGAAACATGCGCCCCTTTACAGGCATACTATAGACACCCCCTAGGTACGAAATTTAAAGGGATATTACACTTTTATTGTTTGACTTTAAGCATTATTAAAATCACTGCTCCTGAAAAAACGGCCATTTTTTAAAACTTTTTTTTGCATTGATCCATGTCCCCTGGGGCAGGACCTGGGTCCCCAAACACTTTTTATGACAATAACTTGCATATTAGCCTTTAAAATTAGCACTTTTGATTTCTCCCATAGACTTTTAAAGGGTGTTCCGCGGCATTCGAATTTGCCGCGAACACCCCTAATTGTTCGCTGTTCAGCGAACTTGCGAACAGCCAATGTTCGAGTCGAACATGAGTTTGACTCGAACTCGAAGCTCATCCCTAGTCCTCACTGCCATACTGAATACACTACAATTTAAACTACATCAACCCATCGCAGACCCCCATGGCCGTTTCCTGATCCTCTTATGTGACATTAATCAAATCACCTGCACTCTGGTCAACGTCTATGGACCAAACAAACAGCAAATACGATACCACAAACAACTCTACAAAAAAATACTACGACTCCGAAAGGGGAGGCTTCTTTTTGGAGGTGACTTCAATGTAATTGGAAATTCCACATTGGATACTACCTCCGCGACTAGAAACCATCAATCTGTTCTGAACCCCTTCCTCCAAGCAAATGATCTCTACGATCCGTGGAAATGCCACCACAGCAATGAGTGTGACTTTTCCTACTTCTCCTCTTCTCAACTTTCCTACTCCCGTATTGACTTCTTCCTTGTTGACAAACTCACCCTCCAGGATGACTAACTCTGAAATTGGAACCATAACATGGTCGGACCATGCACCCATCTCCCTTACTGTGGGAAACTGCAGACCTAGAACACACCGACTATGGAGACTTGACGCCTCCCTCATCTCTGATCCTAGCATAGTTCAAAAACTCAATATCGAACACCTCTCCTATTTCCAAACGAACAATCAACCGGACATTGATAGGTTTGTACTTTGGTCGGCATATAAAGCCTACATGCGTGGCGCCCTAATTAAACTCCATAGTAATTTTAAAAACCAGAGGTCTAAGCAAGTTGACGGGGTCCTTTCCCAAATTACCCTTCTTGAAAACCAAAACAAACTGAATCCCTCCCACAAACTAGCCAGTGAGCTCTTAGAGCAGCGACAAAAACTCTGCTCACTTCTACTCTTTAAATTTGAAAACAACCTTAAATTTACTAAAGCCAAATACTATGCCTTAGGCAATAAAGCTGGAGCCTTACTAGCCCGACAGGTTAAGGCTCAATGCTTTAAACATAAAATATCTTCCCTTCACCATCCCACCACCAAACGACTCCTGACAAATCCACAGGATAACGCTAACGCCTTTAGCGACTATTACTCTTCTCTCTACAACCTTTCAACTGACACAGCTACTCTTCAACCAACTGACCAATGCATACAAAATTTCCTATCCACTATTGATCTTCCGCGTATAACCCATATACAACTAGAAGGCCTTTCCCAACCATTCTCGGACGCAGAAGTCCTAACAGCCATCAAAACACTCCCTCTCCATAAGTCACCTGGGGAAGATGGCTACGCTAACGAATTCTACGAAACATTTGACAAACTCGTCACCCCTCACCTCACTGACCTCTTCAACTCTGCTGCCACCTCTGGTTCTATACTGCTTGACATGCTGCGTTCAATCATCACCACCATCCCCAAACCAAAGAAAGACCCTACCTCCACTACCAATTACAGACCCATTTTGTTCCTCAACATGGACGTGAAAATATTTGCTAAGGCGATTGCTTCTAGATTGTCGAAATGTCTCCCCTCTCTAGTGCACACGGACCAAGTTGGCTTTATGCCGGAGAGGCAGGCACCGGATGCTTCTAGAAGAGTCATTGATTTGATTCACCAGGTTACCCACACACGAACGCCTTCTCTGCTTCTATCTCTGGATGCAAAGAAGGCATTTGACAGTGTCCACTGGGGATTTCTGAGGGCAGTGCTATCCAAATTTGGAATCACTGGGTGGTTCCAAAAGGCCATACTCTCACTTTACTCAAACCCAACGGCTAGGGTCTTAACTGATGGAACCCTGTCTAAACCATTCGAGATCTCCAACGGCACTCGCCAAGGCTGCCCGCTCTTCCCTCTCATTTTTGCTCTAATTATGGAACCCCTTGCGGCAAAGATTAGAGGGGACAAGCACATCTCAGGCATTAAACACAATGACGTTGAACACAAAATAAGCCTTTTTGCCGATGATGTCATACTTTTGATCACAAACCCAGCCCAATCCATGCCTGCAATTCAAGACATCATTACTCAATTTAGCTCCGCCTCCTTCTACAAAATCAATTCCTCTAAGTCTCTGATCCTCCCGCTAAATCTAACACACACACAACAGTCCCTCCTGGAAGGATCTCTTCCTTATTCTTGGACGAAGTACTCAATCCCATACTTAGGAATAAAATTAGCCCCCTCACTACCTCAACCCTATGACCTTAACTACCGTGCCTTCCAAAAAACAGGCCTATCTAAACTAGGAAGGATCGCCTCCTTTAAAATGCTAATTCTCCCCAAGCTAATCTACCTATTTCGCACAGTAATCTTACCTGTTCCCCATTCCTTCTTTACTTCCATACAAAAACAACTTTCCAGATATATATGGGAAACTAAACCACCCAGATGCACTCATTACATCTTAACTAGACACCACAAAAAAGGAGGGGTAAGCCTTCCCCACATACAAACCTATTACTATGCTTCATTCCTGGACCAGCTCTACTACTGGTAGCACCCGAATCCCAATAAATCCTGGTCAATCATAGAAACATTGACTTTCAAACCAAATACACTGTGTGATATGCTCCTTGTCCCCTTGGCGGGCTTTCCTCCACACACACTGCCTACTCCCCTGTCAATTACGGCCTCTCTGACAGTCTGGAAAAAACTCACCCAGACGACCACCTTAGACCACTCGTGTCATATAATACAAATCCCTCTCAGAACACTAATGTTGCAATTACCAAATCTAAACCTGTTAAAATGGCAGAAACAAAAGATAACTAATATTTCAGACCTCTACAACACAAACAACACTCTAAAAACCTTTACGAACCTCCAAACTGAATACAACCTCCCCCACACGGAAGCCTATACATACCTGAGGATCTCCCACTTTCTTCAACGGTCTAAAATTTCTATTACGGCCAAAATCCCTGAACCAATCCACAACTTCTACGCACACACAACATACCCAAAACATGGCATCTCTAAAATGTACTCTGCACTTAACGACAACCGGCCCTACTCCCAAAAACCATCTCTCTCAAAATGGGCAGAAGAATTAAACATTACTGTCATCCCCGACATGTGGACATGTGCCTTTAAACACACCTTTACAGCCTCCCACTGCTCTAATCACTGGGAATCATACCAAAATACAATACACAAATGGTATCTCACACCCTACCATCTCTCTAAATTCTTCCCTGGTCATCCTCCTACCTGCTGGAGGTCATGTGGAAGTGCTGGTACTATAGCACACGTCCTGTGGTTCTGCAGATCCCTGAGCTCATTCTGGAAACAAATATTTGCCTTAATCTCTATCATATCGCAGGTCCCAATGACCCCTGATCCCTCGCTAGCATTATTACACCTTGGAATAGAAAAATTCTCACCCAAGACACAAGTAGTAATAGTCCATCTACTACTCGTGGCAAAAATAAACATCACCAAACTCTGGAAACCCACAGACTCCCCATCCATTACCAACACACTTACAGATTTAAACCTTCAATGTGAAATGGAGAGATTAGTTGCTAGGAAAAATCTAAGAATGGAAAAGTTTCTGTATGAATGGCATACCTGGCTCATGCATCCAAAATGTACTGTAACCACATGATGTACTATCCCTGCTGTAACTTCCTTCCATTCTTGTATCTCCTATTTATTCTCCTATTCACCCCCATCTACTTGATTCCCGACTGTTTAGTTTAACTTGTAGGAATATCTCTACATTACCTAACTCTACTTTGTTAGTTTCGGTTTTATTTGCTTCATTCGGAACATCTGACTTATTGTAACAAACATATAACTTGTTCACTATGTTGAAAAAGAAAATAAAGAATTATTGAAGAAAAAACAAAAAAAAAAAATGAATTGTGTGATTTTGCCAATGCTTGTACACCTAAACAGGAGCTGGCCATAGATAGTGAGATAATCCTATAGAATATCTTGGCCACTTACTGCTTTGCCTGTTCTATCTGTGAGTGCAATATTTGTGATTTTATTGGAATAATTTTTATGATGTAATGCACTAGGTCTCTGATCCTTTCACTTTCTTTTTATCTTTGTCTTAGTAAGTGGATCACCCATGTCTAAAGCTGAACTTCAGGATGTAGAAATTCTGTCTAAATAAAAATGTCATGTGAATTCTTACTTAAAAAAAAAAAAACGGACCTCAGCTTTAAAGTGCAGTGTGCCTAAATCTTGAAGGGACCGAAGTGCTTCACCCAAAGTGACCTATAAAATGTGCTCACCAGATATCATTGGCCACAGAGTGACCACCAGGCATATAATAGAAAGGATCCTTCCTCATTTAGCTAGGATCTTCCAAGATACATGCATCTCCAATCAAACGTTTCCAGAAATTAATTGGACTTCAATTCAATCATGAATGATAAATGGTAAATTTCTCAAACTGTTACACTCTGAAGTGCATATCCATAGCTTATTTCCATTAAATCTGTGAAATTTGGCTCCCCCATAAACGACCCACAGAGAGGCAATAATAGTATAATACTGTGTTTAATTAAAAAGCACTTACATGAATATGTAAGATACAGTGAATAGCAGCGCAGCTGGGGGATGAGGCAGGGGCCGATCTGTCACGCGGTATGTGATGCAGGAAGCACGGTGTGCGTCTCAGCTGAAAGTGGAGGTGGAGAGCTCCTGTATCATGTGTATCAAGCCTCAATTTCGATGCATTTCATGCTCTAGCGCACATCATCAGGAAAATGGAGCCACCGCCATGATACACTGGAGCCTATATACTATATAGTTTGACGCCATTGGTCAGTGGCAATCGTACACGGAGTGGAACATAAATTTCTATATAGATCTCTAGATTATACAAAAAGACCAGCCTCTGTCTTATCCTTACTGGCCTGACAATTAATATACAATTTATAAACAAATACATTTAATATTAAAAATGGGAGAAAATAGCATGAATATGAACCCCAAAAAATGGCTGAAAGATCTGAGTACAGAAAAAAAGAGTCCATTTTATGGCAATCAACTCATAACTTTCATATCCATATACCTAATTTCCATACAATCTAATTTACTGGACAAATAATATACTAATTAATAAAAAAGAAATATTTCAAAATGGAGATAATTTAAAATACGATCAGTGAGCACACTATAAAACATCTAATGGCACTATTTCATATTCCAGTGCTCACACATGTAAACGTGTTAAAAATAAAACCTAAAAAAAAATGTAATTATAAATATCTGCTATTTTTAAAGAACATACACATATATATCCACTATTATATTCAATAACAAATATAATTATAAAAAAATCAAATAAGCTAATCTCTTAGGAATCTTCTCATGGTGCAATATAAAATATTAAATAATTATTAATATTATTATTATTATTATACAGGATTTATATAGCGCCAACAGTTTACTTAGCGCTTTACAACTTGAGGGTAGACAGTACAAATACAAAACACTTTAATACAGTAGGATTCAGAGGGTCCTGCTCCTTAGAGCTTACAATCTAAGAGATATATTAAGTGATATGAGTCAGAAGAGATAGTATGTGGTATAAATTAAAAATCAGTTAAAAAACAATTTAAATCTATCTCAGTGTTTAACCCAGCAGGCATCAGACACCTTAGCTCCAAAATCCAGCGGGTTTCAGCTTGGGAGACATAGGTCCTCATATCTCCTCCTCTCCAATGGGGTACTACATTGTCTATCCTATAAAACTTTAAAAGAGATGGGTTTTGCTGATGGTTAGTTCTGAAGTGATTTGATACACTATGTTTTCTGAACCCGTTTGCAATATTGGTGACATGTTCATTAATTCTTTTATACAGACATCTTGTGGTTCTCCCCACATATACCAAACCACAAGGGCACGTGAGGAGTATACCACAAATCTCGTGTTGCAGGATATAAATTTGTCTATCTTGTACTCCTTGCCATTACTCCCAACAAAAACATCTGTTTTTCTTTTTTTATCTGCGGTGGTTCTGCAAAATTTACACCTTCGACATCTGTAAAAACCTGTGGTGTCAAGGAAGGTTTTCTTTCTAATCTTAGGAGGCTCTACCACATTTTTGGCCATCATATTCCTAAGACCTGGGGCTCTCCTGTATATGAAGGATGGCTTACGGGGCAAAATCTTATTAAGGGTATTATCCCTCAACAAGATAGGCCAGAACTTCTTTAAAGACTATTCAACTTTTTAGTAGTCCAGATTGAAACCAGTAATGAAGGCCAACTCAAATTTCTTCTCCTTTCTCCTAGCTTGTTCTATCAGTTCACCTTTGTTGCTATTGGCTACCTCTGACCTAACCTTCTCAAAGTCAACCTTTGTGACCTTGAGAAGGTTAGGTTGGAGGTAGCCAATAGCAACAGAATTTTGGCCTATCTTGTTAACAGTTTGATAATGCCCTAAATAAGATTTGTGAGGGGCCCCGGTCTGTGCCCCCAGTGAGGGGCCCTGGTATTTGCCCCCTGTAAGGGGCTCCAGTATTTTTTTGCCCCCTGTGAGGGCCCCCTGGTCTGCGCCCCACTGTGAGGGGCCCCGGTATTTGCCCTCTGTGAGGGACCCCGGTCTGTGCCCCTTGTGAGTGGCTCTGTTTTGTGCCCCCTGTAAAGGGGCCTTGGTCTGTGCACCCTGTGAGGGGCCTCAGTTGATATCACATATGTGGACCTCGGGCGGGGGGTTCCAGTTGGTGGCCCCCTCCCCCAATGTTTTTGGGGTAGCGCTTAGGCATATAGCCTAGTATATGGCACCCCTGCCCTCCCCTCCCCCCTCTGTCTCCTATCTGGCTCTGAGGATGTGAGGATGTGGCCCACCTTGCAGGGTGGTGGCCACGCTCCCTACCTTGTCACGGAGTGAGGATGACTGCAGTAGGGCACGAAAAAGCACTGTTTATCACACTTATTACATCTGTGCAAGAACCTTTCAAGATCGGGAATGCAGCGGTGGCTGCGGCGGAGAGCCAATACCTCATAAGCCATCTTGCGCGGCAAAAACGTTCCCTTTTCCCTCTTATCTTGACAATATTGTCCTTGAAGACTGGGAGGTTCTAGAGTGCATTTGAGTTTCTAAAAAAAGAAAACGCTTGCTGTGAGGTACCCATTTGGGAATTGCCCTGCCTTTGCTGCATTGCTGGACATATGGTCTAGGCACTGCAGTATGTCAGCTACGCCTCTTGGCCGTAGTTCCCCTGGTTGCTGAGCTTCTAAGGTCTCCTCAGTGATGCTTAGACAGGTATTTTTGGGGCTACCCTGGATGTCAATACTTCCAATGGGCATCTACTGCCGCACCGCTTGCTGTTCTCCGCGGGGGATGTGCAAGCTCCATTGCTGCAGAGTGTGGTTGTCACGGTTCTCATGTCAGGAACAGTTTAAGGCCCTGACCTGCCTTGTGTGGGTACAGAAGGTCAGGATGTAGCCCGTTAGAACGGCGGTAGCACCTCTTCATCATGGGGACCTTCTGGTTTCTATCGACATCATGAATGCTTGTTTACGCATTCCGTTATGTGCCTGACTCGAGCACTTCCTCCGTTTTGCTGTGGGTGCGGCGCATGATCAACACATAGTCTGTCCACAACTCCTTGGGTATTTGCAAGGTGTTGGCCCCGGATCGGGCGTTGTTGCATCTGTGGGGGTTTGTAGTCCTGGCTGCCTGGACGATCTTCTTCTGCCACTCCTCGGCTACCCCGAAGGGCAATGTAGTTTCTATACAGACCTTGACTGATTTCAGTAGGCATCTATACTATCTGAAGTCTGCTTGGGCCCTTCCAGAACGTCGGATTATCTATGCCCGAGCTTTAGCTCTGGCCAGCGTGTTTTCTTCTCTTGGACAAACTCCAGAGGTTGCATGCTGCATTTTTTATTTTTCTATCCAGCAGGTAGCCGCTCTGCGGACCTGCGTGTGGGTGTTGGGTCTGAGAGTTTCTTTTTCAAACGATTCCATTTGCACAGTTCCATACAAGCTCCCTTCGGGGAGATCCTGGCATGAGACAAATGCCCGATGTCTCGGGACAATCGGATTCGGCTGAGTTAGGAAACCAGGGTTCCCTGGACTGGTGGCTCAGTCTCCGGTTCTTCGGTGGGATAAATCCTTTCTCCACTTGTATTAAACAGGGTGACCACCAATGCCAGTTTTTCCGGGTAGGATGTCCTGGAACTGAGCTCTGCTCAGGGTCATTGTACGCTGGTGGAATCCAGACTACCAGGTAATATCCTTGAACTTTGAATGATCAGGCTAAGTCTGGATCATGGACGGATGGACTTTGGGAGCTCCCAGTACGGTTCTAGTCGGACAAGGCAACCACGATGGCTTATGCCCTTCGTCAGGGTGGGTCAAATAGGCTGTGGCAGCCCTGGCTGTTGCCAGTATTCCCCGATGGGCAAAATGTTTTGTCTGGCCCTTTTCCGGTGTATGCATCCCAGGAGTGGAATGCTGACAGGCGGATACCTCAGTTGGCGAGGGTTGGACCATGGATGGGCCCTTCACCGGGCCGTGTTTCGGGTTTGTTCCCGCTGGGACACTCATGAGGTAGTTCTCTTGGTGTCCTGGTTCAACTGGATGGTACCAAGGTTTCTGGTAAGGTCACGGGTTACTCTGGCAGCTCTGGTGGCACATAGGGCCAGTGATGTTTCCCTATGCCTTTCCTCCTCTCCAGCTTCTGTTGTGGCTTTTATGCAGGATCACAGCTGTGGGGGTTCATTCTATTATGCCCGGATGAGTCCAGTCGGTCTGGGTACGCCGACCGGTTGCGCCAGGGTTCCTTGTCGACTGCCTCTCAGGAAGGATCTATGGTCCCAGGGCCGTTCTTCCATCCTGCCTTAGAGTCACTGGTTTTAACGGCCTGGCTGTGTTGAGCCAGGTGCGGCAGTTCCGACACTGTTGATGGCTTAGGAGGTTTTAACCTCCGGGTGTGGAGAGAGCATATATCCTGGTGTGAAGCACCGAGCATTCATCCTTGTTCTTTCTAGGTGGCTCCAATTCCGACCCCCATTTATGGGGGGTTTAGCAGGAATGAACCTCGAGTACCATCGAGAGCCAGGTGTCAGCCTGGGTGGTCGTCTTCAGCATCCCTGGTCTCGCGCTCCCTGGTGCGTACCTTTATTCAAGGGGTTAGACGTCTGTTTCCACCGGTACATTTTTTTCTACCACCGTGGCATCTGAACTTGGTGTTTTCGGTTCTCCAGGAGCTGCTCACTCTCTCCCTCTCTCAAAATATCTGGAGATTCCATTGCTTACTCGGAAAGTGGCCTCTTGGTGGCTTCACCTCTGCTCACAGGGTGTCTAAAAGGTTGGCGTTATCTTCTCATTCACCTTACCCAGGTTTAGGCGGTGCTTCGCCCTTGTCTATAGTTCCGTCCCTGGGTTTCCGTTTGAACAAGGACATTGTGTTTCCTTTCTTGTGTCCCTGGCAACACATCCCAAGGAATTTGCCTTATCTGCCCGGGATATGGTTTGGGGGATTCGGTTGTAATTGCCAGCCACTGAGTCTTTTGGAGGTCAGGCTCTCTGTACTTATGGACAGGACAAGAAAGGGGCTGTCTGCTTCTTCTGCGACCTTCTTCTGGATGGATCAGACAGATTACTCTGGGCTATTCTGTCAGGAATTGGGTTCCTGCTTTTCCTGTTATGGCGCATTCTTCTCGGGTGCCTAGTGCGTCTTGGGCCTTCTGTCTTCAGGCGTTCATGGCACATTTTTCACAAGTTCTACAAAGTGGATGGGTTGGCATATGCGGGTGCCTTTTTTGGCCACAAGCTTTTTGCAGGCTGCTGTTAGGAGGGTCTAATCCCTCTTGAAGGGGTAACGTTCAGGTTGGGTTTCAGCTTGTCCTGTATGAAGCTCATGTTACCTGGTTGGCTTTTGTGTTAGCCTTGGGATTTTTCGCTGATCCACCCCTCATGTTCAGCACTGCTTTGGGACGTCCCTACCATTCTGAATAAAGAAGGCTGTGTCTGTCAATGAATGAATGAGAAAATAGGATTTTTTACTTATCGTAAAATCCATTTCTCTGAGTTCATTGACAGACACAGCACCCACCCCTCTATGGAGTTATTTGATACTTCTATTACTGCTTGCTACTAAACTGAATACCTAGAGCAGGGAGGGGGTTATATACTGACGGAGGACAGCCCATGGGTGTAGCCAGGGGTTGATTTTTTGTTCTGCCTAGTCATACTCTTGCGGAGATGATATAACCCTACCATTCTGAATAAAGAAGGCTGTGTCTATCAATGAACTCAGAGAAACAGATTTTATGGTAAGTAAAAAATCCTGTTATTTATAATTAAAAATTTTTTAGGTTTTATTTTTAACATGTTTACATGTGTGAGCACTGGAATATGAAATAGTGCCACTAGATGGCGCTGTTTCATAGTGTGCTTATCTTCATTTTGAAATATTTCTTTTTTATTAATTAGTATACTATTTGTCCAGTAAATTAGATTGTATGGAAATTAGGTATATGGATATGAAAGTTATGAGTTTATTGCCATAAAATGGACTCTTTTTTTCTGTACTCAGATCTTTCAGCCGTTTTTTGGGGTTCATCTAGTCTTCCTGCTGGAGCACACGCTTTGTGGAATCATGGACAGGGTACTTGTGGCAGAACAGCGGGAGGAAGAGGAGGACTTCCTTTCCTCAATGCCCCTTTATCCAGATAGCATTCCTGTGGGGCCGACAAACACAGAGGAAGAAGAGAAGGAGGAGGATTGTGTCAGCATGGATGTAGAGTATAACACGCAGCATTCTTCAAGGGATGTTTTTCATTCCCAGAAACCCAAGGAGTTGTATGTGGCTGGGAGGAGATATGTCATCCTTAGGAGATAATGTCATCCTTAGTGACCCAGAGGACTCGGAAACTAATGCCTCTGCAACTTACGCTGCATGACCTCCCTGATTCTGCAAATCCTGCCAAAGGACCCTAGAATTTGTGGTATCATGGAGAGGGATCATTACTGCCTGGCATCCCTTCTTGATCTACATTAAAGTTGCAGAACTCATCCTGACTTCGCAGAGGATGAAACATCTTCAGGAGGCCGTGAGGGAAAGTTTGTGTAACGCATTTACAGACCCTGGGAAGTTACCATTTCCTGGTGCTGGACAACATGTTTCTGAGGCTTCTTTCAGTCAGGGGAAGAGCGGTGGAGAAGGTGGCCGGCTGACCAATGCGTTTAAACAATTTTTCAGTCCTCATCGCCAAGGTCTGATAGGTTCAAGCAACCAACGCCAGTGTCTGCATTATATGGTGCAGGAATATCTAGGGGCAAGAGCAGTAAACCATTGCACTAATATCATGTGACAGAAAAAAATGAAACTGCAAGCATTGTTTCTGCAGGGTATCTGCTTTCAGAAAATATACTGTCTGGGGGTTTTACATAATCTTCAGGCCTAAAATTATTTTTTAAACATGTGTAAAAATAAAAAAAAATAAAAAAAACTGCTCCAACTTTGAAAGGGCTAAATACCTCTAAGCTAAACACAAACCTAAACTGGAGATAATTTTTGTCTTGGAAGATGTGTCTGGGAACATTGTGTTCTAAAACTAAACTGAACTATTTTAAAAAGATATGCTCACCTTATACTTTAGTGTGTGTGGACTTATTTCAGGTTTTTTGTAACTTATTTTAAAGGTGAAATCCATGTCATGTAATGCTTGAGCCAAAATGAAGACTGCAATACACACTCTATAAGATGTTTTCTCATCAGGAAAATATAAACCAGTTGAAAGTTTCTCCAAACTGCAGTTCCTAAGAGGATATCTAGTTGTTAGTGGAATAAGGAAATTTTTCATTTGGTTTTTTGAAAAGCATCTACATTCAGTTATGAAAATATCCTCCATCAGTGGGTCATTTGGGCGGCTGGATGGATTAAAACTATCAAAATATTCCAGCAACCCCTTTATGAAGAAATGGGGGTACGTAAACACCAAGCTGCAGTTGCAGAAATAAAAAAACACTTCACTCATTGACCAAGAATCTGGTAGAATAAATGTTTTCTCCATGTAATAAGTGACACTGTTCAGCAAAAATGTGTAGTAAGTCATACTAAGTGAGCCACAAATAATAAGAACTTCTGTAGTTGAGGTCTGCAGCTCTGGAGGAATTTTATTCTAATTTTTTTTAGACACCAGAATCTTGAATTCAATACAAATTCCATGATTAGATAAATGTTTGCTGAGTTGTTGGATCTCCCTCTCTCCGTATTCATCATCAGATGTAAGGATCCCGACCCAGTTCCACTTCAACCTTTCCAGTAACTTTGCTATGGCCACATATTGCATTTCATCATCTGGAACTGTCCGGAAAAAGTTTGGATAGATCTTTTTATTACTTAGTGAGGTGTCTCTGGCTCCATAACTAATCTTGAAAGAAAGAAAACCATCTGTATAAATAATGTGTAACCTTTAACATCTAAATGAACAGATGAACACCTTAGAAAATGTTTTGATGTCTTTTTTGGAGAGCAACAACCAGAAATTGTTATCTGAGCTGTCTACAAGAGATCTATAAGCAGATTTTAGTGGCCTTTTTTCACCAAACAAGATAAAGATGCAAAAGTAAATGTATTATTATTATTATTATTTTTTTTTTACTTCTAATACGTACAATATTTATTAAACAGTTCTTCAGCTATTTGTTACATGTTGTGCAGCAAATCACATGTTCTGCAGCCACAAATTATATGCAGAGTATGAAGAAACTAGTCTCGCTTCTGTTGCTAAAGGAGCCTGTGGCACACGTTGAGGCACATCATGCTGCAGGCTCTACCAACAACCAAACAGGCTGATCAGATAAGTATAATCTTTTCAAGAAAATAACCAAAAATCAGATCTTACATATAACATCTCACTAAACGTTATTAATGTATGGAAACCGACAGACACTGTTGTGCTGTTTGATACAAAATGGCTGAACTTCATCTTCAGAAGACTAAACTAAATACATGTCAATTGAAACATAATAAAAAGTGGGAGGGCCGCCACAAGCCCGAGCTCTCTGTAACCCCCAGTAAATGTGTTATTACATAAATGATTACAGCCATCAGTGAAAGCTGATAATATGACATTAAGGGAGGAATTCATAAAAATTGGAGCAGCCAGAATATGGAGTATCTGTGCATGGCAATCAATGTTTAGTCAAATTGTTTAGTTAAGCTTTGAAGATGAAAGATAGAAGCTGACCGCAAGACAGATTTTTGACTTTAGCTGGGGTTGGACATAGCGTGACCAAGTGTCCCGGATTGCCCAGGACAGCCCCGCATTTTACAGGTCTGTCCCGGGGCCCAGGCGCCTTTATTCCAGGCCAACAATACAGTGTCCCAGAATGAAACTGACACAGCCACCCTAATGACGAGCCGATAATGGAATTTGTCACTCCTTTCCCTCTTGGGTGGCAATCAGGAAGCAATAAAAGCTGGTTGTTAAGGATCGGGACATGAAATCAGGCGTCCTTAACAACTGATGGATCATCAGCTGTCAATGGGCTTCCCCACTGACAGCTGAATAATAAAAAAAAGTTACAAAAAACGGTGTGGGGTTCGCCCTCTAGTCCATATTAGACCCATGCGTGCACATGCGCATAGATATTCGCATATTCGTACATCTGTGCCCAAAAAGACAGGCACCTGCCCGACCGAGCATGCATATTTGCCTTTGCCTTGGAACTTCTACTGTGCTATGGCCAGCACGTCCCTGGCATTGCCCCCTCCTTATGGTCCACCCCCGGATGCCCAATTGGCTTTCTTTCTGTGGGTGGCTGAGGAAGAAAGCATGGATAAGTTCCTTGGCATGGACTTTTTGTTCAGGTTCCCATGAGTTCTTCTCTGGCCTGTAATTCTTCCATGTATTTAAGTACTGTAGCTGATTTCTCCTTTTCCTACAATCCAGAATAACTTCTATTTCATATTCCTCATCCCAATTAACAAGTACAGGTTCAGGTGGCCCAGAACCTCTGGGAGGGAATCTGGCACTGTAGGTTTTTAAAAAGCGAGACATGGAATACCAGGTTAATTTTAAGCGAGTCTGGTAATGATAATTCCTATGATACCTTGTTAAGTTTCTTCTTCTCCGAAATGGCCCCACGAACTTGGGTGCAAGTTTCTTCAAAGGACAAGGCAACGTGAGGTTTGATGTAGACAGCAACACTCGGTCACACATCTAGAGATTCAGTTCCCCCCTTCTCTTCCTGTCAAAAGCTTTCTTGTTATCTGCCTGGGCTTTAGACATTGCTTCTTGTAGTAATTTATTATTACAGCTGAGGAAGTCCCCCATGCTCTGAACAGCTGGAACTGTAGATTCAGG
This sequence comes from Aquarana catesbeiana, assembly GCF_042186555.1. Classification (NCBI taxonomy): domain Eukaryota; kingdom Metazoa; phylum Chordata; class Amphibia; order Anura; family Ranidae; genus Aquarana; species Aquarana catesbeiana. The sequence goes on along the minus strand of NC_133324.1, from coordinate 29,147,811 downwards.
GCAGGCCGCCCCTACCATGGGTGCCAGTGGGTCCATTGGACCCAGACAGCAATTTGAGAGGGGAAGCAAATTGAACCATAGCTGACTCTCCTTCTCTTCTATTTGTCCAGCAAATTGACGACCAAGATTTTTTCCAGCAGTTTTGTGCGTCATGATGACAACTGCCCCCCCTGCCCTTATACTACCTTAGCCCACCCCTATACTGCCATAGTTTTTCTATATACTACACTAGCCTGTCTATATATTACCTTAGCCTGTCTATATACTACCCTAGCCTGTCCATATACTACCCAAGCCTATCCATATACTACCCTAGCCTGTCCATATACTACCCTAGCCTGTCTATATACTACCGTAGCCTGTCCATATACTACTCTAGCCTATCTATATACTGCCCTAGCCTACCCCTATACTGCCCTAGCCCATCCCTATACCACCCTAGCCCACCCCTTGGAATTGAACATAATGGTATGTCATATCATTTTGCATTTAGACAAGGTACTGTTGCGTGTCACTCTTTACCCATGCAGCACAATATCTTGGGCCAGCCCTGATTCAGGAACAAAGTCCGGCAAAAAAGACAGATGAAAGCCATAGTTGTCAAATACTGGGGAATGGCCAGTAGTAAATGGCTGGCATTGTTATATGAAAACTCTGCCAATGGTAGTAATGATGCCCAATCATCCTGGATGAATGATGTTAAACATCTGATGTACTTTTCAAGTGTCTAATTGGTTCTCTTTGTCTGTTCATTGGTCTGTGGGTGATAAGCAGAGGATAAGGATAATTTGATTTTCAAGACTTCACATAAGGCTCTCCAGAAGCGTGAAATGAATTGCACCCCGATCAGAGATTATATTTGCAGGGACCCCATGCAGGCTCAGAAGTCCTTTGACAAAAACCCGAGCATTCTCTATGGCAATGGGCCATTTTGGATAGTCGGTCCTCGACCACGAAAATGGCTTCAAAACAGACACTTGCACACTTTCTGGTATGGTATATTTTATCTTCTTGCCACAGCAATCCTTCTTTAGGCACCAATGCGGCTCTAGGAGGACTGGAAACACCCACAGAGGCTTGTTTAATCTGTGAAAGGAGATCAGTTTGCAATAGGGATGGGCTGAATGAACCCCTGTTTGGTTCGCACCAGAAGTTTTGAACATCGCAAAAGTTCGGAACCGAATAACGAACCCCATTGAAGTCTATGGGACCCGAACATGAGAAATCAAAAGTGCACATTTTGAAAGCTTATATGCAAGTAATTGGGCATACAATGGTTATGGGGGTCTGGGTACTGCCCTGGGGGACATGTATTAATGAAAATAAAGTTTGTAAAGAACCTCATTTTTAAATGAGCAGAAATTTATTGATGCTTAAAGTGAAAGCATAAAAATGAAAAATTCCTTTCAATATAGTGCCTTAGTCTACCTGTAAAGTGACACATCTGTACTGTGAATAGAAGCTGCTATAGCAATAATTGCATTTATAAAGCCACAAAAATGATTATTATTATACAGGATTTATATAGAGCCAACAGTTTGCACAGCACTCTACAAAAATTACATTTTCCCTGCAAGCTTTCTTTATTTTGTAAGCAACGGCTTGGAGATCCAGTCTGTATGATGAAGCAACAATGTAGTGCACTGGGAACAAGATTAGAGATTTTTTGGATAAATTCTTATGTGTTTTCCACAGACTTTGGATAGAAGTAATGGGTGCCGAAAAATTGAGCTTTGGGTGTCGATGGTGCCTTAACACTGTGACCCTATAGGATGTGCTCTTGATGAAAGCAAGAATTTGCCTTGCTGTCAAATGGCAATTATATGCACCTATCAAACAGGTGCAGAAAAATTGGTCTTTGGGGGTCAATGGCGCTTTCACACCGTAACCCTATTGAGGTACTCTTGATGAAAGCAAGAATTGGCGTTTCTGTCAAAAATGGCAATGATAAGCATATGTCCAACAGGTGTGGAAAAATTGGTCTTTGGATGTCGTGGTGCCTTCACACCATAGCCCTATAGAGGTACTCTTGATGAAAGCAAGAATTGGCCTTGCTGTCAAAAATTGCAATGATAAGCACCTGTCAAACAGGTGCGAAAAAATCTGCCTTTGGGTGTTAATTGCGCCCATGAAGCCTACACCAAAAATATTTGTCCAGATAAAATCAACACCCACAGCGTTAGGCAGCCTAGAAGTCCTGCAGAGATTCCACATCCCAAAAACACTTAATCGGCGACATCGGCATCATGGGATTCATAGCTGTTGGTAATCCAGGACTGATTCAGTTTGATAAAAGTCAGACGGTCCATGGAGTCTGTGGACAGACGTGTTCTATTATCAGTAACAAAATCTCCAGCATTACTAAATGCCCATTCAGGAAGCACGCTGGCTGCAGGGTAGCCCAGCAGCTCAATTGCATACTGGGCAAGTTCTGGTCAGTGGTCTATTCTCGTGACCCAGTAAGCCGGTGGATCATCGACTGGAAAGCTCTCCATCTCTGTTTTAGTCCTTAGATAGTCATCCACAATGTGATGCAGATGCTGCCAAAGGGGATGAGGAAGCTGACAGCCCTGGGTGGCGAGGAATAAAAAAATTGAGAAATGCATCACTTCTCCACCTTCACTTCTCTCTTGACCAATAAAAGCTTAAAAACTACGTTTTCCATGACACTGTAACCTATCAGAGTCAGGAAAAGCATTGGATAAACTCCTCTTTAAGGTGTCCTCAGGAGATTTCATCTTCTGCACGCTCTGCAGGGACAGGATGAGTTCTTTTCCCTTGTAATGGTCATCAAGGAGGGTTGCCAACCAATAGTGATCCTTCTCCTTTATGCCAGGTATTCTTGGGTCCTTTTGCAGGCTTTGAGGCATGAGGGAGCCCATGCACCACAATTTGCAGAGGCATGAGAAGCAGACTCCTCTGGGTCACTCAGGATTACAGTATCTGGAACTGCCTCCTCCCAGCCACGTACTACTCCCAAGGGTTCTGGGGATGGAAAACATCTCTTACTGCTTGACGTATGTCTTCCTCTGCTTCAATGCCTCCCAAACTGCCAGAATCCTCCTCCTCCTGCTCCTCCTCCTCCTCTCTCCCCTCTTGTGTGTTCTGTAGCATAGGAACAATGGTGTCTGCATAAAGTGGGCCTTGAGAGGAAATGAAGTCCTCCTCTTCATCCCATTGCTCTGCCTCGAGTGCCCTGTTCATAATGCCATGCAAAGTCTGCTCCAGCAGGAACAAAACAGAGATTGTGTCACTGATGCATGCATTTTCATGGCTCACCATCCTTTATGAGCAGCCATTGGTGTGGGGTTAAATAAGCCTTGCCGGCCTGAGCCTGTCATTGTGCTATACTGACACAGGTACTCATTGACAGCCCTCTGCTGCATGTGCAGCATTGCCAAAGTCAAGTTCCAACTTGTGGGCATGTCACAAATCAGGCGGTTTACAGGCAGGTGGAATTTGCGCTGAATTTCAGCCAACCCAGCACTGGCTGTGTATGATCGCCTGAAATGGCTACAGACTCTTCTGGCCTGCTTTAGCAGATCTTCCAAACCTGGGTACCTATTTAGGAAACACAAGCATGGCATATGTGTCAACTTTCTCTGTCTAAGGGCGGATAGGAGTTTTGTGCCATTATCGCACACCACCATTCCTGGCTCCAGCTGGCATAGTGTGAACCACCTCTGGGCCTGTCCCTGCATAGCTGCAAGAATCTCTGCTCTGGTATGGTTCTTGTCCCCTAGACACACTAGCTGAAGCACTGCATGGCACCTTTTAGCCTGACTCATTGAATAGCCCTTTGAATGCTTAGGGGGTACTTGAGGTTTATAGGACTCAGCAGAGGAGGGCATGGAGGAGAAGGAGGATGGCTTAGAGCAGACAAATCTTGCATCATCACCAGTTGTATGGAGACATGAGGCACAACAAGCTGCAGCACTGACCCCTTTCCTGCATCCTTCCAAGTTAAGCAGAGTTATCTAGTGTGCTGTGAACAAAATATCTCATCCCTGCCCATGCTTACTGGACCACATGTCAGCAGTAATGTGGACTTTACAGCTGAGTGTGTTGCCCAATGATGTCACAACATTGCCTTCCACATTATTTTAGAGAGCTGGAATGGCCTTATGTGAAAATAAATAGGGAACCTGCCATTGTGATACAGCACATTCTGCAAATTCACAGAAGGCGGCAGAATCGACCAGACAAAAAGGCAGAAGTTGTAGAGCCAGAAGCTTTGACAAGCTTACATTTAGATGCTGGGCATGTGGGTGGCAGTGACTGTATTTTTTTTCTGCTGCAGCAGATGGGGCAGATAAATTTGCCGGCTATAGTCTACAGATGGTGGTGTGCTGCTGGCAGATGTGCTGCAAGGACCTGGGACACCCTGCGCTATACCATCATCCCTGTCAGTGAAGGCTGCAGAGAAGTCATGAGGTATAGCAGGGGTCAACTGAGGTGAGTAAGGAGGAGGGATAGATTTGTGACCCATTTGTGTGGCTTTTAGGTGCTCTTTCCAATGGGCTGAGTGGTGAGAGATTAAATGCCTTGTCACGCATGTGGTACCCAATTTGCTGGTGTTTTTGCCACTCTTGATGTGCTTGAGGCAAAGTTTGAAAAAAGCAACAGTGCAGTCGGCTGCATGTGTACTAAAAAAGGCCCTGACAGCTGAGCTGTGGGAAGTGGGCCAGGAGATAACAGATCCATGATGTGATGAAATAGGATGGCTGCTCTTTGCTCTTCCATGGTGGCTGCCTCGTTGAGGTTGTGCCTCACCCTCACTTTCCTCCTCTGCTCTGTCTGGCATCCAGGTTGTGTCAGTGACCTCATCATCATCAATTCATCATCTCCTCCATCCTCATTACGCTGTGTTCAAATAACTCAGCTGACTCTTCCATGCCTGGTGCTGGGGCTATGGCAGAAATAGCTGTGGACAAGGAGCCAGGAATAGCCACTCTGGCAGCTGCAGGGGACTGCACTCTAGTCTCTGCTTGGATAGTTTAGTAGGCCCATCCACCACATCCTCTGCAAGCTGTGGCTGGAAAGCACAAGCAACATCACTAAACAGAGGAAATGATGCCCTGCCTGAGGAATAACCACATCTACCTTTGCCTGTGGACACATACGCTGCTGCCCCTCTTATGGTGCCATGGTAATGTCTGCCTCTCCTTGTTGTCCCCCAGACATGATGGGGGTGGTGCTTATTGACAAAATGTATCAAAGATGTGGAAATGTGCACGTGGATGCACTCTAATCAATGGAAAGTGGTGTTTTGTGCACTTTAATCTGAGTACTCATTACACAGACACACTTGTAGTTACATAGTTACATAGTTACATAGTAGGTGAGGTTGAAAAAAGAAACAAGTCCATCAAGTCCAACCTATGTGTGTGATTATGTGTCAGTATTACATTATATATCCCTGTATGTTGCGGTCATTCAGGTGCTTATCTAATAGCTTCTTGAAGCTATCAATGCTCCCCGTTGAGACCACCGCCTGTGGAAGGGAATTCCACATCCTTGCCGCTCTTACAGTAAAGAACCCTCTACGTAGTTTAAGGTTAAACCTCTTTTCTTCTAATTTTAATGAGTGGCCACGAGTCTTGTTAAACTCTCTTCTGCGAAAAAGTTTTATCCCTATTGTGGGGTCACCTGTACGGTATTTGTATATTGAAATCATATCCCCTCTCAAGCGTCTCTTCTCCAGAGAGAATAAGTTCAGTGCTCGCAACCTTTCCTCATAACTAAGATCCTCCAGACCCTTTATTAGTTTTGTTGCCATTCTTTGTACTTGCTCCATTTCCAGTAGATCCTTCCTAAGGAATGGTGCCCAGAACTGGACAGCATACTCCAGGTGCTGCCGGACCAGAGCCTTGTAGAGTGGGAGAATTATTGTTTTATCTCTGGAGTTGATCCCCTTTTTAATGCATGCCAATATTCTGTTTGCTTTGTTAGCAGCAGCTTGGCGTTGCATGCCATTGCTGAGCCTATCATCTACTAGGACCCCCAGGTCCTTTTACATCCTAGATTCCCCCAGAGGTTCTGCCCCCCAGTGTATAGATTGCATTCATATTTTTGCTACCCAAATGCATTATTTTACATTTTTCTACATTGAACCTCATTTGCCATGTAGTCGCCCACCCCATTAATTTGTTCAGGTCTTTTTGCAAGGTTTCCACATCCTGCAGAGAAGTTATTGCCCTGCTTAGCTTAGTATCGTCTGCAAATACTGAGATTGAACTGTTTATCCCATCCTCCAGATCGTTAATGAACAAATTAAATAGGATTGGTCCCAGCACAGAACCCTGGGGAACCCCACTACCCACCCCTGACCATTCTGAGTACTCCCCATTTATCTCCACCCTCTAAACTCGCCCTTGTAGCCAGTTTTCAATCCATGTACTCACCTTTATGGTCCATGCCAAAGGACCTTATTTTGTACAGTAAATGTTTATGGGGAACTGTGTCAAATGCTTTTGCAAAATCCAGATATACCACGGGCCTTCAAGATGGCAACTTACCTCCTAATAGAAGGTTAATAGATTGGTTTGGCAAGAACGATTCTTCATGAATCCATGCTGATTACTGCTAATGATACCGTTCTTATTACTAAAATCTTGTATATAGTCCCTTATCATCCCCTCCAAGAGTTTACATACTATTGATGTTAGGCTAACTGGTCACGGGGATGTATTTTGGGCCCTTTTTAAATATTGGTGCTTCATTGGCTTTTCCTCCAATCAGCTGGTACCATTCCAGTCAGTAGACTATCTGTAAAAATTAGGAACAACGGTCTGGAAATCACTTGACTGAGTTCCCTAAGTACCCTCGGATGCAAGCCATCTGGTCCCGGTGATTTATTAATGTTAAGTTTCTCAAGTCTAATTTTAATTCTGTCCTCTGTTAGCCATGGAGGTGCTTCCTGTGTTGTGTCATGAGGATAAACACTGCAGTTTTGGTTACTGAAGCCCCCCGATTCACTTGTGAAGACTGAGGAGAAGAATAAATTCAATACCTTTTGCCATCTCCCCATCCTTTGTAACCAGATGTCCTTCCTCATTCTTTATGGGGCCAATATGGTCTGTCCTCCCTTTTTTACTGTTTACATACTTAAAGAATTTCTTGGGATTTTTTTTTTGCTCTCCTCCGCTATGTGTCTTTCATGTTCTATCTTAGCTGTCCTAATTGCACCCTTACATTTCTTGTTGCATTCTTTATAAAGTGTGAATGCTGAGGATGATCCCTCAACCTTGTATTTTTTGAAGGCCTTCTCCTTTGTTTTTATATGCATTTTTACATTGGAGTTAAGCCATCCAGGACTTTTGTTCGCTCTTTTAAATTTATTACCCAATGGGACACATTGGCTAATGCCCTTATTTAATATGCTCTTAAAGCAAACCCATCTCTCCTCCGTATTCTTTGTTCCTAATATTTTATCCCAATTTATGCCTTTTAGCAAGGTTTGTAGTTTAGGGAAGTTGGCTTTTTTGAAATTCAGTGTCTTTGTATTCCCTTTATATTTCCTATTTGTGTGATTTATACTGAAATTAATTGACCTGTGATCGCTGTTACCTAAATTGCCCCGTATTTCCACATCCGTGATCAGGTCTGTATTGTTGGTAATCAGTAGATCCAGTAATGTTTCATTTCTAGTTGGTGCGTCTACCATCTGACCCATAAAATTGTCCTGCAAAACATTAAGGAACTGGCGAGCCTTAAACGAATGCGTGGTTCCCTCCGCCCAGTCTATGTCTGGATAATAAAAATCCCCATTATGATAACACTTCCCATCCTTGCTGCTAATCCAAATTGTGATAGGAGATCTTTCTCTCTACTTCCTCCCTCAGGTTAGAGGGCCTATACCATACTCCCAGTATTATTTTCCCCTTAGCTTCATCCCTCTGGAGCTCTACCCATAAGGATTCCACCTCCTCTCTATCTCCCTCAGTGATGTCATCTCTCACATTCACTTGTACATTATTCTTGATATATAGGCATACCCCTCCCCCTTTTTTACCCTCTCTATCCTTGCGGTATAGGGTATACCCTTGAATGTTTGCCAGCCAATCATGAGAGCTGTTGAACCAGGCCCCTTGAAATTCCTACAAAATCCAAATCCTCCTCGTACAACAGTATCTCTAGTTCACCCATCTTGTCCATCATGCTCTTGGCATTGGTGAACATGCCACATAGTTTAGACCGGTCGCATATTGTCATCATATTGGGTATTTCCAGATTGCAACTAGGACTTGCTACTATACTCACCTTGTGTTTTTGTGCTTTGGTTAACCTACCACTAATGCCCCCAATACTACCCTCTGGAATATCTTCCGTGCTGGCTATCTCTGCCTCTGGACCCTCCCCCATCGCCTAGTTTAAAAACCCCGCTAACTTTTTGGCCATCTTCATTCCCAGCAGATCTGCACACTCCTCATTGAGGTGCAGTCTGTCCCTTCTATAGTACCGGTTACCAACTGAGAAGTCGGCCCAGTCCTCCAGGAACCCAAACCCCTCCTTACTACACCAGCTCTTCAGCCACTTGTTTACTTCCCTAATCTCCCTCTGCCTTTCTGGCGTGGCTCGATGTACCAGTAGTATTCCTGAGAATACTACCTTGGAGGTCCTTTTCCTCAATTTAGCTCCTAAGTCCCTAAAATCATTCTTTAGGACACTCCATCTGCCTCTGACTTTGTCATTGGTGCCAACGTGCACCATGACAGCCGGATCTTCCCCAGCCCCTCCCAGTAATCTGTCCACAAGATCCGCGAAGTGCCGAACCCGAGCGCCCGGTAGACAACATACTGTTCGGCGCTTCAGGTCTTGGTTACAGATTGCCCTCTCTGTCCTTCTAAGAATTGAGTCCCCTACCACCAGAATCTGTCTTTCCTTTCCCTTTGCTGCCCCCCCCCACTCTCACTGGAGGAGTTCTTCCCCCCAGCAGCTAGGAGAGTCCCTCAGCTCCAGCAGTGCTGGTCCCTGACTGGTTTCACCAATGTCACTCAAAGTAGCGTACTTATTGGGATGCTCCAGTCCTGGATCGGCCTCCCTGGAACTTCCCCCTCTACCCCTCCTGACTGTCACCCATCTACTCTTTGCTAGTGCCTGCACCTCTTTGTCTCCACCCGCCTCTGTGCTAGCCCCTGCTGGCACCTGCCGTGTACATTCCTGGCTCTCCTTTAGTATGGAGGGACTTCACAGTGCTGACAGTTGCTTCCCCAGATTCAGAACCTGGGCTTCCAGGGAAACAATGTGCTTACATTTTGCACAGCAGTATTCGCCCTCTAACGGATGATCAAGTAACGCATACATGCAGCAAGATATACAAAGAGTCGCCTTTCCACACCCGCCGGGCATCGTACCTGTTAAATTTAGTGAGGATTGGGGATTTTACCCTGTCCAAATTACCTAACAGCTAGCTTCCTGGCACTAATACTCAAGACAATACACAGGTACACAGGTACACAACAAGACAATACACAGTTACTCACAGACCTACGTGCAATCGCAGAACAGTCGCAGACCTACATGCACTCGCAATACTCAAGTATACAGTACACAATACACAAGTACTAACGATCCACACACACTACTCAGACAACACTCAGGTACTCACACTACACAGGTACTATGACCCCTGTTATAACCTCCTGTTTTAAACTCTGGTTTCAACTCACCACTTAGACCAGTTCCACTAACTCTGGTTTTAACTCACCACTTAGACCAGTTCCACTAACTCTGGTTTTAACTCACCACTTAGACCAGTTCCACTAACTCTGGTTTTAGCTCATCACTTAGACCAGTTCCTCTAACTTTGGTTTTAACTCACCACTTAGACCAGTTTCACTTGGACCACTCCACGGATACACTATAATATACTGCAATATACTGCGTCAAACGTGCAGAAAATAACCAGAAATAGACTATGTTAAATGTGCACTAACACACTGAAATATACAGCGTTAAACTTTCAGTAACGCTCTGAACTATACTGCGTTAAACAGAAGGTAATTCACTGAAATATATGGCATTAAACTTGCAGTAACTCACAAAAATATATGGCATTAAACTTGCAGTAACGCACAGAACTATATGTCATTAAACTTGCAGTAATGCAATGAAATATACAGCATTAAACTTGCAGTAATGCAATGAAATAAACAGCGTTAATTTTGCAGTAACACACAGAACTATATGGTGTTAAACTTGCAGTAATGCAATGAAATATACAGTGTTAAACTTGCAGTAAGGCAAAGAACTATATGGCATTAAACTTGCAGTAAGTGGCAGCGGTTTCTTACCTGAGCCACCGGTAGTGGCAGAGACAATCGTGTCCACTCTCCTGGAAGCCTGGCTGCTGAGTGAGGGTAAGATGGCTCCCACTTGACTCCATAGCATTGACTGGCAATGCTCTTAATGGAGACTTTTTTAATTTTTTTAAATTACATTTATTTTTTTATTGCATTTTAGTGTAAATATGAGATCTGAGATCTTTTTGACCCCAGATCTCATATTTGAGAGCTCCTGTGATGCTTTTTTTCTTTTACAAGTGATGTTTACATTCCTTGTAATAGTAATAAAAGTAACCCCATTTTTTTTTTAAAGGACAGTGTAAAAAAAAAAAAAAAAAGTAAAATAAAAATATATATATATAAAGCACTCTGTCCCGACGAGCTTGTGCGCAGAAGCAAACGCATACTTGAATAGCGCCCATATATGAAAACAGTGTTCAAAACAAACATGTGAGGTATCACCGTGATAGTTATAGCAAGAGCAATAATTCTAGCCTAGAGCTCCTCTGTACCTCAACAATGGTAGCCTGTAAAAACTTTTAAACGTCACCTATGGAGATTTTTAAGGTTAAAAGTTGCCATTCCACATGCGGGTGCAATTTTGAAGCGTGACATGATGGGTGTCAATTTACTCAGTGAAACATTATCTTTACAATCTAAAAAAAATTGGGCTAACTTTACTGTTGTCTAATTTTTTTATTTAAAAAAGTGTATTTTTTCCAAAAACAATGCGCTTGTAGGATCGCTACGCAAGTACCAGTGCCAGAGAGTATTGCAATGGCTGCCATTTTATTCTCTAGGGTGTTAGAACCCCTAAACATTATATGTATTTGTTTCTAAATAATTTTCAAGCAAAATAAATTATTTTAACTTGTAAACAGCGAGTCTGAAAAATAGGCTAGGTCCTTAAGTGTTTAAACTTGCAGTAACACAATGAAATATACGACGTTAAACTTGCAGTAACACACAGAAATATATGGCATTAAACTTGCAGTAACGCACAGAACTATATGGTATTAAACTTGCAGTAATGCAATGAAATATACGGCGTTAGGCTGGGTTCACACCAATGCGAATTGGAAGTGGCTTATACCACCTCCAATTTGCATAACATTTTAAAATCTATTAGTTTGAATGCATCTGGTTCACATATGTCCACATTGCCCAAAAAATGTGTGCATTTTCTAGGCAGTGCGGTGCAAATTGAAGGAACATATTCTTCTATGGGAACACATCTGATTCGCAGTTGCATTCCGTTGTGAACAGGCATTATCTCCCCTTCCTCACTATGGGGAGGATTTGGATTTTGTGGGAATTTCAGAGACCTGGTTCAACAGCTCTCATGATTGGCTGGCAAACATTCAAGGGTATACCCTTTACCGCAAGGATAGAGAATGTAAAAAAGGGGGAGGGGTATGCCTATATATCAAGAATAATGTACAAGTGAATGTGAGAGATGACATCACTGAGGGAGCTAGGGAGGAGGTGGAATCCTTATGGGTAGAGCTCCAAAGGGATGAAGCTAAGGGGAAAATAATACTGGGAGCATGCTATAGGCCCCCTAACTTGAAGGAGGAGGTGGCGACAAATCTCTTATCACAATTTGGATTAGCAGCAAGGATGGGAAGTGTTATCATAGTGGGGGATTTTAATTATCCAGACATAGACTGGGCGGAGGGAACCGCGCATTCATTTAAGGCTGGCCAGTTCCTTAAAGTCTTGCAGGACAATTTTATGGGTCAGATGGTAGACGCACCAACTAGAAATAAAGCATTACTGGATCTACTGATTACCAACAATACAGACCTGATCATGGATGTGGAAATACGGGGCAATTTAGGTAACAACGATCACAGGTCAATTAGTTTTAGTATAAATCACAGAAATAGGAAAGATAAAGGGGATACAAAGACACTGAATTTCAAAAGAGCCAACTTCCCTAAATTACAAACCTTGCTAAAAGGCAAAAAATGGGATAAAATATTAAGAACAAAAAACACGGAGGAGAGATGGGTTTGCTTTAAGAGCATATTAAATAAAGGCATTAGCCAATGCATCCCATTGGGTAATAAATTTAAAAGAGCGAACAAAAGTCCTGGATGGCTTAACTCCAATGTAAAAATGCATATAAAGGAGAAGGCCTTCAAAAAATTCAAGGTTGAGGGATCATCATCAGCATTCAGACTTTATAAAGAATATAACAAGAAATGTAAAGGTGTGATTAGGACAGCTAAGATAGAACATGAAAGACACAGAGGAGGAGAGCAAAAAAAATCCCAAGAAATTCTTTAAGTATATAAACAGTAAAAAAGGGAGGACAGACCATATTGGCCCCATAAAGAATGAGGAAGGACATCTGGTTACAAAGGATGGGGAGATGGCGAAGGTATTGAATTTATTCTTCTCCTCAGTCTTCATGAGGGAATCAGGGAGCTTCAGTAACCAAAACTGCAGTGTTTATCCTCATGACACAACACAGGAAGCACCTCCATGGTTAACAGAGGACAGAATTAAAATTAGACTTGAGAAACTTCACATTAATAAATCACCGGGACCAGATGGCTTGTATCCAAGGGTACTTAGGTAACTCAGTTAAGTGATTGCCAGACCGTTGTTCCTAATTTTCACAGTCTACTGACTGGAATGGTATCAGCTGATTGGAGAAAAGCCAATATAGCACCAATAATTAAAAAGGGCCCAAAATACATCCCTGTGACCAGTTAGCCTAACATCAATAGTATGTAAACTCTTGGAGGGGATGATAAGGGACTATATACAAGATTTTAGTAATGAGAACGGTATCATTAAAAATGGAGAAACTTACCCAAAGAGCCATTACAATGGAACTACATGAGGTAACATTGGCTGAATATTACAAAATGCAGATGATACCGAGGGGATTAAGAGTCCGACTGATCCCGACGTTATTTTCTCAAAATATGGACTTCAAAACTAAATTTGCACAAATCTTAAACAAATGTTCTTTTGATATTATGACACTTACAGTATAATTTTTACAACAGGAAAGAATTACTGTGCAACAAGAGATTTTGGAGTTGGAGAAACAACTGGAACAATGCTCCAATCAAGAAGAATTATCAGATTTTAAAAAGGTGAATGACGAGAAACTGGATGGTTTTTGTAGAAACATCCAATTACGCAAAAGAACAGAATTAGAACGAGACCATGAGGACTATAATAATGACCGTGTCTATAATTGGTCTGATCCTAACTACTATCGCACCAAAACATATAGAAAAGGACAGCGGAAACAGTTTACTAATTCATCTTCATCTGCCACATCCACTGGATCATCAACCAATGTATCCACTACTTTATACCTAAACTATGGCCGAGTCTGGACCAGGAGAAGAGGTAGAAAATCAAAGAAAAAGTACAGCCAGAGGTGTGACTACCAGACGTCAAAATTGCAGACGATGAAAGATGATGTGGTACATAATATATCTTCAATTGCTTTAACTAAGACTGAATTGAGTGTGTTAAATAAGGGATTAGGTTTTTGTCCTAAAGAAAAAACGAATGATTTTGTTTTGAAACAGGACCTCTATAGGTTTTATAGACGATTAAGGTTTAAGGCATATTTTTCCAGTCAACCTAATGTTACGGGTAAAGAGTACCTAGTGTTATCTATTAAAAACGTGGGTTTAAAACCAAAGAATGTTAAAGTACCTCCTACTTCGTGCTTCATGGTTGAGGTGTTCATTTAAAAGGTGGACAATGATATAAAAAAATTTTAAGTGATAAAAACAAAAGGCACCATACACCTAAGAATTTGGATAAAGATGAAATTGTAGCATTGAACTTCTTGTCGGCCTGGCACGATATAACAATTAAACCAGCCGACAAGGGGGGAGCTATTGTAGTAATGGACACCTCTAAGTATGAGTCTGAAGTGATGAAACAACTTGGGGATACTAGCACCTATAGGAAATTGGATACATGTCCAGTGTTTAAAGTACAAAAAAGAATCAAAGATGTTTTGACTACTGCAATAAGAAATAAGATCATTGATAATGAAACTGCTGATTTCTTAAACTATGAACATCCCATTACACCGGTGATATACGTTCTGCCAAAGCTCCATAAGGATTCCACCAATTCTCCGGGACATCCCATTGTATCTGAGATGGGATCAGTAACAGATCCGCTAGGACAGTATTTAGATAGATGTTTAACACCGCTACTTTTGCACACTAAATCATATATAAGAGATACTTCTGATTTTTTAACCAAAATTCAGAATATCAAGCTGTCGGCCGACTCCATCTTAGTTACATGGGACGTCTCTAGTTTGTATACAATAATCCCTCATGAATTAGGGATTGAGGCATGTCGACTGTTGTTGGTCCATATGAAAAGCAACATATTGAGTTTTTACTTGATTTACTCAAAATTGCGCTTGATGAAAATGATTTCCTTTTCAAGGATACTCATTTTTTACAGCTGAGAGGGGCAGCGAGGGGTTCTAATGTGGCACCCCCATATGCCAACTCGTTCATGAACATGATAGAGACATCATATATATTTATCAATGATATGTTCCTTAAACACTGTCAGGGGTGGTACAGATTTGTGGACAATATTTTCGCAGTGTGGGGAGGAGACTTTGAAACCCTTTTTCTATTTGACAGATATATTAACTACCTGATCCCCAGTCTCAAATTTAATATTGAAATTGGTAAAACTGAAATCTCTTTTCTTGACACTATGTAGAGGATCGAAAATATTAAGATCATGAGTGATCTTTATATTAAAACTACTGATCAAAATTGTTGTACTAGCTTCCATCCCCCTAATGTGTTTAATTCCATTCCAAAAAGTCAGCTGATGAGGGTTCAGTGGATAGTTAGTGACCCGCTGCGCTGTCGTCAGAGACTGGATGAAATGGAAGTGAAACTTATAAGTAGAAGATATCCTGAAGCGCTGGTTAAAAGAGAACAGTGCAATCTGAACATTACTAGAACCCCAAAAAAACTAAGAATTCCTTTCTTTATGCAATACCATCCCTTCTCACACACAGTTTCTAATGTAATTAAAAAACATTGGAACTTACTTAGAACCAGTTATCCTATGGTTTAAGAATTTTGGAGTTTGCCTATGTCATCGTATAGGAAGGGCAGAACAGTACGTGACCTATTATTTAAATCGGATCAATCTTCCATAACTGTACCAAAAACAACATTTTTGGGAACAAAAAATGTAGGATCTTATCCCTGTTTATCATGTACTCAATGTAATTCCATGACTAAGGGCAAATACTTTACACATCCCCACAAAGGCTTTAATATTTCCATTAAGGGACACTACACATGTCAATTATCATTTGTAGTGTATGCTATTAAGTGTCCATGTGGATTAGTTTATATTGGTCAAACTACACAGAAAGTAAAGGATAGAATCGCAAGACATAAATACTCAATCAGAGATAAACTAATACAGCTGCCACTTGCTCGACACTTTGTGGAATTTGAACATAGCATTTCACAATTAAAATTTATGGTATTAGAAGGCATTGAAAGAAATAGAAGAAGGGGGATCGTGAACTTGCCCTTAGGAAAAGAGAGGTACACTGGATTCATTTTCTCAATACGATTGCCCCATATGGTTTAAATGTAGATTTGGATCTTTATTTATGTATATGAAATTTTCACATTATACATATATATGTTTTTCAGATTTATAATGGGATAATCAACAAGGCAATAATGAGAATGAGAGCTGTTTGACTAGCCGTTTTTGTTTCTATGGTATGAAATCAGTATTCAAAATAAGGATTTAATTGGAATAGAAAAGTAATCGAACCATGTACAGTAGGTGCCGCCGATATTGTGTCAATCTCATCGCTGGTAGCAGCGAGATTGACACCTGCGAGCCCCGTCGTGGGAGCCAGCGCTGAGCTTTGTCAATGCTCCCGCTCGCCACCCCAATGGATTCCATATGGATGCGCGGCATCTCGTGGGGCGGCGAGTATTGATTCCACATGTGATGACATTTGTGAATGCATAGAAAATAGATGAGTGTGGTGAAATCTTTAGATATGTTCTGACCTATCTGAGGAAGGGCGTGAGAAAACCAACCCGAAACGGAAATCTTTGTCTGAACAAATGATTGAAATATCTTGAATGACTTCATTTGCCATGGAATCTTTTTCAAGAATTTGAAGACATAAAACGACGATTTTTAAGTGCAGCAATTTTTGAACTTTCTTTTATATATATATATATATATATATATATATATATATATATATATATATATATATATATATATATATATATATATGGTCAATGGGAAGACCTGATTGCTGGCACTATATTTAAAACTGGGTGCGGTTCTCCTCTACATTTTCAATCAGTATATATATATATATATATATATATATATATACAGTATATTATACAGTGCAGTCAGTGTACAGTATATATTACAGTGCATGCAATGTACAGTATATAATACAGTGCAGTCGGTGTACAGTATATGAATGTAGGCAGTGTACGGTTTACAATATGGTGCAGTCAGTGTACAGTATATAATACAGTACAGGCAGCGTACACAGTATATACTAGTGTGTACAGTATATAATACACTTCAGGCGGTGTTCAGTATATAATACAGTGCAGTCAATGTACAGTATATATTACAGTGCAGGCGGTGTACACAGTATATAATACAGTGTGTACAGTATATAATACATTGCGGTTAGTGTTCAGTAAATAATAGTGCAGGCGGTTTTCACAGTATATAATACAGTGTGTACAGTATATAATACACTTTAGGTGGTGTACAGTATATATAACAGTGCAGTCGGTGTACAGTATATAGTACAGTGTAGTGCGGTGTGAAAGAAAAAATCCCCATCATGTCCTGAAGGCCACCAAGGAGAAGCAGATGATCCCAGGCCACTAAGAGAGGGCAAGCAGCCTCTGTGTCTACAGTGAAAAGTGGTGGTCTCGGACATGGGGCATCCTCTGCAGGCGGGCACGTTTGTCCTTTTTTTTTCTGCTGCTGGCTGTGTTATTGAGTCACAACATGCAGAAGAGTTGGTGGAGTTGATAACTAAGCTGTCCTTATACTCTCTCACCCAGGCTCATACTAGTTTGCATTCCAATGCAGCTGCCAAAGCGGACTATTCCACCGGCTCCTTGTCCACAGTTGCTCCTTCCGTAGCCCCACCATGGAGAGGCCTAGGAGAAACTAATATCGCAGAGCTGCATCATTTCACTGCGTATCTGCGCTCCTACATCTAAAGTCCATAATATAGTCCTCAGCCACTCTGCAGCCTTGCTGGAGCGCATGGGGAGCAGCTTCTGCTGTGACAGTTCTTTGCGGATCATCGTATAACTGGGCCATTGCATCAAATTAGGGTGAAATAGCATGTTTCTGTGCATTATTCTCTTGGAGCAGCTGATAGGCCCAGGTCTGAGGTTCACCTTGGAGCAGAGAACTAATGAACCCAACTTTTTTGGCTTCTTGAGAAAAAGTCAGTGGTTGCAAGGAGAAGAATAACTGGCATGCATTGCAGAATGCTCTGAATTTACTTTGATGCCCTGAAAATCTCTCTGGCATGGGGACTCTGGGTTCAGGTGGCAGCATTACCACTGTGGATGCAGTAGCAGTCTCTGTTGGTGCAGAGGCAGATGAAGAGGCTGTGGCAGAACTTGCAGATGTAGCCAAGAACTGCACATGCTCTTCCACCTGAACGTAGCCTTCCTGCAGGGACTTGACGGCTTGAGTGAAGGTGGCAAGGTGTTGGCAGATCTTGTCCATTGGAGAGGTCCCTCTTGCAGGCTCAGACATGGCTGTCTGATACTGTCACATACCTTGTGGCAGAGCCTGACGCGTAGAGGGAGACCTCTCGTACAGCCATGTATCAAGGGCCACTGGTGTTGCGACAGTGGCCACAAGAGCGCAGTGTGGTAAGAGTGCCTGTAAGAGCTTCCATTGGTCATAGAGGTCTATGGCAGATGTGTAACCAGAGCTGGACTGGATAGTTGAAGCAGCGGATGGCAGCAGGAACAGCAGATGCAGGCACACAGCAGTTGGAGGACCAGCGTTATCAGGCACTATGCAGAACAGGACAGACAGCAACTCAATTCAGGGTCAGACAAGCCAGGTCAGCAAGGGATGATCATATATAAGCATAAACAGCAGGCAGAGGATGGTCAAGATGCAAGAAGAGGTTGGCAACAGGATATCAGGCGTTCGCATCTGTGTGCAAATATTTGTGCACATATTCATGCCTCTGTACCCAGCAAGACGGGCACCTGAAGGACTGCGCCTGCACATATGCATTTGCTTTTGCCTTGGAGCTTCGGCTGCACTATGGCCAGCACGTCCCTGACAACCACCATGTGCACAGTTATCTCCCCGACTACTAAAAGGAATATGAAATAGACATGTGCATGACGAAAAAATGTGTTTCGTTTCATTTAGATTTGTTAATCTAGTTATTTTGTTTCATTAACTTTGGTTGATTCATTCAATTCATATTCAGGATTTGTATTCGGAATTTGTTCTATGTATTTTTCAAATTTTCTTTGAATTTACCGATTTATTTTATTTCGATACAAAAATTTGAAAAAATGATTATTTGAATGTGGCAGCCGAGTAACCAAACATTCATTATTTATACACATTGATCTTGTTTGTATTAATAATACATTTATTCAAAACATGCAAAGTGTTCTAATTAATAAAAGTACTATCTTACTTTCAACATTTTACTATGTACAATACTGTGCAGAAGTTTTAGCCAGCTGAGAAAAAATGTCAAGTACAAATGCTTTTAAATATTTATATTTCACTGTTTTCTTTTTATCAATTTTACATTTGCAAACTGAACAAGCAAAAGAAAAATCTTCATCAAATGATTACAATGACTCTTTAACCACTTACAGACCAGATTTGGCTGCTCAATGACCAGGCTATTTTTTGCGATACAGCGCTGTGTCTTTTTAACTGACAATTGCGCGGTCGTGCAACGCTGAACCCAAACAAAATTGGCGTCTTTTTTTCCCACAAAAAGAGCTTTCTGTTGGTGGTTTTTGATCACCTCTGCAGCTTTTATTTTTTGCACTATAAACAAAAACAGAGCAACAATTTTGAAAAAAAAATATTTTTGTTAAGTCAAAGGTGATTTAACCACTTGCCGACCGGCTCACGCCGATATACATCGGCAAAGTGGTTTGTTCCCACGAATCGCTGTATGGGTACGTCTGTACCTTTAAGGGCGATAGCAGGTGTTTGGGTGTGCCCGCTGCACAACGGGGAACCTGATGTGCATAGCTGGCGGGTGCGATCGCATGCACAAGAGCAGGAACAGGGATCTGTGCGTGTAAACACAAAAATCCCTGTTCTTTAAGGAGAGAAGAGACATATTGTTTGTTCCTACAAAGGAACAACGATATGTCTCCCCTCTAGTCAGTCCTATCCCCTCACAGTTAAAACACACATTTAACCCCTTGATCGCCCCCTAGTGTTAACCCCTTCCCTGCCAGTGACATTTACACATTAATCAGTGCATTTTTATAGCAGTGATCGCTGTATAAATGTCAATGGTCCTAAAAATGTGTCAAAAGTGTCCGATCTGTCCACCGCAATGTTGCAGTACTGCTAAAAATCGCAGATCACCGCCATTACTAGTAAAAAAAAAATAATAATAAAAATGCCATAAAAATGCCATAAATAGTTTGTAGACGCTATAACTTTTGCGAAAACCAATCAATATACGCTTATTGCAATTTTTTTTACCAAAAATATGTAGAAGAATTTATATTGGCCTAAACTGAGGAAGAATTTAAAAAAAAAAAAACATTTTTTGGGGATATTTATTATAGCAAAAAGTAAAATATACAGCATTATTTCAAAATGGTACACAATAACAGTCTTTGATTTCAACAGTATGCTTACAGTTTGAATTTGAATTAAATTCCATGTAAAATCTGAATCGAATGTCAATTCGAATTTTAGAAATTCGGACAAATTAAATTTAGTTATTTGGAGAATTTGGTAAAATTTGTACATACTGTAATTCTGGGACTCGGATATATATGAATCTCTGCATAACACAAAATTTGTCTGAATATTTATTCAGAACAACAGGAAGCACACATGTCTATTATGAAATAATAAAATAATTTAATACAAAACAAGCATGTGTCCTCTTTCAGTTATATGTGGGATTCAAGATAGATTCATAGATAGTCCTTTTCCCCGTAACCCTTGCCAGGTGGTTGTGGAGGTCTGCAGGTGGGAGGCTTATAGGAATCTGAAAGCCCTTTTTAACCACTTCAGCCCTGAGCCTCTTTCTAAGATTTGGTGTTTACAAGTTAAAATCAGTTTTTTTTGCTAGAAAATTACTTGGAACCCCAAACATTATATATATTTTTTCTAACACCCTAGAGAATAAAATGTTTGTACTTTCTGTCACACCGTATTTGCGCTGCGGTCTTACAAGCGCACTTATTTTGGACAAAATACACTTTTTTGAATTTAAAAATAAGAGAACAGTAAAGTTAGCCCAATTTTTTTTATATTGTGAAAATTAATGTTAATTTTTTTTTTCTTATTTATTTTACTTTTTATTTAAAATTTTTACACTGTTCTTTTAAAAAAAAATGTGTCACTTGTATTCCTTTTACAAGGAATGTAAACATCCCTTGTAATAGAAAAAAAGCATGACAGGACCTCTTAAATATGAGATCTGGGGTCAAAAAGACCTCAGATCTCATATTTACACTAAAATGCAATAAAAAAAAATGTAATATCGTTTGAAAAAAATAAAAAAAATTAAAATGTCTCTTTAAGAGCTATGGACGGAAGTGGAGTTTTGACGTTGCTTCCTCCCTGCAATGGTATGGAGATGGTATGGCCATCTTCCCCTCACTCTTCTCCATACCACAGAGGATAGCGGACCTGATCTCGCAGCCGATAAAAGTGATCTCTCTGTGAATCCACTGCAGAGACCACTTTTATCTGAAAGCGCACCGCCCGCTGAAGAAAAGGATACTGGGGTTCTGGCAGCTAGCTGCTGCCATAATAATGATATCCCTCTTCAAATTACCGACGTTTAACGACCGCGGGTGGTCCATAAGTGGTTAAACTCCACATGTGAAGGAGTAAGGCTCAATTCACATCTATGCATGTTGCTTTTGAGTGTTTCTGCAGTGCTTTTTGTGGTGCTTGCTGCGGTTTTGGACACGCGTTTTTACAGCGATTTTGCCGTGATTTGCATTTTGTTTTTTGTTTTTTTACACTTTATATAACTGGTTGCTTAGGAGGGGGGCGGGAAGCCGGCCGCCACATCCTTAACATCCTTAACAACCGATGAGTCATCAACTGTCAGCGGGCTTCCCCGCTGAATGTAAAAAAAAGAATTGCCAGCTAAAAAACAAATTGTGAAAAAAAACAGCGTGGGGTCCCCCTCAGGTCCATACTAGGTCCTTGGGTCTAGTATGGATTCAGAGGGGACTCCCCCATGCCAAAATAAAAAAAATGGTGTTGGGTCCCCCCAAAATCCATACCAGACCCTTATCCCAGCATGCAGCCCGGCAGGTCAGGAAATGGAGGGTGCCCCCAGATCCAGGCCTCCCCTCCTATGTGAATGAGTATGGAGTTCATTGTATCCCTACCCATTCACCAAAAAAAAGTAGTGTAGTGTGAAAAAATACAGTAGACAGTTTTTGACAAGTCTTTTATTAAAAATATCCTCTTCTTCCCAGCTTCTTCCTCTGGTCTTCCTCCATCTTCTCCCGCATCTTCCTCCTCTGGACTTCTTCTCCCACTGATTCTTCTTCTGCTCCTCTTCTTTCTCCTGTCTTTTTTGTCCGGTGTTGTCCTTCCTCTGCCGCCGCTGACCCTCCTCCGATGCTGAGTCCCGCTCCCATCGACGACCCTCCTCCGATGCTGCGTCCCGCTGATCTGTCCGCGATGATGTCAAGCATGTCCTAGATAACTATGGGGGTGTGGCATCAACTGGAGACTCCGCCCCCTTGTTATGTCACGGACTTCTCTGGCTGCTTCTTCTACCACTCTACTTCTTTCTCCTGTCTTCTTTGTCCGGTGTTCTCCTTCCTCTGCCGCCGATGAACCTCCTGCAGTGCTGCATCCCGCTGATCTGTCCGTGCCGATGTCAAGAATGACTTTGATAATGATAGGGACGTGGCCATTGTATGATGTCATCCGGAGACCCCACCCCTTGTGATGTCACCGCCTGGGGCATGATGGGTCAGTGACGTCACAAGGGGGCAGGGTCTCTGGGTGTTGCCACCTGGGGGGGACCCCACACAGTTTTTTTCACAATTGTTTTTTTCAGCTGGCAGTTCTTTTTTTTTTACATTCAGCAGGGAAGCCCGCTGAAAGCTGATAACTCGGTTGTCAAGGACGCATCAAAATCATGGTAAAAACGCGGTACTTGCATTTTGGATGCGGGTCCATAGGTGAACTCTATTACATGTAAAATGCTACATTTTGAGGGTAAAAAAGTCCCCGACCCTTTCCAAAAGTGCAGAAGCACAAAAATGCATTGATGTGAACATGTTCCATAGGAACCCATGTTAAAAAATGTCCCTACATTTCTGCAAAATGCAAAATGCATAAAAAAACGCATTAGTGTGAATCAAGCCTTAGAGGTACATATTACCCCTACTCATTCACAAAAAATGTAACCTAAAAATAAAGATCCCCAAATGTTAGACAATTTATTTATAAAAAAAAAAAATCCTTGCTGTAAATCCATCATCATTCCTGATGCATGCCAGCGAAACTAAAAACCCAACAGACCCAGCACACATGAATGGTCCCCGAGTAAATGGACAAAGATAGTAATGACATCATTGACCAATGGCTATGTAAGCCAATGACATCAGTGAAATTAAAATGCTGGCATCCCTAAATGTGATACTATATATGATGAACAGGCATTTATCCAAATGTCCTAACAGCCAAAGTTCAGACTAAACCATTGGCCCATCCCTACACAGCATTGCCTTCTTTCTTTAGGACAATGTTATCCACTTAAGCCGCGTACAGTACCTGACCGCGAGATTGTGTTTCCAGCGCGATACCATTGCGCTGGTTCTCGGCGACAGGGTACTGTGCATGTCTCGCTGGCTCACTCGTCGGGAAAGGAAAACTTTATTTTCCTTTCGTGATGAATGACAGGCAGTGCTGACAGCTGTCTGGTATGAATCCTGAGGTGGGAACACCGCGCCAAATTTTAAATGAAAAAAAGGGCGTGGGTTTCCCCCCCCAGGGGCATACCAGGCCCTTAGGTCTGGTATGGATTGTGAGGGGAACCCCTTACGCCGGAAAATCGGCGTGAGGGTCCCCCCAAAATCCATACCAGACCCTTATCCAAGCACGCAGCCCGGCCGGCCAGGAAAGGAGGTGGGGACGAGCGAGCACCCCCCTCCTGAGCCATACCAGGCCGCATGCCCTCAACATGGGGGGAGGGTGCTTTGGGGGAGGGGGGCGCCTTGCGACGCTCTCTTCAGCTGGAATGCTTTGTGCGAGCCAGCATGTGCAGGGACTCTGGCGTCATAAGGGGGCGTGACCCCAGAGTCCCTGCGCATGCTGGGACCATGATGTCACAAGTGGCGGGTCACCGCCTATATAAATGGCTCCGCAGCTCGCACAAAGCATTCCAGCCGGAGAGAGCTTTGTGTCAACATCGGAAGAATAGAAGAAGCAATGAGACAGCGGTGACGAGACAGCGGCGACGAGACATCGGCGACGAGACAGCGGTGACAAGACAGCGGCAGCCGATCGGGCCCCTCGCTGGCAATAGAGCTGGAAGAAGATAGCGGCGGGGCCCGGGAGAAGAGGCGGAACACTGGGAGAAGAGTTGGAACACCGGGAAAAGTCGGAAGGAGACCCCCCGAAGTTGGAAGAAGACCCCAGAGCTGCCTAATAAATTACTCTTAAAACCTGTGTACTGTGTTTTTTTATTGACACTTTTACCTAGGTGAATGGGTAGGGGTACCATGTACCCCATACTCATTCACACAGGGTTGGGGGCCAGGATCTTGGGGCCCCCTTATTAATCGGATTCCGATAACCCCCCCGCCCGCAGACCCCGACAACCAACGGCCAGGGTTGTCGGGAAGACATATAAAATAAAAAAATAAAATGTCTTCAAAAATTTAGGTGAACATGTATTCTGTCTATACATGTCTTTGGTAAAAAAAACCAAAAATAAAAACAACAAATGTATATTAATTGGTTTGTGTGAAAGTCTACAAACTATATACGTTTTTTTTTTTTTTTTTTAACTAGTAATGGCGGTAATCCAAAAAAAGAATAAAAAGCTGATATTGTGGGAGCTTGTATATAGAGGAGTCAGCTGTCATGTAGAAAAAATGGTGTGGGGGATAAAATTTTAAACATTTATTAAGAAAAAACAATCCCTAGGAAAGCACCCCAGGGGACTGGGTTTATAGGATTTTGTGAATTTTTGGTATTTGTAATAAAGGATCTGTATTTTTCTTAAAGAAATTCCCCCCTCTTCTGTCAATGTGTTGGACTGTTTAGCTGGCACAATCCTCTTGGGGTTCAATGTACCGCTGTTTCCCTGGGGTGCTTTCCTAGGGATTGTTTTTTCACAGTAACAGCGGTGATAAATGACTTACAATGGGGCTGTGATAGTGAGGTGGGAAATCTGACACTAACTGATGCTAGGTGGGAACTGACTAACTGCCACTGACATCACTAGTGACACATCAGTGCTAACACTGTACACTGTCACTGTAATAATGGCACTGGCTGGAAAGGGAATAACATCTAGGGGTAATCAAAGGGTTACAAGTGTGCCTAACAATATATAATGTTTGTTTTATGTGAGCTTTTACTGAGCAATAGGGATGGGCGAACGGTTCGGCCCGAGCATGCATTTGGGCTGAACATTTACCTGTTTGGCCATTCGCCGAACACCCGAATTTACAGGGTGTTGGTTCTGACAAACACTCTGCAATATGGATTTGGAGGGGAACCCCACGCCAAAAAAAAAGCGGTGTGCGGTCCCCCCAAAATTCATACCAGACCCTTATCTGGACATGCAGCCTGGAAGGTCAGGAAGGGGGGGGAGAGCGAGCGCCCCATCCTTCCTGAACCATACCAAAGCATACCCCCTACCCCAAAGCTCTTGTCCCCACGTTGATGGGGATAAGGGCCTCTTCCCGACAACCCTGGGCTGTGGTTGTCGGGGTCTGTGAGCAGGGGCATTATCGGAATCTGGAAGCCCCCTTTAACAAGGGGGCCCCCAGATCATGTCCCCCCTATGGAAATGTGTATCGGGTACATAATACCACTACCCATTCACCAAGAAAGTGTACAAAAGCAATAACCACACGAGGCAGTTTTTGAAAAATCCTTTATCAAAAAATAAAAAAATAGTGTCCCTCGATTTATATCCTTTGTCAATCATGCTGCCTGCCGACCCGAAAAAATGAAAAACGCTCTTGCCTCCTGGAAAGCCTTGCGCCGTATGCCTGCTCAGCGCTTTGACATTTCTTATATAATCAAGGGGCGGGCCACCTGGTTACATCACTCGGTGGCCCTGCCCCTTCTGACATCAGATGTCAGAAGGGGCAGGGCCACCAGGTGATGTAACCAGGTGGCCCCGCCCCTTGCCTATATAGAAAATGTTCAGCCCGAAGCATACGTTCGGGCTGAACATTTACCTGTTTGGCCATTCGCCGAACCCCCGAATTTACAGGGTGTTCATTCTGACAAACACTTTGCAATATGGATTTGGAGGGGAACCCGACGCCAAAAAAAAGCGGTGTGTGGTCCCCCCAAAATTCATACCAGACCCTTATCTGGGCATGCAGCCTGGAAGGTCAGGAATGGGGGAAAGAGAGAGCGCTCCATCCTTCCTGAACCATACCAAAGCATACCCCCCACCCCAAAGCACCTTGTCCCTATGTTGATGGGGATAAGGGCCTGTTCCCGACAACCCTGGGTTGTGGTTGTCGGGGTCTGTGGGCAGGGGATTATCAGAATCTGGAAGCACCCTTTAACAAGGGGGCCCCCAGAATCATGACCCCCCTATGGAAATATGTATCGGGTACATAATACCACTACCCATTCACCAAGAAAGTGTACAAAAGTAATAACCACACAAGGCAGTTTTTGACAAATCCTTTATTAAAAAATAAAAAAATAGTGTCCCTCGATGTAAATCCTTTGTCAATCATGCCGCTCGCCGACCCGAAAAAATGAAAAACGCTCTCGCCTCCTGGAAAACCTCCCGCCGTTTGCCCGCTCAGCGCTTTGATATTTCTCATATAAT
The DNA here is from genome assembly GCF_042186555.1 of Aquarana catesbeiana. Lineage (NCBI taxonomy): Eukaryota > Metazoa > Chordata > Amphibia > Anura > Ranidae > Aquarana > Aquarana catesbeiana. The sequence goes on along the minus strand of NC_133324.1, from coordinate 29,121,216 downwards.
CAAGGGGAGGGCCACCTGGTTACATCACTCAGTGGCCCCGCCCCTTCTGACATCAGATGTCAGAAAGGGCGGGGCCACCAGGTGAGGTAACCAGGTGGCACCGCTCCTTGCCTATATAAAAATGTCAAAGCACAGAGCAAGCATACAGGGGTACGCCTCCCAGGAGGTGAGAGCGTTTTTCATTTTTTCTATTTTTCGAGTCAGCGGGCGGCATGATTGACAATGGATTTGCATTGAGGGACATTATTTTTTTTTATTTTTTAATAAAGGGTTTGTCAAAAGCTGTCTTGTGTAGTTACTACATTTATACACTTTTTTGGTGAATGGGTAGGGGTACGATGTACCCGATACCCATTCATATGGGAGGGGCTGGGATCTGGGGGCCCCCTTGTTAAACTGCCCGCGGACTCCCACAACCACAGCCCAGGGTTGTCAGGAAGAGGCCCTTGTTTTCATTATGGGAGGGGGACCCTATGCCATTTTTTTTCTCAATAGCCGGGTGTCGGCAATTGTAACCGCAAGTCATTTTAAATTGGACGTGACTTTTTTTTTCTTTAGAAATGTCATTTTTGCTGTAGCATGTATTATGCAAGCTACCGATGCACCACTTTACAGGCACATTAAGGGGACCCCCAGACACTATATTTAAAGGAATTTTTCATTATTATTTTTGCACTTTAAGTATAAAAAAAATCACTGCTCCTGAAAAAACATTTTTTTTTTTAATTGATACATGTCTCCCAGGGCAGTACTAAGACCCCCATACCCCATTTATGGCCAATTACTTGCATATAAGCCTTCAAAATGGGCACTTCCTGTTCGGCTCCCATAGATTCAATGGTGTTTGACACACTCGAGTAAGAACATTTCCCCTGTTCGGGGGTGTTCGGCCCATCCCTACTGCTTGCTTTGTAAGGAGAAAAAAGAGGTTTATCACTACTCTCCATTCAGAGCCCTGTGAACACAGGGCTCTGAACTGTCATTTGTTAAGCTGATCAGCGGGTCCCGGACATAAATCATTGGCCTGACTGCTGTAGCAAAGGACAGCACAGATCAGGTGGCAGGGTCATGCGTGCGCCCCCTACCCGGAAATACTTGATAATGTTCTGTATATATATATAGTATGTGATCCAGACCACAGCAGTCGCTCTGTCACATTGTATGTACAGGAGTCGTTCCATAAGTGGTTATACTTTATGATGCTTTGCCACAAGGGCTTTTTGTTTCCTATCGACCCAGCTCACCATAAGATGACTAGCTGTCCTAACTTTATGTACAACAGGGAATTCTGCTTTTCTTACCTGGGTGTAACCATATAGGTTCAGCAGCTGTGCCATTTGGAGGGTGGTGTCAGAATTGAGATCTCCAATGAAACCGGCCACAATACCCCGCTCCATACAGGAATAATTTGGAGCTTCCTTTATATGCCCAGACAATATCTGTAGAACATCTTTGATAGCTTTATTCACATGTCCACAAGAATCATACACATGGTATCCCAGAGTCACGTTGGGAAGAATATCTGGACTGCGGTTTATCTCATCAATAGCAAATATAAAAGCCAGGAGATGTCTATACTCTCTCCGGTAAACCCTGCAGAAAATGGATAGTTTTGCATTGGTCTACAGTACAAGGACTGAAGCAGAAATTCTCTATAGCAAAACATAACACATTTCAACTACAGATCTATGGTGGGATTGGTGGTCTTGTGTATTGCTCTGTGAAACATATAGTGAAATTCAATCTTTCCTGTATTTATATGAGTTATAGTAGTGGTCCTGACATCACCAAGTAGCTGCACAGAATATTCAGTATACAGTATGCAATGGTACAGAAGAAGGCCAGAGAATGCAGAATTACTAGAAGAAAGGGTCAGAGATTACAGACTTGCTACATGCATGACTGCTTGGGTCCTGCAGACATGTTGTAAGAAACCATCAAAGATTGGAGCTAGAGATAAGAAAATCTTCCTGAGTTTAGTTTGTGAAAAGTTTTCAAAACTTGCTAAAAATTTTAAAGTGCGAGAACTGTTAGCAAACCCTAGTGATGTCTATGGGGCAAATCCTACCTTTTTTTTTATTTCTGTCCATTTCAAGGGCTAATAAACAAGCTATTGGCAAACAAAAGGCACGGGAGGTATGTACCAATACCATAATAGAAAAAAGTGTCTCTCCATGCAAAGTACCTCCATAACAGCTCCCATACATTAATAATATGGCTGATGTAAGCTCACTTTTTTCATAAAGTAGTTGGGTTATCCCTTATATTATTGGCTCTTGTGACCAGGGAAATGACTAAGAATGAGCTTCCGGTTTGGTCTGAACCCAGGTTTGGACCAAATATTGCTTTTTTCTGAGGTTAGGCAAACCTCCGACACAGTTGGAAGTGATACACTTGGCATCAATATTACTACCAATGCTAAATGTAACAGCTTCCCATCTAGCTGGTTCTTAGGAAATCGGGAGTCATCATCATAATTTGTTCCATCACTCGATCGTGTTGGTGGGTTGGATCTAAAAAGTTTGACAAAACTGATTAATGGATTTACCTTGTGGGATTGTTCTTTATTTTTAAATAAAGGACTTGTCAAAAACGGTGATGTGTTCAATTCTTTACTTTCTCTATGAATGAGGAGGGGTGCTGTGTACACCTTACTCATTCACATGGGGGTATGGCCTCTATGTGGGGTTTCCTATTTGCAAAAAGCCCCCAGCATGCAGACCCCCACCACCACCAGGCCAGGGTTGTAGAAATTAGGCTCTTGTCCTCAACATTATGTTGCTTTGCCAATGGGGCCCTCCTGCAAGGTGCCCCCATGTTGAAGGCATGTTACCTTGTATAGTTCAGAAGGAAAGACTGAATGCTGATATCACTTTTCCTTGCTTGACATGATCATTTGGGTTTCAGGTGTGGATTTTGGGTGGAACCACATGCTTTTTTTTTCTTTTTTTTTGCTTGTATACCCCCTTAAAATCCACATCAGATCCAAATGGTCTGATATGAATATGTAGGGGGAGGTCTCGTGCCATTTTTTGTGGGGTCCCTCCTGACATCCATATCTGACCGGCATCAAGGATAAGGGGCTGTATATTTCCATAAGGAAAATCACACACTTTTTGTTTTGTGTGGGGTGCCCTATTAACATCTATACCAGACCCTCATCTAGGATAAGAGTCTGGTATGGGTTTGGCAAATCCCCAGATGTTTGTTCACAAACAGAGGTAGGTGGCTGAAGCTGTAATTTTCCAGCAACGTAAACAATGTTGCCATGGGTTGTAAGTTATAGGTTGCCATAATAGGTTGTATACATCATGCAGATGCACCACTTCTCAGGCATGGTCAGGCTATCCCCAAAGCATGATAGTGAATTTTTTTTTTTCCTGTTCACTTTGCCTTTGTTACCTCAAAGAGTCTTTTTTAGCCCACCCACAGTTTTTCCTCTATCTTTAATAACAAAACAATCCTCCCATGCTGTAGAGTTTAGGAGAAGGAGAGGCCTTCTATAATTTAGCAAAAGAAACTGATCAATGGATATTTTTCTGTAACTGCATTGTCTTTAATCCTTTCACTGCCAGAGCCACTTTTGTGTGCAATGTTAAAATGTTAAGTTTATTTAACCGCTTCCCACCCGGCCACTGCACATAAATGGTTGGGTGGGAGCTTTGCTGTTCTGACTGGACATACCTTTACATCCCATAAGAACATGTGCCCAGTGTGGCCTCTGGACTGCACGGTGGCACAAGCCTGTGATGGCTGTGTCCCTCGAACACAGCACATCACAGATCAGGACATGGGTGCTGTTATTGGCCCTCCCGATCACATGATGGCTGTGTCCAATCGCAGCCTTCATACAGTATAAAGAGAGAGCCATGTTTCTGTTTCAGTTCTCCCCACTGAGCTCAGTGAGAACTCAGTGCGAGGGGGAGAGGGGGATGCTGCAGCCTGTCACATTCTCTGTGTAGCTGATGATTTTAATGTTCAGCTACACAGACTGATCACAGACTGCAGCCATCCCACACCAGAGTAAAAAGCACCATATGTCCCTGTCCAAGTGTCCCATCAACATCTGTACCAGTGCACAAAATCTGTGAGTCTGTCGCAGTGTACTAGTGTCCTATCAATATCTGTCACAGTATAACAGTGCACAAAAACATCTGAAATACTGTTCTATTGCAACATCAACATCTGTTGTTAAACCTAGTAGATCAGCAATATCTGTTATTGTCTGCCAGTGGATGATCAACATCTGTCACAGTGTACAAGTGCACAGAAACATCTGTCACAGTGTGCCAATGACCCAGCAATAAAAAAATAAAACATTGAAAGCGCCCCCGTGCTCGTGTGCAATGGCGAACGCACACGTTGGTCCTGTACGCATAGGTAAACAGCGTTCGCACCACACATGTGAGGTATTGCAGCAAACATCAGAGTGAGAGCAAAAATTCTAGCACCAGGCCACCTCTGTAAGTCAAAAGAGATCATCTGTAAATGCTTATAAAGCTTCGCCTATGAAGATTTTTAAATACTAAAGTTTGTTGCCATTTCACAAGCGTTCCGAATTTTTAAAGCGTGACACGTTTGGTATCTATTCACTCGGCACAACACCATATTTTATATTTTATCAAAAAATTGTCGATTATATTGTGTTTGCATAAAAATTCATTAAAAAAATATTTTTGCGTCAGTGTGTAAAATTGTGTTTGAAAAACTTCTGTGCAAATACCGTGGCACAACATTTTTTAAAACTCACCATTTTATTATCTAGGGCATCTGCTGAAAAATCTATAATGTTTGGGGGTTCTAAGTAATTTTCTAGCAAAAATACAGATTTTTACTTGTAAACAAAAAGTGTCAGAAAAAGGCCTGGTCTTAAAGTGGATAATGGCTGAAGGTGCTCCTTAAATGTTGGGCCTCTCTATGTGGCCAGGCTGTGGAAAAGTCCCACACATGTGGCATTGCCATACTCAAAACAAGTAGCAGAATGTATTTTGGGGTGTAATTGCAAGTTTGCCGTGTAAGAGAAATAACTTGTTAATATTACATTTTTGTGAAAAAAATATGTTTAATTTCTTCAATTTCCAAACAATTGTGGGAAAAAAGCTCACCATGACTTTTCCTAAATTAATTGCAATGTGTATTTTCCAAAAATGGGTCATTAGGGGGATATTTGTACTGTCTTGGCATGTAAGGCCCCTTTCACACATGCTGCTTGTTTGCCCATCTGTTGACGGATGAAAAACAGACATCAATGCATCTCTATGAAAAAACGGATGTAAATAGATGATCATCCATTTATATCCGTTTATATCCACATCCGTCAACATCCATTTTTTTAAACTGATCAAAACTCTATTTTTCCTCTGTTGAAAAGATGGATGGGATGAAAAATGGATGTAAACTGACAAACGGTCAATTTTCCATCCATTTTTGCATTGGTAGTGGATGTAAAAAAAACTGATGAGCACCTGATGAAAACTAATGAACAGCTGATGAAAAACTAATGATTACTTTATCTGTTTTGATGTGACTGAACTGATGAAATGAATGGCCCGCATGTGTGAAAGGGGCCTAAAGCCTCATACACACGACTAGATTTTCAGACGACCGTTCGTCGGTTTTTTGTTGCATGCTAGTCTCATGTTGAAAGTGAAGAGGTTACTCACTGTATGACAATTCTCGTATGACAGAATACAACTACAGAAGTGATGTAATGTGTTGACTAGTTTTATATGTATTCTTTCGTTTCTGTGCATGTGTAGTCTTTCTCTTACGATTTTTTTCAGACGAAAACGTACTAATTGTACGAAAATCGGACGTTGTGTTCAAGGAGGGTTAAAGTTTTATAGTCTGCACATCCAGCTTTTGTTGAACAAAAAAAATCGGAATTGGTTGTCGAAAGCACCATACTAACGATCTGAAAATAGGCAGATCGTTCGTCGGACAAAATTTTACTTCCGATTTTCATATGTGTACAGGGCTTTAGGACCTCAAAAAAATGAGAGGCTATCCATAGATCAGGTGTGAACAAGTTTCAAAGATTTGCACCATAGCTTGTAGACTCTATAACTTTCACAAAGACCAAATAATATACACTGATTTGGGTTATTTTTACCAAAGCAATGTAGCAGTATAAATTTTGGTCAACATTTATAAAGAAAAATTACTTATTTGCAAAATTTTATAACATAAACAAAGAAAAACACGCTTTAAAAAAAAAATATTTTTTTTAAATGTTTGGTATTTTTTCAAATATTTGGGTATTTTTTCATTCATAGCGCAAACAGTGGTGATTAAATACCACCAAAAGAAAACTCTTATTGTATGAGCCCTGGTTTACATTGCAGCGATTTGGCATGTGATTTCACATGTCAAATTGCATGCCAAATCGGCGGCTATTACCTGCAATGGCACCATCCGAATCGGTGCGATGCCGCATTTGCGGCGCAGCACTGATTTCCAAAAGTAGTTTCTGTACTACTTTTGGCAACTTTGGGTGCAATTTCAAAAGACATCTGTGCAGAAACCCAGACAGATGTCTCTGAAATCGCCCCCAAAGTTGGGACTGACATGTGGGAATTAAATTGTGAGTTTAGCTCAATTCCCACTGTCAGTGTGAACCTAGGCTGAAATTATACAAATTTCATATGGGTACAGTGTTGCATGACTAAGCAATAATCATTTAAAGTGTGAACTTGCTGAAAATTAGCCTGGGCAGGAAGCGACTGAAAGTGTCTGGTGTTAAAGTGGTTAAATCCCCCCCCAACAATATATATTTTCTGGGAAAAGAAACCCTGCAGAAAAAAATGGCGGTAGTTTCAATTTTTTTTTTTATTAGTGGAACTGTATCAAATTTTCAGTAATACACTGCAATTTTATAGATTTCATTGAACTTAGCAGATATAAGATATAACTCAGTTCTCAGGCCAAATATGATCATAAAACCACTTTCACAGAGATATGATGTGCACAAGATCAGAATGGCACAAATTCATTAGAATTTCACCAAACTAGTAAATAGGTAATCACAGGTAACAAATACATTTCACAACATATCTGGCCTTCAGAAATATAAACATTATATAATGTTATTGTGGTGTCTTAAAGTGCATGTCCAACCAACACCTTTTTTCTTTTGGATAGACTGAGGAGGGATTAGGAGGCCTGTCTATTGTTACCACTATCCAGAGCTTTGTAGGAGAGATTTCCCCTCACTTCCTGTCCTGCAGATAACAGTTTTACCAGACAGGAAGAAAGTCAAAATCTGCGAATAAAAGGCTAAGAGTTTCTAGCCTTCCACTACTCTAATAAAAAATGTTTTTATTTCTGTACTGCTATTGGAGAGATTCCCTCACTTTATATCTGGTAAAACGTTATCTTCAAAACTGGAAGTGAGGGGAATCTCTTTTATGGAGACATAGATAGCAGTAAAAACCTGACATGGATTCTTAACTCTTTCCCGCTCTGTTCAAAACTAATAAAAAATAGGTTTGGGTCATTAAAGACTCATTTGTACCTTTGCATCATGGCAGAAATGCACACTTTAACACATGCTATAATAATGCATGGCAAACTACCTTATCTATGGGCAGTGCAATGCGGTGTCATTCATTGTGAATTGCATCCCAATGCATTGTATGGCAAATACCTATACTCAACACACCTCAGGGCACCATAATACACATATCATGCTCTGCCGTGTTTTGCTTTATAAAAAAGGGGTCATACATGCCTATTCATTCATTGTGGTGCAATGGCAGCTATTCATAATGAATGAATGTGTGCAATAACATGTGGCAATGGAACGCTTGTGTGTGAAAGGACCATACATGGCTTTCATTAACAGATTGAAGGATATGCTTTGATTTCACAATTATGAAGCTGAACAGACTGAATGAGTCCTGCACATTATCACACATATCTAAAGACACAGCTCTGTAGATCAGATTGGAAGTTTTTCACTTCATATTTCACTTACGCGGCACACATGAGATTTTTAATAAGACTTCCCTTCTGATGCCACTGTGTCACTACTGAATGTACAGTGAATATCCCTCCTATAATGATGTCTCCATCCTGAGAATACTTGTACTCAAATGTATAATTCCTCATAGTCATATCACAGCGGTGAGCAGAGTTCTGGATGTCAGACCGGCAGGGAGTCACAAACAAAGCCAATAACAATAATATTCTAAGTAAATATCTGAAGACAACATGGTTGAATCTCCGATAGACTCCAATGACTTCTTCCTCTTCTCCCACCTCACTATCACTGACATCAGCCAAGGATCCTGACACTGATTTCATGGTTCAGCTGTTGGCTGTGAGAGTGTCAGGTTTATAAAGAATAGTCCTGTTATTTATTACTGATGGACTGGAATATGAATCTGCTTATAGAGTAGGAAAAAAGGTCAAGCATAAAATACACAGAATCCATCTTTGTCTGCACCGTAGAAAGAGAAGGCTATAAAAATACCATTATGATATATTGTACTTGAAACCATAAAAAAGGGAAGTTTGATGGCCAAGAATGCCATGTTTAATATTAATTATTATTATTATTCAAAATATGATTATGATATAATTACAAGTGTAGGGATGAGGTTCGGTAGCTACTATAGATTTGTGTTGAATCCCCGGAATTCATAAAGTTTGTGAATCACAAACTTTTGGCTGAAAAGCTTTCAGGTTCTTCACCAAAATAGGGAGCAACCTATAATGCAGTGCACAAGGAATGGATGAAAGAATGTATAACCTATCAATGAAAGGGTGGGGTCAGAGCAGCTACTGTATATTATCAGTGTTGTCTTGGACAGCTAACAATTCTATGTAGAGAAATGATACATTTTTAATTTTTTTAAATTGTTTATTGGTACATGTCCCCTATGGCAGCGCATAAATCAGAATATGAAGGTGCAAGTTTGACGCCATATAGTTCTGTGCATTACTGCAAGTTTAACGCCATATATTTCTGTGCATTGCTGCAAGTTTAACGCCATATATTTCTGTGCATTACTGCAAGTTTAACGCCATATATTTTTGTGCATTGCTGCAAGTTTAACACCGTATATTTAATTGCCTTACTGCCAGTTTAATGCCATATAGTTCTGTGCATTACTGCAAGTTTAACTCCATATATTTCTTTGCGCTACTGCAAGTTTAACGCTGTATATTTCATTGCGTTACTACAAGTTTAATTCCATATATTTCTGCGCATTACTGCAAGTTTAACGCCATATACTGTAGATCTGTGAGTTACTGCAAGTTTAACTCGATATATTTCATTGGGTTACTGCAAGTATAACGCCATATAGTTCTGTGCGTTACTGCAAGTTTAACTCCGTATATTTCATGTTCTCTCTCTAGAATTTTCGACGGAAAAAGTCCGATGGGGCATACACACAATCAGAATATATGATGAAAAGCTCCCGTCTGACTTTTTCTGTCGGAAATTCCACTTGTGTGTACATGGCATAATAGTTATCCTGTGGACAGATTCTCCCCCCTAAGCTGTGGATTTCTGCAGCTCCTCCAGAGTTACCATGGGCCTCTTGGCTGCTTCTGATTAATGCTCTCCTTGCCCAGCCTGTCAGTTTAGGTGGACGGCCATGTCTTGGTAGGTTTGCTGTTGTGCCACACGCTTTCCATTTTCAGACGATGGATTGAACAGTGCTCTGCGAGATGTTCAAAGCTTGGAATATTTTTTTATAACCTAACCCTGCTAACCCTAACCCTCCACAATTTTATCCCTGACCTGACTGGTTTGTTCCTTGGCCTTCATGATGTTGATTATTCACTAAGGTTCTCTAACAAACCTGTGAGGGCTTCACAGAACAGCTGTATTTATACTGAGATTAAATTACACATCGGTGGACTCTATTTTCTAATTAGGTGACTTCTGAAGGCAATTGGTTCCACTAGATTTTAGTTGTGCCGCGTACACACGATCGGACTTTACGGCAAACTTTGTCCGGCGTACTTTTCAACGGACTTTACGACGGACTTTCTAAATGAACAAACTTGCCTACACACAATTTACCAAAGTCCAACGGATTCGTACGTGATGATGTTTGACCGGACTAAAGCAAGGAAGTTCATAACCAGTAACCAATAGCTGCCCTAGCGTCGTTTTTTGTCTGTTGGACTAGTATACAGACGAGCGGACTTTTCGACCTGAGGAGGACTTCCTTAGCTCTCAAGGCCCCCTTTATCCAGACAGTGTTCCTGCGTGCCCGCCGATCACACAGGAAGAGGAGGAGGAGGAGGAGGAGGAGGAGGAGGAGGAGGAGGAAGATTGTGTCAGTATGGAGGTGGAGTCTGGCATTCAGCATCAGCAGCAGTCTTTAAGCGATCAGTCCCAAGAAACACATGGACTTGTACGTGGCTGGGAGGAGGTGGCTGCAGACCATGTCGTCCTTAGTGACCCAGAGGACTCCGGACCGAATGCCTCAGCAAACCTACGCTGCATGGCCTCCCTGATCCTGCAAAGCCTGCGTAAGGATCCTCGTATTCGTGGTATCAAGGAGAAGGACCAATACTGGCTGGCAACCCTCCTTGATCCACGTTACAAGGGTAAGGTTGCGGACCTTATCTTGCCATCGCAGAGGGAGCAGAAGATCAAACATCTTCGGGAGGCCTTGCAGAAAGGTCTGTGCAACGCGTTCCCAGAGACTGGGAGGTTACAAACTTCTGTTTCTGGACAACGTGTTGCTGAGGCTTCGGTCAGTCAAAGAAGGAGTGGTGGAGAAGGTGGCCATCTGACCGATGCATTCAGACAATTTTTTGGTCCACAGCCCCAAGGTATGATCGGTTCCAGCAACCATCGCCAGCGTCTGTTTTACATGGTGCAGGAATACCTAGGGGCAAGATCTGACTTGGACACCTTTCCCACCGAAAATCCTCTGGGTTACTGGGTCTTGAGGATGGATCACTGGCCAGAGCTTGCACAGTATGCAATTGAGCTACTGGCCTGTCCTGCATCCAGCGTTCTTTCGGAACGCACATTCAGTGCTGCTGGAGGCTTTGTAACCGATCACAGGGTGCGTCTGTCCACCGACTCGGTCGATCGACTGACCTTCATAAAAATGAATCAGTCTTGGATCACCACCAGCAACCAAGCACCTGATGCTGATGTAACCGAATAATTTTTTTTTGAAATCTCAGATCCCTTCAAAGACTGCCTATGCTGATGCTGAGTGACTATCCCTGAGTAATTATCCTCTTCCTCCTCAATCATCACGCTGATAGCTTGTAAGAACATTTTTGGTTCTGGGCGCCACCACCAGTGCCTAAGGCCCAATTTTTCAGCCCCTGTTTAACAGGGGCGTGTAATTACAATTTTTGATGCAATACTTTGCAGCAGGGCTCGTTTCTGCGTTACAACTAGAGTATCTGTGAGGGGTTGCAGTGTTGCGGCACCAGCACCAGTGCCTAAGGCCCAATTTTTCAGCCCCTGTTTAACAGGGGCATGTAATTACAATTTTTGATGCAATACTTTGCAGCAGGGCTCATTTCTGCGTTCCAACTAGAGTATCTGTGAGAGGTTGCAGTGTTGTGGCACCAGTGTCTAAGGCCCGATTTTTCAGCCCCTGTTTAACAGGGGCCTGTAATTACAATTTTTGATGCAATACTTTGCAGCAGGGCTCATTTCTGCATTCCAACTAGAGTATCTGTGAGGGGTTGCAGTGTTGTGGCACCAGCACCAGTGCCTAAGGCCTAATTTTTCAGCCCCTGTTCAATAGGGGCATGTAATTACAATTCTTGATCTAATATTTCACAGCAGGGCCCATTTCTGCACCCACCAAGAGCAAGTGAGGACTTACAGTGTTGTGGCACCACCACCACCAAAGGCCCAATTTTTCTGCCCTTGTTCAACAGGGGCATGTAATTACAATTCTTGATCTAATATTTCACAGCAGGGCCCTGTGAGGGCTTACAGTCTTGTGGCCACAACAACACCTAAGGCCCAAATTTCTGCTGAGTATATAGGGCAGGCCTCTACTTTCAAACATCTAACTTACAAACGACTCCTACTTGCAAACGGAAGGAGACAACAGGAAGTGAGATGAAATCTACCCCTAGGAAGGGAAATTCTCTCCTGTAAGAGTTAATATGGGAAAAACATTTCTCCTTTCCACTGATGCTTTCCAATCCTTGTTCCACAAAAAAACCCAAATTTTCAAAAAACATTTGTCATTGGGACAAAAAGTGAGGTGAAATCTTTTGAAGAGGAGGAAAGACAGCAAAACAAATGTCACAGGGGTGATAACCCTTCCCTATGTTTTCCAAAAAGCTTAAAAAAGATTTTTTGGCTGGAGCTAAACACGTTAAAAATGTACCCGTTAAAAATTACAAACAGATTCTACTTAACAACAAACCTACAGTCCCTGTCTTGTTTGCACCGCCTGTATACTGCTGTTCAGAGTATATAGGGCCTGGTGGCCCCACACCTTTCCTTATTTTAATTTGGGTGCGGGGTTCCCCTTAATATCCATACAAGACCCAAAGGGCCTGGTAATGGTCTGGGGGATACCCATGCCGTTTGTCTCACTGATTTTCATCCATATTGCCAGGACCCGACAATACATTAAACCCACAAGCAGTTTTAAATGAGATTTTTTCCTTTAAAAATGACATTTTGTGCAGGGACTGTTCTAAACACGGGAAACACGCGCCACTTTACAGGCATACTATAGACACAGCCCAGGTATGATATTTAAAGGAATATTTCACTTTTTTTTTTACTTTAAGCATCATTAAAATCACTGCTCTCGAAAAAACGGCCGTTTTTAAAAGTTTTTTTTGCATCGATACAAGTCCCCTGGGGTAGGACCCGGGTCCCCAAACCCTTTTTAGGACAATACCATGCAAATTAGCCTTTAAAATGAGCACTTCTGATTTCGAACGCTCGAGTCCCATAGACGTCAATGGGGTTCTAACGTTCGTGCGAATTTTCGGTCCGTTTGCAGGTTCTGGTACGAACCGAACCGGGGGGTGTTCGGCTCATCCCTAATGGTCAGGTTATCCCCAAAGCATGTTAGTGAATTTTTTTTTTTTTTCCTGTTCACTTTGCCTTTGTTACCTCAAAGAGTCTTTTTTAGCCCACCCACAGTTTTTCCTCTATCTTTAATAAAAAAACAATCCTCCCATGTTGTAGAGTTTAGGAGAAGGGGAGGCCTTCTATAATTTAGCAAAAGAAATTGATCAATGGGTATTTTTCTGTAACTGCATTGTCTTTAATCCTTTCACTGCCAGAGCCACTTTTGTGTGCAATGTTAAAATGTTAAGTTTATGTAACCGCTTCCCACCCGGCCACTGCACATAAATGGTTGGGTGGGAGCTTTGCTGTTCTGACTGGACATACCTTTACATCCCATAAGAACATGTGCCCAGTGTGGCCTCTGGACTGCACAGTGGCACAAGCCTGTGATAGCTGTGTCCCTCGAACACAGCACATCACAGATCAGGACATGGGTGCTGTTATTGGCCCTCCCGATCACATGATGGCTGTGTCCAATCGCAGCCTTCATACAGTATAAAGAGAGACCCATGTTTCTGTTTCAGCTATCCCCGCTGAGCTCAGTGAGAACTCAGTGCGAGGGGGAGAGGGGGATGCTGCAGCCTGTCACATTCTCTGTGTAGCTGATGATTTTAATCATCAGCTACACAGAGTGATCACAGACTGCAGCCATCCCACACCAGAGCAAAAAGCACCGTATGTCCCTGTCCAAGTGTCCCGCCAACATCTGTACCAGTGCACAAAACATCTGTCACAGTGTACTAGTGTCCTATCAATATCTGTCACAATATAACAGTGCACAAAAACATCTGAAATACTGTTCTATTGCCACATCAACATCTGTTGTTAAGCCTAGTAGATCAGCAATATCTGTTATTGTCTGCCAGTGGATGATCAACATCTGTCACAGTGTACAAGTGCACAAAAACATCTGTCACAGTTTGCCAATGACCCAGCAATAAAAAAATAAAACATTGAAAGCGCCCCCGTGCTCATGTGCAATGGTGAACGCACACGTTGGTCCTGTACACATAGGTAAACAGCGTTTGCACCACACATGTGAGGTATTGCAGCAAACATCAGAGTGAGAGCAACAATTCTAGCACCAGGCCTCCTCTGTAAGTCAAAAGAGATCATCTGTAAATGCTTATAAAGTGTCGCCTATGGAGATTTTTTTAAATACTAAAGTTTGGTGCCATTTCACAAGAGTTCAGAATTTTTAAAGCGTGACACATTTGGTATCTATTCATTCGGCACAACACCATATTTTATATTTTATCAAAAAATTGTCGATTATATTGTGTTTGTCTGCATTAAAATTCACTAAAAAAATATTTTTGCGTCAGTGTGTAAAATTGTGTTTGAAAAACTTCTGCGCAAATACCGTGGCACAACATTTTTTAAAACTCACCATTTTAATATCTAGGGCATCTGCTGAAAAATCTATAATGTTTGGGGGTTCTAAGTAATTTTCTAGCAAAAATACAGATTTTTACTTGTAAACAAAAAGTGTCAGAAGAAGGCCTGGTCTTAAAGTGGATAATGGCTGAAGGTGCTCCTTAAATGTTGGGCCTCTCTATGTGGCCAGGCTGTGGAAAAGTCCCACACATGTGGTATTGCCATACTCAAAACGAGTAGCAGAATGTATTTTGGGGTGTAGTTGCAAGTTTGCCATGTAAGAGAAATAACTTGTTAATATTACATTTTTGTGAAAAAAATATATTTAATTTCTTCAATATCCAAACAATTGTGGGAACAAACTCACCATGACTTTTACTAAATATATTGCAATGTTTATTTTCAAAAAAGGGGTCATTAGGGGGATATTTGTACTGTCTTGGCATGTAAGGCCCCTTTCACATATGCTGTCTGTTTGTCCGTATTTTATCCATCCGTTGACGGATGAAAAACAGACATCAATGCATCTCTATGAATAAACGGATGTAAATAGATGATCATCCATTTATATCCATTTACATCCGCATCCGTCAAAATCCATTTTTTTAAATTGATCAAAACTCTATTTTTCCTCTGTTGAAAAAATGGATGGGTTGAAAAATGGATGTAAACTGACAAACAGTCAATTTTCCATCCATTTTTGCATTGGTAGTAGATGTAAAAAAAAAACTGATGAGCACCTGATGAAAACTAATGAGCAGATGATGAAAAACTAATTAATACTTCATCTGTTTTGACATGACTGAACTGATGAAATGAATGGTCCGCATGTGTGAAAGTGGCCTAAAGCCTCATACACACAACTAGATTTTCGGATGACCGTTCGTCGGTTTTTTGTTGCATGCTAGTCTCATGTTGAAAATGAAGAGGTTACTCACCATGTGACAATTCTCGTACGACGGAACACAACTCCAGAAGTGATGTAATGTGTTGATTAGTTTTGTATGTATTCTTTCGTTTATGAGCATGCGTAGTCTTTCTCTTACAATTTTTTTCAGACGAAAAGGTACTAACTATACGAAAATCGGATGTTGTGTTCAAGGAGGATTAAAGTTTTATAGTCTGCATATCCAGCTTTTGTCGTACAAAAAAATCGGAATTGGTTGTCGAAAGCACCATACTAACGATCTGAAAATAGGCAGATCGTTCGTCGGACGAAATTTTACTTTTTTCGTATCATGTGTACAGGGCTTTAGGACCTCAAAAAAATGGGAGGCTATCCATAGATTAGGTATGAACAAATTTCAATGATTGGCTTGTAGACTCTATAACTTTCACAAAGACCAAATAATATACACTGATTTGGGTTATTTTTACCAAACCAATGTAGCAGTCTAAATTTTGCTCAATATTTATAAAGAAAAATTACTTATTTGCAAAATTTTATAACATAAACAAAGAAAAACACACTTTAAAAAAATATATTTTTAAAAAATGTTTGGTATTTTTTCTAATATTTGGGTATTTTTTCACTCATAGCGCAAACAAAAAAAAAAAAAACAGTGGTGATTAAATACCCCCAAAAGAAAACTCTGATGCCCTGTACACACGGTCAGACATTGATCAGACATTCCGACAACAAAATCCATGGATTTTTTCTGACGGATGTTGGCTCAAACTTGTCTTGCATACACAGAAAATCCAATTGTTCTAAACGCGGTGACGTAAAACACGTACGTCAGGACTATAAATAGGGCAGTAGTCAATAGCTTTCATCTCTTAATTTATTCTGAGCATGCGTGGCACTTTGTGCGTCGGATTTTTGTACACACGATCGGAATTTCCGACAACGGATTTTGTTGTCGGAAAATTTTATAGCAAGCTCTCAAACTTTGTGTGTCAGAAATTCCGATGGAAAATGTGTGATGGAGCCCACACACGGTCATAATTTCCGACAACAAGGTCCTATCACACATTTTCTGTCGGAAAATCCGACCGTGTGTACAGGGCATTATTGTGTGAGCCCTGGTTTACATTGCAGCAATTTGGCATGCGATTTGACATATCAAATTGCATGCCAAATCGGCGGCTATAACCTGCAATGGCACCATCCGAATCGGTGCGATGCCACATTTGCAGCGCAGCACTGATTTCCAAAAGTAGTTTCTGTACTACTTTTGGCAACTTCGGGTGCAATTTCAAAAGAAATCTGTGCAGAAACCCAGACAGATGTCTCTGAAATCGCCCCCAAAGTCGGGACTGACATGCGGGAATGAAATCTTGAGTTTAGCTGAATTCCCGCTGTCAGTGTGAACCTAGGCTGAAATTATACAAATTTCATATGGGTACAGTGTTGCATGACTAAGCAATAATTATTTAAAATGTGAAAGTGCTGAAAATTAGCCTGGGCAGGAAGCGGGTGAAAGTGTCCGGTGTTGAAGTGGTTAAACACCCCCCCCCCCCAACAATATATATTTTCTGGGAAAAAAAAACCCTGCAGAAAAAAATGGTGGTAGATTCAGTTTTTTTATATATTAGTGGAACTCTATCAAATTTTCAGTAATACTCACACTGCAACTTTATAGATTTCATTGAACTTAGCAGATATAGGATATAACTCAGTTCTCAGGCCAAATATGATCATAAAACCACTTTCACAGAGATATGATGTGCACAACATCAGAATGGCACAAATTCATTAGAATTTCACCGGACTAGTAAATAGGAAATCACAGGTAACAAATACATTTCACAACATATCTGGCCTATATAAACATTATATAATGTTATTGTGGTGTCTTAAAGTGCATGTCCAACCAACACCTTTTTTCTTTTGGATAGACTGAGGAGGGATTAGGAGGCCTGTCTATTGTTACCACTATCCAGAGCTTTGTAGGAGAGATTCCCCCTGACTCCCTGTCCTGCAGATAACAGTTTTACCAGACAGGAAGAAAGTCAAAATCTGCGAATAAAAGGCTGACAGAGTTTCTAGCCTTCCACTACTCTAATAAAAAATGTTTTTATTTCTGTGCTGCTATTGGAGAGATTCCCTCACTTTATATCTGGTAAAACATTATCTTCAAAACTGGAAGTGAGGGGAATCTCTTTTATGGAGACATAGATAGCAGTAAAAACCTGACATGGATTCTTAACTCTTAACTGTTCAAAACTAATAAAAAATAGGTTTGGGTCATTAAAGACTCAATTGTACCTTTGCATCATGGCAGAAATGCACACTTTAACACATGCTATAATAATGCATGGCAAACTACCTTATCTATGGGCAGTGCAATGCGGTGTCATTCATTGTGAATTGCATCCTATAGCAGTGTATGTCAGATACCTATACTCAACACACCTCAAGGCACCATAATACGCATATCATGCTCTGCCGTGTTCTGCTTTATAAAAAAGGGGTCATACATGCCTATTCATTCATTGCGGTGCAATGGCAGCTATTCATAATGAATGAATGTGTGCAATAACATGTGGAAATGGAACGCTTGTGTGTGAAAGGACCATGCATGGCTTTCATTAACAGATTGAAGGATATGCTTTGATTTCACAATTATGAAGCTGAACAGACTGAATGAGTCCTGCACATTATCACACACATTATCACACAAATCTCCTATAGACACAGCTCTGTATTGGAAGTTTTTCACTTCATATTTCACTTACGCGGCACACATGAGATTTTTAATAAGACTTCCCTTCTGATGCCACTGTGTCACTACCGAATGTGCAGTTAATATCCCTCCTATAATGATGTCTCCATCCTGAGAATACTTGTACTCAAATGTATAATTCCTCATAGTCATATCACAGCGGTGAGCAGAGTTCTGGATGTCAGATCCGCAGGGAGTCACAAACAAAGCCAATAACAACAATATTCTAAGTAGATATCTGAAGACAACATGGTTGAATTTCCGATAGACTCCAATGACTTCTTCCTCCTCTCCCACCTCACTATCACTGACATCAGCCAAGGATCCTGACACTGATTTCATGGTTCAGCTGAAGGCTGCAAGAGTGTCAGGTTTATAAAGAATAGTCCTGTTATTTATTACTGATGGACTGGAATATGAATCTGCTTATAGAGTAGGAAAAAAGGTCAAACATAAAATACACAGAATCCATCTTTGTCTGCACCATAGAAAGAGAAGGTTATAAAAATACCATTATGATATATTGTACTTGAAACCATAAAAAAGGGAAGTTTGATGGCCAAGAATGCCATGTTTAATATTAATTATTATTATTATTCATAATATGATTATGATATAATTACAAGTGTAGGGATGAGGTTCGGTAGCTACTATAGATTTGTGTTGAATCCTCGGAATTCATAAAGTTTGTGAATCACTGAAAAGCTGAAAAGCTTTCAGGTTCTTCACCAAAATAGGGAGCAACCTATAATGCAGTGCACAAGGAATGGATGAAGGAATGTATAACCTATCAATGAAAGAGTGGGGTCAGAGCAGCTACTGTATATTATCAGTGTTGTTTTGGACAGCTAACAATTCTATGTAGAGAAATGATACATTTTTAATTTTTTTAAATTGTTTATTGGTACATGTCCCCTATGGCAGTGCATAAATCAGAATATGAAGGTGTTACTGCCAATCTGCTCTTTAAGCTGGCTTTTGTTCAAAGCATGCCACTTGATCATTTGAAAGACTAGGTGCAAGAACAGTGTGCACCTAAACCACCTCACATGCTTCACCACACCCCCTATCCCAACTGATAAGATAAACATGCTTATTTCTGTGCGTTGCTGCAAGTTTAACGCCATATAGTTCTGTGTGTTACTGCAAGTTTAACTCCGTATATTTCATACCGTACTGCAAGTTTGACGCCATATAGTTCTGTGCATTACTGCAAGTTTAACGCCATATATTTCTGTGCATTGCTGCAAGTTTAACGCCATATATTTCTGTGCATTACTGCAAGTTTAACGCCATATATTTTTGTGCATTGCTGCAAGTTTAACACAGTATATTTAATTGCGTTACTGCCAGTTTAACACCATATAGTTCTGTGCATTACTGCAAGTTTAACTCCGTATATTTCTTTGCACTACTGCAAGTTTAACGCCGTATATTTCATAGCGATACTGCAAGTTTAACGCCATATATTTTTGTGAATTACTGCAAGTTTAACGCCGTATATTTTATTGCGTTACTACAAGTTTAATTCCATATATTTCTGCGCATTACTGCAAGTTTAACGCCATATACTGTAGATCTGTGAGTTACTGCAAGTTTAACTCTATATATTTCATTGGGTTACTGCAAGTATAACGCCATATAGTTCTGTGCGTTACTGTAAGTTTAACTCCGTATATTTCATAGCGTTACTGCAAGTTTAATACCATATATTTCTGTGCTTTACTGCAAGTTTAACACCACTATGCTGTAGATCTATGAGATACTGCAAGTTTCATTGTGTTACTGCAAGTTTAACACAATATAGTTCTGTGCATTACTGCAAGTTTAACGCCATATATTTAATTGTGTTACTGCAAGTTTAACACCACTATACTGTAGATCTATGAGTTACTGCAAGTTTCATTGTGTTACTGCAAGTTTAACACCATATAGTTTTGTGCATTACTGCAAGTTTAACTCCGTAAATTTCGTAGTGTTACTGCAAGTTTAACGCCATATAGTTCTGTGCCTTACTGCAAGTTTAACACCATATAGTTCTGTGCCTTACTGCAAGTTTAACATCATATATTTCATTTTAGAAGAGATCAAAATGGCGGTATCAGAAATGGCCAATCATAAATCACCCGGCCCCGATGGTCTCCCAGTCGAGATATACAAACAGTATGGGGAGGTACTATTCCAGGAACTTTTAGACGTATTTAATTGGGCAAAAGAGCAAGGGAGGTTACCCACATCAATGACAGAAGCCACAATAATAGTATTACATAAAGAGGGGAAAGACCCCCTGGACCCTGGGTCTTATAGACCTATATCATTACTCTGTGCAGATGTAAAGATCTTAGCAAAAATTTTAGCTACCAGAGTAAAGAAAGTGATCCATAAAATAGTCCACCCGGACCAGACGGGATTTATACCCCATCGAACAACCAGTATGAACATCAGGAGAGTTCTATTGAACTTACAGATTCCCACGGAAAACAGGGGCTCGAGGGCAATTCTTCTGTTGGATGTGGTAAAAGCATTCGACAGTTTAGAATGGGAATATATCTGGAGAGTATTAAAGGAGTACGGTTTTGGCCCCTCATTCATTAATTGGGTTAAAGTATTGTATAATGAACCAAATGCAAAATAAAAGTCAATAACGATTACTCGACTGGGTTTAAATTAGAAAGGGGATCAAGGCAGGGATGCCCTTTGTCTCCCATGATTTTTGCCTTAGCTATGGAGCTATTAGCTATAACAGTAAGGCAAGATAGAAAAATAGAGGGGTTCCGGAGGGAGGATGGAGAGGAGCGAATCACACTACATGCGGACGATGTCCTCTTATTCATGGGAGACACTGAGGGATCCCTGAGACAAGTAATGGATATATTCTCAAGGTTTGGGAAAATCTCGGGATTGTCCATAAACTGGGGAAAAACAGTTCTATTGCCATTAGACCCCGTTAGTGTAGACACTCCCTCAAATAATAACAGGTTAGAAATAACAGCATTAACGAAATATCTGGGTATTAAAATAACCAAGGACCCAGAGAACTACCTAGATAATAATTTAACCCCCTTGTTAAAGAGATTTAAAAGTAAGACTGAAATATGGAAGGGCCTCCCGTTATCAACAGCGGGTAGGTGTAATTTAATTAAAATGCTATGGCTCCCCCAACTACTGTATATAATGCAGAACTCGCCAATATGGATAAGTAGGAAATGGTTTAATAAAATAGAAACAATATTTAGAGACCTTGTATGGAAAGGGGGATCCCTTAGGATAAGGTTGCAGACCCTACAACTCCCTTCGCGAGAAGGGGGGATGGCAGTACCCCACCCACGTAGTTATTTTTTGGCAGCCCAGCTGCAGCACTTGGGGAAAAATTTGACCTTTAGGGAATGTAGCAATGAGAGATTGATGATCACGGGAGCCCCCCATAGGACCGTGATAGAGGCATTGAAGGCGGACTCCTTTATACATAAAACTCCTACGATTAAATTAATAATAAAAGTTTGGAGATCCATTAAAGCTCTGAAGGGAATGAATGATTGGACCAAATGTACCCCATTGTGGAATAATAAGAACTTACAAGAACTACAAGCAATAGGAACAATTAAAATATGGGAAAAAAGAGGAATAAATAAATTAGTTCAGCTATATAATCAGTCTTCACTAAAACCCTTCTCCTTATTGAAAGAAGAATTCGATATACCAGATTGGTCACTATATAACTATATACAAGTTAAACATGCCCTTAAGACACAGTTTGGGGACCAGGGTCCCTCCTGGAATGAGTCCAATGTGCTGCAGAAGCTGGGTGACCAGGGGGGCCACTGTGGGTCATTAGCCGAAATATACCCACATATCTGTAAAAACAGCATGGGAGGAAGAGTTGGGTGTGTTTTCAGACGGGCAGTGGAGGGAGATACTAGCGGGGGGACATCGGGTGTCGGTTTCTCCTGCCCAAAAGATTTCACACCTGATGTTACTCCATAGGACATATTACACCCCTAAAAGGTTATTTGAATTTGGGCGGAGAATAGATGCCAACTGCCCTAGATGTCAAGATGTGGGGGACTTGTTACATATGCTATGGAAGTGTCCGAAATTGTTCCGGTATTGGTCAGAGATTGTAGAAACCCTCAATAAGACCTTCTCTTTAGAACTTAAAATGGACCCGAAATTATGTATTTTAGGAGTAGGGGAGAGTACAGATATAGGAATCTCCAAGACTATAATAGTTCAGAGATGTCTCTTTCAGGCAAGAAAGTTAATTGCTCAAAGATGGCAGGCAAGAACCCCCCCCTTGGAAAGATGAGTGGATTAAAACGGTGACTGAAACAATGTGGAAGGAAAAGGCAGTATATATAAAAAGAAGGAACCTGAAAGAATTTAAAAAACTCTGGAGACCTTGGTTGGAGGAAATGGGATACCCATTGTAGGGAAATACAGAGATAATGCCCTTACGATTTGGGAAGTTAATATGTGCTAGAATGATTTGAACTGGGTAGGTTGGGTAGGGGGAGGGGGAGAGGGGGGGTGCCGAGAGGAGGGGGAGGGGGAGAGGAAGGGAAGAGAGGGAAGGTATAAGGTTATAAAAATAATAGAGCACTTTTGTTACGGGGTTCTTATGTACATCCAATAGTGGTGATTTTAGAAATATGATATTGCAGGAATATTGTATATTGTGATGTATTTTGTATGAATATAAATAAAAATGATCAAAATAAAAAAAAAATGTATATATATTTCATTGCGTTACTGCAAGTTTAATACCACTATACTGTAGTTCTGTGCATTACTGCAAGTTAATACCATATAGTTCTGTGCGTTAGTGCAAGTTTAACGCTGTATATTTCATTGCGTTACTGCAAGTTTAATGCCATATACAGTGCCATACAGCTTGACATTTTCCTCATTTTGTCATGTTACAACCAAAAACATAAATGTATTTTATATGATAGACCAACACAAAGTGGCACATAATTGTGAAGTGGAAGGAAAAAGATAAATGTTTTCAATATTTTAAAGGGATAAATAAATGAAAAGTGTGGCGTGCATTTGTATTCAGCCCCTCTGACTCAATACTTTGTAGAGTAACCTTTCGCTGCAATTACAGCTGCAAGTCTTTTTGGGGATGTCTCTACCAGCTTTACACATCTAGAGAGTGACATTTTTGCCCATTCTTCTTTGCAAAATAGCTCAAGATCTGTCAGATTTATGGAGAGCGTCTGTGAATAGCAATTGTCATGTCTTGCCACAGATTCTCAATTGGATTTAGGGCTGGACTGTGACTGGGCCATTCTAACACATGAATATGCTTTTGATCTAAACCATTCCATTGTACCTCTGGCTGTATGTTTAGAGTTGTTGTCCTGCTGGAAGGTGAACCTCTGCCCCAGTCTCAAGTCTTTTGCATACTCTAACAGGTTTTCTTCTAAGATTGCCATGTATTTGGCTTCATCCATCCTCCCATCAACTCTGACCAGCTTTCCTATCCCTGCTGAAGAAAAGCATCCCCACAACACAATGCTACCAACACCATGTTTCACGGTGGGGATGGTGTGTTCAGGGCGATGTGTAGGGTTCATTTTCCACTACACATAACGTTTTGCTTTTAGGCCAAAAAGTAAAATTTTGGTCTCATCTGACCAGAGCACCTTCTTCCACATGTTTGCTGTGTCCCTCACGTGGCTTTCTGCAAACTGCAAATGGGACTTGTAATGGCTTTCTTTCAACAATGAGTTTCTTCTTGCCCTGCTTCCATAAAGGCCAGATTTGTGGAATGCACAACTATTGCCGTGTAAACACAAGCGTTTTTTCCATCGGAATAAACTATGAAGATTTCTCTGACGGAATTCCGCTTAAGCTGTCTTGCATACACGCAGTCACACCAAAAGTCCAACCGTCAAGAACACCGTGATGTACAACACGTAGGACAGGACTAAGAAAAGGAAGTTCAATAGCCAGTAGCCAATAGCTTATGTCTCGTACTTGCTTCAGAGCATGCGTTGTTTTTGGTACGTCAGAACAGCATCTAGACGAGCGGTTTTCCCGATAGGAATTGGTTTCGTCGGAAAAATTTAGAACATGTTCTCTCTCTAGAATTTTCGACGTAAAAAGTCCGATGGGGCATACACGCAATCGGAATATACGATGAAAAGCTCCCGTCTGACTTTTTCTGTCGAAAATTCCGCTCGTGTGTACATGGCATAATAGTTATCCTGAGGACAGATTCTCCCCCCTAAGCTGTGGATTTCTGCAGCTCCTCCAGAGTTACCATGGGCCTCTTGGCTGCTTCTGATTAATGCTCTCCTTGCCCAGCCTGTCAGTTTAGGTGGACGGCCATGTCTTGGTAGGTTTGCTGTTGTACCACACGCTTTCCATTTTCAGACGATGGATTGAACAGTGCTCCGCGAGATGTTCAAAGCTTAGAATATTTTTTTATAACCTAACCCTGCTAACCCTAACCCTCCACAATTTTATCCCTGACCTGTCTGGTTTGTTCCTTGGCCTTCATGATGCTGATTATTCACTAAGGTTCTCTAACAAACCTGTGAGGGCTTCACAGAACAGCTCTATTTATACTGAGATTAAATTACACACCGTGGACTCTATTTACTAATTAGGTGACTTCTGAAGGCAATTGGTTCCACTAGATTTTAGTTGTGTCGTGTACACACGATCGGACTTTATGGCAGACTTTGTCCGGCGTACTTTTCAACGGACTTTACGATGGACTTTCCAAATGAACGGACTTGCCTACATACAATTAACCAAAGTCCAACGGATTCGTACGTGATGAGCCGAACACCCCCCGGTTCGGTTCGCACCAGAACCTTCGAACGGACCGAAAATTCGCACGAACGTTAGAACCCCATTGACGTCTATGGGACTCGAACGTTTGAAATTAAAAGTGCTCATTTTAAGGCTAATTTGCATGGTATTGTCCTAAAAAGGGTTTGGGGACCCGGGTCCTACCCCAGGGGACAATGATAAATGCAAAAAAAACTTTTAAAAACTGCCGTTTTTTCGGGAGCAGTGATTTTAATGATGGTTAAAGTAAAAAAAAAAAAAGTGAAATATTCCTTTAAATATCGTACCTGGGGGGTGTCTATAGTATGCCTGTAAAGTGGCGCGTGTTTCCCCTGTTTAGAACAGTCCCTGCACCAAATGTCATTTTTAAAGGAAAAAATCTCATTTAAAACTGCTTGTGGGTTTAATGTAATGTCGGGTCCTGGCAATATGGATGAAAATCAGTGAGACAAATGGCATGGGTACCCCCCAGTCCATTACCAGGCCCTTTGGGTCTTGTATGGATATTAAGGGAAACCCCGCACCCAAATTAAAATAAGGAAGGTGTGGGGCCACCAGGCCCTATATACTCTGAACAGCAGTATACAGGCGGTGCAAACAAGACAGGGACTGTAGGTTTGTTGTTAAGTAGAATCTGTTTGTCATTTTGAACGGGTACATTTTTAAAGTGTTTAGCTCCAGCCAAAAAATCTTTTTTAAGCTTTTTGGAAAACATAGGGAAGGGTTATCACCCCTGTGACATTTGTTTTGCTGTCTTTCCTCCTCTTTAGAAGATTTCACCTCACTTTTTGTCCCAATAACAAATGTTTTTTGAAAATTTGGGGTTTTTTGTGGAACAAGGATTGGAAAGCATCAGTGGAAAGAAGAAATGTTTTTACTATTTTAACTCTTACAGGAGAGAATTTCCCTTCCTAGGGGTAGATTTCATCTCACTTCCTGTTGTCTCCTTCCGTTTGCAAGTAGGAGTCGTTTGTAAGTTAGATGTTTGAAAGTAGAGGCCTGCCCTATATACTCATCAGAAATTTGGCCCTTAGGTGTTGTGGCCACAACAACGTAAGCCCTCACAGGGCCCTGCTGTGAAATATTAGATCAAGAATTGTAATTACATGCCCCTGTTGAACAGGGGCAGAAAAACTGGGCCTTTGGTGGTGGTGGTGGTGGTGCTGGTGCCACAACACTGTAAGTCCTCACTCGCTCTTGGTGGGTGCAGAAATGGGCCCTGCTGTGAAATATTAGATCAAGAATTGTAATTATATGCCCCTGTTGAACAGGGGCAGAAAAATTGGGCCTTCGGTGGTGGTGGTGGTGGTGGTGCTGGTGCCACAACACTGCAACCCCTCACAGACACTCTAGTTGGAACGCAGGAACGAGCCCTGCTGCAAAGTATTGCATCAAAAATTGTAATTGTGCCTTAGGCATTGGTGGTGGTGCCCAGAACCAAAAATGTTCTTTCAAGCTCTCAGCATGATGATTGAGGAGAAAGAGGATAATTACTCAGGGATAGTCACTCAGCATCAGCATAGGCCAGGGATCTTCAAACTATGGCCCTCCAGCTGTTGCAGAAATACATGTCCCATGAGGCATTGTAAAACTCTGACATTCACAGACATGACTAGGCATGAAGGGAATAGTAGTTCCTGAACAACTGGAGGGCCGTAGTTTGAAGACCCCTGGCATAGGCAGTCTTTGAAGGGATCTGAGATTTTAAAAAAAATTATTCGGTTACATCAGCATCAGGTGCTTGGCCTCCTCAAATGGTGACAGGACAGTGCATGCATCCTGATCACGGCCCACTGGGGTGGGGAAAAAAAACAAGCTCCCCTGACCCTGTCCTGGTGCCATAGTCGCACAGGTACTCATTGATGGCCCTCTGCTGCGTGTGCAGCCGCTGCAGCATGGCCAACGTTGAGTTCCACCTGGTGGGCATGTCACAGATCAGGCGGTTCTTGGGCAGGTTAAACTCCTTTTGGAGGTCCGTCAGCCGAGCACTGGCATTATATGCCCAGCAGAAATGCACACAGACTTTCCTGGCCTGCCTCAGGACATCCTGTAAGCCCGGGTACCTGCCCAAGAACCGCTGCACCACCAAGTTAAGGACGTGAGCCAAACAGGGCACATGGGTAATTTGTCCCTGTCGGAGGGCAGAGAGGAGGTTGGTGCCATTGTCGCAAACCACCATTCCTGCCTTAAGTTGGCGTGGCGTCAACTACCTCTGAACCTGCCCCTGCAGAGCTGACAGAACCTCTGCCCCAGTGTGGCTCCTGTCCCCCAAGCACACCAGCTCAAGCACTGCATGGCATCTTTTGGCCTGCGTACTTGCGTAGCCCCTTGAATGGCTACGGAGCACCGCTGGTTCCGAGGACACAACACAGGAAGAGGCCATGGAGGAAGAAGAAGAGGAGGGGGTGGAGGAGAGAGGTGTGTCACAATCATTAGCATTTTGGAGGCGTGGTGGTGGAACAACCTCCAACACTACTGCACCTTGTCCTGCACTCTTCCAAGCTGCCAGCAGAGTCACCCAATGCTCCGTGAAACTTAAGTAATGTCCCTATCCATGCCTGCTGGACCATGATTCAGCAATAATAATGCACCTTACCGCTGACCACCCTGTCCAGCGAGGCATGGACATTGCCTTCCACATGCCGGTAGAGAGCCGGAATCGCCTTCCGTGAGAAAAAGTGGCATTTAGGTACCTGCCACTGAGGAACCGCACATTCCACAAACTCGCGGAAGGGGGCAGAGTCTACCAACTGAAAAGGCAGCAGTTGAAGTGCTAGCAATTTTGCCAAGCTAGCATTCAACCGCTGGGCATGTGGATGGCTGGGAGCAAACTTCTTTCGGCGGTGCAGCAGCTGGGGCAGGGAAATTTGCCTGGTACAATCTGACGTCGGTGTACCAAAAGCAGATTGCCCACAAGTACTTGGCTGTGACACACCTAATTCTACACCTTCATTCCTCTCAGTGCAGGTCTCAGAGAGGACTGAAGGTCTAGTGGGGTTGGAGATCTCAGCTGATGAGGAGCAAGGAGAGGTCCTCTTTGTTCTTTGGTGGTCTTTTAGATACACTTGCTAACGAACTGCATGGCAGGTCAACATATGTCTGGTCAAGCATGTGGTACCCAAGCGGGAGATGTTTTGGCCACGCGAGATACACTTGAGACATATGTTGCAAATAGCAGCGGTGCGATCTGATGCACTAGTCTCAAAAAAGGCCCACACCAAAGAACTTTTTGAATAATGCGCAGAGACTGCAGCGCCCTGCACATGTGGAGCTTTGGGGTGTGATGCAGTCAGTGTGCTGCCCTTAGGCTGGCCCCTGGAGGGCATCCTGCCTCGTTGGTGATGTGCCGCCTCCTCCTCCTCCTCCTCTCTCCTATCAGGCACCCACGTTGAGTCAGTGACCTCATCATCCCCTCCCTCCTCATCACTGGAGCAAACCTGGCAGTATGCTGCAGCAGGGGGGGCATGACTGCCAGATTGCTGTCCTTCTTGGTCACCCCCTCTGTCCGTGCTCATGTTACTGTCTTCATCGAGCTCAGTATCATCATCAGAGCCTTCCAAACGCTGGGCATCCTCCTGGAGCATGTACCCAACACTGTGGTCAAACAGTTCGAGGGACTCCTCAGGAGGACATGGTGGGGCTAGGGAAGGAGTCATTGATGACAGAGACAAAGTACCCTGGGCATGTGTGAGAGAGGATGAGGAGGATGAGGACGGCTTGGTCATCTACTCGACCAAGTCTTCCGCATGTTGCGGCTCAACACGGCCAGCTGCCGAAAAAAAGCCCAAGCGTGTCCCACGGCCACGTGCTGATGAGGATGCACCGTCTCCACGACCAGCACTAGACACAGAGCCTGCTTGCCCTCTCTTATTGGCTTGTGACTGTCTGCCTCTCCTTCTTGGCCTTCCAGACATACTAATGGCCTGTAGCTGCACTAAGCTGGGATATATATATATATATATATATATATATATATATATATATATATATATATATATATATATATATGTACTGATACTGCAGCTAGCAAAAATCAACTGCCTGCCTGTAGTATGAGAACACCACCAACCTTCTACAGGTAGCTTTAGCTGAACACAGTGAGGTGGACACACCCCACTAACTTGTAGGTTTAGCTGAACACAGTGAGGTGGACACACCCCACTAACTTGTAGGTTTAGCTGAACACTGTGAGGTGGACGCACCACACTAACTTGTAGGTTTAGCTGAACGCTGTGAGGTGGACGCACCACACTAACTTGTAGGTTTAGCTGAACACTGTGAGCAGGACGCACCCCACTAACTTGTAGGTTTAGCTGAACACTGTGAGCAGGATGCACCCCACTAATTTGTAGGTTTAGCTGAACACTGTGAGCAGGACGCACTGCACTAACTGTAAATAGTCTAGCTGCCTGACTGTGGTACTAATAGGATCAAAAGAACACCAGTAATTTTCTTCAGGTAGCTGTATATACTGTAACAAGACAAGCCTGCCTGTCAGTAAGAAGATAACAGGAATGGATCTAGCTGAACACTGTGAGCAGGACGCACTGCACTAACTTGTAGGTTTAGCTGAACACTGTGAGGTGGACGCACCACACTAACTTGTAGGTTTAGCTAAACACTGTGAGTAGAACGCACCCCACTAACTTGTAGGTTTAGCTGAACACTGTGAGCAGGACGCACTGCACTAACTGTAAATAGTCTAGCTGCCTGACTGTGGTACTAATAGGATCAAAAGAACACCAGTAATTTTCTTCAGGTAGCTGTATATACTGTAACAAGACAAGCCTGCCTGTCAGTAAGAAGATAACAGGAACGGATCTAGCTGAACACTGTGAGCAGGACGCACCACACTAACTTGTAGGTTTAGCTGAACACTGTGAGCAGGACACACCCCACTAACTTGTAGGTTTAGCTGAACACTGTGAGCAGGACGCACCCCACTAACTTGTAGGTTTAGCTGAACACTGTGAGCAGGACGCACCGCACTAACTTGTAGGTTTAGCTGAACACTGTGAGCAGGACGCACCCCACTAACTTGTAGGTTTAGCAGAACACTGTGAGCAGGACGCACTGCACTAACTGTAAATAGTCTAGCTGCCTGACTGTGGTACTAATAGGATCAAAAGAACACCAGCAATTTTCTTCAGGTAGCTGTATATACTGTAACAAGACAAGCCTGCCTGTCAGTAAGAAGATAACAGGAACGGATCTAGCTGAACACTGTGAGCAGGACGCACTGCACTAACTGTAAATAGTCTAGCTGCCTGACTGTGGTACTAATAGGATCAAAAGAACACCAGCAATTTTCTTCAGGTAGCTGTATATACTGTAACAAGACAAGCCTGCCTGTCAGTAAGAAGATAACAGGAACGGATCTAGCTGAACACTGTGAGCAGGACGCACTGCACTAACTGTAAATAGTCTAGCTGCCTGACTGTGGTACTAATAGGATCAAAGGAACACCAGTAATTTTCTTCAGGTAGCTGTAAATACTGTAACAAGACAAGCCTGCCTGTCAGTAGGAAGATAACAAGAACGGATCTAGCTAAACTGAATACAGTGTATATATATATATATATATGCAACACCTGGGATGCATATATATACACAATACACTGTAAGTGCAGCTAACTAACTGACTGTTCTGCCTAATCTATCTAACTCAAATCAAATGTCACTGTATGTCTCTCTCTCTCTCTCAATGAATGCTGGAACACACACTACACAGGGCCGCCGTGCAGGCGGCCTTATATAGTGTGGGGCGTGTACTAAATCCCCTGAGCCATAATTGGCCAAAGCCTCCTTGGCTTTGGCCAATTACGGCTCTCTTTTCAGGCGGCGCTGTGATTGGCCAAGCATGCGGGTCATAGTGCATGCTTGGCCAATCATCAGCCAGCAATGCACTGCGATGCCGCAGTGAATTATGGGCCGTGACGCCCCACACAAATTTGGCGCGAACGGCCCATATCGTTCACAATTTGACGAACGGT
Source organism: Aquarana catesbeiana (assembly GCF_042186555.1). Taxonomy (NCBI): domain Eukaryota; kingdom Metazoa; phylum Chordata; class Amphibia; order Anura; family Ranidae; genus Aquarana; species Aquarana catesbeiana. The sequence continues at coordinate 29,090,338 of NC_133324.1, read as the reverse complement.
CGAACAGCCCATGTTCGAGTCGAACATGGGTTCGACTCGAACACGAAGCTCATCCCTAACGACCGGACTAAAACAAGGAAGTTCATAACCAGTAGCCAATAGCTGCCCTATCGTCGTTTTTTGTCCGTTGGACTAGCATACAGACGAGCGGACTTTTCGACCTGACTCGAGTCCGTCAAAAAGATTTGAAACATGTTTCATTTCTAGGTCCGTCAAACTTTTGGGGAAAAAAAGTCCGCTGTAGCCCACACAGGATCGAATTGTCCAATGGACCCCGGTCCGCCGAACCAAATATGCTGTAAAGTCCGGTCGTGTGTACGCGGCATTAGGGGTATCAGAGTAAAGGGGGCTGAATACAAATGCACACCACACTTTTCACATATTTATTTGTAAAACATTTTGAAAACCATTTTATGATTTTCCTTCCACTTCCCAATTATGTGCCAGTTTGTGTTGGTCTATCACATAAAATATATTTACATTTTTGGTTGTAACATGACAAAACGTGGAAAAGGGTTATGAATACTTTTCCAAGGCACTGTATTTCTTTGCGTTACTGCACGTTTAACGCCGTAAAGTTCTGTGTCACTGCAAGTTTAACGCCGTATATTTCATTGTGTTGCTGAAAGTTTAACGCCATATAGTTATGTGCATTACTGCAAGTTTAACGCTATTTATTTCATTGCATCACTGCAAGTTTAACGCCGTATATTTCAATGCGTTACTGCAAGTTTAACGCCATGTATTTCTGTGCATTACTGCAAGTTTAACGCTGTATATTTAATTGCGTTACTGCAAGTTTAACGCCATATATTTCTGTGCATTGCTGCAAATTTAACGCACTATAGTTCTGTGCATTACTGCAAGTTTAACGCCGTATAGCTCTGTGCATTGCTGTAAGTTTAACGCCGTATAGTTCTGCGCATTGCTGCAAGTTTAACACCGTATATTTCATTGCGTTATTGCCTTTTTAACGACAGATAGTTCTGTGCGTTACTGCAAGCTTAACTCTGTATATTTCTTTGTGTTACTGCAAGTTTAACGCCATATAGTTCTGTGTGTTACTGTACATCTGTCAGCAGCAAACCACCAGCTGTAGACTATAGCTGGAAAATTTATCTCCCCCATCTGCTGCATTGGAAAAAAAACATAGTCACTGCCACTCACATGCCCAGCGTCTAAATGCAAGCTTGTCAAAGCTTCTGGCTCTACAACTTCTGCCTTTCTGTCTGGTGGATTCTGTCCCCTTCTGTGAATGTGCTGTACCACAATAGCAGGTTTTCAGTTTCTACTTCTTTTTTAATGTAAGGCCATTCCAGCTCTCTACCATCATGTGGAAGTCAATGTTGTGACATCGTTGGGCAAGGCAGTTAGCTGCAAAATCCACATTACTGCTGACACATGGTCCAGCAAGCATGGACAGGGATGATATAGTTGGTTCACAGCACACTGGGTAACTCTGCTTGCAACTCAGAAGGATGCAGGACAGGGCTAAGTGCTGCAGCTTGTTGTGCCCCCATGTCTTCATACAGCTGGTGGTGATGCAAGATTTGTCAGCTCTACCCCCTCCTCCTCCTTCTCCATGCCCTCCTTTGTTGAATTGTCCTATGAACCTCAAGTACCTCCTAAGCGTTCAAAGGGCTATTCAATGAGTCAGGCTAAAAGATGACATGCATTGTTTCAGCTGGTATGTCTAGGGGACAGGAACCATGCTGGAACAGAGATTATTGCAGCTCTGCAGGGACAGGCCCAGAGGTGGTTCATGCCACACCAGCTGGAGCCAGGCATGGTGGTGTGTGATATTGGCACAAACCTCCTGTCTGCCCTTAGACAGAGAAAGTTGACACATGTGCCATGCCTGGCACATGTCCTCAATTTGGTTTTGCAGTTTTTCCTAAATAGGTACCCAGGTTTGGAAGATCTGCTAAAGCAGGCCAGAAGAGTCTGTAGCCATTTCAGGTGGTCACACACAACCAGTGCTCGGTTGGCTGAAATTCAGCAGGAATTACACCTGCCTGTGAACCACCTGATTTGTGACATGCCCACCAGGTGGAACTCAATTTTGGTAATGCTGCAGTGGCTGCACATGCATCAGAGGGTCGTCAACGAGTACCTGTATGAGTATGGCACAACAACAGGCTCAGGCAGGCTAGGCTTTTTTTTTCCACGCCAATGGCTGCTCTTAATGGAGGCATGCACTGTACTGTCACCATTTGAGGAGGCAACAAGGTTGGTGAGCCGTGAAAATGCATGCATCAGTGACACAATCCCTGTTGTGTTCCTTCTGGAGCAGACTCTGCATGGCATTATGAACAGGGCATTCGAGGTAGAGGGAGGAAGAGGAGGACTTCTTTTCATCTCAAGGTCCACTTTATGCAGACATCATTGTTCCTATGCTACATAACACACAAGAGGAGAGAGAGGAGGATTCTGGCAGTTTTGGAGGCATTGAAGCAAAGAAAGACATATGTCAAATAGTGAGAGATGATTTTCCATCCCTAGAACCCTTGGGAGTAGTACACGGCTAGGAGTAGGCAGTTCCAGATACTGTAATCCTGGGTGACCCCGAGGAGTCTTCTTCTCATGCCTCCGCAAATTTGCAGTGCATGGGCTCACTCATACTTCAAAGCCTGCGAAAGGACCCAAGAATATGTGGTGCAAAGGAGAAGGATCACTATTGGTTGGCAACCCTCCTTGACCACAGTTAAAAGGGGAAAGTCTCAGATCTCATATGTTGGCCGATTTTTGCAGGATATTGTATTAAAGTACCATAAAGTACCATTGACCAGAAATTCAGTTGAGTTGTCCAAGCCAACTGAATTTTAACATATCAAAGGGACAGCTGAAGACCCTTTGATGTGTTAAGACTTATGCAAGTCTACCTAGGTGTGTGAGGTATGGCCTGTTAACCTAATTGAACATTTCAAAGGGTACATTGTTACATACTTAAGGATGATGTGGGACCATAGAAGAAGTATTTATTGGTGGTAATTGAGGGGGTATTCATGGGAAACATTTGGTTGACCTAACAGAACCCCCCCCTCCCAGTGTCAGACCAGTACTTGAGAGGATATTCAAGAAGGTGCAGATCTAGGAAAAATGTACCCTGCTGGATTTTTGTCATCTGTGGACTTTGGACTTTGTTCTGCGTTTGAAGTCAATAAAGTACATCTCTCTGGAAGAATTGGGTTGCTGCGGAAAGAGTACTTACATCAAGATTATAATAACTACTAATTAATTATCTACCCACTATGTAATATATCACTACAATCCCATCCCCATAGAGAGTGCAGAAGATGAAATCTCTTGAGGACAACTTAACGAGGAGTTTATCGAATGCTTTTCCTGACTCTGGTAGGTTACAGTGTCATGGAAACGTAGTTTTGAGGCTTCTGTTGGTCAAGAGAGGAGCAGTGGAGAAGATGGTCGTCTAGGTGATGCATTTCTCAATTTTTTTTAGTCCTCTCCGCCCAGGGTTCTCATCTTCCACATTCCATCGGCAGCATCTGCATGACATGATGAACGATTATCTAGGGGCAAAATCAGAGGTGGAGCTCTTTCCAGTTGACAATCCACTGGCTTACTGGGTTATGATAATAGAGCACTGGCCAAAACTTGCCCAGTATGCAACTGAACTGCTGGGCTGCCCTGCATCCAGCGTTCTTTCTGAATGAGCATTCAGTGCTGCTGGAGATTTTGTTACTGATAATAGAACGCGTCTATCCACAGACTCTGTGGTCATCTGACTTTTATCAAAATTAATCAGTTCTGGGTTACCAGCAGCTTTGAAGCCCCTGATGCTGATGTCGCCGATTAAGTGTTTTTGAGGTGTGGAATCTCTGCAGGACTTTTAGGCTGCCTAGCGTTGTGGGTGTTGATTTCATCTGGAAAAAATGTTTTTGGTGTAGGTTTCATGGGTACAATTAACACCCAAAGACCAATGTTTCCGCACCTGTTTGACAGGTGCATATCATTTACATTTTTTACAGCAGGGCCAATTCTTGCTTTAATCAAGAGTACCTCTATAGGGTTACAGTGTGAAGGTGCCACCGACACCCAAAGAACAGTTTTTTTTGCACCCCTTAATTCTGTCCAAATTCTGTGGAAGAGACACCAGAAATTATCCAAAAAATCTTCAATATTGTTCCCAGTGCATTATATTGTGGCTTAATGATACAGACTGGCTCCCCAAGCTGTTGCTTACAAAATAAAGAAATCTTGCAGGGAAAATTTCATTTTTTGGAGGGCTTTATAAATGCAATTATTGCTGCAGCAGCTTCTATATGCAGTACAGATGTGCCACTTTACAGGTAGACTAAGGGGACACCCCAGGCACTATATTGAATGGATGTTTTCATTTTTATGCTTTCACTTTGAGCATCAATAAATCACTGCTCATTTAAAAATTTACGTTATTCCGTTCCAAACTTTTGCAATGTTTTAAATTTCTGGTGCGAACTGAACAAGGGGTCGTTCAGCCCATCTCTAGCAGCTACATGGGGTGAGGGTAAAGAGGTAAGCAGACAGTCGGGGCATGAAACATTACTGCAGAATCGTGACACTAATATAATATTTATTTCAAGATAATTTTGCTTGTACACCCACAGTCAAATTGTCCTAAAGAAGCTTCATTTAGGGAAAGGCGTTGACCGCCCATCGGACAAGAGTATTTGCATCCATGTAGTGATAATTTGTGTTACTACTGCTACTCTTGTCTGTGATTAAGTGTGGGGGCTTTGTTTATCAGAGCTCGCTTTTTAACACTTACATGATTTTATGAGTTGTGAAATAAATAGAATTTGTATAAAATCACTTGTGTAATTGCCTCATGGTGTGTCTTTAAAGTCCACTTATCGTCACAGGGATATCCTTGTGAAATAACCCTTTCTTCTGTTAATTTTAATGTTGACATGCTCTAGAAAGCTGTTTTTTTTCATGGTATTTTAAACCTGTTTTTTTTTTTTTTTTTATTTGATATCACATTGTGTAGTGGGACAAGGCAAGGTCCACAAGCTGAAATTTTCTGCTGCAGGGTTGAAAGGATGTACAGTACCAATGACAAAATAAAAAATCTCTCTCTAAGCAGAGTTGTCAGCCACCCCTAACAACTCTGACACACACACTGACAATATGGCTGCTATAAGACCACCCTTATATTAGAAGAGGTCTGTGTTATCCATTCCTTTAAATTATTGGCTATTGTGACTCAGCTGACTGGGGCAATAAGTATGCAATGCATTATAGGTTGCCCCTTATTTATGTTGGTGAACAAGCAAACCTATCAGCCAGAAGCCTAAGATTTGAAAACTTTGTTAATACAGGGAAATTGCAGCAAACTCAGTGTAGCGGTGAAGCTGAACTTCATCCCTATTAACCTGTGATGTCATGAAATACTTCAGATACACAAGTATTTGGTCAAAAAAGAAATACATATAATTGATTGAATCTTCCCTAAGCATTAACATAAAAAGAATGGGTGAACCTTGACTTACATATATGTCATATACATCACTAGCCTAGTCTCAAAATACCAACCTAATCGCCCTCTTCGTTCCTCCCAAGACCTCCTGCTCTCTAGCTCCCCCATCACTTCTTCCCATATCTGCCTCCAGGACTTCTCCCGAGCCTCGCTCATCCTCTGGAATTCTCTACCCCAATCTGTCAGGTGAGGGAAAACTGGTGTGGGTGAATGGACAGGAGTTAGGGTGGACAGCCATGGTAAGAGGTTGCCACCCAAACCCCTGGGGGAGAGGGTAATGTGTTGAGAAAAAGAACAAAGGCAAACAGTAAAAAGGCAAGACAAACAAAAAAACCCACAGAAAAACAGCATTGCTGCTGCATGGGGGGAATTACCTGGTGCTGAGAAGGGGGGGATCAGTCATAATCCAAAGTAACAGGTTGTCAAGTGTATATGAGAGCCCCGAGTGTCCCGGTCCCACCAGTGAAGCCGCCCATAAGTACCTCCAGCGTGCAATGCGTGAAGTCGATGTGCAGTGCATGGGCGCCTGCCCCCTGACCACCACAGAAGGCGGAAGGAGTGGAAGGCGCCCCGCAGTGCACATCGTGGCTCCCAAACATGATGAACCACGTGTGGTGAAGTGAACCAGCACACACTCCACAGACTGCACAATCATGGAGATAGAAAGTTGTCTGATAAATAGAGGAATATTCCACTAGGGAATATGGGGATAATAGCTAACTAGGGAAGTAAATAGATTATGATCAAGGAAGGTAAAACATTGGGTCACCAAAAAGCAGAAATGATTATGTCGGAAAAACCAAATACACGCAACCCTGAGCTTCCATCCCTATTTAAGTCATTAATGAATCAATTGGGGAAGAAGGGGAAATGGGAAATATTGGGACTTTAACCACTTCAATATCTTGTACTTATACACCTTCCTGCCCAAGCCAATTTTCAGCTTTCAACGCTGTTGCAATTTTGAATGACAATTTTCTTCCCACAAATAGAGCTTTCTTTTGGTGGTAATTGATCACCTCTGCGATTTTATTTTTTGCACAACAAATAAAAAAAGACCGAAAATTTTGAAAAAAAAAAACTTTTCTTTGTTTCTCTTAAAATTTTTTGTAAATTTGTGGTGGCAACCAGGTGAAGAATGCAAAGACAAGTGTGTCTTGCCTACAGTCAAGCATGGTGGTTGGAGTGTCACGGTCGGGGGCTGCATGAGTGCTGCCGGCACTGGGGAGCTACAGTTCATTGAGGGAACCATGAATGCCAACATGTACTGTGACATACTGAAGCAGAGCATGATCCCGTCCCTTCGGAGACTGGGCAGCAGGGCAGTATTCCAACATGATAACGAACCCAAACACACCTCCAAGATGACCACTGTCTTGCTAAAGAAGCTGAGGGTAAAAGTGATGGAATGGCCAAGCATGTCTCCATACCTAAACCCTATTGAGCATCTGTGGGGCATCCTCAAATGGAAGTTGGAGGAGTGCAAGGTCTCTAACATCCATCAGCTTTCTGATGTCATCATGGAGAAGTGGAAGAGGACTCCAGTGGCAACCTGTGAAGCTCTGGTGAACTCTATGCCCAAGAGGATGAAGACAGTAATGGAAAATCATGGTGGCCACACAAAATATTGACACTTTGGGCCCAATGTGGACATTTTCACTTAGGGGTGTACTCACGTTTGTTGCCAGCGGTTTAGACATTAATGGCTGTGTGTTGAGTTATTTTGAGGGGACAGCAAATTTACACTGTTGTACAGGCTGTACACTCACTACTTTACATTGTAGCAAAGTGTCATTTCTTCACTGTTGTCACATGAAAAGAATAAAATATTTACAAAAATGTGAGGGGTGTACTCACTTTTGTGAGATACTGTATGTGTACCCCACTGTGATCAATGGTGGACTCTGTATTTTACTATGGTATTCTTTTATAACCATGTTATTAACAGTTACTAGAAATCGACACTGTGAATAGTATGTATTTCTATAAATTTGGAATAAATGTATGTAACCATATTTTCTACAGACTATTAAATCTTTTTAACTTCCACCATTGTATTCTATTCAAAGTCCCAAACCCCTCCTCTCCTCTTTTTTGGTTCATATTGGCAGGGATGGAGGCGCATGACCTTACCAGGGCATGGCCTCATTTAACCTGATCGTTTCACACCCCATTGGAGAGGTAGTTACACCAAGAGAGAAATCTCGAGGTTGGAAACGCGATGGATACACACCCTCAAATGCTATACGCCATATGGGTTAAACGTAGAGTGGGATGTTAATAGCTTCATTAATAACAGTTAGCATCAATACACTCCTTTATTCGTTTTATTTTTTTATTTTGTTTTTTCTCCTTTATTTATTTGCAAATCTTGGGTCTAGGTCAGTTTTTTAAAACAATATTTTTTAAAACAATATTTTTTAATGATGTTTACAATCATCTGTATTGATTTTAACACATGTATTGATGTATATTGCATGCATGTATTTTTATTGAATTGTGTGCGATTAATCGCATTCACAATGTCTATTGCTTAGTTGCATGTGAGTCGCTGGTTTGTTATACATAGGTTAGTGTTTTTTTTCCATGCAGGCACTGATTTGTTATACAAAGTCTAGCGTTTTATTCTATGCCTTTGATCTATACTGCATGACAGGTGTTAATCTCATAGCTTATCTGTGCGGGTGTTAATTCTTTTCCATTTTTTTTTTTATTGTGTATATTGAGTTATATGATATCAGGTTTTTGTCTGATCAATCAAAAATACATTTTTAGCCTTTTTCATGTCCCTGAGCCGGACCGCACAGCCGGAGCTCTTCCTCGTCGCCTGTTCATGCTTATCTGGCATTTTTCAATTTTTCTGTTCACTGAGAGATAGGTTAACCAATGAGGTGGCACTGAGTCATCTGTTGTCATCCTCTTTTTGTTCCTATCCTCTCTTTTTTCTGATTGGCCGTGCGCTGTCGCGTCATCAGTTGCTAACCAGGTTTATCCTGTTAGCACCAGGGCGCTCTGCACAAGACACACATCCTACCCAGCTGTTAGTGATGAGTTTGATTATATCCCCTCTGATCCACCCACTAACCATACCATATATATAGCGTGCGGTTGTAGCTGTAGCCATGCCTCTGAAGACATCTGTTACGATGAAACATGTCAGGCAGGCTGACATCCGTACGCTGATTGCTGCAGCCATTTGTTCCTATCATTGATGCATGCTGTTTTAAGCTTCAACTGTAAGTTACTACAATAAAAGTTTTTTTATCTATCATTACAGGCTTCACTATGGGTCCTTCATTTTCTTTTCTCGGATATATGATGACTACATGCCTGAATGCCTAATTCTGAAGTGACCATTGGGAGATGTTTATATGTGAAGGAAATCCCACGGATGTTGTGGTCTGATGAGGGATTCCAGTGGGCTGGATTTGCTGGATGCTATTGAGAATTTATCATCTATGCCTAATCCTTAACACCTTCTGGTAAGCAGACTACATTACCACGTGGTGACGAGTGACTCTTTCTACATCTGCACAATATATTTGGTGATTGGATTCCTCCCACTCTTCAATTTCATTTTTGAACTTTTCAGCGCCGCAATAATTTTTATGCATGTCATTTAACCTGTTGCCGCCCACCCACTGTCATATGACGGCAGATCAGTGCCGCTCTTGTTCTGGGATGCCATCATATGACTGATCACAAATGGGTATTCCTCAGTTTAGACCGAGCATGCGCGCGATCGGGAACATTATGCCTCACAGATTATATGATCTTCTTTTCCAAAATGGGGTCATATTGTGGGCGTTTCCATTGTCCTGGTGCTCCAGGGCCTTCAAATGTGTAATAGGTGGTTGAGAAATGAGATGTGTAATTTATGCTTGTAGAAGGCCTGAAGGTGCTACTTCACTGGTGGGCCTCTGTATGTGGCCAGGCTGTGTAAAAGTCTCACACATATGGTATCGCCATACTCAGGAGGAGGGCGGGGTCACCGGGTGGCCCCGCCCTCTGGTATATAAGGAATATTACACTTTTGTAAAAAAAGGGTGTAGCGCTAATAATCAAATGCAAAGTTCATGATAATGAAAAAAAAAAGTTCCAAACATGGGAAGAAAGTGGAACCAATCAGAACCATCACCATCAAGGGAAAACAAAGGCTTCTATTGAATGAGATCCACCATGAAGGAAGCTTCAGAAGGGAGTAGAAATGCCATCACCATCACCCACACTAACTGACCCTTACCATCAGTGTATGGGTTATACACATAAGTTGTAATCAAGTGATGAAATCGATCCGCCTAGAATCTGATGCAATCCTCTGCTCATATATCCCAAAACATTACTCTCCCTATAGATCAGATGGAAATCCTAAAAGATCCTCCTCTCTGGCAAGGGCGACACCCCTTTTTTACATTACGTTAATTGTATCCAGCAATTTAGTGTTAGCTGCTTCTCTTCTTTATTTATATTTAACGCAACAGATATTTCACTTTAAGCATTATTAAAATCACTGCTCCCGAAAAAACGTCCGTTTTTAAAACTTTTTTTTGCATTGCTACCTAAGGGCCACGCTACCTAAGTTCACACCATAGAAACGCGGTCCAGATACGTTCCAGGTGCTTTTCTGCATGCGCGTTTTTGATGCAGTCCAGTGCTTTTTTTCCCCCCTCTTTTTTCTTAACCTTAAATAAGGACAAGTGTGTTGCAGTGCATTTTTGGTGCATTTAGGTGTGTTCCAGCGCATTTTTAAAGCGTTTTACAGCGTTCCAGTACAGTCCAGTGCAGAAAAAATGTTCTACTTTTTTTTCTGGAACTGGAACGCACTGGAACTGCAAGCACTGGTGTGAACTATGCCATTGAAAACCATATAACCTACTTTCTATGCGTTTTTGATGCAGAAAAAAAAACACACTGGACTGCATGTGGTGTGAACTGGCCTTAAAGGAAAAGTCATTTAAAACTACTCGCGGCTATAATGAATTGTTGGTACTGGCAATACACATAAAAGTTCTTTGATAAAAATTGTATGGGATTCCCCCACAGGGGAACCCCGAACAAAAATTTAAAAAAAAAATGCGTGGAGGTCCCCCCAAATTCCATACCAGGCCCTTCAGGACTGGTATAGATATTAAGGGGAACCCCGTGTCAAAATGTAAAAAAAAAAATGGCGTGGGGGCCCCCTCAAAATCCATACCAGACTCTTCAGGTCTGGTATGGATTTTAAGGGGAACCCTGTGCCAAAATTAAGAAAACAATGGCGTGGGGTCCCCCAAAAATCCATACCAGACCCTTATCCGAGCACGCAACTTGGCAGGCCACAGGAAAAGAGGAGGGACAACAGAGCGCCCCCCCTCCTGAACCATACCAGGCCACATGCCCTTAACATTGGGAGGGTGCTTTAGGGTAGCCCCCCAAAGCACCTTGTCCCCATGTTGATGGGGAGAAGGGCCTCATCCCCACAACCCTTGCCCGGTGGTTGTGGGGGTCTGCGGGCGGGGGGCTTTTCAGAATCTAGAAGCCCTCTTTAACAAGAGGACCCCCAGATTCCGCCCCCCCGTGTGAATTGGTAATGGGGTACAAATGTACCCCTATCATTTCACAAAAAAGTGTCAAAAATGTTAAAAAAAGACAATAGCCGGTTTTTGACAATTCCTTTATTAATGTCTTCTTCTTTCCCCGCCTCTTTTTCCATCGTCTTCTGGTCTTCCTTCGGTGTTCTTCTTCTTCCTCCATCTTGTTCTTCCCCAGCTTCTTCCTCTATCTTGCTCAGCTTCTTCCTCCAGTCTTCTCGCCCGGCATCTTCTTCTCTGCCTCAATGGGAGTCTCCCACTGTGTGACACTTCTGTTGAGGTGACAGCTCTTATATAACGGAGGGCGGGGCCAACCGGTGACATCGCCCCCCTCTGACGCAGAGGGACTTCCCTATGGCTTTCCCCGTGTTGCCTCTGCCTCTGTAGTTCAATTTACGATTTCCAGTGGAATGGGAAGTTCTCCTTTATCATTAAAAATTTGGATCCTTGTACTGTACTTATTTTACATAGCCAGACAGCTTAAAAAAATGGCAGAAATTATTATAGATAAAAAGTATATAGAATGTTTTATCATTATTTTGATTATAGATCGTTTATCTAGTTATATCTCATTTAGAAAATGCCATCATGATAAGATGACCTATCTGTTGAGCATTTATAATCAGATAAATTGTATTAGGCCAACTTAATGCTGACAACTTAAAAAAACTTTTAGATGTCTTCCTCAGAAAGCAGAATATTTGGGGCTACGGGAACTTTTAGAGAATAGAAATCACACACGCATACACACATGAACCTGGATGAATCTGTTTCCTTTTTCAAACTTTTAACCACTTCACCTCTAGAAGATTTTACCCCCTTCATGACCAGGTCATTTTGCTATTTGACACTGTGCTGTTTAGCTGGTAATTGTGCGGTCATGTAACACTGTACCCAAATTAAATGTATGTAATTTTTTTTCACACAAATAGAGCTTTCTTTTGGTTGGTCTGTTTTTTTAAGATGGATTATAATGTTAGGTATATGTACCTATACTGTATATGGTTGTAAATTATATTGCTTTTGGGGAACCCCATTGGCATGTGAGGACCCAATGCACTAGTGTTCATTCTCTTGCTACAAAACCAAAATGCAAGAAACTGCTTCATACAACTCTTATGCTTTATGAGGATGATGGATGCATTGGTATCAATGTATTTTATTGTTTGATACTCAAATAAAATATGTATTTTTTTAACAAATCCTTTTTTCTTGTTCTTTTGGTGGGATTTGACCACTACTGGATTCTTTATTTTTTATGTAAATGTAAAAAGACCAAATATTTTGAAAAAAAAAAAAAATATATATATATATATATATATATATATATATATATATATATATATATATATTTTATTTTCCTTTCTGCTATGAAACATATCAAAAAAAAAAAAAAAAGATGAATTACATTTATTCATAAATTTAGACCAAAATGTATTCTGCCACATGTCTTTGGCAAAAACAAATCCCAGTAAGTGTACAGTATTTCACAAAAGTGAGTACACCCCTCACATTTTTGTAAATATTTCATTATATCTTTTCATGTGACAACACTGAATAAATGACACTTTGCTACAATGTAAAGTAGTGAGTGTACAGCTTGTAAAACAATGCAAATTTGCTGTCCACTCAAAATAACTCAACACACAGCCATTAATGTCTAAACCGCTGGCAACAAAAGTGAGTACACCCCTAAGTGAAAATGTCCAAATTGGACCAATTAGCAATTTTCCCTCCCCGGTGTCATGTGACTCATTAGTGTTACAAGGTCTCAGGTGTGAATTGGGAGCAGGTGTGTTAAATTTGGTGTTATCGCTTTCACTCTCTCATACTGGTCACTGGAAGTTCAACATGGCACCTCATGTCAAAGAACTCTCTGAGGATCTGAAAAAAGGAATCGTTGCTCTACATAAAGATGGCCTAGGCCAGTGATGGTGAACCTTGGCACCCCAGATGTTTTGGAACTACATTTCCCATGTTGCCCAACCACACTGCAGAGTGCATGAGCATCATGGGAAATGTAGTTCCAAAACATCTGGGGTGCCAAGGTTCACCATCACTGGCCTAGGCTATAAAAAGATTGCCAAGACCCTGAAACTGAGCTACAGCACGGTGGCCAAGACCATACAGCGGTTTACTAGGACAGGTTCCACTCAGAACAGGCCTCACCATGGTCAACCAAAGAAGTTGAGTGCACATGCTCAACGTCATATCCAGAGGTTGTCTTTAGGAAATAGACATATGAGTGCTGCCAGCATTGTTGCAGAAGTTGAAGAGGTTGAAGAGGTGGGGGGTCAGCCTGTCAGTGCTCAGACCATACGCGGCACACCGCATCAAATTGGTCTGCAGGCTTTTGTCTCAGAAGATGATGCACAAGAAAGCCGGCAAACAGTTTGCTGAAGAGAAGCAGACTAAGGAAATGGATTACTGGAACCATGTCCTGTGGTCTGATGAGACTTAGATAAACTTATTTGGTTTAGATGGTGTCATGCGTGTGTGTTTGCAACCAGGTGAGCAGTACAAAGACAAGTTTGTCTTGCCTACAGCCAAGCATGGTGGTGGGAGTGTCATGGTCTGGGGCTGCCTGAGTGCTGCTGGCACTGGGGAGCTACAGTTTATTGAGGGAACCATGAATGACTAAATGTACTGGGACATACCGAAGCAGAGTATGATCCCCTCCCTTCAGAGACTGGGCCGCAGGACAGTATTCTAACATGATAATGACCCCAAACACACCTCCAAGATGACCACTGCCTTTCTAAAGAATCTGAGGGTAGGGTAACTTCCGGTTCCGGCGCCTCATGAGGAAGGAGTAACCTGCAGCAGCTCCGGTCACATCGCATCAGACACCAGCCACTTCCACTCACCTGCCTACCCCCCGGGGATCCGCAGCATGGATCAGTATGTGGTCCACAGCGCGCTACGGCGGCCACGACCTCCCACCCAGAGCTCATGCCCCCAGCCATACAATCAGGCAATATTGCCGACAACATGATCGTGGGGGTTACCACAAATCCTCTGCAGCTGCCAGAAACCTCTGCTGTCCCCATGGAAGAACAATACCACAAAATGGCCCAGGCTATAGCTGCTTTATTATCCCCAACTGTCACAGCGGCAGAAGACAGGGCTGTGGCTACAGGCATCACACAGCTGTTGACAGTGATGGGAGAACATGCTAAACGGCTTTCGAAGCTGGAGCACTGCCTTTCAGACCTGGAGGATAAAGTGCAAGCTTCCCAGGCAAGTGACCAACAATAGACCCAGACACAGCGGTGCATACTGGAGAAACTTGATGATCTCGAGAACCTTCCCGTCAGAACAATCTGAGAGTTCTAGGCCTCGCTGAATCTTTTAATGCTAGCTCTCTGTTGGAGGTCTGTGCTACAAGTTTGCCTCAAGCTCTGGGGATTACTATGCCATGTGTAGTGGAAAGAGGACACCACCTGAGGACCCCTTCAAATAGCCGCTGTACCCCTTGTCCTATCATCGTTCGCTATCTTAATTATGCAGACAGAGTGGCTATCCTCAGTTCTTTCTGGAATGCCAGATCCCTTCAATTAGATGGCCATAAATTACTTCTCTTCGTGGACTATTCACAAGAGGTTTCCCGCAGACGCAAGGCCTTTCAACCCATCTGTGCTGCACTATATAAAAAAGGAGTGAAGTTAACGTTAGCCTACCCCGCATTTCTCTGCTTTACTGAATCAGCTGGTGACCCAAAATCCTTTTTCACACCCTGAGGAAGCTGCCAACTATCTACAGGCCTATCTACATATTCCTATGGAAACCCAGCCAACGGCTGCTCCCTCCCTCTCTCCTAGCAATAGGGATCTTCGCAACCCAAGGAAGGACTCACCAAAGAGGGCTCGTTACTCTAACAAACCCAAACAGGGCCTCCCCTCTAGCCTGTTTTGCCAACACTGGCTTACCTAGGGCCCCTATGATTACACCCAGCTATATCTGATGTTTTATCAGTTAAACGGTTCAGGTTATTCTTTTCTCAATATTGTTCATGTATTCCTGCTTTGTCTTTTTTATGCCCACAGCCTTAGCAGAGATCTTTCTTCTATGCATCGTCTCTGCTGTCTGGACTTTTAGCCATTGCAACGTGTCCTAGTGGATAATGTATCCCCCAGGGGACATGCACCTGGCATAGTCTGGGAGTGACTCATCTATACATCTCCAGTAGGGATGAGCCGAACACCCCCCTGTTCGGTTCGCACGGGAACATGCGAACAGGAAAAAAGTTTGTTCAAACACGCGAACACCGTTAAAATCTATGGGACACGAACATGAATAATCAAAAGTGCTAATTTTAAAGGCTAATATGCAAGTTATTGTCATAAAAAGTGTTTGGGGACCTGGGTCCTGCCCCAAGGGACATGGATCAATGCAAAAAAAAGTTTTAAAAACGGCCGTTTTTTCAGGAGCAGTGATTTTAATAATGCTTAAAGTCAAACAATAAAAGTATAATATCCCTTTAAATTTCGTACCTGGGGGGTGTCTATAGTATGCCTGTAAAGGGGCGCATGTTTCCTGTGTTTAGAACAGTCTGACAGCAAAATGACAGTAATGATGCCTAGGGAGGAGTATTCCCAAAAAGAGAAGTCCACGTGTTTTGTGGTATGTTTTTGTTTATTTTCCCCTGGTAACCTCTGTTGGGTTAGTCATTACTCCACACCTTACTCTATAGGATGCAAGCACCCCTTAAATTTCCACACCCCACCAAACGGAACCTCTCGGGCGTCACTCCAGTTGTCATCTACTTTCACCTTTATCTTCTATACCAATCCCCCCAGCATGGCCCTGACATGAAAATAGTATCCTGGAATGTCAAAGGTTGACGGTCTACCCATAAATGAATGGCCATCCTACGTCACCCTAAGTCACTCAAGACAGAAATAGCTCTGTTATGCCGCATACACATGATTGGAAATTCAGCCAGCAAAAGACCTATAAGAGCTTTGGGTCGGAAAATGCGACCATGTGTATGCTCCATCAGACTTTTGCTGGTGGAGTTCCCGCCAGCAAACGATTGAGAGCAGGTTCTCAATTTTTCATTCGGAAAAAGTTTTGATTGGAAATTCCAATCGTCTGTAGCAATTCTGAAGCGCAAAATTCCTACGCATGCTCGGAAACAATTTGACGCATGCTTGGAAGCATTGAACTTCATTTTCTTGGCTTGTTGTAGTGTTGTACGTCACCGCATTCTTGTGTGAACACGTGTATGCAAGCCAAACTTGAGCGGAATTCTGTCGGAAAAACCATCCAAGATTTTTCCGACGGAAAATCCGCTCGTGTGTACGCGGCATTACAGAAAACCCATTTACAGCCGGAGGACTTTAACCGCATGCACAAACTATGGGTAGGCCAGGTTTACAGCTCTGCATCGGTAAAAGGGAAAGCTGGAGTGCTCATCCTTATCCACAAAAACCTCCACTGTGTGAGGTCCTTTCAGTGGAAACTGATGAGGATCGTCAGGTAGTCATATTCAAGCTCAAATTATTCTCCAGGTAATTGGTACTTTCCAATATTTGGATCCCGAACTCCCCTTCCAAATACTTTTTCCAGGGCCTTACCTCTCGCTAAGCCCCCTACGTCCACCTTCCTCTGTTAGTTGGGGGTGATTTTAACACGGTTTTAAACCTACTGGAGGACAAATCTTAGGGCAGGTCCCCCACAGTTGCTCCCTCTCAATCGGCTATTACCCCTCTAATGTAGTTTGCGGATGACCTTCAACTAATGGACATATGGAGGATAGCCATATCATACCATAGCCATAATCCCATTAGAAATGAATACACTTTTTTTTTCCCCACCTCATCATAGTTTGTCCAGAAAAGATTACATCCTCTGTAACTCTCTTCTCTTAAAATATACTGCAGATCCCCTAACTGGTGAGATTGCAATCTCTGACCATGCCCTGATCTCAATTAACCTGGCAGGTCTGGTACCCCCTAGCTCAGCTAGAACCTGCCAATTCGATCCCAGCTATCCAGCAACCAGGACTTCCTAAAAGTTATCAGGGAAGCATGGGCTGAATATATGGACAGAAATTCGGGTCATACCATGGACCCCAATCTATTCTGGGAGGCCGGAAAGGCTGTGATCCGGGGCAAAATCATTGCCTTCTCTGCAGCTTACAAAAAAATTGTCAACAGGCAGCTACGCATGGCTAGTGATACCCTTCGGATAGCCCAGATTCGCCTCACACAACATAACTCCCCAGAGCATGGGCAGGCTTGGAAAGAGGCAAAAAAACTGTTTGACTTGTGCGCTGATGCCCAGGAGCAATTCTAGCAGTCGCTCTTGAACCTGAAATACCACAAATATGGCAACAAGGCAGGAAAACTGTTAGCCCGACTGTGCAGGGTACCTTTTACCCCTGCACACATCTGCCCTGAAAAACTCAAATGGCACGTTCTCTTCTTTCCCAAGGACATCAAGTCAATACTAGAACATATCTATGCTACCCTGTATGGCCCTGATCCTATTGATCTCACGATGGCACAAGCCTTCCTATCTAAGGTCCAGCTCCCTCAAATAGACCCATCACATTTGGTTCAACTCAATGCCCCAATTACTACCACGGAAGTGCAGTCATGCGATAGCTTTACTAGCTCCAGTTAAAGCACTGGACCCAGATTGATACACCTCAGAATTCTTCAAGATTTCTGCTGACTTGGTTGTTCCAACCCTCATATCTGTCTACCAAAAGATCCTAGACGGGGGCCAATACCTTCCCTCTGGGTTTCAAGCCCATATGAAATTGATCGCCAAAAAGGGCAAAGACCCAACGGAGCCAGGCTCCTACCATCTGATCTCCCTACTCAACCTGGACTCAAAGATTCTATCCAAGGTCATGGCCAACAGGTTAGCATTGATCATGCCATCACTAATCCACCACTCTCATGCTAGCTTTACGCTAGATCATTCAGCCACATCCAATATCCGTAAAGTCCTCACCGTATTGGAGTAAGTGAGAGCTAACCCCTCTAGTAACCTAGTCATTATCTCTCTAGACACAGAGAAGGCCTTTGATAATGTCAGCTTTCACTGGTTGTGGTTAGCCCTCCAGAAATTTGGTTTTGATGGCCCTTTCCTTCACTTGATCTCTGCTATGTATTCTGCCCCCTCTGCAAACATAGTAGCTGCTGGTCATATCTCAAATAGCATTTCCCTTAATAAAGGAATCAGACAAGGCTGCCCCTTGTCTCCTCTTCTTTTTAACCTGTCTTGTCACGCTTCCTGCTATTTCATTCCAATCTCCACAGAGTCATGGTTGGTCAACAGGAAAAATGACATCTTAATATTTATTTCGGACCCCAAGTCAGACATGCCCCATATACAGGATATTTTCACACAGTTCTGAGTCTGCTCAGGACTCAGAATCAACTTCTCCAAGAGCGAAATCTTGTCCTTATACCTCCCCGGACAGCTCATTCCACTTTTTCAGTAGCTAAAACCCACATTACATACCTTTATTACATATTACAATGGCATGCATTAAAAAATGGATTAACTCCAGGGATAAAGTGATAATTCTCCCACTCTGCAAGACTCTGGTCTGACCTCACCTAGAGTATGCTGTTCAGTTCTCGGCACCAGTCCTCAGGAAGGATGTACTGGAAATGGAGCGAGTACAAAGAAGGGCAACAAAGCTAATAAACGGTCTAGATGACATTAGTTATGAAGAAAGGTTGCTAGCACTGAACTTATTCTCTCTGGAGAAGAGACGCTTAAGAGGGGATATTATCAATCAATTTACAAATACCATACTGGTGACTCCACAATAGGGATAAAACTTTTTCGGGGAAGGGAGTTTAACAAGACATTAACCTTAAACTACGTAATGGGTTCTTTACTGTAATGCTCCGTACACATGATCAGATTTTCTGACAACAAAACCGTGGATTTTTTTCCGAAAGATATTGGCTCAAACTTGTCTTGCATGCACACGGTCACACAAATGTTGGCCAAAAGAAGGTAGTGTGAAAGAAAGTGTAGATAGCGATGGCCTGGGTTCACTCTGGTCTGACAAAAAATGCAGTCTGTCGTAGTACCACAGCCTAGGGACATATACGTCATCTGTTGCTGCTCCTGATCTCATGCAATCCTGGACCTTTTTGAGCTCCCTATTATATGTGCTCCTCAGGCCACCAATTTTGGCCTTCAAACAGTTGATGTCTGCTGTGGCATACGCAGGCTTCACCAATTCCTAAAGTTGCTCCAGCGCTGCCTTCCTCTTTAGCTTGTTGGAGTATTCTCTGTTTTTGACTTGCCAGAGACATGGCAGCTCCCTGTACTTGTCTATAAAGTTTGGCCCCTTCTCTGGCAGTGCAGTGGAAGAGCACATGGCGGAGACAGAGCAGGTGCATGCAGAGAGCAGCAATGAGGAGGATAAGGAAAGCCCAGAGCAAGAAACATCCTGATCCAGAATGAAATATAAGGCCTCAAATATGTCCTTTGTAGAGATGGTGGAGATGGTGGACATCTTGAAGAGGGTCGACTATGATGGGAAGCATGGACCTTACCCAAACCCAAATGTGAGAAAGGCCAAGATCATGACTAAAGTTGTGAGAAGTCTACACAGGAATTTTGAGGTACGACGATCCAAGGAGTAATTGAGAAAACGCTGATCAGACCTGAAATTGAGGGAGCATGATCAGTACAGAAGGATCAGGAAAGTGCTTCTAAAAAGTAAGCATTTGTCGTGTGTTCCTATTATTATAATTACTTCTGTGCTGGTACATGTGCTTTTCTTTACTGTTGTACAGTTTAAAATGGCAAGTTTGAGTTTCGTGGGCACAGTAATCGTTCGTATTAAACATTGTTCATTTGACTACTAATGCAACGTTTTTGGCAGGTTAACTACATTTGTTCATGCCTATTTCTATGAAAATAAGCTTAGTACATTGTTGTCTAGATGTATTTGTAATATAATGAAATGCAAACTTAATTCAGTGTAAGGATGGGATACTCAGCAGCTGTTTACACATCTGGATGCAGGAGCACTAGTGTGGGACACCAGAACACCCCTTTAATAGTGTCCCACGCAGGTGCTCCAGTGGATACCAGGGGTCTCTCCATGTGTGAAACTTTAACAAAACAGGTAAGTATTCCAGCTTTTGAAAGGGAAAAAATCATGTCTTCATCTTGGAACTCTGCCAAGACAGACAATTGGACAACACTTGCAAGCAATGTTTACTATTTCTTGCTTCAAATATCTGTGTGCTAAGTATACTTTTTTGTATTCACATAGGGGAGAAAAGAATTGGGACTTCTGAGGACACCAGGAAACCCTCACCTCCAGAAGAATGGGAAATCCCCACACACCAAGAAGATGTGGATTCCGAGGTACATGAAGTGGGCAAAATAGTGACCACAACAGGTCAGTGTCTGAGACCATGGCTTCAGGTAATGATGTATGCCTGCATATTTATAATACATGGTGTGTATTTTTTTTTTTTTTTCGGTGATGTGGATGTTGTGAAAGAAGAAACTCACTTCAACAGTGCAAGTGCACAGATCCTGATTAGCAAAATAATGGTGTGCAATCGTGAATTAGAGAAGGTCAAGGAAAGAATCAATGATGTTGAAAAAAGACTCATCAAAATCATTGATGTTTTAGCTAAAATACAACCAAAAAAAAAGTCAATGTTGTTGTTATTTTTTACGTTTTTATCAAAATTTTTAAGTAATTTGAAAGCCAAATTTTGAAGATGCACACAGCGTGTCAACTGTCATCTACTTTAGCTGCGAGGAAAGGGTTGCACCCACAAAACGCGTACATTGATATCCCATGATGGCAGATAGCACATGTTGACACACTGTATGTCTTTTCCCTACACCTATCAACATAGATGTAGGGAAAAGACACATATTTTAGACATGGGATCATGATGGAAATACACATTTTTGAGTACCAATTTGTGTGCATCTTCAAAATGTGTCTTTTACACGGGTAACATCACCCCATCTGATGAAGGCAAAATCAACACAGTTTTGACATACTTAAATGTCTCATATTGCCTTCACATTGTAAAAGTTGAACTTTGTAAGTTCCTGAGTTGTATATGTTATGGTTTTAAACATGCCTGTTTAGCCACAAAAAGGCTATATATTGTCACACATACATGTTATACACCAAAAGATGTTGGTTTGTAAAAAAACCCTTTTATAATGCACATGTGAATGTGCTTGCAGTAAAAAATGAGTACAAACAGTAATGCTGTTACGTCAAGTATAATAAGCATAATAACATTCACTGATATGGTATACCATGAGTTCCAGTTTCCTAAGTTGAACAACAGTGCTGGGATCGTCTAATTGTCACTTTTATCGAACAAATAATGAACATAGAGGAATTCCTCTCCTGGGCACCGACTTGGGACCTATCTGTGCCCTCGGAGGGAACCCCCCTCCCCCTTTTCGGTTTTTTAACTCTTTATATGTTCAAGAACTTTGATAAATAACAGCATGTAATGAATATATGCAGATTAAGTGATTTTAGATATTATAAAGCATAATGAATGTTAGAAGAGCTTTAATTACTATTCAGGTAGTCAAAGTATGAAAGGAAGAATAAGAAAAGGTAAAGGGAAAGACAGATATGAAAGAGACCAAAGGAGCCAGAGAATGGGTGCACACACCCATTACGCACACACACACATTCCATTGGTTTTTTACTTATTTTTCACATCTTATTTTTCACTTTTTGTTTTTGTTTTTCATTTTTTATCGTTACTTTTTCACTTTCTGCCAGCGATTGGTTGGCATACACCATGTTCTCTACATACGAGGTACTTCCTTAGTCACTTCATGATTTTATCCTCTGTGCACGTTTTTACATACACACACTTCGCATTTTCTCTTGCACCTCATTTTTTATTTTTTATTTGTAGTATTATTGAATATTACCATTTACGTACTACCATTTTCTCACATTAGTACACATATATATATATATATATATATATAAATATTAACAAATACTATTTTACTTTGATTTTATTTTAATTTTTTTTAGAATTTGAAACACATTTCATCCTTTAATGGTATAATCCACTACTATGATTTATTTAATATGATGAATGACGATAAGTTTTATAAATTCTGAATACATGTATTATATCTTTTAGATTCAAATGTGCCCCCTGAAGAGACCGTATTTAGGTCAAAACGCGTCGGGGCTTGCATATTATACAACACCATGTAATATAATGATGTGTCGAATGTGTTTCTTACCGTTTTATGGAATATGAATTCTATCATTGGATCAGACTGTTATATGCACATACTGTATTCAACCAAATGATTTTATTGGACATCCTGTTAATAAATTGTCTCTTCAATACCATCTAGAAATAATTTCTGTGATGTTGTACATTGCTGTTTTAAAGCCCCACTGGGGAGCAAACCTTTTCTTTTTTCGGATGAATAAGAAAAGGTTTTCCATGGGGACCAGTTTTCTTCAAACTTGACTGAGTTTCCATCTCTGTAAGCTAATATCCGTTCATATTCTGCTACTGTGTCTATTTTGACTTTGATGTCCTTTAGATTGGGGATCTCTATAGATTTCCATTTACACATTATTGCTGATCTTGATGCCAATAAAATATGTGTTGCTATAGATCTAAACCTGGATGGGTATTGGTTCATATTTATGCTGAGGATAGCTTGTTCTATGTTTGGGTTCACCTGGTTTCCTGTTATCTTTGATAGTAAGTTGTAAATTTCTATCCAGAAATTTCAGAGATTGGGGCATGACCATAGCATATGTGCCAGGGTCCCTACCTCTCCGCATCCCCTCCAGCACAGGTTTGAGTTTCCCTTTGAGAATTTTGCTATTATGTATGGAGTAAAATACCACCTCAAGATAAGTTTTTGGGTTAATTCTTCATAGTTTGAGCATCTTGAGAACTTGTGATTAATTTTAATTGCATTTTTCCACTGGAGATCTGAGAATTCTTTACCAGTTTCTTTTTCCCAGTTAACTTATGGTTTGTGTTTGGTGAATGCATCTTTTAATTTCAGTGAGTTATATATTATATATAACCCATTTGGAGAGATACACTCTAGACATTATCCGTACAAAGGAAAACAAGTTTGCACGAGATAGCAATGCCCACTCAAATGGGTCAGCTTATAAATGGACACGAAACACTAATACGAGACCGTATAGATCTACTAGCCAACGTAACACGAGAAATGGTAATGAAACTAACTTATCACCTTCTTCTTCCCTATCATCCAGCCAATCGACGGTATATCGCGATCTGTCTGGAGACAGACTGCCAAAAAGACGTAAAAGCAATTCTGACACTGCATCCTTGGAGTCTCTTAAAAACCAAGCGGACACCCCAGCACCTCGTCGATCACAGCCCAATTACCCTAAAGCGGCACCACCTCGCACTTCCGGCACACTTCACTCTTTGTCACAAACGTCACGTGGCCCACAGACGACGGCCACCCATACTATTATGTCTACAGCACCCTCCATGGCGATTACAGCCCCTCCGCTTCACCTCAACACTGCCACTAAGGTAAGCAACATTAACACCATTATTTCTCCATCAGGCACACTCGTTTCAACTGACATGAAACTAGCACCCATTTTTTTAGGGAAAGATCAGGAGCCAGTTTAGATCCAGAGCCTGATCTAGTTTCACTCACCCCCAATTCAAATTCAAATCAATCAGAACTATCTATCATCAACCTTTCTTCATATACTCTAACGGAACATGAGGAACAGGTTCTCAAATTGGGTTTAACTTTTTGTCCAGATTCGTATGTTGACAAATTTCATCTTATTAAGGACCTCCATCTCTTCACCCGTAGACTCCTTTATAAAGTCATCTTTGACAAACCCACAGATACATATACAGATGACAAAACTTCAAACCTCCATTTAAATATGGAGGAACAGCAAGCCCTGGAGGACCTGATGGCACTTTGGGAGGAGGGACACTCCGACGACGATGGCTCTGGTTGTTTGAGTCCACCGGATCTATCAGTCGCTGGCGTGTCTTCCCCCCCCCCCACAGTCCTTCAAACTCAAGTCTAGGAACTTTCCTTTGTTAAATGCTAACCCCAACATCTGGGCATTTGTCACACAAACTTCCCAAGCAATTGAAGAATTCAATTTTCGCCCCTCTGTTTCTTCGAACTTAAATGCAAATCAAAAAGCTGCTATCAAATCCCTTGAATCTAATTCAAAAATAATAATTAAGCCTGCTGACAAGGGTGGAAATCTGGTCATTATGAATACATCCCAATACATCAACATGTGTAACAAGATCTTATCCAACCGAGATTGGTATCGTCCCATTTCGAAAACTTTAGTACAAAATTTCAATGCTGAGTATTATAACATCATCTTTAAGGCATATTATAAAGGCATCATAGATAAAAATACATGGGATTACCTTAACAAGAAGGACCCACGAACCCCTACCCTTTATGCCTTACCAAAAGTACATAAGTCTATCTTAGAACCCCCAGGCCGTCCCATAATTTCCGGTTGTTCATGTTTAACGGAAAACGCCAGTAGTCTGATAGACAGCTACCTACAGCCTCACGTTACCTCCCTCTTTTCTTATATTAAAGATACTATAGATTTATTAAGAACTATTGAAGGTATTCTACTCCCACCAGGCACCTACTTAGTTGCGCTGGATATCGAAAGTTTATACAATACCATCCCCCATCACAAAGGTGTCGAAATTGTGAGTAACTACCTAAATGAGAGAGGTCCTACATCTGAGAAATATAATGCTTTTGTTTTGGAGCTTCTCGACTACATTTTAAGACATAATGTCTTTGTTTTCAATTCTTCCCACTACCTCCAGGTGCAGGGGGTTGCGATGGGGACTAAATGTGCCCCATCGTATGCCAACCTGTACCTGGGGGGGTGGGAAAAAGATGTATTCTCCAGGGACGACCTGACCCACTTGTTGGAAAAGGTCGTTTCCTGGTATCGTTATATAGACGATGTGCTGTTTTTTTGGTCAGGCTCAGAGCTAGAGTTGAAAGAATTCTTCAAACTGCTCTCTATCAATCACTTTAACCTTCATTTCACTATGGAGTATAGCACTATAGCAATCAATTTCCTTGATCTCACCATTTCCATTGATGTAAATGGAAAATTAGACTCATCTTTATACAGAAAACCTTCGGCTGGGAATACTATTCTCCACGCCGATAGTTCACATCCAGGCCCCTTGCTGAAAAGTATTCCCTACAGTCAGTACTTGCGTTTAAAACGCAACTGCAGCAAAGATGCAGATTTTCAGATAGCTGCAAAAGACCTATATGAGAGACTGTTATCTCGTGGTTATAGCCACTCATGCCTCAAAAGGGCCTACAACAAGGTTAAGACACAAAATAGAGACTCGTTACTATTTTCAACAAAACCTGGCAAAAAATCTGACACCGTCAGACTGATTACGCGTTATTCCAGTCAACATAGCGAAATCAGAAGTATTTTAACCAAATACTGGCCTCTTTTATCAGCTGACCCAACAGTCAGCAAATACATCAATACCCTTCCCGAGATAACCTTTAGACGGGTCCCTTCACTAAAGGACCGCCTTGTCCACAGCCATTTTCAAGACCCTACAACCATCAAAAAGTCTTCCCATATCGGTTTATCTCCCTGTGGCAGATGTGACATTTGCCGATATGTAGATAATACATCACACTTTTTACTTCCAAATGGACAAAGGCACTCAATTAAATTCAATGCAACTTGTCAGACTCCAGGCATAATCTACCTGGCTCAGTGCATGTGTGGTAGTTTTTATGTCGGCAAAACGAAACGACCATTTTTCAAACGAATCAGAGACCATATAAAACCCATTCTTAAGAAACAAATGGACACAGCTATTGCCAGGCATGTGGGTCTGTACCACAACTTTAACCCTAGCACTATCAAGTTCCAAACCTTGGAACATGTTCCACTGGATGAAAGAGGGGGCTGTGTCGACAGGACATTGCTCCAGCTCGAAGCCCGCTGGATTCATGTTCTTAAAGCTACTCATTTCCCAGGTCTGAATGAAAGCCTAAGTTACAGGTCCTTCCTCTAAATGATTGGCCATCCATGTATGACCTTAGTTGCCATGGCCAACTATTATTCCCTTTGCTTTCCCCCCCCTTTCCAATTTTCCTTTCCCTCCCCCCCCTCCCCGCTTCCCCCTTCCCATTATTATCTTTCTTTGGTCATTTGTACAATAATGTCTTATTTTTCACAAATGTATGCAATTATCTGTTTTGTAAGATTTTATCCATGAATTTAATGTTTAGATTTGCAATTATACTACTCATCATATATGTTACCATGTTCTCTTTTTTATATCATTGTATTTCCCTTCAATGGGAAGCGCCTTGTCTCTCTGCTGTGCCGATCGAAGTCGGAGGGTATATGGTCCCCTCCTTCCCGATCGGCTATCTCCTCGGCCCGCCCTTGTCAGACCGCATCTGGCTCATACTGTGTTGGGGCTTAGCAGGGACCACCGCATCCACATGGACGCCCGGGGCACATTTCAGATGTGCCCACCTCGCGCCGTGCCTCCCCGCAGAGCCAATCCATCTCAGGGCACTTTGCGTTCCCTCCCCCTGCCCTCCTATCCCATGATACAGCTTCAGCGTCAGCATGGGGGGAGCCGCTGCGCGATACACTGCGCATGTCGGT
Organism: Aquarana catesbeiana; assembly: GCF_042186555.1. Lineage (NCBI taxonomy): Eukaryota > Metazoa > Chordata > Amphibia > Anura > Ranidae > Aquarana > Aquarana catesbeiana. The sequence continues at coordinate 29,063,598 of NC_133324.1, read as the reverse complement.
CCCCTCGGTTGCCGCTGTGATCTATGGGAATTGGAGTCCGGACTGGGAATTGGCCTTCCGGGCATGCGCACAGGTGCCCTCACGTCCGCATCGAGCCGGCGACGTCACACGCCGGCTCGATGGGGAGCATTATTTAACCGGCCTCCCTGACAGTTTAATCTGCCAGCGCCGGTAGATGGAAGCCAAACTCGAGCAGAGTGAGTGACTGGTGAGTACATCACACTCTGCTCTCTAAAAATGTATATCTTTATTTCACAATCCCAGATTCCTCACTGCACTTATATCCAATACTATTTGTTGTTACCACCTTATAATACTTGGAGACCTTGTGGTCCTAAATAGCAATTTAAATATACCATTATGAGACTTTGTATCTAAAAAATCTTTAATTATAATCATAGCATTAGTTTAAAGGATTCAGTGCAGCCTTTCTTTATGCAGTAACTAGATCTTCTGCCTTATTAATTTTTCAGTTTGATTCATAAACCATCCTAACCATCATTTCACCGGTACTGATGCATTTTGCACTTATGTTTGCAAATCCTTTATCTATTGATGTAAGTGTTGAACTTATTAGTTCTTGAACCTAAATTAATCCTCTACATACAACTTGATTTATACTGAATATTTGCCAACTTTTATCCCTATACTAGCTCCATCTTTTTGCTCCCTGTGGTTGCAATTTGGCCCTTTTACCGTCCCGTCGTGGTTGGGCCTGATCATGCTGGTGTTGTTAAGGTTTTACTGGGTCATTCTGGGGGTAAGCCATTTTTTGACTCTTCAGAGTGACAATGCGTTTTGTATATATCTTTATAGTCATCTATTGCAGTGATAACATTGAACATTATGTCTGTATATATGTAAAAACCCTTTTTTCTCTCTTTTCTATTTTTGTAGAATTGCTAAAAGTATTGGATGACTCACTTAATAGTTGCATATCCCTTGAAAAAGCAACAATGCGAAACATGTCGGGTTAATATGCAACAACTACCATCTGTGAATTTGTAGTATAAATTCCTTTTTTCCCCTTTTTTTGACCATACTGTGTATTGTATTTTATATTGTCTGAAAAGAAAAAAGAAATTTTGCCTGTTGTCATACATATATTATGTTCTTTTTAATTGATTGTAAACAATAAACTGTTTTTTAAGAAAGAAAAATTGCACCGTTAAAATCCCTTTAGCTTCCTCTCCATGTTTACATATGAGTTATATATTAGTGTTATGCCCTTCAGTTTGGGGTTGTTTGACTGAGTGTAGGACCACACTTTTTCTATAATCGGAATATGGGTGGTCTTTGACTTTTGGAAATAGGAGGAAATTTGGGTATATGTCAAGAATTCTGAATTTGTTGAATGTTGAATTTCTGCTGTAATGTTGTGAATGGAAGTAATTTATCTCCTCTAGTGATATCCAATTGTAAAGCCTTATGTTGGGTATTATGCTTTGAAGTGATTCTATAGGGCTGGGGATGTTTGTCCTCGGGTAGAATTTGTTCCCTTTTTCGCTAAGTTCAGCCCAGGCTTGTACTGTTGCTTGTATTGTTGGGTGATTTGGTATTTCGCTATTTTTAGCTACGTTGGTTGCCATAAGAAGCGATAGTGGAGATGAGTTATTTAACCATGCTAGTTCTAATTGACACCAGGGTTTTATAGTTGGGTTGGTAAACGGTAAACGGTGACTTGACAGGACTTCCCTGTGACGTCACGCGGAATGCCACAGGGAAGTCCCGTCATGTCCCGTGCGTCAGAGGGGGGCGGGGTCCCTGGGTGGCCCCGCCCCCCGTTATTTAAGAACCGTCAGAAGAGGAGACACGTCACACAGCAGGAGCCTCCCTCCATGCCAGCATGGATGCGGAGCGGCCCGAAGAAGATGAAGAAGAGAAGAAGATGAAGAGAAGAGCGGGAGCCTCCCCCCATGCCATGGGTGCGGAGCAGCCCGAGGAGAAGAAGATAGAAGATGCCGCAGAGGAGAACGCTAGAGGAAGAACCAGAAGAGCCAGAAGAACCAGAAGAAGAAGAAGAAGAAGAAGATGAAGGAAGATAGAAGAAAGAAGAAAGAATAAGCATTTAAATAAAGGAATTGTCAAAAACTGTCTCTTGTCATTTTTAACATTTTTGACAGTTTTTTAGTGAAACCATTTCACACGTGGGGCCGGGATCTGGGGGTCCCCTTGTTAAAGGGGGCTTCCAGATTCCGATAAGCCCCCCGCCCGCAGACCCCCACAACCACCGGCCAGGGTTGTGGGGATGAGGCCCTTGTTCTCATCAACATGGGGACAAGGTGTTTTGGGGGGCTACCCCAAAGCACCCTCCCAATGTTGAGGGCATGTGGCCTGGTACGGTTCAGGAGGGGGGGCGCTCTCTCTCGCCCCCTCTCTTTTCCTGCAGCCTGCCAGGTTGCGTGCTTGGATAAGGGTCTGGTATGGATTTTTAGGGGTACCCCACGCCGTTTTTTTTTTTTAATTTTGGCACGGGGTTTCCCTTAAAATCCATACCAGACCTAAATGGTCTGGTATGGAATTTAGGGGGACCCCCACGTCATTTTTTTTTTTTTAATTTTGGTTCGGGGTTCACCTGTGGGGAATTCCCATGCCATTTTTATCAATGAACTTTTATGTGTATTGTCGGACCGGCAATGCAATAGCCGCAAGTAGTTTTAAATTACTTTTTTCCTTTGAAATGTGATTTTGCTGTCAGACTGTTTTAAACATGGGAAACAAGCGCCCCTTTACAGGCATACTATAGATACCCTCCAGGTATGAAATTACAGGGATATTACACTTTTATTGTTTGACTTTAAACATTATTAAAATCACTGCTCCTGAAAAAACTGCCATTTTTAAAACTTTTTTTTGCATTGATCCATGTCCCCTGGGGCAGGACCCGGGTCCCCAAACACTTTTTATGACAATAACTTCCATATAAGCCTTTAAAATTAGCACTTTTGATTTCTCCTATAGACTTTTAAAGGGTGTTCCGCGGAATTCGAATTTGCCGCGAACACCCCAAATTGTTCGCTGTTCGGCGAACTTGCGAACAGCCAATGTTCGAGTCGAACATGAGTTCGACTCAAACTCGAAGCTCATCCCTAGTTAGGAAAACATTTTGGATACTAGTTAGTTCTTGCTGGAATGTGTTCATTAATGGGGTGTAATTGATATTGTATATATTGGCAATGGGATAGGTGAGTTTGATACCTAAGTATGTAATGGATTCTTCCAGGGTTGTGGAAGGATATTTTTGAGGGACATTTCGAGTTTTTTATCTATATGTGTTCCTAGTATGTTTGATTTAGTGGCGTTAACCTTGTAGTAGGATACTTTGCTAAACAAGTTTAATATATCATGTGCTGCAGGTAAGGAAACTTCTGGCTTTGACAACCAAAGAATAAGGTCATCAGCAAATAATGACATTTTATGTTGACGTTCCTGATTTATAATGCCCTGTATGTTTGAGTTGGCTCTTATTGTCTCTGCCAGTGGCTCCATAATCATGGTAAATATAATAGGGGACAGGGGGCATCCCTGTCTAGTCCCATTCATAATTTGGAATGTTTTGGAAAACATTCCTTCTGTATATACAAATGCTGATGGTGAAGAATATAGTGCTAGTATGGCCCTCTGTATTGGGCCGATCATTCCAAATTTTTCCAATACTTTGCTTAAATTGTATGGGGGGGGAGGGTTTGAGGTGACTTTGGGAGCCAAAAAAAAAGCCTCCAGCACTCTGCCTGAATTTAAGGGCACACGTAACATTTGGACACATTTTAGGGGGTGTTTCGGGGAAAGCAGTACAATGGAGCTGACAATATACTGTACATTGTTAAGGGACTAGGCTTGTTAAGGGACTAGGCGTATATGGGCCCAGGATAGCATGCTGGGGAGGTTAGTGAAGGCAAATATGCATGTATGCCAAAAAAAGAGCATTAAAAGCTTCCAGCATGCATGAGGATAAAGGGGACATTCACAGCATATTCCAATCATGGTAATTAGGGAATGATGAAACAAATACAACACATTAGCAAACATTAAATACATAGAATGTGATGTTAAAGGAGAAAACTTACCTTAATATAGTCCTTCTGCAGGACCTGGATGATGGCAGAACAGGTCTCTGGAATAATGATCCCCAGAGCCTGGGGGGAGATGCCTGTTGAGAACTTGATGTCCTGCAGGCTTCTCCCAGTCACCAAGTACCGCAGGGTGGTGACTAGCCTCTGCTCCGGAGTGATGGCTTGCCTCATGCAGGTATCCTGCCTGCTGATATAAGGGGTCAGCAAAGCCAACAGACAAACGGGGTCCGTCTTCCTGAGATAATTCCTGAAATCATCAGGATTATTCTCCTGGATCTCACAAAGGCATGTGTGAGAATTGGTCACGCTGGAGTAACCAATTCTTGGTCCATTAACTCCTCCTCGCCCTGTTCATGGACTGGACTTGGGTCAAATAATGAACCCCAACACCAAGCCCCCACATAGCGCAAACTCTACAATTAGTACCTACCTGCACCATGGTTTCAAAGAGGTCGGCTGGTCAGAACGAACTTAACAGAATGCACTGAAGAACAGCAAGGCCTGTGAGGAGTGAGCTGAAAATCAGCAATGAGCGGAAAAGAACACACTGAAAAAACAGATACGAACTGACTACACGCATTGAAAACCAGATACAAATCCAAAAGCACAAACTGAACAGCAGTAAAACGATCTGAAAAAGCTGGAGTCTGATAAGCGCGAATCGTCGTAACCATATTTCTACTAACACGAGATTAGCAGAAGGAGCCCAAAGGGTGGCGCACTGGGTATTGAATTTCTTTTTTCTAGTGCCGTCATACGTGCTGTAAGTCACCGCATTCTTGACGATTGGACTTTGGTGTGATTGTGTGTACGCAAGACAGTGTCAGCGGAACTCAGTCGGAAAAACCTTCAGAGTTTACCGGAAAACCGGTCGTGTGTACGCGGCTTTAGAGTCTCCAAAAGACTTGAGACTGGGGTGGAGGTTCACCTTCTAGCAGGACAACTACCCTAAACATACAGCCAGAGCTACAATGGAATGGTTTAGATCAAAGAATATATTAATGTGTTAGAATGGTCCAGTCAAAGTCCAGACCTAAATCCAATTAAGAATCCGGGGCAAGACTTGAAAATTGCTGTTCACAGACGTTCTCCATCCAATCTGACAGAGCTTGAGTTATTTTGCAAAGAAGAATGAGCAAAAATGTCACTCTCTAGATTTGCAAAGCTGGTAGAGACATCCCCAAAAAGACTTGCAGCTCTAATTGCAGTGAAAGGTGCCTCTAGTATTGACTCAGGGAGGCTGAATACAAATGTACCCCACACTTTTCACATATTTATTTGTAAAAAATGTTAAAAATCATTTATCATTTTACTTCCACTTCACAATTATGAAAATTATAAGGGGTATGAATACTTTTTCAAGGCACTGTACCTAGGAGGGTGCTACAGATGTATCGTATTTTTCCCCTTAAAATCAGGGGAAAGTCGCAGGTGCGTGTTATACGCCGATCCCGAGCTGCACAACTTCAAAATCGCCGACCGCGATTTGAAAATGGCGCCGCCGGCGCCGAAATACACAGAGCCCGTCCTCGGCTCTTTCCGGCGGCTCTCGTTCACTTTCGGCTCCACTCGTAGTCCTGAGCGGAGCTATCCGAACCTACTCGGCTAGGTTCAGATAGCTCCGCTCGGGACTACGAGTGGAGCCGAAAGTGAACGAGAGCCGCAGGAAAGAGCCGAGGACCGGCTCTGTGTATTTCGGCGCCGGCGGCGCCATTTTCAAATCGCGGTCTGCGATTTTGAAGACAGGGGATCGAAGGCTGCACTGGGCAAGGCTGCACTGGGCAAGGCTGCACTGGGCAAGGCTGCACTGGGGAAGGCTGCACTGACAAGGCTGCACTGACAAGGCTGCACTGGGGAAGGCTGCACTGACAAGGCTGCACTGGGAAAGGCTGCACTGACAAGGCTGCACTGAGAAGGCTGCAATGATGGGCATTTAAATGTAAGTTTTTTTTCCCTTCAACTTCCCTCCTAAAAGTTTTTTTTCCTTAAAATTCCCTCCTAAATTGGGGTGCGTGTTATACGCCGGTGCGTGTTATACGCCGATAAATACGGTATATGTAGCGGGCACCTACTTTTAGGTAGGTGACCTTTTTCACTAGCTTCCCATGTCAGGTAAATTTAGAGAGGCTTGTGCTATTACAGCAGGCCTGTTGTTGTCAATTACCATTTGAGCGGCAGGTAGTTTATGTGATAGTCTCGACCAATCATTGATTTGCTTGGTAATGCCCGAGACTCTCATATAAAAAGGGGGTCACGTGGTGTCCGGGGGAGTTCATGTCCAGACAGTCCTGCTCTGAGGAGCGAGAGAGCCAGTCTGGTTCCCGAAGGGGGAGGTGGAGGTTTTTCCCCTCCGGGAGCCAACGGAGCTTCACCTTAGTGAGAAGGGTGAAGAACCGGTCCTCATGGAGGAACAAACTACGTCTTGCAGCGTGTGGTTGGTGATGTCTTTTGGCCGCTCCTGCGGGGAGGGGAGCGGGCCACAAAGCGGAAGGAAACTGGGTGATCAATTGCTTAGGAGCGACACACAGGCTATTGATCAAGTGAATGAAAAGTCCAAGGGAGAGATACTGTCCAGAGGCTGAGGGATGTTGGTACGCAAGTCAGCAAGACAGGTGGTTGTGGCCTGTGACTTTGGGTTCAGCATTGCCCCGGGATTCCAATCAGTCAAGCGGGAGAGGTCAAGAAAAAGCATTAAGGACTGTGACTTTAAATCTATGGGCTGCGAGGGTTGAGTGGTAAACGTGAATTATGGATTTAACAATTATTTAGCCGCTCCTTCGGGGGTAAGCGCTGCATATAAACAAATCTTTATTTCTCCACCTCTTAATGCGGCCAGAGCCTGCATTACTCTGAAATAGAAGGACCCTAATCCTCCTTCCATCGCGCTCTGGTTTTGTAAAAGAGAGGACACAAATTGTATGGCAGATCTAGTCCTTTCAGCCCAACAAAAACTTTAAACCTATAATAAGACCTGGTTCCACTGGTACTACTATATCTTCTCTGAATAAGGGAAGGCCCTCCTCCCAACTGTACCTATTTAGCTTGTTTTTGCCTGGGGAAATGGAGAATTTACCTTCCCACTTCCTTTCCCCCTCACCCCCCTCAACCTCCCTCACTCTACCATCCCCCCTTTTTTCTCCACCTCCTCCTCCTCCCACCCCCCTACTCCCTCTCACTGATGCTGTATTTTGTTTTCCATATATAGCACACCCCTCATAGAAGCTGAGTTAGGGTTCCCCACTGCTGCACAGCCAGTCACTTAGCATTTCCTTCAATCACTCCAACACAGAAAATCAGTCCTTAGCTTGCTTTTTTTATTTTTTTTTATTAGAGGATGATAACTTGGATGGGGTAGGGAAATAGTTATGGGATGAAAATGTCCAAACACAGAACAAAGGGACAGCTTCTTTCCTATTTAAACAGGTCTTCTTCTTTCTTCCTCCTGGACAAACTTGGTTCCTTTGTACAGTACCTGCTGCTCATTCCTGGTGGAACTAGCAGTATATTGCTAGTTCAGTAAAGGCCCATTACAGGCAGGAACTCTCAGTCTCTTGACAAAAGTAGCACAATGTGAGTGAACAGTATAACATCTCTCCTTCTGCTTCCCTGTGGCCACTGATGCCAGTTCCACTTGCTTGCAGAATGCTAGATCACCTGGCTGCCACCAGCCATGCTTGGCTGCTCTTTCTCCCAGTCCTCCTGGCTGACTCTCTGCACTAGTCCTGCCTGACTGGCACACACACATGGAGATTTCCCAGGGCAAGGTTAGATGAAGACTTGGCACACCACGGTTCTCAAGAGAGCACTGTTACAGCTGACAGTCTCTCCCCTTGTCTTGTCCCTGCACTGTGCTGATCTACTCACTGTCTCTGCTTGCTACTTCCCCTTTCCTGAGCTCTCTGCCTGAGGCTTCCCCCAGGTAAGGGGTCCCTCAAGGGCCATGACAGCCTCCCACAGCACTGCTCCTCCATCTTTCACCTGAACTCCCTTGCTGTCATGGCCCATGTCTATTTATGGATTTTCCTAGTCCCCCACCAGGCCTATTCTTGGGGATTGGCTGAGGGCCCATAAATATTCATGGCAGCCCCTCCTAGCCCCCACCCACTAATTCTAGAACCTGCTTCAACATTCTAGAAATGGGAGGGGAAACCAGAGAGCTGCCAGGATGAGTCATCCAGCTTTGGCCTCTAGTAACCCTGACCTAATTACAGACTCACCAGTTAATATGAGTCAGAGTACTACTAGTAGCACACACTAGAGGGTGCTACACATAAATACTAAGCACTAAGGTTTGTACTATGTTTCTCTGGTACTCCTACAGGACTTAACTAGGCCTACTATTCTCACTTTGTATGATGATTTGCTGTTCATTTCTTGTATTTCAATTCAGTTTCGTACCCTTGTGGTAGTGTCATCTCTCAGGAATTAAAAAAAAGTTTTCCATTGGGAAATTTGATTTAAGCATATCGGTGCATCGTTCAGCATCTGAGATGGGTCAATTATAAAGGTGGTTGTGGCTCCACATCTTGTTTCTTAAAGAGATGGGATAACATGTCAGCTTTAGTATTCCTGGATCCTGGATGATAGGTCAGTATGAAATCAAACCTGGAAAATCACAAGTCTGACTAGAGTTAAATTGATTGTAAAGGGATTTTTTTTTTTAAATAGCAAACATGTAATTCTTACCTGCTCTTTGCAAAGGTTTTGCACAGAACAGCCCCAAACCTCCTCTTCTGGGGTCCCCTGCAGGTGCTCTTGGCTCCTCCCCTCCTCCCCCTGCCCTGATGCTGTTTGCTATGGGCACACTGGTGCGGGATAGACATGTAGGTAGGTGTATTCTGTTTTCTTCACTGTAGGTGACACTCAACCCGAGTGATACCACAGCTTGGATTGGAAGTTCAGGAGAAACACAGTTTCTCCATGGTATCCTGGGTCAATAGAGCAGTGTTCTGGTTGTCTACACTGTGGCCATGTGACCCTTGTTGGCCATCTTGGGTCAGCAAGATCTATTTAGGTCCCTGCCCCCAAGTTTTGGGGCACATTTTGCGAGTGGCTAGCATAGGGAGAGAGACCCCGCTTGTTATAGACAGTAACTAGTGGTAGGGAAAAGTTCCTGACAAGGAGGAACAGGCTAGGGCTTTGTAAACCTGGAGAGAAATCTCCCCTCTTGGGACCGGACTGGCCAGTCCTCACTTCACTCTCTGAAACAGACGCTGTCAGCACCTCTCCTTAGCCACATTGGTGACTAGATTGAACTCTTAGTTATTTATCTAAGCAGTGCTCTCCTTCTAGGGTGTTTGTAATGTTGGTATTCTGCTCAATACAAGCTCCAAGATTTGCTGCATCCAGACTCTGTGTGTTTACTGCCTGCACCATGCTGCACTTGCACATACTTGGTGGCAGTCAGATGGATATGTCGCTTCTCACAGACACACACAGCATGGCTGTGATTGATAGCCACCAGCAGCTCGGCCCTTCCCCCCCTCCCGGTCTCTCCTCACAGGCTGTGACTGATAGACAACAATGGTTTGGCCCTGCTCCCCACTCTCTCCTCACAGGTTGTTATTTATAGTAACTAGCTGCCTCCATGTCCTGTGAGCAGAGAGAGAGTAGAGAGAGCCACTGCTGTTGGGCGCAGAGCTGGATCAAGATCGGATATTTGGGGGGCTGGGGGGAGCAGAATTCAGAAGGTTGTTTAACCTTAAAGCCCAACTCCAGGCAAAAAAAAAGACAGGCTTTTGTCCAGTGGAGAGGGGAAAGCTGTATACTCATCGGATCTTTGTTCCACCAACAAATGACACTCCCCCACAATCCAGTGGTGGATAGGGATGAGCTTCATGTTCGAGTCGAACCCATGTTCGACTCGAACATATGTTCGACTCGAACATCGGCTGTTCGATCGTTCACCGAATTGCGAATGATATGGGCTGTTCGTGCCAAATTTGTGTGGCGCGTCACGGCCCATAATTCACTGCGGCATCGCAGTGCATTGCTGGCTGATGATTGGCCAAGCATGCACTATGACCCGCATGCTTGGCCAATCACAGCGCTGTCGGTAGAGAGAGCTGTAATTGGCCAAAGCCAGGGTGGCTTTGGCCAATTATGGCTCAGGGGGTTTAGAACACGCCTCACACTATATAAGGCCGCCTACACGGCGGCCCTGTGTAGTGTGTTCCAGCGTGCTTAGAGAGAGAGAGAGACAGTGCAATTTCATTTGAGTTAGCTAGATTGGGCAGGACAGTCAGTGAGTTAGCTGCACTTACAGTGTATTGTGTATATATATGCATCCCAGGTGTTGCATATATATATATATATATATATATATATATATATATATATATATATATATATATATATATATATATATATATATATATATACACTGTATTCAGTTTAGCTAGATTCGTTCCTGTTATCTTCCTACTGACAGGCAGGCTTGTCTTGTTACAGTATTTACAGCTACCTGAAGAAAATTGCTGGTTTTCTGTTGATCCTATTAGTACCACAGTCAGGCAGCTAGACTATTTACAGTTAGTGTAGTGTGTCCTGCTCACAGTGTTCAGCTAAAACTACAAGTTAGTGTAGTGAAACCTCTGCACAGTGTTCAGCTAAAGCTACAAGTTAGTGTAGTGTGTCCTCCTCACAGTGTTCAGCTAAAGCTACAAGTTAGTGTAGTGCGTCCTGCTCACAGTGTTCAGCTAAAACTACAAGTTAGCATAGTGAGACCTCTGCACAGTGTTCAGCTAAAGCTACAAGTTAGTGTAGTGAGACCTCTGCACAGTGTTCAGCTAAAGATACAAGTTAGTGTAGTGCGTCCTGCTCACAGTGTTCAGCTAAAACTACAAGTTAGTGTAGTGAGACCTCTGCACAGTGTTCAGCTAAAGATACAAGTTAGTGTAGTGCGTCCTGCTCACAGTGTTCAGCTAAAACTACAAGTTAGTGTAGTGAGACCTCTGCACAGTGTTCATCTAAAGCTACAAGTTAGTGTAGTGCATCCTGCTCACAGTGTTCAGCTAAAACTACAAGTTATTTTTTTGCAAGCTCTGCACAGTGTTTAGCTAAAGCTACCTGTAGAAGGTTGGTGGTGTTCTCATACTACAGGCAGGCAGTTGATTTTGCTAGCTGCAGTATCAGTATATATATATATATATATATATATATATATATATTCTATATATATATATATATATATATATATTCTATATATATATATATATATATATATATATATATATATATATATATATCCCAGTTTACTGCAACTACATGCCATTAGTATGTTTTGGAAGGCCAACAAGGAGAGGCAGACAGTCACAAGCCAATAAAATAGGGCAAGCAGGCTCTGTGTCTAGTGCTGGTCGTGGAGACGGTGCATCCTCATCAGCACGTGGCTGTGGGACACGCTTGGCCTTTTTTTCGGCAGCTGGCCGCATTGAGCCGCAACATGCGGAAGACTTGGTCGAGTGGATGACCAAGCCGTCCTCATCCTCCTCATCCTCTCTCACCCATGCTCAGGGTACTTTGTCTGGCAAAGCAGCGGCCTCTTCCCTCGGCTCAATCTCATCAGTGACTCCTTCCCTAGCCCCACCATTTCCTCCTGAGGAGTCCCTCGAACTGTTTGACCACAGTGTTAGGTACATGCTCCAGGAGGATGCCCAGCGTTTGGAAGGCTCTGATGATGATACTGATCTAGATGAATGCAGTAACGTGAGCATGGACAGAGGGGGTGCCCAAGAAGGACAGCAATCTGGCAGTCATGCTCCCCCTGCTGCAGTATACTACCAGGTTTGTTCCAGTGATGAGGAGGGAGGGGATGATGAGGTCACTGATTTAACGTGGGTGCCTGATAGGAGAGAGGGGGAAGAGGAGGAGGCGGAACATCACCAACAAGGCAGGATGCCCTCCAGGGGCCAGCCTAAGGGCAGCACACTGACTGCATCACACCCCAAAGCTCCACATGTGCAGGGCGCTGCAGTCTCTGTGCATTATTCAAAAAGTTCTTTGTTGTGGGTCTTTTTTGAGGCAAGTGCATCAGATCGCACCGCTGCTATTTGAAACATATGTCTCAAGCGTATCTCGCGTGGCCAAAACATCTCCCGCTTGGGTACCACATGCTTGACCAGGCATATGTTGACCTGCCATGCAGTTCGTTGGCAAGCATATCTAAAAGACCCACAACAAAGAACTTGCTCCTCATCAGCTGAGATCTCCAACCCCACTATACCTTCAGTCCTCTCTGAGACCTGCACTGAGAGGAATGAAGGTGTAGAATTAGGTGTGTCACAGCCAAGTACCTGTGGGCAATCTGCTTTTGATACACCGACGTCAGATTGTACCAGGCAAATTTCCCTGCCCCAGCTGCTGTACCGCCGAAAGAAGTTTGCTCCCAGCTACCCACATGCCCAGTGGTTGAATGCTAGCTTGGCAAAATTGCTAGCACTTCAACTGCTGCCTTTTCAGTTGGTAGACTCTGCCCCCTTCCGTGAGTTTGTGGAATGTGCGGTTCCTCAGTGGCAGGTACCCAAACGCCACTTTTTCTCACGAAAGGCGATTTCGGCTCTCTACCGGCATGTGGAAGGCAATGTCCATGCCTCGCTGGACAGGGCAGTCAGCGGTAAGGTGCATATTACCGCTGACTCATGGTCCAGCAGGCATGGACAGGGATGTTATGTAAGTTTCACGGTGCATTGGGTGACTCTGCTGGCAGCTGGGAAGGATGCAGGACAAGGTGCAGTAGTGTTGGAGGTTGTTCCGCCACCACTCCTCCAAAATGCCACTACTAATGATTGTGAAAAGACCAAAACATTCCCCTAGAGCGGGACTTTTGAGGCACTACCATCAATGATGCAATGTAAGTAAAAAATATATAATTTTATTACAAAATTCAAAAGTACAACAAAAAATATATACAAAAATACAAATCAAACACAAACAATATATACAATGGGATACATCAAAAAGCAAGGACATGTAAGGAGGAGGATGCCTCGTTGATACTATGCTGTTGGACTGATTATACAGGTCCGGTTAATTTTTAAACCCCAGCCCGCGCACAAACGCCGCGCCAAATCTTAGGCGCAGCGGTTTTCAGCACCCATTGGGATTGCATTATATGCACCAGTCATTACAATTTCACTCTACATGTTCCGCGATCTGGCTCTCTTTGTATGCACATGGCCTGGGAGATCGTTGTGAAGCTGATTTTATGCCTTGGATACTTCTATAGCACATGTATTTTGGAAATGGTAACTCTCACTTAATGAACCCTGATGAAGGATTCTCCGAAACGCGTCGGTTTAGTGAGACTTATTACATTTCCACTTTTGGTTTTCCTCTCAATGTGATGCAGTTGTGTCCAAATTACATGTCCTTGCTTTTTGATGTATCCCATTGTATATATTGTTTGTGTTTATTTGTATTTTTGTATATATTTTTTGTTGTACTTTTGAATTTTGTAATAAAATTATATATTTTTTACTTACATTGCATCATTGATGGTAGTGCCTCAAAAGTCCCGCTCTAGGGGAATGTTTTGGTCTTTTTGGATTTTTGGGATGTGGCACACCCTCTGCTTAGTACTACTTCCTGTCAGAGACCTCTTTTTCTACTAATGATTGTGACACACCTCTCTCCTCCACCCCCTCCTCTTCTTCTTCCTCCATGGCCTCTTCCTGTGCTTTGTCCTCGGAACCAGCGGTGCTCCGTAGGCGTTTAAGGGGCTACGCATGTACGCAGGCCAAAAGATGCCATGCGGTGCTTGAGCTGGTGTGCTTGGGGGACAGGAGCCACACTGGGGCAGAGGTTCTGTCAGCTCTGCAGGGGCAGGTTCAGAGATGGTTGATGGCATGCCAACTTAAGGCAGGAATGGTGGTTTGCGACAATGGCACCAACCTCCTCTCTGCCCTCCGACAGGGACAAATGACCCATGTGCCCTGTTTGGCTCACGTCCTTAACTTGGTGGTGCAGCGGTTCTTGAGCAGGTACCCGGGCTTACAGGATGTCCTGAGGCAGGCCAGGAAAGTCTGTGTGCATTTCTGCCGGTCATATAATGCCAGTGCTCGGCTGACGGACCTCCAAAAGGAGTTTATCCTGCCCAAGAACCGTCTAATCTGTGACATGCCCACCAGGTGGAACTCAACGTTAGCCATGCTGCAGCGGCTGCACACACAGCAGAGGGCCATCAATGAGTACCTGTGTGACTATGGCACCAGGACAGGGTCAGGGGAGCTTGTTTTTTTTCCCCACGCCAGTGGGCCATGATCAGGGATGCATGCACTGTCCTGTCACCATTTGAGGAGGCCACGAGGATGGTGAGCAGTGACAGTGCATGCATCAGTGACACTGTCCCCCTTGTCCACCTATTGGAGCACACGCTGCATGGAATAATGGACAGGGCACTTGAGGCAGAACAGAGGCAGGAAGAGGAGGACTTCCTTAGCTCTCAAGGCCCCCTTTATCCAGACAGTGTTCCTGCATGCCCACCGATCACACAGGAAGAGGACGAGGAGGAGGTGGAGGATTGTGTCCGTATGGAGGTGGAGCCTGGCACTCGGCATCAGCAGCAGTCTTTAAGGGATCAGTCCCAAGAAACACATGGGCTTGTACGTGTCTGGGAGGATGTGGCTGCGGACCATGTCATCCTTAGTGACCCAGAGGACTCCGGACCGAATGCCTCAGCAAACCTACGCTGCATGGCCTCCCTGATCCTGCAAAGCCTGTGTAAGGATCCTCGTATTCGTGGTATCAAGGAGAAGGACCAATACTGGCTGGCAACCCTCCTTGATCCACGTTATAAGGGTAAGGTTGCGGACCTTATCTTGCCATCGCAGAGGGAGCAGAGGATGAAACATCTTCGGGAGGCCTTGCATAAAGGTCTGTGCAACGCGTTCCCAGAGACTGGGAGGTTACAAACTCCTGTTTCTGGACAACGTGTTGCTGAGGCTTCAGTCAGTCAAAGAAGGAGTGGTGGATAAGGTGGCCGTCTGACCGTTGCGTTCAGACAATTTTTTAGTCCGCAGCCCCAAGGTATGATCGGTTCCAGCAACCATCGCCAGCGTCTGTTTTACATGGTGCAGGAATACCTAGGGGCAAGATCTGACTTGGACACCTTTCCCACTGAAAATCCTCTGGGTTACTGGGTCTTGAGGATGGATCACTGGCCAGAGCTTGCACAGTATGCAATTGAGCTACTAGCCTGTCCTGCATCCAGCGTTCTTTCGGAATGCACATTCAGTGCTGCTGGAGGCTTTGTAACCGATCACAGGGTGCGTTTGTCCACTGACTCGGTCGATCGACTGACCTTCAGAAAAATGAATCAGTCTTGGATCACCACCAGCTACCAAGCACCTGATGCTGATGTAACCGAATATTTTTTTTTGAAATCTCAGATCCCTTCAAAGACTGCCTATGCTGATGCTGAGTGACTATCCTGAGTAATTATCCTCTTCCTCCTCAATGATCACGCTGATAGCTTGTAAGAACATTTTTGGTTCTGGGCGTCATCAGTGCCTAAGGCCCAATTTTTCAGCCCCTGTTTAACAGGGGCGTGTAATTACAACTTTTGATGCAATACTTTGCAGCAGGGCTCGTTCCTGCATTCCAACTAGAGTATCTGTGAGGGGTTGCAGTGTTGTGGCACCAGCACCAGTGCCTAAGGCCCATTTTTTCATGTAATTACAATTCTTGATCGAATATTTCACAGCAGGGCCCGTTTCTGTGCCCACCAAGAGCGAGTGAGGACTTACAGTGTTGTGGAACAAGCACCACCACCACCACCAAAGGCCCAATTTTTCAGCCCCTGTTCAACAGGGGCATGTAATTACAATTCTTGATCTAATATTTCACAGCAGGGCCCATTTCTGCGCCCACCAAGAGCGAGTGAGGACTTACAGTGTTGTGGCACCAGCACCACCACCAAAGGCCCAATTTTTCTGCTACTGTTCAACAGGGCGATGTCATTACAATTCTTGATCTAATATTTCACAGCAGGGCCCTGTGAGGGCTTACAGTGTTGTGGCCACAACAACACCTAAGGCCCAAATTTATGCTGAGTATATAGGGCAGGCCCCTACTTTCAAACATCCAACTTACAAATGACTCCTACTTGCAAACGGAAGGAGACAACAGGAAGTGAGATGAAATCTACCCCTAGGAAGGGAAATTCTCTCCTGTAAGAGTTTATATGGGAAAAACATTTCTCCTTTCCCCTGATGCTTTATCACCAATCCTTGTTTCACAAAAAACCCCAAATTTTCTAAAAACATTTGTCATTGGGACAAAAAGTGAGGTGAAATCTTCTGAAGAGGAGCACGGACAGCAAAACAAATGTCACAGGGGTGATAACACTTCCCTATGTTTTCCAAAAAGCTTAAAAAAAGATTTTTTGGCTGGAGCTAAACACGTTAAAAATGTACCCGTTCAAAATTATAAACAGATTCTACTTAACAACAAACCTACAGTCCCTGTCTTGTTTGCACCGCCTGTATACTGCTGTTCATAGTATATAGGGCCTGGTGGCCCCACACCTTTCCTTTTTTGATTTTGGGTGCGGGGTTCCCCTTAATATCCATACAAGACCCAAAGGGCCTGGTAATGGACTGGGGGGGTACCCATGCCATTTGTCTCACTGATTTTCATCCATATTGCCAGGACCCGACATTACGTTAAACCCGCAAGCAGTTTTAAATGACATTTTTTCCTTTAAAAATTACATTTTGTGCAGGGACTGTTCTAAGCACGGGAAACATGCGCCACTTTACAGGCATACTATAGACACCCCCCAGGTACGATATTTAAAGGAATATTTCACTTTTTTTTTTTTTTTTACTTTAAGCATCATTAAAATTACTGCTCCCGAAAAAACGTCCGTTTTTAAAAGTTTTTTTTTGCATTGATACATGTCCCCTTGGGCAGGACCCGGGTCCCCAAACCCTTTTTAGGACAATACCATGCAAATTAGTCTTTAAAATGAGCACTTTTGATTTTGAACGTTCGAGTCCCATAGACGTCAATGGGGTTCTAACGTTCGTGCAAATTTTCGGTCCGTTCGCAGGTTCTGGTGCGAAACGAACTGAGGGTGTTTGGCTCATCCCTAGTGGTGGACTGTTCCTGATGTCCTCAGGTCCAGTATGGGCTTGATGACGTTATTAACAGTCCAACGCACAGCCCAAATGTAAGGGAAAATTTTTTGAGAGCTTTAATGCAGAGAGTGCATTGGGATACAAAAAAATTAAAAAAACGGCTACCTTTACAACCATATTACAACTCTTCTTAATCTGAAGATATTGGAGATTTTGACGATCAATGTAGCTATCAGTAGGAAAAACAGCTCCCTAAACAAGGTGGCACATCTTTCCAGGGCCAACTTTACGACTCCTTTCTTTTCTCTTTGAAAAATTCTCATAGCAGGCAAAACCTTTTGTTAAAGAAGTTGTTCCAACTACCACAGTTGCAATAGATCCCCTCTAGCTCCCACTGAAGAGGCACCCACCTCCAGTAGAATGACTGAGAAGTATTATTGCAGATCAGAAAATTAGCAGAATAAAAAATCAAAATGAATGGCACCACATCATGGTTCATAGGGAGGGGGTTAGGGATGAGCTTCGTGTTCGAGTCGAACCCATGTTCGACTCGAACATCGGCTGTTCGATCGTTCATCGAATTGCGAACGATATGGGCCGTTCGCGCCAAATTCGTGTGGCGCGTCACGGCCCATAATTCACTGCGGCATCGCAGTGCATTGCTTGCTGATGATTGGCCAAGCATGCACTATGACCCGCATGCTTGGCCAATCACAGCGCCGCCTTAATAGAGAGCCGTAATTGGCCAAAGCCAAGGAGGCTTTGGCCAATTATGGCTCAGGGGATTTAGTACACGCCCCACACTATATAAGGCCGCCTGCACGGCGGCCCTGTGCAGTGTGTTCCGGTGTGCTTAGAGAGAGAGAGAGACAGTGTCATTTCATTTGAGTTAGCTAGATTAGGCAGGACAGTCAGTCAGTTAGCTGCACTTAAAGTGTATTGTGTATATATATGCATCCCAGGTGTTGCATATATATATATACACTGTATTCAGTTTAGCTAGATCCGTTCCTGTTATCTTCTAGACTATTTACATTTAGTGCAGTGCGTCCTGCTCACAGTGTTCAGCTAGATCCGTTCCTGTTATCTTCTTACTGACAGGCAGGCTTGTCTTGTTACAGTATTTTAAAGAAAATTACTGGTGTTCTTTTGATCCTATTAGTACCACAGTCAGGCAGCTAGACTATTTACAGTTAGTGCAGTGCGTCCTGCTCACAGTGTTCTGCTAAACCTACAAGTAAGTGGGGTGCATCCTGCTCACAGTGTTCAGCTAAACCTACAAGTTAGTGGGGTGCGTCCACCTCACAGTGTTCAGCTAAACCTACAAGCTAGTGGGGTGCGTCCTGCTCACAGTGTTCAGCTAGATCCGTTTCTGTTATCTTCTTACTGACAGGCAGGCTTGTCTTGTTACAGTAAATACAGCTACCTGAAGAAAATTGCTGGTGTTCTTTTGATCCTATTAGTACCACAGTCTGGCAGCTAGACTATTTACAGTTAGTGCAGTGCGTCCTGCTCACAGTGTTCTGCTAAACCTACAAGTTAGTGGGGTGCGTCCTGCTCACAGTGTTCAGCTAAACCTACAAGTTAGTGGGGTGCGTCCACCTCACAGTGTTCAGCTAAACCTACAAGCTAGTGGGGTGCGTCCTGCTCACAGTGTTCAGCTAGATCCGTTTCTGTTATCTTCTTACTGACAGGCAGGCTTGTCTTGTTACAGTAAATACAGCTACCTGAAGAAAATTGCTGGTGTTCTTTTGATCCTATTAGTACCACAGTCAGGCAGCTAGACTATTTACAGTTAGTGCAGTGCGTCCTGCTCACAGTGTTCTGCTAAACCTACAAGTTAGTGGGGTGCGTCCTGCTCACAGTGTTCAGCTAAACCTATAAGTTAGTGGGGTGCGTCCACCTCACAGGGTTCAGCTAAACCTACAAGCTAGTGGGGTGCGTCCTGCTCACAGTGTTCAGCTAGATCTGTTTCTGTTATCTTCTTACTGACAGGCAGGCTTGTCTTGTTACAGTAAATACAGCTACCTGAAGAAAATTGCTGGTGTTCTTTTGATCCTATTAGTACCACAGTCAGGCAGCTAGACTATTTACAGTTAGTGCAGTGCGTAATGCTCACAGTGTTCTGTTAAACCTACAAGTTAGTGGGGTGCATCCTGCTCACAGTGTTCAGCTAAACCTACAAGTTAGTGGGGTGCGTCCACCTCACAGTGTTCAGCTAAACCTACAAGCTAGTGGGGTGCGTCCTGCTCACAGTGTTCAGCTAGATCCGTTTCTGTTATCTTCTTACTGACAGGCAGGCTTGTCTTGTTACAGTAAATACAGCTACCTGAAGAAAATTGCTGGTGTTCTTTTTATCCTATTAGTACCACAGTCAAGCAGCTAGACTATTTACAGTTAGTGCAGTGCGTCCTGCTCACAGTTTTCTGCTAAACCTACAAGTTAGTGGGGTGCGTCCACCTCACAGTGTTCAGCTAAAGCTACCTGTAGAAGGTTGGTGGTGTTCTTATACTACAGGCAGGCAGTTGATTTTGCTAGCTGCAGTATCAGTACATATATATATATATATATATATATATATATATATATATCCCAGCTTAGTGCAGCTACAGGCCATTAGTATGTCTGGAAGGCCAAGAAGGAGAGGCAGACAGTCACAAGCCAATAAGAGAGGGCAAGCAGGCTCTGTGTCTAGTGCTGGTCATGGAGACGGTGCATCCTCATCAGCACGTGGCCATGGGACACGCTTGGCCTTTTTTTCGGCAGCTGGCCATGTTGAGCCGCAACATGCGGAAGACTTGGTCGAGTGGATGACCAAGCCGTCCTCATCCTCCTCATCCTCTCTCACCCATGCCCAGGGTACTTTGTCTGGCAAAGCAGTGGCCTCTTCCCTCGGCTCAATGTCATCAGTGACTCCTTCCCTAGCCCCACCATGTCCTCCTGAGGAGTCCCTCGAACTGTTTGACCACAGTGTTGGGTACATGCTCCAGGAGGATGCCCAGCGTTTGGAAGGCTCTGATGATGATACTGAGCTCGATGAAGGCAGTAACACGAGCACGGACAGAGGGGGTGCCCAAGAAGGACAGCAATCTGGCAGTCATGCTCCCCCTGCTGCAGCATACTGCCAGGTTTGCTCCAGTGATGAGGAGGGAGGGGATGATGAGGTCACTGACTCAACGTGGGTGCCTGATAGGAGAGAGGAGGAGGAGGAGGAGGAGGAGGAGGCGGCACATCACCAACGAGGCAGGATGCCCTCCAGGGGCCAGCCTAAGGGCAGCACATTGACTGCATCACACCCCAAAGCTCCACATGTGCAGGGCGCTGCAGTCTCTGCGTGTTATTCAAAAAGTTCTTTGGTGTGGGCCTTTTTTGAGACGAGTGCATCAGATCGCACCGCTGCTATTTGCAACATATGTCTCAAGCGTATCTCGCGTGGCCAAAGCATCTCCCGCTTGGGTACCACATGCTTGACCAGACATATGTTGACCTGCCATGCAGTTCGTTGGCAAGCGTATCTAAAAGACCCACACCAAAGAACAAAGAGGACCTCTCCTTGCTCCTCATCAGCTGAGATTTCCAACCCCACTAGACCTTCAGTCCTCTCTGAGACCTGCACTGAGAGGAATGAAGGTGTAGAATTAGGTGTGTCACAGCCACGTACTTGTGGGCAATCTGATTTTGGTACACCGACGTCAGATTGTACCAGGCAAATTTCCCTGCCCCAGCTGCTGCACCGCCGAAAGAAGTTTGCTCCCAGCCATCCACATGCCCAGCGGTTGAATGCTAGCTTGGCAAAATTGCTAGCACTTCAACTGCTGCCTTTTCAGTTGGTAGACTCTGCCCCCTTCCGTGAGTTTGTGGAATGTGCGGTTCCTCAGTGGCAGGTACCCAAACGCCACTTTTTCTCACGGAAGGCGATTCCGGCTCTCTACCAGCATGTGGAAGGCAATGTCCATGCCTTGCTGGACAGGGCGGTCAGCGGTAAGGTGCATATTACCGCTGACTCATGGTCCAGCAGGCATGGACAGGGACGTTACCTAAGTTTCATGGCGCATTGGGTGACTCTGCTGGCAGCTGGGAAGGATGCAGGACAAGGTGCAGTAGTGTTGGAGGTTGTTCCGCCACCACGCCTCCAAAATACTAATGATTGTGACACACCTCTCTCCTCCACCCCCTCCTCTTCTTCTTCCTCCATGGCCTCTTCCTCGGGAACCAGCGGTGCTCCGTAGTCGTTCAAGGGGCTACGCAAGTACGCAGGCCAAAAGATGCCATGCGGTGCTTGAGCTGGTGTGCTTGGGGGACAGGAGCCACACTGGGGCAGAGGTTCTGTCAGCTCTGCAGGGGCAGGTTCAGAGGTGGTTGACGCCATGCCAACTTAAGGCAGGAATGGTGGTTTGCGACAATGGCACCAACCTCCTCTCTGCCCTCCGACAGGGACAAATGACCCATGTGCCCTGTTTGGCTCACGTCCTTAACTTGGTGGTGCAGCGGTTCTTGGGCAGGTACCCGGGCTTACAGGATGTCCTGAGGCAGGCCAGGAAAGTCTGTGTGCATTTCCGCCGGTCATATAATGCCAGTGCTCGGCTGACGGTCCTCCAAAAGGAGTTTAACCTGCCCAAGAACCGCCTAATCTGTGACATGCCCACCAGGTGGAACTCAACGTTGGCCATGCTGCAGCGGCTGCACACGCAGCAGAGGGCCATCAATGAGTACCTGTGCGACTATGGCACCAGGACAGGGTCAGGGGAGCTTGTTTTTTTTCCCCACGCCAGTGGGCCATGATCAGGGATGCATGCACTGTCCTGTCACCATTTGAGGAGGCCACGAGGATGATGAGCAGTGACAGTGCATGCATCAGTGACACTGTCCCCCCTGTCCACCTGTTGGAGCACACGCTGCGTGGAATAATGGACAGGGCACTTGAGGCAGAACAGAGGCAGGAAGAGGAGGACTTCCTTAGCTCTCAAGGCCCCCTTTATCCAGACAGTGTTCCTGCGTGCCCGCCGATCACACAGGAAGAGGACGAGGAGGAGGAGGAGGAGGAGGAGGAAGATTGTGTCAGTATGGAGGTGGAGCCTGGCACTCAGCATCAGCAGCAGTCTTTAAGGGATCAGTCCCAAGAAACACATGGACTTGTACGAGGCTGGGAGGAGGTGGCTGCGGACCATGTCGTCCTTAGTGACCCAGAGGACTCTGGACCGAATGCCTCAGCAAACCTACGCTGCATGGCCTCCCTGATCCTGCAAAGCCTGCGTAAGGATCCTCGTATTCGTGGTATCAAGGAGAAGGACCCATACTGGCTGGCAACCCTCCTTGATCCACGTTACAAGGGTAAGGTTGCGGACCTTATCTTGCCATCGCAGAGGGAGCAGAGGATGAAACATCTTCGGGAGGCCTTGCAGAAAGGTCTGTGCAACGCGTTCCCAGAGACTGGGAGGTTACAAACTTCTGTTTCTGGACAACGTGTTGCTGAGGCTTCGGTCAGTCAAAGAAGGAGCGGTGGAGAAGGTGGCCGTCTGTACCTTTCGGAACGCACATTCAGTGCTGCTGGAGGCGTGGTAACCGATCACAGGGTGCGTCTGTCCACTGACTCGGTCGATCAACTGACCTTCATAAAAATGAATCAGTCTTGGATCACCACCAGCTACCAAGCACCTGATGCTGATGTAACCGAATAATTTTTTTTGAAATCTCAGATCCCTTCAAAGACTGCCTATGCTGATGCTGAGTGACTATCCCTTAGTAATTATCCTCTTCCTCCTAAATCATCATGCTGATAGCTTGTAAGAACATTTTTGGTTCTGGGCGCCACCACCAGTGCCTAAGGCACAATTTTTCAGCCCCTGTTTAACAGGGGCGTGTAATTACAATTTTTGATGTAATACTTTGCAGCAGGGCTCGTTCCTGCATTCCAACTAGAGTGTCTGTGAGGGGTTGCAGTGTTGTGGCACCAGCACCAGTGCCTAAGGCCCATTTTTTCTGCCCCTGTTTAACAGGGGCGTGTAATTACAATTTTTGATGCAATACTTTGCAGCAGGGCTCGTTCCTGCATTCCAACTAGTGTGTCTGTGAGGGGTTGCAGTGTTGTGGCACCAGCACCAGTGCCTAAGGCCCAATTTTTCAGCACTTGTTTAACAGGGGTGTGTAATTACAATTTTTGATGCAATACTTTGCAGCAGGGCTTATTCCTGCATTCCAACTAGAGTGTCTGTGAGGGGTTGCAGTGTTGTGGCACCAGCACCAGTGCCTAAGGCCTAAATTTTCAGCTCCTGTTCAACAGGGGCATGTAATTACAATTCTTGATCTAATATTTCACAACAGAGCCCTGTGAGGGCTTACAGTGTTGTGGCCACAGCAACACCTAAGGCCCAAATTTCTGCTGAGTATATAGGGCAGGACCCTACTTTCAAACAGCTAACTTACAAACGACTCCTACTTGCAAACGGAAGGAGACAACAGGAAGTGAGATGAAATCTACCCCTAGGAAGGGAAATTCTCTCCTGTAATGCCCCGTACACACGGTCGGATTTTCCGATGGAAAATGTCCGATCGGAACGTGTTGTCGGAAATTCCGACTGTGTGTGGGCTCCATCGGACATTTTCCATCGGATTTTCCGACACACAAAGTTGGAGAGCAGGAGATAAAATTTTCCGACAACAAAATCCGTTGTCGGAAATTCCGATCGTGTGTACACAAATCCGACGGACAAAGTGCCACGCATGCTCAGAATAAATAAAGAGATGAATGCTATTGGCCACTGCCCCGTTTATAGTCCCGACGTACGTGTTTTACGTCACCGCGTTCAGAACGATCGGATTTTCCGACAACTTTGTGTGACCATGTGTATGCAAGACAAGTTTGAGCCAACATCCGTCGGAAAAAATCAGAGGATTTTGTTGTCGGAATGTCCGAACAAAGTCCGACCGTGTGTACGGGGCATTAGAGTTAATATGGGAAAAACATTTCTCCTTTCCACTGATGCTTTCCAATCCATTGGGACAAAAAGTGAGGTGAAATCTTCTGAAGAGGAGGAAAGACAGAAAAACAAATGTCACAGGGGTGATAACCCTTCCCTATGTTTTCCAAAAAGCTTAAAAAAGATTTTTTGGCTGGAGCTAAACACGTTTAAAATGTACCCGTTCAAAATTACAAAGAGATTCTACTTAACAACAAACCTACAGCCTGTATACTGCTGTTCAGAGTATATAGGGCCTGGTGGCCCCACACCTTTCCTTATTTTAATTTGGGTGCGGGGTTCCCCTTAATATCCATACAAGACCCAAAGGGCCTGGTAATGGACTGGGGGGTACCCATGCCGTTTGTCTCACTGATTTTCATCCATATTGCCAGGACCCGACATTACATTAAACCCGCAAGCAGTTTTAAATGAGATTTTTTCCTTTAAAAATGACATTTGGTGCAGGGACTGTTCTAAACACGGGAAACACGCGTCACTTTACAGGCATACTATAGACACCCCTCAGGTACGATATTTAAAGGAATATTTCACTTTTTTTTTTTACTTTAAGCATCATTAAAATCACTGCTCCCGAAAAAACGGCCGTTTTTAAAAGTTTTTTTTGCATTGATACATGTCCCCTGGGGTAGGACCCGGGTCCCCAAACCCTTTTTAGGACAATACCATGCAAATTAGCCTTTAAAATGAGCACTTTTGATTTTGAACGTTCGAGTCCCATAGACGTCAATGGGGTTCTAACGTTCGTGCAAACTTTCGGTCCGTTCGCAGGTTCTGGTGCGAACCGAACCGGGGGGTGTTCGGCTCATCCCTAGAGGGGGTTAATAAAACTTGTGTTTTATTGTGCCTTACCACAAAGCAGATAATACTGTATATGTAAATCCAGCCATAGTCCTTTGGCCATTACAATGTCTCTGATACCATTCATAGAGATATCTGACATTGTATGCCAATAACTGGTTAAACCTTCAGCATGAAGCAACCAGAGAATTGATATTATTATTCAGTTAAATAAAGATTTTATTTTAGTAGTAGTAATTATTTTACTGTTCTGGTTTTCCTCAGACATTTTTCTTAGAGTGTAAAATAATCTCAGATATTGTATATAAAGTGCTGGAGATGATCCCTCCAGTGCGGAGGACGCACACAGCTGTCGGTGATGTCCTCTGTCATGGACGATTTTCTGATCCTCATTATCCTCTCTGGCATTCTCTCCATCTTACAAGGATTTAATTCCATGCTATCTACATATGATATTCATGGTCCTGCCTGTATCTTCATTCCTCAGGAGCCGTTGTTTGAATACGAGTTCTACCAGCCAGGAGATGTGATGATCGAAGGACTCTTCTCTGCACACATTGCCACTGACAGGCTCAGACTGAGTGATGATATATATGATGTATTTTATTGCTGTAACCAGTCAGTATGTTTTGATCATTTTCTTGTCTATATTTTATTGTTTTAGAGACATCACAAAACAGCATCCAGCACCAGGGGTGAGGTGCTGGACTCATTATTACACATTGCAGATTTACAGTATTTGTATGTATGTGTATATGTGAGTTTATATTACAGCACAGGTCTGTCCTCAGTCCCAGGTATGTCCTCAGTCCCAGGTAAACACAGCACAGGTCTGTCCTCAGTCCCAAGTATGTCCTCAGTCCCAGGTACAGACAACACAGGTCTGTCCTCTGTCCCAGGTCTGTCCTCAGTCCCAGGTATGTCCTCAGTCCCAGCTCTGTCATCAGTCCCAGGTATGTCCTCAGTCCCAGTTAAACAAAGGAAAGGTCTGTCCTCAGTCTCAGGTTTTTCCTCAATCCCCAGGTTTTGTTCAGGCCCAGGTCTGTATTCAGTCCCCAGGTTTTTCCTCAGTCCCAGGTCTGTCCTCAGTCCAAGGTATGTGCTCAGTCCCAGGTCTGTCCTCAGTCCCCAGGTCTGTCCTCAGTCCCAAGTCTGTCATCAGTCCCAGATATGTCCTCAGTCCCAGGTCCGTCCTCAGTCCCAGATATGTCCTCAGTCCCAGTTACACACAGCACAGGTCTAGCCTCAGTCCCAGCCACACGCAGCACAGGTCTGTCCTCAGTCTCAAGTCTGTTCTCAGTCCCAGGTCTGTCCTCAGTCCCAGGTACACACAGCACAGGTCCAAAATGTATTATAATAAAATCCTAGTATTCCCCCCATAAATAAGACCCATGTTTCCAGTACAGTGATGAAAGAGGACGGAATGCTCCCAGAGCTCCTGTCATTCTGAAGTATAAAGGGGAACCCCGGTCCTTGTCTGTGGTGGGACCTTCCTGTTAGTTCTCCTCAGAGCGAGGACTGTCCTCTATTATATGACACCTAATAGAGATCATTCTTCTGGCTCTGACTGGTAATTATAGAGTAAAATGATCTCTGTCATGTAGCTGTGACAATAGAGAGTGATTGCAGTGTGATGGAGGACTCCGGCACAGAGCTCGGTGTAGGTTTGGTGTGAGGATGATCAGAGAACACATTCTGTATTTCTGTCTCATGTACTGTACTAGTGTTCAGCAGATGGCAGATTCTCATTTCACCCCCATCACTGTGCATTGTATTCATCATCTGTACAGAAGAAGTCTTCAGGGAAGAAATGTGATGATATTGTAAGGAGAGAACGGGAGGGGGGAGTTCAGCCTGTGTGTGCCGATCTACATGGGTGTCAGCACTCCAGGCACCAGCACACACACATTACACTATTACAGAGGAGGACACCAAGAACAATCACATTTACAGATCATCTGATAATTGGGAATCACCAATGTATCACTCTATTCTCTAGAAAATGTGCATTTTGTTTATTTGTTTAATATTACAGGTACATACTGTATATTGTGCATTTGATTAATTCACATCAGTCCTGTGCTCAAGGAGCTTACAATCTAAGGTCCATAACTCACATTCATACACGAGAGCCAATTACCCTACCAGCATGACTTTGGAGTATGGGAGGAATCCCATGCAGGCACAGGGAGAACATGCCAACTCCAGGCAGGCAGTGCCGTGGTTGGGATTTAGAACTGACAACCCTAGTGCTGCCAGGCGGAAGCACTAACCACTTAGCCCATAGGAGTGTGCAGTCTATTAAATTAGGGTGTTCACCCCAAAGCTCAAGTGTGTGTTTGTATGTATATATATATATATATATATATATATATATATATATATATATATATATATATATAGTTGTGTGAAAATGTATTTGTTCCCTTTCTGATTTTTTTATTTTTTGCATATTTGTCACACTTAAATGACTCAGAACATCACACAAATTTTATCGTTACACAAAGATAACCCGAGTAAATACAAAATGCAGTTTTTAAATGATGGTCTCATTTATAAAGGCAAAAAAGCTGTCCAAACCGGCCTGGCTTTATGTGAAAAAGTAATTGCCCCCTAAACATAATAACTGGTTGTACCACCCTGGCAACAACTGCAATCAAGTGTCTGCGATAACTGGCAATGAGTCTTTTACATTGCTGTGGAGCAATTTTGGCCAACTCTTCTTTGCAGAATTGTTTTAATCCAGCCACATTGGAGGGTTTTCCAGCATGAACAGCCTGTGTAAGGTCATGATACAGCATCCCAATTGAATTTAAGTCTGGGCTTTGACTAGGCCACTCCAAAACCTAAATTTTGCTTTGTTTGAACAATTTGGAGGTGTACTTGCTGTTGTATGTCGGATCATTGTCCTGCTGCATAACCCAAGTTTACTTGAGCTTGAGGTCACAAACTGATGGCCGGACATTCTTCTTTAGGATTTTCTGGTAGAGCTCAGAATTCATGGTTCCATCAATTATGGTAATTCGCCCAGGTCCTGAAGCTGCAAAGGAGCCCCAGACCATCACGCTGCCTCAATTATGTCTGACTGTTGGCGTGATGTTCTTGTTATGAAATGTTGTATCAGTTTTATGCCAGGTGTAACGGGACGCACACCTCCCAAAAAGTTACATTTTTGTCTCATCAGTCCACAGACAATTTTCCTAAAAGTCTTGGGGATAATCAAGATGTTTTTTGGTAAATGTGAGATGAGCTTTTGTGTTCTTCTTGGTCAGCAGTGGCTTTGGCCTTGGAACTCTCCCATGGATGCCATTTTTGCCCAGTCTCTTTCTTATTGTTTAACCACCTCAATACAGGGCACTTTCACCCCCTTCCTGCCCAAGCCATTTTTCTGTTTTCAGCGCTGTCGCACTTTGAATGACAATTGCGCGGTCATGTTACACTGCACCCTAATGAAATTTTTATCATTTTTTCCCCACAAATAGAGCTTTCTTTTGGTGGTATTTGATCACCTCTGCGGTTTTTACTTTTTGCGCTATAAACAAAAGAAGAGGGACAATTTTGAAAAAACACAATATTTTTTACTTTTTGCTATAATAAATATCCAATTTTTTTTTTTTTAACAAATTTTTTCCTCAGTTTAGGCCATTATGTATTCTTCTACATATTTTTGGTAAAAAAAAATTGCGATAAGCGTATATTGATTGGTTTGCGCAAAAGTTATAGCGTCTACAAAATAGGGGATAGATTTATAGCATTTTTATTATTTATTTATTTTTTACTAGTAATGGCGGCGATCTGCGATTTTTATTGTGACTGCGATATTGCGGTGGACACATCGGACACTTTTGACACATTTTTGGGACCATTCACATTTATACAGCGATCAATGCTATAAAATTGCATTGATTACTGTGTAAATGTGACTGGCAGGGAAGGGGTTAACACTAGGGGGCGATCGAGGGGTTAATGTATGACCTAAGGAGGTGATTCTAACTGTGGGGGGAGGGGACTGACTGGGGGAGGTGACCGATCGGTGTCCCTATATACAAGGGACACGCCATCGGTCTCCTCTCCTCTCTGACAGGACGTGGATCTGTGTTTACATGCACAGATCCACGATCCTGCTCTGTTACCCGGCAATCGCGGGTGCCCGGCGGACATCGCGGTCGCCGGGCACGCGCACCGGGTCCCGAGCGACTCGGCGGCGGGCACCTGCGCGCGCCCCCTAGTGACTCGGGAGGGTGAGGACGTCATATGACGTCCGCCCAGAACAACAGAAGCCTCGTCCAGCCGTCATATGACGGTGGGCGGTGTCTTAGTGGTTAATCATGAACACCGATCTTACCTGAGGCAAGTGAGGCCTGCAATTCTTTAGATGTTTTTCCGGGTTCTTTTATGACCTCCTGGATGAGTCATTGTTATGCTCTTGGAGTAATTTTTGTAGGCCGGCCACTCCTGGAAAGGTTCACCACTGTTCCAAGTTATCTCCATTTGTGGATAATGGCTCTCTCCATGGTTCACAGGAGTTCCAAAGCCTTAGAAATGACTTTGAAACCCTTCCCGGTCTCCTCTCCTCTCTGACAGGACGTGGATCTGTGTTTACATGCACAGGTCCACGGTCCTGCTCTGTTACCCGGCAATCGCGGGTGCCCGGCGGACATCGCGGTCGCCGGGCACGCGCACCGGGTCCCGAGCGACTCGGCGGCGGGCACCTGCGCGCGCCCCCTAGTGACTCGGGAGGGTGAGGACGTCATATGACGTCCGCCCAGAACAACAGAAGCCTCGTCCAGCCGTCATATGACGGTGGGCAGTGTCTTAGTGGTTAATCATGAACACCGATCTTACCTGAGGCAAGTGAGGCCTGCAATTCTTTAGGTGTTTTTCCGGGTTCTTTTATGACCTCCTGGATGAGTCATTGTTATGCTCTTGGAGTAATTTTTGTAGGCCGGCCACTCCTGGAAAGGTTCACCACTGTTCCAAGTTATCTCCATTTGTGGATAATGGCTCTCTCCATGGTTCACAGGAGTTCCAAAGCCTTAGAAATGACTTTGAAACCCTTCCCGGTCTCCTCTCCTCTCTGACAGGACGTGGATCTGTGTTTACATGCACAGGTCCACGGTCCTGCTCTGTTACCCGGCAATCGCGGGTGCCCGGCGGACATCGCGGTCGCCGGGCACGCGCACCGGGTCCCGAGCGACTCGGCGGCGGGCACCTGCGCGCGCCCCCTAGTGACTCGGGAGGGTGAGGACGTCATATGACGTCCGCCCAGAACAACAGAAGCCTCGTCCAGCCGTCATATGATGGTGGGCAGTGTCTTAGTGGTTAATCATGAACACCGATCTTACCTGAGGCAAGTGAGGCCTGCAATTCTTTAGATGTTTTTCCGGGTTCTTTTATGACCTCCTGGATGAGTCATTGTTATGCTCTTGGAGTAATTTTTGTAGGCCGGCCACTCCTGGAAAGGTTCACCACTGTTCCAAGTTATCTCCATTTGTGGATAATGGCTCTCTCCATGGTTCACAGGAGTTCCAAAGCCTTAGAAATGACTTTGAAACCCTTCCTAGACTGATACATGTACATTACTTTGTTTCTAATCTGTTCTTGAATTTGTTTTAGATTGTGGCTTTTTGTGATCTGTAAGCGTGCTTCACTTTGTCAGACAGCTTCTATTTATGTGATTTCTTGATTAAACAGGTCTGGCAGTAATCAAGCCTGGGTGTGGCAAGTGAAACTTAACTCAGCTTTCCAAAAAAATGTCGTTAATCACAGTTCATTCATGATTCAGCATGGGAGGGGGCAATTACTTTTTCACATATTGCCAGGCATGTTTGACAGCTTTCTTCCCTTAATAAATGAAATAATAATTTAAAAACTGAATCTAGGATTCACTCGGGTTATATTTGTGTAATATTAAAATGTGTTTGATGATCTGAATTATTTAAGTGTGAGTAATATGCAAAAAAATAAAATAATCAGGAAGGGGCAAATATTTTTTCACACAACTGTGTGTGTGTGTGTGTGTATATGTATATATATATATATATATATATATATATATATATATATATATATATATATATATATATTATATATATATATATATATATATATTATATATATATATTATATGTGTGTGTTTGTGGGCGGGTCTTAAAGGGGCATTGTAAATCTCTCTCCCCTTCCTAAGCTCACTTCTGTACCCCGCCATCTACAACTCACCTCTGCATCCCCGTCCACAACTAAAGCCTCGTACACATGATCAGATTATCAGATTCATTTTCATCCAGTTCATTCAATTTTTTGTTGTGTGCTAGTCTCATGTCGAAAGTGAAGTTACTCAACATACGAAAATTCTCGTATGACAGAATTCAACTTCAGAAGTGATGTAATGTGTTAAATTGTTTTGTATGTGTTCTGTCAGATCACCTGAGTCCAGGTGACAGATGCACCCCGTTGGGGTCTGGAGTAGTGGACCCAACGGCTGACTGCTGCGGATGGAGCTCTAGGTGATACAGGAGAGGAGGTACTCTGTAGTACCTACATGAATGACACTGGGAGCTAGAGCATAAGATTTCCCAGGGCTAGGAATCTAAGAGCCAGTGGGTATTGACCAGAGGCCCTAGTGGTGGGGATGGATTTAGCTGCAGTCTGTCTCCATCTCGCGACCCCTAGGGCCTCCCAGCTCATGCTCATGGTAGACTACAGGAAGGTAGATAGGCAGCAGCAAACTGCGACCTCAAAGGGTAGTCAGGAGAAAGCCAAAGGTCGAGGCAACAAGCAGGTAAGGATAGTCAAGAACAAGCCAAGATCAGCAACTGGAATCAGACATAGAAAACACAGCAAGTAGCACACGGAAGCCAAACACCTAATATTGATCTTGCAGTGCACATGCTAATATAGAGTACCCTGATAGGGGCTTCGTGCAGAGATGTGTGGCAGAGTACATAGATGTGTTGGGGGGGTGTTGAGGTGTGCTGGGGAATGCAGAGGATGCTGGGAGGTGCAGTGGTGTATGTATGTGTGTGGGGAAAAATTGGAGATGTGCCCCATGTGGGGTTTTCTAGGCAGCAAAAGGGTAACAACATAATAATGTGGGGTTTAAAATTGTATAAACTTTATTAATGGCAAGATCTCAGAAAATGACAGTAATAGTTAAAATATGGGCTGTGGTGCAGGAGATATAATGGCAACAACACAAGTGAAACTGAAGACAATACTATATCATGTTCAAGCGCTATAATAGAATAACATGGGAATGCTGACACGTTTCGACCCCACCGGGTCTTCTTCAGAGGATTTAGGCGCTGTAAAGGAATTTACATATATAGGGATTCATAAATATAATCACAAAAAATAATAAAACATAAATTATAATAATGATAAACATTTTCCAGTATAGTTACCCGGTGACCCCACCCCCCTCTGACACACGGGGACATCCCTATGGCTTTCCCAGGGTGTCAGTTGGGGACGGGGTCACCCTTTTACGTAAACAGGTGACCCAGCCCCCTCTGACACCACAGGGAAAGCCATAGGGAAGTCCCCGTGTGTCAGAGGGGGCGGGGTCACCGGGTGGCCCCACCCTCAGTTATGTAAGAGCTGTCAGAAAAACAGAAGCGTCACACAGCAGGAGACTCCCATTGAGGTGGATCGTCCGGAGGACAAAGCAGGGAAGAAGAAGCCGGAGGAAGATGCCGGAGAAGACTGGAGAAAGATGCCAGAGGAGAAGAACGGAGTAACAAGCAGAGGATGATAGTGGAAGAAGCGGGGGAAGAACAAGATGGAAGAAGAAGAAGAAATCCGAAGGAATACCAGAAAAAGATGGAAGAAGCAGGGAAAAAAGAAGACATTAATAAAGGAATTGTCAGAAACCGGCTATTTTTTTTTTAACATTTTTGACACTTTTTTTGTGAAATGGTAGAGGTACATTTGTACCCCATTACCAATTCACACAGGGGGGGCGGGATCTGGGGGTCCCCTTGTTAAAGGGGGCTTCCAGATTCCGATAAGCCCCCCCGCCCGCATACCCCCACAACCACCGGGCAAGGGTTGTGGGGATGAGGGCATGTGGCCTGGTACAGTTCAGGAGGGGGGGCGCTCTCTCGTCCCCCCTCTTTTCCTGCAGCCTGCTAGGTTGCATGCTCGGAGAAGGGTCTGGTGTGTATTTTTGGGGGGACCCCACGCCATTTTTTAAAAAAATTTTGGTGCCGGCTTCCCCTTAAAATTCATACCAGACCTGAAGGATCTGGTATGGATTTTGAGGGGGACCCCCATGCCATTTTTTTTTTAAATTTTGGCTCAGGGTTCCCCTTAATATCCATACCAGACCTGAAGGGCCTGGTATGGAATTTAGGGGGACCCCCACGCAATTTTTTTTTAAATTTTGGTTCGGGGTTCCCCTTAATATTCATACCAGACCCAAAGGGCCTGGTAATTGACTGTGGGAGAATCCCATGACGTTTTTTTCAATGACTTTTATGTGTATTGCAGAGACCCGACAATTCATTAATAGCTGTGAGTAGTTTTAAATGACTTTTTTTCCTTCAGAAATGTAATTTTGCTCTCAGACTGTTCTAAACACGGGAAACATGCGCTACTTTACAGGCATGCTATAGACACCCCCCAGGTACGAAATTTAAAGGAATATTTCACTTGTATTGTTTTACTTTAAGCATTATTAAAATCACTGCTCCCGAAAAAACGTCCGTTTTTAAAACTTTTGCATTGATTCATGTCCCCTGGGGCAGGACCTGGGTCCCCAAACACTTTTTATGACAATAACTTGCATAAAAATAGCACTTTTGATTTCTCCCATAGACTTTTAAAGGGTGTTCCGCAGCTTTCGAATTTGCTGTGAACACCCCAAACTGTTCGCTATTCGGCGAACAGGCGAACAGCCAATGTTCGAGTCGAACTCATGTTCGACTCGAACAGACAGCCCATCCCTAGTGTTGAGGTGTGCTGGGGAATACAGAGGATGCTATTTTTCATTTTTTCATCAAATCTTTTTTTGTTTCAATGTTTTTATTGAAGAGTTTTACAGTACATACAAGCAGGAACGGAGTGAGGTATTATTACATCTCATTCAGTCTTGAAATGCACTTTTGAACAACAAGATTATCAACAGTATACCAACAGTATACCTTTGAAGTGTAAAAGAAATACAAATAAACAATTACTAACCATAAATCTCAACTATAGCCCGTAAACCCATAATAGGTAATTAGGGCTGAGAAGGAGCTTAAGTATTTCTTGGAGGGCTCTATGTTGATTCATGTCAAGAGTGTTTCAGTGAGAGCCGGTAGTCAACCACACCACCCCCACACCCCTGTCGGGATCTAACTGTGTGTGGGTGGAGGGTTTTCCCACCTGCTTCGAGTGACCAATCTACTTGTCTCCTAATTGTGTTCTGTTTTATACAAAAAAGGTCATTGAATACAGATCCGTCTAGATGTTATCGAACGTTCTTGGTGTGACGGTAGTGTACTAAAACGGCGTCTGTGAAACCAATGTATGGCTGTATGTGGGGTTGTGGGGAAAGGTGAGGGGTAGGAAGGATATGCAGGTGATGGGGGGTGGGTGTGTTAAACATTTCTGGGCTCATGAGGTAGGTGGCGGATTCAACCCCTCAGGTCAAGCTATGGAGTCTCAAGTAGTGAGCTATATTCCGTGGATTCTTTAAAATGAAGCCAGCAAGCCCATATTTTATGGAATTTGGGTGAGGTGTCTTTTGCCTGGTGTATTAAATCTTCCATCTCACCTATCCTTCCCACTAGACGGAGCCATTCTGGTATTTTGGGGGGGGGTAGCCTTCCAGTGGGTGGGCATGCATAGTTTTGCTGCATTAATCAGATGTAGTATAAGGGATTTTCTGTATAGGGGGATGGATGTGTGGTGGAGTAAATATTGGACAGGGTTAAAGCACGGAGTGTAGGTCATGATTTTTGAAGTGAGGCGGTGTATCTCTGTCCAGTAGGGTTGGATTAGGGGGCAGTCCCACCATATATATAGTAGTTTTCCCTTAGCCCTGTTGTATCTCCAACATAGTGGGGGGACACTGGCGTGGAATTTGTGTATTTTATCTGGAGTCCTGTACCACCTTGAATAAATTTTGTACCCGTTTTCCTGTGCGGACACATTTAGAGAGCCCTAGTGGATGTGTGAAAGAATATGATCCCAGTCTTCCTGAGACAGGTTAATGTCCAGCTCATCCGCCCATTTTTGGCTGGTCAGATCGTCTTTAGTAGAGATCTTAGTGAATAGCAATGCGTGTGAAGTCAAATCTTTAACCACTCGCTGACTGATATATGTATTAAAACGTCCTGTCTGCAAGTGGTTATACCAGGATCATGCCTGCAGCTAGGGTCCTGGCACCATTTTTTCAGCCAACAATTGGCTGTCTTGAAAATGTAATCTGATTGGCTGTAAAGCCCCCTACCCACAGACCATCAAATCCACCTACCAAAGTTGTGGGGAAATAGCCTTGGGGACAGTATAGGGACAAGGAGCTTTGTCAGAGGCCCACTGTGGCCATTTTTTTTCCATGGGATCCCCTTTAACCCATAGCTGGGCTCGGTATAGATGAGGATATTCCACAGCCCCTTTGATTGCAAACAAAACAAAGTCCCTGGGAAATGTAAGTTACTGGCAATGTAAATGGTATTATTTTATTTGTAAATGTCACTTTTACTATAGTACATTGTACTACACTGACGTCCCAATTAGAGCAGACTAAGAGCATCCCCAATGACGTTTTTTTATCCACATCCCATATGACAAATATATACAAACATTATGATGGGAAATGTTTAATACCAGGCTACCAGGTAATGCCAGCCATGATCCTGGTACTATTTTTTAAGCCACTCATATAAGAGTGAACCTGGGCAAATGGATCACTTTTACAGTGTTCTTGAGGCCCCCCTTCACCACCTGCGATGGTTCCGGGGCTCTCACATTCCTCTGGAGAACCTGTCGCCACAGTAAGTGGTTAGCACAACTTCCCACAGAAGAGATGGAAGAACATCATTCCCCCATCTCCTCTGTGACAAATGAACCCAGAAGTGACAATGATTTAGTCATATCCAGTGTTAGTTTGTGCTCAGTTAGTTTCCTTGGACATCAGGAGTGTAATAGACCATGATGTCTCCATAAAGAGTACCTGTCACCTGCCCAAGGCTATGACAAGTGGACTTGTTCACCCCTTTGTGATAGCAATAAAGATAAATTAAAACATAATTAAAAAGTGTAAAAAAATAAATTAAAATAAAATAAAATTAAAATGAAAAGCACTCTATCCCCCCTGTGCATATACACAAATACAAACACATCCATAGGTCTGGCACACATATATAAACAGTGATTGCAGCACACCTGTGAAGTATCGCTGCAAATGTTGGAGTGAGAGCAACCATTCTAGGGCCATATGGTAATTCACGATTATCTATAAATGAAAGCATCACTTATAGATAGGGATGGGCCAAACACCCCCTTGTTCAGTTCGCAATACCCGAACAGCGGAAAAGTTCTAACCTGAATGGAGAACCCCATTGATGTCTATGGGAGCTGAACAGGAAAGATCAAATGTGCCAAATTTGAAGGCTTATGTGCAAGTAATTGGCCATAAAAGGGGTATGGGGGTCCGGGTAGTGCATTAAGGGACATGTATCAATGCAAATTTTTTTTTTAACAATTGTTTTTTCAGGAGCAGCGATTTTAATGATGCTGAAAAGTGCAACAATAAAAATGAAAAATTCCTTTAAATGTTGTGCCTGAGGGGTCCCCGTAGTCTGCCTGTAAAGTGGTGTATCTGTAGCATGCATAGAACATGCTGCAGCAAAAATGTAATTTCTAAAGAAAAAAAATCTAGTCAAATCACATTTAAATTGACTCACGGTTGCAGTTGCCGGCACTCAGCTATGGGAAAAAAAATAGGAAAAAATCGGTATGGCCCCACCGAACCATACCAGGCCACATTCCCTCAACATGGGGAGGGTGCTTTAGGCCATGAGGGGCTCTGTCCCCCCACCCCAAAGCACCTTGCTCCCAGATCCTGCCCCCCCTCCCCCCATGTGAATGAGTATGGAGTATATTGTACCCGTACTCATACAACAAGAAAGTGTCAAAAAGTAATAAAAACACAGAGACAGTTTTTGACAATTCCTTTATTAAAAAAAAAAAAAAAAAGTGTCCCCAATGTAAATCCATCATCAATCACGCATCGCACCACACCCGAAAAAGAACAAAAAAACCCTGCTCCGCCTTCATTGCCGGACAACCGCCGAAAGTCTCCTCCACTGTTTGATAGTTCTTATATAGGTAAAGGTGGGGGCACCTGGCGATGTCACCGCCCCCCTTGTGATGTCACTGACCGGTACATGCTAGGTACCACCACCCCATTTTTTTTTTTTACTTTTTTTTACCGGCAAATGTTTTTTTTTAATTTA
Source organism: Aquarana catesbeiana (assembly GCF_042186555.1). Classification (NCBI taxonomy): domain Eukaryota; kingdom Metazoa; phylum Chordata; class Amphibia; order Anura; family Ranidae; genus Aquarana; species Aquarana catesbeiana. The sequence goes on along the minus strand of NC_133324.1, from coordinate 29,026,222 downwards.
TTCAGCTGTCAGCGGACAAGCACATTGACAGCTGATGACTCATCGATTGCTAAGGACGTCGCGGCCTTAACAACCAGCTTTTACTGCACCCTGAATGGACAACTCCTCATCCTGGCACAAATACCCAAACCCTACATCCTCTCCCTGCTTCTAGCAAAATCTCTCTCCCAACAAAAATCCTCTCCCACTGCTAGCAACAGATCCTCCCTCTCAAGTCCTCCCTTCCTTCCAGCACAACCTCCCCCCAAACTTGGGTAAAAGAATCCCCCCCATGACAAATATTCCTACCCAAATCCCTGCCCCATAGAACAAATCTTTTTCCACTCTAATTTCCCCATAGCACAAATCCACCTTCTCTCCAATCCCTCCTTCCAGAATAAATGCCCTTCTACCCCACAAATCCCCCCTCGAAGCACAACCCCCTTTTTTCCAGTAAAAATCCCCCCCCCAAAAAACCCAGGATAAAACCTCTTTTCTTCAAATCCCCTTTCCAACCAAATTTCTCACCCCCTCTTCAAGCACAAGTCCCCCCAATCTCCCTTTTTAGCACAAATCCTCTACAACACCCTGCACCCCCCATCACTGAGCCCCTCCCCCATCATTGTTCTGAGGTAGGCTGGGGTTGGGAGGAGTTAAAGGTGGATGGCGAAGGTGGGGTTGTGGCAAAGGTGTGGGTTGGGGGGTAGGAATAGGTAAGTGGGGGTGTGATGGGGCAGTGGAAGGGGTGTTTGGAATGGATGGTATTAAAGTCTCTGGGGAGGGAGAAGGAGGGGGATGGGAGGGGTGTGGGAAGATCGCTTGGTGGCTGGAGAGGGTCTCTGAAAACAATGCCTCGGGCTAGTGGGGGTGAGGGCTGGAAATGGATTCTGGAAGAGCCTGGGAGGGGCAACAAAGTGGGGAGAGAGAAGATGCTGGGAGGCATGGGCCGGGCCGCTGTTAGAAATCATGATGCTCCATACAGCTTACCTGACTGATATTTGATCTCTTACAACACTTTTTTAAGGTGTATAATATGTAATGCACAATGTGAAGTCGATAGTACACAACACAGAGTTCAGAAATCAGTAGTAAGACACAGTGTGAAAGGGGTTAGTGATGGGTTTGGGCGTGTTCGGATCAAACCCACCAGGAAGCTGTCACCGCACACCTCCAATCATAGGCAGTGAGGCATTTCCTGATAGGCAGCTGCCCAGACACACACTGCCTATGAGTGTGCAGTGACGGCTTCCTGGCAGGAATTGATCCGAACACGCCCGAGCCCATTCTTATGCAGGGGTAACAAGTAAGGCAGAATGCAGGGTTTAGTATCAAGTTACAGAGTTTAGGGGGTCAGTAGTAAGTAACAAAGTTCATGAGGCTAGTAGTAAGTAGCGTGCATGGGACAATAGTAAGTAATCCAGAGTTTAAGTACTGTAGAAGACATTAATAACCAGAAGCGGTCCATCCATAGGGGGCACCCGGGCGCCAATCCCCCCCCCCCCGTAGTAACCAAAAAAAAAATTTTTTTAAACGGCCCCTTTAAGAAAAAAAATTGTCCTTTAACTAAGTGCACTGTGGCGCTGGACACAGTGCACTATGGGAAGCGCCACGTCAAGGCAATCACAAACGTGGCGCTTAATTTGCGGGCTTTTAACCCGCCTTGCGGCGGGTGGAGGAGAAAGTCAGCCAGGTCAGTCCAGTGAAGGGGGACGAACTATCCCACTAGTGAGATGTGCAGACATTGTCAGGAGAGCCATTACTGGAGGCACTGTGAGTCCAGACTGAGAACACTAAGCAGAGAGAGGGAATTGATTGAAACAAAGAGAAAGGGAGTAATCCCATCCCTCGATCCCTGATCCTATCCCACCCACCATCCCTCTGTCCCTGATCCCATCCCACCCACCATCCCTCTGTCCCTGATCCCATCCCACTCACCATTTCTCTATCCCTGATCCCATCCTTCGGTCCCTGATCCTATCCCACCCACCATCCCTCTGTCCCTGATCCCATCCCATCCACCATCCCTATGTCCCTGATGGGCTGTGAGACAGATTGATGTGTCATTAGAGTCCTGTGTATAATGTAGAGCCTGGTATATGGTGTGCAGAGTCTTGTGTATAATGTACAGCCTGGTATATGATGTACAGAGCCCTGTATATAATGTAGAGCCTGGTATATAATGTACAGAGCCCTGTGTATAATATACAGCCTGGTACAGACTACATTTCCCATGAATCTTTGACATTGGAGTGAATGTGGGAGATACACTACCTGTACTGTACATGTAAATGTGAACTCGCCCACTTCAACAAAAATCACACCCCTCATTCTGCAGCCAGCAAGCTATGCTAGTCAGTAACACACAGAATGATACGTCACAGCCTTGTAAATGCAAAGCATTTTCATATAAATGCAAACCAGTGCCAAGTGTCAGAGACCCCCAGTGCCGAATGTCAGAGACCCCCAGTGCCGAATGTCAGGGAGCACCAGTGCTGCATGTCAGAGACCACCAGTGCCGAATGTCAGAGACCACCAGTGCCGAATGTCAGGGACTACCAGTGCTGAATGTCAGGGACTACCAGTGCCGAATGTCAGGGACCACCAGTGCCGTATGTCAAGGACCACCAGTGCCAAATGTCAGGGACCACCAGTGCCTAATGTGAGAGACCACCAGTGCCGAATGTCAAGGATCACCAGTGCTGCATGTTAGGGACCACCAGTGCAGATTATCAGTGCTCATCAGTGTGGAGTCACCAGTGCAGATTATCAGTGCCCATCAGTGCGGTGTCACCAGTGCAGATTATCAGTGCCCATCAGTGCGGTGTTACCAGTACAGATTATCAGTGCTCATGAGTGCGGTGTCACCAGTGCAGATTATCAGTGTCCACCAGTGCAGATTATCAGTGCTCATCAGTGCGGTGTCACCAATGCAGATTATCAGTGCAGATTATCAGTGCCCATCAGTGCAGTGTCACCAGTGCAGATTATCAGTGCCCATCAGTGCTGTGTCACCAGTGCAGTGTCACCAGTGCAGATTATCAGTGCCCATCAGTGCGGTGTCACCAGTGCAGATTATCAGTGCTCATGAGTGCGGTGTCACCAGTGCAGATTATCACTGTCCACCAGTGCAGATTATCAGTGCTCATCAGTGCGGTGTCACCAATGCAGATTATCAGTGCCCATCAGTGCAGTGTCACCAGTGCAGATTATCAGTGCCCATCAGTGCGGTGTCACCAGTGAAGATTATCAGTGCTCATGAGTGCGGTGTCACCAGTGCAGATTATCAGTGTCCACCAGTGCAGATTATCAGTGCTCATCAGTGCGGTGTCACCAATGCAGATTATCAGTGCAGATTATCAGTGCCCATCAGTGCAATGTCACCAGTGCAGATTATCAGTGCCCATCAGTGCGGTGTCATCAGTGCAGATTATCAATGCTTATCAGTGCGGTGTCACCAATGCAGATTATCAGGGCCCATCAGTGCGGTGTCATCAGTGCCCATCAATGTGGTGTCACCAGTGTAGATTATCAGTGCCCATCAGTGCGGTGTCACCAGTGCAGATTATCAGTGCCCATCAGTGCGGTGTCACCAGTGTAGATTATCAGTGCCTATCAGTGCGTTGTCACCAGTGTAGATTATCAGTGCCCATCAGTGCGGTGCCACCAATGCAGGTTATCAGTGCAGTGTCACCAGTGCAGATTATCAGTGCCCATCAGTGTGGTGTTACCAGTGCAGATTATCAGTGCTCATCAGTGTGGTGTTACCAGTGCAGATTATCAGTGCTCATCAGTGCGGTGTCACCAGTGCAGATTATCAGTGCTCATCAGTGCAGAGCAGGGATAGTTACAGATCCTCCGTATGACAGAGCAGATCTCGGGCTGACAGATCTGTATGTGAGAACACCGCTTGTGGTACAGCCCCGCCTCCCTGCACCAGAATTGTGATAGACACCGCAGAGCACACTGTTCCAATGTGCAGGGAGGCAGGGCTGTACGACGATCGTTTTCACATACAGATCTGTCAGCCTGAGATGCGTTCTGTCCCAATTATCTGTAACTACCCCCGCACTGGAGAGAGATGGTGGGATGGCAGGTGGGCAGTGCTGGCAGGAGGAGGAGGAGGGAGCAGAGGAGGAGGACACCACCTCTATGGGTGGCCCAGACTCCAAGACCCCCTCCGCCCACTACAGTGAGCCAGATGGAAGTACAAGTCCCTGCTCACTATCAGAGGACTACAAGGGGGCGTGTCAGACCGCTGGCTGAGGTTACTGGAGGGATAGAAGCCAGCGGTCTTCAAACAGGAAATCAATAGGCAATAAAGGTTTTTCAGCAAGTTCAGCAGGCTATTGCAGAGGAAATATAGAACTCAGAAGAACGTGGCTGACATAGTTGGTGAATGAAGATCAGCAACGAGGACATGGAAAAAAGTTTTTGCCTGGAGTTCTGCTTTAATGTAACATCATCTTTGATATTTTACCAAAAAATGGGAAGTATATTGTGTTTGTGTATGCTAAAATTCATTTAGGCTATGTTTCCACTAGTGCGTCCCCAAAGTCGCGCGATTTTGCCGCGATTTTTTACCGCGATTTTACCGCGACTTTTTACCGCGATTTGAAGCAATGCCTGTATCTATGGACCTCAAGTCGCATCAAAGTGGGACCAAAGTAGTGCAGGGACTACTTTCAAGTCGCTGCGACTTGAAGTCGCACAGATATGAACGGTACTCATTGGAAATCATGGGAAACAATTTGTCATGCGACTTTTCAGTCCCAAGTCGCATGAAAAGTCGCACTAGTGGAAACAGAGCCTTAAAGTGATTGTAAAGGATCAAATAAAAAAGAATCAAACATGTTGTACAGTGATTTTGCACAGAGGAGACAAATCCTCTCTTCTGCAGTCCCCCACCAGTTCTCTAGGCTCCTCCTCCCTGCTGATTGCCCCCAGCATTCATAGAGGCTTACCCCCGAGCCATGATCTGTCTCTCCTTTCATACATAGAGTGTGGCTCGACCCCACCCATGCTCCCTCCTCAGTGGCTGACAGCAGACATGTGCAATTCGTTTAGTTCCAAATTTGTTTTTTAACAAATTTTGACAAATTTGTTAATACTGAAATGTTTCGAATTTCAAATTTCCGAATTTTTAAATTTCCTAATTTCCGAAAATTTGAAATTTCGGAAATTCAGAATTTTGGAAATTCGGAATTTGGAAATTCAAATTTTCGGAAATTTCTGAATTCGGGAAATTGGAATTCGGAATTCAGAAGTTCGGAATTCGGAAATTCATAATTTCGGAAATTCGGAAATTCAAAAATTCGAAATTAGGAAACTCTGTATTTTGGAAATTTGAAAATTCTAAAATTTGGAAATGTGAAAATCCGAAAATAAGAATGAAAATCTGAAAATTTAAAAGAATGAAAATTCAAAAATTCATAAACCCGAAAATCTGAAATTATAACTAATAACTATTAAATTATAGGTATTGGAATTTCCTTTCAAATTTGGCTGTTAGTGAACGTAACGAGTACGAATTTATGTGAAATTACGAACTATCTGAAATAACGAATGCAGCATCTAAATGAATGGAACGTAACAATCTAAAAATAATAAATAACAACAATAATAATAAAACCTGATTTTCAAATTTTCGGATTTTCAAATTCTGAATTTTCAAATTTCCGAATTTCCAAATTCTGAATTATCCAATTTCAGAATTTCCGAAAAAAGCAAAAAAAGTAACGAAACGAAAACTAACAAATTTTTTGTCAGTGCACATGTCTAAATGACAGCCAATGGCTCCCGCTGCTGTCTCTGAGCCAATGGAGAGGGAGAGAGTGGAGAAAGCCTTTGCTCTTGTGCATAGTGCTGGATCAAGATTGGGCTCAGGTAAGTATAAAGGGGGGCTGGGGGGGGGCTGGATGCAGAAGGTTTTTTTATCTTAATGCATAGAATCAATTAAGGTAATAAACAGTCAGCCTTTAGAACCATTTTAAGTGTAATTTTTTTCCAGAAAATTTGATAAATGGCTGCACAAATATAGTGCGAAATAAAAGTTGCAACAGCCACCATTTTATTTTCCAGGGCATCTGCGGTTGGAAAACATAATGTTTGGGGATCAAAGCAATTTTCTAGCAAAAAATGCTGATTTTAAAATGTAGGTGAAAAATGTCAAAATTGCCCCGGAAAAGCAGGTGGTTAAAATCAAACATCCTAGACACATATATTAATGGAAAAAAAATGTTTGTAAGCTGCTGAAGTGGCGATCACCAGCTGCTCAATACACCCAGATGATAGGCAAGGTATTAGTAGTGGGGTGTCACATCCACCACAAAAAATTGGGGCCCATACCACATGTGGTATCCCAATACTCGGGAGGAGTAGCAGAATGTGTTTTGAGTTAAATTCTAATGCCCCATACACACGGTCGGATTTTCCGATGGAAAATGTCCGATCGGAGCGTGTTGTCGGAAATTCCGACCGTGTGTGGGCTCCATCGGACATTTTCCATCGGATTTTCCGACACACAAAGTTGGACAGCAGGAGATAAAATTTTCCAACAACAAAATCCGATCGCGTCAATTCCGACCGTGTGTGGCCTGTTCCGATGCACAAAGTGCAACGCATGCTCAGAAGAAATTCCGAGACGGGACAGCTCGTTCTGGTAAACTTAGCGTTCGCAATGGATACAGCACTTTCGTCACGCTGCAATGTTAAAAATTGTTTAATACAGCGCACTCTCTTCTTCTTTATAATGTGACAAGAATTAAGTAGTTTTGCTGCTCATATTCACACACACTTCTCACAAACTTTTATTTGTGTTTTTTTAGTGGGATTCCCTGAATATATTGTTATTAGTTGTCGCATCTGACAGTTTTATATTTATTTTTTTTTGGGGGGGGGGATTTTCAGCCTTTTTTTTTCTTTAATGTTTGGATTTTTTCCAAGGCTGATCTTTGTTCAATGTTATTTTTATTTTTACTCCAGAATATTTTTGTGTGTGTTTTGTGTGTCAAGTTACCCCAACAGCATTGATATCTTTTATTATTTAATCTCCAGGAGATTGTTTGTTGTTGGTGTCCCTTGTTCATTTCACATTGTATATTTGAAATGTACCTGAATCCTCACAAACCAACTGTCATTTTTGAAGTTAAACACAGAGAGTATAATTCAAAACAAAAATCCTTTATTAAGGGATCAGAACCAAACAAAGAGGAAGGCAACACTGGATCAACATGAGAAATTAGTGAAGCCTGGGACCCCCACGGCAGACATCAATTCTTCAACATCAAAATTGGTGGCCTGAGGAGTCCATATGTAAGGGAGGCAGTCTGGTCCAGAATTCGCAGAGATCCAGATAGCAGCAGATGACATCTGTGTCCCCAGGCTGTGGTACCACAAGAGGCTGCATCTTTTGGCCGACCAGACTGAACCCAGGGCAATCACTGTCTGGTCTTCCTTTCATGCTTCCTTCCGGGCTGTGGCTGTGCAGTTGGAGATGTGGCAGGAGGAGGAGTAGGACCTGGAGGAGGAGGAGGACTGGGAGGACCTGGAGAAGGACTGGGAGGACCTGGAGGAGAGGGAGGACGAGGAGGAGGACCTGCAGGAGGAGGAGGAGGACCATCACAAAGGTGTGTCTGAGGTGTCATTTGGCCCCTCATACCTTTCTCAAGAGCCTCCAATATGAGGGCCTCACACATGACTTGTTGGCCCTCCTCCATCCTCTGCATTTTATATGCAATTAAGGCAGCAATGTTCTCCTCCATGGTGTGTGGTGCTCCCAGGACCTCTGTAGCCCTCCAAAAGAATCCTATAGCAGCCTCCTCTAGGGCACTCCTCCTACTGCCACTTTCTCTTTTCAGGGGGGGTGGAGGAACCTGCAGATCAGCCACCTCCTTGCTGAGACTTCCCTGTGTATGAAAAAGGGACATGGTTGTAATGTTTTGCTTCATCAATCCCAATCCTAAATTAGTACTCCCAACTAACATCTAGTTAACATCATTGATTGGACAAGCAGAAATATTTAGAGGAATGCTATACCTGGCTCAATCTGGGCTCCTCCACATGCAGCCTGGAAGGCCCAGGTTGGGCGTCAGAAGCCTCAGCCGGGGGGGAAGGAAGCGTGGAAGGAAGACTGGAGAGGGATGGCCTGGGTTCAGTCTGGCCTGCCAGAAAATGCAGCCTGTCGTAGTACACCATCCTGGGGACATAGATGTCATCTGCTGCTCCGGATCTCTGTGAATCCAGGACTTTCTTGCGCTCCCTTAGATATGTGCTCCTCAGGCAACCAATTAATATCTTTAAATAGGTGATGTCTGCCGTGGGGATCACCTGCTTCACAATTTCACACAATTGCTCCAGTGCTGCCTTCCTCTTTGCTTGGTTCTTGAAATGGGGGTGGTTAATCTCCCACAGACAGGGCAGCTCCCTTAGCATCTCTAGGAATACTGACATGAAGTCATTATCTTTGAGTAGCATATCCCTGTTCACTGCAAGACACAACACAAGACAAAGCCTAATGTCAGACAAAACTCTCCTAATCTTGTTACAATATAGGCCTCAATCTAGAAGCAGTATAGGCACAAGTTTGTCTCTTACCTTCGTTTTTACGATCGGCGCGTCCAATGCTCCTTCCTCCGCTCACAGATCGTACGTAATACGCACGCGTGTTACACTTTATACACACTGCACATGCGTGTAACTCCGCCCGCCCCTGACGTTCTTTCTAGTCTATTCCCCGCCCCTTTTCGTTCGGCGCAGTGGGTGAAGAGCATGATGGTGGAGTTCGAGCAGGTGTGTGCTAATTATAGCAACGAGGAGGAGGAGGAGGAAAGCCCGGATCCAGGCACGTCCCAATCCAGAAGGAGACGTTTTAAGGCCACAAATATGTCCTTTGGGGAGATATTGGAGATGGCCGACATCATGAGGAAGTCCGACTATGACGGAAAGTATGGGCCTTACCCCCACCCCAACATCAGAAAGGCCAAAATAATTGCTAAAGTGGTCAAAAGCCTTCACAGGAATTTCGGGGTACGAAGATCTAAAGATCAGCTCAGGAAGCGGTGGTCGGAGCTGAAGTTGAGAGAGCCAGAGCAGTACCGAAAGATCCGGAGAGTGCTGCAAAAAAGTAAGTAGTTGTGCTGTGTTCCTATTCTTTCTGTCTTTATTACGTTCGTGCTGCTCCATATGCTTTTATTAATTGTAACGTTTAAAAGGGCAACTTTAATGTTCATGGGCCCATTATTCGTTCGTATCAAACATTTTTCTTTCGGCCTCTAGAACACCATTGTTTAGGCCATATGCATTTTCCCACATTTTTTTTTGGGCCTACTTGGATGCCAAATGTTTGTTTGTGTAGATGGGTTTGTTACTAGAATGAAATGCCAACTAGATTGTGTGTAAGGAGAGGACACTGAGCAGCTGTTTTCACATCTGGACACTGGAGCACTAGTGTGGGACACAAGAACGCCCTTTTTATTAGGGGGGCACACAGGTGCTCCAGTGTATACTATAGGGAGGGCTACATCTGTGAAGCTTGTACCAAACAGGTAAAGTATTGCAGCTTGACAAAGGGCAATAAAAAAGCTACATCTTGGAACTCGGCTAAAATAGACAATTGTACCCCACTTCCAAGCAATGTTTCCTATTTCTAGTTCTGCCATCAAATATCTGTGTGCTAATTATACCATTTTTGTTTTACATAGGGGAGAAAAGACTCAGAGGACACCCCTCATCCGAGGAGACCACAGATCCCCCACCTATGGAAGATGGTGAAATACCCCCAAACGAAGCTGAGCAGGAGGAAGAAGAAGATGTGGTGGAGATTGGCACCACAACAGGTGAGTGTCTGCGACCACAGGCTCAGATAAAGAGTTGGATGCTGGCAGATTTTTGAGACTTTTTTTTTTTATTTATCTCTTTTTAGGTGATCGTGAGGTTGTGGATCTCGAACGCTTTACTTCTGAAAGTGCCCAGATCCTGATCGGGGAGATCATGGGGTGTAATGCCGAACTGCAAAACATCCAGCAAAAAATCCATGATGTTATTAAAAAAAATAATAACATCATTGATGTTTTGGAGGATGCACACAGTGTGCCAACATGTGCTATCTGCCATCACGGGATATCAATGGATGCGTTTTGGGGGTGCAACCCCTTCCTCAATTATAAAGTCGCGTTGAGGAAGGGCTTGCTCCCCCAAAACACATCCCTTGATCCCACTGATGGCAGATAGCACATGTTGACATTGGGAAATTTGTGTGCATCTTCCAAATTTGGCTTTTCCAGGGGTGATTTCCCCCCATCTGAACGCTATATCAAACCCAGTTCCTAAATACTGATGTCTGATATAGCCTTCAGGTTTTACCTAATGTGAACTTTGTAAGTTCAAGTTTTTTGGCTTTCTTGTTGGTTTTACACAGGCCTGTTTTATCTGAAATGGACATTTCGAATTTTGCTAATGCTACTGCAAAAATTGTTATACAACAAACATGTTGGTTTGTTTTAAAAACCTTTGGTAAATGCACATGTGGTTGTGCAGGTATTAAAAAGTGGCTTACTCAAGAATGTGTGGATTATTGTCTCAACACTACAACACTTTTGGGGTGATGTAATAGCTGTTTGATGCAAAAGTGGGGGTTATTTCCTAAGGGCAAATCCTCTTTGCACTACAAGTGCAGTTTCAGTGCAGTTGCAAGTGCACTTGTAGTGAAATGTGTTTTTGCATTTAGGAAATAACAGCCAACAGTGCTTTGTATAAGGTTACCGAATCACAACATTTTCTCAACTCAAAACATTTCTGTCAGGGTCAGCTAAAACAAACACAAGCAGTAAATGTCCACAAAGATTTTTTTTTTTTATTTGAAAAAGGCTTCACATATTGTCTGGCATATTGATAGCCCCCCTACCCGCAAAGAACTCCAGGTAGCGTAACCGGACATCACGGGCACTCAGGGAGGGCAAGCCAGGACGGCCACTTTCAAGCGCCGTCAGTGTGGTTTGATATAGGATTCCGGCCTCAGGCCCAACTGAGCCAGCATAGTTGGCCGAATGTTTCCGTAAAAAATTATGGAGAACACAGCACGCAAGTATTATATGGTTCGGTTTATACTCCGCCATATGGATAGGTGTCAGAAATAGTCGGAACCGGCTGGCCAGGATTCCAAATGTGTTCTCCACCACTCTTCGGGCTCTGGCCAGCCATTAATTAAAAACCCTCTGTTCCGGGGTGAGGGTCCTCATCGGGAATGGCCGCATCAGGTGGTCCCCCAGCGCAAATGCTTCATCAGCAACGAACATAAATGGGAGTCCTTCCACATTGTCCTCTGGAGCTGGCAAGTCCAAGCTGCCATTCTGGAGACGCCTGTAGAACTCCGTCTGGGCGATGACTCCACCATCGGACATCCGGCCATTCTTCCCCACATCCACATACAAGAAGTCGTAATTAGCCGACACCACCACCAACATCACTATACTATTAAACCCCTTGTAATTATAATAGTACAACCCCGAGTTGGGTGGTGGGATGATGTGGACGTGTTTCCCATCAATTGCCCCTCCGCAGTTAGGAAAGTCCCACCGCTGGGCAAAGTGGGAGGCCACAGTCTGCCATTCCTGTGGCGTGGAAGGAAACTGTTGAGGAAAAAACAATAAACATTACTATTTTTACTCTGAAACATGGCAAGCAGATTAGACACAAACATTATGGGGCAACCTCCAGATAGCATTTATTAAGGGGAATTTAACAAGGCCAAAGTATAAGGTACACCTATCATATTCCCCCTCCCCCCCCCTCTCATGGGCCATTTCTAACATTATGGGGTGTGTGGAAATCTTGGACAGGTAACCCTCTTCACTTCATTGAGAGATGAATGCCTAAATAATGGGTATTACTTGGAACAGCCCCTCCTTAGTTACACTATTGGCAGACCACTGGACAGGTAAGAAGTGTCAGAATACAAAGATATAAATACACATTGTACACATTTGAGGACATTTGGACATTCTGCTAGTACCTATCAAGATAATAATAAGATACAAAAACTTTAAACAGTACCATTGGAAAGTATACAGGCAGGCCCTTGCACTACATGCTTTGTGGAATTCATCCATACATCTGACCAGTAAAGAGGTGGGTATAGTGTGTATGGGTTTGGCAAAGTCAGCAGATAGATGATTGAGGATAGATAGAGAATTGGGATCAGCTGACTTAGCAGTTGGGGGAGGGAGGGTTACTAAAAATTATTTGGGGACACCGAAAAAAAAAACCTCTGGCATTCTTCCTGAATTTAAATCAAAAATAACATTTCCAAACATTTTAGGGGGTGTTTGGGGTAAAGCACTACTATGGAGCTGATAAAATACATTGTTAAGTGGCTACATGAGGTGAATATAGGGCAGGAGACACCATGCTGGGGAGGTTATTGAAGGGCAAATATGTATGAAGGACATAAAATAATAATTACATAAAAATCCAGCATGCATGAGGACAAAGGGGACATTCACAGCATATTACAATCATGGTAATTAGGGAATGAGGAAAGAAATACAATATATTATCAAACATTCAATACAATAAAATGTGATATTAAAGGATAAAAATCTTACCTTCATATACTCCTTCTGCAGGACCTGTATGATGGCAGAACAGGTCTCCGAGATAATGATACCCAGAGCCTGGGGGGAGATGCCTGTCGAGAACTTCAAGTCCTGCAGGCTTCTCCCTGTGGCCAAATACCGCAAGGTAGCGACCAACCTCTGCTCCAGAGTGATGGCTTGCCTCATGCAGGTATCCTTCCTGCTGATATAGGGGGTCAGCGAAGCTAACAAACGGTGAAACACGGGGTCCGTCATCCTGAGAAAGTTCCTGAAATCATCAGGATTATTCTCACGGATCTCACGGAGCAAAGGCATATGACAGAACTGGTCACGCTGAAGCAACAAATTCTTGGTCCATGAACTCCTCCCCACCCTGTTCATGGACTGGACTTGTGTCAAGGTCAGAACCCCAACACCAAGCCCCCGCACAGCACGAACTCTACGAGGAGTACGCATATGAAACATGGCTAGAAAACGGTCGGCTGCTCAGAACGAAGTAACAGAACGCACTGAAGAACAGCAAGGCCTGTGAAGAGCGACCTGAAAAATAGCAACGAGCAGGCAAGATCACACAGAAAACTCCGATACGAACTGACTGCACGCACTGAAGAGCAGATACAAACCCACAAGCACAAACTGAACGGCAGAAAACGATCTGAAAGCCACGAGTCTGAAAAAGCGCGAAACGTCTCTCACCAAACTTTTACTAACACGAGATTAGCAAAAGGAGCCCAAAGGGTGCCGCGCTTGGTTCTGAACTGGCCTTTTCTAGTCTCGTCGTACGTGGTGTACGTGACCGCGTGGTTGGCGATCGGAAATTCCGACAACTTTGTGCGACCGTGTGTAGGCAAAACAAGTTTGAGCCAACATCCGTTGGAAAAAATCCTAGGATTTTGTTGTCGGAATGTCCGAACAAAGTCCGACCATGTGTACGCCCTATAAGTATGCCTAAGCTGTGTGCTAGAAATATCTTAGAAACAAACAACTTTGTGTAAAAGAAATATATATTTTCATTTTCTTTCCACTTTTTTCATAAACTTCTGACAAAAAATTGCACATTCAGAAGACTTATTATGCCTCATAGAAAATACATTGGGATGTTTGCTTTCCAAAATGTGGTCATCATTGTCCTGGTACTCCCGGGCCTCCAAAAAAGTAATAGGTAGTCAGGAAATTAGATGTGTAATTTATGTACCTATAATACCTAAAGGTGGCCTTGGATGTTGGACCTCTGTATGTGGCTAGGATGCCAAAAATCTCACACATGTGGTAGTGCCATACTCAGGAGGAGCAGAAGAATGCATTTTTGGGTGTAATTTGTGGTATGTACATACTATGTGTTAGAAATATCTTATACATTGATAACTTTGTGCAAAAAATGTTTTCATTTTCTTTCCACATTTTCCAAAAACTTGGGGCAAAAAAGACATGTTCATAAGACTCATTATTCCTCATAGAATATACATTGGATACATTGTATTTGTTTGTTTTCCATGATGTGGTAATGTTGTGGGTGTCTCCATTGTCCTGATGCTCCCAGGCCTTCGAAGGTGTGATAGGTAGTGTGACAGTGCAAGGCCCTGCCACTGGAAAAATGGGTGGAAAAGGGGCACTTAGTTTGCATTTTGTGCAGCATGTGGGACAAGGAGTATTGAGTTTGAACAGAGCTTTCTCCAGATATTGGTACTCCTGGATGGGGCTCTGTAGTTTGGATATTGCATCTTGGGTGGGACAACTCTCCAACCCAGTGTCCGGATTTTGTGGAGGACCAGCAGGGTGTGTGCTCAGGTGCCAGAGGAGCTGTGTACATTAGAGAGAAGCTTATCTGCTTTGAAGAACTTGTGGTCTGGATGACCAGTGTAAAGTGCAGAGGTACTGCTAAAGAGGATAGTACCGGTAAAGAGAGTGGCCAGGTGGGCCAGCATTTTCTAGTGCTTGTATTTTGCTAAAGCTGGAGAAGAACCCCTGTGTGGGGGAACTTTATGTTTATGGACTTATGTTTATTTGCCTTTTAGTAAAAATGGGCTACCATACCAAGGGCATCCTAAAATCTTGAATGTGAAATTGGCTTAAAGCATTTGTTAAGCTAAAGAAAAAAGGGATCCTGTTTCTTTAACCTCTTCAGCCCCAGAAGGTTTTGCCCCCTTAATGACCAGGCTATTTTTTGAGATACGGCACTGCGTCGCTTTAACTGACAATTGTGTGGTCGTGTGATGCTGTTCACAAATTTATGTCCTTTTTCTCCCATAAATAGAGCTCTCTTTTGGTGGTATTTGATCACCTCTGCGGTTTTAATATTGTGCGCTATAAACAAAAAAAAGCAACAATTTTGCACAATAAAAAAAAAATATATATAGAGAGAGAGAGAGAGAGATAGAGAGAGAGAGATAGATATATAAAGAAAAAATGTTCATCAGTTTAGGCAAACTAAAAAAAAAATTGCAAGCGTATATTGATTGGTTTGCACAAAATGTATAGTGTCTATGAAATAGGGGATAGATTTACGGACTTTTATTTTTTTTAATGTTTTTTTCTAGTAATGGCGGCGATCTGCAATTTTTGACATTGTGGCTGACAAATCTGACCCCAAATGCCACTTTTTGGGGACCAGTGACATTATTATATTGATCAGTGCTATAAAAATGCAATGATCATTGTATAAATGACACTGACAGGAAAGGGGTTAACACTAGGCTGTGATCAAGGGGTTAAATATGTTCCCTGGGTGTGATCTAACTGTAAGGGGGATGGACTTTCTGGGACAACAAAGAGATCCCTGTTCCCGATCACTGGGAACAGCAGATCTCAGAGATGTCCCCTGTCAGAAAAGGGGATCAGCCTTGTTTACATAGGCAGATCCCCGTTCTGCCTCTGTATCGTGATCGTGGGTCACCAGCAGACATTGAATCCATACTTGTCCATACGGGTACGGCGGTTCAAGCAATAGAGCCGACCTGCCGCAGCATATATAGAGTGGCTAGTTGGCAAGTGGTTAAAGCATGAATAACAGCATAGTGCTTGTGCTGTGTCATTTGACCCCTTCTATCACCTTAAAAATACCTCTCTGATCCTGCCTGATCCTCTGATCCTGCCTGGCTATGATCTCCCCCCCTGTAAACTGACCATGGTTAACCACTTCCATACCACAGAACGTTATTTGACGTCATGGGCTTTCAGTGGTGATTTCTGAATGAGGCATCATTCAGATGTAATTTTTTTCAGCCAGCAATTCCCTTCACCATAAGAGCAATCATAGCGACTTGATCGTTCTTACAGGTGCTTCTACCAGCTTGTCCGTGCAATCGGCGAGCCGTAGAAGGAATCCGCCGGTACAAGAAGTTAGTCATAGAGAAAACCGAGGGCCAGATGCTCCCTGGCAGTCTCTATGGCTCTCGGAGGCCCAGGCATGATGTTGTGATGTCACGTCCAGGCCGGCAGAAGAAAACAATGCCGGGGACTCGGCTCAAAAGCCTATGATCATAAATTTGTCATGACGCTATGTTAATAGGTGGATCATCTCGGCACATGCACGCTGTGGGACTCAGGGAGACAGGCAGTGAGCCGCTATGCTTCTCCAGTGAGGAATGAGTGGGCGGGGCCATAAGTGTCACTTCTGCTCTGATCCCGCCCTATGCCATGCTGCCTGCATGTTGGGGATGCCGTGGGGGAAGGAGTTGCTGGGAGCGGTAGAAGGCTGTATTTACAGCCCGCGGATGTAACTCAGCTGGCCAGCAGGACCAGGTTTGTGCTGCCCTCTCCCCATAGACTGTTCCTAAACCCTGACCTGGCTGTGGTGTTGCTCTATAAATGGAGAGCAAGGGTCACAGTGGCACTGGCACACATGTCAACACTGCTGATGTACACTGCCCTGCAACCTGCTGACCCCCATACACTGCCCTGCAACCTGCTGACCCCCATTCACTGCCCTGCAACCTGCTGACCCCCATACACCGCCCTACAACCTGCTGACCTCCGTACACTGCCCTGCAACCTGCTGACCTCCATACACTGCCCTGTAACCTGCTGACCTCCGTACACTGCCCAGCAACCTTCTGACCTCCTGCTGACCTCCGTACACTGCCCTGCAACCTGCTGACCTCCGTACACTGCCCTGCAACCTACTGACCTCCGTACACTGCCTGCAACCTGCTGACATCCGTACACTGCCCTGCAACCTGCTGACCTCCGTACACTGCCCTGCAACCTGCTGACCTCCGTACAACGCCCTGCAAACTGCTAGCCTCCGTACACTGCCCTGCAACCTGCTGACCTCTGTACGCCGCCCTGCTTCATCCTGATCGGAGCTTGTCCCGATTAATTTCCCAGGATGGCTCCGCTGCTGGGGACACCAGATGTAAAGGAGGGCTCCGCTGCCAGGGACACAAATCTGTAAGGGGGGCCTCTGCTTCTGGGGGCACCTGATGTAAGGACGGACTCTGCTGGTGGCACCTAATGGCATCTGGTAGCAGGTGACACGCTCAGGAGTCCCACTGATTCTGGATTATGGTGAGTTGAATGATTTAATTCTATGTTACAATGTAATAATAGTAATAATGCGCTTCAGTCATCCTGACACCACAAGAACCATGGGGCCGGGATGATTGAAGCGCTCACACCAGGTGTTTGGAGTATCTTTATCCGCTGATTGTTAAACTCTGAATACACATTTCTATTGTGGTGTAGGATCTGGGCCTGCTGTCCCTCCATCCCTCCATCCCTCTTTCCTTCCTTCTCTCCCTTCTTCTCTATCCTTCCCTCCTTCTTTCCTTCTTTCTCTCTCCTTCCCTCTTTTCCCCTTTCTTTCTCCATCTCTCATTCATCTCAGACTCTAACCACACCCTTATTTGAACCACTCCCACATAAGCCACGCCCACTATTCCACGCAAACCATGCCGTTTTTTTGGCACGGCGTGCTGCGCGCGCCGCATTTTTCTTTTTACGATAGGTCACGCCTACAAATACATGATCCGCTCCCTAATTATAATAAGACTCCGCCTACAGCCAAAAAAGTGTCCCTATTTTTTTTTTACAATGTTGGCAACTATGTATCTACTGTATGCCATTTTGTAAAATTCATTTTCTAAATACCTTATTTCTTGTGACATGACCGCCAGTCACTCTTTTCTCCGGATATATGCACTATAGAGGGAGGTCACGTGACCGCCCGGCAAACATCAGAGGGAGATCTTGGCCCCTCCCTCTGTAGTACATACATTGGAGAAAAAGAGTGAGGGGTGGTCACGTGACAAGAAATAAGGTATTTAGAAGATGAATTTTAAAAAATGGCATGCAGTATATACTAAAGGTTATACTAGAAGAGGGGCTGGCAATGATTGTGTGCATTGCCTTATAACAACCCCTTTTATGTAGCTTAATGTGTAATAATGTGCCTAAACCAAGCAATAATGTGCCTCACCAAAGCCCTTAAGCACACCTCAGACTCTATTACTGAGCATTTAACCCGTGAAATCCATGACGAAAGCCGCCACACCTCAGCACTTGAACAACAAGCAGACAAGCTAGAACTTGTCACTGGCAATCCTTCAGAGGAACTTGAGGTCCTCAGAGAAGAGAATTATACCCTCCAAGCCCACCTTGAGGACTTCAAAAACAGAGCCAGATGCTCCAATCTACGCATTTGAGGCATTCCTGAAGCCGTGCTAGACGTGCAATCCACCATGGCTGCACTCTTCCAGGAACTTGCTCCATTGACCCATATAGAGCACCTAAAGATGGATAGGATCCAAAGATCTCTAGCCCCATACCCAGAGGATGGTTCCCCACAAGATATTGTGGTGAAACAACATTTCTTCCACACTAAAGAACACGTGGAAGCATCTCGCCATAAGGAATCTCTGGTTTTCCAAGGACACCGCTACCAGATTTTTCAGGATCTCTCCCAACTCACACTTGCCAAATGAAAAGCCATGAAACTGCCTCCTCTCCTATTTGCAGCAACATTGCATTACTTATCGATTTTCTATTTGCTTCTGGTATAAGGGAACATCTTATTTCTGCAAATGTCTTGCACTGAGGGGTCCCTTCGGCGAGCAGTCTCCTGTTCCCCTAAGAAGCTGAGGGCCTCTTCCAATGCCAATTTTCCCCACCAGCACATGCCTAAGAAGACTCCATAGATTGTCTCTTCCCAGCTGGACACATGGGGTGTTTTTTTTTCCCAACTTTATCCCCCTTCCCTCGCTCTGTTAACAAGCTTCCGTATGGCATATTTCACACCATAACTATGCTATGTTTTCTTTCCCTAATTCTTTAACGAATCTCTTGCAACTCTATGCTTCTAATGTTATACTCCCTTAATCCCCTATTCTTTTATCCATACCCCCCTCTCTCATCCCCTATCCCTTTAACCCTTCCACTACCCCTCCTTTCCCCCCTCCCATCCTTCTCCCCCTTTATGTATAACATTTGTACAGTATTTGTGGTGTAATGTATCCTTGGGTGGCTCATGATCTTTGGATGCTTTCGCTCAGTGGTTCTCAACTCCTGTCCTCAGGACCCACTAACAGGCCAGGTTTGCAAGACAACTGAAATACATCAAAGGTGATAGAATTTGCTGCTCAGTGATTGCAGTATGCTAGTCTGCATCTCTCCAAGGTATTACTTTAAATCTGGCCTGTTAGTGGGTCCTGGGGACAGGAGTTGAAAACCACTGCTCTAGCTCCTGTTCACTCTTACACATGGGCCATAGGCTAGAGATGAAGATCTGGAGATCGTGACTCCCCCATTGGTCACTTTTGGGGCATCCTATGGCCTGACTCCCCTCACCACCTTTGAACTGGTGAGGTGACTCACGTTTCCATGCCATGCTCAGTAATTTGCAAGCCCTCTATTCTACTACTTAATGGGTCTTACAATTTATGTTACCGATGCTTCTGTGTTTTGCGCATACTGTTTTTTGTTGTTCTTTCACCTCCTACATTGTTGGTATTGGCAAGGCCATCTCCTCGTTAAACCTGTTTACATATAGCTTTGGGAACTACTATTACAATATGTATTGTTAACTTATGCTCCAACAATTAGTCCCACTGCCTATCCAGTTATAGCAGGGCCTCTTGTCTAATATTACCCACTTCTCAGCAGTCCTAACAGTGCCTGACTGGGACCCCTGAGACATATACGCTGTTGGATGCATTTATTATTCCCACCATATTATGTTGTTTGCTTTTTTTGGCTGCTGAAATCTCGGAGACAGTTCGCTGCTCACCCACTAAGTCCTCAAATACCCCCTTTTTTGGGTACCTATTGCACTCACTTGTGTCCTTTGGTAGTGTAGTCTTTTGAACCCACCTCACACCCTCTTTTCTGGAACACTACCTTCCTGAGCTTGCCACCCCTTTTCTACTAGTTCACTGTCCCACCTACCTTTCTCTCTTTAAAGCAGAGTTTTGCTGAAAAGAAAAAAATTAAAAGTCCGTAGCTACAAATACTGCAGCTGCTGACTTTTAATATTAGGACACTTACTGTACCTGTCCAGGGCATCTGCGATGTCCTCACCCGATCTTTCCCTCGGCTTCCGGGTGCAGGCGCCGGTATCTTAAGTAAGGGAATTAGGAAATGAAGCCTTGCGACTTCACAGCCTGATTACTACTACGCATGTGTGAGTCACAATGCGCAATCTCACTGGTCCCTGCTCTCTTCTGGGACCTGTGTGTCTCCCAGAAGACAACGGGGAGGATGGAGGAGGGGCCGGACATGGCGTAGATCGTCATTGAATCTGCGGAAATCTATCGCCAGAAGTAGGAGCAAATACCTGTATTATACAGGTATCTGCCCCCCTTTCCCCCTGAAAGGTGCCAAATGTGACACTGGAGGGGGGGACCGGAAAAGTGTAAGTTCCATTTTTGGGTGGAACTCCGCTTTAACTCCTAATCCCCTCCCTTTTTCTTTTTTTCTTCTTCCCCTCTCCCCTAGAGGGGTACCACTTGCCGCTAGTGACACTGTCTTTTGGCTTCCTCCATCTGCACTAATGGCCTCTTTAAATGTTCTCACTCTAAATGTACAGGGCCTTAATTCCCCTACTAAACGCACTAAGGTATTTCGCTTGTTTGCATCGCTCTCAGCCCATGTGGTTTGTTTACAGGAGACACACTTTTCCACCCAATCAACGCCTGCATTTTTTGGCCATCAATACCCACAAGCATACGTAACCTCTGCTTTCACTAAACAAAGAGGAGCATTGATTGCTTTCCATCACACTACTCCACTCCCCCCTTCTGACAGAGATCAGAGACCCGGAAGGCCACTACCTGATACTTACCTCTTAGACTGTGAAGTTACCATTGTCTCCTACTATGCCCCTAGCAAAAATCCTTTCTTGTTTCTTTCCAATTTACTATCTGTGGTTGTTTCCCATTAACGGGGTACACTCTTGCTTTGTGGTGACTACAATCAAGTATTGTATCCATTCTTTGACAAACCTCCAATCCCATTCTCCTCTAATACCTATTGCCTTTCCTTTCAACAGCTTCTGAACCAATACTCAATATTGGACTCTTGGCGGGAAAAGAACCCAGCAAAGCAGTATACCCACTACTCCTACCCACACAAGCTATTCTCTTGCATAGACATATACTCATGAGCATAGACTCTTCTCTGCTACTTTTGGTGTTGACTATCGTTCTTTGTTCCTGGTCTGACCACATTGCAGTCATCACCTCCTTCTCCTCCCTAGTCCCTAGACTGAATCACACATCCTGGTTCATTAATTATACGGTAGCTTTCTAGCAAACCCAACCCATTGCCTGGAGATCGAAAGTGCTCTCAAAGATTATCTTGCTCACAATGTGTCCTCAGTAGGGATGAGCCGAACACCCCCCTGTTCGGTTCGCACCAGAACATGCGAACAGGAAAAAAGTTCGTTCGAACATGCGAACACCGTTAAAGTCTATGGGACACGAACATGAATAATCAAAAGTGCTAATTTTAAAGGCTTATATGCAAGTTATTGTCATAAAAAGTGTTTGGGGACCTGGGTCCTGCCCCAGGGGACACGGATCAATGCAAAAAAAAGATTTAAAAACGGCCGTTTTTTCAGGAGCAGTGATTTTAATAATGCTTAAAGTCAAACAATAAAAGTGTAATATCCCTTTAAATTTCGTACCTGGGGGGTGTCTATAGTATGCCTGTAAAGGGGCGCATGTTTCCTGTGTTTAGAACAGTCTGACAGCAAAATGACATTTTGAAGGAAAAAACTCATTTAAAACTACCCGCGGCTATTGCATTGCCGACAATACACATAGAAGTTCATTGATAAAAACGGCATGGGAATTCCCCAAAGGGGAACCCCGAACCAAAATTAAAAAAAAAATATGACGTGGGAGTCCTCCTAAATTCCATACCAGGCCCTTCAGGTCTGGTATGATTATTAAGGGGAACCCCGGCCAAAATTAAAAAAAAAAAATGACGTGGGGTTCCCCCTAAATTCCATACCAGACCCTTCAGGTCTGGTATGGATTTTAAGGGGAACCCCGCGCCAAAAAAAAAAAACGGCGTGGGGTCCCCCCAAAAATCCATACCAGGCCCTTATCCGAGCACGCAACCTGGCAGGCCGCAGGAAAAGAGGGGGGGACGAGAGTGCGGCCCCCCCTCCCTCCTGAACCGTACCAGGCCACATGCCCTCAACATTGGGAGGGTGCTTTGGGGTAGCCCCCCAAAACACCTTGTCCCCATGTTGATGAGGACAAGGGCCTCATCCCCACAACCCTGGCCGGTGGTTGTGGGGGTCTGCGGGCGGGGGGCTTATCGGAATCTGGAAGCCCCCTTTAACAAGGTGACCCCCAGATCCCGGCCCCCCCCTGTGTGAAATGGTCCTACCATTTCACGAAAAAAGTGTCAAAAATGTTAAAAATGACAAGAGACAGTTTTTGACAATTCCTTTATTTAAATGCTTCTTCTTTCTTCTATCTTCCTTCATCTTCTGGTTCTTCTGGTTCTTCTGGCTCTTCTGGTTCTTCCTCCGGCGTTCTCGTCCAGCATCTCCTCCGCGGCGTCTTCTATCTTCTTCTCCTCGGGCCGCTCCGCACCCATGGCATGGGGGGGAGGCTCCCGCTCTTCTCTTCTTCTTTTCTTCTCTTCTGTTCTTCTTCATTTTCTTCTCCGGGCCGCTCCGCAATCCATGCTGGCATGGAGGGAGGCTCCCGCTGTGTGAGGGCGCTCCTCGTCTGACAGTTCTTAAATAACCGGGTGGGCGGGGCCACCCGGTGAACCCCGCCCCCCTCTGACGCACGGTGACTTGACGGGACTTCCCTGTGACGTCACGGGGAATGCCACAGGGAAGTCCCGTCAAGTCACCGTGCGTCAGAGGGGGGCGGGGTCACCGGGTGGCCCCGCCCCCATTATTTAAGAACTGTCAGACGAGGAGCGCCGTCACACAGCGGGAGCCTCCCTCCATGCCAGCATGGATTGCGGAGCGGCCCGGAGAAGAAAATGAAGAAGAACAGAAGAGAAGAAAAGAAGAAGAGAAGAGCGGGAGCCTCCCCCCTATGCCATGGGTGCGGAGCGGCCCGAGGAGAAGAAGATAGAAGACGCCGCGGAGGAGATGCTGGACGAGAACGCCGGAGGAAGAACCAGAAGAGCCAGAAGAACCAGAAGAACCAGAAGATGAAGGAAGATAGAAGAAAGAAGAAGCATTTAAATAAAGAAATTGTCAAAAACTGTCTCTTGTCATTTTTAACATTTTTGACACTTTTTTCGTGAAATGGTAGGGGTACTTATGTACCCCCTTACCATTTCACACAGGGGGGGGGCCGGGATCTGGGGGTCACCTTGTCTCATCAACATGGGGACAAGGTGTTTTGGGGGGCTACCCCAAAGCACCCTCCCAATGTTGAGGGCATGTGGCCTGGTACGGTTCAGGAGGGAGGGGGGGCTGCACTCTCGTCCCCCCCTCTTTTCCTGCGGCCTGCCAGGTTGCGTGCTCGGATAAGGGTCTGGTATGGATTTTTGGGGGGACCCCACGCCGTTTTTTTTTTTTTGGCGCGGGGTTCCCCTTAAAATCCATACCAGACCTGAAGGGTCTGGTATGGAATTTAGGGGGAACCCCACGTCATTTTTTTTTTTTAATTTTGGCCGGGGTTCCCCTTAATATCCATACCAGACCTGAAGGGCCTGGTATGGAATTTAGGGGGACTCCCACGTCATTTTTTTTTTTTAATTTTGGTTCGGGGTTCCCCTTTGGGGAATTCCCATGCCGTTTTTATCAATGAACTTCTATGTGTATTGTCGGCAATGCAATAGCCGCGGGTAGTTTTAAATGAGTTTTTTCCTTCAAAATGTCATTTTGCTGTCAGACTGTTCTAAACACAGGAAACATGCGCCCCTTTACAGACACACTATAGACACCCCCCAGGTACGAAATTTAAAGGGATATTAAACTTTTATTGATTGACTTTAAGCATTATTAAAATCACTGCTCCTGAAAAAATGGCCGTTTTTAAAACTTTTTTTTGCATTGATCCATGTCCCCTGGGGCAGGACCCAGGTCCCCAAACACTTTTTATGACAATAACTTGCATATTAGCCTTTAAAATTAGCACTTTTGATTTCTCCCATAGACTTTTAAAGGGTGTTCCGCGGCATTCGAATTTGCCGCGAACACCCCAAATTGTTCGCTGTTCGGTGAACTTGCGAACAGCCAATGTTCGAGTCGAACATGAGTTCGACTCAAACTCGAAGCTCATCCCTAGTCCTCAGACATTTCTCTTAACATTATGGGAAGTGCATAAACCCGTCATTATAAGAGTGTGTATCAGTCAGGCATCACACCTGCTGAAAGAGCAACACTATCTCATAAACGCCTCGATGAAGCCTTTCACAAGGCTTCAGCGATCTTTCAAGCGTCACCCTCTCTGTCAACCAAACATGACTTTGAAAAAGCACGCTTAGGACTTGATCTCTTTCTGACAGAGTCGACAGAAAAACGTCTTTGCAGGTCACAACATGCACTCTACATGAAATCCAGACATGTTTCAGGCTCTAGCACTCCGCAAAGTTGTACAGCTGAAATTGTCCAAGGACACATACTCGAGCAATCCTGTAAAAATTCTCCATGAATTCCGTAGATGTCTTTTTGACCTTTACAAAAATCCAACCACATTTGACCAAGCCAATATGGACTACATTTTATCTACTATACATCTCCCTTCCCTTTCATCCTCTCACTATGAGGCCTTAGAACAACCCCTCTCAGCTGAGGAAATACATCAAGCTATCAAGACCCTGAAACCTTGCAAGCAACCAGACCCTGATGGCATATTGGTGACTCATAAGAAATTTGCAGCCCTCTTTGCCCCACTGCTAGTTGAGGCTTACAACTCACTTCTACAGGGCGACTCTTTCCATGGAGAATCTCTCACAGTGGCTTCATCTCCATGATCCCCAAACCAAATATAGATGACACCACATGGTCAAACTACAGGCCGAAAACCATACTCAACCTAGATATTGAACTTTTTGTGAAAGTTTTTTTGACTCATCTCAATCCCTTCATTGGCACCCTAATTCACAAAGACCAGACCAGGTTTATTCCCTCTTGCCAAGCAGGTGGTAACATACGTCGGGCAACCCTGCTAGCCCACAAGGCTTCTGCCCTATACCAAAACCCTAGAGCGTATGTATACTACTCAGGCTTTCGTTCTGACCTCTTTCCTATAGAGTGAGGCACTCACCAAGGCTGCCCCCTCTCCCCATTCCTCTTTGCTTTAGCATTTAAACTGCTAGCCTTCTCAATCCACTCTAACTCAAACATTAAAGGCATGGACTTGGCGGACACCAACATAAACTTTGCCTCTTTGTGGATGATGTCCTCATGTTCCTGACCTCCCCCTTGATCTCATCTCCTAACCTATTGGAGACTCTATCCCTCTTTGGGCGAGTATCAGGCCTTATTGTTAACCCACAAGTATCAACTGCTCTGAATATCTCCCTGTCGCCCACTCTGCAAGCTAAACTCTTAAATTCACTGCTAACTGATATGCTGCCAACAATCCCAACAATCCCCCCATGCTATCACACCTCACCAACCTTATGTCAAAGTGGTCCTCTTTTCCCCTAGCATGGATGGGCAAGATAACTGTTGTCAAGATATCCATCATCCTTAAAATTCTTTACCTCTTTCTAGTACTACCTATACAGGTTCCCACTTACTACCTGTGAATCCTGCAATTTAGGGCTTTTCAATTCGTTTGGGGCAAAATTAAGTCCCGCTTGCCTAAACCCACATTATACACTCCTAAGATTTGAGGTGGCCCGCCATCTCCAAATATTACTGTGCAGCACAATAAGCGCAGCTCCCTAAATACCACGCCACTAAGGAAACCTAACATTTTTAATGGGTTTCACATAATGGAACCCCAAGAAAACACATTATAAATCAAGCAAGTGTGGGTTTGCACCAAATCTAGAACTGGCGTGGTTTGGCCCAGATATGGATGTATAAGTCTAGTGTAATCCTGCACACATATTTAAATTTTTATGCTTATGATTTCCTAATTTGGAGCCTCCACATGCTCAACAACGTACAAGTTTGATTTGGAGATTTTTGGGATCACTGAACACGGGCAGAGCCTTAGATATGTGTTATTTTGAGCTTTACCCTGCACAGATATCAATGCTGAGGCATTTTTTTCATTTGTAAAGCGTGTGTATTCCTAATGAACAGGTGTGAGCACTTGAAGCTTACCTCAAGAGACAGAAACAATTACAGTGTTGGGTGTGTCCTTTACTGGGTGGGTGAGTAATCCTAGCTTAAACGCCTACATTTGTGGCGTGTGTTTGGCCTATGAACAGGCCTGAATTTCTCTTTGCAGTGTATATAGTGGATTAAAAATAGATATGGTTTTTGTGGGTTTGGGGGGGGGGGGCGTTGGAGTGTGCAAAATTTGTGACCCACACTCCACTAAGACTGTGGGTTGTTGATTGCTTCTAAATCTCACATGTTATAATTACAACTGCTATGTAATGATTGAGATGAAAAGGAAGGATCCTTCTAATTCATTCCTGCTGTGTGTGGGGGATTGGGGGGATCACAAAAAAGGTTAGTCATGCTTGTTATTAGCTTGATTTGTATCCCTGCTTTTTTAATGTGATTTGTTTAATGTGTTTAATTTTTAGTGTCCTACCCTTGTAGGTTGTAAACTCTTTTGAGCAGGGCCCTTCTAACTATATTGTCAAATGCTGGAGCATTATTTTCATAACTTTTTTTTTTTGGCCCAAGTACAATAATGTACCAAATGTTTCTACTAATTATTTTGTGAACTAGGTAAGCCATGAAATTTGTCAACTAAATGTGAATTATGGAACAAAGTAAAAAAGACACTCATGTAGCCACATCCGTATGAGAGTTTGATATAAAAGAAAAAAATTGGGCATATGATAGCCACAAGGGTCGGACTTTAAAGGCAACATAGACAGTGGAAAATATATAGAAAATATATATTTTATTTATATCAATACATGGTATATAAAGCAAAGAAGGTGTAAAGAGTTAAAAACATATACATAATACACAGCAAAAATAAGCATGCATAGTGTACATAATAGTGAGTCTCTGTGCGTCATTAACACAGGGACTCACTCTATGTACACTATGCAAGCTTATTTTTGCTGTGTATTTTGTATATGTTTTTAACTCTCAGCGATCAGTGGTGCAGCGTGTCAGTCTGACACATCGCTACATCGATCTCGGTAAAGAGCCTATGATGGAGGCTCTTTACCATGGGAACAGTCAGTGTACAATCACGGCTGATCACAGTGTAAACAGGAAGAGCCGTTTATCAGCTTTTCCTCACTCGCGTCTGACAGACGTGAATAGAGGAGAGCCGATCGGCGGCTCTCCTGACAGGGGGGTCTATGCTGATTGTTTATCAGTGCAGCCCCCCCGTGGATGCCCACACTGGACCACCAGGGATGCCACCAGGACCACCAGGATGCCCACCACACATTGATGAGCAGGTATGCCCCCTATGGCTACCGGGGATGCCACACAGTGCCCTAAAAGATGCCAAGCAGTGCCCACAAATGGTGCCTCATCACTGATGCCCAACAGTGCCACCCATCAGTGTCCATCAGTGCCACCCATCAGTGTCCATCAGTGCCACCTACCAGTGCTCATCCGTGCCCATCAGTGCCATCCTATTAGTGCCCATCCGTGCCGCCTATCAGTGCCATCCATAAGCACCCATCAGTGCAGCCTTTCAGTGCCCATCAGTGCCGCCTATCAGTGCCCATTAGTGCCCATCAGTGCCACCTATCAGTGCCCGCCAGTGCCACCTAACAATGCCCATCAGTGCTGCATACCAGTGCCGCCTATCAGTGTCCATCAGTGCCACCTATCAGTGCCACCTCATCAGTGCCACCTCATTGGTGCCACCTTATCAGTGTCCATCAGTGCCGCCTTATCAGTGCCCGTCAGTGCAGCCTCATCAGTGCCCATCAGTGAAGGAGAAAACTTACTTATTTACAAAATTTTATAACAGAAACAAAAAAAAAATTTTTTTCTAAACTTTCGGTCTTTTTTTATTTGTTGCACAAAAAAATAAAAACCACAGCAGTGATCAAATACCACCAAAAGAAAGCTTTACTTGGGGGAACAAAAGGATAAAAAATTTGTTTGGGTACAGTGTAGCATGACTGTGCAATTGTCATTCAAAGTGCGACAGCGCTGAAAGCTAACAATTGGCTTGGGCAGGAAGGGGCGAAAGTGCCTGTTATTGAAGTCATTAAAAAAATAGCATTGGGTCCCCCCAAAATCCATACCAGACCCATATCCAAGCATGCAGTTGGGAGGTCAGGACTAGTGAGTCAGGACTAGTGAACTGTACCAGGCCGCATGCCCTCAACATGGCGATGGTGCTTTAGGGTCACCCCAAAGCACCTTGTCCCCATGTTGATGGGGACAAGGGCCTCTTCCTGTTAACCCTGGCTGGTGGTTGTTGAGGTCTGCAGGTGGGGGGGCTTATCAGAATATGGAAGCCCCCTTTAACAAGGGGGGCCCTGGATCTTGGCTCCCCTATGTGAATGGGTAGAGGGTACATTGTAAGTAGGGATGAGCTTCGTGTTCGAGTCGAACCCATGTTCGACTCGAACATCGGCTGTTCGATCGTTCGCCGAATTGCGAACGTTATGGGCCGTTCGCGCTAAATTCGTGTGGCGCGTCACGGCCCATAATTCACTGCGGCATCGCAGTGCATTGCTGGCTGATGATTGGCCAAGCATGCACTATGACCCGCATGCTTGGCCAATCACAGCGCCGTCAGTAGAGAGAGCTGTAATTGGCCAAAGCCAGGGTGGCTTTGGCCAATTATGGCTCAGGGGATTTAGTACACACCCCACACTATATAAGGCCGCCTGCACGGCGGCCCTGTGTAGTGTGTGTTCCGGTGTGCTGAGAGATAGAGAGAGAGAGAGACAGTGTCATTTGATTTGAGTTAGATAGATTAGGCAGAACAGTCAGTCAGTTAGCTGCACTTACAGTGTATTGTGTATATATATGCATCCCAGGTGTTGCATATATATATATACACTGTATTCAGTTTAGCTAGATCCGTTCCTGTTATCTTCTATCTAGACTATTTACATTTAATGCAGTGCGTCCTGCTCACAGTGTTCAGCTAGATCCGTTCCTGCTATTTACATTTAGTGCAGTGCGTCCTGCTCACAGTGTTCAGCTAGATCCGTTCCTGTTATCTTCTAGACTATTTACATTTAGTGCAGTGCGTCCTGCTCACAGTGTTCAGCTAGATCCGTTCCTGCAATTTACATTTAGTGCAGTGCGTCCTGCTCACAGTGTTCAGCTAGATCCGTTCCTGCTATTTACATTTAGTGCAGTGCGTCCTGCTCACAGTGTTCAGCTAGATCCGTTACTGCTATTTACATTTAGTGCAGTGCGTCCTGCTCACAGTGTTCAGCTAGATCCGTTCCTGTTATTTACATTTAGTGCAGTGCGTCCTGCTCACAGTGTTCAGCTAGATCCGTTCCTGCTATTTACATTTAGTGCAGTGCGTCCTGCTCACAGTGTTCAGCTAGATCCGTTCCTGCTATTTACATTTAGTGCAGTGCGTCCTGCTCACAGTGTTCAGCTAGATCCGTTCCTGTTATCTTCCTACTGACAGGCAGGCTTGTCTGGTTACAGTATATAAAGCTACCTGAAGAAAATTACAGGTGTTCTATTTGATCCTATTAGTACCACGGTCAGGCAGCTAGACTATTTACATTTAGTACAGTGCGTCCTGCTCACAGTGTTCAGCTAGATCCGTTCCTGTTATCTTCCTACTGACAGGCAGGCTTGTCTGGTTACAGTATATAAAGCTACCTGAAGAAAATTACAGGTGTTCTATTTGATCCTATTAGTACCACGGTCAGGCAGCTAGACTATTTACATTTAGTACAGTGCGTCCTGCTCACAGTGTACAGCTAGATCCGTTCCTGTTATCTTCCTACTGACAGGCAGGCTTGTCTGGTTACAGTATATAAAGCTACCTGAAGAAAATTACAGGTGTTCTATTTGATCCTATTAGTACCACGGTCAGGCAGCTAGACTATTTACATTTAGTACAGTGCGTCCTGCTCACAGTGTTCAGCTAGATCCGTTCCTGTTATCTTCCTACTGACAGGCAGGCTTGTCTGGTTACAGTATATAAAGCTACTTGAAGAAAATTACAGGTGTTCTATCCCAGCTTAGTGCAGTTACAGGCCATTAGTATGTCTGGAAGGCCAAGAAGGAGAGGCAGACAGTCACAAGCCAATAAGAGAGGGCAAGCAGGCTCTGTGTCTAGTGCTGGTCGTGGAGACGGTGCATCCTCATCAGCACGTGGCCATGGGACACGCTTGGCCTTTTTTTCGGCAGCTGGCCGTGTTGAGCCGCAACATGCGGAAGACTTGGTCGAGTGGATGACCAAGCCGTCCTCATCCTCCTCATCCTCTCTCACCCATGCCCAGGGTGCTTTGTCTGGCAAAGCAGCGGCCTCTTCCCTCAGCTCAATGTCATCAGTGACTCCTTCCCTAGCTCCACCATGTCCTCATGAGGATTCCCTCGAACTGTTTGACCACAGTGTTGGGTACATGCTCCAGGAGGATGCCCAGCGTTTGGAAGGCTCTGATGACGATACTGAGCTCGATGAAGGCAGTAACATGAGCACGGACAGAGGGGGTGCCCAAGAAGGACAGCAATCTGGCAGTCATGCTCCCCCTGCTGCAGCATACTGCCAGGTTTGCTCCAGTGATGAGGAGGGAGGGGATGATGAGGTCACTGACTCAACGTGGGTGCCTGATAGGAGAGAGGAGGAGGAGGAGGAGGAGGAGGAGGAGGAGGAGGCGGCGGCACATCACCAACGAGGCAGGATGCCCTCCAGGGGCCAGCCTAAGGGCAGCACATTGACTGCATCACACCCCAAAGCTCCACATGTGCAGGGCGCTGCAGTCTCTGCGCGTTATTCAAAAAGTTCTTTGGTGTGGGCCTTTTTTGAGACGAGTGCATCAGATCGCACCGCTGCTATTTGCAACATATGTCTCAAGCGTATCTCGCGTGGCCAAAACATCTCCCGCTTGGGTACCACATGCTTGACCAGACATATGTTGACCTGCCATGCAGTTCGTTGGCAAGCGTATCTAAAAGACCCACACCAAAGAACAAAGAGGATCTCTCCTTGCTCCTCATCAGCTGAGATTTCCAACCCCACTAGACCTTCAGTCCTCTCTGAGACCTGCAGTGAGAGGAATGAAGGTGTAGAATTAGGTGTGTCACAGCCAAGTACTTGTGGGCAATCTGCTTTTGGTACACCGACGTCAGATTGTACCAGGCAAATTTCCCTGCCCCAGCTGCTGCACCGCCGAAAGAAGTTTGCTCCCAGCCATCCACATGCCCAACTGCTGCCTTTTCAGTTGGTAGACTCTGCCCCCTTCCGTGAGTTTGTGGAATGTGCGGTTCCTCAGTGGCAGGTACCCAAACGCCACTTTTTCTCACGGAAGGCGATTCCGGCTCTCTACCGGCATGTGGAAGGCAATGTCCATGCCTCGCTGGACAGGGCGGTCAGCGGTAAGGTGCATATTACCGCTGACTCATGGTCCAGCAGGCATGGACAGGGACGTTACCTAAGTTTCACGGCGCATTGGGTGACTCTGCTGGCAGCTGGGAAGGATGCAGGACAAGGTGCAGTAGTGTTGGAGGTTGTTCCGCCACCACGCCTCCAAAATGCTGATTGTGACACACCTCTCTCCTCCACCCCCTCCTCTTCTTCTTCCTCTATGGCCTCTTCCTCGGAACCAGCGGTGCTCCGTAGGCGTTCAAGGGGCTACGCAAGTACGCAGGCCAAAAGATGCCATGCGGTACTTGAGCTGGTGTGCTTGGGGGACAGGAGCCACACTGGGGCAGAGGTTTTGTCAGCTCTGCAGGGGCAGGTTCAGAGGTGGTTGACGCCACGCCAACTTAAGGCAGGAATGGTGGTTTGCGACAATGGCACCAACCTCCTCTCTGCCCTCCGACAGGGACAAATGACCCATGTGCCCTGTTTGGCTCACGTCCTTAACTTGGTGGTGCAGCGGTTCTTGGGCAGGTACCCGGGCTTACAGGATGTCCTGAGGCAGGCCAGGAAAGTCTGTGTGCATTTCCGCCGGTCATATAATGCCAGTGCTCGGCTGACGGACCTCCAAAAGGAGTTTAACCTGCCCAAGAACCGCCTAATCTGTGACATGCCCACCAGGTGGAACTCAACGTTGGCCATGCTGCAGCGGCTGCACACGCAGCAGAGGGCCATCAATGAGTACCTGTGCGACTATGGCACCAGGACAGGGTCAGGGGAGCTTGGTTTTTTTTCCCCACGCCAGTGGGCCATGATCAGGGATGCATGCACTGTCCTGTCACCATTCGAGGAGGCCACGAGGATGGTGAGCAGTGACAGTGCATGCATCAGTGACACTGTCCCCCTTGTCCACCTGTTGGAGCACACGCTGCGTGGAATAATGGACAGGGCACTTGAGGCAGAACAGAGGCAGGAAGAGGAGGACTTCCTTAGCTCTCAAGGCCCCCTTTATCCAGACAGTGTTCCTGCGTGCCCGCCGATCACACAGGAAGAGGACGAGGAGGAAGAGGAGGAGGAGGAAGATTGTGTCAGTATGGAGGTGGAGCCTGGCACTCAGCATCAGCAGCAGTCTTTAAGGGATCAGTCCCAAGAAACACATGGACTTGTACGTGGCTGGGAGGAGGTGGCTGCGGACCATGTCGTTCTTAGTGACCCAGAGGACTCCGGACCGAATGCCTCAGCAAACCTACGCTGCATGGCCTCCCTGATCCTGCAAAGCCTGCGTAAGGATCCTCGTATTCGTGGTATCAAGGAGAAGGACCAATACTGGCTGGCAACCCTCCTTGATCCACGTTACAAGGGTAAGGTTGCGGACCTTATCTTGCCATCGCAGAGGGAGCAGAGGATGAAACATCTTCGGGAGGCCTTGCAGAAAGGTCTGTGCAACGCGTTCCCAGAGACTGGGAGGTTACAAACTCCTGTTTCTGGACAACGTGTTGCTGAGGCTTCGGTCAGTCAAAGAAGGAGCGGTGGAGAAGGTGGCCGTCTGACCGATGCGTTCAGACAATTTTTTGGTCCGCAGCCCCAAGGTATGATCGGTTCCAGCAACCATCGCCAGCGTCTGTTTTATATGGTGCAGGAATACCTAGGGGCAAGATCAGACTTGGACACCTTTCCCACCGAAAATCCTCTGGGTTACTGGGTCTTGAGGATGGATCACTGGCCAGAGCTTGCACAGTATGCAATTGAGCTACTGGCCTGTCCTGCATCCAGCGTTCTTTCGGAACGCACATTCAGTGCTGCTGGAGGCGTGGTAACCGATCACAGGGTGCGTCTGTCCACCGACTCGGTCGATCGGCTGACCTTCATAAAAATGAATGAGTCTTGGATCACCACCAGCTACCAAGCACCTGATGCTGATGTAACCGAATAATTTTTTTTGAAATCTCAGATCCCTTCAAAGACTGCCTATGCTGATGCTGAGTGACTATCCCTGAGTAATTATCCTCTTCCTCCTCAATCATCACGCTGATAGCTTGTAAGAACATTTTTGGTTCTGGGCGCCACCACCAGTGCCTAAGGCCCAATTTTTCAGCCCCTGTTTAACAGGGGCGTGTAATTACAATTTTTGATGTAATACTTTGCAGCAGGGCTCGTTCCTGCATTCCAACTAGAGTGTCTGTGAGGGGTTGCAGTGTTGTGGCACCAGCACCAGTGCCTAAGGCCCAATTTTTCTGCCCCTGTCTAACAGGGGCGTGTAATTACAATTTTTGATGCAATACTTTGCAGCAGGGCTCGTTCCTGCGTTCCAACTAGAGTGTCTGTGAGGGGTTGCAGTGTTGTGGCACCAGCACCAGTGCCTAAGGCCCAATTTTTCTGCCCCTGTCTAACAGGGGCGTGTAATTACAATTTTTGAAGCAATACTTTGCAGCAGGGCTCGTTCCTGCGTTCCAACTAGAGTGTCTGTGAGGGGTTGCAGTGTTGTGGCACCAGCACCAGTGCCTAAGGCCCAATTTTTCTGCCCCTGTCTAACAGGGGCGTGTAATTACAATTTTTGAAGCAATACTTTGCAGCAGGGCTCATTCCTGCGTTCCAACTAGAGTGTCTGTGAGGGGTTGCAGTGTTGTGGCACCAGCACCAGTGCCTAAGGCCTAATTTTTAAGCTCCTGTTCAACAGGGGCATGTAATTACAATTCTTGATCTAATATTTCACAGCAGGGCCCTGTGAGGGCTTACAGTGTTGTGGCCACAGCAATACCTAAGGCCCAAATTTCTGCTGAGTATATAGGGCAGGACCCTACTTTCAAACATCTAACTTACAAATGACTCCTACTTGCAAACGGAAGGAGACAACAGGAAGTGAGATGAAATCTACCCCTAGGAAGGGAAATTCTCTCCTGTAAGAGTTAATATGGGAAAACAATTTCTCCTTTCCACTGATGCTTTCCAATCCTTGTTCCACAAAAAAACCCAAATTTTCAAAAAACATTTTTCATTGGGACAAAAAAGTGAGGTGAAATCTTCTGAAGAGGAGGAAAGACAGCAAAACAAATGTCACAGGGGTGATAACCCTTCCCTATGTTTTCCAAAAAGCTTAGAAAAGATTTTTTGGCTGGAGCTAAACACGTTAAAAATGTTCAAAATTACAAACAGATTCTACTTAACAACAAACCTACAGTCCCTGTCTTGTTTGCACTGCTGTTCAGAGTATATAGGGCCTGGTGGCCCCACACCTTTCCTTATTTTAATTTGGGTGCGGGGTTCCCCTTAATATCCATACAAGACCCAAAGGGCCTGGTAATGGACTGGGGGGTACCCATGCCGTTTGTCTCACTGATTTTCATCCATATTGCCATGACCCGACATGACATTAAACCCGCAAGCAGTTTTAAATGAGATTTTTTCCTTTAAAAATGACATTTGGTGCAGGGACTGTTCTAAACATGGGAAACACGCGTCACTTTACAGGCATACTATAGACACCCCCCAGGTACGATATTTAAAGGAATATTTCACTTTTTTTTTTTACTTTAAGCATCATTAAAATCACTGCTCCCGAAAAAAAAAGGCCGTTTTTAAAAGTTTTTTTTGCATTGATACATGTCCCCTGGGGTAGGACCCGGGTCCCCAAACCCTTTTTAGGACAATACCATGCAAATTAGCCTTTAAAATGAGCACTTTTGATTTCGAACGTTCGAGTCCCATAGACGTCAATGGGGTTCTAACGTTCGTGCGAACTTTCGGTCCGTTCGCGGGTTCTGGTGCGAACCGAACCGGGGGGTGTTCGGCTCATCCCTAATTGTAAGGCAGTGAAATGTAAAAAAATATAAGAGCCGGTTTTTGACAAGTCCTTTATTGTAAAATAGCTCTGAGCCATTTTCTCCCCGAGCCATGTCTCCCGCCACCATCTGCTCCTGGTGCTGTTTCTCCCACCGCCATCTTCTCCTGGTGCTGTCACTCTCACTGCCATCTTCTGTCGCCATCTTCTCCTGGCACCGTCACTCCCGCCGTCACTGTCTCCTGCAGCTGTCTTCTCCCACTGCTGTGTTCTTCCTTGCTGCCGGTTACCCGCTAATATAAAAAAAAGGGGCGTTCTCCCTGGGTGACGTCATCGAATGGGGACACCCCATGGCTATGTAAGAGACGCCAGACAGTGGGTGACAACACAATGGAGGAAGACGCTGGTGAGGAAAAACACAGCAGTGGGAGAAGATGGCGGCGAGAGTGACAGCACCAGAAGATGGCAACGAGAGAGACAGCACCAAGAGAAGATGGCGGTGGGAGACACAGTTCAGGGAGAAGATGGCTCAGAGCTATTTTTCAATAGAGGACTTGTCAAAAAACAGCTCTTGTATTTTTTTTACATTTCACTGCTTTTTTTGGTGAATGGGTAGGGGTACGATGTACCCGATACCCATTCACATGGGGGGGTGGATCTGGGGACCCCCTTGTTAGAGGGGGCTTCCAGATTCCGATAAGCCCTCCATCCCTATCAACATGGGGACAAGGTGCTTTGGGGGGACCCCAAAGCAACCTCTTCATGTTGAGGGCAAGTGGCCTGGTATGGTTCAGGAGGGGGGGTGCGCTCGCTCACCCCCCCTGTTCCGACCTCCAGGCTGCATGCTTGGATAAGGGTCTGGTATGGATTTTGGGGGCCTACATCATTTTTTTTATTTTGGCATGGGGTTCCCCTTAAAATCCATACCATACCCAAAGTGGAGGGGGACCCTACGCCGTTTTTTTTCCTTGATTTTCCATCTGTATTGCCGGGAGCCGGCAATATATTATAGCCGCAAACAAGTTTATATGACATTTTTTCCTTTAGAAATGTCATTATTGCTGCGGCACTGTTCTACACATCGCACTGATGCACCACTTTACAGGCAGACTAAGGGGACCCGCAGGCACAATATATTTAAAGGAATATTTATTTTTTATTGTTTCACTTTAAGCATTATTAAAATCACTGCTGCTGAAAAAACGATTGTTGTAAAAACTTTTTTGTGCATTGATACATGACCCTTAGGGCTGGACCCAGGTCCCCATAACTTTTTATGTCTAAGAACTTGCATACATGCCTTCAATGAGGACTTTTGATTTTGCAGGTTCGAGCCCCATTGACTTCAACTATTCCTGCATATGCCGATGTGACAGGCATGTTCGCTCGCAATAGTGGGATTTTCCATTTGCATGTCCACCCAGTTGAAGTCTTAATTGGCTTAATTGGGCGCTATTATCATGGTACTGTGGGATCGCATATTCGCGCTATAGTAAATGACCTCCTCTATTACTCAAGCAATGATCCATGACAAAATTGAGGCAGTCATACTATTTAGAGTGTCATCCTATGAAAAACCATGGAAGCCCTGGATCATCCATTATTTGCCTACTGACTTTGATACTTCTCTCCTGCTACCATGATAGTCAATCCATGACCCCTTACTTGATAACGATTTGCAGTCTGTATGTTACAGCAGCACTGGTCCTCTCTAGGGGGCCCCCCTCTCTTTCATGCTTTCTCCTCCTATTTCTTCTTCCTTAAATGTCCTATCTCTTCCCCACGTATTCCCCCCTCCCCTTTCTAGTCTGTTCCACTTGCCACTTTTAGCCCTTATGTCATCTCCTCCCACACTGCATCTTTTCTCCACTTATCCCGGACATTTCTGGACAATACACTCCTTATTGGAGATACTGGCTTAGTCCTATCTTGATAGTGGTCTACCAGTGCATCCTAGGGCTATCACTAGAAGACCATATGGGGTGAAATATCGAACTGCAGTTCCACCATCTATTGCTGACATCTCCGATAAGCCCCATATTGAGTATGTCCTTTCCTATTCCTATGATTTGCAATTATCATTGTCATCATCCATAGACTATGAGCCTGCTTCAACTGAGGTCTATCCTCTTTGGTCATAAGTATTTTGCTCTGTATTTTTGAACAATTGTTACCAAATGTGTTTTTTTTTGTTATGACTTGCAATCTAGCGATGGCTTGCATTTGGAAAGTGTTCCTAATTTTCTTTCCTTTATGTTCGATATTCATGCATCCTATTTTGGTAAAACTTATTAAAATCTTTGAACAAGAACGTCAAAGGCATGAGATGATTTTCAGATTTTCCAGGACATTTTTGAAGACATAGTGCTTTGCCTTTAGACCATAGCCAGCAGGCTTAGAAGGATCAATAAGGGGGCTTTGGATTAGCCGACTCTACCACAATAAAATGGGGGGGGGGGGTTCAGAACTGTCAAAGGGGTTAATTTACTGAAGGCAAATATACTGCTCATTTTGCAAGTTGCTCTCTACAAGGGAATTTATCTCAGATCTTAGTGAATGCAGTGAAATATGCACTTTGCAAAAAAAATTACCCAATCATGTACAAGGAAAAAAAACAGCTTTTTTGCTTGCATGTGATTGGATAATAGAAGTTAACAGAACTGTATTTACAAAGTGAACAGCCTATTTGCTTTTAGTAAATCAGTGTCAATGTAACATAGTTACATAATTACATAGTAAGTGAAGTTGAAAAAAGACACAAGTCTATAAAGTCCAACCTATGTGTGATTATATGTCAGTATTTCATTGTATATCCCTGTATGTTGCGGTCGGACTGGCGTTGTCCAGAACTTGACAACATACTCCAAGTGCGGCCGGACCAGAGTCTTGTAGAGTGGGAGAATTATCGCTTTATCCCTGGAGTTAATCCCTTTTTTAATGTATGCCAATATTCTGTTTGCTTTGTTAGCAGCAGCTTGGCATTACATAGTTACATAGTTACAGTACATAGTAGGTGAGGTTGAAAAAAGACACAAGTACATCAAGTCCAACCTATGTGTGTGATTATATGTCAGTATTACATTGTATATCCCTGTATGTTGCAGTCATTCAGGTCCTTATCTAATAGTTTCTTGAAACTATCGATGCCCCCCGCTGAGACCACCGCCTGTGGAAGGGAATTCCATATCCTTGCCACTCTTACAGTAAAGAACCCTCTACCTAGTTTAAGGTTAAACCTATTTTCTTCTAATTTTAATGAGTGGCCACAAGTCTTGTTAAACTCCCTTCTGCGAAAAAAGTTTTATCTCTATTGTGGGGTCACCAGTAGGGATGGGCTGTCTGTTCGGGTCGAACATGAGTTTGACTCGAACATCAGGTGTTTGCCTGTTCGCCGAATAGCGAACAATTTGGGGTGTTCGCGGCAAATTCAAAAGCCGCAGAACACCCTTTAAAAGTCTATGGGAGAAATCAAAAGTGCTAATTTTAAAGGTTAATATGCATGGTATTGTCATAAAAAGTCTTTGGGGACCTGGGTCCTGCCCCAGGGGACATGTATCAATGCAAAAAAAGTTTTAAAAACGTCCGTTTTTTCGAGAGCAGTGATTTTAATAATGCTTAAAATGAAACAATAAAAGTGTAATATTCCTTTAAATTTTCATACCTGGGGGGTGTCTATAGTATGCCTGTAAAGTGGCGCATGTTTCTCATGTTTACAACAGTCTAAGAGCAAAATGACATTTCTAAAGGAAAAAAAAGTTATTCATAAGTATTGTAATGAATTGTCGGATCTTTGCAATACACTTAAAGTCATTGAAAAAAATGGCATGGGATTTCCCCACAGTCCATTACCAGGCCCTTTGCATCTGGTATGAATATTAAGGGGAACCCTGAACCAAAATTAAAAAAAAAGTTGGTGGGGGTCCCCCCCAAATTCCATACCAGGCCCTTCAGGTCTGGTGTGGATTTTAAGGGGAACCCCGCACCAAAATTAAAAAAAAAGTGGCTTGGGGTCCCCCTAAAAAATCCATACCAGACACTTATCCAAGCACACAACCTGGCAGGCCGCAGGAAAAAAAAAGGGGACAAGAGAGCGCCCCCCCTCCTGAACCGTACCAGGCCACATGCCCTCAACATGGGGAGGATGTCCCCATGTTGATGGGGACAAGGGCCTCATCACCACAACCCTTGCCGGGGGTTGTGGGGGTCTGCGGGCAGGGGGCTTATCGGAATCTGGAAGCCCCTTTAACAAGGGGACCCCAGATCCTGCCCCCCATGTGAATTGGTAATGGGGTGCAAATGTACCCCTACCATTTCACAAAAAAAGTGTCAAAAATGTTAGAAAAGACAATAGCCGTTTTTTGACAATTCCTTTGTTAATGTCTTCTTCTTTCCCCACTTCTTCTTCCATCTTCTTCTGGTCTTTCTTTGGTTTCTTCCTCCATCTTGTTCTTCCCCCCCTTATTCCTCTGCTTCTTCCTCTACTTCTTCCTGCGGTCCTCTGCTTTTTCCTCCGGTGTTCTCGTCTGGCATCTTCCTCCATGGCTTCTTCTTCCCTGCTTCGTGCTCCAGATGATCCGCCTCAATGGGAGGCCCCCGCTGTGTGACGCTTCTGTTCTGGTGACAGTTCTTATATAACTAAGGGCAGGGCCACCCGGTGACCCCGTCCCCTCTGACGCACGGGGAATTCCCTATGGCTTACCCCGTGTTGTCAGAGGGGGCGGGGTCCTCAGTTACGCATGTTCTGCTGTGAACCGAACAGGGGGGTGTTCAGGCCCATCCCTAGTCACCAGTACGGTATTTGTAAATTTAAATCATATCCCCTCTCAAACGTCTCTTCTCCAGAGAGAATAAGTTCAGTGCTCGCACCTTTCTTCATAACTAAGATCCTCCAGACCCTTTATTAGCTTTTTTGCCCTTCTTTGTACGCGCTCCATTTCCAGTACATCCTTCCTGAGGACTGGTGCTCAGAACTGGACAGCATACTCTAGGTGCGGCCGGACCAGAGTCTTGTAGAGTGGGAGAATTATCGTTTTATCTCTGGAGTTGATCCCCTTTTTAATGCATGCCAATATTCTGTTTGCTTTGTTAGCAGCAGCTTGGCATTGCATGCCATTGCTGAGTCTATCATCTACTAGGACCCCCAGGTCCTTTTCCATCCTAGATTCCTGTATTGAAGCTGCTGTAGGGAGAGGATAGGAAAAGCTGACAAACTGCATTGGGAGAGAATAGGGTCAGTTAAGAAACTGTACTTTACGTTTTACATAAATATGCAAAAGCTTTTGGACATAATAAGATCCCATCTAAAAATGTATTCCTTTCAGTTTCCCCAAGATCTTTGCAATGAGCCGTGTCCTGCAGGACCCAGGACAGTTCGAACTGGAGGATTTTATGTGTCGGATGCTGCTGGGGAAATCTCCAATAAAACAGGTAACAAAATCCAATATGTGAGTATCCAACCACTAAAATCTTATTTAAAGTAAATGTTGATAAGTGTTAATGTATTTTAAAAGTGTTTGTTATTTTTTTTATATAAATACATTAACCACTTCAGCTCCAGAAGGTTTTACCCACTTCCTGACCAGGCCTTTTTTTTTGCGATGCGGCACTGGGTTACTTTAACTGACAATTGCGTGGTGGTGCGACACTGTACCCAAATAAAATTGACGTCCTTTTTTCCCACAAAGTGAGCTTTCGTTTGATGGTATTTGATTACGTCTGCGTTTTTATTTTTTGCGCTATAAACAAAAAAGACAATTTTGAAAAAAAAAAATTTTTTTTTTACTTTCTGCTATAAATCATTTCCAATAAAAAATTTTAAAAAATCTAATTTCTTCTTAACTTTATGTATTCTGCTACATATTTTTGGTAAAAAAAAAACTCAATACGTGTATATTCATGCACTTTTTTTTACAATACTTTTATTTATTAACCACTTGCCCACCAGCCACCTTCATTATACAGCGGGAGGTCGGCATGATCCTGCGAGCCATTGTTGCTGTATGCTGGCTCCTTTAAGCGGGATATCTGCTGCCGCAGGCTGATGCATGTGGCCGGCGACTGCGATGACCGCAGGCCACGAGCAATTGCAGGCACGAGAGCCAGAACAGGGACATGTGTGTGTAAATACACAAATCCCTGTTCTGTGAGCTGAGGGGAGAGAGATTGTGAGTTCCTACTAGCTAGGAACAGCGATCTGTCATCTCCTATGGTCAGTTTCATCCCCCCACAGTTAGAACACACACATAGGGAACACATTTAAACCCTTGATCGCCCCCTAGTGTTAACCCCTTCCCTGCCAGTGACATTTACACAGTAATCAGTGCATTTTTATAGCACTGATCGCTGTATAATTGTCAATGGTCCCAAAAATATGTCTAAAGTGTCCGATGTATCTGCCATAATGTCACAGTCCTGATAAAAATCGCAGATCGCCGCCATTACTAGTAAAAAAAAAATTTCTATATGCTATAACTTTTGTGCAAACCGATCAATATACACTTATTGCGAATTTTATTACCAAAAATATAGAGAAGAATACATATCGGCCTAAACTGAGGAAAAAATTAGCTTTTTTAAAAAAAATGTGGTATATTTTTTATAGCAAAAAGTAAAAAATATTGTGTTTTTTTTTTTCAAAATTGTGGCTTTTTTTGTTTATAGCGCAAAAAATAAAAAACACAACATCCAAAAGCGAAAAATCGGCTGTCGAAAGCACCATGCTAACGATCTGAAAATCGGCAGACAGCCCGTCGTATGAATTTTTCCATCCGATTTTCGGATCGTGTGTACAGGCTTTAATAAGGAAGCTGTTGTCAGACAAAAAAAGGCATTGGAAGTCAAGAGCCGCCTTTGGAAAAATGTAATAATGAAATAGGTGATTTACTTTGAAAAGAAAGCTGCATTTTGCAAGGGAATTTTCCCCAGAGCTTAGTGAATGTGGGAAAAAAAGCATTTTTTACTTGATTACATGATTGGATGATGGAAGGAAGCAGAGCATCATCTCATTCACTAACCTCTGGGGAAAATTCCCTTGCAAAGTACAATTTCCCTTGCAAAGTAAACAGCCCTGTTTGCCTTTAATAAATCAATACCAGTATCTCTTCCTAAACATAATCGTCAGCTTCCCCTAAGAGCACTATAGCACACTGACAATATGGTTACTGGATTTTCAGATTTTCACATTTTTGAGTTTCCGAACTTACAAATTTATGAATTTACGGATTTTTTAATTTACAAATTTTTGAATTTGCAAATCTACGATTCCGAATTTCCGAATTTCGGAATTTATGGATTTTCTCATTTACGAATTTTCGAATTTGCAAATCCAAAATTTCTGAATTTCAGAATTTCTGGATTTTCAAATTTTCGAATTTACGAATGTTTAAATTTTTTAATTTTTGAATTTACGAATTTATGAAAATTCGTAAACTCGTAAATGTGTAAGTTCAAAAATTTGAAAATTCAAAAATGTGTACATTTGTAAATGCGTAAATTCAAAAATGTGCAAATTCAAAAAATTGAAAATTCAAAAATCCAAACATTTGGAAATTCGGAAGTTCGGAAATCCAAAAATTTGAAAATTTGAAAATCCGAAAATAAGAAAGAGAATTTGAAAGAGCAAAAATCTGAAAATCTGAAAATTCGAAACAATAACTAACTAACTAATAATAACTATTAAATTATAGGTATTGGAATTTCCTTTCAAATTTGGCTGTTAGTGAATGTAACGAATATGAATCTATCCAAAGTTACAAATGATCCAAAATATCGAATGCCGCATCTAAATGAATGGAACCAAATGACTTAATAATAAATAATAATAATAATAATACGTTTTTATTATTATTATTATTGTTTATTATTATTTATTTGTTATGCTTCATTCATTTTGACACGGCATTCTTTATTTCAGATAAGTCGTAACTTCGGATACATTTGTATTCGTTATGTTCCCTAAACAGCCAAATTTGAAAGGAAATTACAATACCTATAATTTAATAGTTAGTAATAGTTAAGTTATAATTAGTTAGTTATTATTTCAGATTTTTTTCATTTTTGGGTTTTTGAATTTTTGTATTTTCGTTCTTATTTTCAAATTTTCAAATTTTCGGATTTTTGAATTTCTAATTTACGAATCTCTGAATCTTCAAATTTCGAATTTCCGAATTTCTGAATTTTCAAATATTCAGAAAAAATTGTTAAACAGGTTTTCATTATG
Organism: Aquarana catesbeiana; assembly: GCF_042186555.1. Classification (NCBI taxonomy): domain Eukaryota; kingdom Metazoa; phylum Chordata; class Amphibia; order Anura; family Ranidae; genus Aquarana; species Aquarana catesbeiana. The sequence continues at coordinate 28,982,626 of NC_133324.1, read as the reverse complement.
GATATTTCCCAATTAACAAATTTGTCGAAATTCATAAAAAAATGAATTTGGAATGAAGCAAATTGCACATGTGTATTAAAGTGTAAGTTCACCTTTACAGAAAATCTGTAAGGTAAACTTACAATGGACCCCCTCCCCATCACACCCAGTCCCACTGACCTGGAGTCCAGCGATCACCTGATCTTACACATCGTATAGATGCTTTACCAGTCTGGGGATTCTTCTCCCCCATTGACAGGATGGGCTACATGGGTTCTGATCGGTTGGCGTCGCCCATGTGATGGAACCCACCAATTAGAATGCCTCCTATAGATTAAGCCAAGGGGGTTTCTAAGCCCCGAACCAGTAAAGCGGCTATCTGATGTGTCAGAGCGGGTGATCGTTAGACTTCAGGTGAGCAGGACTTGAGGGGTAGGGAGGGGATCCAGTGTAAGTTCACCTTACAGATTTTTCTGTAAAGGTGAACTTACCCTTTAATCACTTACAGACCGGAAGATTTTCCTCCTTAATGACCAGGCTATTTTTTGCGATACAGCACTGCGTTGCTTTAACTGACAATTGCGTAGTCGTGCAACGTTGCACCCAAACAAAATTGATGTCTTTTTTTCCCACAAATAGAGCTTTCTTTTGGTGGTATTTGATCACCTCTGCAGTTTTTATTTTTTGCTCTATAATCAAAAAAAGAGCAACAATTTTGAAAAAAAACAATATTTTTTACTTTTTGCTATAATAAATATAAAAATAAGTATCTTCCTCGGTTTAGGCTAATATGTATTCTTCTACATATTTTTGGTAAAAAAAAAAATAAGCATATATTGATTGAATAGGGGATAGATTTATGGAATTTTTATTTATTTTAATTTTTTTACTAATAATGGCGGCGATCTGCGATTTTTAGCATGACGGCAACATTGTGGTGGACAGATCAGACACTTTTGACACTTTTTTGGGACCATTGACATTTATACAGCGATCAGAGCTATACAAATGCATTGTATACTGTATAAATGTCACTGTCAGGAAAGGGGTTAACACTAGGGGGCGATCAAGGGGTTAAATGTGTTACCCAGGGAGTGATTCTAACTGTAGGGGAAGGGGACTCACAAGGGGAGGATACCAATCTGTGTTCCTCTGTACTGGGAACACACCATCGGTCTCCTCTCACCTGACAAGATGTGGATCTGTGTGTTTACACACACATCTACGTTCCTGCTCTGTTATCAGGCAATCACGGGTTCCCAGCGGACATCGTGCACCCCCCAGACGGCCGGAAAGCCCAGGACGTCATATGACGCCTGCCCAGGATGGGAGATCCCTCCTGCAGATGTCATTTGACTATGGGTGGGACCTGAAGTGGTGAAATAAAGTGCATCCAATCACCTATTTCCTATGATCTAATACATATGTGTAATAAGCCCCCCATCTTGTCTGGGAGGCCAACAAGGAGACTTAGATGTTTCTATGCCACTATGAGGGGGGCAGCAGCATCTGTGTCCACTAAATTGCGGCCTCATCCTACAGACTGGCTCCCCAATCTGTTGTTTACAAAAAAAAGAAAGCTTACATGGAAAATCAATTTCAATGTAATTTTTTTTCTTTACAAATGTCAGTTTTGCTGCAACATGTTCTATACATGGTACAGATGCCCCACTTTACAGGCAGACTAATGGGATCCCCAGGCACTATATTTAAAGGGATTTTTTTATATTAATTGCTTCATTTTAAGCATAATTAACCACTTGACGACCATGCTTTAGCCGAAAGACGGTTACAGCGAGGGGTTCCTTTGCCAGGAGGGTGTACATGGACATTTTCCCATTATTACCCTGCCCACATGGCATGCTCTGTGATTGCAGATTCTTTGGGACTCAGCTGATCACAGAGCAGGGTAAAGGGCCAATCAGAGCAGGCCATTTACCACGTGATCAGCTGTCAGCCAATGACACCTGATCACGGAAGTAAACAGAAGTCGGTTCTATTCTACACCAGAACTCCAGAACAAGGAAAAATTTCTGACCAGAACCCAGAACTCTATTAAAATCTATGGGACCAGAAGTCCAAAAAATCGAAAGTCCCCATTTTGAAGGCTTATATGCAAGGTATTGGCAATAAAAAGGGTATGGAGGCCCGGATGCTGCCCTCAGGGGACATGTATGAATGCAAAACATTTTTTAAAAAAGATTTTTTTTAAATGAGCAGTGATTTTAACCACTTGCTTACAGGACACTTATATTACCTTCTTGACCAAACCAATTTTCAGCTTTCAGCGCTCTCACACTTTGAATGACAATTGCGCGGCCATGCATCGACAAATATATTTTTCTGGGGGATACCTCAAAGTCATTGGAGGAACTTATGAGCTTCATATTTGGGCAACTCTCGGGCTTTCAGATTAACTGGGATAAGTCTGAATTACTACCATTAGATGGGTTAAAGTCCCTTTATCAAACCCAGTGACCCAAATCCAAATTAACCCCTTCCCGCCGAGCGTACATAGATATGCGGCCTCGGTTTTTGGGGGTTATACCAGGATGATGCCCACAGCTGCAAGCATCATCCCGGTACCGTTTTTTTAGAGCGGGCGATTGGCTTTTCAGGGATAACAACTGATGCATCTAAAAGCCGCTCGATTGATATCCCGGAGGAGCGGAAGGGGACGTAACCCCCTCCCGCCGCCTCCCGCCGCACTGACCGGGCCTCCTGTCCCACCAGGAGACTCAATCCTCAATCCGCCACTTCCGGCATCTAGAGACAGACTGGTACGAAGCCGGAAATGGCTTTGCTCCAGTCTCCTAAATGTAAAAACGGAAGCGACGTCACAACATCACTTCCGGTTTACTCGGCTGCCAATGGCACCGGATTTTAAAATATATACAGTATTCAGAATCGCCATTTTTGCCGATCTGAATGCTTTGAAGTGCAAAGGAGGGATTGGAGGTCTTTTAGATCCCCGATACCTCCATAAAGAGTACCTGTCACCACCTATTAGTCACAAGGGATTCCTTGTGACAGCAATAAAAATGATAATTTAAAAAAAAAAACTATTTAATAATATAAAAAAATTAATTAAAATAAATGTAAAGCGCCCCCGTCCCTGCAAGCTTGCGCAGCAAAGAAAATGCATACGGAAGTCACTCCCGCATATGTCAACGGTGTTCAAATCACACATGTGATGTATCGCCGCGATCGTCAGAGCAAGAGCAATAATTCTAGCACTAGACCTCCTCTGTAACTCTAACCTGGTAACCATAAAAAAATTTAAAGCGTCGCCTATGGAGATTTTTAGGTACCGTAGTTTGTCGCCATTCCACGAGTGCGTGCAATTAGAAAGCGTGACATGTTTTGTATACATTTACTCGGCATAACATCATCTTTCACATTATACAAAAAAATTGAGCTAACTTTATTGTTTTGTTTTTTTAAATTTATGAAAGTATCCCTTTTCCCAAAAAGTTGCATTTAAAACACTGCTGCACAAATACCGTGTGACATAAAATATTTCAACAATCACCATTTTATTCTCTAGATTCTCTGCTAAGAAAATATATATAATGTTTGGGGTTCTAAGTAATTTTCTAGCAAAAAATATGGATTTTAACTTGTAAACACGAAATGTCAGAAATGGGCTTAGTCATGAAAGGGTTAAGCATACAGTGAGATATTTGGGGATAGAGATAGTTCGGAATGTAAAAGATTATGTTAACCTGAATCTCAAAACCCTTACTAGTGAAATTTAAGGATAAATGCCGAAGTTGGTGTAAGCTACCACTAATGCCCTGTACACACGGTCGGATTTTCCGACGGAAAATGTGTGATAGGACCTTGTTGTCAGAAATTCCGACTGTGTGTTGGCTTCATCACACATTTTCCATCGGAATTTCTGACACACAAAGTTTGAGAGCAGGCTGTAAAATTTTCCAGCAACAAAATCCGTTGTCGGAAATTCTGATCGTGTGTACACAAATCCGACGCACAAAGTGCCACGCATGCTCAGAATAAATTAAGAGACAAAAGCTATTGGCTACTGCCCCGTTTATAGTCCGGACGTACGTGTTTTATGTCACCGCGTTCAGAACAATTGGATTTTCCAACAACTTTGTGTGACCGTGTGTATGCAAGACAAGTTTGAGCCAACATCCGCCGGAAAAAATCCATGGATTTTGTTGTCGGAATGTCCGATCAATGTCCGACCGTGTGTACAGGGCATAACAGTGATAGGTAGAGCAAACCTTGTTAAAATGATCTGGACTCCACAATTACTTTATGTGTTTAATAATTCACCCATATGGATAACTGTACTTTGGTTTAAAAAAATAGAATCTCGCTAAATATACACAGAACTATTCCGCTCAGTGTTTTCGTGGATGTACAAAATTGGGTACATACAGTACTTTCATGTTTGGTGGACTTGCCCTATTGCACAAAACTATTGGAAGGAAATATTTCATATTGCGTCTAAACTACTCAATATAAATTTATCTCTGGACCCTACAATGGCGCTACTTAACTTAAAACCAGAATTTTTATCACATACACGATTCAGATTACTGATACTTTTCATGGCAGCAAAACAAACACTAGCGAAAGCTTGGCAATCCCCGACTCTGGCAGCAAACAAAACCATACATATGATGTATAATAGAATGATACAAGCGAAAATGCTAGCTATTGAAACAGACAGGATCACTAGATATGAAAAGTTGTGGCAACCGTGGATAGATAATTTTATGCCCTCAGCATTTGATAAGAAAGTACTTTTACCATGGTAATTTTCTAGATAGAATTTGTTTCAAATATTGTTGTTTCAGGTCGTTAAGGTGGCTCGCGACTGAACTCTGCGGACCTCATTAAACCTTTCTTTATCCATTCCTTCCTTTCTCCTCTCCCTTCCTTCTTTACTTTAATCATATCTATCCTGTGATTTTTGAAGCTCCCTTGCATGATATTTATTCTTATATAGAGTTTTTACAAAACTGTTTTTTGTTCATATCATAACTATAGTGGTTTAAATATTTTACTTAAATATGGATCAAAAGATGATTGTAGTATTATTACTTTTATTTAATAACATATAGTAGTAATCTAAATTATGCTTTGAATATAATTGAGCTTCATTAATTTGTTTAAGAATCGATTATATCATATATCTGTATAAATTATCTGTGAATATTCAATAAAATACTTTGACAAGGAAAAAAAAAATAGAATCTCTTTTTAGAGAACTTTTTTGGAAGTAAAAAACAACCACGTATGAAGTTAATAACATTGATGTTAAATAAAGAGGTGGGAGGATTGGCGATTTCATATACAAAAAGTTATTTTTTAGCTTCACAACATATTTTTGGATGGACGGTAATATTGGGCTCTGATCCTATACAAGGTTTGCTACTATTGGTTTACCCTGATTACCCACCAATCTCTTTATTAGAGGCGCAAAACCAATTGTCCAATAAGGAATTTGTTACGGGTAAACTGTTTGACAAGGTATGGCAGGAAATGAAAAAAAAATTACTGAAATAAAGGGCTATACGGTATACACCCCTATCTGGAACAATAGTAATTATGGGGAATTGTTAAATTGGAAGGGTTTGAGATTTGGAAGCTTAAGGGACTAAGGTATATGATACAACTACTTCAGGAAGCTAAAAACTTTTACCGAATTAAGAAATGAATATAACATTCCAAATCAAAGATTCTTCCAATTTTTACAGCTTAGGCATGCATTATAGTACAGGCCCGAATGCACAAATTGAAACTCTATAAATCAGAGGTAATAGCCCTGCTGGAAAAGACAGAAAAGAAAAAGGGCTTAATATCACAAATATATGATATATTATATGATAATTTTAGGGGAACTCAGGACGTACCAGCAAGGTCAACTTGGTCTGGTGATATAGAGCCAATCTCAGATGAACAATGTGCAGTGGCACTATCAGTAACACCACTGGCATCTCTATCTCCAACACAAAATTTAACACAATTATTTATATTACATAGGGCTTATTACACACCAGAGAAATTATTCAAATGGAAACATAGGGATACAGCCCAATGTCCTAGATGTAAAGGGACCCCTGCTAATTAAATTCCTATGCTATGGAGATGTCCTAAACTTTTTCATTATTGGAGTGAGGTGGTATTGATGATTAACCACATGCTGATCAGCCGCAGTTGTACTGCGGCAGAATGGCATGGCTGGGCAAAACAACGTTATGTAATGTCGCTTCACTCCCTGGTCACTAGGGGGTGTGCGCCCCCAGCTCGCCGATGTGAGTGCCCGGCGGTCTCGATCACCGCTGGCCTCCCGCGATTGCTCGGGGCACACCAAGAACCGGGATCTGTGTGTGTAAACACACAATTTCCGGTTCAATGAGCAGAAAAAAGACAGATCGTCTGTTCATACAGAGTAGGAAGAGGCGATTTGTTATCTTCCCTGCACAGTCCCCTCCCTCCTTCAGTTAAAACACAAACTAGGACACACTTAACCCCTTCACCTCCCCCTAGTGTTAACCCCTTCCCTGCCAGTGACATTTTTACAGTAATCAATGCATTTTTAATTGCACTGATCACTGTATTAATGCCAATGCTCCCAAAAATGTGTCAAAATTGTCCGACGTGTGCACCATAATGTCTCAGTCATGATAAAAATCGAAGATAACTGCCATTACTAGTAAAAAAAAAAATTAATAATAAAAATGCTATAAATTTAGTCCCTATTTTGTAGACACTATAACTTTTGCACAAACCAATCAATGTACGCTTTTTGTGATTTTTATTACCAAAAATATGTAGAAGAATACGTATCGGCCTAAAGTGAGGAAAAAATATATTTTTTTAAACATTTTTGGGGGATATTTATTATTGCAAAAAGTAAAAAATAATGCGTTTTTTTCAAAATTGTCGCTCTTTTTTTATTTATAGTGCAAGAAATAAAAAACGCAGAGGTGATCAAATACCACCAAAAGAAAGCTCTATTTGTGAGAAAAAGGACGTCAATTTTGTTTGGGTACAACGTCGCATGACCGCGCAATTGTCAGTTAAAGCGACGCAGTGCCCAATCGCAAAAAGTGCTCTAGTCAGGAAGTGGGTAAAATCTTACGGGGCTGAATGTTCGGCAGTCATCACTGCACACATCACTAATGTCATTTCAGTGTCCTGTTCTCAATACACAGTGTAGTGTTTTAGTATCAGTACCATTTCGTTTACTCAGATTTCAGATTTCAGCAAAGCAGTAAAGCCTTCCACCTTCAGCAGAGACTTCAGCAATTTCAACAGATCAAACAGTTTGTGTTGCCAAGAAATGTTTAGGTCTTTACTATAAGCTCACTGTGCATTCCCCAGGAGTTCTACAGTTCCATTCGTCTGCATCTATATGCAGTGTGCAGTATAGTGTATATAGATCATCCCCTTCTATATCACTGACCTGTACACCTTATTTCCGGTCTTCTGGGCTATTCATGTGCTGTTACACTCTGCTGCACTCTGCTGCACTCTGTTACTCTCTGCTGCACTCTGCTGCTCTCTGTTACTCTCTGCTGCACTCTGCTGCTCTCTGTTACTCTCTGCTGCACTCTGCTGCTCTCTGTTACTCTCTGCTGCACTCTGTTGTACACATAACACCGACTGAAAGTTCCTGCTGACATGTTGATACGCACACTGTATTTCCTAAAGAGTGAGCAGTTAGGCAGACTGCTTTACCTCCCCCTCCTCACAGGACCCAAGGGAGCCCGGCCTCAGTGTCCAATTACCATGTGAATGTAACATAGCTCCCAATTGTCCCTGATTTTGAGGGACTGTCCCTGATTTGGAGCAAAGTCCCTCTGTCCCTCTTTCCTCCTCATTTGTCCCTTATTTTCGTCAGATCTATATAGTTGTATATAAAATGCAGCAAAAAAATTGTTCATTTTCGTTTTCGTTTCATTGGTTTTTTTGCCTTTTTCGAGTTTTTGGAATTTGAAAATTCAGAAATTAAAAAATTTGAAAATCCGAAAATTCGAAAATCTGAAAAAAAAGAAAGAAAATCAGTTTAATTTGAAATAATAACTAACTATTAAATTATAGGTATTGGAATTTCCTTTCAAATTTGGCTGTTAGTGAACGTAACGAGTACGAATGTATTTAAAATCACAAATTATCTAAAATAATGAATGCCGCATCTAAACAAATGGAACGGAACAAATTAATAATAAATAAATAATTAATAATAATAAAAATAATAATAATAATAATAAAAAGGTTTTTATTATTATTATTGTTATTTACTATTATTAGATCGCTATGTTCCATTTGTTTAGATGCGGCATTCGTTATTTCAGATAATTTGCGACTTCGGACAAATTCGTACTCGTTACGTTCACTAACAGTTAAATTTGAAAGGAAATTCCAATACCTATAATTTAATATTTATTATATCAGATTTTCAGGTTTTTGAATTTCCGAAATTCCGAATTGTCAGAAATTCGGAAATTTGACAATCCGGAAATTTGAAAATCTGAAAAAAAGAAAGAAAATCAGTTTGATGCAAAATAATAACTAACTATTACATTATGGGTATTTGAATTTCCTTTCAAATTTGGCTGTTAGTGAATGTAACGAATACAAATTTATCCGAAGTTACGAATTATCTGAAATAACGAATGCCGCATGTAAACAAATTGAACAGAACAAATTAATAATAAATAATTAATACTAATAAAAAGGTTGTATTATTATTGTTATTTATTATTATTAGATCTTTATGTTCCATTTGTTTAGATGCAGCATTCGTTATTTCAGATAATTTGTGACTTCAGATAAATTCTTATTCGTTACGTTCACTAACAGCCAAATTTGAAGGAAACTCCAATGCCTATAATTTAATATTTATTATTAGTTAATTACTATTTCAGATTTTCAGGTTTTTGAATTGCCAAAATTCCGAATTATCAGAAATTTAGAAATTTAAAAATTCGGAAATCGAAATTCGGAAATTCGGAAATTCGGAAATTCGGAAATTCGAAATTCGTAAATTTGTAAATTTGTCATTTCGGAAATTCGGAAATTTGAAATTCGGAAATTCGAATATTCTGAAATTTGGAAGTTCGAAATTTTGGAAATTTGAAATTCGGAAATTCGTAATTTCGGAAATTCTGAAATTTCAGAAATGCGGAAGTTTTGGAAATTCGGAAGTTTCGGAAATTTAAAAATTCGGAAATTCGAAAATTTTGGAATTAACGAATTTGTCAAAATTCATTAAAAAGTGAATTCTGAACTAAACGAATTGCAGAGGTCTAAAATGCACTTTTTATCTTTCAAAAAGTGTGTCCCAATGCTAAACCTTTCATCCAATTTCTAAATTGCTGCATTTTTTCAATTTTAAGAGCCAATATAAAGGAACAGTAGTGGTAAAAAAAGCACTTGTGGATTTAATTAACCTTTTTTTTTGTTTTTTTCCCCTTTAAGGGGGCATGTCCTATGCCTACATACGTTTGGTTGTAGGTGTCCCTCATTCCCATCTCAAAATGTTGGGAGGTATGGTATACATGATCCGGAATATGGGAGATATGGCACAGTAGAGGGGGCAGAGGGAAAAGTTCAGGATACAGGGAGGGAGATTCAAGCTCAAAGCCCACTGACACAGGGTATACAAGGTATGTAGAAAAGTATAGAAAAGTAGCACTTCATTTGTTTCCCCTTTCACTCTGTTCCTCTCTGGTCTGCTCTGCTCCGTTCTGCCGAGTGCTCTGTGAGTGTGCTCTGCTCCACTCTTCTCTGTAATACACCAACACTTCTCAGACACTCAGGCGCTCCAAGCATAGTACCGCTATCATCCTAAACTGGATCCATTAAAGCAAGCAGGTCATAGGGACAAATAAACAAACGTAGGTTCACCCGGGATTTGGCTTCTCATAGCTTTCTCATAGCCTCACACCCTCTCACAGCGGACATGGCTGCATAGTAGGATGTAGTAGCACGGGATGAATTGTTCAGCGTGGAGGTCAGCTGATCAAGGAACGAGCGTGAGTTCATGCTGTGTTTGGCTTCTCATACCCTCTCACAGCCTCTCACAGCAGACATGGCTGCATAGCGGCACAGCGTGGGGCTCTGCTGGACACGCCCACTCACATTGCTTCCATCTCAGGCCACTTCCCCTCTCTGGTTAGTCCAATTAAATTTTTAGCATTTTTTGAGATAAATAGAGCATTCTCTTGGTGATATTTAAAAACCAAAACATGCTGGTGGGTTAACCACTTCAGCCCCGGACCATTTGGCTGGCCAAAGACCAGAGTACTTTTTGCGATTCGGCACTGCGTCGCTTTTACTGACAATTGCGCGGTCGTGCGTCTTGGCTCTCAAACAAAATTGATGTCCTTTTTTTTCCCCACAAATAGAGCTTTCTTTTGGTGGTATTTGATCACTTATGCGGTTTTTATTTTTTGCGCTATAAACAAAAAAAATGACAATTTTGAAAAAAACACATTCTTTTTTACTTTTTTGCTATAAAATCCCCCAAAAATACATAAAAAAACATTTTTTTTCCTCAGTTTAGGCCTCTTCTGCATACTTTTGGTAAAAAAAATCGCAATAAGAGTTTATTGATTGGTTTGCGCAAAAGTTATACCGTCTACAAAATAGGGGATAGTTTTATGGCATTTTTATTAATATTTTTTTTTACTAGTAATGGAGGCGATCTTCAATTTTTATCATGACTGCGACATTATGGCAGACACATCGGACAATTTTAATTCATTTTTGGGACCATTGTCATTTTTACAGCGATTAGTGCTATAAAATTGCACTGATTACTGTAAAAATGACACTGGCAGTGAAGGGGTTGACCACTAGCTGGCTGGGAAGGGGTTAAGTGTGTCCTAGGGAGTGATTCTAACCGTGGGGGAGCGTGGCTACGAGTGACCCATCACTAATCACCACTCCTGATCACAGGGAGCAGAGATCAGTGACACTGTCACTAGGCAGAATGGGGGAGTTGCTTGTTTACATTAGCATCTCCCCGTTCTTCCTCTCCGTAAGACGATCGCAGTTTTCCCGATGGACATTGAGTCTGCGGGACCCACAATTCTACTCACGGAGCTCGCAGCGGGCGCGCGTGCGATGGCACAGCGGCAAATTCAAAGGGATGTACAGGTACGCCCATTTGCGCAGCCGTGCCATTCTGTCGATGTAAATGTATAGACGGTGGTCGGCAAGTGGTTAAAAACCAAAACATGCTGGTAGGTTAATTGGCTTCTGTCAAAAAAAATTGGCCCAAATATATGAATGTGAGTTGGGGACCTTGGAGTGTGGGCTTCTTGAGGGTAGGGACCAATGTGAGTGTGCAATGTATGTGTGCAGCTCTGCGTAAATTGATGGGGCTATATGGGTAGCTTAAATAAATAATAATAATAGATGAGCATCTTAATGAGACACATGTACAGGGATAGGGACAATTGTAGACACACACCCACGCTCACTCAGGTTGAACTGGATGGACTGGTGTCTTTATGCAACCTTACTAACTATGTAACTATGTAACCACTGTGGTTTTATTTTTTTGCACTATAAATGAAAAAAAAGACCACACATTTTTTTAAAAAGTGTGTTTTTCTTAGTTTCTGTTATAAAATGTAGCAAATAAGTATTTTTTCTTCATAAATGTTGACCAAAATGTATACTGCTACATTTCTTTGGTAATTATTTGGTCTTCTGTGAAAGTTATATAATTTCTTGAGGCCTTAACATGCGAAGACAGTACAAATACCCCCCAAATGACAGCTTTTTGGAAATTAGACAGTGTAAGGTATTTAGTAAGAGACATGGTGAGTTTTTCTTAAGTTGTAATTTTTCCCACAATTCTTTGGAAAATGAAGAAATTAAATAAAATGTGTTTTTTTTCACAAAAATATCATATTTTAAAGTTATTTACACACAGCATGGGCATATTTGCATCTACACCCCAAAACACATTCTGCTACTCCTCCTGAGTATGGTAATACCACATGTGTGAGACTTTTTCACAGCCTAACCACATAGAGAGACCCAACATCCAAGTAGCACCTTCAGGCATTATACACTTTAAAACCAGGCCTTCTACTGACACTTTATGCATACAAGGAATAATCAGTATTTTTGCTAGAAAATTAAATTACTTAGAACCCCCAAACATTGGGGAACCCCGCGCCAAAATTTAAAAAAAAATGGCGTGGGGTCCCCCCAAAAATCCATACCAGACCCTTATCCGAGCACGCAACCTGGCAGGCCACAGGAAAAGAGGGGGGGACGAGAGAGCACCCCCCCTCCTGAACCGTACCAGGCCACATGCCCTCAACATTGGGAGGGTGCTTTTGGGTAGCCCCCCAAAACACCTTGTCCCCATGTTCATAGGAACAAGGGCCTCATCCCCACAACCCTTGCCCGGTGGTTGTGGGGTTCTGCGGGCGGGGGGGCTTATCGGAATCTGGAAGCCCCCTTTAACAAGGGAACCCCCAGATCCTGGCCCTCCTCCCTATGTGAAATGGTAAGGGGGTACAAAAGTACCCCTACCATTTCACAAAAAAAGTGTCAAAAATGTTAAAAATGACAAAAGACAGTTTTTAACAATTCCTTTATTTAAATGCTTCTTCTTTCTTCTATCCTCTTTCTTCTATCTTCTATCTTCCTTCGGTTTCTTCCTCCATCTTCTTCTTCTTCTGGTTCTTCTGGTTCTTCCTCTGGTGTTCTCGTCCGGCATCTTCCTCAGAGGCGCCTTCTTCTCTTCATCTTCTATTCTTGGGCCGCTCCGCATCCATGATTGGATGGGAGGCTCCCGCTGTGTGACGCTTCTCCTCTTCTGACGATTCTTAAATAACGGAGGGCAGGTGACCCCGCCCCCCTCTGACGTCATGGAGAATGCCACAGGGAAGTCCCCGTCAAGTCCCTGTGCGTCAGAGGGGGGTGGGGTCACCGGGTGGCCCCACCCTCTGTTATTTAAGAACCATCAGAAGAGGAGAAGCGTCACACAGCGGGAGCCTCCCATCCAATCATGGATGCGGAGCAGCCCGAGAAGAAGATGAAGAAAAGAAGATAAAGAGAAGGAGACGCCGCAGAGGAAGATGCTGGACGAGAACACCGGAGGAAGAACCAGAAGAACCAGAAGAAGAAGAAGTTGGAGGAAGAAACCGAAGGATGAAGGAAGAAAGAAGTTAGAAGAAAGAAGATGGAAAGAAGAAGCATTTAAATAAAGGATTTGTCAAAAACTCTCTTGTCATTTTTAACATTTTTGACAGTTTTTTTGTGAAATGGTAGGGGTACTTTTGTACCCCCTTACCATTTCAAACAGGGGGGAGGGCCCGGATCTGGGGGTCCCCTTGTTAAAGGGGGCTTCCAGATTCCGATAAGCCCCCCCGCCCGCAGATCCCCACAACCACCGGCCAAGAGTTGTGGGGATGAGGCGCTTGTCCTCATCAACATGGGGACAAGGTGCTTTAGGGGGGACCGCAAAGCACCCTCCCAATGTTGGGGGCATGTGGCCTGGTACGGTTCAGGAGGGGGCGCTCTCTCATCCCCCCTTCTTTTCCGGCAGCCTGCCAGGTTGCGTGCTCGGATAAGGGTCTGATATTGATTTTTGGGGGACCCCACACCAATTTTTTTTTAATTTTGGCACGGGGTTCCCCTTAAAATCCATACCAGACCTGAAGGGTCTGGTGTGAATTTTGAGGGGGACCCCTACGTCTTTTTTTTTTTTGGCACAGGGTTCCCCTTAATATCCATACCAGACCTGAAGGGCCTGGTATTGAATTTAGGGGGACCCCCACATTATTTTTTTTTTTTAATTTTGGTTCGGAGTTCCCTTGTGGGGAATTCCCATGCCATTTTTATCAATGAACTTTTATGTGTTTTGTCAGACCGGCAATTCATTAATAGCCGCGAGTAGTTTTAAATGACTTTTTTCCTTTGAAATGTCATTTTGCTGTCAGACTGTTCTAAACACGGGAAACATGCGCCCCTGTACAGGCATACTATAGACACCCCCCCAGGTACGAAATTTAAAGGAATGTTACACTTTTATTGTTTGACTTTAAGCATTATTAAAATCACTGCTCCCGAAAAAACAGCCGTTTTTAAAACATTTTTGCATTGATCCATGTCCCCTGGGGCAGGACCCAGGTCCCCAAACACTTTTTATGACAATACCATGCATATAACCCTTTAAAATTAGCACTTTTTATTTCTCCCATAGGCTTTTAAAGGGTGTTCCGCGGCTTTCGAATTTGGCGCGAACACCCCAAATTGTTCGCTGTTCAGCGAACTGGCGAACACCCGATGTTCGAGTCGAACTCATCCCTAGTGGCCATACCTCACATGTGTGGATCGATCACCATTTATGTACGTGTACTGAACTAACTTGTGTGTTCACCTTTGCATGTGAGCACCGAGGGATGGGGCATTTTACATTTTTTATTATTATTGATGGGACACTGGCACACTGTGACAGATGTTTTTGTACACTTGTACATTGTGACATATGTTGATCGCCCATCGGTGGACACCAATAGATGTTGATGATCCACTAGGTTCACCACCAGATGTAGATGTTGCAATGGAACACTATTACAGATGTTTTTGTGCACTGGTACAATATGACAGATATTGATGTGCCGCTGGTACACGGTGACAGATGTTGATGTGATACTGGTACACTTTCACAAATGTTTTGTACACTGGTACAGTTGTTTATGGGACACTTAGACAGTAACAGATGGTGCTTGGTGCACTGGTGTGGGATTGCTGAAGTCCATGTGATCTCTGTGTAGCTGAACACTAAAATCATCGGTTACACAGAGAATATGACAGGCTGCAGCATCTCCCCCACCTCCCTCCCCCCCTCACACACTGAGCTCTCCATGAGCTCAGTGGGGAGAGCTGACACAGAGACACATGTCTCTGTTTACACTGTGTGAAGGCTGCGATTGGACACAGCCATCATGCGATCAGGAGGACCAATCACAGCACCTATGTCCCGATCTGTGATGTGACATGTCAGAGGGACACAGCCATCACAGGATCACTCCAATGATAGGCCATAAGGCTGTGCGGAGTGTATTTTTGATGGGACATATGGGTATGTACAGTCAGAACAGCGAAGCTCCCTCTCGGCCGTTTATGTGCAGTGGCCGGGTGGGAAGCAGTTAAGAAGGAAAGGGCTGATATGTGTCATGTGATTGATTATTTCAGGTAATTTAATATTTGTGAAATGTTGTAACATACACTGTTTTCCTCCTGCAGACAGTGACCTCTGCCACAAATGTCTCCATGACCAGTGGCCAGATGAAAGAAAAGTGAGTTGTATCCTCAAAACATATGACTATCTGTCGTATGAGATGGACATTGTGACTCAAGCATTTGAAGTTATTTCCATGTTATGTTGTGTTGTAACTCTAAGCATAATGACATTGTTTATTTTATTCCGTGATACTCCAATTGTCAAAGCCAATAACCAGACTGTGAGCTTCATCCTCCTGACCTCCATCTTGCTGAGCTTCCTCTGTGTCTTCTTGTTCCTCGGTCGCCCTGTGGATATAACCTGCATGCTGAGACAAATGTCATTTGGGATCTTCTTCTCCATCGCTGTTTCTTTTGTTCTGGCAAAAACTATCAGAGTCTGCATTGCCTTCAAAGCAACCAAACCTGGCAGCTACTGGAGGAAATGGGTTGAAGAGAAGACTTCTAACTCTGTTGTCATAATCTGCTTCTCTGTCCAAGGTCTTGTTTGGTTGTCAGCATCTCCTTCCTACCAAGAGTATGACATGGACTCCTATCCTAGGAAGATCATCATTCAGTGTAATGAAGGGTCAGTTATTGGGTTCTACTCTCTGTTGGGTTATATGGGGTTTCTGGTAGCTGTGAGTTTTGTTCTGGCTTTCATGGTGAGAACATTACTGGACTGTTTTAATGAGGCCAAGTACATCACCTTCAGCATGCTGGTGTTCTGCAGTGTCTGGATTGCCATGATCCCTATCTGAGTGCCAGAGGAAAATACATGGTGGCTGTGGAGATTTTCATCATATTGGCCACCAGTGCCTGATTATTAGGATGTATATTTTTTTGTAAAATGTTGCATAATAATCAGAAAACCTGAGAAAAATTCCAGAATTTGTTTTGCCAAAGTCAAATTATAGTATACCTTTTTTAGTAGCAATCGTGGAAAGCAAAGTTAGGTTAACTAGTATAGCATTTGTGTGTGGAGGATATCTGGACTTTTCAAGTAACCTGATTTTTTATCAGGCGTTGAGTAATAACAGTGCTGTACCCTCTGATGCTTCTTGCAGGCATCTGTGATAGTCTTTAACCACTTCCCGACCGGCGCACGCCGATGTACGTCAGCAGAATGGCACGGCTGGGCAAATGGGTGTTCAGGTACATCCCTTTTAATTTGCTGCCGTGCCATCGCTTGCGCGCCGGCCGGGAGGTCCATGAGTCGGGTCACGGGTCCTATGGACTCGATCGCCGTGGGGATACCCACAATCACCTCATGGAGAGGACGAATGGGGAGATGCTGATGTAACCAGCATCTCCCCGTTCTGCCTAGTGACAGTGTCACTAATTTATGCTCCATGTCATCGGGAGCAGAGATCAGTGATGTGTCACAGCTAGCCCATCCCCCCTACAGTTAGAATCACTCCCTAGTACTGACTTAACCCCTCCCTGCCCCCTAGTGGGTAACCCCTTCACGGCCAGTGTCATTTACACAGGAATCAGTGCATTTTTATAGCACTGATTGCTGTATAAATGACAATGGTCCCAAAACGTGTCAAAAATGTCCGATGTGTCCGCCATAATGTTGCAGTCATGATAAAAATCGCTGATCGCCGCCATTACTAGTAAAAAAAATTATTAATAAAAATGCCGTAAAACTATCCCCTATTTTGTAAACGCTATAACTTTTGCGCAAACCAATCAATAAATGCTTATTGTGATTTTTTTTACCAAAAACATGTAGAAGAATATGGATAGACCTAAACTGAGGAAAAAAATGTTTTTTTATACATTTTTGGGGGATATTTATTATAGCAAAATGTATAAAATAATGCGTTTATTTCAAAATTGGCGCTCTTATTTTGTTTATAGCGCAAAAAATAAAAAAAATCGCAGAGGTGATCAAATTCCACCAAAAGAAAGCTCTATTTGTGGGGAAAATTTTGTCAATTTTGTTTGGGTGCAACGTCGCACGACTGCACAATTGTCAGTTAAAGCGACGCAATGCCGAATTGCAAAAAGTGCTCTGGTTAGGAAGGGGGTAAAATCTTCCGTGGCTGAAGCGGTTAATAAACCCCCATATCCCTTAAAATCTCTTCAATTATAAATACAGGCTGTGTGTAAATGCAAGATTTCAAGAAGTCAAATTCAAACTCCATCCCTCCTAGCAGTAAGACCCACTAATGTCATTAAATGTCACAACTTAAGTGGGCATTGCTCTGGCTTTTGATATTTAAATGGAAAAGGATGGGCTTAGCACTGAGAGGTGAGCAGCTTAACTTCTAAAATTTAATTTTTTTTACAACTTTAAATATTTTCTGAGGGTTTAAAAATTACAAAGGTAAACCAGGATAGCAAAAAGCAGTGGTTCAAGAAGCACTGTCAAAACAAGGTCACAACTAGAAGTTGTACATGAAAGAAATGCTAATACAAAGTACAGTATGATTTTAAACAATCATCCATAAATTGTAAGTAGAACATCACTTTCCAGTATAGACTAGATAGGCTTGAATGTATGAGTAAGATAGCTATGCAGAAAACTTGAATAGCTCCAGGTATAATAACAGCAATTACCATACACACCCAGCATTGAATGGCATGTGCTAGGCATATCACAGGCACCATAATTAAAACACCTTTAAAATCACTTCCAAAAGCTAAATACCCATTCCAAAGGTTTCAAATAGATTACATTCAGTTGCCAAAAACAAGAACATGTGAGTACATTCTTGTGTGCAGAGGCGGCTCTTTAATTAGGCAAATTAGGCGGTCGCCTAAGGCCCCGCTCTTACAGGGGCCTTGCGGCCACCTAATTTTCCTAACCCGCACACACAACGAACATCACTTTGTGGGGAAGGTACCTCTCCCTAAGCAGAGCTCTTTGGGTTCCTCTCCGCCCTAGTAAATTGCCTGGATTGGCCGTGACCTTGCCAGACTGTCACTGTATCTTGCTAGAGCAGAGCCAAGTGCCGGGAGAAAGATCTGGCACTTGACTCCAGTGACTTGCCCAGCACGGCTGCACTAATGTGGGTACACCTGCCCCTCAGCCATGCGGGGTGTTTGATGTCCCATGCACTGTGATCTCAGCTTGGGGAGAGACACTGACTAAAGCTGCAGCCATCTCCTCCTCCTCGGCTCTGATCTCTTCTTGTATACAGGCAGGAGGAGGAGCCAGGGAGGAGAAACACAGATGTGCAAGATCTGCCGCACTGATCTGAGGTATGTGATTGTTCTACTATAGTGTGATGAAGAGGGGGTGGAAGGGTTGGCAAGCTAACAAAGATTAATACTTGCAGAAGTTGCAGTGATATGGGGGGGGGGGGGGTAATAGGATACTGCATGTGCTTGGTGGAGGAGGAGAAAGGAGGAGGAGAAAGGAATTGAGCTACAAGGGGGAGTTGGATGTAAAATATGACCAGCCCCTCCCGAAGTCCTCTCTCACCCACTCCCCCCACCCCCAAATCAAGGACATACTAGCAGGGACACAGGGGACAATCATGGCATCTGCACACCCTGCTAGAGATGCAGGGCATCCGCCCCAGGTGCCCACACTAGTGCCCCCCCTGCAAGCAAGTTAATGGAGCCAGGTGACAGAACTTTTTTCTGCACAAGGCTCCAAGACTTAGGGCCAGTTCACACCATGAATCGCACAGGAACACACTGTGAGTCTCTGTGGAATTCACATGCGTTCCAGGTGTAGTACCATTTCAGCCCATTCATTTGAATGAGCTGAAATTGTGCTAGACCACACCAAGAGTTATAAGATGCACAGGAATATGAACCCATGGTACTATTGTACTACACGATCAGGTGCAGATAAACACATTACATTTGTGACCTGCATTTGTGTCATTAAGCTAACATTGACACCCACTGCAGATCACAGCTGCAGTGCATTTTGAATACAGTGCAGGAAACACACGCAGAATGCTGGTTTCTTCCACTGCATGCTGGTGTGAACTGGCCTTTAGTCCAGATTTGCAGGTTTTTGTTATCTCAGGAAGGTTCCACAAAAAGCGGAACATTTGGGAAGTATTAATGATTGATTTGGATTAGACGGGGAGAGGATTTGTGTTTGGGGGGGAGGTTTTGTACTGGGAAGGGGGATTTGGGTGGGAACTGTGGAGTGGACTTGCAGACTTGTGCTGGCGTGGGGGGAATTTGGGGGAAAGAGGATTTGTGCTGGAAAAGATGGGGGGTTTGGGGGGGTTGTGCTGGAAGGGAGGACTTGGGGGAGAGGATCTGTGCTAGAAGTGTGGAGAAGATTTTTGCTTGGCGGAGGGATTGGGGGGTTTGAAGAGGAGAAAGAAGGGGTTGTGCTGCGATGGGGGGGTATGGATTTATACTAGAAGTGGGGAGAGGACTTGTGCTGGAAGGGGATTTGGGGAGAGGAATTCTGCTGGAAATGGGGAAAAGATTTAAACTGGGAGGAAGATATGTGCTAGAAGAGGGATTGAAGGGATTATGCTTGAAGGGGGGGGGATTTTTGCTGGGAGAATCCATTTTGGGGGAGGGGGGATTAGGGGGGATTTGTGATGGGGGAATTTAAAGGGGGTGAATTGGGTAAAGAAGGATTTGTACTGGAATGAGGGGGTGTGCTAGGAGGGAGGATTTGGGGGGTGGAGGAGGATTTATTCTGAGAGGGGTATTGGGGGAGGAGGATTTGTGCTGGAAGGGGGAACTGAGGGGTGTGGGGATAAGTGCTAGGATGGGGAAGAAAGGGCGATTATGCTGGGACTGGGGATTTGGGGAGGGTGTAGGAGGATTTGTGCTGAAGAAGAGGGTAGGAGATTTGTGTTTGGAGGGGGGATTTGTTCTGGAAGGGGGAGAGAGGATCTGCGCTGGGGGGAGAGGAGGGTGTACAAATTAGTGCAGATTTTTCTTTTTGGATGGATGGGAGTGATGATTTTTGCTGAAAGGGTAAAGTTGAGGGGAATTTTCACTCCCCTTACCACTACACTGTGCATTACACTGTGGAGGAGAAGGGAGGGGGGTGACAGCACCAAAGTGCACCTTCGCTGTGTAGACGAAAATCCCTGCACTGGCCCTGCCTTTCTCCTCCCCTCTCCTCTTTCTGGCCATGGAGTTCACTTTTTCCGACTTTAGTGAGGGCAGCCAGCTGGAGCATCCATCGATCTCTGGAGGAGCAGGGGGAGGAAGGGGGTCTGTGTGTATTGATTTTTTTTTGGGGGGGACAAAAAAATCAATTGATCTAAAGCTAGTCCAGTCCCCTCTTGGCTGGTTAGGGGTGGGGGAAGTTGCTTCTTGAAACTGCCGCAAAGTGCGTATACTCCAGAGTGATGTGAGCAATGCAGCCGCTGCCTTGACCCTGCGATCGGCTCCATGGGCACATTTGGCAGGGTACCTGAGCCTCCATCCTTCCTGCCTCTACACCCTCCTGTTTATCTCTATTGGAACAGCGCTGTACTCATTACCAGTACAGCACCCATCCCAACTCCTACTCTATACTACAACTCAAAACTTTGTACTGCTCGTCTATAAAAAAAACTCACATCCCAGCTGTGAACCTTCTCATTCCCAGTAGTGGTGGCACTCCTGTCCTAGCCCAGACTCGCCCCCAACTCCATTGTCTCATCCGCCAATGATAACTTTTATCGGATCACTTCAATTATTTTTCCCATTATGGGAGTGAGTGGGGCCTCATGTCTAAGTTTTGCCTAAGGCCTCACAAAGTCTAGAGCCGCCTCTACTTGTGTGTGTTGACATGTTTTCAGGATGGCCTGAGGTCTGGCAAAAGGTACAGCCAATAAAATCTTATGTGAAATAGTCTGCAGGTATGGGGTCCCAGAGACTGTAAGAACTGACCAAGGTAAACATTTTACAGGTGAGGTGATGCAGACTATTATGTCCTATCTAGGGATAGAACAGGCTTTTCATGCACCTTACCACCCAGAAAGTAGTGGAACGGTTGAAAGACTGAATGGTGTAATCAAAAACAGACTTGTCAAAATTTGTGAAGAATTAGGTAGACTATGGACAGAATGCTTGCCCATGGTACTATACTCAGTAAGGACAACACCTCAGAGTTAAGTCCATATGAAATGGAGTGGAGTGTTTGAGCGGATACTTCTCAAACAAAAAATATCTCTGGGTGCGTTGGTAACATAGACATCGATTGTTGTATTTCTGTTGACAGTTGGATCAGTCTATTGTTCTGTAACCGTAGTAAAACAATAGCTTGACCTTTTGACATATATGACCTATGGCATGTATAATACCACAGTGCCCTTTAGAGGGTGAATTGGAGGATTCTTCACCCACTGAAAAACATTTTTGTGAAATGAGCCACACCCACGTGGGGATGGTAAACTTTCCAAATAAAAGGGCAACGGAATAAGCTGGCAAGAGGAATCCATAATGACTTAACACCAAGCAAGGTCTGTACCAGCCAGAAGAACCTATACCTGAAGACACTTTTGCCTGATCATTAGCAATTTATAGATTAAGCCTGGGATCCTCATTGTCTATAGAGATCGTGAACCCACTGTAACCTGAGCTAAGTAACTTTTATGCGTATTTCTACTGTTTACAGACCACAGTTTCTGTTTATTTGCTATGAAGTAGCTAGCATTTTGTTTGTTATATGTACTGTATATCTACAAGTCTTGTATTGTTTTTTCTATAATTGTAGCAGTTTGTATGTACAGCGTTTTTGTGTAGTAAAGGCACATTAATATACCGCAGAGGTTTAAGCTTCCTTGCTTATAACACAAAGTAAGACACCAAAGCAAAACAGGATGTGGCAGCACTGAATAAGCAATTGATTAGGACTCATAAAAGGTATTATATCATACCGTATATTATTAAACCGCGCTCTCACTAATTACCATAGATCAAATAAAAGTCTAGTGAAGAAAAGTTTTAAAAGAACCACTGTGTTCTTCCCAAATGTTCCAATGATTTTGTGTCCACCAACACCAGAAAAAATGTCCACACCAGCAGTGCCTCCAGTGTGTCCTCTTCACCAACATGCAAGCACACAGCTCACTCACCCGATCTACTTGACCTCCATTAGAGGTAGTCAAATAGGGCATAAGATGAATGTATATCCACTTGCAATTATAATCCCTGGATGCACTATCCAATCAATAGCAGCACTTCTATGCCTCTAAAGACTCTAGAGTTAAGCCGTAATCCGGGAAGATAGAAAAGAAGCCTCTCATAGTCCAGTAAACAATTTTATTTAAAATTAAGTTAAAATTACAGTTACAATGTTAAGGTGAATTCACAGCATTTAAACAAATCCAGGAACGCTGGTCTGTGTTCCACCTGCGTTCCGGTATGGCGGAAGTGGTGTGTCATGTTAGTCCCACCCTATGCACATTTTCGTCAGAAGTGACTTATAAAAGAGTGTTTTATTCCATTGCAGACCCAAACTCCGATCCAGGAGCTCATACTATAAATCCAAGGAGATTGGGTGGTGGTAAAGAAGCATGTGCAAAAGGGACCTGAACCCAGATATAAGAGACCTTTTCACGTGCAACTAGTAACACGCAGCTGTGAAACCCCAATCCAAAGACTCCTGGATACACTCTAGCCACTGCAAAAAAAGTCATAGAGCCTGCAGAATTAAGGTGGTATTACTCTTATGAAAGAACACCTGATGGACTTTAGCGGTACCAGAAGAGGACAATGAAAATCCAATAGATAAAATATTGTCTATATTACAAAAGTAAAAATTGTTTAACGTAATTTTTCTAAAAGAAAACCATTAGCACAATACATACTGTACATAACATGTCAATTATTACTCTTACCCTGTATGTGACTCTATTACTGCTGTGTCAAGAGGTCAATACATTTCACAATTATAGCTTCCTCAGGACCTTTATATCTTGACCACAGATAGAGATGGCCTATCCAAAGAGAAAGGTATATATATATATATATATATATATATATATATATATATATAATTTTTTGGGGAACCCCAAAAGCAGGTTGATATGTGCATTGTGCTGATATTTTGATGGGTCTGTAATTTGAGACTTGTGTAGGATCTTTACCTTCTTTATGGAGGACCATTATATGTGCATCTAGCATCCGACCCGTGGACGTATTAGGGGTTGTGTCACGTACCTGGTAGGTGGAGCCCGGAATGCAGGGAACGGCCTCTCGTATACCTCCGACTCGGGAACCCCTGGTAGTGATGACAGGGGCTCGGGAGTGCGAAGGGGCACAAGTGCCTGACTGGAAGGCTGGAGCAGAGAGCTGAATCAGGTAGTCAGCTGGGAGGTGTTCTGTAGTCTGGCAGCAGGATGTAGACAGCAGGGAGGTGTCTTGTAGTCCAGCAGCAGGATGCAGACAGCAGGGAGGTGTCTTGTAGTCCAGCAGCAGGATGTAGACAGCAGAGAGGTGTCTTGTAGTCCAGCAGCAGGATGTAGACAGCAGGGTGCAGGCAAGCCGGGTCAAACACAGACGGGCAGATCAGGTACAGAAGGTAAATCCGGGAGAATAGTCAAAGTCCAAAAGCTGAGATCAGGGCAGGCAGCAAACAGAGTAGTCAAAGTCCAAAAGCCGGGATCAGGGCAGGCAGCAAACAGAGTAGTCAGGAACAGTCCAACAGGTATCAGGTAGCAAATGCAAGTAACAGGGCACAAAGGGTCTTCAGGAACGCTGTAGACCGGACAGCAAGGCAGCAGTGGAACAGTCCTCTTTAACTAGCCCCTTTGGCGCCAAGTGCTGTCACAGGGCGCCGCTATTGGCGCTATTGCGCATGCGCGTACGCACGTTAGCACTATTGGTGCTATTGCGCATGCGCGTACGCATGTTAGCGCTATTGGCGCTATTGCGCGCGCACGAGCGCCGGTTGGCGCTTCTGTGCACAGGCATTCCTTTGAACTTTAGTTTGCTGGGATATTTGCAAGAGGACTTTTCCTGACAGGTTGATAGGGCATTGAAGGTAGAAAGCATCCTAGGAGACAAAACATCCATGAAACTTTTATAATATTTTAATGTAAGCCCGTCGGGCCCTGGGCTCTTGCCCAGTTTCATCTGTTTCATGGCAGTTTGCAACTCCTGTGTAGAAAGGGGGCTTTCCATCTCCTTGGCCTGTTGGCTAGACATTGCTTGTGGGCCGGGGAAATTGGGCTTGTGGTATCTGAACTTAAGTTATAAAGCTTAGAGTTATAGCACTCCATGCTTTTAGCTATAGCTTCGTTGGTTGCGTGTAATGAGCCATGACGGTTGTGAATGTGGTGAATAGTGAGAGATGTTCTAGAGGCTTGCACTGCATGTGCCAGAAGTTTTCCTGCTTTTATTGCCGTATTCGTAAAATACCTTCTGGCGAAGCACGTATTGGCACTTTGTGCGTTTCCCGAGTTCCTCCAGTAGGAGAGAGTGAGTGTGAAGTAATTCTTGTAAGATTTTTGTGAACAGGAGTGTTTATGGAGGGTTTCTAGTCTTTGAATTTTGGCTATCAGTGTTTGGACCATTTCCTGGTGTTTTCTTTTGGTGGTTGCAGCTAGGGCCAGTAATTCTCCCCCATCACGCATTTGTGTGACTCCCACACTGAGATTGGGGAAATGTCAGGGGTGTCGTTCTCAGCAAAGTATAGCTGAAGCCGTGATTTGAGCCGGGAAAGAATGTCTGGGTATTCAATAAGGACGTATTTGATCTCCAACTTGAACCATAGATGTTGGCCAGTGTTACTGGTTTGGATGTGAATTGATAAAGATGAATCTAT
Source organism: Aquarana catesbeiana (assembly GCF_042186555.1). Lineage (NCBI taxonomy): Eukaryota > Metazoa > Chordata > Amphibia > Anura > Ranidae > Aquarana > Aquarana catesbeiana. The sequence continues at coordinate 28,957,710 of NC_133324.1, read as the reverse complement.
AAGGGAGTCCTGCATGTGAAATTGTGCGTGTTTAGAAATCAATACGGAAACACCCTTAGTTTTAGCCAAGGTGTTCGTTGACTGGATAGCTGTCTGATATAAATGGTTAGTGAGTTTTGGAATGGAGTCCAAGCGAAAATGGGTTTCTTGGAGAACGGGAAACTGGGCTTTATGTTTGGATAGTGTAGACAAAACCTGCGTTCTTTTTCTGGGATATTTAACCCCCTTGGCATTGAGCGAAATACATTTTAACCACTTGACATCCGTGCTATGGCCGAATGATGGCCACAGCGCGGACTTGAATTCCCGGGAGGCCGTCAGATGATGGCCTCCACTGTGCACGTGCCCTGCGTGCTGATCGCTCTGTGATCACAGAGTCACTGAGACTTAGATAATCACCAATCCAAGTAAGGGGCCGGTCCCGATCAGCTATCAGCCAATGACAGCTAATCACATAATGTAAACAAAAGATCGGTAATCGTTTTTTTTTCTACTCACGCTGACAGCGTGAGTAGAAAAAAAAGCCGATCACCGGCTCAGATACGAGGGACATCGGTCCCGAAGTGGAAGAGGCACATCTGCCTCATCAGTGCCACCTAACAGTGCCCACGGTGCCACCTAATAGTGCCCACAGTGCCACCTATCAATGCCAACAAGTGCCACCTATCAATGCCCACAAATGCCAGCTATCAATGCCCACCAGAAGTGCCAATCAGTACCACCTAGCAGTGCTGCCTATCAGTGTAACTGATCAGTGCCTATTATTGCCCACGATCAGTGCCTATTATTGCCCCCAATCAGTGCCCATCACTGCCGCATATCAGTGCCCATCACTGTCGCCTCATCAGCGTACATCAATGAAGGAGAAAAATTACCTGTTTTAAATTTTTTATTTTACCACAGAGGTGATCAAATGCCACCAAAAGAAAGCTCTATTTATGGTAAAAAAAATGATAAAAATTTCATTTGGGTGCAGTGTTGTATGACCGCGCAATTGTCATTCAAAGTGCGTCAGCGCTGAAAGCTGAAAATTGGTCTGGATAGGAGGGGGGTTTAAGTGCCCAGTAAGCAAGTGGTTAATGACAGAGAAGACTGTTTATTGGGATTCTTCTGCATGGTACACTGAGGTATAAGTCTAATGGGGCTGGACAAGATAATAGGCAAAGGAAAACTCTCATGTCGCGTACACACGAGCGGACTTTACGGCAGACTTTGCCCGGCGGACTTTTCGACGGACTTTATGACAGACTTTCCGAATGAACGGACTTGCCTACACACAATCCACCAAAGTCCGTCGAAATCGTACGTGATGACGTACGACCCGACTAAAACAAGGAAGTTCATAGCCAGTAGCCAATAGCTACCCTAGCGTGGCTTTTTGTCCATCGAACTAGCATACAGACGAGCGGACTTTTCGACCGGACTCGAGTTCGACGGATAGATTTAAAACATGTTTCAAATCTAAGTCCGTCCAACTTTTGAGAAAGCAAAGTCCACTGGAGCCCACACACGATCGAATTGTCAGACAAAATCCCGTCCGTCGGGCAAAGTCTGCCGTAAAGTCCGCTCGTGTGTATTATTTTTCCTTGCTGCCTGTAACTGCCTTTATGCTGAACAAGACCAACTGATAGATTTGAGGGGCACACATAGAGCATGGCAAGCAAGGTTATCCACTGACTACAAATCCATTTTATTGGGATAATGAGACTAATAAGTTTAACATTTGTATTAGAAATGTATGTAAAGCCCATATTTCTATTGAACAGTATAGATTAAGATTCGAATATTCAGGTAAAGGGAAATACTGGCATTGGAGAACAGACCAGAGTACATTTTTTACTGGGGGAGTAATACAACCATCACAAATAGAGGTAAAAACAAAACAATTATAATTCCTCATAAAAATATAACTGTAAATCAACTAGATCATAGCAAAGGTGAATATGAATTGAAGAATTTTACTAACATATAATCTAACCATCACCAGCATGCGAAAATCAATCAGGAGGAAATATATTACACTGTTAATTGGACTTACATGGATGAACCCACCACTGCATGGATGGACAATGGTAATGTCAAAGTAAACGTATATGATGGTTTTGAATGTCTGAATGTCAGTGATAAATATGTGTGAGCACATCCAGCATACGTACCAGTGTTGAATTCAACACTGGTACGTATGCTGGATGTGCTCACACACTGCAAATGTTGATGTTGCCTGAAAAACTTTCTGACAAAAAACGTTTTTGTTTCTTTTCAGAATATATTTATATCCTCTTTATTATACGCCTCTGAAGAAGGGACACCTTCCCGAAACATGTCAGGCCATTAGAGGAATTTCATATTCATATTCATTTTTGAATTTGTAACAATGTACTTGTATGTGAAATCTTGTTTTATATCATATGTGCTGTATCAATCCTGACCATGTTTCTGATACATGTCTTTTTAACAATATTTTCTAAATAAATGATATACTTTTTATACATAATTTCTTTTTGTTCGCCCATAAAGTCCCAGTTTACCGGGGGGTACTGGTGTCCCCTTTTTTAAGGGACCTCATACAATTTTGATGTCGGAGAGGGTGATAGATTAACTGTCACAATACTTCCCATGTATGGCCAAGCCAAATCTATACAAATGATTAGGAGATTGGCAAAAATAATGGAAAAATTTGGAACAAAACTACCAAAGCTATTAGTCTCCTAAACGAAGAACAAAAACAGCTTTAGATAGTGGCTCTACAGAATAGAATGACCCTAGATTACTTGTTAGCCGAACAGCGGGGAATATGTGCATTTCTTAATGACACTTGTACATATATACCTGACTATAGTGTCAACGTAACTGACCACCTCAATAAAGTAAAAGAAGCAGGGGCAGCCTTAAAGAGAAGGCCTAAGTCCATGCTTGTTGTTATTGCTGATAGCATCAAGGCCTTGTTTACCAACCTTTTTGGTAATTTAGGCAAAGGGCTTTCTGATATTCTGTATTCTATTGGAACTGTCCTCTATGTCACGGGTTTCCTTCTTGCAATGTAAGTTTTTTATTATTGTCTCAAATTATGTGTTACTAAACTTCTTAGATATGCTACTAAACCGGTTACTAATCCCAGGTTCATTCCTTCTTCCCCATATCAGCACCTCCAGAATCCACATCTGGGTAAGACATATGTGGTCTTAACAGTTACCAAAGGTCTCTGTGATATTGGACACAGGGACAGGGACACACAGGGACAGCAAAGTGGAAACCACTACACTGTCAATGGTCACAGACCCAACTGTCCACTACAACTTGTGTGTGGATTGCTTGAGATAGCAGTAATATGTTTCCATAACTCCAATGCAGAAAGGAACATTTTTTGGGGGCCAGTATATGGCCAAGACAAGGGACTGAAGGGGAATATGGAACATCCATTTTAGTTATATATGAAATACATTATTATGAAACAGATGGTCTAAACCCCCTTTATTTCCTCTTTCTGTATAAGAACACCAGTTTCACACCAGTTACCCACCCCTTCATTTCAAGATTGCTATCTTGACCTTTGAAGACTTGTTCCCCCAAGGAACTACTGGAAGTGACAAGCATTATGTGAACAACTATTAGCATCTCAATAAGTTTCACCAGAGATACAGATTGTACTTCAAAGAAAGTTAGATAGCTAGACACCATCTACTTCAGAACATATCAAATGTATTAATGGTTTTTAGTAAGGCAGAGCAGCCATTTTGAACACAATGCCCTGTTTTGTTTTCTGGTCTCCCTGCATGCTTGTACAATAAATATTTATACTTTTTTTTATTTGGCTTCAGCAGTCAAAGTTACTAAAACCTCTTGAGTTTTAGATTTGCCCATCAAACTCATTAGAGAAACCATCTTGGCCTATGGTTTTCTTTAATGGTCTTTAATTTCATGGAAAGGTCTTGGAGTTGTTCCTGGGTCACAGTTGAAAGATGTATAGAAGTTAAAAGGTGACAGATTGACTCAGTAGTGACTATTGGCTCAGAAGGGGTGTTTTTAAGGTAATATAAATGGGAATAAAAATCACTAAAGCAGTGTGTTATGTGTTGGGGCCTGAGCAGCTTATTGCCATGCCGGTCTATAAGAAAGGGTATTTTAGAATGGGTGAGCTATCACTTACATTACTTCACCAACGGGGCCCTGGGTTTGTTGCTATGCGAACACCAAGTGGTGCAAATGCCTTTTAATGTAAAAATCAAACTTTTTACGCAAAAGTGCTCTTAACCTCCCTGGCGGTATGATTATTTCGGATTTTAGGTGCTGAAAGCGGTACAATTATTTTGCATGGAAATTTGGCGTTTTATATTGTAGGTCTGTAAATCTTAACAATAACACACTTAAATCTGTCCAAACCAGAGTCTAGTAGATATCCCGGGTATGATAAAGTTTGAAACACAAAAACATAAATTATAATATAATAAATAAAAATAAATAATTAAAAAAAATTTTAAAAAATAGTAATAAAATAAATTTCCCCACAATTCACTATCGCTCAATTCTGCAAGTGTTCTAATTTACTATCGCTGTTTTCTAGCTGGTCTAAAGCCACTTTTGACGTAAAGGGACACTTTTTGGTTGCTATGGACAATCTCCAGTTTCCAGGCAGAAAGAACAGTGTATATCATGTAAAACTGCATGCAGGGCATGGGCCAGAGCACTGGGGACAAAAGGGATGTGAAATCATTTCATACAGTACTGTAATCTGTAAGATTACAGTACTGTATGTGTTATGATTTTGACATTTTTTTGAATTTGCCGCCAGGCTCCGCCCCCGTGCGTCGCGCCGCTCGCAGGGAACGGAGCCTGGCACGGAGAGGCTTTGGAGGAGGACGGAGCCCTCGGACACTGCGGGGGACATCGCAGGATCCCGGGAACAAGGTAAGTAACGCTGCCCCAGGATCCTGCAATGCGATCCCGAGTGTGGCTCGGGGTTACCGCTAATGGTACTGAATTTTAACCCCGAGCCACACTCGGGAAAACCGCCAGGGAGGTTAATTGTGTTCTTAACTTGTGCACTTCCTCTATGTTTTGTGCAGTGGGTTGAGATTTATTGATGAGTTCTAGTGTTCTGATATCTTAAAGGACAGGGAGATAGTGGGTTATTTTCTCCTGAGGAGTCCGTCGGATAATTCGATCGTGTGTGGGGTCCAGCTGACTTTTTTTCCCAAAAGTTCGATGGACCTAGAAATGAAACATGTTTCAAATCTTTCCGACAGACTTGAGTCCAGTCGAAAAGTCAGCTGGTCTGTATACTAGTCCGACAGACAAAAACCGATGCTAGGGCAGCTATTGGCTACTGGCTATGAACTTCCTTGTTTTAGTCCAGTTGTACGTCATCATGTACGAATCCATCGGACTTTGGTTGATCGTGTGTAGGCAAGTCTGTTAATTCGGAAAGTCCATCGGAAAGTCAGTCGAAAAGTCCGCCAGACCAAGTCCATCGAAAAGTCTGCCCATGTGTACGCAGGATTACTCTGATACCCCTAACTAAAATCTAGTGGAACCAATTGCCTTCAGAAGTCACCTAATTAGTAAATAGAGTCCACCTGTGTGTAATTTAATCTCAGTATAAATACAGCTGTTCTGTGAAGTGTGAAGCCCTCAGAGGTCTTTTAGAGAACCTTAGTGAACAAACAGCATCATAAAGGCTAAGGAACACAACAGACAGGTCAGGGAAAAAGTTGTGGAGAAAATTAAAGCAAGGTAAGGTTTTAAAAAAAATCCCAAGCTTTGAACATCTCATAGAGCACTGTTCAATCCATCATCTGAAAATGGGTAGAGAATGGCACAACAGCAAACCTACCAAGACATGGCCATCCACCTAAACTGACAGGCTGGGAAAGGAGAGCATTAATCAGAGAAGTAGCCAAGAGGCCCATGGTAACTCTGGAGGAGCTGCAGAAATCCACAGCTTAAATCTGAGAATCTGTCCACAGGACAACAAAAATCTGGGCTTTATGGAAGAGTGGAAAGAAGAAAGACATTGTGGAAAGAAAGCCATAAGAAGTCCCGTTTGCAGTTTGCAAGAAGCCATGTTGGGGACACAGCAAACATGTGGAAGAAGGAGCTCTGGTCAGATGACACCAAAATTAAACTTTTTGGCCTAAAGCAAAACACTTCACATCACCCTGAGCACACCATCCCCACCATGAAACATGGTGGTAGCAGCATCATATTGTGGGGATGCTTTTCTTCAGAAGGGAGAGGTCAGTGCTGGTCAGTGTTGATAGGAAGATAGATGGAGCCAAATACAGGGCAATCTTAGAAGAAAACCTGTTAGAGTCTACAAAAGACTTGAGACTGGGGTGGAGGTTCACCTTCCAGCGGGACAACTACCCTAAACATACAGCCAGAGCTACAATGGAATGGTTTAGATCAAAGCATATCCATGTGTTAGAATGGCCCAGTAAAAGTCCAGACCTAAATCCAATTGAGAATCTGTGGCAAGACTTGAAAATTGCTGTTTACTGACACTCTCCACCCAATCTGACAGAGCTTGAGCTATTTTGCAAAGAAGAATGGGCAAAAATGTCACTCTCTAGATGTGCAAAGCTCGTAGAGACATCCCCAAAAATACTTGGAGTAGTAATTGCAGTGAAAGGCAGTTCTACAAAGTATTGACTCAGGGGGGCTGAATACAAATGCACCCCACACTTTTCACATATTTATTTGTAAAAAAAACTTTAAAACCATTTATCATTTTCCTTCCACTTCACAATTATGTGCCACTTTGTGTTGGTCTATAACATTAAATCCCAATATAATACATTTACATTTTTGGCTGTAACATGGCAAAATGTGGAAAATTTCAAGGGGTATGAAAACTTTTTCAAGGCACTGTATCTGCAAATTGGATGTGGGTTTCCCCGTATTCAATCGCATGACATGCAAGTGTGACTGGCTCTCAATGGAGCCGGTCCACACAGGTCCAAAGCACCCATGGAGCTCATCAGAAAATGGTCCTGTGTATGTTTGGACCTGAATCGCACCTGAACCAGGGAACAGACATGCACCGGACCCCAGATCTGAACCCGCCGTCGTACATATGTGGTTAGTCATTTGTGCTTCCATTCTTCAAAACTCCTCCCACATATCCTATCTAGGCACTATCCCAGCAATTCTACATATATGGAACTCTCTTATGCATTCCATTACAGGGACACCCCAAAATCCTGCCTTACCTTCCACTCTGAACACTCAAGATTCTCTCAGATAATATGTATCTCCACAATGGGGTCGCAGCAGGAATTTACTCTCTTGGAGACTTATTCACAGCCACTCGACTCAATTTCTTCCAAGAACTAATGTCACTCACTGCCTCCAATATAAGAAATTTTACAGATTTCTTAGATTTACACATATACTGCAATTTCCTAACTTCGCTGGCATGATGACCCCCAAGTCTGGAACCTTATCCAACTCTTCAATAACAGAATCCCTGTTAGGATACTGCCCGCAGCAGAGGCTCATGAAGACCTGCCATTCCTGTCAGTAATTTACATGACCACGGGAATGTGCGCTGATGTATAGTGGATGCGCAAGAATGTACATGGATGCACACGACCATGCACACTCTCAGACTGGATTGGCGCTAAACAACCTTTATAATGAAACTAGATGCCCTCTATGATTGCTGGTTAATCTTTGGCTTTCCAGTGAGCTTTTTTCTGTGAAACCTTGCATGCGTGGATTTCTGCTACTGACTCGGATTGCCCTTGGACCTGACTTCTGCCTGCCTCTTTGTTTTACCCCCGTTGGCTTATTCTGCTCTCCTGTGTATGACTCTCTTCCTGACTATGCTTACAAACAACCGCACCCTGGACCTGACGTCAGCTTTGAACTGACTCCTGTCTTGACTCTGCCTGAGACCTGCTGCTTACCAGTTCCTACACCTGCTCCAGTGCCTCAGCTGAATATCTGGACATCTCATTATGGGGAGTAAAATAGATACCCTTTGTCCCGAAAATGCCTTACCGATCATGGAAATCTGATAACTCAAATGTAAGCAAAAGGCTTACCTCAGCCGGCTGATTATCAGAAATTCCTGGATCGTCTCAAGCTCCTCGTTTTGGATACTCAGGGTCACCTGGAATCCCCTCCTGGCTGTCTCACCATGCTTACTCAGTTAAATTGATGATAGGCAACTCCTATCCTCATATTGATTAGTGGTTCCAAATTAATAATAACTACTGCAGTAGGGAACAGACACAAAAGATACGCTCAGCATCTTTCCAAATAACTGTTCTGTTTTATTATGATGCAATTGAAGGTTTTTATACACATGGTTATGTAGGTATCACATTAATATTACAATTGTATGTTTATGGTAACAAGGGGCGTTACATAGGCAGGCTAATTCTAATCAGGACTCGAAAGAATGTAAACATGTACTGAAAACATTATTAGTGCTGTGTGCACAGTGAGGGCAGTGTGCAATACATACAAAATAGAATACAATTATTTACAGAACTTACAAATTTCCATTACAGTCTCCCCTCTTTTGATCAATATTTTAATCACTAACCAAACCTGCTATCACCTTTAACCTGGAATCTCCACACGCTGAGGTAGTCCTGGCCAAAGAGGCAAAAAACTCCATTGTGGAGAAAATAATAGCTGAGCAACTTTTTCATTACAAAATGACTTTTCATTGTGAAAAACAAATGACTGATAAGACATATTTACAGAGTACTGGCTGTACACTCCTGTGGCCAGAATGGCCTTCTAGCTGAATTGTGGGCATGCTGACTTATCAGCATATGTAAACACAGACAATTCTACATAAAATGGAAGACGTACAAAACACAAAATATGACTTCAACATGGCTAAACTACTTTTCAAATATATATATATATATATATATATATATCCCCTACAATTAAAGTAATTAAATCAAAAAGTACCCTAGATTGTGATCACAAGAGGGAAACAAATCAAACACAAAGATTTCTTTAATTTAGTCATTTTTGCAGTGTCTGGTGTGGATCCAGGTGACTTTTCCTTCAAGTTTTGCAAAAACTGTACATGAAATAGATGCTGTATTGAGTATCCAAACATTTCCTTATATATATAAATGTCTCTTAACAATCCACAAGTCACCTGGCTTTAGTTTTAGATCCTTTCAAACCTTTAGGATCTGGAATTGGGGAGAAAACACATAAATGAGTTTGTCAAAAACCTTAAAAGATCAGCAACGTTCTCTGTGAGATCAGAATGGAGGACTTCAGCTGCTGAGACAAAATATAAGCAAGTGAGTAACACACTCCCAAACCAAATCCCATAGGGAGATTGTCCAACATCCCCCTTAGGGGCCTGATAAAATATAAGAAAAAATTCAGGCAAAAGTTTTCTAGTTTCTTACTCTAATTTGTCCGCTACATTGCAGACAGTAGGGGGTGTAAAAATAAAACCTCAAAACTTCTAGTAAGGACTCTCCTATAAAAATGATTTCCTCTGTTACTCTCTGTACTTTCTGCACTCTATATTTACAAACTACTTCTGATAACACTTTTTATTATGGCCTTTGCAGTAGCATTTGCCACTGGACATCCAAAAAACATGTCCATACAGACAAAATGCATACTCGTAAGATCCTGTCTTGGGCATCTGGATATATCTTTTTGTAATCTTTAGAAGGGATGTTCAGCTTTTGGTAAGACCTTTGGTAACAGGTAAAACAAGAAGTGGTATGTTATAAAAACAACTGTGGAGAACCCTGGCTCTATCCCACGCTCATTTACTACGGAAGCCATAACTGCTTGTGACTGATGACACGGTCCATGTGTCAAGCTGGAGGGAAAAGAGTGGCTGGCAGACATAAATGATCACCTTTTCCAAAGTCCTGTTTCATCAGAAGTTGCCCCCTGTGGATCAATTGTTCTTCTCGTTCTAGGGTCCTTAAAGTTGAATTATTAATCCCAGCTATACTCGGCCAGAACTAGGATGAAATCTGTGAGTTGCACAGACCCATCAAGTGTCCGTAGCTGTAAATGCAGCATCCTTAGTCACCTGGTCTGCTTCCATGTGTGAAAGTTAATATGGCTACCTCAGAAAGAACCTGGAAGGCTGAAAACAGCCAATCAAATTAACTTGGCATGCTTTATTGGTTTACCTGCCGAAGTAAAAACAAACTTCTGGCCCTTCAAATTGAACCAAAAGCTCTCTATATCTCGACTATCTATATAAATATACATTCTTTTTATAGCTTGCAGGCTTTGCTAAAACATGGAGCTCTGCTTCTTGAGCTGGGGAAAAAGGATCCAATGAATGAAACTGCATACTCAAATCTACAAAAAATGTAATATCTGGGTCTTCAGGGAGTGTGTCCCGCACTGGGCTCACAGCAGCTGATTCCTACGTCATCAATTTATCGCATGTGTCTTCCTTTGTCTCCAGCCTCCTCCAATAGAGGCAATAAGGTAGCTGGATTCAAATGTATGCATTTTTCATTGTTAGATTTGTACATAATCAAACAAAACAAACTCATATTTTAAACCTTTCGTTAGACAAACATTTAGTTAGTTGGATATTTGCTGCACAGAATGTCGGACCATTAAAAATGAAATGTTTGACCAAAACAATATCTAACTTTGTCTAATAGCACCTTTGCATAAAAGCTGCAGCTCTGATATATCGGATGAACCCTTCATTACTGGGTCCAGCTTGCATAAATATATTACAATGGCTTGTTTTCTATCATGCTGTTTGTGTAACTCCATTTTCATGTTTCAAAAGACAACTTTTTCCTGGCAATATTATAAATGATGACATACCCTGTGGTCATGGAGAGATGCCCATAAATCCAAAATATTCTTCTGCTTATACCACTGTACTTACAAGGAAAGGGGGCACATCATTTCACAATCCACACATTCTGCTTTGGGTTTCAAAAATAAAAATAAATAAAAACAAAAGGATCAACAATCTGTATGATGGACCAGAAAGCATCAAAAACTAAAAAACAACTGGCTGGCATCTATCCTAACAGGGTGTGTGGACTTGATGTGATGGGTCTGTTATATTTAAATTTTATTTATTATTACTCTTACATCATGGACCGCACATCAAGTTATCAAAAACCTTAAAATTTCATTTTTGTAGAAAAACTTCTTATGTATCCCATCCATCTTGGCTTTGTTAAATATTATGGCAGCTGTAAATAACAGCAAATAACAACCTCATCTTAATCTTTTTTTCTCTCAATAAGGGCTTATTGTATAAATGTAAAATTACAAAAATGTTATCTTAATCTAAACTAATCCCATTTTTACAAATTTCCCTAATAACCTGGATTTCATTTCCAACCAAAGGTTGTCTAAACCAGTTTCAATATATCTATAGTATTAATAAAATTGTTAAACTCATATTAGAAATGAATACTCACTATTACTTAATTTTACTTAATTTCCCTTTTTTAAATGCACTGCTTCCACTATCAAAGGATATTCAATTTGTGTAATACATGGTTAAATGTAACCTTCATTTTACCATGTTTGGAAAACAGATTCAAAATAGTTGTGATCACATTGTTTACCATTAGATTCATAAACCTGGCACATTTTGTTATAAATGTTTTGTCTAAAAAAAATGGAATTGGCATGGTGTCCTTCCAGCTTATCACTGACCTCTCATCCCAGCCACATTCTTTCATGAGAGCACAAAGGAGGGGGTCACATCTGAGTACATGACACACACAAGGGATAGAACTAAAGGTCCCAGCATTCACACACATACACCAATATCACTCTAAAATCGCTTACATTTTTCCCATTTGTACACAACACATGCATATCATTATCTCACTTTCTTTTAACTCTCATTAATATTTCCCTGCTTAAAGTCTGCTTTCTTTATTTTGTTCAGATATCTTTTATATCTAGCTTCTAGGATCAGACAGGCAGCCAGAGTGCTCATCCCATCTTCCCTCTCTGACAACATATAAAGTATTCTGTTTTACCTTTCATTTCTCTGTTTCTGATTTTACTAGTTGTAGTGCCTGACCCCAAATTCATCCCACAACTTAACATGAAAATGTCCCTTTCTGTCTAGTATAACCGAGTCACATATATATAGTAGAGATACTGTATACCACCCTCATATTCCTCAGAGTTACTTAAATTGAATTTTACTTCTGATAAAACTGATGTTCCTTGGTTAATAGTAGGAGATTATAATAACTACAGTACCTTGACCCTTCCTTAGATAGATATGGTTTGGCTACCTTCAGTAGATTGGTCTTATGGATGTCTGAAGAATGTTACATTCTAATGATAGAATGTTTTCTTGCTTCTCTAGCACCCATGGGACTTTATCTAGAATAGACCTGGCATTAGTCACCTCTATGATGCTACCTGTGATATCTGATGTTTCCTATGAAGCTAGAGGATTGTCTGAACAATCCCCATTAGTTCTTAAAGTGGAGGTCCGCTACAAATACTGCAGCTGCTGACTTTTAAAATAAGGACACTTACCTGTCCAGCGCGCCCACGATGTCGACACCCGAGGTTGACCCGTCCCTTGGTCCTCAGATGCTTCCACTGCCATCTTCGGTAAGGGAATCAGGAAGCGAAGTCTTGTGGCTTCACTTCCTGGTTCCCTACTGCGCAAGCACGACTCACGCGGGGCAATGCCACTGGTCCCTGCTGTCTTCTAGGACCCATGTGTCTCCCAGAAGACAGCGGGGGGGGGCGCCAGACATGGCGTAGACTCCCGAAGATAATGCGGGGGTCTATGCACGGAAGTGGGTGCAAATACCTGTCTTAGACAGGTATCTGCTCCCCCCTCCCCCTGAAAGGTGCCAAATGTAACACCAGAGGGGGGGAGGAATCCAGACAGCGGAGGTTCCATTTTTGTGTGGACCTCCACTTTAAGTTAGCTTTAAATTCAACACAGATTCGCACTTTATGGAGAGCAGAAACGTTTTTTCCTTCAGAAACCTTGTTTTGAGGATGGGGAAAATACGGGCCATTTTTTATCAGCAATAGTAAAAGCTCAGAAACCAATGACACAAGTGGTAGAATTACAAATCTGTCCAACTGAAACTGTGCAAACTACAAACTACATTTCATCAGTGTTCTTCGACTTTTATAAAAGTCTGTATAGTAGTAAAGTATCCTATAAGGAGGCTGAGCTGCAGCTTCTTCTTAATTCCATTACGTTAACAGAATTATCAGTGGTTGATAGGGAGATGTTGGATCAGCCTTTCACATTAGAGAAACTCCAAATTGCCTCTGCTAGTTTGCCTAATAATAAAGTCCCAGGTGCAGATGGGTTACCGGGGGAGGTCTAAAAGGTTTTTGTTGCCTGAATTATTGGAGGTCTTTAATACAATTATTATAGTTTTGTTAAAACCTGATAAAACTCCTAATAACCCTGAATCATATGGCCCAATGTCATTACTTACTTCGGATGTGAAGCTATTGGCAAAAGTGTTAGCTACTAAATTGGCGAAAGTAATATGTAAGATAGTACATATAGAGTCTAGACCAATCTGGTTTCATCCCAAATAGATCTTCTGCAGTGAATATAAGGCATTTATTTCTTAATTTGCAGGATCCGTCTGAAAACCTGGGTAACAGAGCCATATTGTCGCTGGATGCGGCACAAGCTTTTGATAGCATAGAATGGGATTTTTTTTGGCATTGCCTAGAAGAATGTGGCTTTGGATCCCAGTTTATAAGATGGATACAACTCCTTTATGCTGCCTCGGTGGCACAGCTACAGGTAAATGGACATACTATATATTGGCACCTTTTTCACTGCAACGAGGAACAAGACAGGGATGCCCACTATCACCTCTGCTGTTTACTTTGGCCCTTGAACCCTTGGCTGCTTCTGTCCTTCAATAAACAAATATTATTGGGTTTTGTAGACCTTTGGGAGAGGATAAGATTGCTTTATATGCTGACGATACACTTTTATTTTTGGGAGATACTTTGTCTTCTTTGGAGGCAGTGATAACTTTAATTAATACATACGGCTCTTTTTCAGGCTTTACAATAAATTGCGATAAATCAGTTCTTTTACCTGTGGACCCCCAGGTGACCAATCTGCCAACTTCTGTTTCTCAAATTGCTGTAGTCTCTACATTTAAATATCTAGGCATACAAGTTACATCACAAGTGAGTACATATGTGGAGAGGAATTTGGCCCCGCTATTTAAGCGGTTTGTGCAAGTAGGGAAAATCTGGAGTAAGTTGCCTTTAACAATAATAGGTAGAGATAATTTGATAAAGATGATATGGATGCCACAATTGCTATATTTGTTACATAACTGCCCCATATGACTTCCACAGAAATGGTTTAAACAAATAGATACCTTGTTTAGAGATCTTATTTGGAGATATAAACATCCCCAGATTAGATTGGAAATTTTGCAGTTGCCTAAGGATGAAGGAGGCTTGGCTGTTCCTAATGCCAGGTTGCATTATCTGGCATCCCAACTCCAGCAATTAAATGGATGGAATACTATAGACTGTGGGGACCCCATACAACAAATTATATTTTCTCAATTGCCGATAGATCCACCAGTGCAGTTAATAGTAGTTTATAGTTTTTAAAGTAAATGTAGATATGCTACATTTTATCTGATACATAGGATTTGGACCACTGTTGAGACACTCATTATGAGGGATATACTCAATATATGCCCATATGGAATAATTTACAAATGCCTGAAGTGGCGAAGCTTGAACATTTTGATTCATGGAAAAAGTCAGCCATTATTATTAAAATATAATCCTTCATCAGTCGTAATTTTGTCAGTAACTGTAATGCCCTGTACACACGATAGGATTTTCCGATGGAAAATGTGTGATAGGACCTTGTTGTCGGAAATTTCGACCGTGTAGAGGGTCCATCACACATTTTCCATAGAAATTTCCGACACACAAAGTTTGAGAGCTTGCTATAAAATTTTCCGACAACAAAATCCTTTGTCGGAAATTCCGATCGTGTGTACACAAATCCGATGCACAAAGTGCCACGCATGCTCAGAATAAATTAAGAGAGGAAAGCTATTGGCTACTGCCCCGTTTATAGTCCCGACGTACGTGTCTTACGTCACCGCGTTCAGAACAATCGGATTTTTCGACAACTTTGTGTGACCGTGTGTATGCAAGACAAGTTTGAGCCAACATCCGTTGGGGAAAAATCCATGGATTTTGATGTCGGAATGTCCGATCAATGTCCGATCGTGTGTACAGGGCATAAGACGTTTTAAACAGGGACTCATAGGAAATATATATTCTTCTCTACAAATGATAGCTAGAATTAATCCACAAGAGGGTAGGTTTGGACAGTGGTGTAGAGATTTAGAGAAACTTAGTGATGAGGAGTGGGGGCAAGCTTTGAAAAATGTATTTGCGGTATCCTTATCCTCCTTACAGTGTTTGACTCAGTTATTTATCATTCATAGAGCCCATTATACTCCTTTAATGGTATATTCCTGGGGTAAAGCAACTACATCAAATTGTCCAAGATGCACTACTGGTACAGGCACACTTATACATATGCTGTGGCGATGTCCCAAACTGCATCACTATTAGCAGTGTGTATTTGATACTTTAAATTCCTTGTGTTTTACAAAGGTACAGCTTGATCCAAAAATTGCATTGTTAGGGATTATACCAGAAGATACCCTCCCAATTGAAATGCATGTGATGTGGTTGAGAACTATGTATATTACAAAAATGGATATCAAACTGCTCACCAATGATAGATCAATGGGTTAAAGCAATTAATCTTAATCTAAGACGAGAGGAATTGACATATAAACATAGGAGCAGTCCTAAAAAATATGTGAAAATCTGGCATTGGTGGTTAGTCTCAAATTTGCCTGAGCAGTCAGTTGAGTAAATTAATGATTCTGTGGAAAGTTAATAATGAGATAGATTCTTGGAGGAAAATAACTACATAAGAATATATGCACCAGTCAGGTGTAATAATGTGATGGAGGGGTCTAAGTAATAATTGAAATATAGCCTGGTGAGCGCAAACATGGACATTTTTTTCTTTTTTTTTTTATGTGTGTTTTTGTTGTATAATGAAAAAATGTAATAAAAATGTTTGATTGAAAAAAGGAAAAACAGTCAATTCAGTTCCTGGGTCTAATAATCTTCATAGAGAGGATCACTTTGGATCCACAGAAGGTCTCCTGGACCTGGCAATCCTGGACTGGCCCGCACCTACTGATAGAAAAAGAGTTCAGAGAATTGTGGGCTTCGCCAACTTTTATCTGAAATTCATTAAAAACCTTTCATTCATCATTGTCCCAGTTACCCAGCTTACACGTCAGCTTACATGTTTGCTTTGGAATCAGGAAGCTTAAAGGAGTTGTAAAGGCAAATTTTTTTTATCTTAATACATTGAACATCATCTCACAAATTGTATAAAGAGCTATAGTAAGATCTGAAAGTGCCTGCTACACTCTGCAGGTCATAGAGTTTTTCACGGAGGATGGGGGGAATAGAAAAGGTATTTTGGTCCTAAAACGGTGTCCTAAGCATCTTGCTAAGAATTTACCTGCTCTACTGCCTGGTATGGATATTAAGGGGAATCCTGCGCCAATTTTTTTATAAAACAATGGTGTGGGGGTCCCCCCTAAAATCCATACCAGGCCCTTGGGCCTGGTATGAGTTTTAAGGGGAACCCCGTGCCAAAATAAAAAAAATGGCATGGGGTCCCCCCAAAATCAATACCAGGTCCTTCAGTTCTGGTATGGATTTTAAGGGGAACCCCACGTCAAAACTAAAAAAAATGGCATGGCAACTGGCAGGCTGCAGAAAAATGGGGGGACGAGAGAAGGCCCAATCCTGAACCGTACCAGGCCACATGCCCTCAACACGGGAAGGGTGCTTTGGGGTCCCCCCAAAGCACCTTGTTCCCATGTTGATGGGGACAAGGGCCTCTTCCCCACAACCCTTGCCCGGTGGTTGTGGGGGTCTGCAGGTGGGGGGCTTATCGGAATCTGGAAGCCCCTTTTAACAAGGGGGTCCCCAGATCCCGCCCCCCTATGCAAATGGGTATTGGGTACATTGTACACCTACTCATTCACCAAAAAAAGTGTCAAAAATTAAAAATGACAGGAGACAGTTTTGGACAATTCCTTTATTATTATTTTTTGTTTAAGTTTTCTGCGATGTCCATCCATCTTCAATCACGGCATAGATGGACTGGAAAAAAAAACTCTGCCTCAATGGGAGGCTTTCCGCTGACTGCAGCCTTTTCGCACTGACATCTTTTATATAGCCAATGGTGGGGCCATCCGGTGACGTAAATGGGTCACCTCGCCCCCCTCTGATGTTGCATGATGTCACATGACGACAGAAGGAGCAGGGTCATGTTTACTTCACTGGATGGCCCTGCCCTTGGCTATATAAGCGCTGTCAGCGTGAAAAGGCTGCAGTCAGCAGGAAGCCTCCCGTCGAGGCAGTTTATCTTGTTTTTTCAGTCCATTTGCGCTGTGATTGAAGATGGATTTACATTGTGGCACTTTTTTTTCTTTATAATAAAGGAATTGTCAAAAACTGTCTCATTTTTACTTTTTTGACACTTTTTTTGTAAATGAGTAGGGGTTAAATGTACCCAAAACCCATTCATATAGGGGGGCGGGATCTGGGGGCCCCCCTTGTTAAAGGGGGCTTTCAGATTCCGATAAGCACCCTGCCCACAGATCCCCACAATCACCGGCAAGGTTTGTGGGGATGAAGCCCTTGCCCCATCAACATGGGGACAAGGTGCTTTGGGGGGACCCCAAAGCACCCTCCCCATATTGAAGGCATGTGGTCTGGTATGGTTCAGGAGGGGGGGCGCTCTCTCATACCCCCTCTTTTCCTGCCAGAAGGGCCTGGTATTGATTGGGGGGGCCCCAAACCATTTTTTTCAATTTTGGTGCGAGGTTCCTCTTAATATGCATACCAGACCCGAAGGGCCTTGTAATGGACTGGGGAACTCATGCCGTTTTTGCAATGATTTTTATCTATATTGCTGGGATCTGACAATACATTACAGCCGTGAGCAATTTTAAATTACATTTTTTCCTTTAGAAATGTAATTTTGCTGTGGTGCTGTAATAAACATGGAAAAGATGCACTACTTTGCAGGCAGAATAAGGAGACCCCCCCAGGCAAATATTTAAAGGAATATTTCATTTTTATTATTTCACTTTAAGCATTATTAAAATCACTGCTCTTGAAAAAACTGCCATTTTTAAAACTTTGTTTTGCGTTGATACATGTCTTCTGGGGCAGTATCTGGGTCCCCATAATCTTTTTATGGCAATAACTTGCATATAAGCCTTTAAAAGGAGCACTTTTGGTTTTTAATGTTCGCGTTCCATAGACTTGATGGTGTGCATGTGTTTACACAAATTTTTTGCCTGTTCGCATGTTCTGCCCGGGGGTGTTCGGCTCATCCCTATGTGAGAGATGGTTGGAATCCGGTCCCCAAAAAACAGTTAGAAGATGTCCTTCATTGGATGGCGGCCAGTGACCAATGCTGCTAGGTTTTCAACTTGGGCCCAGAAGGAGACTATGTGAGGGCATGACCATAGCCTGTGGAGCATAATAGGTTTGTCCTCCCCACAGTGGGAGCATAAGCATTTGTGGTGTTGTTGAGGGGTAGAGTTGTAGCCAGCCAAGATGCGATTTAATGCCTTGTGGGAGTTGAGATCTTTGTTCCAGGATGCTGCTGATGTGGCTTGGATAGGTTTGCTGAGATGTGTATTTAAGGGTTTGTAGATGTCCGATATTTTGTATTGTTGTTTTTCCAGTAAAGTGTCCAGAAAGGAGTGATGAAATTTTTGTAACTTGGTTGGGCACAGTCTCGAGACATGCTGGACTGCTTGGTGGATGTACAAGAAGTGGTTATGTGGGAGCCTGAAGTGCGATAGTAGATGGTGAATTGGAAGTACTTAGCCTGTGGAGGGGTCAAAGAGTTGCACGAATTGTGAGAGATTCTGAGAAGCCCATACAGTGTATCCCACATGCCATTTAACGCTCTGGAAAGAAGGATTCTTGTGGATAGGGAGATACCTGGAAACCCATGGAGATAATTTTAGCTTATGTATTGGCTCTCGTCAGGCCACCAGCATGTCCCGTATCAACAGGTTTTGTTGGAGATGTGAAGGGATAGATCGTAATTTGCACTGTAGAAGGGCAGGTAAACTGTATGGGCTTGCCATTTGGGATTCAAGTTCAAAATTTGTGTACTGAGAGCACTGAGAGAGCCAATCAAAGCATATTTTTCACAGACAGGACAAATTATAGACTCTTATGTTGGGGAGATTAGCTCCCCCTGCACTTCTGGGGAAGAATAGATTATGCAGTGAAATGCGGGGGCACCTTCTGTGGCATCAGAATTTAGATGTTAGTAAGCTCTATACATCACTATGCCGGAGCAGTAAAAGGATGGTTTGTAGTGGGTACAAGAGTCTGGCAAAGCTGACCATTTTGAACAGATGGCACCCCCGAGAAGTGAGATGGGGAGATCCATCCATGTCTCCAGTTCACCCTTGATTCTTGAGATAACTGGGGAAAAATTAAGGTGGTATCAGGAAGAGGGCGTTTTGCCAATCTTTATACCAAGATATGTAATGTGATGGTTCTAAACCAAGGAAATCCAGATATTAAACCACGGGTGGGTCCTAGAGTGGAAGAAGGGAAGCATTTCACTCTTGGAGAAGTTAATACGTGGACCAGAATACTCTCTAAACCTTGTGAATATGTCCTGGATAATCATCATATCTGAGGTGATGGCATCAGATATGAAAAAGAGAATATCGTCTGCAAATACTGCTACATGAAAGTCATGTTGGCCTATGCCTATTCTGAGAAGTGAGGTGTGGGTAAGGATGTATCGGGAGAGATGTTCCAGGGCCAGGTTGAAAAAGAGTGGTGAGAGGGGGCATCCCTGTCTAGTGCCCTTATGGAGCTTGACTAGGTTTGAGATAAGACCTGCAGCTACTATATTTGCAGGAGGAGAAGCATACATTGTGGACATTAGGTATAGGAAAGGGCCTGAGAAACCAAAGTGTTGTAAAACAGAGACAACCAGGAGAAACTGACTTTGTCAAAGGCTTTTTTAGCGGGAGGGAGTTTATAGCTAAGTCACTATTTGGGTCCGTAAGGACCGTAAGAACTTTCTGGATGTTCGAGGCCGTGGATCGGCCATAAGTGAAGCCTGACTGAGCGGGATGTATGAGGGTAGGCATGATTTTAGCAAGTCTGTTGGCCATAATTTTGGATAAAATGTTAGAATCCAAGTTTAGTAGGGAGATTGGCCTATAGGAGCCGGGATCTGTAGGGTCTTTACCTTTTTTGGCAATCAATTTAATGTGTGCTTGATAACCCGAGGGTAGGTATTCTCCCCCTGTTAAGATTTTATGATAGACCGATGCTAATGTGGGAACCAGTGTATGCTCCATTATTTTGTAAAATTCTGGTGTGTAACCTTCCGGGCCTAGGGCCCTCCCGTTCGGCGGTGTAGAGATTGTCTTGTGTATCTCTTGTTCAGATATTGGACAGTTGAGATTGGTCAGTAGTGCAAGGTTGATTTGTGGTAGGGTGATTTGGTCTAGAAAGGCTTGGGCTGGGGTCAGGTCAGTGGGGTCAGGGCTATAAAGTTTGGTGTAGAACTGTAGTGCCGTGTACACACGATCGGAAAATGCACAAGCAAAAGACCGATGTGAGCTTTTGGTTGGAAAATGCGACCGTGTGTATTCTCCATCGGACTTTTGCTGGCGGCATTTCCGACAGCAAAAGATTGAGAGCAGGTTCTCTATTTTTCCGACGGAAAAAGTTTCTATCGAAAAAACCCTTCGTCTGTATGCAATTCCGACACGCAAAAAAACACGCATGCTCAGAATCAAGTACGAGAAGGAACAACTCAGTATTGTAAAATTAGCGTTCATAATGGAGATAGCAGATTCGTCACGCTGCAAATTTTGAAATATTTCAGTGCTGCGCATTCTCTTCTTCTTTATAATGCTAGAAGAATTAAGTTGTTTTGCTGCTGATATTCACACAGAGTTCTCACCAGCTTAATTCTTTATTATTTCTAGTGATCTCCTGAATAATCTTTATTTTTTTTAAAGCCAGATCTCCATAATAATGTTTACATTTTTTTTTACAATCATTTTTTTAATCAAGATCTCCTGTTGTTATTTTTTTTTAATTACTTTCTAGTGATCTTCTTTTTTTTTTATGTCACGTTTCCAAAACACCATTATTATCTTGTATTTGTAAATCTCAAGGAGGTTGCTTGGTGTTTGTGTCCCTTGTTAATTTTGACATTGTATTTTTGAAATGTACCTACCTACTCACAACAAAAATTTCCTATTTGAAGAAAAACACATAGGCAAGTATTTTCATAACAAAAAATATCCATTTATTTTGGCTCATAATAACAAAAGAAAGATGAAGGCAACCCTGGAGAAACTGCTGGAATTTGCGAAGCCTTTGGCCCCCAGGGCAGACATCAACTCTGTGGCTAAAAAACTTGGTCACTTGAGAAGTCCATATAGAAGGGAGTTTAATCTGATCCTTGACTCCCAGAGATCAGGAACAGCAGCAGCTGACATATATGTACCCAGGCTGTGGTACTACAACAAACTGCGTGTTCTGTCAGACCAGACTGAAGCCAGGCAATCACTTTCGACTCTTCCGTACCGTCTTCCATCTACGCATCCCTGCAGCCTTCCCTGCAGCCTTCCCTGGAGACTGTGGCTCTGTAGGTGGACTTGTGGCAGGAGAAGGAGGAGGATGGGGGAGCGCACACAGGTGGAAGTCATCGGTCATTTGGCCCCTCAACACCTTGTGGATGGCCTCAAAAATAACTTGCTCATAATTAAGGCATTGCCTCTCCTCCATTTTTTGCAAATTAGAGGCTATATACATGCCATAGGCCTCTAGAGGGTCGAGGGGGGCTTTCAGGGTCGCGGTGGCATCCCTAATGAGGGCCAGTGCTGCCTCCTCCACGTTACTCTCCTTCCTGGGCCTTTTGGGTGGAAGGCGGAGGGGAGGGACCTGGGATTGTGTGAGACTGGGCCCGGCTACTTCCTGGCTGACACTTACCCCCGCCTCCTCCTGTCTGCCACTTGCCAGAGCCTTGTCTTGGCTGAGGTCTTCCTGTGTATGAAAAAGGGACACAGTTTTAGTTTTTTGCTCATCAATCACACACAATTTTCAGCTCATGAATGTTGCAAATTGAATATTAATAAATAGAAAACACTATCAGTCTGACCCCAGCATTTTTCATTCTTCTCACAATCATTTTTGGCCCCTACTGTCTATTGATATGTAAAACACTTTTTGTTAAATCATTCATTTGTTATCAATAATAACATCTAGTTACCAACAATAATTTTCCCTCAAAAAATTTGCTTAAAAATACTATACCTGGCTCCAACTGGGCTCCTCGAATTCTTCAATTTCAATCGCTTGCCCCTCACGTTCTTTCTAGAATATTCCCCGTCCCTTCTCGTACTGTGCAGTGGGAGAGGAACATGGCGGAGACACAGCAGGTGCATAATAGCAGTAACGAGGAGGAAAGCCCGGGACCAGAAACATCACAATCCAGGAGGAGATTTAAGGCCTCAAATATGTCCTTTATAGAGATGGTGGAGATGGTGGACATCTTGAAGAGGGCCGAATATGATGAGAAGTATGGACCGTACCCAAACCCAAATATGAGAAAGGCCAAGATCATGTCTAAAGTTGTGAGAAGTCTGCACAGGAATTTTGGGGTACGACGATCCAAGGAGCAATTGAGGAAACGCTGGTCAGACCTGAAATTGAGGGAGCATGATCAATACAGAAAGATCAAGAGAGTTCTTCTAAAAAGTATTTGTCGTGTGTCCCTATTGTTATTATTATTACTTGCATGCTGCGCCATGTGCTTTTCTTTACTGTTGGACAGTTTAGAATGGCTACTTTCATGTTGGTGGCCACAGTAATCTGTCGTAGTAAACATCGTTCGTTTTCCAACTAAATACAATGTTTTTGCCAGATACAAGGTTACAGTAGGTGACCGCGATATTGTGTCAATCTCGCCACTGCTATCGGCGAGATTTGACACCTGCGAGCCCCATCGCGGGAGCCAGCGCAGAGCTGGCTCGCTCATCGGGGAAGGAAAACTGTTTTTTCCTTTCGCGATGAGCGACAGGCAGTGCTGACAGCTGTCTGGTATGAATCATAAGGGGGAATGCCGCATAAAATTTTAAATAAAAACTGTCATGGGTTCCCCCTCAGGGGCATACCAGGCCCTTAGGTCTGGTATGGATTTTAAGGGGAACCCCCTACACTGAAAAAACGGCGTGGGGTCCCCTCCAAAATCCATACCAGACCCTTATCCGAGCATGCAGCTTGGTCGGTCAGGAAAGGGGGTGGGGACGAGCGAGCGCCCCCCCTCCAGAACTGTACCAGACCGCATTGCCCTCAACATGGGGGGTGAGCACTTTGGTAACGAGGAGGGGGGCGCCCTGCAGCCCCCCCACCCCAAAGCACCTTGTCCCCATGTTGATGAGGACATGGGCCTCTTCCCGACAACCCTGGCCATTGGTTGTTGTGGTCTGCGGGCAGAGGGCTTATCGGAATCCAGGAGCCCCCTTTAATAAGGGGGGCCTCAGATCCTGGCCCCCCACCCTATGTGGATGATCATGGGATACATCGTACCTCTACCCATTATTAGGCAGCTCTGGGGGTCTTCTCCCGACTTCGGGGGTCTTCTTCCGACTTCTCCGCTCTCTCCGGCCTCTTCTCCTGGTGTCCGGTTCTTCTCCCGCTCTCCGGCCTATTCTACCAGTGTCTGGTTCTTCTCCCGCTCTCCGGATCTTCTACCGGGCTCCTCCGCTATCTTCTGCTCTTTTGCCGCTCTTTTGCTAGCGGTGGCCCGGTCTTCTCCGCTGTCTTATTCCTTCTTCTCTTCTTCCGATGTTGCCACGATGCTCTCTCCCGCTGTAATGCTGTGTGAGCAGTGCGCGATGACTTATATAGGCATGGGGCGTGGTCACCGGGTGATGTCACCTGGTGACCCCGTCCCTTATGACATCACAGTCCCATCATGCCCGGGGACTGTGACGCCATAAGGGGTCGGAAGTCGGAAGAAGACCCCCGGAGCTGCCTAATAAACTACTTTAAAAATCTGTGTAGTGTGTTTTTTTATTAACACTTTTTCCCCCAGGTGAATGGATAGGGGTACGATGTACCCCATACTCATCCACATAGGGTGGGGGGCGGGATCTGGGGGGCCCCCTTATTAAAGGGGGCTCCCGGATTTCGATAAGCCCTCTGCCCGCAGACCCCGACAACCAACGGCCAGGGTTTTTGGGAAGAGGCCCTTGTCCTCATCAACATGGGGTCAAGGTGCTTTGGGGCGGGGGGGCCGCAGGGCGCCCCCCTGCCCCAAAGCGCCCAACCCCCATGTTGATAGCATGTGGCCTGGTACAATTCAGGAGAGGGGGTGTTCGCTCGTCCCCACTCCCTTTCCTGACTGGCCGGGTTGCGTGCTTGGATAAGGGTCTGGTATGGATTTTGGGGGGACCCCATGCCGTTTTTTCGGCGTAGGGGGCTCCCCTTAGAATCCATACCAGACCTAAGGGCCTGGTATGCCCCTGGGGGGAACCCATGCCAGTTTTTTATTTAAAATTTGGCGCGGTGTTCCCCGTCATGATTCATACCAGCTAGCTGTCAGCAATGCCTGTCGCTCATCGCGAAAGGAAAAAACAGTTTTCCTTTCCCGATGAGCAAGCCAGTGCAAGATGCACAGTACCCTGTCGCCAAGAACCAGCACGATGGGATCGCGCTGGAAACACATTCTTGCGGTCAAGTACTGTAACTACATTTGGTCATGCTAATTTTTATTAAAAGACGTTTAGGACATTGTTGTCTAGATGTGTTTTAAACTAGAAGGAATTGCAAACTTGATTCATATAATGTAAGGAGAGGACACTCAGCAGCTGTTTACACATATGGACTCAGGAGCACTCTGCCAAAACAGACAATTGTACCCCACTTCCAAGCAATGTTTTATATTCTTATTTCTGGCCTCAAATATCTGTGTGCTAAGTACCTTTTATTTCATTCTCATAGGGGAGAAAAGACTCAGGACATCTGAGCACACCAGGGATCCCCCACCTCCTGAAGAAGGGGAACAGGGGACACCAGAACCTAAGGATGTGGAGGAAGGAGAGGTGGTTTAGAGTGTCACCACAACAGGTGAATGTCTGACACCACAGATTCAGGTAATAGATGTATGCCTGCATATTTATATTTATAATACATGGTGTGTATTTTTTATTTTAGGTGATGTGCATGTTGTGGAAGAACAATCTCCTCATTTCACCAGTGACAGTGCCCAAAGGCTAATCCACGACATAATGCTGTGTAGTCGGGATTTAGACTTTATCAAGCAAAAAACAAACTGAAGAACACGATTGATGTACTAGGAAGAATATAAATACCCTAAAAATGCCACCTTTTTAGATGTGAATTTTTTACAAAATTTAAAAAGCCAAATTTTGAAGATGCACACAGTGTGTCAATATGTGCTATCTGCCATCATGGGAGATCAATGTACGCGTTTTGTGGCTGCAACACCTTCCTCACAACTCAAGTAGGTGAGAGGAAGTGGTTGCACCCCCAAAACACATCCATCGATCCCCCCAGATGGTAGATAGCACATGTTGACATTAGGCATGGGATCAGGAGGGAAATCCCCAGTTTGACTCCCAATTTGTGTCCATCTTCAAAATTTGGCTTTTACAGGGGTGACATCACCCTATCTGTTGAAGGCAAGATCAACACATTTTGGACAATATAATGTCTGATCTTGCCTCAAGTTTTTCAATGTTGAACTTTGTAAGTTCCTGAGTTGTGTATGTTATGTTTTAAAACATGCCTGTTTATGTACCTGGAAAAAAAAGTAAAACTTTTGCAAACCAAGATTTTTGCATTAAAAAAAAATGTTTTACAACGCACATGTGAATGTGCATGGAGTAAAAGGTTTTATACTCAACAATTTGTGGCTTCTTGTTTCAATGATCAATACCAGTTTTTGTATTAAGTTGGTGTTTATAGTGACAATGGGTGTTATTTAATAATGGAAAACCACTTGGCACTACAAGTGCACTAGAAGAACCTAGGAGACAGCAAAAAGAAACACAAGCAGTAAATCAAAATCAAGATTTTATCTGATTAAATATAAAATTTATTGAAAAATTGCTGGCAAAGCAATGGCCCCCCCTACCCATAAAATATTCTAAATATTTTTCTAGCACTTCACAGGCACTTTGGAGGGGCAAGCCAGGACAGCCCGCTTCCAGGGCCATCAGTGTTTCCTGAAGTCCAGCCTCAGGCACAACTGTGGCAGCATAATTTGCATTGTTTCTTTTTAAAAAATTGTGCAGGATGCAGCAACTCAAAACTATATGGTTCAGTTTGTATTCCGCCATATTTATGGCTGTTTGAAACAGGCGGAACCAGCTGGCCAGGGTGCCAAACACGTTCTTCACCACTCTTCTGGCTCTGGCCAGCCGGTAATTAAAAACCCTCTTCTCCGGGGTGAGGGTCCTCCGGGGGAATGGCCTCATCATGTGGTCACCCAGACCGAATGCCTCATCTGTGACGAAGACAAATGGCAGTCCTTCCACATTCTCCTCTGGAGGTGGCAATTCCAGGCCTCCACTCTCAAGACGTCGAAAGAACTCGGTCCGGGTGAAGACTCCACCATTCGACATCCGGCCATTCCTCCCCACGTCCACATACATAAACGCGTATGACACCACCGCCATCAACACAATACTATTAAACCCCTTGTAATTATAATAATATGACCCCGAATGGGGTGGTGGGACAATGTGGACATGCTTCCTATCGATTGCCCCTCCGCAGTTAGGAAAGTCCCGCAGCTGGGCAAATTGGGAAGCCACAGTCTGCCATTGCTGTGGCACTGAAGGAAACTATGGAGTCAAACAAGAAATATAAAATTACTAATTTTGCACATAAACATTGCAAGATTAGACACAAACATTCTTGGCCAACATCAGTATAACATTTTTTTGAAGGAGTATTTAAAGGCAAAAATATAAGGCCCACTTATCAGAATCCTCCCCCCTCTGATGGCCCCTTGGAAATATTTTAGGGAGGGTGTTTTGGACAGGTAACCCTCTCCACTTCATTGAGAGCTGAATGCATAAATAATGTGTGTTACTTTGGCCAGCTCCTCCTTAATTACACTATTGGCAGCTCACTGGACAGGTAAGAAGTGTCATAATACAAAAAAAAAAAAATGATTTAATAATGGAAGCACATTTTTATATTCTGCAATTACCTATCAAGATAATAGAAGAACAAAACTTTAAACAGTACCATTTAGTAAGTATTAGTATTAGGAAGTATTCAGATAGGCCCCTGCACTACATGCTTTGGTGAATTCATCCATAAATATAACCACAAAAGATGTAGGTATAGTGTGTATGGGTTTGGCAAAGTCAGCAGATAGAGGATTGGTATCGGTTGTCTTAGAGGTTGGGGGGAGGGAGGGTTCCAAATGAGTTGCCCCCCCCAAAAAAACCTCTGACACTCTATATGAATTTAAGGACACAAATAACATTTGTACACATTTTAGGGGGTGTTTTGGGTAAAGCACTACTATGGAGCTGACAAAATACATTGTTAAGTGACTAGGCTAAATGTATATGGGCCCAGGATAGCATGCTGGGGAGGTAAGTGAAGGCAAATATGCATGAAGGACAAAAAAGGAACTTTAAAAACTTCCAGCATGCATGAGGACAAAGAGGACATTCACAGCATATTATGGTAATTAGGGAATGATGAAAGAAATACAATACATTAGCAAACATTAAATACATAGAATGTGATGTTAAAGGAGAAATCTTACCTTAATATAGTCCTTCTGCAGGACCTGAATGATGGCAGAACAAGTCTCTGGAATAATGACCCCCAGAGCCGGAGATGCCTGTCGAGAACTTGAGGTCCTGCAGGCTTCTCCCAGTTGCCAAGTATCGCATTGTGGCGACTAGCCTCTGCTCGGGAGTGATGGCTTGCTGCATGCAGGTATCCTGCCTGCTAATATAAGGGGACAGCAAAACCAACAGACATGAAAAAATGGGGTCCGTCATCCTGAAAAAATTCCTGAAATCATCAGGGTTATTCTCCTGGATCTCCTGCAGAAAAGGCATATGACAGAATTGGTCACGCTGGAGCAACCAATTCTTCGTCCATGAACTCCTCCTCGCCCTGTTCATGGACTGGGCTTGGGTCAAAGCAAGAACCCCAACACCAAGCCCCCGCACAGCACAAACTCTACGACGAGTATGTACCCGCAACATGGCTTCAAAAAGGTTGGCTGGTCAGAGCGAACTAAACAGAAATCACTGAAAAACAGCAAGGCCTGAAAGAATGAGCTGAAAATCAGAAACAAGCGGACAAGAACACACTGAATATCAAATATGGTACTATAAATAGCATGCACTGACAAACAAATGCGAACTGACTACACGCACTGAAAACCAGATACGAACCCACAAGCATAAACTGAGGAGCAGCAACGATCTGAAAAGCACGAGGCTGAAAAGCGCAAATCGTCTCTTATCAAACTTCTACTAACACAAGATAAACATGAGATTAGCAGAAGGAGCCCAAAGGGTGGTGCACTGGCTATTGAACTTCCCTTTTATAGTCCCGTCGTACATGTTGTACATGACCGCGTTCTTGGCGGTTGGAATTTGATGTGACCGTGTGTAGGCAAAACAACTTGAGCGGAATTCCGTTGGAAAAGCCATCCAAGGCTTTTCCGAGGATAATTCTGATTGTGTGTACACGGCACTAGAGGATTAGACTGATATCGTCGGGCGAAGAGGTGACGTTACCTTGGGTATCTTTCAGCTCTGGTATATGAGTGGGTGTGCACAGTCTTGCACAGTCTCACCAACAATTTCCCAGACTTGTTACCATATTTGTGTTATAGTAAATCGGAATGTGACTGGTGTATTCATTCTTGAGCCTCCGCCCACAGATCTAAGTCAGCCTTGGCTTCCCAGCATAATTTGCGGTGCTCCGGGGAATTGTTTTGGGATAGCTGGATTTGGGAGTGTCTCAAATGGTCACTGGCTTCTCTGTATGGTTTAAGATCTTTTTTTTTTTTGTATGAGGTTGCAAAGACTAAAATCCTGCCTTGACAGAGCTGCTTTGCCTGTGTCCCAGTACAGATTGGGAGCGTTGTTGTGCACTACGTTCGTCAGTTCATATTCCGACCATGTCTCTTGTAGTACATTTTGTAGATCAGAATTGCAGGCCAAATATTGTGGGAAATGCCACATTCTCATTGGGGGGCAATGGGCCAAGGTCTCTAATTTGTGCCGAGATGGGAGCAAGGCCCGAGATAGCGATCTTGTGGATAATAATGTCAGAAGTGAGTGTTAAAATGGCAGCATTAATGAGAAAGTAGTCAATCCTCGATAAAGCGTGATGAGGGGGTAAGTAAAAGGTGAATTCTTTGCCCTCAGGGTGTGCTAAACACCATGGGTCAATGAGTTGAAGGGCTGCAGCAAAAGAAGATAGTGCAGTGGGTGGGTAATTTGTGGGAGGGTGGGGCTGGGGTTTTGCTATGGACTTGTCCTCTTGTGGCTCCATGACTGAGTTAAAGTCACCGCCTAACACTAAGGGTAAGTGCAGGAAAGGAGCCAAGTGAGTAGAGACTGACTGGAAGAAATATTTGGTGGGAAAGTTAGGAGCATAGACATTGGTGACAATTTGTTCTTTTGATGTGACACGTAGTTGGAGGGTCAATAGACGGCCCTCTGTGTCATTTACTGTGGATACTACCTCACAGGGGAAGTTTTTGTGGATTAAAATCAAAACCCCTGCCTTGCCTTTGGCCAAGGATGAGCCGTACACTTTCCCCACCCAAAGTTTGCACATTCGCTGAAAGTCTTCTGTAGGAAGATGTGTCTCCTGTAGTAGGGCGATGTCTGATTTTAGTCTTTTTAAATGCCTAAGAAACGGCATTCCTAGCAGTTGCTGTGGGTGGCCTGATCTATGGTGGTATGTATTTTATCTATACAAACAAGTGTGTAATGTTTTGTAGGGAGGGGGGAGGGAGGTAGGAGCGAGGGGTGTTCCTGATAAGGGTATAAAAAGGGACAGAGGTGAGATAATGCCTTGTGGTAAAATGGAACAGAAAACCAAATAGACTGACAGTTAGAGGAAAGCCTGGACTTCACTTTCTTCCACATGTATATAGTCAAACTAGTGACAGCGTTACCGGAGAGGGGACAATGTGCTGATATAAGTTTAATAGACAATTGAAGGCTGAGCCTCGGTCCACACTGAATGGGTCCACTGGGTGTCAGGGATCTGCAGATTGAGCAAGTCGCACTCTCCGAAAGGCTGTAACTGAACAAAAACAAAAGGGGTAAACCAGCATGTAGCAGAAAACAATACAAAGGTCAGGCAGCATTAAAATTTAAAGTATGGTGTCACTATACCTAGACTGAAAAAAAGGATGCGGTCTGCTTGATCAGATAAGCCAAAGTTGCTTAGCTTTGAGGCCCTGGGAGAGATGTAGATCAGCAATGCTTGATCGACCCAAGGTTTTCAGAATAACAAAATCTCTTAGATGGATCCTTGCAGGGGCTGTGTTGCTCCCCAGGGACCCTCAGGGTAGCGATTGGTTTCCATGAGGGTTAACTCCTGAGAGGTATGCAAGTGCGATTTGAGGAAGGAGGCAGCTTCCTCTGGGTGTGAAAAGGACTTGGTTTCCATGGGCCGGAGGATAGCCGGGTAGCCCATTGTGAATTTAACACCTTTGAGATGAAGTGCTGAGCAGATGGGTTGAAATGCCTTTCTTTTGCAAGATGCTTCCTGGGAATAGTCAGCAATGATCAAGAGCTTATGTCCCTCCAGTTGGAACGAGTTGGCATTGTGAAAAAATTTCAGAATGGCTACCCTGTCCAAGCAATTGAGGTAGCGAACAATTACAGGGTGTGGGGAACGCCTGTTATTTGAGGGAGCTCCTAAATGGTGTGCTCTTTCTACTGTACATGGGTTAGTGATCTTGAGGGCCAATGGGATATGTCTAGTGCAGAGATCTGACAGGGAGTCAGAGTTTATCTATGCCTGCGTTCACAGCCCTGTCCACGGCTGCTGTGATTGTGGGGGAGAGCAAGGCTGCCACCACCTGAGCTATTCTCCCATATTGATCATCAAGGGAGTAAGAGGCAGCAGGGGCTGGCTGTGCTGAGATGGCGTGAAGACTTACTGCTGCACCACCAGCCATTTTGTGGAGCAGGGGAGACGCCTGAAATCAGGTACCGCTCCATGCGCTGGTGCTCGGAGAGAGTGCGGAAGGCTGCAGAAGTCCCGGGAGGTTGTGCCTGGAAGACGGAACTGGTTTTGTGTCAGTGTTCCCGCCATCCATATGTGGGCCGGCGCTGTAACCAGAAATTTAGGGGCATTCATTTTAGAGAAATCTGCCAAGTGGCTCTCCAAAATCTTTCGGGAATTAAAGGATTGTAAGAGCTGTGAATTGGCCTACCACAAAAAAGTGTTGTTAGAGGGATAGTTATCATCCACTGAGAGTAAAACAGATTCATGGTCAGACCACGTGATTTTGTTAAAGGAGGAACCACTTGTCTGCCAGAAAATAATCTACTGTATACTAC
The DNA here is from genome assembly GCF_042186555.1 of Aquarana catesbeiana. Taxonomy (NCBI): domain Eukaryota; kingdom Metazoa; phylum Chordata; class Amphibia; order Anura; family Ranidae; genus Aquarana; species Aquarana catesbeiana. The sequence continues at coordinate 28,926,004 of NC_133324.1, read as the reverse complement.
ACGTTCACTAGCATGGAGGCAGCGCCATACATCATATAGATCATGCATGCTTAAAAAGGTTTGCAGTGAAGGAGTTGATCTTGTAGTGGAAGTGGAAGCATCCATCTTTGAATCTGGGGGTGACATTAAAGCCCATTGCTGCAGTTTTTTAATCATATGGGTAACTGGTGGGTGTCGGGTACATACGTGTCAAGTTGATGTCACAAATCAAGATAAGAAACCTTCCCGTGGGATTCATGTAAAGTAAAAGCCACGGTGTGCCTGGTTGCGATCATAACACCTCATTTTTTAGCTGGTATATTAGCTGTATAAATGAAGTTTCCTTTATGAATGTTCTTATGAGAACATTTGGGTGGAGAATGCTGATGAGTGATGAATATGTGTCTCTTGAATGCATAGGACGTCATAATGATAGGTAGTAGCTTCTTTCCACATGGACACCCGCTTTGTGGGATGATTGAGTCCCCTTGTGATAATCAATAAAAATTTGACCCTCATGATGGGTCAGCAGTAGAGTTGGGCCGAAAACCCCCGGCTCGAGTCCCGCCAGAACTCTTGAACATCGCAAACATTAGGAAAACCGCAAAACCTTTTAAAGTCTATGGGACCTGAACTTAAAAAATCAAAAGTGCCCATTTTGAAGGCACTTCAAACTTATGGCCAAGTTATTGAGGGTCCCAGAAGAGGGTACCAGAATCTTGACATTGAGGGAATGAAAAGAAAGCCTCAGAAGTAAGGACTGGTGGGTGTTTCCAGAAGAAATTAGGCCAGTACTGTGTACCTTGGGAGCACTACCATATTAACAGATGAAAAGAAGAGAGCATGAAGCAGAAAAAAAAAAACATAAAAATAAACTGACAGTCAGTCACTGTAACTAGTAAAAGTTGGACATTAAAGCCTGTGTGCAGTAAATCACTGCTCAAATAAATCAGGGTAGCAAGTTTGGCTGAGAGGAAAGTGTTCATATCGCTGGAGCAACAGAATGGTGGAGAACTTAGAATACAAAAAAGAATGATGATAAAACATCTTCAACAGAGTAGTTACAAATTACCAGATTTCCTGGGAGGTACTTTTCAGTTTAAGGCTGGGTTCACACTGCTGCGGTGCGGGAACGCAGCGAATTTACTGCGGGTTCCCGCATCGCACCAGCTCGCACGGCAGTTCACACTGCCATATGCGAACTGCTGGGGAGTGTCATACAATGTTAATGACACCCCCAGTTTAGCCCGCATATCGCAATGCGAACTGAAAAATCGGACATTTTCGGATCGCATGGGTGTGAACACCCATGCGATCCGATTTTGGTCCGAACAAAAAAAAGGGTCCTGTGCGAGTTTGGACCGAATGCGGTGCGATATCAGCCATACTATCTGTATGGCTGATATCGCACAGCACAGACATCGCATGTGATGTGAACAGCAGTGCGCTGCGAATCACATGCGATGTCAGGCACGGCAGCAGTGTGAACCCAGCCTAAGGGAGCAGTGATTTTAATGATGCTTAAAGTGAAACAATAAAAATGAAAGATTCCTTTAAATATAGTGCCTGGGGGGTCACCTTAGTCTGCAGTCTTAGCGGTGCATCTGTACTATGTATATAACCTGCTGCAGCAAAACTGACATTTATAAAGAAAAAAAAAAAATCTGATATTTAAATTGCCGGTAATACAATACCATTGCAGGCAATAAAAAAATGTTAATAAAAAACAGTGTGGGGGTCCCCCCCAAAATCCATAACAAATCATTATCCAAACATACAGCAGGGCAGGCCAGAAAAGGTGGGTACGAGCGAGCGCCCCCCCCCCCTCCTCAACTATACTTGGCCACATTCCCTCAACATGCCCCACCACCCCTAAACACCCTCTTCCCCACAACCCTGGGTTGTGGTTCCGGGGGTCTGCAGGCAGGGGTTTATCAGAGTCTGGAAGCTCCCTTTAACAAGGGTGCCCCCAGATCTTTCCTCCCCATGTGAATGACTATGGGGTACTATGTACCCTATACTCATTTACATGGGGGGCAGGATCTGGGGGCCCCATTATTAAAGTGAGCTTCCAGACTCCGATAAGCCCTCTGCCCGTAAACCGCCACAACTACAGCCCAGGGTTGATGGGAAAAGGCCCTTGTCCCCATCTACAAGGTGCTTTAGGGTGGGGGTACAGAGCCCCCTGCCCCAAAAAACCCTCCATGTTGAGGACATGTGGCCTAGTATGGTTCAGAAGGGGGGTGCTTACTTGCCCCCCCTTTCCTTGCCTGCCAGGCTGCATGCTCACATAAGGGTCTGGTATGGATTCTTGGGGAACCCCATGCCATTTTTTAAATTTAATTTTGGTGTGGAGTTCCTCTAAAAATTCATACCAGGCCCGAAGGGCCTGGTATATATTGGGGGGACCCCTACACAGTTTTCTTTTCATATTTTTCTATTGCTGGCAATGTTTTTTTTCATTCAGCTGTCAGCGGGGAAGCCCATTTACAGCTGATGACTCAAATGTTGGAGACGCCACGGCCGGCTTCACGGCCCGCTCCTTAACCACTCTAAGACAGGTCTATTTTTCAAACTTGTTGTTTACAAGTTAAAATCCTTTTTTTTTGCTAGAAAATTACTTAGCACCCCCAAACATTATATATATATATATATATATATATATATATATATATATACATATTTTTTTTTTTTCTAACACCCTAGAGAATAAAATATATTATATTAAAAAAATATATAAATATACATAAATATATTTTAAAAAAATATATAAAAAGGGCAAACTTGCCCTTTTAGGTATTGGCAGTGATCATTGGCCCCCTAACTTGCATAATTTTTTGACCCTTAATTGCAGCTTGATTAGCCACAGTACAAAGGTGGAAAAAACAATTTGTTTAGAACCAGGGTCCTTCTGGTTCTGTTGCTGCAGCTCTATTCACTCTGCCACTGGAAGACTCTCTGCACCATATACTCTGCTTAGTGTTTCTACAAACAATACTCCATAGGGAGGGAGGAGCCTGGTAATGGCTCTGTGCACAGCGTGAGGATCCTGAGAACCCTCTCCCTGCAGCTGAGAGGAATGATCGGCCTGATGAGAAGGTGTAGGTAGCTTCCCTCCCCGCCCCCCCTGCTCATCACTCTCTGAGCTGTCTTGCAGTGTAAGCCAGAGGAAGTTTGTACCTGTGTCTGCCTGCATCCCCCCCCCCACCCCTCCGTAGTCGGACGGGCTAGAAGGCTCATCGACGACGGGGGGTTAGGAGAACTGGAAAACCGTGGAGATCGGAGCGCTTCAGAAGCGACGGCAGCAGGGAAAACGGTGCGCTGCTGGGGGCTGTTTCAAATCCCCAGCGGTGTTGCCGGCCGCGGAGAGCGGAGGAACCAGCTGAAGTGCACCGGGGAATTTCGGAGGAGAGAGCCAGGAAGGTGGGTGAGCGGAGCAAGGAGCAGCGACAGCGGACACTGAAGAGCTGAGAGCGGAGAACAGCTGCGACTTCAGCGGGTCAGAGAGAGCTGGGCAGATTGATAACATCAGAGACAGCACCTGAGCGTTCGCAGCATCAGAGAGCAGCAGCAAGCAGTAGTGAGCGTCCCTTTGTGTCCCAACTTCAACAACAACTAAAAGATAAGTACCGTATTTTTTTTTTTTTTCCTCTTTTGGCTTTTTTCTATTGCAATTGTCTTGAAGTGAACAAGCAAAGGAAAAGTAATAGAACAAAAGAAAGGGAAAGGGAAAGAACACATTGAAATAAAATGGAATGAAAAGTGAAAGTAAATGAAAGTAAACGAAGGCGAAAGAGCTGAAAAAGTAGAATCAAGTGAGCTAAGAAAAATAATAAAAACGGGGGGGGAACAGGGGAGAAGAGAAGGAGAAGGTGAAAGAGAGACAAGCCAACGGAAGAGTTGTCTCCCAGCCCCCACCTGTTTGCTGCTGCTGCTGCTGCAGTATCTTCCTTTCTTGTGATTTTTTTTTTTTTGTTTTGTTTTTTTGCAAATGGTACTAACTATAGGCTTGATAGTACAAACAATAGAATAAGAAGAAATTTCATAGTAACAAAAATGTGGAACATATAAGCTCATACTGGAACTATACTGCTGAATATATAAATCATCTTGCTGAATACTTGAATTAGATTATATTATATCGCTAAAACATTTGAATTATTTTGCTGAACACCTGGGCCCTCATGTACACGGGCTGTTGGGAGAACGTTGTGAAAACGCCAGTGTCTTTGCAGTGACTTTTTTTAACTTTTTTACAGCTTTTTTCAGCGTTTTCGCAATAGCGTTTTTGAGCGTTTTTTTTTTTTTTTTTTTTTTTTTTTTTTTTTTCTTTTCCTCTTTTGGCTTTTCTCTATTGCAATTGTTTTTTTGAAGTGAACAAGCAAAGGAAAAGTAATAGAACAAAAGAAAGGGAAAGGGAAAGAACACATTGAAATAAAATGAAATAAAATGGAATGAAAAGTGAAAGTAAATGAAAGTAAATGAAGGCAAAAGAGCTGAAAAAGTTGAATCAAGTGAGCTAAGAAAAACAATAAAATCGGGGGGGGGGGGGAACAGGGGAGAAGAGAAGGAGAAGGTGAAAGAGAGACAAGCCAACGGAAGAGTTGTCTCCCAGCCCCCACCTGCTTGCTGCTGCTGCAGTATCTCCCTTTCTTGTGATTTTTTTTTTTTTTTTTTTTTTTTTTTTTTCTTTTTGTTTTTTGTTTTTTGTTTTTTTTTTTTTTTGGTACTAACTATAGGCTTGATAGTACAAACTATAGAATAAGAAGAAATTTCATAGTAACAAAAATGTGGAACATATAAGTTCATACTGGAACTATACTGCTGAATAAATAAATCATCTTGCTGAATACTTGAATTAGATTGCATTATATCGCTAAAACATTTGAATTATTTTGCTGAGCACCTGGGCCCTCATGCACACGGGCTGTTAGAAAAGCGCTGTGAAGACGCCGGTGTCTTTGCAGTGACTTTTTTTTAACTTTTTGCAGCGTTTTTGCAATAGCGTTTTTGAGCGTTTTTGAGCGTTTTTTCTTTTTTTTTTTTTTTCTTCTTCAATGGATCAAAGACGCTGGAGGACGTTGGAGAATGATGTTTTTGGGCGTTTTTGAGCGTTTTTTAGCGTTGGAGCGTTTTTGCAGCTGAAAAACGTCTCTCAGAACCCATTGGGCCTGGGATTTATTTTTTTTTTTTTTTTTTTTTTTTGCAGCTTAGGAACGCCTATGCCACTTGCAGCTCAGAGACGCCTAGGTGGGCATGAAGCCATAGACTAACATAGACAGGCCTTTTTGAGCTGCAGAAAGGGCTTAGAAAAGCAGCTGTAGAGATGTCCGTGTGCATGGGGACTTAATACTATGGTTTAAACAATTGAACAGCACCAAGGAATGCTTAATGTACTTAAGGTAGTAACATAACTTCTGGGAAACGGAGACTACTCATATCTCATTAATTATCTCTATTATTGGATTGTGGGAAGGATGGTGGGTATGAGAACGGAATAAAAGAAATATTAGTAAAAATAAGTTAATTTAAGAAGGCTGGGAGATTTTTTCATCATTAAGAGACCCCAACCAAGGGGTATTCTGGAAGGCAGCTTCGAAGATCTTATAAATCCAGCCATAGAAACAAACATGAAGGGGAAAACAACAAGAAGTGCGGGAGCAATACCGAAATCACCTAGGAACAGCCTAGGCCCAAGTCCAGGCCCTATGAACAGGTATATACAGCAAGGAATTGGAGAAGGAGAGAAACAAGTGGGTTCAAAGGGCAGACAAATAGATACAAAAGAGAAGGACAACAAGGATAAAAAAGGCCAGTATAAAGTACAAACAGAAACCAGCCACCTCTCAGAACCCAGAATGGAGCCAGAAATGGGAGAGGAAGACAGAGGAAAGGAGGAAGGACAACAAGGGCCACAGTTGCCAACAAAACAGGATATGGAAAAAATGTTCGCGGCACTAGAGAATTCCCTAAAAGCAGAGATATCAACACTCCATAAAGACATGGGATATATGTTAAACAGAGTGGAAGAAGTAGAGATCAAAGTAGACCTACATCAAAAAAACATAAAGGAACTGGAAGAGGAAATAAAGAAACTAAAACGGGAACAACAGGAATAATCATATAAAATAGAAGAGCAAGAAAATAGAGATAAAAAGAAAAACTTGAGAATACGCGGGTTACCGGAAACAGAACAAGCAGAAAACCTAATAGAAAAAATGAACAATCTCTTCAACCAAATCTAGGGAAAGGATGCAACCAACATAATAGGAATAGAAAGTGTCTTTCGAGTAAAAAAACCTCAAAGGTTCTCAAGGGAAACACCTAGAGATGTAATAGTACGTTTCGAAAAATGGGAAGAAAAAAAACAGATCTGGATAAACCTAAAGAGGAAAACACAAATAGTTTGCGGAAGGTAAATTAGAAATATTTCAAGATTTGTCTCAAACGTTGAAAAGACGACGGACATTAAAACCACTATTAGGAATCCTCTGGGAGCAAGAAATTCAATACAACTGGGGTTTTCCAGCATGTCTAATAGCAAGGAAAAACGGAATAAGTGCGAGGCTAAGATATGTGGAGGAGATTCCGGACTTTTGCAACAAACTAGAAATCCCCTCCCCAGAACTGGGAAAAATATGCAAGTAGACAGGAGCGAATAACGGCAGGAGATGACCTGCAATGGCAATTAAATTCAAGGAACAGACATCAAGATGTGGAATCTCGAGGAAATTAATAACTGAGAAAATACCACACATTAGTGAAAGGGGCCTTAGAGTGGAAAGGGGGGGGGGGGGCTGGGGTTGATGGGAAGGGAAAAAAGGAAAGTGAAAGGATTGGTAAAACACAACAAAAATGCAGGGAGAGGAAGACAGGGACTCACGGAGTGGACAGGGGGTCGCCCTATTAGTGCTTAGGCGAGGGGGGAATAGGGTGTCTCACAGAGCTCCGCCTCACAATAAATAGAGCAGAGGGGGCAGGGTGTGCCCCACAAAACAAAGTAAAATGCTCTCAGCTCTAGAGAATATGAGGGTAAAAAACCCATATCAGAAAAAAGGGAGGGGGAGGGTGGGAGGAGGGAAAAGGGAGGGAAGGAGGGAGGGGAGGGAAAGGTCTGATCCACATGAGTGGTTACATAGGCGCACCTATTTTGAGACAAGAGATGAGGAGACCCCGTGCGTCCGCTGGGTGTCCCCTCCACCCGGCCTTCTAAGAGGGCCGGGTGGGGGGGAGGGCTGGAGGACGGGCGGGGAAGAAAAGGCACAAGAATGGAAAACGTAAACAGCATAAAAATAATCTCCTATAATGTCCGAGGACTAAATTCCCCAGGGAAGAGAAACATCATTCTCCGAGAACTAGAAAAAAGTAAAGCAGAAATAATTTTCCTACAGGAGACGCATATAACCCAAAACTCAAATACCAAAATTTATTCAAGAAACATACCAACATGGTATCAAGGAGACTCGCCAATAAGAAGGGCCAAAGGAGTAGCCATCGGTTTAGGGAAAAATGTACGTTTTCTAATAGATCAAAGGAAAATAGATCCGGAGGGTCGATATCTTTTTATTACAGGAACTATACAAGGGGTAAAATATACATTGGCTAATGTCTATTGTCCTAATAAGAACCCTAAAAAATATTTGATAGATATCATTAAAATACTAATGGAATTCAAACAAGGAAAATTAATACTAGCCGGAGACTTCAACTTCAGCATGGATAACAAAATGGACAGTACCTCAATAGTAAGGGACAAAGAGGTAAAACAACTAAAGAAATTAAAAAGAACACTATATGAACAGCAACTAATAGATCCTTGGAGAATCCAGCACCCCAGCACAAAGGACTACACATTCTACTCAACAGTACACAAAAGTTACTCCAGATTGGATTACATCATGGTCGAACATAGAAACTTGGAAGAAATAGAAGAAACAAAAATAGGTATAATAACCGCCTCAGATCACAGCCCAGTAACGCTGAGAATGAAAATAAAAGGAGAAGTCTTTGAAAGGGGTCCATGGAGAATCAACGAAACTTTATTAGAAGACAGCAAGACCGAAAAAAGTATCATAGAAGAAATTAAAAGATATTTTGAGGAAAACGATACACCAGAGGTATCGAAAGCAACTATATGGGAGGCGCATAAATCTGTTATTAGGGGCAAATTAATAGCCATAGGGGCAAGAAAAAAACAGGAAAGGAAAACAAACATGCAACAAATAATTAATTAAAGAAATTTATGAATTGGAACGAAAACACAAAAATCAAGTAAACAACAAAATCTTTGGCCTATTATCTCAAAAGAGAGAGCAATTAAAAGACTGGATGGAACAAGAAGAAAGGAAGGAGTACAACAGAGTAGTACAAGAAAAATACAAATGGGGTAACAAACCAGGAAAATACCTAGCAAATTTGGTAAAAAAAAAGAAGTCTTTGAATTACATTGAGAAGATCAAAAATGAAAAAGGAGAAGTGGTAAATAAAACTACAGATATAGCGATAACATTTCAAAAATACTTCAGCTCCCTATATGCAATAAAAGGACAGGAAAGTTGGAAAGAAGCGAATACAAGAACAAAGAGGATACAAGAATATCTAAAAAAAGCAAATTTACCAAAAATAAAAATAGACCAACTAGAAGAATTGGAAAAAAATATTACGCAAGAAGAGGTAAAACTGGCATTAAAGGAAACTCCTGTAGGAAAAAGTCCAGGACCAGACGGGTTCACGGTCAAATACTATAAAAAATTTGAAGAACAGCTGACTCCAAAACTATTAGAATATATGAATTCCTTAGGGGAAGATGAAGAAATAAGAAGTGAATCGCTACTAGCTCATATTACAATACTACCAAAAGAAGGGAAAGACAAAGTTAACTGCTCAAGCTACAGGCCAATAGCCCTACTGAACGCTGATACGAAGCTGTACTCCAAGATCCTGGCCACTAGGATAAAAAAACTAATCCCACAGTGGATCAACCCGGACCAGACTGGTTTTGTCCCGGGGAGAGAGGGGCGGGACAACAGCCTAAAATCATTACTGATGTTGCACAAGAAGGTGCAGAATGAGACCCCAGTTCTATTCCTGTCATTGAATGCAGAAAAAGCATTCGACAGGGTAGACTGGGGTTTCATGATGGATACATTGCGGCACTTGGGTATCGGGACAAAAATGATGAAGTGGATAACAAATTTGTATAATGGCCCGACAGCAGTCGTAAAAGTAAACGGTAGACTCTCTCCAAAAATTAAGATGCAGAACGGAACACGGCAAGGCTGTCCACTGTCTCCACTATTATACGTATTGGCTTTAGAACCATTATTAGCAACACTCCGCAATAACAAAGAGGTAGAAGGAGCGAGACTAGGAGGAAAAGAGCATAAGATCGCAGCTTACGCGGACGACATCTTGATGTACGTATCCAACCCAAGAGTGTCACTCCCAAACATATTGAAAGAAATAAAAAAATACGGAGAACTGTCAAACTTCAAAATTAATCCAATAAAAACGGAAATATTAAACATAGGACTAGAGAAAAAGGAAGTTCAGTTTTTACAAAAAGAATTCCCATTTACGTGGGTAAAAGAACTAAATTACCTTGGAATTAAAATAACTCCTAGAGTCGAAAAAATTTACCAGGCAAATTTTATCCCATTGATCAATGAGGTCAAAGAAGAAATGAAAAAGTTAAGAATACAGCCACTTTCATGGATTGGAAGAATAAATATGTTCAAGATGATGATATTACCCAAAATAAATTACAGATTACAGATGTTACCAGTAAAGATCCCTCAGAGCTTTTTTAAAATAATTAAAACAATTTTGTTAAAATACATATGGTTTAATAAAAAACCAAGAATCAAATACACGCTGATTACAAGGAAAAAGGAGCACGGAGGTCTGGCTGTTCCAGATATAAGTAGGTACTATAAAGCCATAGTTTTAACACGAATGTTAGAGTGGACAAATGAGAAAAATGAAAAAAAATGGGTGGAAATGGAAAACATAATAAGCGGAGTCACATTACATAAGAATATTTGGATTCCACGGAAATATAGAACATTGGACACTGACACACACGAAATAACAAAAAATGTATTTAAAATTTGGGACACCATTCACTTAAAGAATGAATGGAAACATAATTCACCACTATTAGCACTCACAGGATCGAATTTCTTCACCCCTGGGAAGGAAATATTTGGAATTCAAGGAATACGTAACCCACAATTGAAAGATATCACTAGAAATGGCAAAATAAGAACACAAGTAGAAATAGAGGAAAGGAATGGATGGAAGATGAATGAATGGAATTATAATCAACTAAGGCACTTAGTAAGCACAATACCACACCCACTGAGAGACGAAACGAAATTAACCGCACTGGAAAAGCTATGTAGCAATGAAATACCATTGAAAAACGGAACATCAAAAATTTATAGTACACTGACAGATTTGGAAGCACAAGAAAGACCAGAATACATAAATCAATGGGAAAAAGAAATGAATATAAAAATAGATAACCAAAAAGTGGAAAAAATGATAGAAATGGGATATAATAAGGCCTGGGACATGAAGACTATTGAAATGAATTATAAACTAGTATCAAGATGGTATATGACCCCAGTAAGAATACACAGATTTCATCAAGACAAAACCTCTTTGTGTTGGAGAAAATGTGGCCAAATAGCAACGATCATACACATATGGTGGGAATGCCCAATAATAATGGAGTATTGGAAGGAAGTGTTAAATAACATAAAAGAAATAACTGAAGAAGAAATAGAACAAAACATCTGGACTTGCCTCTTCCATATCTATAATAAACCTAAGAAACAATATAGAAAATCAATAGTACCTAATCTCCTGAATGCGGCCAAGGCCTTAATTTCCAAGAATTGGCTAAAAAGTGGAAAACCAGACATTAGAAACTGGCTAAAGGAAATAGATTATCACTACAAAATGGAAGGAGGAGAGAAAAGGGATAATAGTAGATGGGAAAGTTGGAAAAAATACAAAGTCTCAGACATTTATTTAGATAAGATAAAAGAAAGAATAGGTGCAGAGCCAAGTGGATAAATAAATAACATAAAGGAACGGACCAAACACAGGGGAGGGGGAGGTGGGGTGGGGGGAAACAAGAGGGACTGAGAGAGAATAAGATAATAGTGGGTTCATATTTATAGGTGGCGTTTTGTCGTCGATTTTTAAAATTATTAAATAATATCCTAGAAGGGAAAAACAATAAAGATGTGACGGAAACAATCCACAATGATGTGAAAAATGAGAAGAGATAAAGTTTGACATATAAAGTTGAAATAATGTCTCTCAGAAAAATTTTCGCTGAAGTGGACAAAAAAAAAAAAAAAAACAGCAGTTCCCTTATGGGTAATTAGGTCAGCAAACTCTCACAGCAACTCCAAGAATGGTACATGGGATAGAAGTAATAATATCTAGTGCTCTCTGATTGATAAAAGTAGATAAAATACACTCACAAATCTCGCACTGTACCCCAGTGCTAAGGATAGATGGCATCAGATAACAAAATGTATTTTTTTTAATTGTTTTTTGTTAGTTGTATTTATTTTTGTTTGCGCTGTACTGCCTTTTTTATTGTCTATTTTGGAATTTGATATTTTGACCCTCAGTATTTCAGCTGCTGTAAATAAGTATTTTAGTTGTGCTGGTTGATTTTCTTTTAGGGCTTCAGGAACAGCCCAGGATTCAGTGATCCCTGGCAAATCATCATTCGACCCCCGAGGGGGTCCCGACCCCTAGGTTGAGAACCACTGGTATAGAGGGATGTGTGGCAAGGTATGTGGGTGAGAGCATGTTGAAGAGATGTAAGTTGTGAGAGTGTGATTTGTGGACTGCACCTTGGTTTTATGTAAGAATTGACAGAAGGATGTGGAGGTATAGTTTGGGGAAGCTAAGAAAGGAAATGTGGTGTGAGAGTAAGAAAATAATGGCGAAGAGGGAGGAGATGGAGTTTATTAGTGGTTTGCTTGAAAAGTTATTGTAGTAAGGATATTGAATTGATAGAAGGATGTGGCATGGATGACAGTGCATAATTGCTTGCCAACAAGAGTAATTCAGAGAAGGATATTGGTTGTTTGACAGGGAGGTGTGTCTGAGAGAATTATGTAAGGGGTATGAGAGTGTGGTGCATTTTATTCTGGCAATGTGATTTGTGAGAGCAGGGTGGAATAGTGTGGGAAGGATGCTAGAAGGGTTAACTGGGGTGAATAGGTTAACATATGAACAGGTACTGTATGGGTCATGTAAGCTGGGAAGGGAGGAAATATGGGATTTACGATTATTGGCGAACTGTCTAAAGGAGAGTGTATGGGATGTAAGGAATAGGGATGAGCAGGACACCTCCCCTGTTCGGTTCGCACCAGAACATGCGAACAGGCAAAACATTTGTGCGCACATATGAACCCTATTAACGTTTATGGGGCACGAACATGAAAAATCATGTTCACATAAAAAGTGTTTGGGGACCCGGGTACTGCCCCAGGGGACATGTATCAATGCAAAAAAAAAAAGTTTTTAAAACAACCGTTTTTTCAGGAGCAGTGATTTTAATAATGCTTAAAGTGAAACAATAAAAATTTTATATTCCTTTAACCACCTCCCACCTGGCCACTGCACATATACGGCCAGGTGGGAGCTTCCTCCTTCTGAGTGGACGTTCAGGAACGTCCCTCAGAAGGAGGGGGATCACGCGCGTGCCCTAACAGTGGCGCGATCCCAATGTGCTCGTGTCACCTGGACACGGCGCATCTCTGATCGGCAGGAGGGCTCTGTGATTGGCCCTCCTGATCACATGATGACTGTGTCCAATCATGTGATGTAAACAGTGATCGGCTCTCCTCTCCTCACATGGAAGCTGTCAGTGAGGAGAGGAGAGGGGATCGCTGCAGCCAGACAGTGATCAGTGAGTATGAGCTGCTTTTTACACACTGATCACCGGTCCAGTGTCCCTCCCCAAACAGTGTAGAATCACAATGTCCCCAAAATAGTGTCCCCAAAACACTGTCCCCACACACATGTCCACAGACATGTCCCCACACAGTAAAAACACCTGTCCCACATATGTAACAGTAAAATCATATGTCCCAATGATCATCTGCGCACATATGTCCATGATCATCTGCACACATATGTCAGTGATCATCTGTGCATATATGTCGGTGGTCATCTCCACACATATATCCATGATCATCTGCACACATATGTCAGTGATCATCTGCACACATATGTCCATAATCATCTGCACACATATGTCCATAATCATCTGCACACATATGTCAGTGATCATCTGCACACATATGTCAGTGATCATCTGCACACATATGTCCGTGATCATCTGCACACATATGTCCGTGATCATCTGCACACATATGTCCGTGATCATCTGCACACATATGTCCGTGATCATCTGCGCACATATGTCAGTGATCATCTGCGCACATATGTCCGTGATCATCTGCACACATATGTCAGTGATCATCTGCACACATATGTCAGTGATCATCTGCACACATATGTCCGTGATCATCTGCACACATATGTCCATGATCATCTGCACACATATGTCAGTGATCATCTGCGCACATATGTCCGTGATCACACAAACCAATTATTATATACTTAACTTGATTTTTTTACCAAAGACATGTAGCAGAATACATTTTGGCTTAAATTTATGACAAAATTCGATTTTATTGGATTTCTTTTAAAACAGAAAGTAGAAAATATTGTTTCTTTTTTTTTATTTCCGCTCTTTTTTCGCTTTTTATCGCAGAAAATAAAAAACTGATTTGTGAATAAATACCACCAAAATAAAGCTCCATTTGTGTGAAGAAAACTATAAAAATTTAATTTGGGTACAGTGTTGCATGACCGCGCAATTCTTATTGAAAGTGCAAGAGCGCTGAAAGCTGAAAATTGGCCTGGGAAGGAAGGGGGCGAAAGTATTGAAGTAGTTAAATATCATGCCCAGGGGGTCCCCTTAGTCTGCCTGTAAAGTGGCGCATCTGTGTGATGTGTATTACAGTGCTGAAGCAAAATTACATTTCTAAAGGAAATATGTCATTTAAAATTGCTTGCGGCTAGACATATTACTACCCACATCCTACAAGCTGCCGGAATGAGTATAACAAGGTCGTGGAAAACGGACAAAGCCCCTTCTATTAAACACACACTTGAACTGGTAAACCTGCACTACAACTATGAGCTAGCGATTGCCCCTAGTGGGGGCAATCTCAGTAAAATGATGAAGGCATGGTTGTCATGGAAACAATGGCCTGGAGCTGCAAAGTTCCTATGATACTGTAAAAGTTATCTTTTGATACCGCAATAAGTTCGGTTTAAACAACCTTATGTTTGAGAATACATGGTCCACCAGTAACACCTGCATCAGATCTCCCCCAAGCAACAAAAGAGGTCCCAGTAGGGGTTCTTGGAGGAGTAATAACCACACATTCTGAGGGACCATGTAAATCATACAACTCATATCTTTAAGACATACAGATTACACATACGGAAGTCTCTGTTTGTATTACCAATAGTTAACGCATTTTGTCTTTTTTTATGTATTTACTAAAATGTACCTCAACCTACAATGTCTGCATTGTATACTTTTGTTGTACCATAAAACAAAACAATAATTTAAAATACAAAAAGCCTAAAAAAAAAAAAAAAAAAAAAAAAAAAAGAAAGTAATATTGCTTATGGCTGTAATTTATTGCTGGCTCCCGGCAATATAGATAGAAATCAAAGAAAAAATTGGTGTGGGCCCCCCCCCAGTCCATACCAGGTCCCCCCCTTATCCGAGCATGTCCCCCCTCCTGAACCATACCAGGCCACATGTTGATGGGGGATAAGGGCCTCGTCCCCACAACCCTGGCCCGGTGGTTGTGGGTGTCTGTGGGCGGGGGCTTATCGGAATCTGGAAGCCCCCTTTAACTAGGGGGCCCCCAAATCCTGCCCCCCTTTGTGAATGGGTATCAGGTATATTGTACCCCTACCCATTCACCAAAAAAAGTGTCAAAAAGTAAAAACCACAAAAGACAGTTTTTGACAATTCCTTTATTAAAAAAATATTTTAAAAAATAAATAAAAAAGTATCCAGCGATATACATAGTCAATCATGCCACCTGAAGGACCTGAAAAATAGAAAAAACAAACAACAATACTCCTCCATGGGAGGGCTCCCGCCTACTGCTGTCTTTTCGGTGTGACAGCTGTTATATAGGCAAGGGCGGGGCCACCCGCTGATGTAACCAGATGACCCCGCCCACCTCTGACGGCACATGACGTCAGAAGGGGTGGGAGCACTCGGTTACATCACCAGGTGGCCCCACCCTTGCCTATATAACAGCTGTCACAGCCAAGAGACAGCAGTTGGTGGGACACCTCCCATCAAGGAGCTTTTTTCTTCTGTTTTTCGGGTCCATCGGGCAGCATGATTGGAGATGGATGGACATGGTAGGACACTTTTTTTGTTTTCTTTTTTAATAAAGGAATTGTCAAAAACTGTCTTTTGTGGTTGTTACTTTTAGACATTTTTGGTGAATGGGTAGGGGTACATTGTACCCCTACCCATTCACATGGGGGGGCGGGATCTGGGGCTCCCTTGTTAAAGGGAGCTTCCAGATTCCGATAAGCCCCCCACCCACAGACCCCCACAACCACCCTGCCAGGGTTGTGGGAATGAGGCCTTTGTCCCCATCAACTTGGGGACAGGGTGCTTTGGGTGGGACCCAAAAGCAACCTCCCCATGTTGAGGGCAAGTGGCCTGGTATGGTTCAGGAGGGGGGGCTTGCTCATCCACCCCCTTTCCTGGCCTGCCAGGCTGCTTGCTCGGGAAGGGGTCTGGTATGGATTTTGGGGGGCCACCCCCCACCATTTTTTTTTTTTTTAATTGGCATGGAGTTCCAATTAAAATCTATGACAGACCCAAAAGGCCTGGTATGGATTTTAGGGGGACCCCACACTGTTTTTTTTTTTTACATTTTGGCGTGGAGTTTCCCTTAAAATCTATACCAGACCCAAAGGCCCTGGTATAGACTGGGGGGGAGGGAATACATGCCGTTTTTTTTCTTAATTCAGTTGAAGAGTTCCCCCTAACCAGTTCAATACACTGTATTATATACTGTACACTGACTGCACTGTATATACAGTCAGGTCCATAAATATTGGGATATCGACACAATTCTAATCTTTTTGGCTCTATGAACCACCACAATGGATTTGAAATGAAACAAACAAGATGTGCTTTAACTGCAGACTTTCAGCTTTAATTTGAGGGTATTTATATCCAAATCTGGTGAACGGTGTAGGAATTACAACAGTTTGTATATGTGCCTCCTTTAAGGGACCAAAAGTAATAGGACAGATTAACACACATCCATCAAACTTTCACTTTTTAATACTTGGTTGAAAATCCTTTGCAGTCAATATCCCAATATTTATGGACCTGACTGTATATATATATGTATATATATATATATATATATATATATACTAAACTGCCTGCATGCCACTAACTAACCTGCCTCTAGTTATAGTCCTCTCAATCATAACACTATATACGGCCAACATGTAACAGCCTAATATATTGTGGGTTGTGGACTTCCCCCAAACCATGATTGGCTAAAGGCACCTGCCTTTGGCCAATAATGGCTCTCACAGCAGAACTCGCTGTGATTGCCAAAGCATGCAGGTCAGGTGCATGCTTTGACCAATGAGCAGCCATGAATGCACTGCAATCTCACAGTGCATTATGAGGCATTCTGCAGTCCTCAAATTTGCCACATAAGCCCCATATGTTGGACTCAGACTTTGGAACCATCCCTAGTAAGGAATATTTTGATGTTCGGGAATAAGGTGGGGAATATGAGCAAGTGTGTTGCCATGGTCTGTGGAAAGTTATACTTCTTTGGATATTGGCACAGTAAAAAGTGTGGATATACTAAGGTACAGGCTATCTGAAAATTCAAAAGATGGAAGGATTGGTCTGGTTAATCATGTTTTGATTTTTTTCTACCTGTGGGGTCAATTCATTAAAGATTACTGCATGTGATAATACGGTCACATGACTCATTTGCTTAAATTATTGCATGTGGTAAAAAAGTCCAATTCACAAAAAGGAAAATAATGATTATGCTGTATTTATCGCAAAATAAATAATAACGCAGTAAATATTTTTAAAAAACATGCGGTAAGCTGTTAAGTCCAATTCACAAACAGAACAGAAAGTGTAAAAAAAAGATGCAATATTTATCACCAGGGTTTTGCTGGTGTTATCACATGTGGTATTGCTCTGATGCAGCGTGGAGTTCCCCCCAATAGCTGATTGTTAAGGAGCAGGCTGGGAAGCCGACTGCCAGGTTCTTAACGATGGGTGATTCATCAGCTGTCAGCAGGTTTCCAGTTGACAGCTGAATGTAAAAAAAAACACACCGTCAATTTAAAAATGATTTTAAAAAACAGCATGGGGGCCTTACCCCAATTCATACCAGGCCCTTTGGGTCTGGTATAGAGTTGTAAGGGGAACCCCACACCAAATTAAAAAAGAAAACATCACAGGGTCCCCCCAAAATCCATATCAGATTCTTATCTGAGCATGCAGCCTGACAGGTCAGGAAAGGGGAGGGGGAGAGCGAGTGCCCCCCTAAATCATACCAAGCCACATGTCCTAAACATGGGGGGATCAAGTGGTTAAAATCCACACCAGACCCAAAGGGCCTGGTATGAATTGGGGGGACCCCGTGCTGTTTTTTTTAAAGAATTTTCGATTGCTGCCTTTTTATCATTCAGCTGTCAACAGGTAAGCCGCTGACAGCTGATGAGTCATCCGTTGTTAAGGATGTGGCGGGCGGCTTCCCAGCCTGCTCCTTAACAACCAGCTACCATGCAATAAAATACTGCATGATGATATGCGATAATTACCGCATTTTCGGAATTTTACAGCATGAGATATTTACCGGCAAATTCTTAGTGAATTGAACATTTGTAAAATTGTTTCTGTATGTGTTATTTTAACACATTTTTTCAGTCAATATTTAACTCTAAAAATTCTTTTAAGAAACAGCATGGGGGCCTTACCCCAATTCATACCAGGCCCTTTGGGTCTGGTATGGATTGTAAGGGGAACCCCACACAAAATTAAAAAAGAAAACGTCATGGGGTCCCCCCCAGAGTCCATACCAGATTCTTATCTGAGCATGCAGCCTGACAGATCAGGAAAGGGGAGGGGGAGAGAGAGTGCCCCCCTGAACCATACCAGGCTACATGCCCTCAACATGGGGTGGATCAAGTGGTTAAAATCCATACCAGACCTGAAGGACCTGGTATGTATTGGGGGGACCCCCATGCTGTTTTTTTAAAGAATTTTCGATTGCTGACTTTTTTTCCCATTCAGCTGTCAGCAGGTAACCCGCTGACAGGTGATGAGTCATCCGTTGTGAAGGACGTGGCGGCCAGCTTCCCAGCCTGCTCCTTAACAATCAGCTCCCATGCAATAAAATACAGCATGATGATATGCGGTAATTACCGCATTTTCTGTATTTTACCGCATGAGCTATTTACCGGCAAATTCTTAGTGAATTGAACATTTGTAAAATTGTTTCTGCATGTGTTATTTTAACACATTTTTTTCAGTCAATATTTAAATCTTAGTGAATTTACCCCTGTGTTCTCTATTTTTCTATGGTTTTAAATACTCTTGGATTGTTTGTTTGATTTGACTTTTGCACTAACAATGTCTTTTCTTTTCTAGGGTGAGTGTAGTGGATTGGTGGAAGGAAAGCATGGTGGCATAGGAAAGGATCAAACTGTGTTATTTTATTAATATGGTGGAGGGAGAGTGTACCCATTTTTGTACAGTACAGACAATTGTCGAATAATTTAATGCTTTGTCCCTGTTGGGGAACCCACCTCCCACATCCTATTCCATTAAGCATTGAGGCAAATTGCACAGAACACAAAGTGCTGATATTTATTAGGAAATTTGGGTACACGGGGGGTGGGGGGGGCACAATAGGGCACATCACAAATAAAAAGTCCACAGAACAGCAGTAAGGCACAGTAAGGGTACCCCATCCATGGAATAGCAATATGGCAACGGTGATATGGGAAATAATCCTCAAGGCAGTAATATGGCACAGCAAAGGACAATATGAGAAGGTTCAAGCACTCATTCTGAGGACACCTGACAGTTGGGCAGCTACTGAGTTGGTCTAGGTGATGGAAGAATGGTCCAGGATGATCTGTGGAGGCAGATCCTAAGGCAATCAGATGCTGGGTTTGGAGAGAGAAAGGGAGAAGCAGAATGTGCAGGTAAACAGGCAGCTATACAAAGAGAGGCACAGGACAGCTCCCGGAGGTACTTACAGGCACAGGTAGCCTTCAGAGAGACTGGCAACAAGAGTATGACTACTGGCTCAGGTTCATATACCTGAGCCAGGGAATGATCCTGCACCCAATGATTTCCATTTGATTTCCCAAGCAAAAAACTCCACCCCCTTACCACATCAAGAGCTTGGTCAGGGATAAGTTTCTTTGTAAGGTAAGGCTCCGACTTAGGAGGTGGTCGTTATCCTCCAACACCATATTCAGCCAGATAAAGGACTTGTGGTTAGTGAGGATTGTAGGTTACCTGCTGTAAAGATAGGGTTGTAGTTTTGTCAAGGCTTATACAATAGCCACACACTTTTTTTTTTGATGGTGGTATAAGCCACCTCCCTGTCCAACAGCTTCCTGCTAAGGAAAGCCACAGGGGTCTCCTCCCCCTCATTCTTCTGGCTGAGTATTGCCTCCAGTTCATATGTACAGGTGTCTGCCTGTATGAGAAATCTTCATTGGTAGTTTTTGGCTGCCAGGATGGGGTCGCAGGTGAGGGTCTTTAAGCTGGTTAAAGGTGGTTTGGCAGGCTGGGGTCACCAATATCCATCAATGGTTTGGCAATCATGCTGTAATGGGAAACAAATTTGCGATAATAGTTACCAATGTCCACAAAAGCCAGTTTCTTGTACTGAAGGGTGGGTCCATCGCTAATTGCCTCTATCAGGCTCTGGGTGCAGTTAACTCCCTCCACCTAGTGTCCTAAGTACTGCATCTCTGCCATTCCCATCCAGTGAGGTTGACCCCTACAATCTCGTCCAGGACAATGCCCACATGGAGGTGATCTTCCCAAGTTTCACTGAAGATGACAATGTCATCAAGATAAGCATGGACAAAGTCCTGGCAGTTCTGCAACAGCTGATCCAGCATGCGCTGGGAGATGGCAGGGACATTCTTCATCCCATAAGGCGTGTTGCGGAATTTTATCAGTCTAAAGGGAGTGACGGAGGCTGAACACTCCCCACATTCTGTGGGTAAAGAGGCATTTGCCAGAAGCCTTTGCTTAGATCCAGCATTGTGACATAGCAGACCCCAATCATACAATCCAGCAGGTGATTGATAGAGAATTGGGTATACATTACTAACTGTGATCCCTAAGGTGTCATTAGTATGAGCCTTGCAGTCATACCAAATCTTTTGGCAAGTTTGGGCCGCTTTGAAATAGTCAGCAGCAAGGACGGCCAGTTGGCTCATTCTTTTTTCCAGTTCTAGGATGTAGGGCACCAAAAGGACCCCAGTTTCAGGCAGCTAGTTATCCTAGTACACTTTCAGCATGGTCACAGGGCCTTGAACCTTCTTTCCTTACAGCAGCTCAGAATGGGGAGAAACCAGTAGATTCCTGGGGAATCTCATGGTATGCAAAGTGAAGGGGGTAGGTATCATTCCCAGTCTGGCTCCTTGTCTATAAAGGCACATAGCATGGACTTCAAGTTCCCATTGAAATGCTCACACAGTCTGTTTGGGGGTTATAGGGGTAGTCCAAATGGCCCACACCCCAAAAGGTATTTCAGAGTGAATGAACAAGATCAGACATAAACTGAGTCCCTTGATTCAACAGGATTTCAGCTCACATGAAAACAGTAACCAGGGCCTCCCCAACTTTGGGTGCTTTGATGCTAGACAGGGCCACTACTTTGGGAAAGCAAGTAATATAGTCTACAATGGTGAGGATGTACCACTTTCCAGTTTTACTGAGGTGAGCTAAGGGCCTAAGAATATTGATAGCTACTTGCTGGAATGGCTCCTTGATAACAGGCAATGTCATGGGCAAGGTACAAAAGTTGGGTTTGAAATTGCTGGGGCACTATCAGCTGTTTGTTAATGGTTTGGGGCCTGTCTCTATGATTTGTTCATCTGCTTCTTGACTTATTAGCCCTACCCTTGTCCAGAAACTTGTCAGAGTGGCGTAAGAGGCCAAGGCAGGCCATACACTGCTCTAAACCATGCATGGGCAGGCTGAATGTACCAAGTTGATTGAACAACTTAGGTACAACCAGCATGCCAGGTTTTACCTGCAGCTGTTATAGCTGTTAGCAACAATCACTATCTTCTCCCAGCGGGGATGGGAAGACAATGGCCCAGTAGGATTGATTCCTGCATCAACACTGTTTGTGTTCATGGGGGTATCAAGTCTTTGCAAGAAAGAAATTTGCTACATGTATGGCTAGCCTAAATCCTCCTTAAACTGGTCCCAATCCCAGGTTACCCTGCTAGTGACAAAAGGCAAAGAAGAGTCACCTACAGCAGGCAGCGGAGTTCCATCAGCTGACTGGTGGCTCCTTGTGGGCTTGACTCCATGTGACTGCTCCATGAAATGACATTGGAGGAGGGCATGGCCAGCCATGGGACTCCATGGATGCTGAGTGAGAGAGCTCCAGCTTCGTGGTTCTAACAGGGACCATGCACAGCGATGGGACAGATCCCCTTCTTACCCCACCGACACCACATGCTGCCAAGGCATCTGCCCACCATGTCCATGTGGAGGATATCCCACTCTGGACCTCAGAAATTGACAGACTTCTACCCACCAGCTGGAGACAACAACATGGTGGTGGCGGCAGCTTCTCCTCACACGAGACACACAGAAACAGTTAGGCAGCAGGGAGAGGACAAGCGGCTGCGGCTGCACAGAACAACAGCGTGATCCCCAGAACCAAACAAATGGTGAGTCTTCCCCTCCTGACTCTTCTTCCACCCACAGCCCCACCAAGCTTAAAAAGTCCATACAGGAAGATGAGGAAAGAGGTGAATGGCTCCCAGCCAGGCCCCACTCTTCATTACAATTATTTCGCCCACTGGAGGAATACCCCTCCTCCTCTCAACCTGCCACTATTGCAGACCTTATTAAGGAGATGCTCCTCTCTCTTAAGGAGTCTCTACACATGAATATGTCAGCCATCCTCTCCAATGTGACTACTGCAGTTCAAGATCTATCCCTTAGAATGTCCAATGCTGAGGACAAGATTGGGGATATCTGCCATGCTCATAATGATGTTTCTGATGCCTATAATGACCATGAGTAGGAAATCAAAAGAATGTCAGCCAAATTAGCGGATCTTGAGGATCGCTTATGCTGCAAAAACATTTAGTTTAACAGCATACCTGAAGAGATTACACAATCATTACTTCATGAATTCCTCCACCAACTACTGTCTGAATTACTTCCATTGACATTGGACATGGATCTCCTCATAGATAGAGCTGGTACCAATCCAGCAATGTCTTATAAGTTCAATGGGGTAGCACTGTACGCTGCCCTCTCAGCTGCCTCTCTTAGCAACAGGCAACAATATCTCATCCTAAACAAAGCCTTGCATAACCATAAGATCGCTTTTAAATGGGGCCGCCCCACTAAACTGATTATAACACACCTAGGCAAGAAGCATGTGGTGCACTCACTTGATAAGGGAATTCAATTTCTGAAAGAGTGGAACATTCTTCCTCCAGATGCTCCACTTCTCAGCAAGACACCACCTTCTAAAATGTGTACAAATGTTATTGTTGCCCTCAAATTTAGGCAGAGTGCAAGAGGCTATTTTTTGGGGGACCCAAACTTATTTGGAACACCCCCAACCACTAAGTCAACCGATACCAATACTCTATCTGCTGACTTTGCCAAACCCATACACACTATACCTCTTTTGTGGTCATATTTATGGATGATTCACCAAAGCATGTAGTGTAAGGGCCTGCCTGAACACTTTAAAATGTTACTGTTGAAAGTTTTGGTCTCTTATTATCTTTAAAGGTAATTTCAGAATGTAAAAATGTACCTCAATTTGGACAGTGTATATCCATATTTTTGGATTATGACACTTCTTACCTGTCCAGTGGGCTTCCAATAGTGTAAGTAAGGAGGGGCTGGCCAAAGTAACACATATTATTTATGCATTCAGCTCTCATGGAAGTGGAGAGGGTTACCTGTCCAAAACATCTACCCATTCCCCCACCCACCATAACATTTTTTTCAATAGGCCACCAGAGGGGGTGAGGAATCTGATAAGTTGACCATATACTTTTGTTTTTAAGTACTCATTTCAATAAATGTTATACTTATATTGGCCAAGAATGTTTGTGTATAATCTGCTTGCAATGTTATGTGCAAAAGTACTAATTTTGTATTTCTTGTTTGACTCCACAGTTTCCTTCAAACCCACAGGAATGGCAGACTGTGGCTTCCCAATTTCACCACCAGTGGGATTTTCCCAATTGTGGTGGTGCTATTGATGGGAAGCATGTGAGGATTGTCCCACCACCCAACTCAGGCTCTTATTACTACAACTACAAGTGCTTTTGTAGTATTGTCATGTTAGCGGTGGTGTCAGCCAATTACGAGTTTTTGTACCTGGACATTGGCAAGAACGTCCAAAACTCTGACAGAGGAGTTATAGTTTAGACAGAGTTTTACTGGCGGCTACAAATTGGCATCTTGTGGTTGCCACCGCCTGAGGACAATGTGGAGGGCCTCAACTTTGTTTTTGTAGCCGATGAGGCCTTTGCTCTGGGGGAACATCTCATGAGGCTGTTCCCCATGAGGAACCTGACCCCAGAGCTGAGAATTTTCAATTACCGGCTGTCTCATGCCAGAAGAGTGGTGGAGAATGCCTTTGGCATCATGGCAAGTCGTTTCACGGTTTTCATGACAGCGATGAACCTCGCAGAATATAAACTCAACCATGTGGTGTTATGCATCTGCATTCTACACAACTTTTTAAGGAAGAATGCAGCCAGCTATCTGGCCTCAGTTTCGACTGAGGCCAACTTTGCATCAGAAACAGCAGTGATGCCAGCTCTAGAAAGTGGCTGTACTGGCTTACCCGCCCAAAGTGCCCGCAAAGTCAGACAAAAATATGTGGATTACTTTGTGGGTAGAGGGGCATTTGCTTTACAGCAAAATGTGGTGGATGTCCAATAAAAATTTTATGGAAAACTAAACTCATATTTCATTTGAATTACTGTTTGTGTTTCTTATCTGTCTCCTAGTTTCTCAAATGGCCTTTTAATTTTGGCCAGTTTCTTCAATAGTTCAAACGTAACTTATTGGATACATGAGGTGACAATCTCTTCTTCAGCTAACTATTATGTTGTGCCGTGGGTCTGCTACACACACACAATGTTATTGTTGTTAATGTATGTAATGCATAATGATAAAAATATTCATCCTTTTCAACTCATTTCTTGGAGTCCCTAAAATGGCCTGATTTTGGCACATTTTACAGCACATTGTCACTGTAACTACACCAACCTAACAAATACACTGGTATTGAGCATTGAAATAAGAAGCCACACATTGTTGAGTATAAAACATTTTACTCCAAGCACATTCACATGTGCGTTATAAACGTTTTTTGAACAAACTAACATCTTGATGTATAACATGAATGTTTGACATTAATTTGCCTTTTTTGGGGATAAACAAGCATGTTTAAAAACATAACATACACATCCTCAACTCAAGAACTTACAAAGTTCGACTTTGCTAAAGTGAAGGCCATATGAGACATTAGCATGTCAAAACTGTGTTGATGTTGCCTTCCTCAGATGGGGTGATCTCACCCCTAGAAAAGCCCACATTTGAAGCCACGTACATGTAGAGGCATAACTGTTAAATGTCCCTTCTGATCCCCTGCCGAAAATGTGTGTAGGTACAAACAGGTTATTTACTCAAGCCCAAAAACACACAGTGTGTCAACATGTGCTATCTCCCATCAGGAGATTTTAATCTATGCGTTTTGGGGTACAACCCCTTCTTCCAAACTAAAGTAGTTGAGAGGAAGGTGTTGCACCCCCAAAACACGTCCATTGATCCCCCATGATGGGAGCTAGCACATGTTGACACACCGGGGGTTAATTCAAAAAGGCAAAACCACTTTGCACTACAAGTGTAATGCAAGTGCAAAGTGGATTGGCCTTTCTGAAATAAGCCCCAGTGTGTCATCATGTGCTAGCTCCCATCATGGGGGATCAATAGATGTGTTTTGGGGGTGCAACACCTTCCTCTCACCTACTTTAGTTTGGAGGAAGGGGTTGCACCCACAAAACTCGTATATTGATATCCTGTGATGGGAGATAGCACATGTTGACACACTGTGTGTTTTGGGGCTTTATCAAAATAGATGTAAAGAAATACACACATTTTAGGCATGGAATCATAAGGGAACTCAAAATTTTGAGTCCCAATTTGTGTGCATCTTCAAACTTTGGCTTTGTGATTCATAAAAACACATAAAGATTACAATTAAAACATTACTTAGGGCAGTGTTTCACAACTCTCCTTCTCCAGATGCATTTCTAGGTCATGTTTTCAAGATTTTTGGGTTTTGGCACAGGTGATGATGTCATTTTCGAGGTTAGTAATTCACACATTCATTTTTCAAATGCGGAAAATAAAGAAAACAGGACCTGGTGGTGCACCTAGAGAAGTGGAGTGGCTAAACACTGACCACAGACACTATAAAGCCTAGGTTCACATTGGAGCGATTTGTCATGTGATTTGCTAGCTAAAATCGCATGACAAGTCACAGCCTATTTGAGGCAATGGCACTGTTCCAATCGGTGCGAAACTGATTTAGCAGAGCAACAACAATTTGCAAAAGTAGTTCCTGCAATACTTTTTTCAAGTTCAGGTGTGACTTCAATAGACATATGGGCATGAAGCCACACAAATGTAAACCATTTAAAAATGTACAAACACGAACAACATAACGACAACTATAAAAAATTTTTTTTTAGATTTTCCCTTAAATATCTATGATGTTGGTAAGTCTTTTTTGAACATCATGGATGTTTTGTTTCATATGTTCCAAATCATGATTGCAAACCATGATGTCACTGATCAGGATTTGTGCACTTGCACTGCTGAAGTGAGTTTCTTCCACAACATCCACATCACCTAAAAAAAAAAAAAAAAAAACACACCATGTATTAAAAATATGCAGGCATCCATCTATTACCTGAAGCTGTAGTCTCAGACACTGACCTGTGGTCGACACCATTTCTACTACTTCACCCAGTACTTCCTGCACATCAGCATCAACATCTTCAGGGTGTGTGGTGAGTTGCCTTTCTTCAGTATCTTCTGGAGGTGCAGGGTTACTGGTGTCCCCACATACCTCAGATGTCCATCTTCTATTCTCCCCTATGTGAATACGAAAAAGGTATACTTAGCAGACAGATATGTTAGGCTAGAAATAGTAATATGAAACATTGTTTGGAAGTGTCTTCCAGTTGTCTGTTTTGGCAGAGTTCCAAGCTGATTACATGATTTGTTCCCTTTCAAAAGCAGGAATACTTACCTGTTTTGTGCAAGTTTCACACATGGAGATACCCCTAGTACCCACTGGAGCACCTGCGTGGGAAACCATAACAAGGGTGTTATGATGTCCCACACTAGTGCTCCTGCGTCCAGATGCATAACCAGCTGCTGAGTGTCCTCTCCTGATTCAAGTTGTCATTTCATTATATTTTCCTTGTCAAAAGATTTGTATTGTACATACAATAGGGTATTTGATAGTAAACTGAGTACATATTATACAACAGAGGAAATGAAGCTCAGAGGTGTGTATTCAAACATTGTAAATATTGAACTGTAATTTCTGTGATATTAATAATACACACAAATGGTATGGGTTATAAGAGGAGTTATATCCTGTTATAAGTAAGAGCGTCAAAATCATAATGAGAGTAAATAGAAAAGAAAGGAGAGACGGGAAAAGGAGAAACTAGGAAAGGAAGAAGAGGAGTCCACAGGGTTGAGTCAAGGGCTGCCATATCCACTGGAATCTATATAACATATCCACTGACCCACTGGGTCAGCTACCATGGTAGTAAAACTTCTTTGTTAAAAGTTGATGGCAAATAATTTATTATCCACGGATGCCACACTTTTTCAAATTTGGTAGGTGAGTCAGCTTCAAGAGCTGTCATTTTGGCTTGAGTCATAGTGTTGTTCATTCTATTCACTACCTCTTCCACTATCAATGAAGGGGACCTCCAGGCTCTTGCCAGTGTTTGTTTCGCTGCAGTAAATAGTTGCATTAGTAATTTAAATTGGGTATGTGTTAAAAATTCTGGCTTCCGATTGATGAGAGTCATTGTAGGGTCAGGGGTGATGGATGTTCCTAACATTTTAGATGCTATAGTAAAGATTTCATTCCAATAAATTTGAGCTTTGGGGCATGACCACCAAATATGGAAGTGTGTTCCTAGATCAGAGCATCCACGATAACAATCTGATGAGTAGTTATGCACATATTTCGCTATTCTAGCCGGTACAAGGTACCATTTATTAATATTTTATAGTTAGCCTCTACCGCTAGTATATTGGGGGAGGCTGTTTTGGTTGTTGACCAGATTTGATTTCATTCTGTGGTTTCCAATGTTTGCTCTAAGTCCACCTCCCACTTCTGGACATAAGATGGTTTCTCTATTTCAGGTTTGGCTAACAACTGAACATATAGAACCATAATCATGCCCCTAGCTTGAGGGTCATTTTTACAAAATTTTTCAAAGTTATTTAATTGAGCCAGTGAAGAGTCTGTGGTTAAAAGAGGCATAAAGAAGTTTTTGATCTGGAGGTATCTAAATAAATCCGATTGAGGTAATCCGTAATTATCACAAAGGGATGGGAAAGGGATAAAGGATGAAGAGTTTACAAATTTGTGCATAGTTAGTATATCCCAACTAGCCCATGCTCTGAAAGATCTAGGTGAGACCCATGCTAGGTGAAATGCAGGGTTTTTATGGAAAGATAGTAGAGGATTATGCAATGATTGCAACTGATTTCTGAGTTTGTGTTTGTCCCATAGGGAAACAAAATGTTTGGTAATTGGGTTGCGTAATCCTCTACAATCCTTCGGTGAAAGCCAAATCAGATTTGCGATTGATAAGGGATCACAGGCAGCTACTTCGATCGATACCCATAGAGGGGATTCTTGTTGTGCATGGTATTTAGTTAATGATGCTATATGTGCTGCTCTATAGTAAGATGCAAAATTAGGGCAACCTAAACCTCCATTCAACTTAGGGAGGTAGAGTGTGTGTTGTTGTGTGCGTGGTTTAGAGGAGCCCCATATAAATGTATTTACCTTTTTCTATATGATTCTCAGGTATTAGGCTGGAATTGGAATTGGTAAAACTCTGAATAAATATAATAATTTGGATAAGATTGTCATTTTTATTGTGTTGATTCTTCCGAACCATGATAAAGGGAGGTGGTTCCAAGATTTCAGCATATTTGTTATATTTTTCAACATTTGAGGGTAATTAGCTGAAAAAAGATCTGGAAATGATGCAGTGAGATGTATCCCTAGATATGGAATGGCTTTATCTGCCCAGGTAAAGGGGAGACCTATCTTTGCTGAACTTAGTTCCAAATGTGAAAGAAATACGTTTAGTGCTACACATTTCTTATGATTAATGAAAAGGCCCAAAAAGGCAGCAAAGTCATCAAGTATTAGCATTAGGTTGGGATCTGATATTTGTGGTGATGAAAGAAATAAGAGGATGTCGGGGGGGGGGCGTGGCCAGCAGCTGAAGGAGATGGCCGCATAAGGAGAGAGCTCCGTGCTAACCAGCGGTACCGGCCCGAACACAGCGACTTTTGAAGCCAGCAGACACACATCGCAAGTGCCAGGGAACCCCGCAGCATAAAACCAGCGATGGGTAAGAGAAAACCCCCAGGGGGACCCCGTAAATTGACAGACTTTTATCCCTCGGCACGCACGCCGGAGATCCAAGATGGTGCCGCCGCTCACACGCAGCAGTGCGCCAGGCAGACAGACACCAGAGGGAATAGGAGAGACAACAGCAGACCCCCGTCCTTCTCTCCAGGCCACAGCAGCCGCTCATCTACTTGCAACACTCCATCTCAAAGCCCACAAAAAGCGGCCCCTAAGCACTCCTCTGCCCATACATATGCAGGGGAAAGAAATGAGGAGGATTACACATCCCATAACAGCACTACTGAGTTTATTGATCAGATTCAGGAGTTCCCAACATCTGGACAGCTCCTAAGTGACACTACAATGAAAGAGATGCTGGTCTCACTGCGAGGGTCCATGCATAGGGATCTCATGGACTGCACATCACAAATAAAAACCGATATCACTGAAATTGGGGAGAGAGTTAGCCACGTGGAGGACAAAATGGCGGAATTTACAACGGCACACGAGTTAGTGGACGCACATAATGAAAAAGATGAGGAGTTGGAAGCCCTAAAAAACAAAATGGCGGATTTAGAGGATAGGTCCCGCAGAAATAATATAAAACTGTGAGGGGTAACGGAGTCTGTAGCCCCCTCTGAACTCCGTAACTATGTTCAGCAACTAATTAAAGACCTACCTCCTGACACGCCAAATGGTGAAATTACTGTAGATCGAGCTCACAGACTACCTAAGCCGCAATATCTACCAGAAAAAGTACCTCGCGACGTCATAGCTCGCATACACTTCTACCACTTCAAATATGATTTAATGCGTTTTGCAAGACAAAATTCCCCATTACCCAACCCTTACTCGGGCATCACTATATATGCTGATCTCTCCCAGCACGCAATGCTAGCAAGAAAAAAGTTAATATGGCTAACAAAGTTATTGCGCAATAACAAACTCCCATACTTTTGGAGCTTCCCCACAAAACTCCTTGTAACTAAAGATGGTCGTACATATGCCATTAGATCTCTGGAAGAAGGCCTCCAACTTACAAGAAAATGGGGGCTTCTCCCAACGGAAGAGGAGGACACCCTCAATACCAGAATTCCTAGAGGTATATCCCCTGAATGGAAGCCAGGCAACAACACTTGACTGTTCTCTCACACTTTAGGAAGTAACAACATACTCGATGTTTGCTCATTTAGATTAAGGGCCGAAGCTGGCTATTAGGAGCTTGTACCCCCAAGTGTTCCTATGCGATTTTACTCGCACTTCGAGGAAGATTTCCTCACTTTTTTAAGTTTTTTTTTTTGTTTGAATGTTGACATTTTTTACTTTTTCCTTTTTACTCTACCACCGACAACCACCTATGGCAAACTTGATGACAACAATCTGGAGTCTACTTCATCTGTAAAGCCACCTCTTTTGAACGAGCACCCTTCAATCAAGTTCATGACAACTTTAATCACAGGTACCTTCATACACCACTTCACAACTCAAATTTTGAACGCATCTACACATAAGAATCTTGCTGAACAGATCAATGGTTCTTAATTTTGTGACTATAAATGCTCATGGTCTCAACAGTCCCTTCAAAAGAAGGGCAATGTGGCAGCAAGCAAAATCTCTAAAGAGCGATGTGTTATGCATCCAAGAAACTCATTTTGTCCAGCAGAAGCACCCCTTATACAAAGACAAACAATTCCCTCATATTTTCATGGCTTCAGGCCCAAAGAAAAAAGGTGGAGTGATGATCGCTATAAACCAAAATGTAGTATTTAAATTACAAGATGTAATATGTGATAACGCAGAAAGATATATTATCATAGTTTGTGAATTAAACAATACCATGTTTACTATCATTAATATATATGCTCCGAATTGCAGACAATTGTCTTTTTTGGGTGCCCTCAAAAAAAAGGTTGAGAGCATCAAAAAAGGCTTAGTACTGTACTGTGGGGATTTCAATTGCGTTCCTAACAAACAACTAGATTGTTCATCTCCACATAAATCTAAAGCTACGCAAATTGAACTCCAATCCTTTCTACACTCTTCTAATCTGTATGATGTATGGCGCTGCGTCAACTCTGGAGAACGAGATTTTACTTACTACTCAGCTCCCCATAAGTCCTATTCAAGAATCGACTTATTTGTAACTGACCTACCTTGTCTTAACAATGCATTATCAGCTAAAATCCACCCGATTACTTGGTCTGATCACGCTCCCGTTTCCCGCTCGATTAAAGAAAATAATGCAGTGTCACGATACATCTGTGGCGAAACAACGTATCAATTCTGCAGAATCCTAAACATAGGGATGGCTTGCGTGATCGGATCAAAGAGTTCTTTCAATTTAATGACACTCCGGACACGAATATTTTCATGCTGTGGTGTACACACAAAGCATTTAGTAGAGGCCTACTCTTACAAACAGCATCACGGGAAAAAAAAAGGAAATTAAAAACATTTACCACACTAATGGCTAAACTCATGTCTCTCGAACAAAAACACAAAGCAAACCCTTCCTCTCAGATAAACGCAGAATTAAATCAAATCAGACAAGAGGTTAGAACTTATTTAATTTTAGAACATCAACTACATCTGCAAAAATTTAAAGCTACACACTATACCCAAGGAAACAAGGCTGGCAAATTTTTAGCAGCCTATATTCGTAAAAAACAGCAGAAATCTAAACTATCCCACATTACAGATCCTATTACATCACAAACAGTATACCACCCCAAGGACATAGCAAATGCATTTTGTAGTTACTATAAACAATTATACAATTTGAAAGATGACCCCACAACGACACAACCCACCGATATAGGGATTAATACTTTTCTCCAATCAGTTAATCTTCCTACCCTAAATAGCGACCAATTAAAGTATTTAAATTCTGCAATATCAGATAATGAAAATGCTCAAGCTGTTAAATCCCTACCCCAAAACAAATCTCCAGGTGCCCAGCTAGCATTCGAGTCAATGGCCGCCTGTCGGACGCCTTCTCCGTTTCGAATGGCACACGCCAGGGATGCCCTTTATCACCCCTCATCTTTATTCTTACTATGGAGCCACTTCTTCGTAAACTACAAGCCAACCCTGATATCAAGGGTGTCAACATCAACCACAAACATTATAAAATAGCAGCCTACGCTGACGATGTCTTGCTTTTCCTTACAGACCCAATCACCTCTATACCCAATTTACTAAAAGACCTCACTATGTTTAAATCACTCTCCAACCTCCAAATTAATTTCTCGAAATCTAAGGCCCTAAACATTTCCCTACCTACCAACACGGTATCTCAGTGCCAAGCAAACTTTCCCTTTGAGTGGGAGCCTCACGCTCTCACTTATCTAGGTATTCAGATCCCCAAAAACCTATCCAATTTATACTCCAGAAACTTCTTGCCTATTCTCCAATCTATTCAACAAGATCTCAAGAAATGGCATGTGGGCATGTTTTCATGGTTCGGAAGAGCATCCATCATAAAAATGAATATCCTACCCAGACTCCTATATCTCTTTCAAACCCTGCCTATCCGTCTCCCCTTAACATTCTTTGCAACCTGCAAACGACTCTGCAGAAACTTCATTTGGTCAACAAAAACACCCAGATTGAGCTGGGATAGATTAACCATTCCTAAATCAAAAGGGGGTATTGGACTCCCGGACGTCTACAAATATTATTGTGCATGCCATTTGACCAGAGTAGTCGATTGGCAAATCCACGCAGACACTAAGGCTTGGGTTAAACTTGAAGAAACGTTTGCAGGGATCCCGATCTCACATCTACCATGGATTTCACAGAAAAGGACCCCCAAGGAATGCTCTAACCACCCATTTATACACTCTACCCTTCTCCACTTTCGGATGACATGTAAAAAACATAACATAGCGTCTTCACCCGGGCCTCTGACACCCATCGATCAAAATCCTGACTTCCTCCCTGGCCTCTCGAATTCCAATACTGATACCCAACGACGGCTACCCTCTCTAAGGGCTGAACACTTTTTCCATAACGATGAATTCACAACGTATACAGCGTTATCCTCCCGTTTTCCCAATCAAACCATCCCCTTCTTTAAATATTTACAGGTTAGGCACTTTATACAAAGTTCTAAACCTCTGATTAACTGGCATAGGGAACACACCCCCTTTGAAGCTATCTGCACTGCTACTGATCCCCAAAGACATCTGATTTCGACCATGTATTCGCTCTTGTTCTCAGACTGTAGCCCTAAATCTAACGCAATTAGCCAGCGTTGGGAAATGGACCTTTCATTAGACTTATCTAACACTGAATGGGAACGGATCTTTGAGCACATTCATAAAGGGTCCAATAATGTCACAGCCCAAGAAAATGGATATAAGCTGTACTCTAGATGGTACAGAACCCCGATCATAATACACAAATACCACCCTAACATTTCCCCACTCTGCTGGAGATGCAATTTGACTCAAGGATCCTTACTCCACATATGGTGGGAGTGCCCGCTCATACAACCTTTCTGGAAAGAAGTACACCGACTCATAACCCACATTACTACTTACACACCGGACTTTACACCTTCCCAATATATGCTCCACCACACAGCTATACCCTACTCAGCCTACAGAAAATCCCTTGCCCTCCACCTCATCAACGCCGCCAAACAATGTATACCCATGTTTTGGAGACAGACCAATACCCCTACTACCTCTCACTGGTTTCGCCGCATAAATAACATAGCAGAAATGGAAGCTCTCATTCACCAGGCAAGAGAGAACCCACAAAAATTTCAACAAACTTGGGCCTGCTGGTCACACTTTAAAGAATCTGCCGATTACCGCAACTCTCTATAAAGACACACATTTACTCTATCCGGGTTATTACATAAACTGTTTTTTGCCTTTAAGATACATCTGAAAGATACACGATCCCACTTACCTCAACCCATCTTCACATACTACCCCTACCTGCTATAATCCTATTATTATCTGGATGACATCTAGCACATAAGAGCTTCTATTCCCTTCACCATATCGTCATGTAATACCACAGAGGTTTCCCTGGTTATACCCTCTCTGGAGCTTATCACCCCACTATATTTCCGTCCCACTGGCATATCAAACAACAAACTATTGTACAGGTGAAATACTCCTTTATTGATCTTACCGACCGAGATTAGAAGCTCCCCTCTCCAGACACAGTTAGAACCCTGTAGGGGTGTTCGGTTGTCGGGGGAGCATGCATGAGTATACCTGTATTTCACCCTCAGTAAGTTATATGCACAAGACCTCGTACCATACTCCAATAGATGCCAGTGGAGTTGTTCTCTTACCACTCATGTTGACTTACCTGTTTCTCTATCTAGGATGTTTTACCCTCCTAGTTGTGTAGTCTATAGATTACTAAACATTTTATGTTGTATTGTAAGTATACTGTATACATTTAAACCGTGTTATGCTTGTAACATTTCATTGCTGCACTGTATTCTCCTTGTTGTAATGAAAACTTCAATAAACAATTTGAAAACAAATCTCCAGGTGCCGATGGCTTCTCGGCAGAGTATTATAAAGCCTTCTTCAATATTTTAGTGCCATATATGAATAAGCTCTTTCAAAAAGCTACTATTGACAGCTTATTCCCGGAAGAAATGCTCCAAGCCATCATAGTAGCCCTTCCCAAACAGGGAAAAAAAACAGATGCCCCACAAAACTTTAGACCCATATCCCTACTTAATACAGATTTAAAAATATATTCAAAAATTTTAGCTAACCGTCTAGCGGAAGTAACTCCCCACCTAATAAAAGCAGATCAAGTAGGCTTTGTTAAAGGAAGAAATAAGAGGATGTCACCCGCAAATAGACAGAGTTTGTGATGAAATCCCCCTACCTCAATTCCAGTTGTGGTTGGGTCTGATCTGATACATTGGGCAAGTGGTTCTATAAGAAGGGCAAATAGCAGGGGTGAGAGCGGACACCCCTGTCTAATGCCCCTTTCAATATTAAAAACATCAGATTTATAACCTGCATATTTAACATATGCTTTAGGCTTATTATATAGTGACCTGATCTAGTTTGTAAAATTTGGTCCAAAACCCCACTTCTGTAATGTGTATTGCAGGTAGGGCCAAGATATGGAATCAAAGGCCTTTTGAATGTCAAGTGAGAGAAAGAAGGAGGGAATGCAACGTGCTTTGGTGATTTGCGCTAAAAGGACTGCTCGGCATACATTATCACCTGTTTGGCATGTTGGTATAAAGCCAACTTGATCACGATTTATAAGTGTGCCAATGAACCTACTATGATGGGATGCTAACATTTTTGCAAGAATTTTGATATCTAGATTTAAGATTGAAATAGGTCGGTAGTTAGTACAAGAAGTATCGTCTGAATGGGGTTTAGGAATCATACATATGATCGCCATTAGGGATTCCTTTCTAAATGATTTATTTTCAAGTAAATCATTGAATGCCTCTGCCAGTGTGGGGGAAATAGAGTCTGAAAAGGTGCGGTAGTATAACACAGAATAACCATCTGGTCCTGGTCTTTTGTTGATTTTCAATTCTTTGATGGCATTTGCTACATCTTCTGCCATGATAGGTATCTCAAGTTGTGCTTTTTGCGAAACAGATAGTTCAGGTAGGTTAATTTGTGAGAAAAAAGAATCTGCTTTGTTTGAATTAAATGTATTTGATTCCGTGTATAGTGCATTTAAGTGGGAACGAAATTTATGAACAATTTTAAGGGGGTTACTTGTATACATGTTTTTAGATAGTTTTAGCCTAATTGGTTTAAATGGTTTATTTATTGATCTGAGTGCGCGCGCCAGGTATGTGCCGGGTTTATTAGATTTCATGTAGAAGGCATGCCTGGAACGATGCAAAGATTTATCAGATGAGTCTGTAAGAAATAGATCATATTCCAGGCGTGCCTTCTCTAAATTATTTTTAGTAGTTGGGTTAGGATTGTTTTGGAAAGCTAAGAAAAGTGAGATGAATTGTGTTTCTAATTTTCGTGCAAGATTTCTACGTTCTCTTTTGAGTATACCAAACTGCTGCTGAAATGTTCCTCTCAAGACCGGTTTGTGTGCTTCCCAGAGTGTTTTTGGGGAAGTTTCTGGACTTTTGTTGAGTGTTAATTATTCTTTCAGGGCATGTTCAATTTTGTGGCGATATAAGGGGTCTCTAAGTAATATCTCTGGCAGATATCATGTTTTATCTTGTGCTTTAGGTATGGTGGATGCAATGGTGGTTAGGACTGTGTTGTGGTCTGACCATGGGATGGGGATTATATTTGATGAGAGAATCTCTGGTATCATTCCTGTGGTTAGGAAAATATGGTTGATATGACTGAATGAATGTTTGGTGAGGGTGTGAAAAGTATGTATAATTTCTTTTTGTTGGGTTATTCTCTCTTCATGAATCGACTAGATTGTGTTTGGAAAGGAGTTGAGAGAAAGAGATATTTTAGAATGATTTTGGAGTGGAGTATATGGTGTTTTGTCCGAAAATGGGAGGAGAACCTGATTGGAATCACCACACACAATAATTGTTCCCAGTCTATGTGCATTAACTACTTGCAAGATATGTGTTAAGAATGGAATTGGCTGTTTATTTGGTGCATAATAAGAGACCACAGTTACTTCTGTGTCCAAAATGTGTTCTGTGAGAATTAGCTATCGTCCTTCTGGATCTTTAATTTCCAAATGAATAGTGAATGGAGTGGAACAGTGGAATGCCACTGCCAGTGCCAGTGGAGTTCCGCATTGTTTGGTATTGGCCGAGGCAGTGAATACTTGTGGATAGGATGAACTAAAAAATTTAGGCATTGAATTTACTGTAAAATTAGTCTCTTGAAGGCACACAATGTGCGCATTCTTTGCCTGGAATGACCTAAACACTTTAGTACGTTTCTGTGGTACATTGAGTCCCTGTACATTCAGGGATAAAATTTTTAAAGGGGCCATGGTAGCTGTGTCAATAGGCAACACTTACCAGATGTTCTAACTTGATGGTCTCTCGACTCAACCCATACGGACTTGAAAAGGGAAAAGAGAAAAAAAGGTCCAGTGTAATCTAGTTTAGAAAAGAAGAAAAAAACAGGTAAGGTTTCAGTACCTAAACTTGATATAAGGATACGGAGGTATTCAAAAATTACCCGTGGTGAGGGGTAAAACCCTCCAACAGGGGACAAGAGGCCCTCATCGAGCCCCCCCATATTATGTGAGGGGATCCGAGGAAGACTAGGTGGGGCACATGGAACTTCCGTGTACAGGAGAACCGCTTTGTAAAAAAAAGAAAAAATAACATCACTAGGATTCATTTTTATAGCCCTTGGCTTAATGAGAATATTATCCATTTTCTTTAATAGATTTTTCAAGAGAAAAAAAAAAATGAACGCTTGAAAATTAAAAGTTAAATTCCTGTGATATTTAGGAAGTGTGGTCTATCTAGTCTGTAAAGATAAAGGGGATATGTCTTGTAACACGTACTTAGGCTACTCTAAAACTTTGTTTCTTTAATCTACATATATAAACAAATCAACCATAGAAGCAAA
The DNA here is from genome assembly GCF_042186555.1 of Aquarana catesbeiana. Lineage (NCBI taxonomy): Eukaryota > Metazoa > Chordata > Amphibia > Anura > Ranidae > Aquarana > Aquarana catesbeiana. The sequence goes on along the minus strand of NC_133324.1, from coordinate 28,888,413 downwards.
ATTGTATCTCTTCAGTCATTACTAGGTTCCCTTATTTGTTTGATGATATTATTATACAACTTGAGGTTGCAAGTAATAAAATAAGAAGAGATACTTTTAACCATTCTGTTTAGAAAAGAAGAAGAAACTTGGTTCTAAGTTTTGGAAATAAATACAGAACTGGTAAGAATGATGTTCTCATATGATTAGGCTCAGCATACTCAGATGTCACCTGAGTAGGGGATTTACCCTAACCCATATTATATTCTAGTTATTACAATACAAGTATAGGATGTTAATTTAGGTCAGGTGGACACAGTTAATGAGTCCAATATGCTGTGATTTCACGGGGAACAAATCTTCATTGTTAACGTATACTTGTGTTCCTGGAAGAATAGTTTTTCAGTCCATTGGATCTTCTTGGTCCTGTGGAGGGGATACGTAGCATCAGGCCAGCCATCAGAAATTTTGGGGCCCCTTACATAGCTTTAAGACTGGGCCCCCGGGCCTGACCACCAACATTCCCCAGGGTCCACCCACTGGTCATTCCACTGAATGCGCTGTGAATGGAGAGGAATACAATTTATAGCTTACCAATACTTAGATGTGGTGGCTGCATTTGTTTTTGTTTTTTTAGGCTTTTTATTTTCTGTTTTCCCCTGGTGATATGGTCAGTAACACAACTCCTATATTAGAGTGCCCCCCCCCCACTCTGGATGAAGGTGCAACAAAGACACCTTTGGACAGCAGTCTGTGGGGTAGGGAATTGGGGGGTGTTAGATGTACTAGCAGATTTAGGTTAACTAAACAAATTGTAGCCATTCTCCAGCTCACACTTTATAATCAGTTACAGCTAACATTTTTTATCCCTTTTGGGATAAAGGTGTTTTATGAATAAATGGAAACTGATCATTGTAAGCACCTCTGCCAGTGTTAAATGGTTTGTCTCCAAGACAGCTCGGTCTTTTGAACTACAACAGACTTACTAGCAGGATCACCAGGTGAAAAGAAAAGAAAGAAAACGAATGCAGCCACCACATTTAATAATTGGTAAGCAGCAATATAATAAATGTTTGCTTTGGGGTTTAATACCACTTTAAGTGGATTAAGTTAATAAAGTCATTCTGTTATACTATTATATATCACATCTATGGGTAGATGATGGAAGTTTAATAAACAGACAGGTAAAGCTATTTCCAGTGCTGGCAGGGAGAGGGGAGGGGGGCAGGGAGAGAAGGAGGGGGGAGAGAAGGAGGGGAGGGAGAGGGGGGGGAGAAGGGGGGAGGTAAAGGAGGTGGAGAATGAGGGGGAGGGAGAGAGAGAGGGGGGAGTGAGGGGGAGAGAGGGGTAGGGAGGGGAGAGAAGGGGATGGAGGGGAGAGAAGGGGAGTGAAGGGGGAGGGGGAGAGAGGGGGCAGGGAGAGAGAGAGGGAAGAGGAAGAGGGGGGATACGGAGGGGGGAGAGAGAGAGTGAGGGGGGAGAAAGGGGGAGAGAAGGAGGGGGGAGAGAAAGAGGGGGGATGGAGGGGAGAAGGAGGGGCAGGGATAGAAGGAGGGGGAGAGCGAGGGGGGAGAGGAGGAGGGAAGATAAGGAGAGGGGGAGATGGAGAGTGGGAGATGGAGGGGGAGAGAGGGCAGGGAGAGAGAGGGGGAGATAAAGAGGAAGGAGATAAGGAAGGGAGAAGGAGGGGTCTGGTCACAGTGCACACTTACTTGAATGGTCCCCGGGGGCTCTCAGTCAGTGATTTCTCTCAATGTGGTTATCGGCTCCTTAATCTTCCCACCCCTCACATCCCCTTCACAGACACAGCAGCACACAGGCAGGGAGAGAGGGGCGGGAGACAGGATGTGTGTGAAGCTCAGGCATGCTGGAGGGGATGGAGTAGCGTGGGGATCCTCTCCTTCCAGGACAACCACACCTCCTGAGCCGCTTGTTACTGCACACTGAGCCCAGGGATCACCAGGAGTATGGAGCGGCTCAGAGGCTGCTGGGGGTGTATGTATGTTCTAAAAGCAAGTGAACCCTCGTATGACATCCTGATTAGAGTGTTCCTTAAAACCCATTCAGATCTGGAGATCATTCCGACAAGAAATTATGACACACACAAGACATGCAATTCAGAATGATCCAATCTTTTACTTCCGTATTTTCACTTATATAACCAACATGACATCACAACAAAATTCCAACCCCTTTATTAATATATGCTAAATTTACAGACATACAGGATATTTAACTAACCAAAAATAGAACATAATTTCTTCATACAGAAACTGTCAACAAGAAAAAAACTTAATGCGTCATTTCGGGGAAATCATACCATTTACAAGAATTAAAACTAATTTTTGATAGACGTCACATATACATATTATTCTAAGAAGGATACATATTTTTATAACTAAAATGGTGGACAGCAAGCTAAAATATCCCTACAGCTGCCATCAAAGCAGGGGTAGGAGAGGAGAAGGTGGATTGAACCACAGGTTTTCGGGGGAATTACTAATTTCTGCACCCCCAAGTGCACCAACTGACACTCCCCCCTACCTCACTGGCTGGGAGTTAGAAGCCAGTGCAGTGGGCGCCACCAACAGTAGTCAGGACTAGTGTAGGGGAAGAAAAGGGCAAAGGGAGATGTCAACTTAGAGCCCAGCATCCTAAAGGACCGGGCCCCTCAGGACGCTCGGGCCCCTTACACTTGTATGGGCTGTACCCCCATGATGGCAGCCCTGCATAACATCCCCTTTTATGTGCGTGAAGGTTGCCATTTTTTCCCACTGCAGGGGGTGAGTTTGGTAGGGAGGAAGTAGATGCTGTTCGTCTATGTGAAGTTGTAGCTGCAGATGTTCCATCAACCAATTTAGGGTCTTGCAGGGCTTATTGAAATTCATTCGATGATGATGTGTCTGGTTCCTTGGTAGTTAAAGCGTATGGAGAATGGGAACCCCCATTGGTATGTGATGTTGTATCGTTGCAATTCCATCAATTACGGTTTCATAGCACATCTTTTAGAAATGGTTACTTGAGAGAGATCTGCAAAAATCTGAAATTTGTGACCTTGGAAGGTTAAGTTTTCTCTCTGGCCACATTTGGTCCATCTGTTTTTTTAGGCATGAGGTCTCTGTGCACCCTGTCCATTTCCAGTCTTTCGATCGGTATTCCTGGTTGCAACTCTTGGCATAATGCTGTTATTGTGGAAGATAAGTCAGTGAAGTGAAGATAAGCCTCTGAAACGCAAATTAGACCTTCTTGCATGGTTCTCCTAGTCTTCCAGTTTGTTTTGTAATGTTATGTTCTCTTCTTTTAGGAGATCTGTTTCATTCATGTATTCATGTGCTGTGTTTTCTGTTTCTTTAACTTTAATTTCCAGCGCTGCTGTGTGATTTCACAATTCTCTGATTTCTTTAGTCAGATTACTGGTTATTTGTTCTGAGGTATGCTTTAATGCTTTATGCAGCATTTTCTCAAATTGTTTCATAAGGCTTGGGGATGCAGTGGGTTCTTGTGAAGATTTTTGTGACAGAAAAAATGTGTCAGATTCATCTGAGGAGACTTGCTGTGACAGCTTTGTCTTTATCCTGCGTGCTGAGGTGATTGTGCCTGAGGCTGAGGAGACTGGCGCCATTTTTCCTGCAGCCTTTGCCTGAGCACCTCCGCTGGGGGTATTTTTAAACTTATTCTGGGCTCCCCTAATACCAATTTTAACCCAAATGCTTCTCTCACCTCACAGGAGGTTTAGGAAGAGTTTTTTTTTTTGCAAATACTTTATTTTTTTTTCCCAACAAGAAATGGACAATGTAGCAGACAAAATGAACTTGTTTAGGTATGACCTGAAGAGTCACGTAGGACCAAGTATTGGTAGACTTAAATTCCACACGCAGGCGGGGTACTGAAGAAGCTTAACAAGTGTCAATACAGATAATACATATAACTATATTTATGTAAAGGGTGGAGTAACAGAGGAGCTAAAGTCACTGGTGCAAATACAGATACAATTCAGCATTGCCCTTCTTTTCGCCTCCAAACCAGAGATAGAGAAAAAAGAGAGAGGCAGGCGGTATGAGGGTTCCGATGTTATACCTCCTGGGGGGAATGTGAAGGCGCCAAGACCGTGAACTGGTAAGGACTGGATATGGCCCACTGCGATTCAGAGAGCAGGTAACTAGGGGTTTGGGAGGAGAAGGGTTCATGATTTGGAGACTATGGATGGGTCCTAGGCTAAGAGAGGTACATAGATATATATTTTAGCAGCATTATACCATAGTAATTATGTGGGCTATGGTTTAATGGTAAGTATTCAGAGAGCCTCTATTGCTGACGGGCGATAGAGAATTGGAGGAGCGAGAAGAGGGTGGAGATGACCTGGTGTGGTATGAGAGTTGCAGACATTGAGAAGGGGAGGCAAAACCCGTTGAAGTTAGTAGCTGGGAGGGTGAAGAATATAAAAGGTGTGGGTGATGATCGAATCAGATACCAGTTTATGCATTTCGTATACAGGTCTTAAAGTGAGTGTAGACCAGCAGGAAGAAGGAGGGTTCCAGGAGAAGTTGAAGAGGGGGATAGTGAACCAGGGACGTGTGACATTGGTAGTGTTGTAGCGATGAAAGATGCCCATTTGCGTTTGAAGCGGGGTGAAGGATTACGTCTGGGTAGGTATGCATCGAAGATTTCTTTATCCAGCAAAGATGTGAGATTGTTTACTACATCCAGGATTGATGGGGGCTAGGAGAGGACCATTTTTTGAGTATGGCACATCTGGCTGACATGAAACAAGTCGATAACCAAGCTAAATTGTGCTGACCAGTTTCTTGTCGAGTATTTGGGTCTTTTGTTGAGGGGGCTGTCAGGTAACCAGAAAGCAAGGGAAAGATGTCCTCAGTGGGGGGGGGGGGGGGGGAGCATCCCATGACCTATAGTGCAAGGTATTTCACCTGTTTCCAGAAGGAGGAGATATGAGGGCAGAGCCAAAGTCTATGAGGCAGAGAAGGTTTCTCCAGGCTGCACAGGGGGCAGAGGTGTTTGTGAGATTGTTGAGTAGTCGGCGAGGCCGGGATTTAGGCACGGTGCATTATTTTGAACTGTTGTTCTCTCCAGAATTCATTGGTTACATAGAAGCAGGTAGAGTTGTATCCACTTATGATGGGACTCACTGCTTCTGGAGAATTTAGGTCAGAGTTCCAAGATGTGATAGATGTTGCCAGTAATGGTTTACTGAGACATGTGTTTAGAGGTTTGTAGATATCAGATATTTTGAATTGTTGACGTTCCAGTAAAGTGTCCAGAATAGTCTGAAAGCGTTGGATTTTGTTCGGGCACAGCCTAGAGACATGTTGAACAGCCTGATGGATGAGCAGAAAGTGGTGTCGTGGAAGCTCGTAGTGGTCCAAAGTTTGGGAGACCAGTTTGCCCTTGTCGAATAATTGGGCGAAGTGTTTCAGTTTTTGGGGAGCCCAGAGTTTGAGACCTGAGGGAGATGTGGTAGACGTGAAGAGTGGATTCTCTTGGATTGGAAGGTGTTTGGAGACCCATGGGGAAAGGTTTCAATTTGCGTCTGACCTCACGCCAGGCTATCAGCGTGTCTCTAAACAGCAGGTTTTGGCAGAGGTGAGGAGGGGTGGACCATAGTTTACAGTGAAGGAAAGCCGGTAAGCCATATGGGGCAGCCAGTTGGGATTCCAGCTCATGATTGGAGTACCTAGAGGTATTTGAAAGCCAGTTCAGCCATATTCTCAGGAGTCAAGATAAGTTATGTACTCTAATATTGGGAAGGTTGGCTCCCGCCTCGCTCCTCAGGAGGACTAGTTTGTTTAATGAAATACGGGGGCATCGTTTCTGCCAGAGAAAAAGTGATAAGACTTTGTGTAAGGTTTGTATGTATTTGTGACATAGTAATAAGGGTATTGTCTGGAGGAGATATAGGAGTCTGGCAAAGCTGACCATTTTTAACAGATGACACCTTCTGAAGAGCGAGACGGGGAGATCCATCCATATCTCCAGTTCAGATACTATTTTAGAAATTACTGGGATAAAATTTAGGTTATATAAGGAAGAAGGAGTCTTACCAATCTTTATTCCTAGATAAGGTGAGTTTTTGCTACCGAGAAGATGGAGGAGGAAGCCCAGGGAGGGGTTCTAAAGTGAAACAAAGGGAGGATCTCGCTTTTGGCAGAATTGATGCGTAACCCTGAGAGAACAATAAACATTGTAAAACATCCTGGATAAATAGCATGTCGGAGGCCGGTTTGGAGGAAAAGATGAGTATGTCGTCTGCAAAAAAGGGCTAAACAGAGTTCCTGTTGGCCTATATGCACACTGTGTAGGGAGGGATGGGAGAGGAGGTATCATGAGAGAGGTTCGAGGGCCAAATTAAAGAGCAATGGGGAGAGGGGGCATCCCTGTCTGGTGCCCTTGAATAACTTTATGGTTTTTGAGATGAGGCCTGCGGCTACAATGTTTGCAGTAGGGGCGGCGTACATGGTCTCGATTAGGTGAAGGAAGGGACCCGAGAAACCAAAATGATGTAGTACTGAAGACAGCCAGGAGAAGCTGACATTATCAAAGGCTTTCTCCGCGTCTAGGGAAATTATGGCTATATCATCATTGGTTTTGGATCTGGCATGTTCGAGTACCGTGAGAACTTTACGTATGTTAGAGGACACGGATCGACCTTGGGTGAAGCCAGCTTGCTCTGGGTGAATAAGGGTTGGCATGAATTTGGCCAGTCTGTTGGCTATGATTTTGGAGAGGATTTTGGAGTCTAGATTCAGTTGTGATATGGGCCTGTAGGAGCTGGGTTCTGAAGGATCCTTTCCTTTTTTGGCTATCAACTTGATGTGGGCTTGGTAGGCGGATGGTAGGTAGTCCCCGCCTTGGAGGATTGACTGATAGACCCTTGCCAAGGTGGGAACAAGTGTGCGGGACATAAGTTTGAAGAATTTAGGTGTGTACCTATCTGGGCCCGGGGCTTTCCCGTTGGCAAGGCAGGAAATTGTTTTTTGAATTTCCTGTTCGGTGATTGGGGAGTTGAGTTGGGTCAGAAGAGTCAGGTCAATATGAGGGAGTGGAACTTTCTTTAGGAATTCCTGAGCAGTGTTTGGTTTGGAGGGGTCTGGGCTGTATAGGGCTTTATAGTACTGTTCTAGAACGGAGCTGATATCGGTGGGAGAGGAGCATAATATTCCTTGGGTGTCTTTCAAGGAGGTTATGTGTGTGGGAACATGTGCACCTCGCTAGTAAGTTCCCTGGGTTATTACCAAATTTATGGTATTGTAGCTCGGAATGGTTTTTAAGTATGCGTTCTTGGGCTACCGCCCACTGATCAAAGTTTGTTTTGTCCATGCGCCAAGACTCATGGTTCGAGGGGGTATTGTTAGTGGATAGTTGAGCCTGGACATGTTGTAGGCAGTCACTGGCTTCCCGAAAGCTTGTGAGGACCTTTCGTTTGTATTGAGTAGCGAAGGCAATAATCCTGCCTCGTAATACAGTTTTGCCTGCATCCCAGAACATGTTTGGGTCTGAGCGGTGCGGGGCATTGATCGAAGTGTACTCCGTCCATGTCTCATGCAGGGTTTTCTGGAGATCGGGGTTATGGGTCAGGAATTGGGGGAAGCACCAAATTTTTGTGGTGGGTGGATGATTGAAATTGCATAGTGAGATGGACACTGGAGATGGTCGGATATGGCAATGTCATGAATTAAAGTCTCTGAAGTTTTTGTGAGCAGTGCAGAGTTACATAGTAAATAGTCTATTCTAGATAGTGTGTGGTGGGGGGGTGAATAGAAGGAGTATTCCCTGCCTTCCGGGTATGATAGACACCAGGGATCGATAAGTTGAGGGCTGCTGCAAAGGTGTTTAGAAGGGATGTGGTGGGTTGAGACATGGGTTGTGCGGTGGGGTTTCCCCTGCGTTTGTCTTCTTGGGTGTCCATTACTGTGTTAAAGTCGCCTCCTAGCAGGAGGCGGTATTGTAGGTAAGGGGCTAAGTGCGTGGCGACGGCCTGGAAAAAAGATTTTGTGGGGGCGTTGGGCGCATATATATTAGTGAGTATGAGGTCTTTGGAGGAGAGTCGGAGGTCTAAGGTCAGGAGGCCTCCCTCCATGTCGTGGTCAGAGGACACAACTTTACAGGAAAGGCACTTATGAATGAGGATCAGAACTCCTGCTTTACCGTTAGTGGAGGCTGAACCGCGGGTTTGCCCCACCCACATTTTACGCATTCGCCAGAAGTCAGCTGATGGGAGGTGGGTCTCCTGGAGGAGTGCTATGTCTGTTTTTAGCTGTTTTAAGTGTCGGAGTATGGCCATGCGTTTGTTAGGGGACCGAAGTCCTTTGACATTCCATGAAACAAATTTCATGGCGTCAAATGGTGATAGGGCTGGGTTAGTGTAGGATGTGTGACAATTGGCAGTGGTCCTAACCAATAATTATACGGTCCGCATGAGAGATAATGGTAGAGAGAGGGAAAGAGGAGGGAGGAGGGGGGTGGGTCTGTGCACCAGGCTAGGTGAAGAAGGAATGTAAGTGTGATGATAGGATACAAACAGATAGGGTATAACCCCTATAAAACTCACAATATATGGGAAGTTGAGACTTCACTTTTTTCCTCACGTAGCAAACACCATAGGACAGCGTTGCCGGAGAGGGGGACTTGAGTATAGAGCCAGTGTTGTGCGTCCACCAGTTACTGAATCGTGGGGTGATGAGGTATTGGTAGGTCACCTAACAATGCAATTTAATACAGAACGGAATCATGTCGCACGTCTCCGGAAGGCTGTCGTTTGGATAGAAAAGCAAAAACAAACTAGTCTAGACAAACAGTAATCATTAATTAATCAAAAGAGTAAAACGATAGGATAAACTGAACAGCCACACAAATGTGTTGACCATAAAAAACCTCCTGAAAGGCCAGGATGTTGGGAGAGCGCTTTGGCTAATAGAGCCTGTATGGAACTCTTCATCCATGTTTTGGGGTTCCTGGATTAATCGAGTAGTGAATTCTTTTTGGGGGTCTTTGCGAGGACTGCGTTTCTCCCTGGGGCCTGCAAGGCATCGGCTAATATCCATGGGAGAGAGCTTCTGTGGGATATGCAGATGCGTCTGAAGATAATAGGCTACGTCTTCTGGGTGTGAGAAAGATTTTGTCTCCCCTGCCTGGTTAGTGAGGCGTAGTATAGCTGGGTACGCCAGAGTGAACTTTACTCCCTTGAGGTGGAGAGCTGAGCAGATAGGTTGGAAGGCTTTGCATTTGCGGGAAACTTCTTGCGAGTAATCAGCAAAAATCAGTAGCTTATGGCCCTCCAATTGAAAGGAATTGGCATTTATGAATGATTTTAGGATGGCGACTCTATCTGAGCAGTTCAGATAATGAACCAATATTGGGCGGGGGAAGCGTCTGTCGTTAGAAGGGGCTCCCACTTGGTGGGCTCTTTCCACAATACAGGGAGTGGTAATGCCTAGAGCCACAGGGATGCCAGTGTTGCAAAGTTCCATCAGTGAGCTTGAATTATAAGCGTCCGGGATGCCTATAATCCTGAGATTGTTACGACGCAAACGATTTTCCAGGTCATCAAGCTTTTCCAAAATATACTGCTGGGTTTGAGATGCCTGGTGTGCTGCTGCCTGAGAGCTCTGTGCTTCCTCTTCTAAATCAGACATGCGCTGCTTAACCTCAGTGAGCCTGCCTGTCTGCTCTCTTATCTCTCTCCAGAGCTGTTTGATTCCTGCAGTGACTGCTCTGTCCATTGCAGCAGTGATTGTAGGGGAGAGTAAAGCTGCCACTACCTGGGCCATCATGTTGTACTGATCGTCTTCCAAGGCCAGAGACAGTGCAGCATTGTGGGCTGTGTGGGCGGCAGGCACTGTGAGGGAGCCGTCGGCCATATTAGGAGGCAGAGAGGTGTGCAGGGATGGAGCGAGTTCCACGGCTTGAGCGGGATTAGTGCCGCCCGTTATCAGGTACCGTTCCATCGGTGGTGGAAAAGCGGGGGACATGCGGGGCTCGGTTGGTGGAGCGGGAGGGGTGTCTGGTGGACAGGAGCCAGTTTATTGTGCAGTCCTTGCCGGAGCCGCTGTCTCTCACTCCCGCTACATGAGGCGCTGGAACCGGAAGTTAGGAAGAGTTTTTAATAGTTAATGTGTCGGTCTTTATTCAGTGGTTCTCTCTCCTCACGGAGCAGAGCTCTAGCAGGATATGTCCATTGCACTAGACTTCGCGCATGCGCCGCCATTTCATTATATTTTCAAACACATCTAGACAACAATATAATTAACTTATAGGCCTGAAGAAATGCATTTAACATGCATCTCCCAAAAACAAAATATTAGTGGTCGAACAAACGTGCAAATAATTCCTGTGTCCACGAACATAAAACTTGGCAATTTAAACTGTACAAAAGTAAAGAAAAGTACATGGACCAGTACGAAAGATATAATAATAGTAACACAGGACAAATACTTACTTTTTCGCAGCACTTTACTTATATTTCTATACTTATCTTCCTCTCTCAATTTAAGGTCTGACCAGCGTTTTCTCATCTGATCCTTGGATCGTCGTACCCCAAAATTCCTGTGCAAACTTCTCACAACTTTAGCCATGATCTTGGCCTTTCTGACATTTAGGTTTCTATAAGGTCCATAATTACCATCATAGTCTGTCCCCTTTAAGATGTCTACCATCTCCACCCTCTCTTCAAAAGACATATTTGAGACCTTATATCTCCTCCTGGATCTGGACGTTTCTTGCTCTGGGCTTTCGTCGTTGCTGCTAACAGCACACACCTGCTTTCTCGCCACCATTTGCTCTCCCACTGACCCGAAAGAGAAGAGGTGCAGAATACACTAGAAAGAAGGACAAGGGTGGAGTTTCACGCATGCGCAGTGTATATAAAGCCATAACACGCGGTCGATTTAATGGATGTAGGTATGATCTGTGAGTGGAGGACGGAAGATCGTTATCGCGCAAAGGATCGTTTAAACGAAGGTACAATTGTAAATTGGAGCATCAGTGGTTAGTGGCCTATACTGCTTATAGATTGAGGCCTATATTGGGACAAGATTATGAGATTTTAGCCTGACATTAGGGTTTGTCTTGTGTCTTGCAGATAAAATGGTGGATAAATTTACTGCCCCAGATTTCCTCCCTGACTTTATCCAGCAATGTCGGGAAATGCCATGTCTCTTGCAAGTTAAAGCAGGGAATATTCTAACAAGATAAAGGGGAAGGCAGCAAAGGAGAAACTGTTGGAATTGGTGAAGCCTGTGTATCCCACGGGAGTCATCAATTATTTGAAGGCCAAAATTGGTAGCCTGAGGAGCACATATAATAGGGAAAGCAAGAAAGTCCAGGATTCCCAGAGATCCGGAGCAGCAGCAGATGACGTATATGTCCCCAGGCTGTGGTACTACCACAGCCTGGGGAGCAGCAGCAGAAGACATATATGTCCCAAGGCTGTGGTCTTCCAACAGCCTGCGTTTTTTGCCAAACCACACCGAACCCAGGCCATCGCTCTCAACACCTTCCACACAAATGAAAGAAATGAAATCAAAAATGCATTCTCTGCACTCAAACAAAATAAATATATAAACTCAAATTAAACAAAAATAAAATTATAAATGATATTGGGGATAATCCCCAGCCCAGTGGCCTTGTTGGGGGTGTTGATTCTGCATTGGCCATGGTCCGCCATGCTGCTGGGGTGGCTGTGGTGTTGTTGGAGGTGGTGGAGGAGGATGATCAAACTCGCAGAGGTGTGTACCACAGCCTGAATTTTTTGTCCTACCAGACCGAACCCAGGCCATCACTATCAACACTTCCTTCCACATCAGGTGAGGCTCCTGAGGTCCACCCTGGGCCTTCCACCCAGGAAGAAGATGTGGAGGAGCCCAGCTTGACCCAGGTATAGCATTTTTTAACATATTTCTTGTCAAAAATTGAATGATGTTAACTAGATGTTATTGATCCCAAATATCTGATTTAACAAAGTGGTTTACATATCAGTAGACAGTCGTGGCCAAAAATGATTGGGGCAAGAATGAAAAATGTTGGGGTCAGAATCATAGTCTTTTCTATTTGTTAACATTCAATTTGCAACAGTCATGAGCTCAAAATTGTGTGTGATTGATGACCAAAAACCTAAAATTTCATATAATACACAGGAAAGTCCCAGCCAAGAGGAGGCCGTTCAGAGCAGTCAGACTGAATGCTAGGTTCCTCCCCTCCACCCTCCAACAAAAAGGTCCAGGAAGTCCAGGAACCTGGATGAAGCCACAGCTGCATTTCTCTGCGGCATGCTACAAGTGTGATTAGCACGGCCCCTGATGCCCAGGAGGCTTTTGGATGCCTGACAGGCAACAAATTAAAAGAGATGGAGGAGGACCAGCGTACTATGTGCAAAGAAATCATTCTTCAGGTCCTGAACAAGGGGAAGAGGGTCCAAATCACCCCTAAAACACACCTCTGCGAGTTTGATCATCCTCCTCCACCACCTCCAACAACACCACAGCCACCCCACCCACCACAGCAGCATGGCGGACCATGGCCAATGCAGAATCAACACCCCCAACAAGGCCACTGGGCTGGGGATTATCCCCAATATCATTTATAATTTTATTTTTGTTTAATTTGAGTTTATATATTTATTTTGTTTGGGGGCAGAGAATGCATTTTTTATTTCATTTCTTTCATTTGTGTGGAAGGTGTTGAGAGCGATGGCCTGGGTTCGGCGTGGTCTGGCAAAAAACGCAGGCTGTTGGAAGACCACAGCCTCGGGACATATATGTCTTCTGCTGCTGCTCCCGATCTCTTGGAGTCCAGGAATGTATTGTGCTCCCTATTAAATGGACTCCTCAGGTTACCAATTTTGACAGTCAAATGATTGATGTCTGCCCTGGGGTACAAACGCTTCACCAATTCCAACTGTTTCTCCATCGTTGTCTTCCTCTTGATTTTGATATGACCTTGTGCTTCCTATTGAGTAAAAAATTTTGCTTTTGTCTATGTGTTTTAATTCAAAAAGGACAGTTTGTTTGAGAGTAGGCAGGTACATTTCAAAAGTACAATGTCAAATCAACAAGGGACACCAACATAGTTGTATCTTTGAGGTTAACAAATACAAGATAATAATGGTGTTGTGGTTACTTGAAACTAAAAAAAAAAATATTATTCTGGAGATCACTAGAAAAAAAAAATATTCTGGAGATCACTAGAAAAAAAAAATATTCTGGAGATCACTAGAGAAAAAAAATATATTATTCTGGAGATCACTAGAAAAAAACAAAAAAAATATATTATTCTGGAGATCACTAGAAAAAAAAAATATTCTGGAGGTCACTAGAAAAAAAAATATTATTCTGGAGATCACTAGAGAAAAACAAAAAAAAATATTATTCTGGAGATCACTAGAAAAAAACAAAAAAAAATATATTATTCTGGAGATCACTAGAAAAAAAAAATATTCTGGAGATCACTAGAAAAAAAAAAGAGATTTGTTTCTCAGAACTCTGAATATCACCAGCAAAGCAATTTCATTATTATACCATTATAAAGAAGAAGAGAATGCGCTGCATTGAGAGATTTCATAATTTGCCGCGTCACAAATGTGATATCTCCATTACGAACGCTAGTTTTACAAGACCGAGCGCTTCTGGCTTGTCCTTGCTTCCGAGCATGCATGTTTGTACTTTGGTCTTTTGTCCGACTGACTTGTGTATACATGATCGGAAAGTCTGACAACACACATATGTTGGCAGAAAATTTGAGAACCTGCTAGCCAACATTTGTTGGCGGAAAGTCCGACAATTGTCCGATGGAGCATACACATGGTTGGACTTACCGCCAACAGCCTCACATCGAACATTTCAAGTCGGAAAGTCAGATCATGTATACGGGCCTTAAGAACCACTTTTGTCTGGATCTGCCTCACCAGCGAACCATGATGACCCATATGGCGGACATTAAGACTCCTTTCACACTGTGCCACCCATAGCGTTGGCAGTAAAGCAGCACTATTTTTAGCACCACTTTACCATCATTTTAGCGGTGCTATACGGTCACTAGCGGGTGGTTTTAATCCCCGGAGCGATGTTTTGGGGAGGAGCAGTGGAGGAGCGGTGAGTTCACCGATCCTTCACCTCTCCAAAGAAGCTGCTGGCAGGACTTTTTCTGAAGCCCTGCCAGATCACCGCTCCAGTGTGAAAGCACTCGGGCTTAAGAAATACATTCGTCCTACTATCCGAAAGAATTAAGGTAGAATCTGTCATTGAAGACTTATGGTTTCTGTCGAATGTTCTAAGAAGATTCGACGGAGCAGCTAAACTGTACAACGCCGCAATCGTACATTTCCGGTCGAATGTTCCACCTACAAGCTATAGTAGAATTCTAATGTTGTATGACACTAGTAATAATTATATTTTTTAATTATTATTACTAGTCAACCGACATTAGAATTCTTCTATAGCCTATGGGCGAAGCATTTGACCATAAATGTCTGCTCGCGGCGACTGCTTCGTCGAATCTTCATGTCAAATCTTTTCTGTCAAATAATCTTGGACTAATACAGTTAGGTTAGGCACATTCAACCTTTTTTGCTCTTGTCTCTATAATATCAAATCTTTTCTCTCTATGTTGAATCTTTTCTCTCTATGTAAAATAATCTTGGACTAATAGAGCTAAGGTTAGGCACATTCAACCACAGGTTCGATGGACAAAAATCACTATTGTCATCGTCATGTGGAATCTTCTATCTATATCAAACTGTTGTCGCAACGAAAACAAAAATTAAAAAAATAATTTGTTTATTTCGGATCTTTCGGTTTTCGGATTCTGCACGTTCGTTGCGAAAATACCCGAAATTCGGATGAAAACGAATGCACATGTCTATTGCAGATCCATCAATCGACACTGCAGCTAAAATCCAGGAGACCCTCAGCCTGCTTACATTCATTTTTCTTTAAACACGGTCTGTTTGATGCTTGGAGATGTCACCATGCCGGAGGGGAGGACTATTCCTTCTTCTCCACTTCTCACCGATCTTATTCAAGAATTGACATGTTTGTTGTTGAACGATGGATACTCCCAATTGTTGCCTCTTCATCTATTGAAAGTATCACTTGGTCAGATCATGCCCCTATCACCATGCACTTCTCTGGCCCAGGACTAACCAAGGCCGCCCCCCCATGGAGGCTTAACACATATGTCCTCTCTAACCCTGACCACAGCCAATAATTTGAAAGGGCATTACAATCCTATTTTGACCTTAACAACACTAATGATATTACCAAATTCTCACTCTGGACAGCCCATAAGGCATATCTCAGAGGTATACTAATACAGTTGGGCGCTCATGAAAAAAAGCATATATCCCATCAATTCAACCAGATGACCAACTATATGTGCAAAATTGAAGAGGCTAACAAGAAGGACCCATCCTCTGACAACTCTGCTAAACTACTCCATCTTCATAATGCTCTAAGAGATTTATTACTTTATAACCAGGAAAAACATGTTAAATACCTAAGAGCTAACAGATACATCTTGAGCAATAAAACTGGCTCATACCTAGCTAGGTGCATTAAATGTAGAGTAGCAGCCACCAGAATTCATACATAGTTACATAGTTACATTATAGGTGAGGATGAAAAAAGACACAAGTCCATCAAGTCCAACCTACAGTATGTGTGTGATTATATGTCAGTATTACATTGTATATCCCTGTATGTTGTGGTCGTTCAGGTGCTTATCTAATAGTTTTTGGAAACTATCGATGCTCCCTGCTGAGACCACCGCCTGTGGAAGGGAATTCCACATCCTTGCCGCTCTTACAGTAAAGAACCCTCTAAGGTTAAACCTCTTTTCTTCTAATTGTAATGAGTGGCCACGTGTCTTGTTAAACTCCCTTCCGCAAAAAAGTTTTATCCCTATTGTGGGATCACCAGTACGGTATTTATAAATTGAAATCATATCTCCTCTCAAGCGTCTCTTCTCCAGAGGGAATAAGTTCAGTGCTCGCAACCTTTCCTCATAACTAATATCCTCCAGACCCTTTATTAGCTTTGTTGCCCTTCTTTGTACTCGCTTCATTTCCAGTACATCCTTCCTGAGGACCAGTGCCCAGAACTGGACAGCATACTCTAGGCCACCCAAATGCATTATTTAAAATTTTTCTACATTAAACCTCATTTTCCATGTAGTTGCCCACCCTATTCATTTGTTCAGATCTTTTTGCAAGGTTTCCACATCCTGTGGAGAAGTTATTGCCCTGCTTAGCTTAGTACTGTCTGCAAAAACAGAGATTGAACTGTTTACCCCATCTTCTAGATCCTTTATGAACAAACTAAATAGGATTGGTCCCAGCACAGAACCCTGGGGAACCCCACTACCCACCCCTGACCATTCAGGGGGTACTCCCCATTTATCACCACCCTCTGAACTCGCCCTTGTAGCCAGTTTTCAATCCATGTACTGACCCTATGGTCCATGGCAACAGATCTTATTTTGTACAGTAAACGTTTATGGGGAACTGGGTAAAAATTCAGATACACCACATCTACGGGCCTTCCTTTATCTAGATGGCAATAACCTCCTCATAGAAGGTTAATAGATTGGTTTGGCAAGAACGATTCTTCATGAATCCATGGTGATTCATGAAGCTGATCCATGAGGATACCTGTCACGTACCAGGCTGGAGGCTGAGATGACGAGAGGGCTCACCACAGCCAATGGTTCCCTGGAGGTACTGGTGGATCTTAACAGGTGGAAAAGCAGAGACATTGTCAGAAGCCAGGCCGGGGGTCAAACACAAGAAGGCAGTCAGAAGCAGAGGCAGGAGGAGTAGTTGATTAAGCCGGGGTCAAACACAGGAAGTCAATCTGGAACAGGCAGAAGCAGGTCCATGAAGCAGAGCCAGGAGAGCAGGTCAATGTAAGCCGGGTCGGTAACAGGTAATCAAACAAGGAGCAAAAAACACAGGAACACAGGATACAGAGCTGACGATAATCTAGCGATTTGTGAGATAAATTGGAGTCCTTATATAGGCCAGCAAAACACTGGTAATTAGCATGTTTTGTGTACACACGTTAGCCGCTGCTAATGTGCGTTCGCCGTTACGCGCCGATTGCTAATGCACATGCGCGGAGGCGCACGGCCATAATAGATATTGGCACATCTGCCAGTTTTTCTTTGGTTTCTTCCCTGACAATATCGTTCTCTTTACTAAAATCATGTATATAGTCCCTTATTATCCCCACCAAGAGCCGGCATACTATTGATGTTAGGCTAACTGGTCTGTAATTCCCAGGGATGTATTGTGGGCCCTTTTTAAATATTGGTGCTACATTGGCTTTTCTCCAATCAGCTGGTACCATTCCAGTCATTAGACTGTCAGTAAAAATTAGGAACAAGGATCTGGCAATAACTTGACTGAGTTCCCTAAGTACTCTCGGGTGCAAGCCATCTGGTCCTGGTGATTTATTAATGTTAAGTTTCCCAAGTCTAATTTTAATTCTGTCCTCTGTTAACCATGGAGGTGCTTCCTGTGATGTGTCATGAGGATAAACACTGCAGTTTTGGTTACTGAAGCCCCTCGATTCCCTCATGAAGACTGAGGAGAAGAATAAATTAAATACCTTCGCCATCTTCCCATCCTTTGTAACCAGATGACCTTCCTCATTCTTTATGGGGCCAATATGGTCTGTCCCCCTTTTTTTACTGTTTACATACTTAAAGAATACATGGCTTCCCTAATGAGTTCTATAAAAAATTTGGAAATTCTCTTGCCCCCCCATCTAGTCAACATCTTTAAAAAAAGTCTTGAGTGGAGACCAATTCCCAAAAGAGATGATTGAAGCATTGATAACTACTATTCCCAAACCAGACAAAGATTCCTCTCTACCCTGTAATTATAGACCAATCTCACTTTTAAATTCCGATCTAAAAATCAATGCAAAATCACTGGCACTCTGACTACTGGACTTTTTACCTTCTCTGATCCATCCAGATCAGATAGGTTTTGTTAAAGGACGCCAAGCACCAGACGCTACTAGGCGTATGATTCATATACATAAACACAATGAACTCCATAAAGCACTGGCGCTTTATTTAGCATTAGACACAGAAAAAGCATTTGACTGAGTGCACTAGGGGTACCTTAGGGTGACCCTTCAGTAGGGATGGGCTTTATGTTCGGGTCTAACATGAATTTGGCTCAAACATTGGCTGTTCGCCAGTTCGCCAAACAGCGAACAATTTGGGGTTTACGCTGCAAATTCGAAAGCCGCGGAACACCCTTTAAAAGTCTATGGGAGAAATCAAAAGTGCTAATTTTAAAGGCTTATATGCATGGTATTGTCATAAAAAGTGTTTGGGGACCTGGGTGCTGCCCCAGGGGACATTTACCAATGCAAAAAGAAGTTTTAGAAACAGACATTTTTTCGGGAGCAGTGATTTTAATAATGCTTAAAGTCAAACAATAAAAGTGCAATATTCCTTTAAATTTCGTACCTGGGGGGTGTCTATAGTATGCCTGTAAAGGGGCGCATGTTTCCCGTGTTTAGAACAGTCTGACAGCAAAATTACATTTCAAAGGAAAAAAAATAATTTCAAACTACTTGCAGCTATTAATGAATTTTTTTTTTTTTTAAACAATAAGCTTTTATTGATGTTAAAATATAGCATTTGTACAATCATACTAACATTTGTACATGAGTATCATATAAAAATATAACTATATATAATTGAATTTAATGATAGAGTATTTTACTAGCGAAACCAACAAGATGGCTTTGTAATCAGCCTATCTTTACATCAATTGTTTATTTGAAATACTCTGAATTTATGTATCAAAATCTATTATTTAATTCAAGAGAAAAATAAATTCAAGGGTCTATAAAAATACCCTTCTAAATATATATAGTAGCAGAAATGAAAAATAAAGAGAGGGAAAGAAGAGTAAATAAAATTTGTAATTGATGAACTAAAAAGCTTCGTGACAGGCTGTATTGTATTTGGAGAGGACTTCAACCTAGCACTGAATCCCCTACAGGACACTTCAGATGGCAAATCTAGTGTGCCATATAAAAACCAGCCATAATAGGAGTGAGAACTTATTTTGACACCTCATGGCAGTTGTGAACACCCGACTTGGCAAAATGTGATTTGCGCAGAGTTAGGAAAGTACACGTTGGCCAATGTAATTGGAGTCCCTGCCCAATTTCCTTTGAGGAAGATATATCTTCCTTCTGCGTCTGTCAGTTGTTGTGAGATAACAATCTCTGAATTCTTGTGTAATAGAATGGAAACTGCTTTGGATTTGGATATGGAATTGGTTGCGTGGAACACTTGTGTGTATTGTTTGTCATGTAGTTTGGGGATGTTACCTGCCTTGAAATAGTCTCCTGGAGAAATACCACCGCTGGTTTAGCTTTATGTAGTTCTCGAAGTAACAATATTCTTTTTTCTGGTATGTTCAAGCCCCTGACATTGCGGGATATTACAAAAGAATGATTATTGATCATTGTATATGACATTTTGATATATTATAGGTTATTGCCTATTTGTTTGTGAAACAACCGTGGATATTCCAATGTCGCAAATATTATAAATAAAAGTAGAAAGAAAAAGAGAGAAAAGGAAAAAAAAAGGAAAAAAAATGAAAGAAAGGAAAATGCAGTTTAGTAACTCTCTAGATGAGTGTCACAAGTAATAAGAGGTAGTAAACACGTCTCCAGGCGTTAGCCTAGGGAGAAAAGTGTAGTGGATGTGTGTTGGTAGATGCCAACGCACATCCACTGGTGGGAGCAGTGGGAGGTAGTTACTATAAGGGATCAGGAGGTAACTAAATCTTAAAACCTGATCAGTTAACCTGTTGTAAATACTAAAGTGAGTATGGACTCCCGTGACTCAGCTTACAGCATATAAAAATGGGATAAGTCATGATCCCCTTCCAGCCGTTGGGCGGTATCATGAATTTATATAACTTTGTAACAACGAGAGCAGTGGTGCACAGCAACATCCATGCACCATTCCTCTAACAAATCCACACCGGGACCCCCAAACGCCCCCTAAGATGGTTAATTCTTATAGAGGCGGGCGTGTGTCTGTATATCTAAAGTAAATAAAATAACATTAATTATGTAACTCTATAAATAATTCTATTGTATGGCCGTTCTCCGAGGGGCAGCCGAGTCTCCCCCAAGAGTGCGCCACACAAGGCATCACTACACATCTGTCATCGTGCTCCTAGAACTATCTTAATTATTGACAATCTGTCAGAAGTCAATTGGGTGAATGCCTCCCCGGCAGCTCATGGCTGACCCGAACCATAATGAGTTCATTTTTCCGCTCACAAATTTTTGTTCAGACATATTTAAATTTTCAATAAATGTCAAATATGTCTTAATGTTGGTCTTCTATTTATATCTTTCTCTAAATGCTTATGTATTGTGTACAGACCAACATGTAGTCTAATACTAGGTAAAAGGATGAACAGTGGGTGAAAGAAACTGAGGACCCAAACCAATGCACTTCGAATTTTGTTCTGTAAGTTTGTTGTTAAAAGCAGAACATACTTCATAACCTGTAAATGAATCACTTAATGTGTTACCACTTTTCATTAATAGGTTTTTTTTTGTTTTTTTTTTAAACACCTCTTTTGTGTTAGTTGTTGAAGGGAGGTAAAACAATTTTTATCATCAATTCCTTCTAGTCGTGCCTTAAGTTAAAATGGTCATAAACATGGTTATGATAACAACAAAGGAAAAAAGAAAAAATGAAAACTGAAAAATAAAAGGCGGCAGTCATTTTCTACCAAAAACCTTCAGGGTAATGAACCTTAAATCGCATTAGATATGTTATAGGTGCAACATGCCATATGTATGTTTGTTTATAAGGGAGTTTTTGTGGTGTCATTCCAAATCCTTCCATTAGGTGTCGCTTTTGTTGAAGAGATCTTATAAGGATTCAAAAGCGTCTATAGCAGTGATGGCGAACCTTGGCACTCCAGAAGTTTTGGAACTACATTTCCCATGATGCTCAACTACACTGTAGAGTGCAAGGGCATCATGGGAACTGTAGTTCCAAAACATCTGGGGTGCCAAGGTTCGCCATCACTGGTCTATAGCAATCCTATTGAAAAACTCCCATAGTCAGGAGATTAAACATTGATATGATGAAGTCGGGTGTTCACAACTGCCATGAGGTGTCAAAATAAGTTCTCACTCCTATTATGGCTGGTTTTGTGAAGAAGAGAGCTGCAAATGTCAGATCAAATATTCTGGTATATACAGTACTGGAGAATAAGACAGAGTGTAACGTGATGTAAAGCACACATCCTGTAGCTTTATGCCTTGGAGGTATAAAATGATCTGTTTGAACCAGATCCTGTATATTTGTCAGCCTTAGCTTTTTTGGATGATGAGGGTCTGGAGGGTGATGCTTGTGGAGTTGTGGGTGGAGATGATCCTTGTGGTGGGATGCGAAATTCCTTGTACCATTCTGGTAAATCAATCAAAGGAAGTTGTAGCTGCTCACAAAATGTTGGTATATCTTCAGGCATTCTTAGGTAGTGTTGTTTCCCTGCAAATGTGGCATTCAAGGCAAAGGGAAAATGCCAGCGATATGGTATGCCTTTTTCCTTTAATGCAGTAATCATGGGACGCATGACTCCTCTGTTTTGCAATGTAATGTGTGATAGATCTTGGAACAGTGTGACAGCATGTGCTTCAAACAGGATCCTTTCATTGCGTCTAGCTTTGTTTAATATCTCCTCTTTCAATGGGAAGTTCTGCAGACAGCAGATTATGTCTCTTGGAGGAGCTGTGTCTGGGGGACGAGGTGCTAGAGCCCTGTGTGCTCGGACAAACTCAATATCAGTGTCCTTAGGGCGATCTAGCAAATCATTAAAAACTGCTTGTAGTGTTGATTTAATTTGTGCAGTTTCTATATGTTCAGGAATTCCCCTCACTCTGATGTTCTGCCTGTGTCCTCTGTTATCTAAATCTTCTAAATGCCTGTTGATAAGGATTAAGTGTGTGGCATGTGAAGAGACTGTGGATGTCAGCTTCTCTACCGCTCTATATCGGCTCTTTCAGTGTGAGATAAGCGGTCTGACAAGGCTATAAAATCTGCTCTTAAGTCAGTAATAGCTGAGGAAAATGAATTTTTAATGTCTGCTGCGAATTTTGTCATTTCTGAGAAGCGCAGGGGATGATCAGGGTGCTCTGAATCCCTTCCCATATCTTCTGAGGCTGACATAGAATCCTCACTGTTTGTTACCTCATGCTCCAGCGGTGCCATCTTGGTAGCAGCACGTCCCCTTGTCCTCTGAGCTTTTGGCTCAAATTTCTCTGCAATGCTGTTGGATCCCGGGGTGGATTGTGATCCTTGCTGTCTTTGGTTTGTAAGCAAGCTGTCTCTTCTGCCCATCGCTGATTTTATCAATGCTGGAAGGGGTTTCTGAGTCACGGAGGTGCAGAGCTCAGCTAAACAGCTTCCATTCCCCTCGAGCTCCAAGCCATGCCCCCAGCTATTAATGAATTGTCGGTCCGACAATACACATAAAAGTTCATTGATAAAAATGGCATGGGATTTCCCCACAGGGGAACCCCGAACCAAAATAATTTAAAAAAATGCGTGGGGGTCCCCCTAAATTCCATACCAGGCCCTTCAGGTCTGGTATGGATATTAAGGGGAACCCCGTGCCAAAATAAAAAAAAATGGCGTGGGGGTCCCTCTCAAAATTCATACCACACCCTTAAGGTCTTTAAGGGAAGTCCCTTTAAGGGTCCTTAAGGGACTTCCCTGTGACTTTCCCCGTGTTGTCAGAGGGGGTGGGGTCACCCGTTTACTTCCCTGTGACTTTCCCCATGTTGTCAGAGGGGGGCAGGGTCACACGTTTACATAAACAGGTGACCCTGTCACCTCTGACAACACGGGAAAAGTCATAGGGAAGTAAATGGGTAACCCCGCCCCCTCTGACAACACGGGGAAAGTCACAGGGAAGTCCCCGTGCATCAGAGGAGGGGGGGTCACCGGGTGGCCCCACCCTCCATTATATAAGAAATGTCAGGAGAAGCGAAGCGCCACATGGCAGAAGACTCCCACTGAGGCGGGTTCGTGCGGACGGAGCGGAGAAGATGCCTGGAGGAAGTCCATCAAGTCCAACCTATGTGTGAATATGTGTCATTATTACATTGTACATCCCTGTATGTTGCGTTCATTTAGGTGCTTATCTAATAGTTTCTTGAAGCTATCAATGCTCCCGCTGAGACCACCGTCTGTGGAAGGGAATTCCACATCCTTGCCACTCTTACAGTAAAGAACCCTCTACGTAGTTTAAGGTTAAACCTCTTTTCTTCTAATTTTAATGAGTGGTCACGAGTCTTGTTAAACTCTCTTCTGCGAAAAAGTTTTATTTCTATTGTAGAGTCACCAGTACGGTATTTGTATATTGAAATCATATCCCCTCTCAAGCGTCTCTTCTCCAGAGAGAATAAGTTCAGTGCTCGCAACCTTTCCTCATAACTAATATCCTCCAGACCCTTTATTAGCTTTGTTGCCTTGTAGAGCCTTGTAGAGTGGGAGAATTATCATTTTATCTCTGGAGTTGATCCCCTTTTTAATGAAGTTAAACCGACAATTCATTAATAGCCACGAGTAGTTTTAAATGACTTTTTTTTCTTTGAAATGTCATTTTGCTGTCAGACTGTTCTAAACACAGGAAACATGCGCCCCTTTACAGGCATACTATAGACACCCCCCAGGTATGAAATTAAAGGAATATTACACTTTTATTGTTTCACTTTAAGCTTTATTAAAATCACTGCTCCCGAAAAAACAGCCATTTTTAAAACTTCTTTTTGCATTGATCCATGTCCCCTGGGGCAGGACCCAGGTCCCCAAACACTTTTTATGACAATAACTTGCATATAAGCCTTTAAAATGAGCACTTTTGATTATTCATGTTCGTGTCCCATAGACTTTAAAGTGGATGTAAACCCAATGTCATCCTTTCTAAACTACTGCCATAGGGGTTATCTATAAGGATATACATGCCTCCTGCATGTATTTTTACCTGTCAAATGTCTCCCCTCTGTCTGTTATGAGACCCAAAAAACTGCAGATTCTGTGGGCGGGTCTGTTGTCTGGAACTCGGTGGGTGGAGTCGTGATGTCAGTAAACTCCCCGCCCACCTCTACACTCCCCTTGTCAATATGCATTTTCTCCTGTGTATTTTTAACACTGAATTTCTGCTATGATCTCTAACATCCAGTGAAAAGACAGGGAAGTAACCACATGACTTCAGCATGCCAAATCATGCTGAGGTGTGGAACAGCCAATCCTTGCAGAGCTGCTGAAGAAAGGAGTGGGGGAGGGAATTAAAAAATACTGCATGTCTCTTAGGCTAATGCACGAGATATGTAAATCACCTGTCACTCACAGCAAGGGGGAGGATTTGACAAAGTTTTTCTCAGTTTGTCAAGAATTGTCTCACTGAACAATAAAAGAGGATTGCTCAGAGATGGATTAACTCTGTGTGGCAAGACTGGGCTCAAATGATAGGAAATCTTATACTCTAAAGTATGATAAAAAAAAAAAAAAAAAATTTGGGTTTACATCCACTTTAACGTTGTTCGTGTGTTCGAACAAATTTTTTGCTGTTCGCAAGTTCTGCTGCAAACTGAACCGGGGGGTGTCCCTACCCTTCAGTAATTCAGGTTCCATGGTCCTATACTCTCAGCTATCATGACGCTTTACCTGCACCCTTTGGCCAAAGTCTACTCATCTGGAGCATTATCATCAGCATTCAATATAACCAATGGCACTAGGCAGTGCTGCCCACTGTCACCTCCTAAATTTGCTCTAATCATGGAACCCCTAGCGCACTCGGTCAAATCCTCTCCGAATTATCACAGGAGTCCAAATAAGTCATATTAATAACCGAATAGACTTGTTTGTGGACGATGTGATTCTTATTTGATCAGACCCGCTTAACTCATTACCGATGGTCCAAACACTTTTGGCACAATTTGGAGCAATATTGTACTACAAAGTTAATGACGCTAAGTCACAAGTTCTAGGTCTAAATATATCCCTGTGCCTCCAACAACTTATTTAGACAATCGTGTCCCATGAATGGGTAACCTATCATATCAAATATCTAGGCATCCTCATCCCCTTGATGTCATCTAAGCTATTTGCCCTAAATTAGCCTTCTACCTCTTCCGCACCATCCCCATACCTCATACATACATTACCAAACTACATGCAGCACTTTCAAAGTTTATCTGGAAAGGCACTAAACCAAGGGCTACCCTTTACATCTTGAGTAAACACACAATGGTGGGCGGTCTATCCATCCCCAAACTTTACCAATACTATATAGCCTCATTATTAGACCAATCCAAATATTGGTGGACAAATAACACTAACAAAACCTGGTCCCTCTTAGAAGCCAAGTCCTCATCGATACCAAGTACTAGAGACATTTTAATGGCCACACTAGCTGGGTATAAACACCCAGAATCCCTATAATCAGTGCTTATCAGTGCTTCTGTTGTGGCTGCCTTCTGATTGTTATGGGTAGGGATGAGCCGAACACCCCCCCCCCCCCCGGTTCGGTTCGCAGCAGAACATACAAACAGGCTAAAAATTTGTGCGAACATACGTTAAAGTCTATGGGAAGAACCAAAAGTGCAAATTTTAAAGGCTTGTATGCAAGTTATTGCCATAAAAAGTGTTTGGGGACCTGGGTCATGCCCCAGGGGACATGTATCAATGCAAAAAAATATTTGAAAAAAATGACTGTATTTTCAGGAGCAGTGATTTTATTAATGCTTAAAGTGAAACGATGAAAATTACATATTCTTTTAAATAACCTTTAAATATGTGGCTAGGCTGTGAAAAAGTCTCACACATGTGGTATTGACATACTCAGGAGGAGTAGCAGAATGTGTTTTGGGGTGTAGTTGCAAGTATGCATATGCTGTGTGTGAGAAATAACCTGTTAATATGACAATTTTTTAAAAAAAAATCTTCATTTTACAAAGAATTGTGGGAAAAAATTACCACTTAAAAAAAACTCACCATGCCCCTTACTAGGTCCATTGGAATGTCTACTTTCCAAAAAGGGGTATTTGGGGGGTATATGTACTTTCTTGGCTTGTTAGTGTCTCAAGAAATGAGATTTATATATCGGATGTGATCAATTTTCAACGATTGGCTTGTTATAGCTTGTAGACGCTATAACTTTCACAAAGATCAAATAATATACACTGATTTGGGTTATTCTTTACCAAAGATATGTAGCGGTATAACTTTTGGCCACAATTTAGTAAGATAAATTACTAATTTGCTAAATTTTATAACAGAAACAAAGAAAAATGTGTTTTTTTTTTTTACAAAATTTTTAGCGCAAAACATAAAAAACCCAGTGGTGATTAAATACCATCAAAAGAAAACGGAAAATCGAATATCAAATACTTACCACAATTTTCCTTTCCTGTTGAACACCATGTCAGCTTACCACTTGTTATGCTCCGCCCATACCCCCACCTGCAGGACCTAACTCATAAGTTTGACTCCCTCCTTCAGGCCGGCATTCCATAACTCGACTTCCGCATGTGGATGGGAGTCTGTGCTGACACAGAGCTTGTCAGGAAAGGAAAATTGAAGGTAAGTATTTGATATAAAATTTTCTGCTTTCCTGGACCACTCCATGTCAGCCTACCACTGTAAAATGAACTAGCTAACCAGGGTGGGATAAAGCGGAAATAAAATAGGGTTAATCATGGCCTCCGGCTAAAGATATATTTGTGTTGCCAAAATTAACAGTTGTAAAAAGTGAGCGATGCGATAATGAGAAATAAAGGTATGTACGAATGACTACATTGCCGCATTGCATATTGACTTAATTGAGTCTCTACAGGTGACTGCCCAGGAGATTGAGACGCTCCTTGTGGAGTGCACCATTATTCCTTCCAAAAGGGCCAACCCCCTACCCTTATATTAGAGGGAGATCACTTTTACAAACCAAGAAGCAATCACTCTGCTCGAACCTCTGTCCACCTTGCGTAAACCTCTGGGAACCACAAACAGGCAATCTGATGACCTATAAGTTTAGGTAGCATGGATATACATCTTCAGTTTCTCCCCCACATCCAGAGGAATACTTTTTTGTGCATTTTCCAGATGAAATGTAGGCAACACGATTTCTTGACTAAAATGGAATCTTGGGGCCACTTTTGGAATAGAATCCAGCATCGGGAGCAGAATAACTCTGTCTGCCAGGAAGAACTTATAGGGTTCTTTATACCCTAGAGCTGCTAAATTAGAAACCCTCCTAGCTGAGGCTGCTGCCATCAGGAAAGCTGGTAATTCCCATAGCTACAACTCCATCATGGATTTTTGGAGCCGATAGGTAGTTGAGTAGTATTGTGAGATCCCATGTAGAAATGTGGGGGTTCTGGGAGGCCTTAGCTTTACTACCGCCTTAGGAATTGAAGAATCAGAGGTCCACTGTATTCCGCTAAGGGCCGACGTGGAAGAAATGTGTCCTTTGGGTGCGCTTGCACTCAGGCCCTTGTTGTCAGTACTAGGATCCCTTTAGGACCCAGCACAACTCACCTGACACAGCCTTTGCCTGGGAAACGACAGTGATTGGCCAGCTCACCTTTAAATCACTTGTATCAACATTCAATCAGTGCTTGTGTTAGAATTTACCTTGTGTTTGATCCAGCTGGTATCTGCTCTGTGTATTTTGTGTATGACCCGGCTCGTTTGACCCCGTTTCTGATTCGGTACCGTTTGGACTCTGATCTTCCTGTGTATGACCCAGCTTGCCTAGACTATGCTTTGCCTGATTCTACTGTAGTACCTTCATCTGCAATGGTGAACTACAAGTCCCAGCTGACCTGCTCTGCTCAGACCTGCTCATGGTATGTGTTCTTGTTCTTTGAACTCTTTGCATAATCAGAACACCTGAACTGTTAATTGTTATATGCTCCTAGCCTGACACTTGTCAAGACCTCTTTGAAGAAAACCGAGGACATGACAAACTCTTACTTCCCCGGAGAAAACTTCTGACATAGCATATTCTTAGGATTTTTTGCCAGGCTTTGTTGTAGATTTTGTTCATTCTGCTTTTCCATGCTCTCATGAGGGCATCTACCATTCTCAAAAAGCAACCTAAATCAGCAAACGTTTTTCTCTCAAAATCCAGGCCGTTAACTTGAGCTTCTTTGGAGCTGGATGGAGAACTTGACCTTGTGCCCATGCTCTCAACTGAGAAGATTTGTATTAGGTGTCTGTGAGATGTAAATAGTTTGGTGCATATCCACTGTTGAAGAGAAACCCCTAGAAGGGGTATCTTCTCCACTGATCCACTCAACACAAGGACAGGAGAGACCATGGTCCTGATAGTCACCAGGCATGCAGATGCTGACAGATGAAGAGCGGAACACCAGGACAATTCTGTACCTTACCACTGGTATGTTCTCTAGCAGCAGAGAAACACGTACTTTGAACCATAATTAGTTGGGCTTCTAATTACAGAAGGACTGTGAAGGGGGTCAGATGCCCCTGGTCTTTGTTCACCATCTGCCAACTCAGACATTTATCTTGAGGCAAAAAGCCAGACTGTCCACAATCACAGAACCTTGCTGTCAATTTAAGCTTCATCTTCTATGAACAAATGCAGTGAATGAGTTCTTCCTTGAAGGCCACATCACCTTTTTAATGGTAAAGTAATGTATCTGGCCAATCCTTTAAGGGACACACTGACCAAAAGGGGTGACTCCAAATGCTGGACACCTTCCTCTTTACAAGGGCATAACTTTGACATCTGTTGTGAAAATATGTTTTTGCTCTATTCTTCTAGCATGGGCCTTCATTCTGTCACCATAGGGAAATTGCAAAGCGGTCTTTGGAGGCACTTCCACTACTTTCCTTCTGTCTTAAGGCATGTCACCAGCCTTATAAAGGAGGGCTCAAACTAGATAACGGTCATCCTGATCTGCATCTTTTTCTTTGAAAGAGTCTGAAGAAGGTTGGTTGGCCTGAGAAAGCTCTTGAGACCAGTTGCTGACTTTGGAAGGAAAACTGGACCTTGCCAGAATAGATGACTCTTGCACAAGGGGAGTTCAAACAACTTATTTAGTATTTTGACCACATGCTTAATGAATTGTGACAACCTTTTGGTACTTGTCATCTTCATCACTGACAGCTTGAACAAAGCAGGATTCATACAGTCATGTTTATCTGCATCTCCCTCTTTGAAAGAGTCTGAAGAGGGCTGTTTGCCTAGAAAGCATATAGCATATATACTGTCCCCTACCTTCTTTGGTAACACTGGTCTTTATTTGGGGTTGGCATTTGTTTTTCTGCAAAAGCAAAAGGCAGGAAAAACATATTGAGCTTGTTCAAAGACTATTACACAGCAGTGCAGTGCCGCATCTATAAAGAAGCTCACTATCTCCAAAATATTAAGGCAAGTGTCAACTTCAAACATGATTTTGCACTGTTTCCCCATTGAGAGTAATTTACACCTCATACGCCACCCCTGAGACCAGCCGATGGGCTTCCTGACAGATGATGCATTTAGCATGCAAACACAGGGACCACATCCCAGAGGAGCAGGATGGGTAGCCCAAAGTTTATTTATATGAGCTAGGTAGGAGACATGTTCCAATTTTCTGGACCCTGTCCTTTCACAGGGTGAGGTAAAACAACTCCTTTAGAGTGTATTGACCATGTGTTTAATAAATGTGACAGCTTGTTTGGTGGTGTCATCTTTATCCTTGGCTGCTTGAACCAGCAAGATTCATACAGTCATTTTCATCTGTATCTTCTCTTTGGAAGAATCTGAAGAGGATTGTTTGCCTGGGAAGGCTTGGAGATTGCTCATTGCCAGAATAGGTAACCCCTTCACAGGGTGAGTGGAAACACTCCTTTAGAGTGTATTGCCCAAATACAGGACTTGCCTGCCAAGGCATGAGTGGCACAGGCCCAATTTAGGCAGGGCATGATGACTGGCTACTATGAAGAGCTGACACTCTTTACTTTGCAGCAAACTGGCAGCAAGAAATACAAGGATGTAACAGCACACAGTTTTACTGCTTGCTGCACAAGGACTTGTCTCAGTAAAAATCAATCCCTTTGAAGCAGGCATACTGAGCAAGCCTAAAGAAGAACTTCACAGTAAAAATAATAATATAACATGTACTATGCTACCCAAGTCATTTGGTAACTTAAGAAAGCTAAGAAGTTTAAGTTACCCACCTACTACAAATTATAGCCCTGCAGACTAAAAAAGCAGTACAAAAACAAATTCAATGCAATAGGAATTAGTTTGCTTGGAAATAACCCTCTAAGGAGTTAACTACTGCTAAGGAAGGCCAATACTGCAGCTTTCCAGACTAGTTTAGACATTTCACCAGGTGATTAATTCCTAAAACTCAGTCATGCCAGAAACGGGACTATGAAAACGTTTTGTTCAGGACAGAAACAAAAAGGTGGCACTCTGTAACAGATTATAATAATATTCTGCAATGTGCACAGATTATCCAAGGGAATTGTAAATATCATAATTGCACATTTTAACAAAAGTGGAGTACAATTCAATAGCCCACAAACAGGTGCCTTTATTCCACCCCAAGCTGCTGTGGAGCTCAAAAAGCATCCCAGCTGCCATACGGGATCCATTCAACCTAGAGAAACATCACTCAATGAAGAAAGATGCAGCATGCATCACAGAGACAAATAAAAAGGAAATAAAATCAGGCAGATTTACATACCAGATAGCTGTACAACCACTGTGTCACCATTGGGAACAACCGTGCATTTAGCGGGGCATCAATCCCAATGCCAACCATTACACCCATGCAATAAGCCTATTTAAGGGTTCGTACAGTGGGGTCTGCACCTGGGGAGCAACAGGTGGATGACCACGAGTTTATTTCAGCCAGGTAAGGGGTGCTGCTTGGTCCTATGAGGTGAGGAGGAAAAGAAAGGAACGCTGGCCTGAGGGAGGGAGTCAAATTTATGTGTTAGGTCCTGCAGGTGGGGGGTATGGGTGGAGCATACCCAGTGATAGGCTGACGTGGAGCTGTCAGGAAAGCTCTATTTGTGTGGAAAAAAGGACACAAATTATCTCTATCATATCATTATCATTCAAAGTGTGAGAGCTTGGAAATGCAAAATTGATCTGGGCAGGAAGGGGGTATAAGTGCCCTGTAGGCAAATGGTTAAATTAAGCATTCACCCTTAATGGACATTCACTTTCCACTCTGTGATATAAAAATAAACTTTTATTAAAAAAAAAAAAAAACCCACACAGTATATTTTAGGGAAGTATATCTTGAAAATCAATCAATATATTTCTGAATTACTGAAAGTATACTAAATATGATATAATATAAGAACAAAACAACATATTAGATCAGGTACACTGTACAATATGGATTTTTTTTTCAGACTGATATGTTACTATTGTTACTAGATGTTACTATTATTCTGTTCTTTGTTCTGTAGTGTAAATCAGTGTCAGTCGATGTGTATAAAGCTCTGATGATTGTGTCTCCTCCTGAGCAGAACTGCCGGTGACTGAGAGGATCTGCTGTGTGCCATGAAATGTTCTCCTCTGTTCTGTGTCTGTTACCTGCTGATACTCGTCCTTCACATCCCATACTATGGAGTATTGATGTTACGCAGCAAAGTACGTGCTCCTAAAGTTGATATAAAAAAGCCAAGGTTTGAGTATGAATATAACCAGAAGGGAGATTTCATTATCGGAGGATTAATCTCTGCTCACTTGGAAAGCAGTATTGAGGAAAATTATGATTATTTTGGCAAATCTTCAATCATTTCAATATGTACCTAGTAAGTTTCTATTTCTCATCTTTGTTCTCTCTGTAGAACTCAAAGAAAACAGAATTGTTTGTATTAATTTTCTTTGTATCGTTTTATGGAAATGTACAAATCAATCTGCTGATATTTTTATATACACTATATATTCTCCTAATTAGAATATAGTATTTCTTTTACCAATAAACCTTTAATACATGGGGCTTTCATCATATTTTGTTCTCAGGCCATGCTGGGATTTCTGATTAATAGTCATTTCATCCTGGGCCTTCCTCCTTGGGCTCCTTTTAGGGGACTGTGAACATGAAGGGGGAGGGGAGTAGGTTGGCCTCTTTGGGATCTTTGGGAAACCTTGATATTTACTTACCTGCCTCTCTGCTTACTGTTTACTTTGATTTTCTCCCTAAGGTCTGTTTTATGTTACTCATGGAAGCATTCCCAGATATACTGTAAGCTGCAATACATGATACAGATCTCCTTTCTTTTCTTTGCCTTATTTTCAGTATATTCTTCCCTGCTTGTTACGGGAAGTGATGATGCAACATTTGTACCTGCTTTTGTAATCTTTATGTACTCTCTGTAACGGGGCCCCCATGGGGTCACTGCATGTAGTAGTTCCACACATCACCCTGCTCGGCCAGGCATTCACTTCAGACACACATTGTCAGTCAATGAACAGTCCTTTAGCTTGTTTTTGTTGTTTTTATTTAGGGGATTTAACTTGAATTGGGGAAAGGGGACATGGGATGCCCAGATAATTGTTCTTGTTGAATTGAACAAACAATTGTGAATCTATATTGGCAGTCTCTAAAGATCTCCCTACACAACACATCACTCGAGTAAACTCCACTTTCTCTACTGCGCAATCATAATTTCCTGGTACAGCTAGCACATGTTTAGGCCCTACTCTGAATAAGTCCTAACAGTTCCAGAATAGCCATTTGCTGGAAGGGGTCTGCAGCTCCCCTTGATTTAGCAACCGATAGCAATGAAAAGAATACTTCTTGTGCTAGCTGCAAAGCTTGGCGGATTACTGGTCCCAGACAGTCCTGTGCAAGTCCCGCCAACGATCCTGGCAGCAACTTGACTTAAACACTGGCAAGATCACAGCCTCTGCCTCTGGCTTCACATCCACTCCTGGCATGTTTCTCCCAAACTTCTCCACTGTGCCTGTCACTCACCGCCCCCTGGAATGGATCCCTCCTGAATGACTTTCCTGGCAGTGCTCCCTGCTGTCCTTCTCCTGGCAGTGCTCCCTGCTGTCCTCCACCTGGCAGTGCTCCCTGCTGTCCTCCTGCTGTCCTCCTCCTGCTCCTGTTCCAGGACACCTCTCGATGACCGTGTAAAGAGAGGCTCCCTTCGCAGCTCCTGAGCTCCAGACTTAAGGTCACCCCCCTTGAGGTTGGGGATTGGTCAGGGCTCCTGGATACACTCCATGCCACTCCCATCCTCTGCCCTGCCTCTTTTCCAGAACTCTCTAGAAACAGTGGAGGCTCCAGAGAGATGAAGTACATGTCAGTCATGCGCTGCTACACTCAAAACCATCCCCCTGCCCCCAGATCAAAACAAACATGTCTAGCTCACAGCTAGGCCTGCGTAAATTTACCTGCACTGGCTGTAACAAAAACACAACTTCTCTAGCAACCTACCTACCTAAGGTAGAGGGTGCTACATCTCCATTGTTCATTCTTGTTTACTCAATAAAACATTTATGCAACAAAAAAATAGCCATGTCATGTCCTTATAGTTGGCTCATGCAGATGGTTCCATCTTTGCCAGGAGGGAGGGAGGGAGGTGTACTCACTTTCCATAGCTTGTGTGTGAATGATCTCCTACTACTAGGGATAAAGGCTATTCGCAGCATAGCAGTAAGTCAACCTGGTGAAAACTTAGGGTCTATGTATAAATCAAAGAATATGACATTCAATAAATATTCATTGCAGGTGATTCTTCCAACTACATGTGTTTTAAATGATTAATTCACCAGCAATGAAAGCCCGTGAAAGTCACATTTACTGCCTTATGCTGTAAATATGGCTTTTCATGTTTCCTCATGCTCACCATTTTCTGATCACTAGGGATAAGCTAATGCCCCGTACACACGGTCGGACATTGATCGGACATTCCGACAACAAAATCCTAGGATTTTTTCCGACGGATGTTGGCTCAAACTTGTCTTGCATACACACGGTCACACAAAGTTGTCGGAAAATCCGATCATTCTGAATGCGGTGACGTAAAACACGTACGTCGGGACTATAAACGAGGCAGTGGCCAATAACTTTCATCCCTTTATTTATTCTGAGCATGCGTGGCACTTTGTGCTTCGGATTTGTGTACACACGATCGGAATTTCAGACAACGGATTTTGTTGTCGGAAAATTTTATATCCTGCTCTCAAACTTTGTGTGTCGGAAAATCCGATGGAAAATGTGTGATGGAGCCTACACACGGCCGGAATTTCCGACAACAAGGTCCTATCACACATTTTCCGTCGGAAAATCCGACCATGTGTACGGGGCATAACAGAACTTCAGCTGTTCAGACATTAGGCCTGGTCATCCTCCTGTTTGGCAGGAGCCAAGCACCATAAATAGAAATTGTATTTCATAGATAAACAATGCATACATTACAGCTGCCCACTTTCAGAGATTTTCATGGAAGCAGCTGGGTCTGTCAATCTCATCTGAACATTGCCTTATATTTTTAGATTACATTTTTCATTTTTGTGAATAAATATACCCCATCCTCATTCATGTAGGTGGGTGGTATCTGGGTCCTCCTTATGTTTAAAGGGAACTTGCAGATTCTGATAAGCCCCCTGCCTGGTGACTCCCACAACCATAGTGCCAGGGTTGTAGGGAAGAGGTCCTTGACATCATCAACATTAGAACAAGATGCTTTGTCAGGAGGATGCTCTTTGCAAAGTAACCAACCCCCAATGTTAAGGGAATATGGCCTGGTATGGTTTGGGGGGGGGGGGGGGGGTGGCACAAACTCTTTCTCCTAGTTAACCCAACTACATGCTCGGCCTAAGGGTCTGGTATGAATTATTAGGGGGACCTCACATTTATTTTTATGTGGTTGCCCCTTAAAACTTGCACCACACACTTTCCTTTGTAAATGTCAGCGCTACTTCAACACTATCTGTACACCACAGAGGTGTGTCCCTTCTCAGTCTAGGTTGGTATTTAACGCCCATCCCCCTGGGCATGGTATTTAAAGGATTTGGGCATTTTTTATGTTTACTTCAAGCATTTAAAAAATCACTACTCCTGGCAGAATTACATTTTATGTATTTATGTATTTATTTATTTGCATTAGTACCTGTTCCCCAGTGCAGTTCCAATTCCCCCCATGCTATTTTTACACTGCCTTGCTTATTAGCCCTGAAAATGGGCATTCAGCTCCTATTACATAGTTACATAGTTACATAGTAGGTGAGGTTAAAAAAAAAGACACAAATCAATCAAGTCCAAGCAATGTGTGTGATTATATGTCAGTATTACATTGTATATCCCTCTATGTTGCGGTCGTTCAGGTGCTTATCTAATAGTTTTTTGAAACTATCGATGCTCCCTGCTGAAACCACCGCCTGTGGAAGGAAATTCCACATCCTTGCCGCTCTTACAGTAAAGAACCCTCTATGCAGTTTAAGGTTAAACCTCTTTTCTTCTAATTTTAATGAGTGGCCACGAGTCTTATTAAATTCCCTTCCGCAAAAAATTTTTATCCCTATTGTGGGGTCACCTGTACAGTATTTGTGAAATTGAATCCATATCACCTCTCAAGCGTCTCTTCTCCAGAGAATAAGTTCAGTTCTCGCAATCTTTCTTCATAACTAATATCCTCCAGACCCTTTACTAGC
The DNA here is from genome assembly GCF_042186555.1 of Aquarana catesbeiana. Taxonomy (NCBI): domain Eukaryota; kingdom Metazoa; phylum Chordata; class Amphibia; order Anura; family Ranidae; genus Aquarana; species Aquarana catesbeiana. Next base: position 28,852,721 of record NC_133324.1, on the reverse strand, counting down.
TTTGTTGCCCTTCTTTGTACTCACTCCATTTCCAGTACATCCTTTACATCCTTCCTGAGGACTGGTGACCAGAACTGGACAGCATACTCTAGGTGCGGCCGGACCAGAGTCTTGTAGAGTGGGAGAATTATCGATTTATCTCTGGAGTTAATCCCCTATTTAATTCATGCCAATATTCTGTTTGCTTTGTTAGCAGCAGCTTGGGATTGCATGCCATTGCTGAGCCTATCATCTACTAGGACCCCCAGGTCCTTTTCCATCCTAGATTCCCCCAGAGGTTCACCCCCCAGTGTATAGATTGCATTCATATTTTTGCCAACCAAATGCATTATTTTACATTTTTCTACATTAAACCTCATTTGCCATGTAGTTGCCCACCCCATTAATTTGTTCAGATCTTCTTGCAAGGTTTCCACATCCTGTGGAGAAGTTATTGTCCTGCTTAGCTTAGTATCATCCGCAAATACAGAGATTGAACTGTTTATCCCATCCTCCAGGTCGTTAATGAACAAATTAAATAGGATTGGTCCCAGCACAGAACTCTGAGAGACCCCACTACCCACCTCTGACCATTCAGAGTATTCTTCATTTATCACCACCCTCTGAACTCGCCCTTGTAGCCAGTTTTCAATCCATGTACTCACCCTATGGTCCATGCCAACGGACCTTATTTTGTACAGTAAATCGTTTATGTGGAAAGCTGTCAAATGCTTTTGCAAAATTCAGATACACCACGTCTACGGGACTTCCTTTATCTAGATGGCAACTCACCTCCTCATAGAAGGTTAATAGATTGGTTTGGCAAGAATGATTCTTCATGAATCCATGCTGATTACAGCTAATAATACAGTTACTTACATTTCTTTTTGCATTCCTTATCAAGTCTGAATGCCGATGATGATCCCTCAGCCTTGTATTTTTTGAAGGCCTTCTCCTTTGCTTTTATATGCATTTTTACATTGGAGATAAGCCATCCAGGACGTTTGTTTGCTCTTTTAAATGTATTTCCCAATAGGATGCACTATTTATTTCCCAATAGGATACATTATTTAATATGCTCTTAAAGCAAACCCATCTCTCCTCCGTGTTCTTTGTTTCTAAGATTTTATCCCAATTTATATCTTCCAGCAAGGTTTGTAGTTTAGGGAAGTTGGCTCTTTTGAAATTTAGTGTCTTTGTGTTCCCCTTGTGTTTCCTATTTGTGTGATTTATTGATTTGAATCAAATTTGGGCTTTGCATCCAAACTTCTTTGAAGAGTAAACACAGCTTGAACTGAACCCAGAGCAGTTTGGCTAATTCCTACTGGTCACAGTAATTGCAATTTTCAAAATGTCATACTTTTCTGACCAAAAATATATTAACCTCCTTCTGTCCGTGCTATAGCCAAAAGATGGCTACAGCGCGGGCCTTAATTGCAGGAGGGCGCCCATGCTCTGTTATCAGTGAGTCAATGAGACTCGGCTGATCACAGATTGGAGTAAGGGGCCGATCCTGGCCCCTTACCACATTATCAGCTGTCAGCCAATGACAGCTGATCACGTGATGTAGACAGAAAATCGGTAAACGGCTTTTTTTTCCCTCACGCTGATAGTGTGTGGAGGAAAAAAAAATCTGATTCTGTCAGAGGGACATCGGTTCTGAACAGGGAGAGCTGCCACCTCCTCATCTGTGCCCACCAGTGCCATCTGCCAGTTCCACCTACCAGTGCATATTACTGCTGCCTATCACTGCCAACCAGTGCCACCTACGAGTGCCCACCAGTGCCACCTATCAGTGCTGTCAATCACTGCCCATCAGTGCCACCTATCAGTGCTGCATATCAGTGTCACCTACCAGTGCCACCCATCAGTGCCACCCATCAGTGCTGCCTATCAATACCCTTCAGTGCCACCTATCAGTGCCACCCATCAGTGCCCATCAGTGCAGACTATTAGTGCACATCAATGAAGGAGAAAAAATACCTGTTTTCAAAATTTTATGACAAACTATGAAACAATTTTTTTTAATTTTCTTTTTACATTTTCTTTTTTTTTAGCAAAAATTAAAAAACCCAGCAGTGATTAAATTCCACCAAAAGAAAGCTCTATTTATGTGACAAAAAATGATAAAATGTGGGTACAGTGTTGTATGACTGCGTAATTGTCATTCAAAGAGTGACATCGCTGAAAGCTTAAAATTAGCCTGGGCAGGAAGGGGGTTTAAAGGAGATGTAAAGGAAGAAGGTTTTTTATCCTAATGCATTATATGCATTAAGATAAAAAACCTTCTGTGTGTAGTAGCCTCCCCAACACCCCCCCAATTACGTACCTGAGCCCCATCTCTCTCCAGCGATGTCCACGAGTGTTTTAGCAATCCAGGACACTCCTCCTGATTGGCTGAGACACAGAAGCAGTGCCACAGGTTCCCGGAGCTGTCAATTAAAGTCAGCCAGCCAATCAGGGGAGAAGGGGGGTGGGGCCGGAGCTACGTGTTTGAATGGATACACAGAGCTCTGACTCGGTTCGAGTTCCCCCTGTAGCAAGCTGCTGGCTGTGGGGGTACTTTATAGGAGGAGGGGCAAGGAGCTGCAAAGAGGGACCTGAGAAGAGGAGGATCCGGGTTGCTCTGTGCAAAACCAACTGCACAGAGGAGGTAAGTATAACATATTTTAGTTATTTAGTTACAGTGGGGACTGAAAGTATTCAGATCCCCTTAAATTTTTCATTTTTTGTTATTTTTTTCCTCATTAATGTACACACAGCACCCCATATTGACAGAAAAACACAGCATTTTTGACATTTTTGCAGGTTTATTAAAAAAGAAAAACTGAAATATCACATGGTCCTAAGTATTCAGACCCTTTGCTGTGACACTCATATATTTAACTCAGGTGCTGTCCATTTCTTCTGATCATCCTTGAGATGGTTATACAACTTCATTTGAGTCCAAGTTGTGTTTAATTATACTGATTGGACTTGATTAGGAAAGCCACACACCTGTCTATATAAGACCTTACAGCTCACAGTGCATGTCAGAGCAAATGAGAATCATGAGGTCAAAGGAACTGCCTGAAGAGCTCAGAGACAGAATTGTGGCAAGGCACAGATCTGGCCAAGGTTACAAAAAAAATTCTGCTGCACTTAAGGTTCCTAAGAGCACAGCGGCCTCCATAATCCTTAAATGGAAGACGTTTGGGATGACCAGAACCCTTCCTAGAGCTGGCCGTCCGGCCAAACTGAGCAATCGGGGGAGAAGAGCCTTGGTGAGAGAAGTAAAGAAGAACCCAAAGATCACTGTGGCTGAGCTCAAGAGATGCAGTCGGGAGATGGGAGAAAGTTGTAGAAAGTCAACTATCACTGCAGCCCTCCACCAGTCAGGGCTTTATGGCAGAGTGGCCCGACAGAAGCCTCTTCTCAGTGCAAGACACATGAAAGCCCGCATGGAGTTTGCTAAAAAAACCTGAAGGACTCCAAGATGGTGAGAAATAAGATTCTCTGGTCTTATGAGACCAAGATAGAACTTTTTGGCCTTAATTCTAAGTAGCATGTGTGGAGAAAACCAGGCACTGCTCATCACCTGTCCAATACAGTCCCAACAGTGAAGCATGGTGGTGGCAGCATCATGCTGTGCTGGTTGCAATCGAGGGAAAGATGAATTACAAGTACAGGGATATCCTGGATGAAAACCTTCTCCAGTGTGCTCGGGACCTCAGACTGGGCAGAAATTTTATCTTCCAACAAGACAATGACCCTAAGCACACAGCTAAAATAATGAAGGAGTGGCTTCATAACAACTCAGTGACTGTTCTTGAATGGCCCAGCCGGAGCCCTGACTTAAACCCAATTGAGAGACCTAAAAATGGCTGTCCACCAATGTTTACCATCCAACCTGACAGAACTGGAGAGGATCTACAAGGAGGAATGGCAGAGGATCCCCAAATCCAGGTGTGAAAAACTTGTTTCATCTTTCCCAAAAAGACTCATGGCTGTATTATATCAAAAGGGTGCTTCTACTAAATACTTTTTAATAAATCTGAAAAAATGTCAACAATTCTATGTTTTTCAGTCAATATGGGGTGCTGTGTGTACATTAATGAGGAAAAAAATGAACTTAAATGATTTTAGCAAATGGATGCAATATAACAAAGAGTGAAAAATGTAAGGGGGTCTGAATACTTTCTGTCCCCACTGTATATTTTAGTTAGGGGTATCAGAGTAAAAGGGGGCTGAATACAAATGCACGCAACACTTTTCAGTATTCATTTGTAAAATTTGGAAAACTATTTATCATTTTTCTTCCACTTCACAATGATGTGCCACTTTGTGTTGGTCTATCACATAAAATACATTTATGTTTTTGGTTGTAACATAACAAAATGTGGAAAATTTCAAGGGGTATAAATACTTTTTCAAGGTACTGTAGCTTGTGTGGCAATCCTCTTAAACAGGGAGATAGGTGCTATTTTTGTACCTTGTATATAGTGTAAAATTAACTGCACCTTTGTCTTTTCACCTGCAATTCTGTTTGCTGTGACTAATTTTGTGTAGCAAACTCATCCAGGGGGTCTCTCACACACCCGCTGCTGAGCTAACACACTCACAATTGGCAATGGTGGAGATGCTGGGGGCAGTTTTTTTTAATTAGGCACGGCAAACAGCATTGCAGGTGAAAAAAGACAAAGGTGCGATTCATTTTACACTATACAGTATACAAGGTATATGTTGGCCAGGATAGAAATAACAGGTGTCTCATCTTATTATGCATCTAAACAACAGCAAGGGGGAGGGGAAGTGGGACTTTGTATGAAACTGCGCCGGGTAGAGGTCGCACGTTTCCATCCCTATCACACAATATCTAGAAAACCCGCAAGCAAAAGCCAGTGGGTGAGGGAGGAGGAGGTGGGACTTTATATGAAGCCAATGGTTTGCAAGCCGACACAAACGGTGGGTCAATAAAATTCTTTATTTGCATGTTCATACAAACAATGATATCAGACAATATCAATATAACACTTGGTAAAATGTTAGCAATAATAACCAGAGATCAACATAAGGACCATTAGTATAGTTATCAAGGATATAAAAGGTATATAGGTAACATGGGTAATAACATGGGTATAAGCAATATTATTGAAGATAGACCAGGGATCACCAGGTGTCAGAATGCGTAAATAGTTAAAACAAGGTAATGCCTGCCTGATAGCTGGCCTCAAATTCCTGTTAAGGGGTAAAATTCTGTATAGCATGGGTTGGGACAGTAAGTGACAACCGGTAGCTCGACGCGTTTCGTGGTTCAAGACCACTCATCAGGAGCAGACATGTCATGTTTCTGGAAATAATTTATTTCCAGAAACATGACATGTCTGCTCCTGATGAGTGGTCTTGAACCACGAAACGCGTCGAGCTACCGGTTGTCACTTACTGTCCCAACCCATGCTATACAGAATTTTACCCCTTAACAGGAATTTGAGGCCAGCTATCAGGCAGGCATTACCTTGTTTTAACTATTTACGCATTCTGACACCTGGTGATCCCTGGCCTATCTTCAATAATATTGCTTATACCCATGTTATTACCCATGTTACCTATATACCTTTTATATCCTTGATAACTATACTAATGGTCCTTATGTTGATCTCTGGTTATTATTGCTAACATTTTACCAAGTGTTATATTGATATTGTCTGATATCATTGTTTGTATGAACATGCAAATAAAGAATTTTATTGACCCACCGTTTGTGTCGGCTTGCAAACCATTGGCTTCATATAAAGTCCCACCTCCTCCTCCCTCACCCACTGGCTTTTGCTTGCGGGTTTTCTAGATATTGTGTGATAGGGATGGAAACGTGCGACCTCTACCCGGCGCAGTTTCATACAAAGTCCCACTTCCCCTCCCCCTTGCTGTTGTTTATATGAATAGGGATGGAAGCCCATGGTTTGCTCTACTGCTCTATCTTGATATTACCAATGATTGTTATCATCCTGCCCCTATTGATTCCTTGGTAGCCTCACCTGTGTTTACCTTTGTGTCATTTTTACCAGTTTCAATCCTACATGCCATGTTTCTTATCCTGTCACTAGGTTTTATCAATATTATGGTCAACCTTTTCCAATGGTGGTCCAACCCAATTGTGGGTGGGTGGCTGTGGCTGGCCGGTGGGCCGTCCGGCCTTTGCCTGCCCGGGAGCTGCGATGGGCACTGCCGGCCTCTGGGCCCCCCCCCCTTCCTCCCTCGCCCGCCTCCCCTGGCGGGCTTGTGTGTGGGGGCGGGGCTTGCCGCCACTGCCCATCGACGTCACGTCACCAGCGGTGGACGTGCGCCGCGCCTCCTGGCGCCGCCGCGCCCTTCACGCTGTGGTTGCTATGCTCGCAGGCTTGGTGGGTTGGTCTCAGCGGCTGCCGACCATTGGTCGGCTTCCCGCCCTGGCTCCTCCCACTTTTGGCCGTGCGGACGTGACGTTGGTGGGCCTCCTCGCGGCGGCGTCTATATATGGGCGTCTTGTTCACCTGGGGCGATGCGGCGCTCGAGGTACACTACAGCTACACTTCAGCATAGTGGTGGTCGCTCCACACCACCCTGTCACACAGGTAAGGCCACTCCTTACCCTGTATGCGCACATGTCATCCTCTAGCTTTCCCATTCCTCTTTCCCTCACTCCATTCCTCACTTTACCCATTCACTCACTCACCCTTACATCACGTTCACCATCCTTTCTTCCCCCCCCTCCCTTCCCTCCCCCCCCTCCCCCCCTTACCTTCACTCTTCCCACCTTCCTCTTTCCCCCCCCGTTGCACACACACTCCCTGCATTATCACTCATCTTCCACTCTCAACTCTAGGGTGCCTCGTGGCTCTGCATCGCCCTGGGGGGGATTGCCTGTCTTGGTCGCCGCGGCGGGGGGGCCCACCTCAGCTCCCGACCTGGCACTAGTCCCGGATGGTTGCCGTACCTGGCCATTCACCTTTTACCCACAATGGCTGTGAGTACTATTCAATTTTTGGGGGATTTTTTAGCCCTCTGTACCCATTGTTACCTTGGCCCTTGATATTATTATCATTTTTATTTCCAGAAACATGACATGTCTGCTCCTGATGAGTGGTCTTGAACCACGAAACGCGTCGAGCTACCGGTTGTCACTTACTGTCCCAACCCATGCTATACAGAATTTTACCCCTTAACAGGAATTTGAGGCCAGCTATCAGGCAGGCATTACCTTGTTTTAACTATTTACGCATTCTGACACCTGGTGATCCCTGGTCTATCTTCAATAATATTGCTTATACCCATGTTATTACCCATGTTACCTATATACCTTTTATATCCTTGATAACTATACTAATGGTCCTTATGTTGATCTCTGGTTATTATTGCTAACATTTTACCAAGTGTTATATTGATATTGTCTGATATCATTGTTTGTATGAACATGCAAATAAAGAATTTTATTGACCCACCGTTTGTGTCGGCTTGCAAACCATTGGCTTCATATAAAGTCCCACCTCCTCCTCCCTCACCCACTGGCTTTTGCTTGCGGGTTTTCTAGTTATTATGCATCTACTACAGACACATCTTCTTTGGGGTGACTTTTGGGTACCAGGAAGGACATCAGGAAAATGCCTCTCATGCAGCAGGCTCACTGCATCTGGATTTGGGGTTTGGGCCACAGCACTTTCTGGATACAAAAGGGCTGTGATGATCTCTTCCTGAAATTTTAGGAAGGATCCGCTTGCTTTGTAAAGCGCAAAAGTGTTATATATGGCCAATTGAATTAAATAGGCACTTTTTGTGCCAGTGTTTATCCTTGCAGGAAACTAAGTATAGCTTCATCATCTGGTCAATGAAGTCCACCCCTCCCATGTTAAGATTGTAGTTGTGGATGCAGAGAGGCTTCTCAACAACACCAGATGGAATACTAATTTGGACTGTCATATCTGCAGGAATGGAAGACAGAACAAAAACATCCAGTTTTGTCCTTCCACTGTGAGAAGTTATACTTTGCACAATCAGGCTTTCTCTTCCTCTCTAAGCTGGATATTTATGAGCTGTTGAGGGAAGCTCAGGAAATTAGGTTGCATAGTGCCACAGCAGACAATTCCAAGACTGAATAAGTGGCACGCTTGCATAAAAGTTGTCCACATACAAATAGTACCCCTTAACAAAGGTGACACCAAGTCCCACACAATCTTGCCATGTAGTCTGGACATTCGGGGGGGGGGTCTCCACTTCACTGTCTTTTCCCTCATAAAATTGTATGTATAACTTGGCACCCTCTCACAGAGCTTATACATTTTGACCCTTGATTGGGCATGCTTGCTGGGGAGATACTGCTTGAACACAAGGCAGCCGGTGAAATGTATGAGGGACTTGTATGAGGGACTTGTCTACGCAGATGTTTTGTTGAGGTGTATACACATTTGTGAATTTCTTAGAGAGGTAGTTTATGAGGGAGTGAATTTTGTAGAACCAATCATAATAAGGGTCACCCCAAGGATGACAGAGTGTGTTATTATTAAAATGCATAAAACGCATTATTGTCTTAAATCTTTTCCTGGGCATAGCAACAGAGAACCCGGGCATATGATGAATTAGATCCATGAACCAATATGACTGCAATTCATTCTTCTTTTGTAATGCACAGGTTAGGGGTTAGGCCCAAAAAAGTTTTAAAGTACTAAAGACATCAGTGGAGCCTTATGTGCTGACATCCCGCTGCTGTTTCCGGGTTCGGATCGGCAGTCATCGTAATAAGTTGGGCCGTTTCTATGTGTATTGTTACATGTGGAATTTCAATTCTATTTGTATTGGGTTCATTTTAATCATTGAATACTACATTATATACCTCATCCTTGGGCTCCTTGTGGTGAGCAAGTTTTACATAAGTCCCTGCTTTGGAATTGAGGATCATAGAGTGGAGTCTATGTGTGGTCAACTTGACATGCTAATGTCTATGATTTCTCTAGTGAGTACATAAGGGTGGAGGTTTTGCACCTTCCAATTACATACGATCTATTGCACCAGGAATCCCTGTTATTGGGTTTCTCAAGCGGATGTTTTTTTTTTTTTTTTTTGCAGCTTTCAGACTCTGTTCTGGGCCTTGTGAATGTTTACAGACACTGGCACTTTATGGTCATTATGGTGGCTCTTTCATTAAGGTTTAATATTTCATGTGGATTTTTTATTGCCTTATATATTCATGCGCCGTTTATAAGTTTTGGATGCACTTTATGTCAAAGCGTTGCACTTTTCTTTGGTATTTTGAATATTAGGTTGGTTGGTCACCTTTTTGTGCAAGCTGCTTTTACCTCTGAGCGCTCACTTGCATTTATTTGGAGTTCCAAAAAAGTTTTAGATTGGAAAACCATGATAGGTTTCTGCGCAAATTGTCTTGCAAGAGTTGGGTGGTTGGTGATGTACTGGTAGTCATATCAATTGGTTTGGTCCACAATCAATTGATACAGATCTCCTGCGAAAAACAACACAAAAAATCCTGGTTACAATATGCCCCAAAACTCCTTGACATGCCTCACTGGCCTTTTTTGTGGCATCGGCGCAGTAAAGGCTTCTTTTTGGAAACTCGACCATGCAGCCTATTTTTGTTCAAATATCGTCCTATTGTGTTTCTTGAAACAACCACACTGTATTTTTCCTGATCAGCCTGTATTTCTCCTGAGGTTACCTGTGGGTTTTTCTTTGTATCCTGAAATATTATTCTGGCAGTTGTGGCTGCAATCTTTCTTTGTCTACCTGACCTTGGCTTGGTAACATGAGATACCCAAATTTTCCACTTCCTAACAAGTGGTTGAGCTGTACTTGCATATTCAAGGCTTTGGATATCTTTTTATATCCTTTTTCATATTTATAAAGTTCCAATACCTTGTTCCGCAGGTCTTTTTGACAGTTCGTTTTGCTCCCCATGGCTCAAGATCTAGCCTGCTCAGTGTATCCACGTGAGAATTAACCAACTCATTGACTATTTTTATACACATACACTAATTGTAATTTCAAAAGCCACAAATGTGGAAAATCAAACTTTAATTTTTTGTTTTTATTGGATGTGTTTTATAGCAGAAATTAAAACATAATGTGTTTTTTTTTCAAAATTGTCAGTCTTTTTTGTTTATAGCGCAAAAAAACAAAAACAAATGCAGAGGTGATCAAATATATAAAGTGAAGGTATGAACCTAAATACTGTGCGTAATAAAGTGCAAAGGTGCTCAATGAAAGATATGGTTGAAAGAGGCAATGTTCAAAGGTCAATATATATCCAGTCCTAGGCAGTATAAAAACATATTGCATGCCCTGCGATTTCTTCGGATAAAACAAAAAAATTGTATCAATAAGACAATAAAAGTATAACAATCACACAAATGATTCTTCATAGAACAGTGATAGGAAATCTATCCATAGGAAATCGCATGCCCTGCAATTTTTTCGGATAAAACAATAAAAGTATATCAATAAGACAATAAAAGTATATCAAACACTCATATGATTCTTCATAGAACAGTGATAGGAAATATATCCATATGATATGCACATGAAGTGAAAAAACAGTGCTCAAAAAGAAGGTGCACTACAATTGCAATAAATCCTGAAGGAATAGGTAAAATCCTAAACGGCATATAAAAGCATACAAAAAAGTTTCCTCCATATAGGTATATGCTGCAAATGTTCTTATAGATGAAAGCAAAAAAAAATAAGTAGTGTCCATATAAGGTGCAAGGTAGGTAAGTGGCTATATATTAGCAGTGTCAGCATAAAATGACAAAGTGCTGGTGCTGGTGACAGTCATCTGGCATAAAGTGCTGATGACAGGTGATTTCCTGGTTCCTGTGCAGAGTAATGTATAGATATACCCTTACCTTACCGCTGTAAGGTAACAGCATGTGGGTATATCCCAATGTGTTTCTTGGCAGCCTCCCAGTATGGCGTATTCCGACTCCACTGGTGTGTGTCTCTAGTCTGGAATCAGAGTCCATTGTCCCTGGTGTGTCCGCATCCAAATGAACCTCACAATGGGGCATGGGGGGATGCAAAGTGGGATGCACAATAGTGTAGTATTTCCAAATGTTTATTGGCAAAACAGTAAAAGTAAAATCAAGGTACTCACAATAAGAAGTATCAAACAGGCATATAACAAACGAGCTACGAGCTCGCCCACGTCACTTCCGGTGCCTTGTGTTCCTGCACGTGTTCATCACTGTCACATGACTTCATCAGGGTGCAAAACAAAAAATACATCATGTCCGGAAGGCCACCAGACGCTCACAGGCCACTAAAAGAGGGCAAGCAGCCTCTGTGTCTACAGTCAACAGTGGTGGTCGTGGACATGCTGTATCCTCTGCAGGTGGCCGTGGGGCATGCTTGCCTTTTTTTTTTGCTGCTGACCGTGTTATTGAGCCACAACATGCAGAAGAGTTGGTGGAGTGGATAGCGAAGCCGGTCTCATCCTCCTCATCCTGTGTCACCCAGACTCAGAGTAGTGTGCCTTCCAATGCAGCTGCCAAAGTGGCCTATTCCACTGGCTCCTTGTCCACAGTCACTCCTTCCGTAGCCCCACCATCATGCACGGAGGAGTCCCAGAATTATTTGACCACAGTGTTGGTTATATGCTGCTGGAGGGTGCGCAGCAATTTGAAGGTTCCGATTTTGGTTCACATGTTGAGGAAGGGAGTAACGTGAGCCTAGAGAGGGGGTGCCACAGAAGGACAAAAAACTGGCAGTCATGTTCCCCCAGCTGCAGCATACTGCCAAGTTTGCTCCAGTGATGAGGAGGAATGGGTTGAATGTACTTGGGTGCCTGAGAGAAGAGAGAAGGAGGCACAAATCCAACGAGACAAGATGTCCTCTAGGGGGCAGCTTAAGGGCAGCCACCTTATTGTATCACATCACAGAGCTACGCAGGGGCAGGGCGCTGCTGACTCCATGGTGTGGGCCTTTTTCGACACTTGTGCAGCAGATAGCACCATTGCTGTTTGAAACCTATGTCTGAAGCCGATCAAGCGTGGCCAGAACAGCAGCCGCTTGGGCACCACATGCTTGACAATAAATATGACGACCTGCCATGCAGTTCGTTGGCAACAACACTTGAAAGACCCACATCATAGAAAAAGACGGACTTCTCCTTTCTCCTCATCTGGGATCTCCAACCCCACTATACCTCCAGTCCTCTCAAAAACCTGCACTGGGAGGAATGAAGGTATAGCAATAGGTACTTGCAGCCAATCTGCTAGCAGTACACCACCAATTGATTTTAGCAGGCAAATTTCCCTACCCCAGTTGCTAAACCATAAAAAATAAATTTGGTCCCAGCCATCCACATGCTCAGCGTCTAAATGCTAGCTTGGCCAAATTGCTAGCACTGCAACTGCTGCCTTTTCAGCTGGTAGACTCTGCCCCCCCTTTGTGAATTTGTGGAATGTGCTGTACCTTAGTGGCATGTTCCAAAACACCATTTCTTTTCACAGAAGGCCATTCCGGCTCTCTACCACATGTGGAAGGCAATGTTTTGGCCTTTTTGGACAGGGTGGTCAGCAGTAAGGTTCATGTTACCGCTGACTCATGGTCCAGCAGGCATGGGCAGGGACGTTACTTTTCCTTCATGGCGCACTGGGTAATTCGGCTGGCAGCTGGCAAGGATGCAGGACAGGGTTCGGTGTTGTTGGAACTTGTTCCACCACCACACCTCCAAAATGCTAGTGTTGATTCTGCCACAGCTCTCTCCTTCGTCCCTCCTCTTCTTCTTCCTCTATGGCCTCTTCTGCAGATTTGTCCTCTGAACCAGCAGTGCTCTGTAAGTGTTCAAGGGGCTATGCAAGCAGTCAGGCTAAAAGATATCATGTGGTGCTTGAGTTGGTCTGCCTAGGGGATAGGAGCCACACTAGGGCAGAGATTATGTCAGCTCTGCAGGGGCAGGCTCAGAGGTGGTTGACGCCATGTCAGCTTCAACCGGGATTGGTTGTATAGGACAATGGCACCAACTTCCTCTTGGCCCTCCGACAGGGACACTTGACCTATGTTCCATGTTTGGCACACGTCCTGAATTTGGTGGTGCAGTGCTTCTTGACCAGGTACCCAGGCTTACAAGATCTCCTGAGGCAGGCCAGAAAAGCCTTTGGTCATTTCCGCCAGTCATACAATACAGTGCTCCGCTGGCTGACATTAAAAGGAAATGCAACCTGCCCACCAACCGCATCATCTGTGACATGCCCACCAGCTGGAACCCAACGTTGGCAATGCTGCAGCAGCTGCGCACACAGCAGAGGGCCATCAATCAGTACCTGTGCAAGTATGGCAGCAGAACAGGGTGAGGGGAGCTGAGCTTCTTTTTGCCACGCCAGTCGCTACCGATCAAGGATCCGTGCACTGTCCTGTCACCATTTGAGGAGGCCACAAGGATGGTGAGCAGCGACAATGCATGCATCAGTGACACTGTCCCTCTAGTCTTCCTGCTGGAGCACACTCTTCATGGAATCATGGACAGGGCACATGAGGCAGAAAAGTGGGAGGAAGAGGAGGATTTCCTTTCCTCTCAAGGCCCCCTTTATACAGATGGCATTCCTGTGGGCCCCGCCAAAAACACAGAAGAGGAGGAGGATTGTGTCAGCATGGATGTAGAGGATAACACTCAGCAGCAGTCTTCAAGGGATGGTTTTCAGTCCCCAGAAACCCATGGAGCTGTACGTGGTGGGGAGGAGGTAGTTACGGATAATGTGATCCTTAGTGTTAGAATGCCTCTGCAAACATTGCCTCCCTGATTCTGCAAAGCCTGCAAAAGGACCCTAGGATTTGTGATATCAAGGAGAGGGATTATTACTGGCTGGCAACCCTTCTTGAGCCACGTTACAAGATAAAGTTGAAGAACTCATCCTGCCTTCGCAGAGGGAGCAGAGGATGAAACATCTTCAGGAGGCCTTGAAGAAAGGTTTGTGTAACGCATTTCCAGACCCTGGGAGGTTACCATTTCCTGGTGCTGGACAAGGTCTGATTGGTTCAAGCAACTGTAGTGATATGATATATATTGGGTAGATAATTAATTTAGTAATTATTATAATGATGATGTAAGTACTCTTCCGCAGCAACCCAATTCTTCCAGAGAGATGCACTTTAATGACTTCCAACACAGAACAAAGTCCAAAGTCCACAGATGACAAAAATCCAACAAAGTATATCATTCAGAGTCCCATTTTTCCTAGGTCTGCGCCTTCATAGTCATACACAGACAGGACCCTACTATAGACTGAACGCCATGTTATATTCACTAGACACTGAATGGCTGAGCAGTTTGTTTGGCCGTCTCCATTCAGGCCTTTGATATGCTTTAGTCTTTCAGACAGACAACAACCCCCAGCTGTGAACAGCTGCAGTCATAAACCGCCCGAATTTGCACTGCCACATATCAACATCAACAAGTCCCCTTAGATATGTGTAATTAGATTAGATTAACATATACCAACTGAACACCCTTTTGAGCCCTGGAATTCCTAATCTGTATTCTTGCATATTAACATCAACAAGTCCCCTTTGATATACTAGTACCCTGGGAGGGAGTTTCTGCTAGGTCAATATTGTACTGTATGTGTACATACATATAATAATATAATGTCCCACATAAATCGGTGAACATATTGCAACAGCAACCATCGCCAGTGTCTGCATTATATGATTCAGGAATATCTAGGGGCAAGAGCAGACTTGGAGACCTTTCCAACAGAGCATCCACTGGGTTGCTGGGTTTTGAGGATGGACCACTGGCCAGAACTTGCTCAATATGCAATTGAGCTACTGACCTGTCCTGCATTCAGTGTGCTTTCTGAATGCACATTCAGTGCTGCTGGAGGGTTTGTAACGGATCAAAGAGTGCGCTTGTCCACAGACTCCGTTGATGGGCTCACATTTCTAAAAATTAATCAGTCTTGGATCAGCAGCTATCAAGCACCTGATGCTGATGTAACTGATTGAATTTGCTATGGAAGCTATGTTCGTCTCATCCCTAGTGAAAATACTAGTATGGCATGAAAAGGATTTCCAATGTAGCAGGATATGCATGCCTTGGTGGTGTGCACTGCATGGTGGTTTAGGTTTTTGATCTTGAGTAATCTTCCTTTTTTTTCTCTATGCTATGCTCCAGTCTGAAAGAGTACAGAACTACATACACTACTGTATATTACCAAAAGTATTGCGAAATCTACCTTTACACTCACATGAACTTTAATGGCATCCCAGTCTTAGTCCGAAGGGTCCAATTTTTGGGTTGGCTCACCCCGTATGTCCACAAGGTTTAGGAGTGTGTCTATGGGAATGTATGACCATTCTTCCAGAAGCACCTTTGTGAGGTCAGGCACTGATTTTGTATGAGAAGGCCTGGCTCGCAGTCTCCACTCTAATGCCGCGTACACACGGTCGGACTTTTCGTCTACAAAAGTCCGACAGCCTGTCCGACAGACTTCCGGCAGACTTGCGGCGGACTTGTGGCAGACTTTCTAACGAACGGACTTGCCTACACACGACCACACAAAAGTCCGACGGATTCGTACGTGATGACGTACACCGGACTAAAATAAGGAAGTTCATAGCCAGTAGCCAATAGCTGCCCTAGCGTGGGTTTTTGTCCGTCGGACTAGCACACAGACGAGCGGATTTCGGGGTCCGTCGTTGTTACGACGTAAAGATTTGAAGCATGTTTCAAATCTAAAGTCCGTCGGATTTGAGGCTAAAAAAGTCAGTTGAAAGTCCGGAGAAGCCCACACACGATCGGATTACCAGCCAGCTTTAGTCCGTCAGCGTCCGTTGGACTTTTGTAGACGAAAAGTCCGACCGTGTGTACGCGGCATTATTCTTCTCAAAAGTATTCTGTTGGGTTGAGGTCAGGACTCTGTGCAGGCCAATCAAGTTCCTCCACCCCAAACTTGCTCATCCATGTCTTTATGGGCCTTGCTTTGTGCACTGGTGCTCAGTCATGTTGGAACAGGAAGGGGCCATCCCCAAACTGTTCCCACAAAGTTGGGAAAATGAAATGGTTCAAAATGTCTTGGTATGCTGATACCATAAGATTTCCTTTCACTGGAACTAAGGGGCCAAGCCCAACCCTGAAAAACAACCCCACACCATAATCTCCTCTCCACCAAATGATTTGGACCACTGCACAAAGCAGTGGAGGAACATTAACCATTTGAGTGCCCTTTGCACTTGATGACCTTCTGTCATTAAGGGTTCCTTCTCTCCAAGTGAGCAGACTCCACTATAATGGGGGATATCTAGGTGGTGTTTGGCATAGAAACTGTGTGATTGCACATTAAGATGCATTCTTCATGGTGTGGAGCACTAGACCAGTACTCTGAAGCACCAATAATACATATTATGAATGTTGCACTTTGATGGACTTTTTTGAGTATTCATTTGCACTACAAAATACAACATATTTGAACAGCCAAACATCGTAAAAAGTTCAGACCCAAACACCGAACCACATTGAAGTCTATGGGAGCCAAACATTTTGTTAAACATGTCTTCAGAAGTACTGTTTTTTTAAGAGTGTTTTAGTCTGGTCTTTGGAGTTTTAAAGTTGTCACCTTCTCTGCGTAAGTCAATGCGTAATAAAGCTGAGCTGTATTCTAGTGGGTCGGTGGTTATCTATGAAGCGTCTTGCTGTCTCTGGCTGTCTACCTCAGACATAAATTTTTTAGATCTCACAGTTTTGGTAGTGACATACACTTTTTCGGTGCAATGATCAGCAGCATGTCATGTTTAGCCAAGTGTACAGAGTTCTGTGGTCAGAAGCAGATAAAATGCAGAGCTATTTACATAGATATGTAACATGCAAGAGTATGTACTGTCCAAAACTGCTCACCTTTGTACCTCCTGATGCCCTCTTCAAAAGTTGCTCACCCTGAGACTTCTGGTTCTGGCTCCCTATGGAAAGGAGCTAGGTGGTATCGGCTCCCAATGCACTCCTCATCCACCCACATTGCAAGCCAACAGATCCCTGTACCTCCTCCTGCACCTTTCCTTTATTTAGAAAAAAAAAACCCATGGATCGCTTTGTGGCGCCGGTATCTCACCCAGTCACTGGGGACATGGCCCCTGCTGCAGCCAATATGGTGCCTGCTCCACACACAGAGCCTGCCAGCTCCACAGACAGCATGCTGCCTCAGACACACAGCTCACAGATCCTGCTTTCCTAGCTGGCATAGCACGGGAATTGGTGGCCCTCCTCACCCCCTTGATCACAGAGACAGTGGATCAAGTTGTTCCTAAAGGGCTAGAGTAGCTACACAGACATCTCTTCTATTTGAGGATGAAACGGCCATAGTCTCTGCTGCTATGGATAGGCTTTCTAATACTCAAAGAGAGCTTCAGGAAAAGGTAGATGACCTGTACAACTGGTAAGGATGCCACAACTTGCATATCATAGGGCTGCCAGAATCTTACACTTTGGCCATGCCTGGCAATATTTGCTCAACTGTTATACCTAAACAGCTGGATATCCGCTCCCCATGTCTGGTGGAATGCACTCATCATATTGGCCAGCCCTCAGAAGATCATTCTAGGCCCAGACCAGTCATCGTTCATTGAGGTGATGCGCCAGCGCAAAGCTTTTTCATTGATTTGCTCCTCCCTCTGCGATAACTACATCAAGTTTACGCTGGCTTACCTGGCTGTTCTCCACATCCAATTTGCCACTGGAGAGCATGTCTCCTTTACATCTCCCTCAGAAGCATAGCACTACCTTAACACTACCCAGCACATGGCCATGGATCAGAAGAACCCCACCTCATCCCTCAAATCCTTCTCTCCTAGATGGTCTGCAATGTCATCTCGGAACCCGCAGAGCCAACAGATACCTCCCTACATACATGTACACTTTGGCCTTCTGGATGAACAATCAGTAACTAGTTGCCCTTAGGCTCTAAGCATACATTTTACCTTCCCTCCTTTTTTCTTGCTGCCTGATTATGTATCTTGCTGATTTTCTTGGTTTATGCGCACTGAATGTCTGTTGTGAGATCTCTCCCTAGACTATACAGGGACTTTACAGTGCAGAAAATGGGGCTATGGTACACGCTTCTATATTGTTTGGGGCCTTTATACCAATACCCCTTTAATTCACACTTTTCTGGGTACACAGTTACCTTAGCCTTCTGGGAACTCCCCTCCTTATCATCCCCCCTCCCCCCCTCTCCCTTTATCATATGCCCACCCCTTCCCCCATCCCCTTTCCCTTCTTCCCTCTTATACTCCCCTCCCTCCTTAGATTGCTTTTATACCACTATCATAGAGGAAGCACATACTGGCGGGTGCGCTCTGGGAGTGTACGCCAAAGGGAAAAAATTTAAGCCCCTAATGGTTTCTTGTTGGCTTCCCCTCCCTTGTTATCTCAATTTACTTGAAGGTTTATGTGTTTTGTTTCTTTCTCTCCTGTTAGAACTCTACCTCTGCTGCTCTGATACCGGGTTCGATGGGGCAATGCCCAGCATGGTGCTGCCCTCTTCTGGGCTGCCTTACTTCTTCTCATTGCGATGGTCATGTCCCCCTCAAATGCAGGGGATCACCTGAAGGTAATATTGTGGAATGTTAAGGGGCTCCATTCCCCTAATAAGCGTATGCAAGTCTTGAGACACCTTAAACGTCTACGGGCAGATGTTGCTCTTCTTCAAGAGACTCATCTGGTGGCAGAAGACCTTTCATGCCTCTGCAAACTGTGGATAGGCAATGTCTACGATTCTTCAGCAGTTTGCTCTGTTGAGGTGTATTCAGTGGGTGGCAGACTCACTCTACACCTAACGATTGGCTCTCATGACATAGCCATCGTATATGCCGTTAATTCTCCTTATCAGGCTTTTTTTCCCAGGAACTATGCAAAACTAAAAAAAACTTCCTCCCCCTAGTCACCTCCTCAGCTATAGAGGACATGGTTATTTCAGATCATCCCCTTGTCAGTATGCATGTGAAACTTATTCACGGAGACATGTGATCATACAAAATAGTTACATTTATTTGTTGACAAAAAACAAATATTTACATGAAATTAAGATAACGATTGCGTTACATGAACGTCTTGAAAATCAATACAAACATTTGAAAAATGGGCGTACAGTCCCTTTGACATAATACCACCATGATAACTTCTCGGTAGAATCAATAACCTTGTGAAATTGACAATTAAACAGAATGTCTGTATTACACACGTCCAACCGTTACTATACTGCAGGTAAGTAAGTGGTTAACAATGTGAAATATATAATAAAGCTAAGTGGGACTTTAATTGAAGCATAACTGCAAAGTAAATATGCAAGGACATGTCTGATAGTTCTTTATTTAAATACAAGATTGGGGATAAAAACTGTAGCAAATATAAAAAATTGATAACAATAGTAGTTAAATATCTTGTATTTCATATAAATATACACACATATATTACAACATAATCCATGGGTAATGGATATATTGGCATGAGGTATACAATAACAGTAATGGTTAAATAACTTGTATTTCATATTTATGGTTGGAGCCCTATGTCCGGTATGTACATGGATACCACTTACAGTAAAGATAGGACTTACCATCGGAAATAGACCTGAAAGTGTGGACTTACCATATGAAATGGACCTGAAAGTGTGCCTTGGTCTAATGGCCGGTATGCCAAAATAAGGGGGCATACCCTGGTTTAAGAAATGATTATTCTGTAAGAGAAATGAATGAAATGAATAGTTTGAGAAATGCTGTGAAATGGGGATGGGAGGGTGGGTATCGCGCACAGGAAACCGACAAGCACCACAGGTGAGCGGGCTGCTTAAGTACCCCCCCGGGCTCCTCCCATAAATTCAGGCCACCATAATGGCCTTCCTACTTATGGTTGGAGCCCTATGTCCGGTATGTACATGGATACCACTTACAGTAAAGATAGGACTTACCATCGGAAATAGACCTGAAAGTGTGGACTTACCATATGAAATGGACCTGAAAGTGTGCCTTGGTCTAATGGCCGGTATGCCAAAATAAGGGGGCAAAAACATTCAGGTAGGGTTATGATTTTATTGATTTTCAATTACTTATTGAGCTAATTTGGAGAACGCCTGTGCCATCTCTGTTTGTGGGTTAGGGATATACCGGGCGAAGCAGGCTGACTTCCACCTGCCCAGTCTTTTAATGATGTGGTCTGGGACTCCGTGGCGGGATGCCGCGGAGGCTGCTCCGATGCGAAAAGAGTGTCCTGAATATTGACTAGGGTTAAGATGAAGATTGCGGAGAAGTATTCTTATGTGTTCCACAAACTGAGAGGCGTTTAAGGGTTTAACTGGGAACGGTAGAAGGGGACTGCTGTCTGGTTGTTCAGGCAGGAGTGACAGGAGCCGGTTGAGTACGGCGACTGGACACCAGCTGTTGTCGGTTTTGTAGAGGTGAATGTTCGCTCCTGAGCCCGTTTGCTGGGTTTTAGAGACCTCGAGGTGCAGGATGAAGTGGTCTTGGTATCTAAGTAAGTGTCGTCTGCATAGTACTGGGTCTGTGGATTTGTTATAGGTGAATTCTCCAGGGCGCAAGAACCCATAGTACGCTAGATATATCGCTGCTTGTAAGACGATGCTGCGGAGCAGACCGAACGGCGAGGTAGCCAGCATAGTTGACATGTCCCTAAAGATGGGTCCCGTAATGGGCAAGCGCTTAGTGCTGACGACTGGTTGTTGTTTCTGAATTCCCCTTAGAACGGCTCGTATAGCGTGAGATGAGAATAGTGAAGGTTTCGTGGGGTCTTCAAGCGCCATAAAATGTTGAATGCCGGCTAGGTATAGCCGGATGGTGTTGTAGGATAAGGCCAGCTGCGTGTGGCAGTGTGCAGTGAAGGCCAGTACCTGCTTGATACCTGTTGGTCCTTTACGGCAGGACGTGAGGAATTTGTTAAAGGCCTTCCAAGCTGTCTGGTAGGCTTTAAGTGTGTTGTAGGAGAGGGAATGATTTATAAGTTGTGTAGCTCCGTGTAAATGTTGAACTAGTCCAGGGTCAGTTGTGACCAGACAGGGATAGGGGCCGACATCGGATCGGCATCGGGAACCTGCTCGAAAAAGGAGGAATAATTGAAACGTGACAGTGCGTCAGCTGCTGAGTTGTATCTGCCGGGAATAAATGTACAGTGTATATTGAACTGATGTTGTAAAGACAGTTGTACCAACCTGCGCAGGAAGGACATGACTGCTAGGGACTTGGACCTGCCTTTGTTGATGATGTCTGCCGTGGCCTGGTTGTCGGTGCTAAAGACTACAGTTTGTCCTGTCCAGTGGTGGCCCCAGAGTTGTGCGGCTGCCACTATGGGGTAAAGCTCAAAGAGGGCAGATGTTTGGGAAAAGCCGGGTATGATTAGTATCTGTTGAGGCCATGGTCCTGAAAACCAATGATGGCCAAAAATTGCCGCGAAACCTGTGGAGGCTGCGGCGTCCGTAACCACCTGGGGTGAATGGAGCGAAACTATAGGTATGAATAGAGATATGCCATTCCAGGCGGACAAGAATTCCTCCCACATGGATAGGTCCGCTATGGCTGCGGAGTCTAAATTCAGAATCTGATCAGGGTCTTGAGTTTCCGACAGAAATCTGAGTAGGCGTGATACAAATGTGCGGCCTTGTGGAATAATTCGCATAGCGAAGTTGAGCATACCCAGGAGGGACTGCAACTGTTTTTTGGTACAGTCCTTGGTGTGTGTAAACTCGTGAAGGACTGCCCTAATGCGTGTTAGTTTGTCGAGGGGGAGTCTGGCTTGCATTGCGCAGGTATCCAAGGTGACCCCGAGAAAAGTGATGCTATTTGCTGGGCCATCGACTTTGTGCTCAGCAATAGGAACATTGAGGTTTCCAAAAATTACCCTAAGTTTGTCGAGATCTCCTGGGGGCTTGCTGGGTGGTTCTATCAGTAGGAAGTCATCTAGATAATGGATGACTTCATGGCATTGACCCTTGTGTAATAGTATCCAACCGAGGGACTGGGCGAACGTGTCGAAGAGCCACGGGCTACTCTTCGAACCGAAGGTGAGCTTTGTAGCAAAATAATATGTTTCCTTCCACTTGATGCCATGCCAGCACCAAAGGGATGGGTGGATGGGCAGGAGCTTGAAGGCATCCGAGATGTCGGCTTTGGAGAGCCAGGCGCCTGTGCCTGCTTTGATGATCGCCTGTATTGCCATGTCCACGGAAGAATATTTTAGGGAAAACTCCTCGGAGGGGATCAGGGAATTGAGACTGGGTATGTGGGAAGAATGAGGCGTAGACAAGTCGTACACCAAACGCAATTTATTTGAAAACTTGCCCTTGACAAGCCCAATAGGGCTGACTCTCCATGTGTTGAAAGGGGGGCAACTGAAAGGGCCTATCACGTAACCTCGATCCACCTCTGCCTGTAAGAGCTGATCTATGGCTTGTTCGTCAATGGCTGCCGAACGAAGATTGGCACATTCGTGGGTAGTGTGGGGTAGTGAAATGAGGCCGGTGTGAAAGCCTGCTGTGAAGCCTTGGATAAGGAAGGTGGCCAGGGAAGGGGTGGGATGTGAAGTGAGATACCATCCTAACCATAAGAGGTTGATCCGGCTTAGTCACGCCTTCTTGTGTTGCTTGACTTCACACAAAATCCTGGGGTGTGCTCTATGACATAAGGTGCAGAGGTGAAGTAGACGGCACTGGCTGAAGTTGCAGGACCCCTGATTAAAGTTATTACAGATGGCTGCCCCTCCCACGGTTCGGACTGGGCGTCCGAGTTTGTCCACCTGAGGCGTTGGTTCAGGGATCGGCTGACCCTGTACTGAACCTGAGGTAGAGGGAAACTCGAAAGGCCGTCTGTTTGCCATATTGGCGCACCAGGTGGCAGTGTGGGTGGAAGACTGGCAAATCGCACACAGAGGTGAGCGTAAGCCGGCAAAGTGGCGGCAGAAGAGCTCTGTGTCCATGAGACTCCAATCTGTCGTGATCTGGAACTGTATGAGTCTGGCCGCGGCCTTGGCTGAAAAGGAACGGTGGTAGTCGTAAAAGGCAAAACCACCGTACTTGTGGCCTAAGTCTACCACAGTATGGAGATATAAGTCCAGCTCTTCCCGCCTGCTAGGGGTGGCTGAGCACAGGACATCTCTGAGCATGCCAAAGGCCAGTGTAAACTCTGAGACTGTTAACTTGCGGTTCAATCTGGGGTCTTTAGATTTAAGGACCACTGATATGTCGCCCCAGGAGTAGGCTTTATTTTCTGCCAAATCATGCACGGAAATGAGGAGAGAGGCCAGGTTGACGTCCTTGCCGTCCAAGATGTCCTTCCTGATACTGGTTGGGACCAGGTGGGAGGGGTAGACAATGTGGCTTGAGCCTGAGGTACCTGCAGGAAGAGGTGTCAAGCTTTGAGTTGCCGTTGGGTCGGGGACAGCCGTGGCCGGTCGGGCCTCCAGAAGTGCAACCCTGGTTTGGACGTCTGCCACTGAGGTGGATAGAGATGACACCATCGTGTGTAATTGTGAAATGGCCGATGATATCGACTGAAGGGATGCCTGTTGGGTACTGGGTCCTGCTGCTGGTGGGGGAAAGAGGAGTTTGAAAAGCTCGCCTTTCCTTGCTGTGGCGGGGAAGGGGACACCTCTGCGTCTGAGCTCTGCCGTCAGTTTGGGGATAGTCCATCCCCTAAGGGATTGCACGCTGCCGCTTTCTGAGACCGGAGAAGGTGACAGCGGGGCCGCGAGGTCTTCGCTGCCGGTCTGAGACATGGATGCTCTGGAGAGGATTATCTTGAGCTTTTGTTTCCTGGTTGACTGTAACCTATTAGGGGTGAGATGAATTTCAAGTTTTTCTTTGATCCGCTGAGTCATACTTACCCGACTTATTCTCCCATTCCCCCTTTTTTTTTTTTTTTTTTTTTTTTACCTGGGGGGATATCGTCCAACCTGGTGCAGGGTGGACCTACTGAACTTTGACTGACCTGAGAAAAACGAAAAGGTGACAATTCGTGAAGGGATTGCTAACTGGTTTTTTGAAGCAACGATTTGTATGACAATGAAATGATTCGAAATGTTTGCCTTGATTATGAATGGACTCCATGACAGAGGTCCGGCCTGGTCGTCATCATTGATTCGACCGAGAACCGGGCTCTGGAGCATGTATTGAAATGAGGCAAGTGAAAACATTGGTGCACCCGGGACGATCTGGTGCTTATTTGATGCATCTGGATTCGAATCGGAGCACCGTATGAAATGAAATGAGAGAAATGATTATTAGACCGAGGCTTGAATTGGTTGTGCCGTGTTTGCGACTGGCAACCATCCGAGCTCTGGTATAGGTATGAAATGCTGTTTGGTACCAGCAAGGCATTCCGTAAAGAATCGGTGCATGTCAGATGCGACTGGTTCCGGAACGGTGATGCGTTGTGGGAGCGAAATGGTAGTAAGCTGCATGGCAGAGACATGGATCCATCCCCCGATGTCTGCGATTAGCTATGATCCGGACTTTGAAGCATGTATCAGAAATGAGGCCGAGCCCTGGGGTACGCCACAATGAATCGGTGCATTTCCATGCGACTGGATTCATGTGTGAACGTGATACGTGGAAATGAAATGATAACCATGACAGAAGGTACGAATTACTGATAAACGTACCTCTGGAGCATGTATAGAAATGAGGCCAGTCCTGGGGCACGTCGAGACGAATCGGTGCATTGCCATGCGACTGGATTCATGTCGGAACGTGATAGGTGGAAATGAAATGATAACCATGACAGAAGGTACGAATTACTGATAAACGTAACTCTGGAGCATGTATAGAAATGAGGCCAGTCCTGGGGCACGTCGAGACGAATCGGTGCATTGCCATGCGACTGGATTCATGTCGGAACGTGATAGGTGGAAATGAAATGATAACCATGACAGAGGTATGAATGACTGAAAACGTAACTCTGGAGCATGTATAGAAATGAGGCCAATCCTGGGGCACGCCGGGACGAATCGGTGCATTACCATGCGACTGGATTCATGTCGGAACGTGATAGGTGAAAAATGAAATGATAACCATGACAGAGGTATGAATGACTGAAAACGTAACTCTGGAGCATGTATAGAAATGAGGCCAGTCCTGGGGCACGCCGAGACGAATCGGTGCATTGCCATGCGACTGGATTCATGCCGGAACGTGATACGTGGGAATGAAATGATAACCATGACAGAGGTACTAATGACAGACCATAACGTAACTCTGGAGCATGTATAGAAATGAGGCCAAATAACTGGGGCACACCGGAACGAATCGGTGCATCTTTTTGATGCGACTGGATTCGAATCGGAGCGCGGTAGGTGACTGAAATGAGAAATGTTTTGAAATGATTTGAAATGTCAGAAATGAGTTCTAGAATGTTTCAGAAATGAGAAATGATTGTTATCGAACTGACTTGATCCGATAACTTGCAAATTGCGACTTGCTATGGCTGTTTACTGATGCATATTTTTAACACCGACATGCTAGAAATGAAGCGACGTCTGCGTCGCGGTGCTGTCGAAATGGTAACATATCGAAAGTACGAGCGATACACATTACAATAGTGAAGTGCGAGTAGCGAAATTTGTACGGTTTAGTGACATGACATGAAACGAAAAATTCGATATACATTGCAGTTTATGAAAAGCGAGTGAAACGAAATTTTTGAAATTACGGTTTAGTGACCTGATATGAAAACGAAAAGTCCGACGGGACCTTACCTGCGACAGCCAAGCCAGCCGCGTGGTACAAACTACGAACGAAAAACGCAGACTTCGAAAGTTTTGAGAACGGTATCGAATGCGGAATTTTGCGAGGCAAGAACTTGCGGACGCTGGTATATCGAATAGTCGGCCTAGTGACGTATATCGCGCACAGGAAACCGACAAGCACCACAGGTGAGCGGGCTGCTTAAGTACCCCCCCGGGCTCCTCCCATAAATTCAGGCCACCATACTGGCCTTCCTACATATACACACATTCGTTACAACATAGTCTATGGGTAATAGGCATATTGACATGAGGTATACATCTTTGAAAAAATACCATAGATCTTAAATTGATTAAGAAATAAAGTGTTGTAGATAGAATACAAAATCCGGGAAGAATTCAGACATGAGCTTGCAAGTGGTAGCATGTAAGTGCTCTACGTGTTTTGTGGAATTACATCCACTCATCAGGAGCAATTCCAGAGTTAAAATATCTATAGGAAGACAAATGAATACAGGGGGGTCAGCCAAGATAGCACAGAGGCAGAAAGGGGGGAAGAGGGAGAAACATAACTTCCCCAAACATTCTTACCTATAAAAGGACTGGTACTGAAAGGTAAAATATTGACAATTGAGGGCACCGTAGGAAATGGGTCTCCACCGGAGCTGAGGCAAAAGTATCCTGGACCACACACCGCCACAGCAGCTTGAGGGTAACACATCTAGGGGACTGTAAACTCCAAGGTAACATGTATGGCGAGTTCCAGAGGACAAATGTGTAAGAATATAATGTGTATAATGTAAGTATGTAGACATGTCTGCACAAAGGCAGATCAATGAAGTACAGCCTAGGAGTGTAGAGTAAAGAATAAGATCAGTGAATAGAGGAAGCCATATGGCTAAGCCAAGTGAACGTGGTAAGGACATACTAGTAGAAAATAGGACCGTGTGGAAGGTGAAGAAAGAAAAAAGAAAAAGCAAAAGCAAATACAAATAGAGCAACCTAAAATTACCTAACTGGAGGTAAGTACATAGCAACCAAGGTGAATAAGAACGCAAAAGTGCAGGGAAAAGCTAGACAAGCATGTACTGTTATGGCAGTGGATGGCCGCAGGGTACCGCCAACGTCACGCTGCAAAGTCAGAGGGGAAGTGGCACAAGCGACCGAACAGCCAATAGCGTGTGGCAGTTTGCGCTCAAACCTCCCTCGTGTTAAATTCAGATGGAAAGTACACGCTCCTGGAATTGCTCCTGATGAGTGGATGTAATTCCACAAAACGTGTAGAGCACTTACATGCTACCACTTGCAAGCTCATGTCTGAATTCTCCCCGGATTTTGTATTCTATCTACAACACTTTATTTCTTAAAATGGTATTTTTTCAAAAATGTATACCTCATGTCAATATGCCTATTACCCATAGACTATGTTGTAACGAATGTGTGTATATATATATATATATATGAAATACAAGTTATTTAACCATTACTGTTATTGTATACCTCATGCCAATATATCCATTACCCATGGATTATGTTGTAATATATGTGTGTATATTTATATGAAATACAAGATATTTAACTACTATTGTTATCAATTTTTTATATTTGCTACAGTTTTTATCCCCAATCTTGTATTTATATAAAGAACTATCAGACATGTCCTTGCATATTTACTTTGCAGTTATGCTTCAATTAAAGTCCCACCTAGCTTTATTATATACAGTATTAGGGATGGAGGCAGATGAATCTACACATTCATCGCCTCATTTAAAGTCCCAAATTCCCCTCCCCCTCTCTTCGAACAATGTGAAATAAATTAGATGTTTGTTTTGTCAATAAAAGTGGCAACTATGCAAAAAAAGAAAAATATAATGAAAAATTGAATCTTTAGAGAACATTTCTATTATTAATGAAGAAATTATCCGGAAGGCATGGTCATTGGGTACTATTGATTTTAATGGAGCAACTATACAGATTCTGCCGGAACTTTCAAAATATACTTTACAGATGCGCCGTAGCATGAAGCCCCTATTAGACAAATTACCTGAAGAAGGTGCTACATATAGATGGGGTTTCCCCTTTTCCCTGCATATACAGAAAGGCCAACAATTTTTTGTACTACGTGCACACACCCAATTGCCAGATATGTTCGCTAGGCTGTCTATGACACCTATTCTGCTTCATGACTGGACTGACACTGAAACTGGCTTGACATAGCTTGATTGAACCTAATTTATCAGATATTCTATTCTCTACAAATAGGAATGACTTCTAAATAATGCTTTGACAAAGTACTGATTTGCTAATCCTTTATCTATCTGTTTATATGAGCATTATAAATGTCTAAGGCTCGATTCACATCTATGCATGTTGCTTTTGAGCGTTTCTGCAGTGTTTTTTGTGGTGCTTGTTGCGTTTTTGAGCAGCGTTTTTGCGGCGTTTTTGCAGCGTTTTTGCCGCGTTTTGCATTTTTTTTTACAGTTTTCTTTTATACTGTATACAGTGTAAAAGAAAGAAAGGGAAAGGCGCGGAGCGCGGCGGGGGCACCGCGGGGGGCGCTGTGGAGGCGCTGTGAAGACGCTGTACTTGCGTTTTTGATGCTTGTCTATTGAATTACATGCAAAATGCTGCATTTTGCATGAAAAAAAGTTCCAGACCCTTCCCAAAAACGCAGAGGTACAAAGAAGCATTGATGCGAACATGTTCCATATGAACCCATGTTAAAAATTTCCCATGCATTTCTGCAAAATGCATCAAAAAACGCATTAGTGTAAACAGAGCCTTAGAGGTGTTAGACCGGAATAGAACTGGGTGTTAGAATCTCCCTCCCCCACATTCCCTTCCTCCATCCCCCCCATTTTTTTTTTTTGCCCGCCCCCATGTAGGTGGGAGGGGGAGGTGGAGGCAGCGGGGGCCGCTTGATACTATTTAAGTGCTGTACTATGAAGAGCAGGCACTGTTTAAAGTTACTTTACAGAAATAAGAATACTGGGGGTGGGAGATGTCTGGGGGGAGGGGAGGGGGGGATGGGGTAGGCATGGGTAATAACAGACAATGTAAATGGAGTATAAGTCATAAATATACAGGAGCTGTGTGGGGTTTTTTTTTTCCCCTCTTAAGGCGGGCATGGAATACGTGATTTGATATGAAACCTAAGCTAAAGAATCACACGTGCTATATATGTTAATGTGATCCGAATGATTCCCACTATTGGTGTCGCTCTCCAGCTCCTCTACATAGGAATTTTTTTTGCCTCTCAGTGCTATCTCCTTCCGGACTATTCTAGGAAGAGATCGCAGGGGCGCGCAGGCTCAATTAGAGCCCTATTAGTAGTTTGTTGTGTATTCAATTTTGTGTTTTTTGTGTGTTGGGGTGTGTGGGGTTTTTTTTTTGTGGTTTTTGTTTTTTTTTTTTTTTTTTTTGTTTTGTTGTTTTTTTTTTCTCTCGCTCTCTCTTCTTTCCCGTATTGGGCTTCGCTATGACCAGTGTGCACTGCCTCTCTCTGAATGTCAATGGATTGAATATACCGGAGAAGCGCACAGTGGTCCTACGTGAACTCTGGCGCATGCGCGCTCAGGTGGTATTCATACAAGAGACACATTTCCAATCCGGGAAGACACCAAAATTTAATGATGAAAGATATCCATATGTTTTCCACAGTACAGCCCCAGACTCTAAGACGAGGGGGGCGAGTATCTTGCTTTCTGGGACGGTTCCATGGTCCTACGCCGACCAGATGAGTGATCCGGAAGGACGCTACCTTTTTCTTAAAGGCGACTTATTTGGCGTTGAGTTACTTTGGTGTCCATCTATTTACCGAACCAGGCACAGTTGAGTTGTCTTAATGAAATTCTTAATAATCTACAGGTTTTTATGGAGGGTGGACTGATACTGGGTGGAGATTTAAATGTAGCCCTTGATCCTTTACTGGACGTTTCTAAATCCACTACACATCTATCTTATCAATATCTTAGATGAATAAAAAAAGCTATACAATCTATGCGACTTGTAGACGTTTGGAGAGTCCAGCATCCACCTGAACGTGAGTACACTTTCTATTTGGCGGCACACAATAGTTACTCTAGAATCGATTATGTGTTAATATCTCAATCTTTACTACCAGCGGTGGTCAACTCGACCATCGGGACATTAACGGTATCAGATCATGCTCCGTTGTCTTTAGATCTTCAGCTGCCTAAGCCGGCTAACAGACCATGGACATGGAAACTTAATGAATCGCTACTACAAGAAGGCCAACTTCGGAACGAGCTTTCTAGCGAACTGACTAGAATCTTTAATGAAAATGACTCAGAAGAAATCTCCCCACTCATTCTATGGGAAACACATAAATGCGTTATGCGAGGTATATTGATTAAAAAGGCGACGGAAATAAGTAAAAAAAAACAAAGAGTGTTTCAGGATCAATTAAAATTGGTAGCAGAGTTAGAGACTAAATAGAAAAAATCACTTTCACAAACCGTAGCAGTAAATCTCAGGATACAGCGGGAAAAACTATCTTCTTTGATGAAACAGGAGGCCAGCATACAGACAGCGAGAGCTAGAAATGTACACTACGAACAAGGGAACAAATCAGGCAAACTCCTGGCACATTCACTTAGGGAAAACTCACGTAGAAACTATGTCCCACATATAGACTCTGATGGGGGGAACCGTTTCTTTGAATCTAATAAAATTGCAGAGGTTTTTCGAAAATATTACCAGTCATTATATAACTTACAGACAAATACCCCGTCAGACCAAACGGCACAAAAGCAACAATTAATTTGAGAATACCTTGCCTCCTCAGGTTTACCATCAATCTCCGACGACGACTCGGAGGCACTAAATGCGCCGATATCAATTGACGAATATATGAACGCAATCAGTGCGTTAAAGCCACATAAAGCTCCCAGCCCAGATGGGTATACAGTAGTCTATTACAAGGTATTTGCTCCCATTTTAGGTCCAAGATTTACAAAAGCATTTAATTCCCTCCTAGAAGATCGACCCTTACCGACTGACACTCTTAGGGCACATATTGCAGTCATTCCTAAGGAGGACAAGGACCTCACCCAATGTAAGAACTATAGACCGATCTCATTATTAAATGTCGATTTGAAAATTTTCACAAGGATATTAGCTACAAGATTACAACCTCTCCTTCAGACTGTCATCCACCCTGATCAGGTAGGCTTTATGCCTACCAAAGAGGCTAAAGATAATACCACTAGGGCTTTAGATATTATTCATCTGTCTCATTCTCGTAAAATACCACTATGTCTACTATCGTCTGACACTGAGAAAGCCTTTGACAGGGTGGATTGGACATTTCTGAAGGAGACGTTGACCCATATTGGAGTTGGGAAAGCATTTGGTAAATGGATAGAGGCTATATACTCTGTTCCATCTGCGACGGTAAGAATTAATGAGGTAACCCCCTCATACTTTAACATGAGCAACGGTACTAGACAGGGATGCCCTTTGTCCCCAATGATATTCATATTAACCCTCGAACCATTTCTGCGACATGTTCGACAAAATATCGATATACAGGGTTGCTCAATTGACAAAACTGAGCACAAAACTGCGGCGTATGCAGACGACATATTGTTTTTCATCACCTCACCAGAAACCACGTTACCAAACCTTGTAAATGAGTTTGATCGCTATAGCTTAATCTCTAATTTTAAAATTAATACTCAAAAATCAGAGATATTAAACATTACGTTGCCAAAAGCACGAGCACAGGCTCTTCAATCGTCGTTTTCCTTCCCCTGGGTAGCTTTATCTCTGACATATCTAGGAGTCAAATTGACTTCCTCAATAGACAAAGTCTTCCAAGCAAATTTTCCACCGTTAATACGGGAATTTTCATCTGATTTGGAAAGATGGAATAAAGGTCCCTATACATGGATGGGTAGGAATGCCATTCTTAAAATGAATATTCTTCCAAGGTTACTATACCTCCTTCAGACTCTGCCAATAGCTGTTCCAGAGTCCTTTCTGAAATCAATACATAGCATTTTTATTAAATTTATTTGGGCAAAAAAGCATCCGCGTCTATAAGTCTAGAGGAGGTATGGCTTTTCCCGACCCAATAAGATACTACAAAGCAGTACACCTTGCTAGGGTACTTGCTTGGTGCAGAGACAAGTGACATAAAACTTGGATAGCGATTGAACAATCATGTACGGAGATTCCTCTTCGATGTCTGCCATGGCTACAACTTAAAACTCTTGGAACTTTAAGACATCACCCCTTGATAGGGGCAACTTTAAAAGTAATCCAACAGAGCCACTTTTTCTCAAGATTTGACGGGGAAATCACTCGGCTCCATCCTGTGTTGAGAAATCCACTATTTCCCTCTGGCTACACAGACAGCCGTTTTAAGCAAATTATGCGCCATGGCAGATTTCGATTAGGGGATTTTCTTGAAGCATCAAGGTTTAAGACAAGGTCGGAAGTGCAATCGCTGTTCTGTCCGCTGCTGGATCCATGGCGGATGCAACAGCTTACACATTTCCTAACCTCCCTTAATAGGGGGGAAAGATCAGACCGCTTAAATACACCATTAGAAAATATATGCCTTTTGGAAGAGCCTTCTGCACATGGAGTATCAGAGGTATATAAAATATTAATTGATCCCCCTGAAGACTTTGTCCCAAGATTTCTTTCGAAATGGGAAAGAGATCTGGACATTACACTCTCCAAAGAGCAAAGGAGCTATATTTTACACTTTGCTCATTACTCCTCAACTGCCAGAAAATACCAAGAGTTATGCTACAAAATTCTTACAAGGTGGTATAAAGTTACATCATTACTACAAAAAATGTATCCAGAGCGGACAAATAAATGCTGGCGATGTGGAGAATCAGAGGGTAATATGCTCCACATCTTTTGGTCATGTCGAAAGTTAGTAGATTTCTGGTCTAAAGTACGAGATACTGTAAGACAATTAACAGAGTATGACCCGAGGTCCGACCCAGCAAGATATCTTCTTCATCTTTCGGATCTCTCAAAGTGTACATATCAGAATTCTCTTGTGGCCCATCTTTTGAATTCAGCAAAGGCCTGTATCCCGGCCGTTTGGAAGCAAGAATCACCCCCCTCGATCTCACTATGGTTAAAAAAGTAGCAGATATATACACCATGGAAAAAGGCATTGTGATTACACAGGGTAGGGTAGAGAAATTTAATAAAAAATGGAATTCATGGTCTTTTCTGGTCTGCACCAGGGAGTACGGATATGCGCTCGGAGAGCAGGATGGGTCATTATGAGGGAGGGGGAGAGAGTGAGAGAACCTAAATAATGCCATAGGGAAATTTTTGAATTTGGGGTTTTTGTTTTGTTTTTTTTTCTCTTTCTTTTTCTGTCTTGTTTGATAATAAGTCATATGTGTCTACTAGAAACTGAATCACAATGTGCTAAGTTATACTCTGCAAATTGGAAGCAGCAATAACGATATTTGTTTTATATGTATGTATATATATATATATATATATATATATATATATATATATATATATATATATATGAAAATGTATTTTTTTTTCTTTTTCTGTGTTTGAAAAAATAAAATATAGAATTAAAAAAAAAAAAGAATCTTTAGAGAAAAATCTACAAGGTGGTTATTGATTCGGGAGGACAATTATCAATAGTATAATATTCAATACATCAATATTTGAGAGAACGTGCAAGATAACATGCCAGAATAAAACATGCAAGATAAAATCAACATGACAAAATTACTCATTCCAAAATGGCTACTGTTCCTATTGGCTGGTTACCAGAGTTAAGATGGGTGCCGTAGCTTTCAAAGTGGATACTCTTAAAGAGAATTTACTTCTTGCGACCTCTGAGTTCCAAGTATCAGGTGTTGAGGAATCTTCATGAATGTCAAGATATGTATTAATGCATGGTGCATGTATATCTCAGTATCTGAGAGTGTCAGTCTCTTTGGGAGTGTGTGTATCTCCCAGTGTCCCCCCTCAGGGTGTGTCCCTGAGTGTGTCCGTCTGGGTGGGTCCCTGAGCTCCCCCCTGAGCTTTTATTCCCCTCATGGCATCTTACTTGCTTCTAACATACCATCTCAGACAATGACCTCATAAAATTATAATAAGTTCTGCCCAAAAGGTATGGCTTCTTTTCTATTGGTTAAGCAAAACCTAATCATTTACCTCCCAGGGAGTTCCATGAGTTTTAGGTAATATCACCTTCAACCACTAGGCATCTCACATGTGTTTGAGTTTATCTTTTTCAGTTAATACGTTCTATTTTCATAATGTGTATAATGGTGAGAAGAATATATACCTTTAAATATTCTGGTAATCGCTCTAATATAAAATACACTCAATATAATTTTGATTAATCACTATTACATAAAAGTGGTTATATATATGTATATCTATAAATGTATATCTATAAAAACTGGTCTATCTATGAAAGACACATGTTGTTATATATATTAATCAATATCACATAAAATGATTATCTGTATGGATACATGTATAATTCTGGTATATCCAATGAATATTTGTTTATCTAAACACAGGCTACAGTCTTATATAATTATAATCATAATTAAATGTTTTTCATAATACTGATTAGTTTCTTAAAACACTTCTACTTATAAAATCACACTTTCATATATATTTTCTTTATACCAAAGTTGTTGGGTTCGCCGATACTAAAATTATAATCATCTCTGTGACCTACATTATCATACATAATTTGAAATGACTTATAATAACCATATAGGTACTTTTAAAATATTTTTGACTGGCACAAAATTCACCTCTTTCTAACATGTGTTGAGATGGACGTTGAACATTCCCACTGGATGTTTAGAGATGACTTAGTTTGTCTAAACAATTCCTAAAAATTCACACAATAGGTTTTGTTGGCCAAGGTGTTAGCTATTTAAACAGTTCCTCACTCGAACACAATAGGTTTTGTTGGACACAAGTGTATTCTATGTGATAACAGACTGTATAACCTTTTTTCCTATGGCTGTATGTGTAGCTTTTGTTTATCCACTAAAACCAAGTAAATATTTCCTTGTTTTGTGACGAGATACACTATTGTTCCATCGATTCTATTTCAACACAGTTTGTAGAAAATATTTGACCCATTGAAAACTTGGAACACATCTGAACTCATAAAGACCTTTTAGTTCATCAATCTTGTTTTAACTGGCTTCAAGAGAGCAATATCATAGTTTATCTATATTTTTTGAGGCCTAAGCAACTCTCACATTTCTGCCAGTAAATATAAAATGTATTTCTATATGAATCCACAACATTGCTGACAACAAAGACTTTAAACACACTCTACAGACAGCCTGGACAGAATATTATGAGACTAATGGAATCCATCTTACTACCCATAAATTATTTTGGGAAGCCGGAAAGGCTTTTCTTAGAGGGCACATTATTTCCCTCTGTGCAGCCCACCATACCTTAAATCAGAATTGCACCTCTGACAGCAGAGCCTAGTTAGCAGCCAAATTAAATTTTGACCATTGGGCCACACAGCAGGAGGCAATTAAACAGTCTTACTCAGTTACCCTTATTCACAGGCATAGTGCCCTTCTCACCACCTATTACACATCTCTTTATTCAGCAGACCCTATTGATTTTGATGCGGCTAACTCATTACTTGCAGGAATCTGTCTCCCCCTGCTTTCCCTTGTCCAATTACACTCCCTCAACTCTCCTATTACTGTGGATGATATCCGCCTCAAAATTAAATCTTTGTCACCATGGAAAGCTTCAGGACCCAACAGCTTTACTGCAGAATTCTACAAACTAACATCATATTTCATGCCAGACATGTTGTACTGCGTTTATGAGGAGATGTGGGCTGAGGGACTATACCTTCCATCTGGCTCACAAGCTCACATCAAGCTCATAGCCAAAAAAGGAAAGGACCCTTTACTCCCAGACTCCTATAGACTTATATCCCTCAAACTATCCCTCAAACGTTGACGCAAAAATTCTCTCTAAAATTCTTGTGACCCGGTTAGCCCACCTCCTCCCTTCCATCCTACACCAAGCCCAGTCAGGGATTGTCCCTGGCCGCTCAGCCAACCTCAACATACGAAAGGCACTTGAACATGCTAGAAATCACTCTGACCAGGAAATAGCTATCATTTCACTCAATGCCGGGAAGGCTTTTGATAAGATCAGCTTTTCCTGGCTGTTTGTGGTTATGAGAGTGTTTGGCATGTCAGGTCCAATATTGAGTTTCATCCAAAATTTGAATGCTTCTTCCACAGCCTGTCTTGTTACCCAGGACTTTGTCTTCAAACATTCCACTCACCAAGGGGACAAGAGAGGGGTGCCCTCGCTACCCTCTTCTCTTTAACATTGCCATAGAACGACTCCCCTGAATTTTTAATTCTCCATCTGGGATTATCAGTGTCATGATTGGCAACCACACCTTTAGTTCAGCCTTGTTTGCTGATGACATGTTGCTTTTCTCCACTTATCCACCCTCTGACTTTACCAAACTCCAAGACCTGTTTGCAACCTTCTGTGCTTGTTCTGGACTTCAGATCAGCTTTGATAAAAGCAAGGTTTTGGCACTCAACCCATCTGCATCCTCCAGGTGGACTGCTTCATCCCCTTTTCTAATTACTGAGCAATATGTTGCATATATTGGCATAGGCAGGCAACCCTCCTCTTTATATAGTCTTTAATCACTAACATTGTACAGGAGTTGAAAGCTTGGGCTGTCCTCCCTCTCTCACTCTTTGGAGGATGTCACCTCTTCAAAATGGTATCCTTTGTCAGGGTACTTTACCCTCTGCAAACTCTCCCTATACTATTAAAACACAGATGTTCAGATTTGTGAAATTTGGCGTGAAACACAGTTTAAGATAGTACATCGAGCTTACTACCCTTTCCTCCATAACTCCACAAACCTATCTCAATCTTCTTGCCCCTGGTGTGCTTCTTCCCGACCGACCCTATTCCACAGGCTGTGGGATTGGCTAGCAACCTCCTCCTTCTGGGATCAAGTCATCCACTACGTTTCTCAAGTTTACCAAATATCTGTGCCTAAAGATCCCATGTTATGTGTCTTTGGCTTTGAAAATATGCCAAACCTGCCACCATCAACATGCTCTAAGAACCTTCCCCAATGGGTTCTTATCTGTCTCCTAGTGACACGCAGGACTCTCATGCAAGTCTGGATTTACCCTCCCTACCACAACTACCTGCGTTAAAGCAAGCACTTAGGTCACTGTTCCTCTTGGAAAAACTGGACACTAGTAACCAAAAATTCAAGCCTACAGTGGGGACGGAAAGTATTCAGAGCCCCTTAAATTTTTCACTCTCTGTTATATTGCAGCCATTTGCTAAAATCATTTAAGTTCATTTTTTTCCTCATTAATGTACACACAGCACCCCACATTGACAGAAAAACACAGAATTGTTGACATTTTTGCAGATTTATTAAAAAAAGAAAAACTGAAATATCACATGGTCCTAAATATTCAAACCCTTTGCTGTGACACTCATATATTTAACTCAGGTGCTGTCCATTTCTTCTAAACATCCTTGAGATGGTTCTACACCTTCATTTGAGTCCAGTTGTGTTTGATTTTACTGATTGGACTTGATTAGGAAAGCCACACACCTGTCTATATAAGACCTTACAGCTCACAGTGCATGTCAGAGCAAATGAGATTTATGAGGTCAAAGGAACTGCCTGAAGATTTCAGAGACAGAATTGTGGCAAGGCACAGATCTGGCCAAGGTTACAAAAAAATTTCTTCTGCACTTAAGGTTCCTAAGAGCACAGTGGCCTCCATAATCCCTAAATGGAAGATGTTTGGGATGACCAGAACCCTTCCTAGAGCTAGCCGTCTGGCCAAACTGAGCTATTGGGGGAGAAGAGCCTTGGTGAGAGAGGTAAAGAAGAACCCAAAGATCACTGCGGCTGAGCTCCAGAGATGCAGTCGGGAGATGGGAGAAAGTTGTAGAAAGTCAACCATCACTGCAGCCCTCCACCAGTTGGGGCTTTATGGCAGAGTGGCCTGACGGAAGCCTCTCCTCAGTGCAAGACACATGAAAGCCCGCATGGAGTTTGCTAAAAAACACCTGAAGGACTCCAAGATGGTGAGGAATATGATTCTCTGGTCTGATGAGACCAAGATAGAACTTTTTGGCCTTAATTCTAAGTGGTACGTGTGGAGAAAACCAGGCACTGCTCATCACCTGTCCAATACAGTCCCAACAGTGAAGCATGGTGGTGTCAGCATCATGCTGTGGGGGTGTTTTTCAGCTGCAGGGACAGGACGACTGGTTGCAATCGAAGGAAAGATGAATGCGGCCAACTATAGGGATATCCTGGACGAAAATCATCTCCAGAGTGCTCAGGACCTCAGACTGGGCAGAAGGTTTACCTTCCAACAAGACAATGACCCTAAGCACACAGCTAAAATAACGAAGGAGTGGCTTTACAACAACTCCGTGACTGTTCTTGAATGGCCCAGCCAGAGCCCTGACTTAAACCCAATTGAGCATCTCTGGAGAGACCTAAAAATGGCTGTCCACCAATGTTTACCTTCCAACCTCACAGAACTGGAGAGGATCTGCAAGGAGGAATGGCAGAGGATCCCCAAATTCAGGTGTGAAAAACTTGTTGCATCTTTCCCAAAAAGACTCATGGCTGTATTAGATCAAAAGGGTGCTTCTACTAAATACTGAGCAAAGGGTCTGAATACTTAGGACCATGTGATATTTCAGTTTTTCTTTTTTAATAAATCTGCAAAAATGTCAACCATCCTGTGTTTTTCTGACAATATGGGGTGCTGTGTGTACATTAATGAGGAAAAAAATGAACTTAAATGATTTTAGCAAATGGCTGCAATATAACAAAGAGTGAAAAATGTAAGGGGGTCTGAATACTTTCAGTCCCCATTGTATATTTTGCTTCTTTGCCAGATGTAGCTGCTTCATGGAATTCTCTTTCTCAACCAAGGAAATCTTGAAACCAACCTAACTAACTCATTGGGCAAGCTCAAACTATGGGTTACTCTTGGCTCAGAACTTGAAGCCTCCTGCATTTCCCCGTTTTTAGACTGTTTGGATATTCCCTGCAACATATGTTATTAAAGCCCATAACTCAGTAGCCTGTGATATTTTTTTCTGGTTACCAAGTTAACTGCTTCCACTCCTTAGGTTTTATTGGTAGAGTCCTGTTTTGTATTTATCTGAAGCTAACAATGTTTACCTTTTATATTCTGATACTAGGCAATGTCTACTCATCTTTACATTATTTGCTTTTTCTTACTGTACTCTTCCGTGAAGGCACAGTTGTCTTGACCCATCTATGGATTCTTTGTATCGTTAAATTTTAAAATCTAATAAACATATTTAAAAAAAAAAAAAAGCTGCTCACCCCTTCAACCTTCTTCCAACACTTCTCATCCGTGCACTCAGGTTTGAATTTAGGGGGATGCTGTTGTGGGCTGTATCCCCCCCCCCTAAATTTTAGTTGTGCCTGACAGATCTCTGAAAGTGCATCCACTGATCCATGAGAATTGGTGGGGATGCTTTTTATAAAGAAGTACTTTAATGGGGTCAATTGATGTAGATGGCACTTTGATGGGGGCATTTTATGTAAGGGGCATGCTGACGGGGACACATAATGTAAGCGGGAACTCTTAATGGGAAACCCTGAAATAAGGGGACACAGGTTCCGTTTAATCATCCTAATCTAGTGACAGCCTAATACATACTAACATTCGCTCCTCCAACACTGCTCTACTCTACATTCCCTGGAACCCTATTTCAACACTTCTCTCTCACTTCTTTCTGTTCAACCCTGCACACCTCTTCCAAAACAGTTCTTCCCTTCACCCCTTTGCAACCATTTTCCAGCACTTTTAATGCAGCACTACTCTCTTCTGCACCTGACTTCCAGCACTGTCCATTCTTGCAACCACAAGGCACTAAGCAATAGAGCTT
Organism: Aquarana catesbeiana; assembly: GCF_042186555.1. Classification (NCBI taxonomy): domain Eukaryota; kingdom Metazoa; phylum Chordata; class Amphibia; order Anura; family Ranidae; genus Aquarana; species Aquarana catesbeiana. The sequence goes on along the minus strand of NC_133324.1, from coordinate 28,813,072 downwards.
TCCAAATTTTGAAAAGTTACAATGTTATTATAATAGCTGTAATAGCTGTGGGGGATGAGCTAATGGAGAAAATAGTGCAGTTGTTAGATGGAGGCAGGATAGGCTTCTCTGAAGAGGAAAGTTTTCAGGGATCGCCTAAATGTGGATAAATTTGGAGACAGTCTGACAGATTGGGGTAGGGAATTCCAGAGGATGGGCGAGGCTCGGGAGAAGTCCCGGAGGCGGATATGGGAGGAGGTATGAGGGAGCTTGAGAGCAGGAGGTCTTGGGAGGAATGGAGATAGCGATTAGGTTGGTATTTTGAGACTAGGCTAGTGATGTAACTGGGGGCAGAGTTGTGGATGGCTTTGCAACTTATTGTTAGTATTTTGAATTTAATTCGTTGGGCGAGTGGCAGCCGATGGAGGGATTGGCAGAGGGGGGTAGCAGACACTGAGCGATTTGAAAGGTGGATGAGTCTGGCAGCAGTATTCATGATGGCCTGAAGGGGGGGTAGTCTATTTAAAGGTAAGCCAATGAGGAGGGAGTTGCAGTAGTCGAGGCGAGAGATAACCAGGGAGTAGGGATGAGCTTCGAGTTCGAGTCGAACTCATGTTCGACTCGAACATTGGCTGTTCGCAAGTTCGCCGAACAGCGAACAATTTGGGGTGTTCGCGGCAAATTAGAATGCCGCGGAACACCCTTTAAAAGTCTATGGGAGAAATCAAAAGTGCTAATTTTAAAGGCTAATATGCAAGTTATTGTCATAAAAAGTGTTTGGGGACCTGGGTCCTGCCCCAGGGAACATGGATCAATGCAAAAAAAGTTTTAAAAATGGCCGTTTTTTCAGGAGCAGTGATTTTAATAATGCTTAAAGTCAATCAATAAAAGTGTAATATCCCTTTAAATTTCGTACCTGGGGGGTGTCTATAGTATGCCTGTAAAGGGGCGCATGTTTCCTGTGTTTAGAACAGTCTGACAGCAAAATGACATTTTGAAGGAAAAAACTCATTTAAAACTACCCGCGGCTATTGCATTGCCGACAATACACATAGAAGTTCATTGATAAAAACGGCATGGGAATTCCCCAAAGGGGAACCCCGAACCAAAATTTAAAAAAAAAAATGACGTGGGAGTCCCCCTAAATTCCATACCAGGCCCTTCAGGTCTGATATGGATATTAAGGGGAACCCCGGCCAAAATTAAAAAAAAAAAATGACGTGGGGTTCCCCCTAAATTCCATACCAGGCCCTTCAGGTCTGATATGGATATTAAGGGGAACCCCGGCCAAAATTTAAAAAAAAAATGACGTGAGGTTCCCCCTAAATTCCATACCAGACCCTTTAGGTCTGGTATGGATTTTAAGGGGAACCCCGCGCCAAAAAAAAAAAAAAAAACGGCGTGGGGTCCCCCCAAAAATCCATACCAGACCCTTATCCGAGCACGCAACCTGGCAGGCCACAGGAAAAGAGGGGGGGACTAGAGTGCGGCCCCCCCCTCCTGAACCGTACTAGGCCACATGCCCTCAATATTGGGAGGGTGCTTTGGGGTAGCCCCCCAAAACACCTTGTCCCCATGTTGATGAGGACAAGGGCCTCATCCCCACAACCCTGGCCAGTGGTTTTGGGGGTCTGCGGGCGGGGGGCTTATCGGAATCTGGAAGCCCCCTTTAACAAGGGGACCCCCAGATCCCGGCCCCCCCCGTGTGAAATGGTAAGGGGGTTCTTACCCCTACCATTTCACTAAAAAACTGTCAAAAATGTTAAAAATGACAAGAGACAGTTTTTGACAATTCCTTTATTTAAATGCTTCTTCTTTCTTCTATCTTCCTTCATCTTCTGGTTCTTCTGGCTCTTCTGGTTCTTCCTCCGGCGTTCTCGTCCAGCATCTCCTCCGCGGCGTCTTCTATCTTCTTCTCCTCGGGCCGCTCCGCACCCATGGCATGGGGGGGAGGCTCCCGCTCTTCTCTTCATCTTCTTCATCTTCTTCTCTTCTTCATTTTCTTCTCCGGGCCGCTCCGCAACCCATGCTGGCATGGAGGGAGGCTCCCGCTGTGTGACGGCCTCTCCTCGTCTGACAGTTCTTAAATAACGGGGGGCGGGGCCACCCGGTGACCCCGCCCCCTCTGACGCACGGGACATGACAGGACTTCCCTGTGGCATTCCCCGTGACGTCACAGGGAAGTCCCGTCAAGTCACCGTGCGTCAGAGGGGGGCGGGGTCACCGGGTGGACCCGCCCCCCCGTTATTTAAGAACTGTCAGACGAGGAGCACCGTCACACAGCGGGAGCCTCCCTCCATGCCAGCATGGATTGCGGAGCGGCCCGGAGAAGAAAATGAAGAAGAGAAGAAGAGAAGAAAAGAAGAAGAGAAGAGCGGGAGCCTCCCCCCCATGCCATGGGTGCGGAGCGGCCCGAGGAGAAGAAGATAGAAGACGCCGCGGAGGAGATGCTGGACGAGAACGCCGGAGGAAGAACCAGAAGAGCCAGAAGAACCAGAAGAACCAGAAGATGAAGGAAGATAGAAGAAAGAAGAAGCATTTAAATAAAGTAATTGTCAAAAACTGTCTCTTGTCATTTTTAACATTTTTGACACTTTTTTCGTGAAATGGTAGGGGTACATACCCCCTTACCATTTCACACGGGGGGGCGGGATCTGGGGGTCACCTTGTTAAAGGGGGCTTCCAGATTCCCATAAGCCCCCCGCCCGCAGACCCCCACAACCACCGGCCAGGGTTGTGGGGATGAGGCCCTTGTCCTCATCAACATGGGGACAAGGTGTTTTGGGGGGCTACCCCAAAGCACCCTCCCAATGTTGAGGGCATGTGGCCTGGTATGGTTCAGGAGGGAGGGGGGGCCGCACTCTCATCCCCCCCTCTTTTCCTGCGGCCTGCCAGGTTGCGTGCTCGGATAAGGGTCTGGTATGGATTTTTGGGGGGACCCCACGCCTTTTTTTTTTTTTTTTGGCGCGGGGTTCCCCTTAAAATCCATACCAGACCTGAAGGGTCTGGTATGGAATTTAGGGGGAACCCCACGTCATTTTTTTTTTTTAATTTTGGACGGGGTTCCCCTTAATATCCATACCAGACCTGAAGGGCCTGGTATGGAATTTAGGAGAACTCCCACGTCATTTTTTTTTTTAATTTTGGTTCGGGGTTCCCCTTTGGGTAATTCCCATGCCGTTTTTATCAATGAACTTCTATGTGTATTGTCGGCAATGCAATAGCCGCGGGTAGTTTTAAATGAGTTTTTTCCTTCAAAATGTCATTTTGCTGTCAGACTGTTCTAAACACAGGAAACATGCGCCCCTTTACAGGCATACTATAGACACCCCCCAGGTACGAAATTTAAAGGGATATTACACTTTTATTGTTTGACTTTAAGCATTATTAAAATCACTGCTCCTGAAAAAACGGCATTTTTTGAAACTTTTTTTGCATTGATCCATGTGCCCTGGGGCAGGACCCGGGTCCCCAAACACTTTTTATGACAATAACTTGCATATTAGCCTTTAAAATTAGCACTTTTGATTATTCATGTTCGTGTCCCATAGACTTTAACGGTGTTCGCGTGTTCGAACAAACTTTTTTCCTGTTCGCATGTTCTGGTGCGAACCGAACAGGGGGGTGTTCGGCTCATCCCTACCAGGGAGTAAATCAGGAGCTTTGTGGTTTCGTTGGTTAGAAAGGGACGTAGTTTAGAGATGTTGCAGAGGTTGAGGCGGCAAGCTTTGGAAAGTGATTGGATGTGGGGCCGAAAGGAGAGTTCAGAATCCAGGATAAGACCTAGCACCCTGACATGTGGGGGGGGTGGATGGCTGTGCCATTGCTCTTGACAGACAAGTCAAGGGAAGAGACACGTGAGGGATGAAATATTATAAGCTCGGTTTTGGACAAATTGAGTTTGAGGAAGTGGGGTGACATCCATACAGATATGTCGGTTAGTAAGTTAGTGATGCGTGAGGAGACTGATGGAGTGAGTTGAGTTGAGATTTGTGTGTCGTCAGCATAGAAATGATATTGAAAGCCGTGAGAGGCTATTAGCTGACCCAGGGAAGAGGTGTAGATTGAAAACAATGTTTTCCGGATATCATTAGCAGTTTAGTTTTTGTAATTTATGTTGTCTCCATTTACCTATTAAATTTAAATCATAATTGTTTTCTATGAAAGTGTTAAAAATATCAGAAGTAACCATTTTGTGTATTATGAAAACCTCTCAATATCCCGCAGTGTTGACCTTGAAGAGTACAAAAGTATCTTGGCGATAATCACTGCTATCAAGGAGATTAACCAGAATCCCAAACTTCTGCCCAATTTCACTCTGGGCTATCATATATTTAGTACTTGTAATGATCCAATGAGAACGTTTGGATATAGCACAAGGATATTGTCTGGAAAAAAGGATGCTCCTAACTATTACTGTAAGAGACAAGGACAAGTGGCTGGTTTTATTGGTGACAGTACCTTACAAACAAATCGTGCACTGTCTCAGTTACTTAATCTGTATCGGTACACACAGGTAGGTGATTACTTTTATATATTATATATGTACTATGGTGGGTGGATTTACAAAAGGCAAATAGACTGTGCACTTTAAAAGTGCAGTTGCACTACTTTTCCCCAGAGCTTAGTGAATGTGGTAAAGCTTCACTTTGGAAAAAATAGAAATAAAAAATGGGGTAATTGACGCTGCCCTGTGAACCACTAGATAAATAACTAAAAACTTAAATAGTGAAAGGGATAATGTAAAGGTACTAAGCTAAACCTTCTTGTAAACCAAAGTATATGTGTACATGGCCCCACTGTTAAAAAGTGATATACAAAAGTGGGCATGTGACAAGTGTATCAAATATAAATAAAATAAGCGAAAATAAATAAAATTAATAAAAATAGAAATAAAAAGCGAGTATGTTTTTAAGTGTATCTCAGTAAGGCTGAGGTTAACAGCTCAGCATGTAACTATTGTGGCACATATACTCCCTTATTACCCAGCCAGATATCCCAGCCATTAACCATATGATATCCCAATTCGTTGTAACACAAACGATATGATAAGTAGATAGTAAACACACCACTGTAAATAAAGTGCAAAAAAAGTTCACACCTATAACATCAAAAAAATGTGTGATCAATGTAAAATTCCAAGTGCCTCTTGTAAGTAAAAGAAATATATAAGAATAATAATAAGAAAAAAGCAAAAATGTGATCCCAGAGTGTCCAATAACGGCATATAACAGGTGACTTCGGTGCACAACACGTAGTGTGACTTTTGATGCTCTCCCCACTGGATCCCTGGATTTTAAGGGGACCTCCTTATAGAGAGCTTCTCATCCTAGGACACTCATCATTGGGTAACTATGTCATGTTAATATATGGTATATCTGTTTTTGAAATTTACGCAATCAAATTTTGATATATGTACCTTTGTTGTATATTTATAGCAGACTGACCTTTGAAGAAGACCTGGAATATATAGGTCGAAACGCGTCAGTCTACCTCTCTAATACTGTCAATACATATACAATGTTGCTATGAAAATATGCCTACATCATATGTGCTGAGTGTCATGAGATTTGTAAACACTCTGTATTGGAGCTCATCTTTTAACCAGTGTGTTGAAGCTATTTTTGTACAATAAAATTTAATCCTTTTTACATACATTGGCATAACATTTTCCTTTTGCTGCCTAAAAACCCCACTTGGGGAAATCTTTTCCTTTTTGTCCTGATTAATAGGGGTGAGCAGCATCCTCTTTCCCCTCCCTGTGTCCCCCTCTTTCCACAGTTTCTTTCAATGCCACAGGAATGGCAGACTGTGGCTTCTCAATTTGTCCATCGTTGGGGCTTTCCCAACTGTGGAAGGGCAATCGATGGGAAGCACGTCCACATCGTGCCACCACCCCATTTGGGGTCATATTATTTTAACTATAAGGGGTTTCATAGTATCGTGTTGATGGCGGTGATGTCGGCAACATATCAGTTCCTCTATGTGGACGTGGGGAGGAATGGCTGGATGTCGGATGGTGGAGTCTTTGCCCAGACCGAGTTCTCTCGATGTCTCCAGAGTGGTGGCTTGGGATTGCCACCTTCGGAGGAGAACATTAAGGGACTCCCATTTGTGTTTGTTGCAGATGAGGCATTTGGTCTGGGTGATAACATGATGAGGCCATTCCCCCAGAGAACCCTCACCCCGGAGAAGAGGATTTTTAATTACCGACTGGCCAGAGCCAGAAGAGTCGTGGAGAATACCTTTGGGATAATGGCCAACTGGTTCCGCCTATTTCTAATGGCAATAAATATGGCGGAGTACAAACTAAACCACATTATTTTATCTTGCTGCATACTGCACAACTTAAAACAACTTTAAAGAATAATAATCTGAATTATGTTGCCTCCGTTGGGCCTGAGGCCGGACTTCAAAAACCTCCAATGACTGCCCTGGAAGCTGGCTGTCCTAGCTTGCCCCCCCAAAGCGCCCATGAAGTGCGGCAAAAATATGTAGATTACTTTACAGGTAGGGGGGCCATTGCTATGCCAGCATATTTTTAATAAATTTTATATTTTATCAGATAAAATCTTGATTTTAAATTACTTCTTGTGTTTCTTTTATCTGTCTCCTAGGTTCTCCTAGTGCACTTGTAGTGCCAAGTGTTTTTTCCATTATTAAATAACACCCATTGTCACTATAAACACCAACTTAATACAAAGACTGGTATTGAGCATTGAAAGAAGAAGCCACACATTGTTGCATAGAAAGCCTTTTACTCCGTGCACATTCACATGTGCATTGTCAAACATTTTTTTCCAAAAAAATAAACATCTTGGTTTTATAAAGTTTTACCTTGATATTTTTTTAATTGAAAATAAACAGGCATGTTTCAAAACATAACATACACAACTCAGGAACTTGCAAAGTTCAACATAAAAAAATGAAGGCAATATCAGACATTATAGTGTAAAAAATGTGTTGATCTTGCCTTCATAAGGTGGGGTGATGTCACCCCTGTAAAAGCCACATTTTGAAGATGCACACAAATTGGGAGTCAAACTGGGGATTTCCCTCCTGATCCCATGCCTAATGTCAGCATGTGCTATCTCCCATCATGGGGGATCAATGGACGTGTTTTGGTGGTGCAACCACTTCCTCTCACCTACTTGAGTTGCAAGGAAGGGGTTGCACCCACAAAATGTGAATATTGATATCCCCTGATGGCAGATAGCATATGTTGACACACTGGGGTTGATTTGCTAAAGTCAAATTTACTGTGCACTTTTGAAAGTGCAGTTGCTCCAGAGCTTAGTAAATGAGCAAAAGCTTTGCTGACTTCCGTCATCTAATCACGTGCAAGTAAAAATTCTGTTCTTTTATTTTCCTTGTATGTGATTGGTTGTTCTTTGTAAAGTGAAATTTTACCTAATTCACTAAGCTCTGGAGCAACTGCACATGCAGAGTGCAACTGCGCTTTCAAAAGTGCACAGTCCATTTTCCCTTAGTAAATTAACCCCACTGAGTGCATCTTCAAAATTTGGCTTTTAAAATGCATAAAAAAATTAACAAAATTGGTCCCAAATAATAGCCAATGGTGTCATTTTGTTGGTATTTAAATTCTTCCTAGTACATCAATCATGTTCTTCAGTTTTTGGTCAACCTCATTTGTTTTTTGCTTTATGATGTCTAAATCCCGACTACAAAACATAATGTCCTGGATTAGCCTTTGTGCACTGTCACTGGTGAAATGAGGAGCTTTTTCTTCCATAACATTCACATCACCTAAAAGAAAAAATACACACCATGTATTATAAGTATGCAGGCATACATCTATTACCTGAATCGGTGGTGTCAGACACTGACCTGTTGTGGTGACAATTTCAACCACCTCTCCTTCCTCCACATCCTCAAGTTGTGGTGTCCTCTGTTCCCCTTCTTCAGGAGGTGGGGGGTCCCTGGTGTCCTCAGATGTATTGAGTCTTTTCTCCCCTGTGAGAATGAAACAAAAGGTATACTTAGCACACAGATATTTGAGGCCAGAAATAGGAATATGAAACATTGCATGGAAGTGGGGTACAATTGTCTGTTTTGGCAGAATTCCAAGCTGAAGACATGATTTTTTCCCTTACCAAAGCTGGAATACTTTTACCTTTTTTGGACAAGTTTCACAAATGGACACACCCCAAGTATCCATTGGGGTACCTGTGTGGGACACCCTAAAAAGTTTGTTCTGGTGTCCCACACTAGTGCTCCTGAGTCCAGATGTGTAAACAGCTGCTGAGTGTCCTCTCCTTACACTGAATCAAGTTTGCAAATCATTCTAGTTTCAAACACATCTAGACAACAATGTCCTAAACTTCTTTTAATACAAATTAGCATGGCGAAATGTAGTTAACCCTGTATCTGACAAAAACATTGTATTAAGTTGGCAAACAAACAGTGTTTCCTGTGACAGATTACTGTGCCCACCAACATGAAAGTTGCCATTTAAAACTGTACAACAGTAAAGAAAAGCACATGGGAGCAGCATGCAAGTAATAATAATAATAATAATAGGAACACAGGACAAGTACTTATTTTTATAAGCACTTTCTTGATCCTTCTGTACCGATCCTGCTCCCTCAATTTCAGGTCTGACCAGCATTTCCTCAATTGCTCCTTGGATTGTCGTACCCCAAAATTCCTGTGCAGACTCTTCACAACTTTAGTCATGATCTTGGCCTTTCTCATATTTGGGTTGGTGTACGGTCCATACATCCCATCATAGTCGGCCCTCTTCAAGATGTCCACCATCTCCACCATCTCTACAAAGGACATATTTGAGGCCTTAAATCTCTGGCGGGATCGGGACGTTTCTGGCTCCGGGCTTTCCTCCTCGTTACTGCTTTTACACACCTGCTGCGTCTCTGTCATGTCATATCCCACTGCGCCGAAAGAGAAGGGGTGGGGAATATTTGAGGAAGAACGTCAGAAGCAGGCGACACAGGCGGAGTTTGACGCATGCGCAGTGTATATAAAGCGTAACACGTGTGCGTCGTACGTAGGATCTGTGAGCGGAGGAAGGAGTAGATGAAGCGCCGATTGTGATAACGAAGGTACAATGTAAACTTGTTGCATCAGTGGGCTATACTTCTTATAGATTGTGGCCTATATTGGGACAAGATTAGGAGAGTTTAGCCTGACATTAGGGTTTGTCTTGTGTTGTGTCTTGCAGAGAAAATGTATCCATTCAATGATCAGGACTTTATCCCCGTAGTCATTGATATGTACAGGGAGCTGCCCTGTCTGTGGCAGGTAAACCACCCCTTTTATACTAATAAAATAAAGAGGAAGGCAGCGCTGGATCAATTGCTGGAATTTGTGAAGCCGATGATCCCCACAGCAGCCATCCTCTATTTGAAGGACACAATTGGTGGCCTGAGGAGAACTTATCTTAAGGAGCGCAAGAAGGTCCTGGATTCCATGAGATCAGGAGCAGCAGATGACGTTTATGTACCCAGGATGTAGTACTATGACAGAATGCATTTTCTGTCAGACCAGATTGAACCCAGGCCAGGACTTGCACTCTTCCTTCAAGGTTTCCTTCCACCCCAGCTGAGGCTTCTGACATCCAACCTGGGCCTTCCAGGCAGGAAGAAGTGGAGGAGCCCAGCTTGAGTCAGGTATAGCATTGTTCAACATATTTCTTGTCCAAAAATGAATGATGTTAACTAGATGTTATTATTGATCACTAATTTCTGATTTAACAAAGTGGTTTACATATCAATAGACAGTAGTGGCCAAAAAGGATTGTGACAAGAATGAGAAATGCTGGGGTCAGAATGATAGTCTTTTCTATTTGTTAACATTTAATTTGCAACAGTCATGTGCTCAAAATTGTGTGTGATTGATGACCAAAGAACAAAAACGATGTCCCTTTTTCATACACAGGAAAGCCTCAGCCAGGAGGAGGCTGTGGAAAGTGGCAGCCAGGAGGTGGCAGGGGTTAGTTGAAGCCAGGAGTTCTACCATTGTCCTCCTCCTCCTCTTCCAACTCCTTCCACACCACCAACACCACAGCCACAACCTGGAAGGAAGTGTCTAAGGAAGACTAGAGAGTGATGGCATGGGATCAGTATGGTCTGACAAAAGATGTAGGCTGTTGTATGACCACAGCCTGGGAACATATATGTCATCTGCTGCTGTTCCTGATCTCTTGGGCTTCTGGACCAGATTGTACTCCCTTATATATGGACTCCACAGGCCATCAATTTTGACTGTAAAAGAATTGATGTGTGCCCTGGGGTAGAAAGGCTTTGCAAATTTCACCAGTTTATCCAGCGTTGCCTTCCTCTTTCTGAATAGTGAGGACTGAATGGTAATCAACCATCTACTCCTCACCCCAAGAAACACCCTGATGAGGCCAACAAACACTACCCACCTATGCCTAAATCAGATTCTCAACAGCCACATATGGCTTCTAACTCGGATGCTTCTGCTGGCACCCATACACTTACTCACTTAGGTCCATTAGCAACACAAGCACTCAATTTGTTACAAAACTCACCTGGATCTAATGTGAATCCCAATCAGGGTGGTGGCCTTAGCACCGCCACCATATCCACACGTCCTTCCATGAGCACGTCACCACTTTTATCTAATTCTACGGCACCTCTGTTGATCCCCACTAAACAGAGCACTTTGGATTCTCATCTAGCATCTACAGTGGTATTACCCACAAATTTTCCCCTACCCCCAACACAGACCTCCCACAAGTAGAACTGAATATTATTAATCTTACCCCATATTCCTTTTCTCAAGCAGATGTTGACCTCTTGAAATATGGACTTAGTTTTTGCCCCACACTTCAGTTGGATAAATACGATACTATTAAAGATCTCTACCTCTTCTAACCTATAAATTTATTTTTGATCTATTAGATGAAAGTGATCCTTCTGAGCCTGGATATCCTATTAATGAGACCAATGGACGTTTACCACCTTTAGGGCCAACACCAATAGAGAAATTGAAACCCAAGTCCAAGAAATTCCCAGATCTAACTAGTAATCCCCATGTGTGGGCCTTTCTTACGGCCACCATAGGGGATATGAGGAAACTCATATTGGACCCTATGCCCCAGAATTTACCACCTGATCAATTGCAATCTCAACAGGCTGACAAGGGGGGTAATATTGTATTAATGACTGACCAGCAATATATCGAGATGTGCATGGGCATCCTTAGCAATCGATCCTGGTATCGCCAAATTGCAGCTAGCTCTACTAATCGATATATTAATGAATATAAATTACTCATAGGAGATGCCTACCATATGGATCTGATTGACCAGGACACCCATGCATACCTCGACACCAAATTTCCACGTACTGCCCCATTTTTTGCACTCCCGAAACTACACAAGAATATACATGCCCCCCCAGGTCGGCCCATAGTTTCCGGGATAGGCTCACTGACTGAAAATGCCAGCAGACTTATCGATTTTTTCCTTACCCCATGTCATATGACTGCCATCTTTCGTCCGTGACACACTAGACCTCCTTAAACACATTGAGGGAGTTTGCGGTCCCTCCCGACGCCCTGCTCGTGACTTTGGATGTGGAGGCTTTGTACTCCAGCATCCCTCACGAGCAGGGTGTCGGGATGGTACGCACTTTCCTTAGGGAGGAAGATCACCATCTGTTGCCCTTCAATGAGTTTCTGCTAAAACTACTTTTTTTCATGTTGACACACAATTGGTTTACATTCAATGGCTCCCACTACCTCCAAGTACAGGGCGTGGCCATGGGCACTTGTTGTGCCCCGGCCTACACCAACTTGTACCTGGGGGGGTGAAGAACTTAGCAGCCACACCAGTCATGTACTGAGGTGGTTAAGATATATTGACAATATATTTGCTATTTGGGTAAGTCCACTGGGAGCTGAGTGGATTGTGTGAGTTTCAGTTGACCACTTGAACAATAACACTTATGACTTAAAATTTACAGTTAGGAGTGATCCACAAAAAATCTCATTCCTTGACCTTGTCATTTTCAAAGACCATGGTAATTGTTTGGCTACCACGCTGTACCGAAAGGAAACAGCTGGTAACATGATTTTGCACGCGTCCAGCGCCCATCCCCCTACACTTGTGCGCAGTATCCCCTATGCACAATACATTCGACTCAGAAGAAACTGTACTTGTGACAGTGATTTCAGATACCATGCGGATCACTTAAGGGAACGACTTCTCCAACGGGGATACTCAAAATCGCTTTTACGTAAAGCTTTTAATAAAGCCTACGAACAACCTAGAAATACATTGCTGTATAAAAAAAAAAACCAAGTCAGATGACCACTCCATGGTTAAATTTATTACACAATACTCATACCAACATTATCAACTAAGAAATGTGCTGAGTAGGGATGAGCCGAACACCCCCCTGTTCGGTTCGCACCAGAACATGCGAACAGGAAAAAAGTTTGTTCGAACACGCGAACACCATAAAAGTCTATGGGACACGAACATGAATAATCAAAAGTGCTAACTTTAAAGGCTTATAGGCAAGTTATTGTCATAAAAAGTGTTTGGGGACCTGGGTCCTGCCCCAGGTGACATGGATCAATGCAAAAAAAGTTTTAAAAACGGCCGTTTTTTCAGGAGCAGTGATTTTAATAATGCTTAAATTCAAACAATAAAAGTGTAATATCCCTTTAAATTTCGCACCTGGGGGGTGTCTATAGTATGCCTGTAAAGGGGCGCATGTTTCCCGTGTTTAGAACAGTCTGACAGCAAAATGACATTTCGAAGGAAAAAACCCATTTAAAACTACGTGCGGCTATTGCATTGCCGACAATACACATAGAAGTTCATTGATAAAAACGGCATGGGAATTCCCCACAGGGGAACCCCGAACCAAAATTTAAAAAAAAAATGACGTGGGAGTCCCCCTAAATGCCATACCAGGCCCTTCAGGTCTGGTATGGATATTAAGGGGAACCCCAGCCAAAATTAAAAAAAAAAAATGACGTGGGGTTCCCCCTAAATTCCATACCAGACCCTTCAGGTCTGGTATGGATATTAAGGGGAACACCAGACAAAATTTAAAAAAAAATGACGTGGGGTTCCCCCTAAATTCCATACCAGACCCTTCAGGTCTGGTATGGATTTTAAGGGGAACCCCGCGCCAAAAAAAAAAAAAAAAAACGGCGTGGGGTCCCCCCAAAAATCCAGACCCTTATCCGAGCACGCAACCTGGCAGGCCGCAGGAAAAGAGGGGGGATGAGAGTGCGGCCCCCCCCTCCTGAACCGTACCAGGCCACATGCCCTCAACATTGGGAGGGTGCTTTGGGGTAGCCCCCCAAAACACCTTGTCCCCGTGTTGATGAGGACAAGGGCCTCATCCCCACAACCCTGGCCGGTGGTTGTGGGGGTCTGCGGGCGGGGGGCTTATCGGAATCTGGAAGCCCCCTTTAACAAGGGGACCCCCAGATCCCGCCCCCCCTGTGTGAAATGGTAAGGGGGTACTTACCCCTACCATTTCACTAAAAAACTGTCAAAAATGTTAAAAATGACAAGAGACAGTTTTTGACAATTCCTTTATTTAAATGCTTCTTCTTTCTTCTATCTTCCTTTATCTTCTTCTTCTGGTTCTTCTGGCTCTTCTGGTTCTTCCTCTGGCGTTCTCGTCCAGCATCTCCTCCGCGGCGTCTTCTATCTTCTTCTACTCGGGCCGCTCCACACCCATGGCATGGGGGGAGGCTCCCGCTCTTCTCTTTTTCTTTTCTTCTCTTCTTCTCTTCTTCATTTTCTTCTCCGGGCCGCTCCGCACCCATGCTGGCATGGAGGGAGGCTCCCACTGTGTGATGGCGTCTCCTCGTCTGACGGTTCTTAAATAAGGGGGGGGGGCGGGGCCACCCGGTGACCCCGCCCCCCTCTGACGCACGGTGACTTGACGGGACTTCCCTGTGATGTCACGGGGAATGCTACAGGGAAGTCCCGTCATGTCCCGTGGCCCCACCCCCCGTTATTTAAGAACCGCCAGACGAGGAGACGCCGTCACACAGCGGGAGCCTCCCTCCATGCCAGCATGGATGCGGAGTGGCCCGTAAAGAAAATGAAGAAGAGAAGAAGAGAAAAAGAGAAGAAGGAAGAAGAGAAGAAGATGAAGAAGAAGATGAAGAGAAGAGCGGGAGCCTCCCCCCATGCCATGGGTGCGGAGCGGCCTGAGGAGAAGAAGATAGAAGACTCTGCGGAGGAGATGCTGGATGAGAACGCCGGAGGAAGAACCAGAAGAACCAGAAGATGAAGGAAGACAGAAGAAAGAAGAAGCATTTAAATAAAGGAATTGTCAAAAACTGTCTCTTGTCATTTTTAACATTTTTGACAGTTTTTTAGTAAAATGGTAGGGGTAAGTACCCCCCTTACCATTTCACACGGGGGGCCTGGATCTGGGGGTCCCTTTGTTAAAGGGGGCTTCCAGATTCCGATAAGCCCCCTGCCCGCAGACCCCCACAACCACCGGCCAGGGTTGTGGGGATGAAGCCCTTGTCCTCATCAACATGGGGACAAGGTGTTTTGGGGGGGCTACCCCAAAGCACCCTCCCAATGTTGAGGGCATGTGGCCTGGTATGGTTCAGGAGAGGGGGCGCACTCTCGTCCCCCCCTCTTTTCCTGTGGCCTGCCAGGTTGCGTGCTCGGATAAGGGTCTGGTATGGACTTTTGGGGGGACCCCACGCCGTTTTTTTTTTTTTTTTTTTTTGCGCGGGGTTCCCCTTAAAATCCATACCAGACCTAAAGGGTCTGGTATGGAATTTAGGGGGAACCCCACGTCATTTTTTTTAAATTTTGGCTGGGGTTCCCCTTAATATCCATACCAGACCTGAAGGGCCTGGTATGGAATTTAGGGGGACTCCCACGTCTTTTTTTTTTTTTTAATTTTGGTTCGGGGTTCCCCTGTGGGGAATTCCCATGCCGTTTTTATCAATGAACTTCTATGTGTATTGTCGGCAATGCAATAGCCGCGGGTAGTTTTAAATGGGTTTTTTCCTTCGAAATGTCATTTTGCTGTCAGACTGTTCTAAACACGGGAAACATGCGCCCCTTTACAGGCATACTATAGACACCCCCCAGGTACGAAATTTAAAGGGATATTACGCTTTTATTGTTTGACTTTAAGCATTATTAAAATCACTGCTCCTGAAAAAATGGCCGTTTTCAAAACTTTTTTTTGCATTGATCCATGTCCCCTATGGCAGAACCCAGGTCCCCAAACACTTTTTATGACAATAACTTGCATATAAGCCTTTAAAATTAGCACTTTTGATTTCTCCCATAGACTTTTAAAGGGTTTTCCGCGGCATTCGAATTTGCCGCGAACACCACAAATTGTTCGCTGTTCGGCGAACTTGCGAACAGCCAATGTTCGAGTCGAACATGAGTTCGACTCAAACTCGAAGCTCATCCCTAGTGCTGAGTACACATTGGCACATCCTACATGAGGACCCCATTCTAAGCAAATATGTCAGTGACCATCCAGAGATCGTTTTCAAAAGAGCGGACTCGCTACATGATAAATTGACCAATAGTCACTTTGTCCCTTCTCACGGCCATATCACCAAAGAATTTGGAATTTTTACTTGTGGGCACTGCACCCTTTGTCCTTGGATTTACCACTGGTCATAGATTCAGACTACCCAACGGAGAGCTCTTCTATCCACACTTTCGGGCTGATTGTAATACCCAGGGGGTGATCTATCTAATGACGTGCAAATGTGTGGTCTTTTATATTGGCAAAACAATTCGCCAATTAGGACAAAGAATTAATGACCATATATACTACTCTGCTAATGGTAGGATGCTTAGTCCCATAAGTAGACATCTTGATCTTTGTCATAGATTCAATACTTCTGTTGCTACCTTTATTGTTTTGGCAGTGATTCCACAGGATCCAAGGGGAGTGGATTGGGATAGTCAGATACTCCAGCATGAGACGAAATGGAAAACACCTGAATGCCACACGCTGGCCAGGCATCAATGAAGTACAATCTTACAAGTCCTTTCTCTAATATACTGGCATTTTTGTTAAAATATTTCTTCTTAGAATAAGTTTACTATTGGTTATACACTCCAATTCATTTTCCTGCCTCCTGCTGTAGTGTCTCAGGGTCCCATTCCCTTCCTCTTCCATGTTGCTGTTTTTTACTGCTTAGTCTTATTTACTTTATTGTACATTGATATGGTTTTGCCTTTTTAGCATATTTTCTTTGTATACCTTTTTGCCACCCCTTGCTTAAGTGTTGCCACATATGAAAAGTTTTTGTAGTTATGCTTACAAAATAATGTTCATTATGTCTCTATTTATATATTTTTTACATTTTCATAGGTCCTACATGATTTATTCATTTTTGTCTATGGCTTCTGTCTCGGGCCTGTGGTGAAGACCCCACTGGCATCAATCCCTGGACTTCTCTGATGTGCTGGTGATGTTGGTTGCATGTGCGGCTGGGTAGCCGCAGTTCGTCACTCTTCCGGGAGACGTTTTATGCGGCTTTAGGTCCAGGTCTATTATCCTCCCCCTTATGGCTTTTTCCTCCCCCTGGTCAAACTATCATCTTTTTATAGGCTTTTTACACCTGCTCTTCAGCGTTTACATGCTGTCATTTCGGAGTCCCACTGGGGGGAGCTCTGAGCCCTGAATCTCTTGGACTGTGCCCTTTTCGTGCGCATGCGCAGCCGCTACGGGGATGCGTGCGCAGTTCTGCCCGGCCGAGTCAGGTGATGCGGAAGCCGCACACCTGATTGGGACGTGCATTTAAGGTTGATCATTCAGCCTTATAACAAGCTATCTCTCCCAGACAGCGTTCGGCCGTCTGATATGTTTACACGCTCCACTACATCTACCTTGGTAAGGCTTGTATCTTTTTATACTTGACTTTGTTGTACTCTTGTTGCTGGACTGTTTATATGTACTTTGTATGGATGAGCCGAACACCCCCCCTGTTCGGTTAGCACCAGAACATGCGAACAGGCAATAAATTTGTTCGAACACGCGAATACCGTTAAAGCCTATAGGACACGAACATGAATAATCAAAAGTGCTAATTTTAAAGGCTTATATGCAAGTTATTGTCGTAAAAAGTGTTTGGGGACCTGGGTCCTGCCCCAGGGGACATGGATCAATGCAAAAAAAAGTTTTAAAAACGTCTGTTTTTTCGGGAGCAGTGATTTTAATAATGCTTAAAGTCAAACAATAAAAGTGTAATATTCCTTTAAATTTCGTACCTCGGGGGTGTCTATAGTATGCCTGTAAAGGGGCGCATGTTTCCCGTGTTTAGAACAGTCTGACAGCAAAATGACATTTCAAAGGAAAAAAATTCATTTAAAACTACTCGCGGCTATTAATGAATTGCCGGTCCGACAATACACATAAAAGTTCATTGATAAAAACGCCATGGGAATTCCCCACAGGGGAACCCCGCACCAAAATTTAAAAAAAAAAATGACGTGGGGGTCCCCATAAATTCCATACCAGGCCCTTCAGGACTGGTATGGATATTAAGGGGAACCCCAGACAAAATTTTTAAAAAAAGGCGTGGGGTCCCCCTCAAAATCTATACCAGACCCTTCAGGTACCCCTACCATTTTACAAAAAAATATCAAAAATGTTAAAAATGACAAGAGACAGTTTTTGACAATTCCTTTATTTAAATGCTTCTTCTTTCTTCTATCTTCTATCTACCTTCGGTTTCTTCCTCATCTTCTTTTTCTTCTGGTTCTTGTTCTTCTAGTTCTTCTTGTTCTTCTGGTTCTTCATCCAGTCTTCTCGTCCGGCATCTTCCACAGCGGCGCCTTCTTCATTTCATCTTCTTTTCTCTGGCCGCTCCGCATCCACAATTGGATGGGAGGCTCCCGCTGTGTGACGCTTCTCCTCTTCTGACGGTTCTTAAATAACGGAGGGTGGGGCCACTCGGTGACCCCGCCCCCCTCTGACACATGGGGACTTCCCTGTGGCATTCCCCGTGACGTCAGAGGGGGGCGGGGTCACCCGCCCTCCATTATTTAAGAACCATCAGAGGAGGAGAAGCGTCACACAGCGGGAGCCTCCCATCCAATCGTGGATGCGGAGCGGCCCGAGATAAGAAGATGAAATGAAGAAGGCGCCGCTGAGGAAGATGCCGGACGAGAAGACCGGATGAAGAACCAGAAGAACAAGAAGAACAAGAACCAGAAGAAGAAGAAGATGGAGGAAGAAACCGAAGGAAGATAGAAGATAGAAGAAAGAAGATAGAGGATAGAAGAAAGAAGAAGCATTTATATAAAGGAATTGTCAAAAACTGTCTCTTGTCATTTTTAAAATTTTTGACATATTTTTTGTGAAATGGTAGGGGTACTTTTGTACCCCCTTACCATTTCCCACAGGGGGGAGGGCCAGGATCTGGGGGTCCCTTTGTTAAAGGGGGCTTCCAGATTCCGATAAGTCCCCCGCCCGCAGACCCCCACAACCACTGGGCAAGGGTTGTGGGGATGAGGCTCTTGTCCCCATCAACATGGGGACAAGGTGTTTTGGGGGGCTACCCCAAAAGCACCCTCCCAATGTTGAGGGCATGTGGCCTGGAACGGTTCAGGAGGGGGGGCGCTCTCTCGTTCCCCCCTCTTTTCCTGTGGTCTACCATGTTGCGTGCTCGGATAAGAGTCTGATATGGATTTTTGGGGGTACCCCACGCCATTTTTTTAAAAAATTTTGGCCGGGGTTCCCCTTAATATCCATACCAGACCTGAAGGGCCTGGTATGGAATTTAGGGGGACCCCCACGTCATTTTTTTTTTAAATTTTGGTTCGGGGTTCCCCTGTGGGGAATTCCCATGGCGTTTTTATCAATAAACTTTTATGTGTATTGTCGGACCGGCAATTCATTAATAGCCGCAAGTAGTTTTAAATGACTTTTTTTCCTTTGAAATGTCATTTTGCTGTCAGACTGTTGTAAACACGGGAAACATGTGCCCCTTTACAGGCATACTATAGACACCCCCCAGGTACGAAATTTAAAGGGATATTACACTTCTATTGTTTGACTTTAAGCATTATTAAAATCACTGCTCCCGAAAAAATGGCCGTTTTTAAAACTTTTTTTTGCATTGATCCATGTCCCCTGGGGCAGGACCCAGGTCCCCAAACACTTTTTATGACAATACCATGCATATAAGCCTTTAAAATTAGTACTTTTGATTTCTCCCATAG
This sequence comes from Aquarana catesbeiana, assembly GCF_042186555.1. Classification (NCBI taxonomy): domain Eukaryota; kingdom Metazoa; phylum Chordata; class Amphibia; order Anura; family Ranidae; genus Aquarana; species Aquarana catesbeiana. Next base: position 28,793,892 of record NC_133324.1, on the reverse strand, counting down.
ACTTTTAAAGGGTGTTCCACGGCTTTTGAATTTGCCGCGAACACCCCAAATTGTTCGCTGTTCGGCGAACTGGCGAACAGCCGATGTTCGAGTCGAACATGAGTTTGACTCGAACTGGAAGCTCATCCCTAGTACTTTGTATACTCAGACATATACCTCTTTTTTTTTATAGATGGCTCTGACCTGGTATTTGCTCCATTATGCTGCTGTATATAAATCCTAACTAAGCCCTCCCCCCTCTTTTTTTTTGCTGCTGGTAGCTCTTTTAACCACTTGACAATTGGGCACTTAAACCCCCTTCCTAACCAGACCAATTTTCAGCTTTTGGTGCTCTCACATTTTGAATGACAATTACTCAGTCATGCAACACTGTATCTTTATGAAATTTTTGTCCTTTTTTTCACACAAATAGAGCTTTCTTTTGGTGGTATTTAATCACTGCTGAGTTCTTTATTTTTTGCGCCGTAAAAGAAAAAAGACCAAAAAATCTGTAAAAAAATACATTTTTATCTGTTATAATATTTTGCAAATTAGTAATTTTTCTTCATATATTTTGGCCAAAATTTATACCGCTACATATCTTTGGTAAAAATAACCCAAATCGGTGGATATTATTTGGTCTTTTTGAAAGTTATAGAGTCCAAAAGTTATGGTGCGAATATCTGAAAATTGATCACACCTGAAGTACTGACGGCCTATCTAATTTCTTGAGACCCTAACATGCCAGAAAAGTACAAATACCCCCCAAATGACCCCTTTTTGGAAAGAAGACATTCCAAGGTATTTAGAAAGATGCATGGTGAGTTTTTTGAAGTTTTTTTCCCACAATTCTTTGCAAAATCAAGGTTTTTTTTTTTACTTTACTTTTTTTTTTTCCACAAAATTGTCATCTTAGCAAGGTATTTCTCACAGACCGCATATGCATACCACAAATTACACCCCAAAACACATTCTGCTATTACTCCCGAGTATGGTGATACCACATGTGTGAGACTTTTACACAGCGTGGCCACATACAGAGGCCCAACATGCAGGGGAGCACCTTCAGGCGTTCTGGAGCACCCAGGCCAATTCTGACATTTCTCTCCTACATGTAAAAATCATCATTTATTAGCTAGAAAATTACTTAGAACCCCAAAACATTATATATGTTTTTTTAGCAAAGAACCTAGAGAATACAATGGCGGTCGTTGCAACTTTTTATCTCACACGGTATTTGCGCAGCAATTTTTTTAACGCTTTTTTTTTGGAAAAAAACTGTTTTGTGCTTTACAAAAACCAAAACAGTAAAGTTAGCCCAATGTTTTTGCATAAAGATGAAGTTATGCCGAGTAAATAGATACCCAACATGTCACCCTTCAAAATTGCACACGCTTGCGGAATGGCGCCAAACTTTGCTACTCAAAAATCCCCATAGGCAACACTTTAAAATTTTTTACTGGTTACATGTTTTGAGTTACAGAGGAGGTCTAGGGCCAAAATTATTGCTCTCGCTCTACCGATCGCAGCGATACCTCACATGTGTGGTTTGAACACCGTTTTCATATGTGGGCGGGACTTACGTATGCGTTCGCTTCTGCATGCGAGCACACAGGGACAGGGGCGCTTTAATTTTTTTTTTTTTTTTTGTTCATTTTACTTTATTTATTTTAGTTTGATGCTTTTTTCCAAAAAAAAAAAATTTTGACCACTTTTATTCCTATTACAAGGAATATAAACATCCTTGTAATAGGAATATGGCATGACAGGTCCTCTTTACAGTGAGATATGGGGTCAATAAGACCCCACATCTCACCTCTAGGCTGGGAAGCTTGAAATTAAAAAAAAAAAAAAAAAAGATCCTGGCTTCGATCGTAGCGGTGAGTCGGTAGAAGCACCGCAAGGCGGCGGGAAGGGGGGACGTCCCCTCTCGCCTCCTGTAAGAACAATCAAGCAGTGGAACAGCTGCTATGATCATTCTCATGGTGTAGGGAATCGCCGGCTGAAAAAGCTGATATCTGAATGATGCCTGTAGCTGCAACCATCATTCAGATATCTCCGCACAAAGTCAAGGACGTTGTAAGACGGCCAGCGGGCGGGAAGTGGGGTATTGCAGGGTATTGCGGAGTATGGCGGGGTATTGCGGGGTATGGCGGAGTATGGCAGAGTATGGCGGGGTATGGCGGGGTATGGCGGAGTATGGCGGGGTATGGCGGAGTATTGCGGAGTATGGCGGGGTATGGCAGGGTATGGCGGGGTATGGCAGGGTATTGCAGGGTATGGCGGGGTATGGCGGGGTATGGCGGAGTATGGCAGGGTATGGCGGAGTATGGTGGGGTATGGCGGAGTATGGCGGGGTATGCCGGGGGCATGGCAGAGTATGGCGGGGGGCATTGCAGAGTATGGCGGGGGCATTGCAGAGTATTGTGGGGGCATTGCAGAGTATTGCACAGCATTGCAGAGTATTGTGGGGGCATTGCAGAGTATTGCACAGCATTGCAGAGTATTGTGGGGGCATTGCAGAGTATTGCACAGCATTGCAGAGTATTGTGGGGGCATTGCAGAGTATTGCACAGCATTGCAGAGTATTGTGGGGGTATTGCAGAGTATTGCACAGCTTTGCAGAGTATTGTGGGGGCATTGCAGAGTATTGCAGAGTATTGTGGGGGTATTGCAGAGTATTATGGGGGTATTGCAGAGTATTGCACAGCATTGCAGAGTATTGTGGGGGTATTGCAGAGTATTGTGGGGGTATTGCAGAGTATTGCACAGCATTGCAGAGTAGTAGGGATGGCTGAGTATGGATGGATGGATGGATGGATGTCTCTGTGCAGTGCTGTGGGCACTACACATACAGCCCACAGCGCTGCAGACATCCATCCCTAGAGGATGTTGTGTAACCATTATCTGCCACTGTGCAGGATCACACAGGTGTAGGGAATCGCCGGCTGAAAAAGCTGATATCTGAATGATGCCTGTAGCTGCAACCATCATTCAGATATCTCCGCACAAAGTCAAGGACGTTGTATGACGGCCGGCGGGCGGGAAGTGGTTAAAACGCTTTTTTTTTTTTAACACAAAGTTGTCCATTTATACAATATTTCTACCACATAACATGTACATGCCAAAAATGACACCCCAAAATAGATTCTCCTGCCTGCTCCTCCTGAGTACGGCGATACCCCATGTGTGAGACTTCCACAGCCTGGCCACATACAGAGGCCGAGTACAGCCGAGCATGGCTCAGCATGGCAGGGTATGGTGGGGTATTGCGGAGTATGGCGGGGTATTGCAGGGTATTGCGGAGTATGGCGGGGTATTGCGTGGTATGGCGGAGTATGGCGGGGTATGGCGGGGTATGGCGGAGTATGGCGGGGTATGGTGGAGTATTGCGGAGTATGGCGGGGTATGGCAGGGTATGGCGGGGTATGGCAGGGTATTGCGGGGTATGGCGGGGTATGGCGGAGTATGGCGGGGTATGGCGGAGTATGGCGGGGTATTGCGGAGTATGGCGGGGTATGGCGGAGTATGGCGGGGTATTGCGGAGTATGGCAGGGTATGGCGGGGGGCATTGCAGAGTATGGCGGGGGGCATTGCAGAGTATGGCGGGGGCATTGCAGAGTATTGTGGGGGCATTGCAGAGTATTGCACAGCATTGCAGAGTATTGTGGGGGCATTGCAGAGTATTGCACAGCATTGCAGAGTATTGTGGGGGCATTGCAGAGTATTGCACAGCATTGCAGAGTATTGTGGGGGCATTGCAGAGTATTGCACAGCATTGCAGAGTATTGCACAGCATTGCAGAGTATTGTGGGGGTATTGCAGAGTATTGCACAGCATTGCAGAGTATTGTGGGGGCATTGCAGAGTATTGCAGAGTATTGTGGGGGTATTGCAGAGTATTGTGGGGGTATTGCAGAGTATTGCACAGCATTGCAGAGTATTGTGGGGGTATTGCAGACTATTGTGGGGGTATTGCAGAGTATTGCATAGCATTGCAGAGTAGTAGGGATGGCTGAGTATGGATGGATGGATGGATGGATGTCTCTGTGCAGTGCTGTGGGCACTACACATACAGCCCACAGCGCTGCAGACATCCATCCATCCCCCTCCCCGCTCACTGTGTACCGATCGGTACACAGGAGGGGAGGAGAGGAACCGGTCTGTTTACATGTGATCGCGCCGTCATTTGACGGCGCGATCACATGGTAAACGGCTGCGATCAGCGGTCATTTACCGGGATCCGTGATGCGCCGGGTCCCCTGGACCCGGCGGTCACGGATGTGTTCGGATGCGCGCCCCAGGGGGCACGCGAAAGGGGAATTCTGGGAGAACGTCATAGTACGTCCTCCCAGAGTTATCCAACCGCCCTGCAGCCGTCATTCGGCTATGGGCCAGTTGGTAAGTGGTTAATTGAGCACTGTCTATGCTTGATATAAAGGCTTTACATACAAACCCGGATCCATTCAAGGCTGAATTAATTGGTACCCGGGCCTCGTGTCCGAAGAAACAAGGTTTTACCTGTAAAGCTTCTCTTTTTAGAGAGCTGGACCCCGGGATCCAGTATTTGGTTTTTTCAACCATATCCCTGGCGGGGTGCTTTACAGGCCCAGAACTGCGGATCCCCCTATACAAAAGGGGGCTCCAGTCTCTGAAGGTTTTTTTCTAAATGGAGCCCTCCGTGAGAGGTGAATATTGGGTCTGTTACACAGAACCCTGCAGCTGGATAAGGTAAGGGGGACTCCTTAAGAATTTTTCTAGTTCTAATAGGTTTCTCCTTTAAATAAATATATCCTATGCCTAAAGTCGCCACCGGGGGCTGTGAAGAGCACATACCTTTTCATGCCTGATCTGTCTGTCTCAGTGTCCATGCTGTACGCTCCTCCAAACCATGCTCCAGGTAGGATGTGGGAAGGGGGGTTTTCTCTTACAGGGATTCTCCCCCCACGGCTTAGGTTAGGCACAGAGAAGCGATAGTATACCACACCACCCACCGGCACCATTACAGCGGCTTCCCATCTACCGGCCCTCCTCTCTCCTCCGCCCCAGCCTCCCCTCCATGCTGGTTCCAAGGATTAGAGGCTCGGCTCGCGCGTGAAAGCATTTTTTTTTAAAGACGAGGGGGGCGGAAGGGGGGGCGGAGAATTAAGGCGACGTCGGCGTGGTTAGACACCCACATCACAGGCTACACACAAGCTATAAAGTGCACTCTTTTTCAGATGCACACGGCTTATGGAGGGATACAGAGCAGACGGGCGCATGTGAGTGTGGGGCCACAGGCATTCCCAGGCAACATTTACTTAGGCACCAGACTGAGACTTGGTAGCAGTGGCAGTGGCTGAACTACATTGCTCAGCAGTAAGTGCATTCTGGTAGTACCTCTGCCTTTGTTGTTTGGCACTATGGGCAGAAGAGGTACAAATACCCCAAAAAATAGGGGCTCTAAGGGATCTCCCTCAGGCTCTGAGGACCCCCCCCCCTGCAGCACCTTCCCACCTGAAGGACCTGGGGAAGTTGGCCAGGGTGAGCCGTCGGGGTCAGGGGCTGAAACTGCTTCTGGCACTTCAGCCCCTGTATACATTACTTAGGAGGTTTTTTCCTCCACCATAAATGGATTAGAATAAAAACTAGTGACCTTAATCTCATCTTCACTCAGTGGAATGAAAACGCATTAGGTCCCCCTTTGCCACCCAGGACCCTCAAGCAGAGGAACTCTGGGAAAAAGGAAGAGGAATCCCCCTCAGAGGATCGGGATGAAACTGATGACTCCTCTTCTGAGGAATCATGTGGAGAAGGGCCCTCTTCAGCATCTCAGGAGGAGAAGTTGCTGGGGCAAATTCTTGCTGGATTGGTCTGCTCCACATTTAAGTTACCTGTATCTGAGTCAGTTGAAGAACCCTCCTCTTGTTTTGGGTTCACTGAAGTCTCCTCAAACTACACATGCCTTTCCCGTTCATAGTTTACTGGAAAGGCTTATTTACTCTGAGTGGGATCACCCAGATAAACATTTTTTCCCTCCTAAAAAGTTTTCAACATTTTATCCTACGGAAGATACATTTACAAAGATGTGGGGTATACCGGCAATTGACGCCACCATATCCTCCGTTAATAAAAGTCTGACTTATCCTGTTGACAACGCTCAAATGGAGATCTGTGCGGCGTATCTAGCCCTAAAGGCCTGGACACTCAGGTTACAGGGTTACCCTGTCAGGATCCAGTCCGATAATGCCACAGCAGTGGCTTATATCAATCACCAAGGAGGCACCGGGAGTCATGCAGCTCAGGGAGAAGTAAACCAGATCTTAATCTGGGCAGAAAAGCATGTGCCGTGCATATCAGCAACCTTCATTCTGGGGGTAGAGAACTGGCAGGTGGATTACTTGCATTGTCAGCAGTTAGTCCCAGGGGAATGGTCTCTTCACCCCAACGTCTTCATGGCCATATGCCAAAGATGTAGATCTCTTTGTGTCCAGGTTCAACAACAAGATCGACAATTTTGTGTCGAGAACAAGGGATCTGCGGGACAGATGCGTTGGTGACTCCGTGGCATCAGTTCTCTCTGATTTATGCATTCCCTCCTATTCTGCTACTGCCACGACTTCTTTGGAGGATCAGGCAGGAAAAGAAGTCGGTACTTCTGGTGGCCCCAACCTGGCCCAGAAGAGCTTGGTATGCAGGAATAGTAAAAAAGGAAGTAGGTTCCCGTGGACCCTACCGTCATGTTCAGACCTGTTATCCCAAGGTCCAGTTTCCATCATGCCTTACAAACGCTAAATTTGATGATTTGGCTATTGGAACCCATGTTCTGAAGAGTCGTGGGCTTTCAGGCCCCGTGATTTCTATCTTGATTAATGCAAGGAAGCCAGCTTCCAGAATGATTTATCATAGAGTCTGGAAAACTTATTTCTCCTGGTGTGAATCCAGGGGTTGGCATCCCAGAAAATATGTCATAGGTAGAATCCTTGACTTTCTGAAAATGGGGTTAGAAATTAAGCTGGCCTTGAGTACCATCAAGGGCCAGGTCTCGGCCTTGTTAGTATTGTTTCAACGTCCGCTTGCTTCGCGTTCTTTGGTCCGAAGCTTTATACAGGGGGCAACGCGCCTTAATCCTCCGGTTAAGGCACCCCTAAACCCCTGGGACTTGAATTTGGTTTTGTCAGTGTAGCGCTGTAGTCTTTACTAGGTAATGTTATCAATAGGACCATATTTAAAGATTGATATTTGGCTTCCTCTACTGGAATGTTATGGAAAAAGACTTGTTTAACTTTCACATAACAGTTAAGCAGGAAGTGACTTAATTGTTTTAATTTGTGAAAGAACTCACCAACCCGCAATGCCCACTCACCTACCCATGAACACTGAGTGGCTGAACTGTATGCTGGATAGGTAATAAAAAGCCCGGCGCGGCCATTTTCTGTCTCTTCCTGCTGGGATGGGTGGTCTGCCTGCAGGGATCCATGGGTGTGCGCTTGGAAGAGCCGAGGTCTGCGTCGTGCAGAGCTGAACAGCAACCACGGAGAGTGTCTTACCACAGTGTGCTGGAGAAGCTGTGTGATCAGGACCGGAGGATCCAGAATGCTTGATGGAGCCAAACGAGGGTCCTGGTCATCTTGCGGATCGGTGCAGTGTGACGAAGCTGGCTGGCAGCAGGACTGAGACCTGGAGTTATCGAGGCTTGGTGTGGTGAAAGGGCTGTTGCCAAGAAGTTATATACAGCACTATACATACTTAGACTAATCTCAAAGTATTGCTGGGATCTGTAGTTCCACGGAACAGTTCCCTTTAATTGGACTGTGCTCAGATAAGCCTCAAAGCCTAACTTCATTAATAGTTGACTGTTGGTGGGGTACATTCCCAGGAAAGGAGTTTATAAGTGCATTGCACGATTGAAGTTACTGTTGTTTACTACTTTACATTACATTACCATCTGCAAACCCTATGGAATACAAATACTGCAGTATAATGGCTAGCTGAAGACAAGAGACTACATCATTTACTGTAAGGCCTTACAGCGTTGCTGCTGCATGCAAGGGACTGCATTTCTCCACAGGGGGAGTTCTTAAGTAATTGTATGGTGTTACGGTGTTTGGTTAGCACTGTATAGTGTATTGAAAGTTTTAGAGTGTTGTGACGGTAGGAGATGCTGTCAAGGTAAAATTGATAGTTTGGGGGACACAGGGTATGCACATTTGCTTGGTGCAAGGCTACAGAGCATAAATGTGGACTGGAGAAAACTGCTTTTGCAGCTTTCTCCAGGTTTTGGTATTCGGTAGGGATGAGGCGAACACCCCCCTGTTCGGTTCGCACCAGAACATGCGAACAGGAAAAAAGTTCGTTTGAACACGCGAACACCGTTAAAGTCTATGGGACACGAACATGAATAATCAAAAGTGCTAATTTTAAAGGCTAATATGCAAGTTATTGTCATAAAAAGTGTTTGGGGACCTGGGTCCTGCCCCAGGGGACATGGATCAATGCAAAAAAAAGTTTTAAAAACGGACGTTTTTTCAGGAGCAGTGATTTTAATAATGCTTAAAGTCAAACAATAAAAGTGTAATATCCTTTTAAATTTCGTACCTGGGGGGGTGTCTATAGTATGCCTGTAAAGGGGCGCATGTTTCCTGTGTTTAGAACAGTCTGACAGCAAAATGACATTTTGAAGGAAAAAACTCATTTAAAACTACCCGCGGCTATTGCATTGCCGACAATACACATAGAAGTTCATTGATAAAAACGGCATGGGAATTCCCCACAGGGGAACCCCGAACCAAAATTAAAAAAAAAAAAATGACGTGGAAGTCCCCCTAAATTCCATACCAGACCCTTGGTCTGGTATGGATTTTAAGGGGAACCCTGCGCCAAAAAAAAAAAAAAAAAAACGGCGTGGGGTCCCCCCAAAAATCCATACCAGACCCTTATCCGAGCACGCAACCTGGCAGGTCGCAGGAAAAGAGGGGGGGACGAGAGTGCGGCCCCCCCTCCTGAACCGTACCAGGCCACATGCCCTCAACATTGGGAGGGTGTTTTGGGGTAGCCCCCAAAACACCTTGTCCCCATGTTGATGAGGACAAGGGCCTCATCCCCACAACCCTGGCCGGTGGTTGTGGGGGTCTGCGGGCGGGGGGCTTATCGGAATCTGGAAGCCCCCTTTAATAAGTGGACCCCCAGATCCCGGCCCCCCCGTGTGAAATGGTAAGGGGGTACTTACCCCTACCATTTCACTAAAAAACTGTCAAAAATGACAAGAGACAGTTTTTGACAATTCCTTTATTTAAATACTTCTTCTTTCTTCTATCTTCCTTCATCTTCTGGTTCTTCTGGCTCTTCTGGTTGTTCCTCCGGCGTTCTCGTCCAGCATCTCCTCCGCGGCGTCTTCTATCTTCTTCTCCTCGGGCCGCTCCGCACCCATGGCATGGGGGGAGGCTCCCGCTCTTCTCTTCTTCTTTTCTTCTCTTCTTCTCTTCTTCATTTTCTTCTCTGGGCCGCTCCGCATCCATGCTGGCATGGAGGGAGGCTCCCGCTGTGTGACGGCGCTCCTTGTCTGAAGTCACAGGGAAGTCCCGTCAAGTCACCGTGTGTCAGAGGGGGGCGGGGTCAGACGAGGAGCGCCGTCACACAGCGGGAGCCTCCCTCCATGCCAGCATGGATGCGGAGCGGCCCGAAGAAGAAAATGAAGAAGAGAAGAAGAGAAGAAAAGAAGAAGAGAAGAAGAGAAGAAAAGAAGAAGAGAAGAGCGGGAGCCTCCCTCCATGCCATGGGTGCGGAGCGGCCCGAGGAGAAGAAGATAGAAGACGCTGCGGAGGAGATACTGGACGAGAACGCCGGAGGAAGAACCAGAAGAGCCAGAAGAACCAGAAGAACCAGAAGATGAAGGAAGATAGAAGAAAGAAGAAGTATTTAAATAAAGGAATTGTCAAAAACTGTCTCTTGTCATTTTTAACATTTTTGACAGTTTTTTAGTGAAATGGTAGGGGTAAGTACCCCCTTGGTATGGAATTTAGGGGGAACCCCACGTCATTTTTTTTTTAAATTTTGGCCGGGGTTTCCCTTAATATCCATATCAGACCTGAAGGGCCTGGTATGGAATTTAGGGGGACTTCTACGTCATTTTTTTTTTAAATTTTGTTTCGGGGTTCCCCTTTGGGGAATTCCCATGCCGTTTTTATCAATGAACTTCTATGTGTATTGTCGGCAATGCAATAGCCGCGGGTAGTTTTAAATGAGTTTTTTCCTTCAAAATGTCATTTTGCTGTCAGACTGTTCTAAACACGGGAAACATGCGCCCCTTTACAGGCATATAGACACCCCCCAGGTACGAAATTTAAAGGGATATTACACTTTTATTGTTTGACTTTAAGCATTATTAAAATCACTGCTCCTGAAAAAACGGCCGTTTTTAAAACTTTTTTTTGCATTGATCCATGTCCCCTGGGGCAGGACCCAGGTCCCCAAACACTTTGTAAGGTAATAACTTGCATATTAGCCTTTAAAATTAGCACTTTTGATTTCTCCCATAGACTTTATAAGGGTGTTCCGCGGCATTCGAATTTTCCGCGAACACCCCAAATTGTTCGCTGTTCGGCGAACTTGCGAACAGCCAATGTTCGAGTCGAACATGATTTCGACTTGAACTCGAAGCTCATCCCTAGTATTCGGTCATGGGGCTCTGTAGTTTGGAGATTCCATAGTGTCTTGGGTGGGACAGGATCTCCAACCCTGTGTCCAGACTTTGTAGATTACCAGCAGGGTGTGTGCTCAGGTGAGCACAGCACTTATAATGAGGGTATGGGAAGACCTCATGGCTCCCAGTTGGAGACTGCTCCACACCCAGAGAGACAGGAGGTTTCCAGGAGTCAGAAGGGCTGCAGGAGGTAGCCAGAACGTGTGTCTGCAAGAGGCAGTGGAACGGCCTGAGAACTAAGGCCAAAGCGGAGCTGTGGGCGCTAAAGTGAAGCCATCCACATTGAGGAATCCTGTGGTCTGTGTGACCAGGATAAAGAGCAGAGGTACTGCTAAAGAGAGCCAGGTGGGCTAGCATTTTCTATTGTGTTTATTTGCTGGAGATTAACCCCTGCGTGGGAAACCTTTATGTTACGGACTTTTATTTGTCTTTTTAATAAAAATGGGCTACCATGCCCTTAAATATAGTTCCTGACAGGCTTGAATCACTGACAAACGGATCTTCCATGAGAGCTAATGGTCCCCGATATTACAGTGTTCACACGGCTGTTGATGGAAGTGGGAAGGTCCTCAGAGTCAAGGTATTACCACCCTGAGCATTAGTCCCACTTGGAGACGCGTCTGTGTACACCAGTCATTCAGAGTGTGTTTATAGTGACCCCTTTGACAATATTTTCACCGTTCTTATTTGTCGTATGATTTAATTGTGCATGCGCTACTTTAATCAACAATCTTTTTCCAGTAAATTTTAGGAGGTTTAGGAGATATTTGCAGAAATAGCAGCACCGATGTCTACGACGCATGTGATGTAGACATTGGGCGCAGGTGCACTGAGCGTGCCGTTTCTAACAGCGATCACGCCGTTAGTGGCAGGAACCAGCGCGCGTGCGTAGGAGTGATGTAATTGCGGCTTTGGCTAGTCACAGCGCCGGAGCCGCGATACCTGGAAGTCACTCCAGGTATCATGGCGGTGTCAGAGGAGGTGAACGAGGGCCGATTTGGGGGCTTTGATCTCAGGTAAGTACAGTAATTCATAATGAGCTAGTATGCTATGCATACTAGCTCATTATGCCTTTTACTTGCAGGGTGTATTTTTTTTTTTTTTTTTTTTTTTTCAGAGGTTTTACTTCCTCTTTAATAAGGATGAGCCGAACACCCCCCGGATTGGTTCGCACCACAACTTGCGAACAGACCAAAACTTTGCAAGAACTTTAGAACCCCATTGAAGTCTATGGGACTCGAACGTTCGAAATCAAAAGTGCTAATTTTAAAGGCTAATATGCATGGTATTGTCCTAAAAAGTGTTTGGGGACCTGGGTCCTGCCCCAGGGGACATGGATCAATGCAAACAAAAGTAATAAGTTATAGCGGGGGCACATTAAATGGTGAAATGGCCTGCATCATGCATCATCGGGAGCAGTGATTTTAATAATGCTTAAAGTCAAACAATAAAAGTGTAATTCTCTAAATTTCGTACCTGGGGGGGTGTCTATAGTATGCCTGTAAAGGGGCGCATGTTTCCTGTGTTTAGAACAGTCTGACAGCAAAATGACATTTCAAAGGAAAAAAGTCATTTAAAACTACTAGCGGCTATTAATGAATTGCCGGTCCCGAGTCTCCCGACAATACACATAAAAGTTCATTGATAAAACCGGCATGGGAATTCCCCACAGGGGAACCCCGAACCAAAATTTTTAAAAAAATGACGTGGGGGTCCCCCTAAATTCAATACCAGGCCCTTCAGGTCTGGTATGGATATTAAGAGGAACCCCATGCCAAAATTGAAAAAACAAATGACGTAGGGGTCCCCCTCAAAATCCATACCAGACCTTACAGGTCTGGTATGGGTTTTAAGAGGAACCCCGCGCCAAAATTAAAAAAAAAATTGGCGTGGGGTCCCCCCAAAAATCCATACCAGACCCTTATCCGAGCACGCAACCTGGCAGGCCGAAGGAAAAGAGGGGGGATGAGAGAGCGCCCCCCCTCCTGACCTGTACCAGGCCACATGCCCTCAACATTGGGAGGGTGCTTTGGGGTCCCCCTTAAAGCACCTTGTCCCCATGTTGATGAGGACAAGGGCCTCATCCCCTCAACCCTTGGCCGGTGGTTGTGGGAGTCTGCAGGACTATTGTCGGACCGGCAAATCATTAATAGCCGCGACTAGTTTTAAATGACTTTTTTCCTTTGAAATGTAATTTTGCTGTCAGACTGTTCTAAACACTGGAAACATGCGCCCCTTTACAGGCATACTATAGACACCCCCCAGGCAGGAAATTTAAAGGAATATTACACTTGTATTTTTTCACTTTAAGCATTATTAAAATCACTGCTCCTGAAAAAACGGCCGTTATTAAAACTCTTTTTTGCATTGATCCATGTCCCCTGGGGCAGGACCCGGGTCCCCAAACACTTTTAATGACAATAACTTGCATATAAGCCTTTAAAATTAGCACTTTTGATTTCTCCCATAGACTTTTAAAGGGTGTTCCGTGGCTTTCGAATTTGCCGCAAACACCCCAAATTGTTCGCTGTTCGGCGAACTGGCGAACAGCCGATGTTCGAGTCGAACATGAGTTCGACTCAAACTCGAAGCTCATCCCTACTCTTTAACCACTTGAGTCAAATTTTTGGTTTACATTCGAGCTGCACGATTCTGGATAAAATGATAACCACATTTTTTTTGCTTATGATAAATATCATGATTCTCTCACCATTCTTGCAGCATAACATCATCTTTCACATTATACAAACTATTGGGCTAACTTTACTGTTTAGTTTTTTTCATTCATGGAAGTGTTTTTTTCCCAAAAAATTGTGTTTGAAAGACTGTTGCGCAAATACCGTGTGACATAAAATATTGCAAAGCCCATATATAACGGTAAGCAGCGGAGGGCAGCGCAGTGGGAGGGGGGCTCCTCTCCCGCTGCCGATAAAAGTGATCTGCCATAACAACGATATTCCTCTTCAAAGTGAGGACGTATATCGGCATGTGGCAGTCCAGAAGTGGTAATTACCACCTTAACCACTTCAGCCCTAGAAGGATTTACCCACTTCCTGACTAGGCCATTTTTGTGCTACGGCACTGCGTCAATTTAACTGACAATTGCGCAGCTGTGCGACGTTGTAGCCAAACAAGATTGATGTCCAATGTTTCTCACAAATAGAGCTTTCTTTTGGTGGTATTTGATCACCTCTGTGGTTTTTATTTTTTGTGCTATAAACCAAAAAAAAACAATTTTGAAGAGAAATTTTTTTTTTTTTTTACTTTCTGCTATAAAACAAACTAAAAAAAATATTTAAAAAAACAAATTTCCTGACAGGCTCCATGGCAGCATACGTGTGGGTAGGCTCCACCTCCATAACTACCCAATAGGACCCCTCTCCCATAAATCTTTGCTCTAGGCTGCTATCCATGTTCCTTTTTTGTCCTCCTCCGTAGGACCAGGTGTTGGTTCTCCTACCTGAAGATAAACCTCCCTACGATCGAATCAGCCGAGTGCCATAAAATTCCTCCGATAGGCCCTGACTGTTAAGCAGGGTATGGAGTGTATAGCAGAGTAGCGCTGAAGATTGGATCAGTTCATCTATGTGCGCACAGTCTGTTTGCCTAATGTTTCAGGCGACCATTATCTGCTGCCAAGTCCGGTGTGTGTGTGTGTGTGTGTGTGTGTGTGTATGGATGGCGGTTCCTCAGCCCAGGTGATCATAGGTGGAGGGGTAAGTTTTTATTCATTTGCTTATGGCAGCAGTGTTTATGTGTTTTACCTCTGTGTGTTCTCCTGCTTCACTGGTGTCCTAATCGGCGCTGACGCTCCCTGCGTTCCAGCAGCCACTCTCTCTATTACTTCCGGGTACCGGCGTGCGCTCTGCGCATGCGTGGACCCGATACGAAGTTGAGGCTTGGTTCGCGCATGCGCGCAAGCGTCTCGCGTCTGACGTCACGGGCGCCACTTTTAAAAGCAGTGGAAAGCTTACAGAGCCCCAGGAATGATCGTGGGGGATACGGCGACTTCCTGGGGCAACTATCTTGGCGGTTCAAGGTAAGACAATCTCTATTGTCTGGGGGTTGAGGTCTGTTGTCAGCCAGCTGATGTGTGAATCTGTCTCTGCAGTTTCCTATTGTGTTGACTTCATGGACTCCTCACTGCCCCCTAGTGGTCAGCCCGCTTGTAGCAGGTATGTTTGCAGTTATGCTTTTCTGCCTGTACACGGATTGAGAGTAGGATTTTAGGACGCTAGCTGATTTCTTTCTCTATCTTTTCTGTGCTTCTTTCCTCACAGCCCTCCTAGGTCTGATCCACACCGTAGTTCCCATAAAGGAAGTGGATCATCAAAATCACACCACCGGCAATCTTCCTCCAGGTCTAGCCATCATAGATCTCCTTCCAGATCTGAACAGCGCAATAAAGATCCTTCTCACCCCTCTTCATCTCACTCTAGCAAGAGATCAGGAAAATCATGCTGGGGGTGCAGGATGCCTGTTCCAGCAGACAAATCTCTCTGTGATCACTGCTTCTCTAAAGCTGCAGATGAGAGGGATGGTGCAGACTAGCGTTTAGAATCTATGGTGAGACAGGTTGTGAAAGAATCTCTACAGGAAAGAGAGGCTCAACAGCCCCGTGATTCCCCATCAGACCCATTATGCCCTCCAGTGGGAGAAGGTTCTGTGCATGAGACATGGGAATCTTCCCAGCCAAGTCACCCTTCTGCTCCTGTTAGTGAATCGGATCTGGAAGATCCTGGCGTGGGGTTTGAGTATGCTCTAGTTCTTTCTTTGGTGAAGGCAGTAAAAGAGGCCCTGAAGTGGGAAGATCCGGTTACTTCCCCCCCAAAACAGAGAGTTTTTCAAGCAGCTCAATAAGGAGTGACAGTATTTTCCTTTTCTCTCTGAGCTGGGCGATGTCATTTCTGACGAATGGAGCAAGATGGACAAGAAAAGTTCCATGCAGTCAAAGGTCTTGAAACTATATCCTTTTAAGGAAGAGGAAGTAAAACACCTTGAATCTGCTCCATTCGTGGATTCAGCACTGATCAGACTAGCAAGATATGTAACGCTTCCCTTAGAAGACACTGTATCTTTTAAAGATCCTTTGGAAAGATGAATTGATTAAGATTTAAAAAGGGTCTACCTGACATCAGGAATGGCAAGCAAGCCAGTACTTGCGATAGCTGCAGTCTCCAAAGCTTTGGAATCTTGGTCTGATAATGTGGATGAGTTCTTAAGAAATATCTCTACTGAAACAGCGAAGGATTCTCCTATCCAGGAGATCAGCCTGGCATCAGTCTTTCTTGGGGAGGCATCTATTGATGTCATCCGCCTGATGTCCCGGGTTATGTTGGCGGCTATTTCAGCACGTCGTGCCTTATGGCTCCAGCCTTGGTTGGCGGATCCAGCTTCCAAACAAGCTTGGTGCCGAATTCCGTTTGAAGGTTCTTCATTGTTCGGCAACAAGCTTGATAGTGCCATAACCCGGGCCACAGGTGGGAAGTCTGGTTTCCTTCCTCAAGACAGACGTCTACAAAATCAGAAACCTAGTTTTCCTAGAAGACAAAACTCTGATCGCGCTAGGGAAGCGCGCAGCTACAGACCTGGTCGGGAGTTTTCAAGGTCCTGGATATCCAGGCAGTCCTCTTTTTTAAGAAACCCACTAAAGGTGGTTCCGCTGGCAACCAGGACTCCACTAAGTCCTTTTGAGATTGCGCCCGCTCAGGCAGGCCAGGTGGGGGCTCGTCTTCGCCACTTCAGGCATGTCTGGGTGGCCTCAATCCGGGATCACTGGACCCTCAAGACGGTCTCCTCTGGTCACAAGTGGGTCTTCAACAATACCCCAAGACTCAGATTTGTTCCCACATCTCTTCCAGGTGCGGAAGAGAAAAAGCAGGTCCTGTTAACCTACGTGAATTGTTTTCGATCAAGGCGCAGCCGTCCCTGTTCCAGAAAATGAACGAGGCAAAGGCATGTATTCTCCTCTGTTCATGATACTGAAGAAAAACGGTACATGGAGGCCAGTAATAGATTTAACTCATTTCAATTAATTTATCTGGAAGGAAAGTTCAAAATGGAATCTTTATTTACGATTCAACAATCAGTACATCTGGGGATTGGATGATTTCAATCGATCTAAAAGATGCATACTTTCACGTGCCAGTGGCAACAGATTTCCATCTGCATCTGCAGTTCACATGTCTACCCTTCGGCCTAACAACGTCACCTCGGGTCTTCTCCAAGGTCCTTTTGTCTGTTGTGGCTCTACTTCGCATCAAGGGGGTTCGTCTCCACCACTATTTAGACGACCTACTTCTCCTAGCTCAGAACAAAGATCAACATTTAGAGCACAAGAACGTAGTCATCTCCACCCTGCAGGAATTCGGGTGGCTTCTGAATCTAGAGAAGAGCCATCTAGAGCCAACCCAATCTCTGGTGTTTCTAGGGGCTCACTTCAACACATTGGAAGGCACCATCTCCCTTCCAGAGGAGAAGATTGGAGTGATTCGAGACCGAATACACGCAGCCCTTGCGTCGTCTCACTTCTGCGCTCTCCAATGCCTAAAAGTAATTGGCATGATGACAGCCACCATTCCTATGGTGATGTGGGCCCAATGGCATACACGACCCTTCCAAAAAGGGTTCCTTCAACAATGGGATTCTTCCAGCCAAGTCCAGCGCATACACCTTACTCCAACCATGAAAACGTCTCTCCTTTGGTGGCTTCAAGGAAAGAATCTGCACAATCACCATTCAATCATTCCCATCTCATGGGTCACATTAACATCGGATGCCAGCAATCGGGGTTGGGGCGCTCACTGCCTTTCAGAAGTGGCTCAAGGCCGATGGATTGTCCCTGCTCGAGGGATTGTCTCCAACATTCTGGAGCTGAGAGCCGCCTTTCAGGCACTCCTGTTATTTCGCCATCTAATAGAAGGGTAATCAGTAATGCTAAGGTTGGACAATACAACCGCGGTGGCTTACATAAAGAAGCAAGGTGGAACTCGCAGCTGGTCTCTGTTACAGGAAGTGGAGCCAATAATGAGCTGGGCTCAGAAGTATTTGTCCAACATCTCGGCAGTTTACATTCAGGGGATTCAGAATGTACAGGCGGACTTCCTTTCGCGGGTTCAAATGGACAACGAGTGGTCTCTCCGCAGAGGGGTGTTTGAGTGGCTTCTGACCCTGAGAGTACTTCCAGAGGTCGATCTGTTTGCTTCCCCATGCAATCACAAAATGCCCAGATATTATTCAAGGTTCAGAGACCCTCAGGCATATGGAATAGATGCTCTCTCAGATCAATGGAAGTTTCAGAAGGCTTATGCCTTCCCTCCGGTACCGGTGATTCTTCAATTTCTTCGGAGGCTCAGAACAGAGAAGGTGGAGATCATTGCAGTGATTCTTTTCTGGCCCAACAGGCCGTGGTTTCCTCTGTTATCGCTCCTGAGTTATCAAGACCCAGTTCCCCTTCCTCTCAGGCTGGATCTACTATCTCAAGGTATGACGTTACACCCATGCCCATATTGCCTACATCTCAGGGTGTGGTTCTTGACAGGGAAAGGCTTTTGAATCTCTAGGTTGTCCTGAAGAAGCTATTCCAACTCTTCTTAGTGCCCAGAGGGGAAGTACTAATAGGGTATACGAACGTATATGGTCTAAATTCACTGATCATATGTCTTCCAGGTCAAATCCGTGTAACTCTCCAGCAGTACAGGACATTCTAAGTTTTCTCCAATCAGGGCTGGACCTTTCCTTAGCAGTCACCTCGCTAAGAGTTCAAGTTTCAGCCATCTCGGCATGCACAGGAGTACCTTGGGCAAATCGCACATTAATTAGTCAATTCTTTAAGGGAGCTATCAGGCTTAAACCTCAAAGAAGACCTAGGTTTCCCAAATGGGACTTTCCTATTGTCTTGTATTTTCTCTCCAATCTCGGATCAGATCCTGACAAACCTCTTTCCATGAGAGACCTCACGCTCAAGACCACCTTCTTAGTAGCTGTGACGTCGGCTAAAAGAGTGTCAGAGATTAGAAATCTAGGTTCAGAAGAACCTTTCCTGACCTTCTTTCCAGACAGGGTAGTGTTGATTCCCATGCTTGGGTCAAACCCTAAAGTGACCTCAGTCTTTCATGAAAACCAAGAGATTGTACTTCCTACTTTCAGAACAACGGATAATCAGGATGTTCATCCTCTTGATGTAGGCCACACTCTAAAACAATATCTGGAGGTCACGGCTCCATTCAGAAAATCAGAATTTCTTTTTGTTCTTCTCCATGGTAAAAACAAGGGAATGCGAGCTTCGGTCAGATCAATTTCTTCTTGGATTGTGCAGACCATTCAGAGGGCATACAAGGCTTGGCTCCTCCAGAGGCAGTGACAGCTCATTCGACCAGGAGTATCTCGACCTCATGGGCAGCTTCTCGGCATGTCGTGCCTGAAATCATTTGTAAAGTGGCTTCCTGATCTTCTATTAACACATTTGTTTCTCACTATTGTGTTGAACCTGCTGCTCTGTCATCCATTAATTTTGGTTTACAAGTATTGTCGGTTGACAATGTAAAATAAATTTGGTTTCTTTGCTCAAACATTTTGCCCACCCGGGTGTGTTTTGGCGAGTTATTTCCCACACGTATGCTGCCATGGAGCCTGTCAGGAAAACGGAAAATTTATATCAAATAATTACCGTAATTTTCCTTTCCTGATAGGCTCCATGGCAGCAGGAGTCCCTCCCAAATGTCTGGAGTAGGCTAGTTACGGAACATGGATAGCAGCCTAGAGCAAAGATTTATGGGAGAGGGGTCCTATTGGGTAGTTATGGAGGCGGAGCCTACCCACACATATGCTGGCATGGAGCCTATCAGGAAAGGAAAATTACGGTAAGTATTTTGATATAAATTTTCCGTTTTCTTCATCAGTTTAGGCCGATTATATATTCTTCTACATATTTTTGGTAAAAAAAAATAAATAAATCTCAATAGGCGTATATTGATTGGTTTGCGCAAAAGTTATTGCGCCTACAAACTATGGTAAAGATTTAGGGACATTTATTTATTTTTTTATTGTTTTTAATGGTATTAGTAATCTGCAATTTTTATCGGGACTGTGACATTGAGGCGGACAAATCTGACTCCAAATGACACTTTTTGGGGACCAGTGACATTATTACATTGATCAGTGATAGAAAAATGCACTGATCAATGTAAAAATGACACTGGCAGGGAAGGGGTTAACACTAGGGGGTGATCAAGAGGTTAACTGTGTTCCCTGGGTGTGTTCTAACTGTAGGGGGATGGGCTGCTGTCAGAGCGGGGATCCGCCTTATTTACATAGGCAGATCCCCGTTCTGCCTCTGTGTACACGCCTATTTTACATGGAAGGACCGACATTCGCCTATGTGGTTTCGCGCTATTCTAACACCTTGTCACAATATAATGACGGCGGGTAGTCTGGAAGCAGGTAAACAGCCACAGAACCTGTTTAAGGTCTAATTTACACTTGCTTCAAAACATGGCTTCGGACATGCTTTGTTAAAGCTCTCTGAACACCAGAGAAACCGTGGAAAATTGGAAGCCGCACACCGGTTTGATGATAAGTGCTTTTATTGATAAAAAGCTGGATCATAGAAGAACACAACACACTACAGCAGAAGTGCATAGGGAACAGCTGACGCGTTTCGCAGTCACAACAAGTGCTTACTCATAGCTGGCATACATGGAAATAAAGAACATATATAAACATTCTCTGAACACCAGTCTCTGAAAACCAGTCAAAGCCCCGCCACTAAATAAAATGGTTAGCTACAGCCCTGTTTACAAGGGCTTTTGCTTGGTGCTTTGGTGGTGCTTTGGTGGTGTATGAAAGGTTTAGCACTGGGAAATGCTTTTTGAAAGATAAAAAGTACATTTTTTTTTTTTTTTTTTTTATACAACTAAATAGATCAGACGAAAATGAGGGACAAATGAGGAGGAAAGAGGGACATTGTTCCAAATCGGGGACAGTTGGGAGCTATGCATGTATGTGAGAGAAAACAAGAAGCCTCCAATAGTGCATTAATCCCATAAAAATTGTATTAAAATCCACTCACATTTAAAATCATCTTGTACATTGCATGTAAATGGGTAGGTATCAGATAGGCAACAACTCATCCCAGTCTCACCACCTCCACACTGGTTTCTACTGTCAGTGTAGTCACCTTCCACATTCTCCCATGATCAGCACATGAACAGAGCTCTGCATAGCCACATCCTGAAGCTTTTCGTCATTTCTGACTTCATCAATGGGGATTGGCTATACAGTGCCATACCTCGGCTTTTCTACTCATCTCCTCCTTACCCTCAAACAACTACCGGGTCTTAAAGTTTGCCAGATTTCATTGCATTATCTCATTTAGGCTGGGTTCTCTCTATGGAGCCGGCTCACACATCTCCGCTGCGCCTACGGTGCAAATTTGCACAGGAGTCCTGTGCGTTTTTTTTTTTTTTTTGTCCATTTAAAGTCCAAATTCAGCCAAAAATTTTAGCTGAAATTGGACCTGAAACAGTGAACGGGGACGCACCGGAACCCTGCTGTGAAGATATTGTGAACCCAGCCTCAATGCAAAGTGATTTCTCTATCTGGTCTGTTAACCCTACAAACAGCAAGCAGAAATTATCCACTTGTGTTGATAAATGGTAAGTAACCACTGGGACTCAAAGGCATCCAGATTTCAGCGCATTATCTAAGGCCCGATTTACACTAAGGCTGGATTCACACCTATGCATTTTTAGTGCTTTTTGCATTTTTGCAGATTTGCACTATAGAACGTGTTCCATAGGAAACCATGTTAAATGGACTGTAGTGCAAATCTGCAAAATGCACTAAAAATGCCATAGGTGTGAATCCAGCCTTATACAGGTTGCAGTTTCCATATTGCAGATGCATTTTGCGTTTTTCAATACATGCTTTTCATCCATTAAAATCTATGGAACCAAAAACCAGAAAAAAGTCCTTGACCCTTTCCATTAAATGCACAGATGTGAACTACATCCATAGGAAACCATGTTACATGGCCTGTAGTGTGTTTCTGCAAAACTGAAAACGCACTAAAAAATGCATAGGCTTAACTCAATGCAAAGTGTTTTTTCCATCTGGGCAATTAACCTTACACACAGCAAAAATGGAAAAAGATCCACTAGTGCTGTTAACGCTTTCGCTCTTAAAGTGCATTATCAAGGTTTTATTATTACGATGGTTCTAAAAGTTATTGCTGTTTATCTAATAAGATTCATCTTTAATCACTGCACAGACGGTCCTAAGAATTAGAAAAAAAAAGCGGAAAAATTCTGCCTCAGGGAGGCGTCCCGTTGACTGTTGTCTTTTCGTACTGACAGCTCTTATATAGCCAAGGGTGGGGCCGCCTGATGACGTAACTGGGTGACCCCGCCCCCTTCTAAACTCAGAGGGGGGGGGGTCACCCATTTACATCACCGGGTGGACCCGCCCTTGGCTATATAAGAACAGTCACTGTGAAAGACTGAAATCATCTGGATGCCTCCCATCAAGGCAGAGTTTTTCCAATTTTTTTTTTTTTTTTGGGACCATCTGCGCTGTGATCGAAGATGGATGGACATCGCAAGACACTTTTCTTTTAATAAAGGAATTGTCCAAAACTGTCTCCTGTCATTATTTTTACTTTTTGCCACTTTTTTTTGGTGAATGAGTACAGGTACAATGTACACGATACCCATTCACATAGGGGGAGCCGGGATCTGGGGGTCCCATGTTAAAGGGGGCTTCAAGATTCTGATAAGCCCCCCTCCCGCAGACCCTCACAACCACCGGGCAAGGGTTGTGGGGTGGGGCCCTTGTCCCCATCAACATGGGGACAAGGTGCTTTGGGGGGGCCACAAAGCACCCTCCCATGTTGAGGGCATGTGGCCTGGTACGGATCAGGAGGGGGCGCTCTCTTGCCCCCCCCTTTTTCCTGCAGCCTGCCAGGTTGCGTGCTCGGATGAGGTTCTGGTCTGGTATGGACCCCCTTTTTTTTTTTTTTTTTTTTTTTTTTTTTTAATTTTGGCACGGCGTTCCCCTTAAAATCCACACCAGACAAGATGGGTCTGGTATGGATTTTGGGAGGTCCCCCATGCCTTTTTTTTTTTTTTTTTTTTTTTTTTTACATTTTTGTCACATGAAAAGATATATAATAACATATTTAAAAAAATGTAATGGGTGTACTTACTTTTGTGAGATACCCTATATAGTGCAGTCAGTGCAAAATATATAATACAGTGTAAAGAAGTGGTTAAAGGACAGGCGCATGCGCGGCAGCTCCGAAGATGGCCGCTGGCTTTTAGAGCTCCGTCACACCGCGGCCCTGCTTTAACCACCGGAGCGCCCTGAGCATTCCCAGAACCGCGCATTCGGGATATACTAGCGGGGGAAACCCCCAGGCAGTGACCGATCATAACGGTGCACGTCCAGAGGAGTCTGGAGGGTCAGATGAAGGCGGCCGGCATCCCGGCCAGTTATGCCAAGATGGCACAGGTCACACGAGGCACGCTCAGCACAGACAGCACAGAGATCTCCATAGCTGACCAGGACAATCAGCCTCCTCTGTCCCCAGGTATGGACTTTCCACCCCTGCCTCTGGCTAAGTCTCCTTCATCTACTGAGTCCCTGTTAGGCAGGATGTGCCTGGGCCTCCCATCCACGCCTATGATGGATCCCCATACAGGACTTCTACTGTCCGTTTCAGAGACAGCTGCAGCCATTCCTGCTCCTACAGACTTTCCCTCAATGATGGAGGCATTCTCCCAGCTACTCTCTAAAAGTTTAGCCCTTAATGCAACCCAAATTACAGCTTCTATTCATGCAGATCTGCAACAAATAGGGCAAAGAATAGACACCATTGAAAAGAAAGCGGATCAAGCAGTGTTACGTATAAATCAGAACTCCGCGCGGACTCAGGATATGCAGGAACAATTGGAAACAGCGTTTGCGAAAATCGATGACCTCGAGAATAGGTTGAGACGCTATAACTTTCTCATCAGAGGGCTCCCTGAATCTGAAAAAGAGGTACACAATTGTGTGAAAACCCTGCTGCGGAATCTCATTCCTGACATTACAGAGAACCACAGGGCCCTACAACCCCCTCGCTCGGATGGTCTCCCCAGAGACATTATCGTGAAACCCCATTTCTACTCTGTGAAAGAGGAAGTAATGTGGAGATCCAGGGTCGCTGACAACCTTAACCTGCTGGGCCATAAGATCCAGATATTCGCGGATTTGTCGCCTTACACAGTTCAAAAGCGACGCTCCCTCAAACCATTGCTACAACTTCTGATGGAAAAGGAAATATCGTACCGATGGTCCTTCCCTCTACGTCTGAATTTCTCATACAGAAACAAAAAACTATGGCTTTTCTTCATTCGCTGAGGGAGAACACCTTCTTCTTCGTTTGGGTCTGATTCCCCTGGAACCATCGCCCTCTCAGAACAGCAGGGGCTCCACTTCGTCTACAAAACGACCTCCGCCTGCAAGCCCGTTACAACCTACTTGGCTGAAGCAAAGCTTGAAGCGATCGAAAGAAAATCTCCCCCCATGATGGTTTACATCAGCCAAGGATCAGGGCTCTGATCCGGACTTCTCCTCTCCATTTTTTTTTTCCCTTTCTTTTTGTAATTTTTTTGGAACAGCAGAGTCTTCCCTGACTCTCCATTGACATCACTTTGGAGTTATCCCGCACTGAGGGTTTGACTGTATTGGTATCTTTTTAAAAAATGTATACATTTATACAGGGTTACTTAGAACAGAGTTACACAGCTCCCACAACTGGGCTGGGTTGGGTCTGAGACAGGGGGATTACTTTGCCTAAATACCACTGGGTCTCGTTGACGGTTCTGGTCATACTAAATTTTGCATCTCTGGGAGCCTTACGGCCCTGTTTATACTCTCACCAGCACTTATACTATGTGTACAATGTTTTGATGTCCTGTTCAGTTTTCAGTAAGGTATAGTCTTATTGTTCCCGCTCAAGGTCTACACTGGACCGCCCTGCTAGTACAGAGCACAGGCGCTCCAGTGTAACCTATTACGTTCACATTTAGGAAGGCAGAATTTATAACTCTTTAGTTATGCTCATCCCGTAATTACGGGTTTCTTGGTCTTCCTGGGACACAGGGAGGGGGGTGAGGTGATCCCAGGGAGAGCTTGGGAATTAGTAAGCAGCGTCCAGCTATTAGCAGTTTTGCTATGGTTTCATTCTAATAGTGGGAATGCTCAGTTCTTTTTTTGTATAGTTAGACTATTTTACAGTCTCCAGTTGAGTTTTTCTTTAGGTGGTGGGGCCGTGGTGTTACAAATGCACCTCAAGTGGAAACCTAGTGCACGACTAGTGCACCCGGTTTCTTGATCGGCAGTCCTACTGATTGGACTCCGAACCTCTCAGGAATAGGGCACGGTATGGCAATTCCAACCTGCCCTGGGGTTTGGGGGGGATTTGGGGATCCCTGGGTTATTTTATTATGGTTTTTATATATTTCCTTTTGTTTATGGTTTCAGATTAATGTATTCAATGTCTTCTCTTTTTTTTCTTCTTCTCTTCTTTTTTTTTTTTTTTTTTTTCTCCTCCCCTCTTTATCTCCACATGAGTCGGTCTGGTGGCGGCACTCACCTCGGTCTTTTCCTCCCGGGCCTCGCGTTCTCAGCATTCTCCAGTCTCAGGGTTCCTTGAGTCTCACCATCTCACTGGTCAGGTAAGATCACTCTAACAAATAGGTTCTCACCTAACACAGGGTATGCCTGAACAACCAACAATTTCCCCCACTCTGAAAATTATATTGCATAACACACAGGGTTTGAACTCCCCCATTAAAAGGAGAAAACTATTCCAACTCTATCAGTCTATGCATGCGGATATACTCCTCTTGCAAGAGACTCACTTTCCCGCTTCTTATAAGACCACTTTCCTTCACCAACGCTTTCCCCAATTTTTTTTTTATCCTCAGCGCCCAATAAAACAAAGGGGGTAGCAATTTGTTTCGCGAAACATATTAACATATCTCAACCAGAGACGGTAGTTGACCCCCACGGACGTTTTTTGTTGGTTTCTGGGAATATAGATGGGGAACTTTATACCTTTTGTATCCTATTATACACCTAACAATGGACAGAGAGCTTTTTTTGAATCATTACACATAAACTAGAGCCGCACCTGAAGGGCACAATTTTTATGGGAGGGGATTCTAACATAGCTTTTGACTTCTCCCTGGACAAAGCCGGTCCGGGTGGGTCAAAACCTAAATGTCCTTCAAAACAAAGTCTCCGAATAGCGAAGCTACTTCAGGGGGCGGCTTGATAGACATCTGGAGGGAACTGAACCCTCGGGCTAGAGACTTTACACACTTCTCGGCTCCCCATGGATCCTACGCCAGGATAGACCACATCTTCACGTGCACCAAAGTAATCCCTTTACTAGTTAAATCTCGGATAGTTGATACTCCTCTATCGGACCATTCTATGGTCACTCTGTTAGCTCGGAGAACCTCGGGCCACAGCGATCGGCCACATTGGCGCCTACAGGAATCAATTCTTAGTGACCCCAGTCTAGCTTCTATCATAGAAGTTGCCGTTAAGGAATACTTCAGTATAAACACTACTCCGGATGTTTCCCCTTCAATGGTTTGGGCAGCACATAAGTCGATGATAAGAGGTAAACTAATGCAATTGTCAGCCCAACAAAAAGTGGAATACAGAGCGGACACGTTAAAACTAACAGCAGAATTTCAAGCCCTTTCCAAAGCTCACAAACTTCATCCTACTCCTGCCTCTCTAGCCAACCTAGACAAAGCGAGGGCTTTGCTCAATCTGTCTTTAACTACAGCAGCAGAAAAGCACCTCAGGTGGACTGGGGCGTGGTTTTATTCTCAGAAAGACAGGATGGGGTCGAAACTGGTGGTTAAACTCAACCCTAAACCTCGCCAACTAGCCTTTCCTAAAATTAGGTTGAAAAAGGGAGACCTATCTCAGAACCCTACTAAAATTATGGAGGAGTTTCATCGATTCTATTTGGATCTGTACCAACCTCATGGCACCCCCTCTGGGGATTCAAAAAACAGTTTTCTTGATTCGTTAAAATTACCAGAAGTGTCTACTGATCATAGGGATCTGTTAGACAGCCCGTTCTCACCATCAGAGGTCCTAGACATGATCAAATCATTGAAAACTGGTTCCTCTCCTGGTCCAGATGGGTTCTCTACTGGATATTATAAAAAAATTGGAGACACTTTAGCACCTCACCTCTCCAAGTTCTTTAACTCTCTCAGGAAAGGTGCCCCATTGGGAACAGACTTAAACACCGCATATATCTCGGTGATTCCTAAAGCGGGAAAAGACACGAGCGAAGTAGGGAACTATCGGCCTATATCGTTAATTAATAACGACATCAAAATTATGACTAAGATACTAGCGAATAGGCTAGCGAGTTTTATACCCTCCTATATTAACAGAGATCAAGTGGGATTTATCCCAGCGCCAGATTAGACGGTCCATTGATATCATTTCCCTCCTTAAATCTCCGTGGGACGGGAGCCCTCCACAAAAGGGTTTCCTACTGTCGATTGACCTACACAAGGCTTTTGACTCCATAGACTGTGGTTACTTGTCTGAGATTTTGAGAAGATGGGGCTTGGGTACTCACTTTATGAATTTAATTCACGCCATGTATTCCACACCCACTGCTCAGGTGAGATTAATGGGTAGATACTCAGAGTCATTTACAATTGGTAGGGGTACAAGACAGGGGTGTCCCCTTTCCCCACTCCTTTTTGCCATAGCCATTGAAACCCTGGCTATCGCTATTAGATCTAACCCAGGTATTAAAGGGGTTACCTGCGGAGACAGGGTACACAAGTGTGCCCTGTACGCGGATGACCTACTACTCTATATAACTTCTCCGATAATCTCAATACCAGTTATACTTGGCGTGCTAAACTCTTTTAGTGATATATCAGGATTAAAGGTTAATATGTCCAAATCCACTGCCCTAAATATTTCTTTATACTTTCACAACTCTCAAATAACTTCACATTCTCCTGGGCCCAGAAGGTTATCCTCTATTTGGGGATATACTTGACTCCTAATATTAAGGAACTATTTAAAGCCAACTATCCCCCATTAATTGCAAAGTGTAAGGGGGATCTTCAATATTGGTCAAGCTGTGGTCTGTCCTGGCTGGGAAGGGTGCATGCCGTGAAGATGACTCTCCTACCTCGCCTTCTGTATTTATTTAGTTCTCTGCCAATTCCCCTCCCGAAGAGCTTCTTAGGGAAATTCCAATCTGAGATAATCCACTTTGTCTGGGGTAACAAGGGGTATAGATGTCCATCTAAAATTCTGATATGCCTGAAATCACAGGGCGGCCTGGGATTACCGGACCTCTGGGGATACTATCAGGCAGCACAGTTATCCCAAATTTCAACAGCCTTTTCTAAGGGCCCAAAACCAGAATGGCTCTCTATGGAAAGGTGGGCAACACCCCTCAACACCATCGATTTCCTTTTATGGTGTGATCACAAACAAAGGCCAGCTATAATGGCTCCTACCCTATCACACTCCATCTCTTTAAGCACTAAACTATTCAAAAACCCCTCTCTCTCTGGTGGACAGATAAGGGTCTCTACCATATAGGCCACTTCTTTTCCCAAACTGGTCCCCTTACTTTATCCCACTGTATAAACAAGCTTGAAATGCCCAATTCGGAACGTTTTAGATACGCACAAATATCTAATTTCTTAAATACCATTTGGATCACTAGACCTGAACCTCCCTCATTTACCCCCTATGAGTACTGGGTCCCCAACTTCTCAGAACAGAAGGGGGGCATTTCCCTAATTTACAACGCATTACATACGAGACTGGACAGGCCGAGCTACGCGAGAGCCTGGGAGGAAGACTTAGGTGAATCATGGCAGCCAACAGTATGGTTCAGGTCCTGGATTTGTTCCTTTAAAGGTATCTGTAACATTTCCCTTATCGAGGCTAATATAAAGGTTATGTCCAGGTGGTACTATGTCCCCTCTAAATTAGCTTTGATCTATCCTGGGACTTCCCCTCTGTGCTTTAGGGGATGCGGGCTTGTTGGAAACATGATACATATTTGGTGGACCTGCCCACGGATTAGATCTTTCTGTCGGAAAATCTTCCAAATCATTAGTAAAGTCAACAGTTGGACCCAGCTCCTACTTAGCCTTATTCAATCACACCATCCCAGACTCGCCTAAACCTCTACAGGACCTCGTTTTCTTTGTACCGTTAGGAGCAAAAATCACTATAGCAAAGGCCTGGAAAAAAACAGCGGTGGCTCTTCAGCATTGCAAAAGGAAGGTGTCTTGGATAATGGCTCAGGAACAAATAGTAGCTAAGCTTAATGACAACATGGAAAAATTTTATGCAATATGGGAACCTTGGTCCACGTTCAGTAATATAGCTTTAATACCGGGGACGGGACCGACGGCTGGACCTGCTCATACCCTAAACTGATCAACTCTCCACTCTTCTTTTTCTCTGCTCCCCCCCCTCTTCTTCGTTCTTTCTGTCTTCTCTCTGGTCTTTCTTAGTCTTTCAGGCTCTTTCTGGAAAATTTAGCCCTCTTAATCCCATCAGATGGGTGGATCTGGGATAAGATGGGTTGGGATGTCGGGGAGTCTCCACCACTGCTAGCTAATCTTGATTTTCCCTTACTCAGGAGCCTGGAGGAAGTGTGCACCGCCATAGTGCCCTCCCTCTAGGACCTCCCATTACCGGAGACAGCGAGGGCAGCTGGGAGGACCCTTATCACACCTACAGTCAGATCCCATAGGGGTAGTGTGTGTGGGCCCTGGCAGATCCTGGCGGGCTCTCCTTAAAAACATTTTACACTCATACATGGGTTTTTTTTTTTTTTTTTTTTTTTTTTGAGCGGTGGGGAGTCCCATCCGACTATTCTGTCCTGAACACTAGGTCCAGATTTATGATTCCTAGGATTATCTTTCGGTGACGATCGAACATTTTCCTTATTTTGTTTTTCTATTATTTCGGTTTATTATTACCCTTATTCAGCTTCTCAATGTCTTGCTAACTTACCGAATCTTCAGTTTTATCCTTATTGTTCTGTTTAGCTGAAAAGTTTTTGTCCAAAAAAGCATGTAGCTATTTCAGGATTTCATTGCATTCTGAATTATGCAACTGTATGTTTTTTTTCTTTTCTTTTTATTTCTTTATTCTGTGAAAATTTTCAATAAAAATCTTTGAAAATAGAAGTGGTTAAGGGGAACCCTATGACAGAATTAAGACAAAAAACAGCATGGGCTCCCCCCAAAATCCATACCAGACTCTTATCTGAGCAAGCAGCCTGGGAGGCCAGGAAAGGAACCAGTTGTTATATAGGCAAGGACGGTGCCACCCGGTGACGTAACTGAGTGACCCCACACCCTTCTGATGTCATGTGACATCATATGATATCAGAGGGGGTGGGGTCATCAGGTTAGGTCAGCGGGTGGACCCGCCCTAGCCTATATAAGAGCTGTCACAGCGAAAAGACAGCAGTCGCCGGGAGGCCTCCCTTGGAGGCAGAGTTTTCTAGTTTTTTTTTTTCTTTCTTTTTTTCGGGTCCATCAGGCGGCGTGATTACAATGGATGTACACTTTTTTTTTTTTCCTTTTTTAATAAAGGAATTGTCAAAAACTGTCTTTTGTGTTTTTTACTTTCTGACACTTTTTTGGTGAATGGGTAGGGGTACAATGTATCCCTACCCATTCACATGGGGGGGGCCAGAATCTGGTGGCCCCCTTCTTAAAGGGGGATTCCAGATTCCAATAAGCCCCCCCGCCTGCAGACTCAGACAACCAATGGCCAGGGTTGTTGGGAAGAGACTTTTGTCCCCATCAATATGGGGACAAGGTGCTTTAGGGGGACCCTATGTGGCCTGGTACAGTTCAGGAGGGGGGGCGCTAGTTCACCCCCCCCCTTCCTGTCCTTCTGGCTGCATGCTCGGATAAGGGTCTAGTATGGATTTTGGGGGGACCTTTGGAGTGGAGTTCCTCTTACAATTCATACCAGACCCACATCAGGTCCCTGGTATGAACTGGGGGGGAACCCACCCCAATTTTTTACTTGATTTTGAATCTATATTGCCGGGAGGCAGCAATACATTACAGCCACAAGCAAGTTTAAATATTTTTTTTTCCTTTTAGAAATGTCATATTGCTGTGGCACTGTAATACACATCACAGAGATGTGCCACTTTACAGGCAGACTAAGGGGACCCCCAGGCACAATATTTAAAGGAATATTTCATTTTTAGTGTTTCACTTTAAGCATTATTAAAATCACTGCTCCTGAATAAATAGTTGTTTTAAAAACTTTTTTTTTTGCATTGATACATGTCCCCTAGGGCAGTACCGGGTCCCCATATGCTTTTTATGGCAATAACTTGCATATACGCCTTTGAAATTAGCACTTTTGATTTTTCATGTTTGTGTCCCATAGAATTTTAATAGTGTTCGCATGTTCTGGTGCGAACTGAACTGGGGGGTGTTCGGCCCATCCCTATTGGTCAAACATATCTGGAGACTCTCTGCTGTGTTCCTGTTGATGACTTACCTGGCTGATGTCCCTTCTGGTTCCTGATCCTGTCTGCTGCCTCCAACTATTCTGATCTCTGGCTTCCTGATTACTGGCTTGTTCTGACTATGCGTTTTGGCTACTTTACCCTGGCTATGTTTTGAATACCTTTTACTATTTGTAACATTTTTACCATTTTATTAAAAGGTGTGATTTTTACTGCAATTTTTGTCTCAGTCTGATTCATGGTTCCTGACAGTAGCTGAGGACCATGAATTCAGAAGATACAGGCAACCCACCTAGTAGTAATATTTTTTCCAGGTTGAATGAGTAGGACCACCGCATGGGTCAGTTTGACATAGCATTACAGACGCTCCTGATTTGCACTGCTCACATTGATCCTCCCACTGCAGCTGTTCTGGTACAACCTGTGTTGCAGGCCATCCCTGCTGCTGCTCCAGTCTCTGTGCATGTACCTGCCTCGAATATTACCTCTGTAAGAGGTATTTCTGGTTCTGCTCTGCTTCCCCAGAGATCTGGGAGTGATCCAGTTCAAAGCAGAGGCTTTCTTAACCAGGTTGGGATATACTTTGAGATGCTGCCCCAGGTGTTCCCCACAGATGCAAAGTAGGCTTCATTTATTTTTTTGCTTTCTGATAGAGCCTTGGCATGGGTAAACCCTTTATGGGAGATGCAATCACCCATTGTCCTGAGTTAGCCTGAGTTTGTGGCTTCCTTTAAAAGGGTATTTGATGTTCCCGCATGCTCCACTTCTGCTGCCAAGAGCCTCATGTCCATCAAACAGAGTGCCAGAACTGTTGCCGATTACGTCATTGAATTCTGTACTCTCGCAGCAGAGGTCGCATGGAACAATGAGGCCCTCTTGGCTGCTTTTTCTCATGGTCTCTCGGATAACATCAAAGATGAGATAGCAGCCCAAGACATACCTACAGATCTGGAGAAGTTGATCACATTTTCTGTTCGCATTGACTCCAGACTCCGAGAGAGACCTTCCTTTAAGGAGTGCTTGCGGAAGCCTCCTGTATGTTTGGCTCTGAGCTTTGCAGTCCCACTCTTGCCTCCTTCACCTCACATGCCTTCTGGTACCGAGTCTGCAAGTGAAGTAAAACTCATTCAGTTGGGCTTCACGCGTCTCTCTGTGGATGAGAGGGCCTTTAGGAGGAGGGAGAGATTGTGCTTTTATTTTGGCTAGGCAGGTCACTTTTTGAGGTCCCTCCTGTCTGGGAAACGCTTGCACCTGAAGTCCTGCAGGGGACAGACCTTAGGTGGCATTGTTACATCCCCATTTATCCTGAAGGATAGCCCTCTAGTTCCGGTTACCCTTTTATTGGTCTGAGTCGTCCATCGATATACAGGCTCTAATCGACTCTGGGGCTGCAGGCCTGTTTATAGATAGTGCCTTTGTGTCTAAGCTCTCTATTCCACTGCAGCTTCTTGCCACTGAGGCTATTGATGGGAGACCTCTACAGCCTGCCCATGTGACTCATGAGACTGCTCCATTGATCATGGCCATAGGGGCTCTTCACTATGAGATAATCCAATTTCAAGTAATTTCCTCACCTTATTACCTGGTGGTTATTGGTTATTCTTGGTTACCACAACCCCTCTTTTGATTGGCTTTGTGCTGAGATTCTTTCCTGGTCACCAAAATGCAGTAAAACATGTTTTCAGAAAGTGGCTAAGGTCTTGTGCATCTCTTCAATCTCCTCCTTGCCAGAGGAGTACTGCAAATTTAGCAATGTCTTTGACAAGGGTCAAGCCGGTAGTTTGCCTCCACACTGGTTGTGTGAATGCACAATTGACCTTCAACCTAGTGCCATACCCCCTCATGGCCAGGTTTACCCTTTGTCTGTCTTGGAGGACAAAGCCATGGAGGACTAGGAATATGTTACTCTCTATTTGACCCTTCCAGGGGGAAAGGATCATGACTCCCCATAGCCTGCGTCCAGCCTGCCAAGTTTGAAACCCAAGGGTCCACATAACAATAACTTGTTGACACTCTGCCCACATAATCCCTACAATTTTCTCCAGAAACTGGAGGAGCATATTTACCACTTTGAGAGCTAATTTCCAATCAAGCCTTAAACACTCTAAAAGGATGCAGAGAAGCCACCGTACCAAATGACTTATTTTCTTCCGATCCCAATGTGTGTGTGTTCTCTTAGACCCGCTGCTCTCTGGGATCGGCTGTCAAGTCTAATGTTACAAAGACATCCGACAATCCAGTCAACCACAAGAGTGCAGTGTCAGAGCACACATTCACATATAAATAACATACATATACTGTATGCAAATCTTAAAATGACTTTAAGCATGCAGCATATAAAACAAGCAATATATACAGTTACAGTGGGAGCTATCCAGCCATCAGCTACGTACCAAAAACGACACTTGGTGCAGCTCCTGCAAAATGTAACTGGACTTGTGCCAAACAAATGTTTATGCAGAGCGCAACCTGATTTGTACCAAACAAATCCTGATTTGGGCCAAACAGATCCTGCCCCTTAAACCAACCAATCTCTTCCCTTTTTTTGCAAACTGATCAGAGCTAAGATGATAGAATGCACTAAAAATCAGGTAAAATTCACTCACCTTAGATAATCTTGCATTCCAATAATGACACCAGCCTGTCGGGGACTTGAACTGGACAGCTGGATAACTTCCACCGGGATCTCGGAAACACAGAATGACACCCACTCGAGATGAGATCAAAATATGTTAATTTATTAAGGGGGAATAACCCTTTGTTTTATACAAAATAAAAGAAGGATGGATTACAATACATTTAGGGTTTGGTTACAGAGAAAAAGGATGGCAATTCTAAATCAAAAGCTTTTATCTCCATATGACGTGTAGTCTCATAATATTTTCTGCAAAAAAGGTACAAGTTAAAATGTTCCCATAATAAAACCGACAACATTAATCTATTAGCCTAAACATTTCTAGCAAGTAAACACATTCCAAGTCAAACTCAGATAATAAGAATAACATGGAAATATACAGAATAGAAACAACATAGAAACATCATTAACCCTTCAACCCCTTTAACAAGGGGCCCCCAGATCCTGGCACCCCATCTGAATGAGTATGGTGTACGTAGTACTCCATACTCATTCACCAAACAAGTGTAGGAAAAAATAAAAACAGGAGACAAGTTTTAGACAAATCCTTTATTGAAAAAAAAAAATGTGTAAATTCATCGTTAATCACGCCTCCCACTGACCTGAAAAACTGAAAACGATCCTCCTCCTAGGATGGCTGCCCACCGAATGTCTCCTCTGCGCTTTGACATATAGGTAAGGGCTGGGCCACCTGGCAAAATCACCTGGTGGCTCCATCCCTTTGTAAAGTCACAGACTGGTGCATACTGGGCCGGTGACATCACAAGGAGCTGGGGTCACCAGGTGACGCGTTGCCAGGTGGCTATGCCCCTGCCTATATAACAACTGTCAAGGCACAGAGAAGGCATTCGACGGGTGGCCATCCCAGAAGGAGGAGCATCTATTTTTAATATTTTTTCTGTTGGAGGTGCGGTGATCGACGATGGCTTTACATCGAGGGACACTATGTTTTCATTTTTTAATAAAGGATTTGTCAAAAACTTGTCTCCTGTTTTTTTTTTTATTTTTTGTACACTATTTTGGTGAAAGAGTAGGGGTACTATGTACCCGATACTTAATCATTGTTAAAGGGGGCTTCCAGATTTTGATAAGCCCCCCCGCCTGTAGACCCCCACAACCACCAGCCACGGTTGTGGGAATGAGGCTCTTGTCCCCATCAACATGAGGACAAGGTGCTTTGGGGTGAGATGCCAGAGCCTTCCCTGTCCCAAAGCACCCACCCCCCCATGTTGAGGGCATGTGGCCTGGTATGGTTTAGGGGGGGCGCTCGCTCACCCCCCCCCCTTTTTCTGACCTGCCAGGCTGCATGCCCAGATAAGGGTCTGGTATAGATTTGGGGGGGACCCCATGCAGTTTCTTTTTTTTTTTTTGGCATGGGGTTCTCTTACAATCCATACCAGACCCGAAGAGTCTGACATTGACTGGGGGGGGACCCCACACCATTTTTTTTTTTTTTTTTAACCAGCACTTCTTTATGCAGTTGTCAGCGGGGAAACCAACTGACAGCTGATGACTCATCAGTTGTTAAGGACACCGCGGCCAGCTTCCTGGTCCCGCTCCTTAACAACCAGTTTACACTGAGCCCTGATTGGGCAAAGCTTTGCCCAATCAGGGCACAGAATGCACTGTGCAGTGCTCAGTGCATTGCAGGTTGTTCGGCAGGGCGAACACCCTACAAATTTGGGTGTTCAGCAAATGGCCGAACAGGCAAATTTTCGGCCCGAACTAATGCTCAGGCCAAACCATTCACACAACACTGGTTTTAAGTGGACTGCTCATGTGAGGCTGTTGGAACTCTGTGTAAGTGGAACTGGTCTAAGTGGTGAGTTAAAAACCAGAGTTTAAAACAGGAGGTTATAACAGGGGTCATAGTATCTGTGTAGTGTAAGTACCTGAGTGTTGTCTGAGTAGTGTGTGTGGACGTTAGTACTTGTGTATTGTGTACTTGTGTATTGCGAGTGCACGTAGGTCTGTGAGTACCTGTGTATTGTCTTGTTGTGTACCTGTGTATTGTCTTGAGTATTAGTGCCAGGAAGCTAGCTGTTAGGTAATTTGAACAGGGTAAAATCCCCAATCCTCACTAAATTTAATAGGTACGATGCCCGGCGAGTGTGGAGAGGTGACTCTTTGTACATCTTGCTGCATGTATGCGTTTCTGATCATCCGATTGAGGGTGAATACTGCTGTGCAAATGTAAGCACATTGTTTCCCTGGAAGCCCAGGTTCTGAATCTGGGGAAGCAACTGTCAGCACTGAGAAGTCCCTCCATATTAAAGGAGAGCCAGGAACATGCACGGCAGGGGCCAGCACAGAGGCGGGTGGAGACAAAGAGGTGCAGACACTAGCAAAGAGTAGATAGGTGACAGTCAGGAGGGGTAGAGGGGGAAGTGCCAGGGAGGCTGATCCTGGAGCATCCCAATAAGTAAGTTCCATTGAGTGTCATTGGTGAAACCAGTCAGGGACCAGCACTGCTGGAGATGAGGGACTCTCCTAGCTGCCGGGGAAAGAACTCCTCCAGTGAGAGTGGGGGGGGCAGCAAAGGGAAAGGAAAGACACATTCTGGTGGTAGGGGACTTAATTCTTAGAAGGAGAGAGAGGGCAATCTGTAACCAAGACCTGAAGCGCCGAACAGTATGTTGTCTACTGGGCGCTCGGGTTCGGCACATCACGGATCTTGGGAACAGATTACTGGGAGGGGCTGGGGAAAACCCGGCTGTCATGGTGCATGTTGGCACCAATGACAAAGTCATAGGCAGATGGAGTGTCCTAAAAAACGATTTTAGGGACTTAGGAGCTAAATTGAGGAAAACGACCTCCAAGGTAGTATTCTCAGGAATACTACCGGTACATCGAGCCACACCAGAAAGGCAGAGGGAGATTAGGGAAGTAAACAAGTGGCTGAAGAGCTTGTGTAGTAAGGAGGGGTTTGGGTTCCTGGAGGACTGGGCCGACTTCTCAGTCGGTAACCGATACTATAGAAGGGACAGACTGCACCTAACTGAGGAGGGTGCAGATCTGCTGGGAATGAAGATGGCCAAAAAGTTAGAGGGGTTTTTAAACTAGGCGATGGGGGGAGGGTCCAGAGGCAGAGATAGCCAGCGCAGAAGATATTCCAGAGGGTAGTATTGGGGGCATTAGTGGTAGGTTAACTAAAGCACAAAAAAGGTGAGTATAGAAGCAAGTCCTAGTTGCAATCTCGAAACACCCAATACGAGGACAATATGCGACCGGTCTAAACTATGTGGCATGTTCACCAATGCCAGGAGCATGGCGGACAAGATGGGTGAACTAGAGATACTGTTGTACGAGAAGGATTTGGATTTTGTGGGAATTTCAGAGACCTGGTTCAACAGCTCTCATGATTGGCTGGCAAACATTCAAGGGTATACCCTATACCGCAAGGATAGAGAGGGTAAAAAAGGGGGAGGGGTATGCCTATATATCAAGAATAATGTACAAGTGAATGTGAGAGATGACATCACTGAGGGAGCTAGAGAGGAGGTAGAATCCTTATGGGTAGAGCTCCAAAGGGATCAAGGTAAGGAGAAAATAATACTGGGAGTATGCTATAGGCCCCCTAACCTGAGGGAGGAAGTGGAGACAGATCTCCTATCACAATTTGGATTAGCAGCAAGGATGGGAAGTGTTATCATAATGGGGGATTTTAATTATCCAGACATAGACTGGGCGGAGGGAACCGCGCATTCATTTAAGGCTCGCCAGTTCCTTAATGTCTTGCAGGACAATTTTATGGGTCAGCTGGTAGACGCACCAACTAGAAATAAAACATTACTGGATCTACTGACCAACAATACAGACCTGATCACGGTTGTGGAAATACGGGGCAATTTAGGTAACAGCGATCACAGGTCAATTAGTTTCAATATAAATCACACAAATAGGAAACATAAGGGTAATACAAAGACACTGAATTTCAAAAGAGCCAACTTCCCCAAACTACAAACCTTGCTAAAAGGCATAAATTGGGATAAAATATTAGGAACAAAGAATACAGAGGAGAGATGGGTTTGCTTTAAGAGTATATTAAATAAGGGCATTAGCCAATGTATCCCATTGGGTAATAAATTTAAAAGAGCGAACAAAAGTCCTGGATGGCTTAACTCCAATGTAAAAATGCATATAAAAGCGAAAGGAGAAGGCCTTCAAAAAATACAAGGTTGAGGGATCATCCTCAGCATTCAGACTTTATAAAGAATGCAACAAGAAATGTAAGGGTGCAATTAGGACGGCTAAGATAGAACATGAAAGACACATAGCGGAGGAGAGCAAAAAAAATCCCAAGAAATTCTTTAAGTATGTAAACAGTAAAAAAGGGAGGACAGGCCATATTGGCCCCATAAAGAATGAGGAAGGACATCTGGTTACAAAGGATGGGGAGATGGCGAAGGTATTGAATTTATTCTTCTCCTTAGTCTTCACGAGTGAATCGGGGGGCTTCAGTAACCAAAACTGCAGTGTTTATCCTCATGACACAATACAGGAAGCACCTCCATGGTTAACATAGGACAGAATTAAAATTAGACTAGAGAAACTTAACATTAATAAATCACCGGGACCAGATGGCTTGCATCCGAGGGTACTTAGGGAACTCAGTCAAGTGATTGCCAGACCATTGTTCCTCGTTTTTACAGATAGTCTACTGACTGGAATGGTACCAGCTGATTGGCGAAAAGCCAATGTAGCACCAATATTTAAAAAGGGCCCAAAATACATCCCTGGGAATTACAGACCAGTTAGCCTAACATCAATAGTATGTAAACTCTTGGAGGGGATGATAAGGGACTATATACAAGATTTTAGTAATAAGAACAGTTTTATTAGCAGTAATCAGCATGGATTCATGAAGAATGGTTCTTGCCAAACCAATCTATTAACCTTCTATGAGGAGGTGAGTTGCCATCTAGATAAAGGAAGGCCCGTAGACATGGTGTATCTGGATTTTGCAAAAGCATTTGACACAGTTCCCCATAAACGTTTACTGTGCAAAATAAGGTCCGTTGGCATGGACCATAGGGTGAGTACATGGATTGAAAACTGGCTACAAGGGCGAGTTCAAAGGGTGGTGATAAATGGGGAGTACTCAGAATGGTCAGGGGTGGGTAGTGGGGTTCCCCAGGGCTCTGTGCTGGGACCAATCCTATTTAATTTGTTCATAAACGATCTGGAGGATGGGATAAACAGTTCAATCTCTGTATTTGCAGACGATACTAAGCTAAGCAGGGCAATAACTTCTCCGCAGGATGTGGAAACCTTGCAAAAAGACCTGAACAAATTAATGGGGTGGGCGACTACATGGCAAATGAGGTTCAATGTAGAAAAATGTAAAATAATGCATTTGGGTGGCAAAAATAATAATGCAATCTATACACTGGGGGGAGAACCTCTGGGGGAATCTAGGATGGAAAAGGACCTGGGGGTCCTAGTAGATGATAGGCTCAGCAATGGCATGCAATGCCAAGCTGCTGCTAAGAAAGCAAACAGAATATTGGCATGCATTAAAAAGGGGATCAACTCCAGAGATAAAACGATAATTCTCCCACTCTACAAGGCTCTGGTCCGGCCGCACCTGGAGTATGCTGTCCAATTCTGGGCACCAGTCCTCAGGAAGGATGTACTGGACATGGAGCGAGTACAAAGAAGGGCAACAAAGCTAATAAAGGGTCTGGAGGATCTTAGTTATGAGGAAAGGTTGCGAGCACTGAACTTATTCTCTCTGGAGAAGAGACGCTTGAGAGGGGATATGATTTCAATATGCAAATACCATACTGGTGACCCCACAATAGTGATAAAACTTTTTCGCAGAAGAGAGTTTAACAAGACTCGTGGCCACTCATTAAAATTAGAAGAAAAGAGGTTTAATCTTAAACTACGTAGAGGGTTCTTTACTGTAAGAGCGGCAAGGATGTGGAATCCTCATTCCACAGGCAGTGGTCTCAGCAGGGAGCATTGATAGCTTCAAGAAACTATTAGATAAGCACCTGAATAACTGCAACATACAGGGATATATAATGTAATACTGACACATAATCACACACATAGGTTGGACTTGATGGACTTGTGTCTTTTTTCAACCTCACCTACTATGTAACTATGTAAGTGGTATCAGCAGGTTGCCAAGGATCTGCTAAGGTTGTCCTTAGCATAGGTTTCAGAGTGGTCAGAGGTGGTAGAAGGGAAAATCACAAATGTGGAGTTGTTTCAAGCTATCCTTTGGGGTTAGTATAGGTTTTAACTGGTTTTGGTAGGTCACAAATAGTTTAGTTGGGAAGCCCCATCTGTTTACAATTTTTGTTTTGAGCCTGTAGAATAGAGGTTACTTTGCGCTTTACGAGCTCGTGGGGTGGATACTGAGATGTTGTTGAAGCGAGAGATTTGATTTATGGGCCTTGAAGCTGACGTGATGACCTGGTTGCGCAAATTATTTTCTCTTTAATATGGAAGTAATGTAATTGTGCCAGAGTATCTTGAGGAACTGAGGCGGGAAGGTAGCTTGGTTTTTGGATACTGTGCACCCTATCTACAAGTAGGTCACAGTCGTTTGAGGTATTAATTCAGCTCGCCAGATTTCACCGATTCTGGGATGCCTCTTATTTTAATATTATTCCACCTGGAACAGTCCTCCAGGTTGGCTATTTTATGTTGTAGTAGGCGGATGGTGTCAGCATGGTAGTCTTGTTTATCAACCACAGCATTGTGAGCCTTGGCTACTGCACTCATTTGGGTCTCTATAAAAGCATTGCGATCCTCCACTATCTCCTGGCGGTCTTGGATGTGATGGACGCTTTATTATCTTTCTGGAGATCCATGTGGTGGGTTAGCAGCATGGATTTAAGAAAACTTTTCTGAGGCTGGATTATCTGATGCTGGTAGGGCTGCTAGTGTTGTGCTAGAGATGTCTTGCTGTGTGTTAGGTGTATCTCCTCCCCAGCACTGCTTCTTGTTAACAGATGGGAAATGTGCTGGGAAGTTTGCTGTCCTCTTACCTCTATCAGTAGGGGAGGAAGAGGTAGGATTTACTTTAGAGGTTTCCTCTATGTCAGAGTGGTCATCAGGATCTGGCCCAGGGTCTGAAGGCAGAAGTGTGGCTGGCGTGGATGGCGGGTGGCTCCTCTGCCAGGTGCCATCTTGGGAGCCCTGCTGTGTCAGCTTCAGGAATAAGTCCTGCAGTCATCTGGTGCTCTGAGGCTTAATTTTTAACCGGGACATAGCCCACGGAATTCCCTGATATTAGTCCTCCATGGAGGAGGTGGTTAAAACGGGTACTGATGTGGAGGATTGTTGTAAAGCCCAGGGCGAGAGTGGAGCAGCACAGTTAATCTGCTATTTCTTACAGTGGCCAGGCCACACCCTTTCTTTTTTTTATATGCTACGTCCTCATGTGTAGACAGATGTATATTAATATTAATAACATCATGATTTTTGTAATATTGTATTGGTAATGCTGGGCCCTGTAGTTCAGTAGCGTTTTGAGACCATTTATGGTGGCTACAATTTTTGCCCCCTCTCACTTTTTTTTTTTTTTCTTTTCTTTTTTCATTTTTCTCTTTGTTCACTTTCCCTTTTTTTATTATTAATGTAGTTTTATTATTTTTATTTTTCCACAGCCATTGCCTTTTTGTACACTTATTGTTTTAATATTCTTTATGTTAGTCTTTGTCCTTTATTTTCTACATATCCTTTTTTACATGCATTTTTTTTGTAGTATAGATAATTCTCATTGTGCCCTTTTATAGTGTACATTGTTCCACTGACAGCTTGGTGGTAAGTGTTCACTGGTGCAATGACAGTCTGTCCCGCCCTCCTGTTTGCTAGATTCTCCTGTCATAATACAGTCCTGCAGCTGTGCCCATATCTCTCTCCCCCTGCCAAATATAAATTTTCTGTTGTAGCATATAGTGGGCAGTGTTTGAAAAAGGGGCGGAGCCCTGAAACACATGTGCCCACCTACTCATTTTCCCCCACATCGGTTCTTGTTTCTGTGTACAGAGGCAGACTGCTATAAGATGACATTTGTGGCATGCTTTTTGACCAGTTTGGCTTCCCACCATCCGGCTTATCGATTCTGGCGGTCCTTGTTGCTGTGTTGTGATCATCATCTTTCACCTTGATGCCGTTGCTCCATTGTCTAAATGTAGGTTTGTATTTTTTTTTTGTTTGAATACATTTTGGCACTTTACTGATTCAGCTCCTTGGCACCTCTCAGGATCCAACGTAATTTGAATACCAAAATATTTAAATTAATTCACTATCTTCAACAAGGGAAATTGCTCCACATCCCTCTGTATATCATGTCTAAGTGGCATTAAAACAGATTTCTGCAAATTGATTTTTATTCCTGAATATTTCCCACATATATTTATTAGTTTCATTGCTTCAGTTAAGGAGTTCTGTGTGTCTCCCATATACAGTATTACGTCATATGCATAAAGACCATTGACCTCCTTCCTATTTCCCATTACTATTCCTTTATATTCCTCTGATCTCCTAAACCTCAAAGCATGCAACTCTATTGCTATAGCAAAAGATGGGGAGATAGCAGACATCCCTGTCTTGTCTTTCTCTCTAATCTTATTGTGGATGATATTAATCCATTCACCAAAAGAGTTGAACCAGATTGACCAGATTGACTATTCTTTAAATCTTTCGCCGAAACCAAACTGTTCCAAACCATTTCCGTAAATACAACCATTCAATAGAGTCAAATGCGCTGCCCATATCCAAAGATGCCAGGGCACTCGACTCTGGTATATATTCCTTCATTTGTGGATTTGGGTTATTTTTAACAAAGAAATATAACAGAATTCATTTTGGCTTAACCTTATAAAGAAAGATTATATTTCTCCAAAATTGTATAACAGAAACAAAGAAAACAACATTTTTTTTTTTTTTTTCAAAATTTTAGATATTTTTCATTGAAATACTAAAAAGTGGTGATTAAATACCACCAAAAGAAAGCTCAATCTGTCATTTAAAAAAATAACAATTTAATTTTGGTACACTGGTGCATGATTGAGTATTTGGCATTCAAATGTGACAACGATGAAATCTGAAAATTGGCCTGTGCAGGAAGAGAGTGAAAGTGTCCAGTATTGAAGTGGTTAAAAGGCTAAACATCAAACCTATGTGGCTAATGGTCAAAGTTAAAATAACTATAAACAAGAAAATATTCAACAAATATAAAAAAATTAAGGAACACTATCATAATTTAAATGTTACAAAGAATATAACAGCATATGTAAAAAGGAAATTAAGGGTGCAAACATTCAAACTGAGCGACAAATTGCAAAAGAGAGTGGGACAAACCCAAAACATTTCTTCACATATATTAATAGTAAAAAGGTCAGGTCTTAGCACGTAGGCCCTTTACAAAATAATCTGCAGTGGGTGACTGGGAACTAAGAGAAGGCAAATGTATTAAATTCCTTCTTCAACTCTGTGTATACAAAGGAGCATGAGGGAGCTTATGTCCATAATGGGGATGGTATTCACACAGCCCAAAAATGAACCACAACATATATGGTCCAGAAATATTTAGATAGAATAAAGGGGAATAAAGCACCTGGACCAGATGGTATACACCCACGGATCCCAAAGCCATTTCAAAGCCATTGTTTCTATTTTTAATGTTAATGACTGTAATAGTACCAATGAATTGGCGTAAGGCTAATGTGGTGACTATAGTTAAAAACGATCAAAGTCATTACCAAGTAACTATAGACTTGTTAGTTTAACTCCCATATTCAGGAAGATACTGTAGAGTTTAATAAAATGCCACATGGATAAGTTCTTGCTGGAAAAAATATTTTACACAACAGACAGCGTGGATTTTATGAGGAGGTAGGTAAAACCTTGGACAGAGGGGTGGCTGTGGACGTGGTATACTTGGATTTTGCTAAAGCATTTGATACAGTTCCACACACGGCTAATGTGTAAGGTAAAGTCTACCGCCTGGAAAAATCAGTTTGTAAATGGATAGAAAACTGGTTAAAAGACTGATTTCATACTCTGAATGGTCTAAGGTGGTATACCCCAAGGTTTAGTTTTGGGACCCTTTCTTTTGCAATATATTTATAAATAATATAGGGACTAGGATAAAAAATGCCATTTCAGTCTTTGCAGATGACACCAAGCTATGCAGTGGAATGACGTCTTTACAGGATGTCTCCAACTTACAAGCCAACCTCAATGTGCTATTTAATTGGGCAACCATGTGGCATATGAAATGTAATGTTTATAAATGTAAAGTTATGCACTTGG
This sequence comes from Aquarana catesbeiana, assembly GCF_042186555.1. Lineage (NCBI taxonomy): Eukaryota > Metazoa > Chordata > Amphibia > Anura > Ranidae > Aquarana > Aquarana catesbeiana. Next base: position 28,749,751 of record NC_133324.1, on the reverse strand, counting down.
GAGCTAAAAATATGCATGCATCATACATACTAGGGGGTGTACAACTGGGGGAATCAATGGTGAAGTAGGATCTGGGTGTTCTGGTAGATCATAAGCTTAATAATAATAATATTTTTTTTTATATAGCACCTTTTAAATGTGGCTTCTCAAAGTGATTGATGGGGGTGCCAATAAGCATGAATTCATTCTTGTCACAGTTTAACTGACGGAAATACTGGGTCATCCAAGTTTTTAGATCACAAACACAGTAAGATAGGAGAGAAGCCGCTAAAGTGTTAGTGTGGCTGTATTTCTGAGTTTATTAGCATAGAAGTGATACTTGAGCCTGTGTGTTTTTAGCAGTTGGCCAAGTGAAAAAAGTAAGTTAGATATTGGGTCAAAGTTGTTTAAATTGTCCAGAGCCTTGCTGGACCCCTTTGGTACCGGGGTAACAATCGCAGTTTTGAGGATTGTTGATACAAAACTGATGCTAAGGGAGTCATTTAGGATATTGAGAATACTGGGGCATAGAGGACTAAAACATGATTTAAATAAATAGGTGGGAATAGATTCAAGTATGCAGGTGGAAGGTTTCATATTAGAGACCAATTTATTTTGAAATGCAGAGTCAAGTATAGAGAAGTGGGAGAGAGAAGAGTCAGTAAAGCTAGGTGGGTCAGGAATGTGGATAAAAAATGTGGCGTGGTAAAATTTTGATATTTTATTTTGTCAATTTTTGAGGAGAAAAAAATCTAGGAATGTGTTACAGAGCTGTGCTGAAACTGGTAATCAACATGTACAAATACATAAGTGGTCCATGTAGTGAACTTGGCATAGTTATTTACTTTAAGGTCATCTCAGAGGACAAGGAGACAGTCTTTACGTCTCGAGCAAAGGAGATTTAATCTCCAAATATGTAAATGCTTTTTCACAGTAAGATCTGTGAAAATGTGGAATGGACTCCCTCCAGAGGTGGTTCTGGCCAGCTCAGTAGATTGCTTTAAAAAGGCCTGGATACTTTTCTAAATGTACATAATATACAGTAACTGGATACTAATTATAGGTAAAGTTGATCCAGGAAATATCCGATTGCCTCTCAGGGGATCAGGAAGGATTTTTTTTCACCTGCTGGAGCAAATTGGATCCAGCTTTCCTGGGGTTTTTTTGCCTCTGGATCAACTTTGGGCACAGGATTGTGTATATACTATTGTATATGTTTTTCCACTTTATTGGTTGAACCAGACTAACTATGTATCTATGTAACTAAAGTATGAGAAACTAAGTCCACGTAGATTAACTAATGATGTCTCCAGCTCCTTTGAATTATTATTTAGCTTTCTTAAGCCCCATACACATGATAGGACTTCGTACAAACTTTCCCTTGGATTTTTGTACAAAGGGCGTTGGCCAAAAGTTTGTATTGCATACAGACGGCAAGAATTTTCAGCCAACTTTCACCAAATCACGTGGTTTTTCAGCTCTTTACCACCACCCTTTGGTCAACTTCTGTATTGTTGACTGATACTGTGTCAATCTCGCCGCTTTTATCGGCAAGATTGACACCTTGCGAGCCGGGTTGACACTGGTGAGGGGATCGGACTTGGATCCCCACAATTCCAGGCACTGTGTTTTGGTATGAATCTTGAGGGGGAACTCCACGCCAAATTTTAAATAAAAAAACCTGCATGGATTCCCCTTCAGGGGCATACCAGGCCCTTAGATCTGGTATGGATTTTAAGGGGAACCTCTACGCCGAAAAAATGGCGTGGGGGTCACCCCAAATCCATACCAGACCCTTATCCGAGCACGCAGCCCTGGCTAGTCAGGAAAGGGGGTGGGGACGAGCGAGCGCCCCCTCCTGAGCCGTACCAGGCCACATGCCCTCAACATGGGGGGTGGGTGCTTTGGGGGAGTGGGGCGCCCTGTGGCCCCCCCCACCCCAAAGCACCTTGTCCCCATGTTGATGAGGACAAGGGCCTTTTCCCTGAAACCCTGGCTATTGGTCTTCTTCAGACTCCGGGGGTCTTCTTCCAACTTCTGGGGTCTCTCCGGCGTCTTCTCCCGGTGTCCAGATCTTCTGCCGGCTCCTCCGCTATCTTCTGCTGCTCTTTTGCTAGTGGTGGCCCGGACCTCTGGATCGTCTTCTTCCCTCTTCTCTTCTTCTGATGTTGACACAACGCTCTCTCCAGCTGGAATGCTCTCTGAGTGCTCCGCAACGGACTTATATAGGTAGTGACCCCGCCCCTAATGAGGTCACAGTCCTGGGGCATGCTGGGACTGTGATCTCATAAGGGGGCGTGGTCATGTAATGCGATGACCACGCCCCCTTATGAGATCACAGTCCCAGCATGCCCCGGGACTGTGACCTCATTAGGGGGCGGAGTCACCGCTTATATAAGTCCGTATAAGACTGTATAAGGCTAATGCCCTGTACACACGAGCGGACTTTTCGATCGGACTGGTCTGACGGACCAAATCCGGCGGACAATCCGACCATGTGTGGGCTTCAGCGGACTGTTTCTGTCAAAAATCTGACGGACTTTAGATTTGTTTGATGAGTTCCAACGTAAAGATGTTTCAAATCTTTACGTCGGAACTCAGCCGGACCCAGTTCCTATAGAAAAATCCGCTCGTCTGTATGATAGTCCGATGGACGAAAACCAACGCTAGGGCAGCTATTGGCTACTGTCTATCAACTTCCTTATTTTAGTCCGGTCGTATGTCATCACATACAAATCCGTCGTACTTTGGTGTGATCGTGTGTAGGAAAGTCCGTCGAAAGTCCGTTGCAAAGACTGTCGGACCTTTGTTGCTGAAAAGTCCGCCCGTGTGTACAGGGCATAATAGTCCCTTTTTAGGGATGAGCTGAACACCCCCCTGTTCGGTTCGCACCAGAACATGCGAACAGGAAAAAAGTTTGTGTGAACACCATAAAAGTCTATGGGACACGAACATGAATAATCAAAAGTGCTAATTTTAAAGGCTTATATGCAAGTTATTGTCCTAAAAAGTGTTTGGGGACCCGGGTCCTGCCCCAGGGGACATTGATCAATGCAAAAAAAAGTTTTAAAAATGGCCGTTTTTTCAGGAGCAGTGATTTTAATAATGCTTAAAGTCAAACAATAAAAGTGTAATATCCCTTTAAATTTTGTAGCTGAGGGGGGTGTCTATAGTATGCCTGTAAAGGGGTGCATGTTTCCCATGTTTAGAACAGTCTGACAGCAAAATGACATTTCAAAGGAAAAAAGCCATTTAAAACTACTCGCGGCTATTGCATTGCCGGTCCGACAATACACATAGAAGTTCATTGATAAAAACGGCATGGGAATTCCCCACAGGGGGACCCCGAACAAATATTAAAACAAAAAAAATGATGTGGGGGTCCCCCTAAATTCCATACCAGGCCCTTCAGGGAATGGAAAGGAATTGTCAAAAACTGTCTCTTGTCATTTTTAACATTTTTGACAGTTTTTTAGTGAACCATTTCACATGGGGGGGCTGGGATCTGGGGGTCCCCTTGTTAAAGGGGGCTTCCAGATTCCAATAAGCCCTCCACCCGCAGACCCCCACAACCACCGGCCAGGGTTGTGGGGATGAGGCCCTTGTCGTCATCAACATGGGGACAAGGTGTTTTGGGGGCTACCCCAAAGCACCCTCCCAATGTTGAGGGTATGTGGCCTGGTACGGTTCGGGGGGGGCGCTCTCTCATCCCCCCTCTTTTTCTGCGGCCTGCCAGGTTGCGTGCTCGGATAAGGGTCTGGTATGGATTTTTGGGGAGACCCCATGCCGTGTTTTGTTTTTCTTGGCGCGGGGTTCCCCTTAAAATCCATACCAGACCTGAAGGGTCTGGTATGGAATTTAGGGGGACCCCCACGTCATTTTTTTTTTTGTAATTTTGGCCGGAGTTCCCCTTAAAATCCATACCAGACCTGAAGGGCCTGGTATGGAATTTAGGGGGACCCCCACATCTTCTTTTTTTTTTTCTTTTTTTTTTTTTTTTATTTTGGTTCGGGGTTCCCCTGTGGGGAATTCCCATGCTGTTTTTATCAATGAACTTCTATGTGTATTGTCGGACCGGCAATGCAATAGCCGCGAGTAGTTTTAAATGGCTTTTTTCCTTTGAAATGTCATTTTGCTGTCAGACTGTTCTAAACACGGGAAACATGCGCCCCTTTACAGGCATACTATAGACACCCCCCAGCTACGAAATTTAAAGGGATATTACACTTTTATTGTTTGACTTTAAGCATTATTAAAATCACTGCTCCCGAAAAAACGGCCGTTTTTAAAACTTTTTTTTGCATTGATCCATGTCCCCTGGGGCAGGACCCAGGTCCCCCAAACACTTTTTATGACAATAACTTGCATATAAGCCTTTAAAATCAGCACTTTTGATTTCTCGCATAGACTTTTAAAGGGTGTTCCGTGGCATTCGAATTTGCCGCGAACACCCCAAATTGTTCACTGTTCGGCGAACTTGAGAACAGCCAATGTTCGAGTCGAATATGTGTTCGACTCGAACTCGAAGCTCATCCCTAGTCCCTTTATGTCTTCATAAAGAGAGTCTGTCTTCTGTCAGTACTATCACATAAAGAGCGTAATAGCACCCTGAGAGCATCAAGGTAACTGAGAAATATAAAATAAAAAAGTGTTAAAAATTCCAATAAAATAATTAAACATTTAAAAAAAAAAAATTGAATTAAAGAATTAAAAGCAACCCTGCATTGAACACACATGTGTGCCTCTTGCAGAAAAGCTGAAACTGAACCGCTGACATCATCATGGGGGTGGGGCTGGCATGCACAAGTGCACAGTCTTCTTCTCTAGGGGTTTGCTAAGGAGAGCACATGCTGCTCGTGTGCTTAGATTTGAATGCAGAACACCAGTTACTTCTATGATGCTGGGGGGAGGTGAGCGACCAATGGGTTGTGGCAATAAGGCAGCACAAAGAATGGGAGTTTTTCATCCAGAATTCGGGGGGCTCAAATGGCCTACAGGTATGACAAGTACATTAAACAACCTTATTCTAAACTTCACAGTGAGGGGGTTTTACTAAGACTATACAAACCCGAATCTGGATCAGCTGTGTATGGCAACCAGTTAGCTTCTATTTTTCATTTTCAAAGCTTAATTGAACAAGGTGAAGACAGAGGCTCATTGGTTGCCATAAAAAGTTGTTCCAGATTCTGACTGCTCCACTTTTGATTAAACCTCCTCAGTATGTTTTGACCTACATAGACCCTTGTCTGCATATTTCTGTAAAGGGTGAACTGAACCTTTAAGCACTTTTCTGTCCTAGATACAGACAGGCTTGACAAAGGGGATTCACCCCATAACATATTGCCTAGGACACCAGGAAGAGGGTGCTATACTAGCCAGCTAAGTTTGCATGTACTGTGCCGAGGGAGCCCTGATATAGGTGACATTAGCATGTGGCATGCTTTGCCTGATCTGACAGTAGGAGGTAGAGGAGGCGGAGAACTGTGTGGAGGTCTACTGTAATAACATTGCTGGTCCTGGTGTTTGCCTCCACTCCTAGACATAGAGGCCGTGTACAAACAACCCTCTACCTGGTCACATCTGAGTGTATACTGAGCTTGAATGAGTTTATTACTAATAAACTCTATTATTGCACTAGATCTATGAATTCAAGTGATTGTAAAGTCTAATTTTTTTTTTTTTTCTATACAAATAACAAACATACTTGCCCTGTGCAGTTGGTTTTGCACATAGCTGCCCAGATCCTCCTCTTCTCAGGTCCCTCAATGGCTCTCCTGGCCCCTCCCTCCAGTCGAGTGCCCCCCACACCAAGACACTTGCTATGGGGGCACTCAAGTCAAGCCACAGCTCCTTGTGTCCATTAATGCATAGAATGCATTAAGATAAAAAAAAATAAAACCTTCTGCCTTTACAACCACTTTCTTCTCTTCCACTTTTGTTTTATGGCCTACATGCATTCCTTGTGACTTATCTAAGAGAAATGCAGGATTGTTTTGTGCACTTGAGGAAGGGTATATGAACATTGCATTGGACCTGCAGAAGCACAGATAGAATAAGTTGTATGTTCTATGTAACCAAATTAAGTGGTATATAGTATATATTGGAGGTCTTATTATTTTACAGTAGCCCTAGAGTGAGACATTGTTGTAGGTGAAGAAAGGGTTGGATGTGAGGGTGGAGAAGGTAAGTAGGCATTGTGTGCTGTCATAGATCTCTATAAAATAAATTCTGACAATTGTTTTATTATTATTAGAACAGAAAAAAATAAAATGATGATAAAGAGATCCATTTGCCATTGATACATTACATTTTATATATTTTCATTGTTTGAATAATAACATGTGTAACAAATATAAATGCACAACCAAAATATTATGAATAAATGTGTAAAAACCACAAGTGTTAAAATAAAACAAAAATAGTGCCACAATGTGATTAATAGTCCAATACAGTTATCACTCTGTATAAATCCGCTGGGATTAGACTCTTCAGACGATGTAACGATTGCTCTATTCACCCCACATTTCAAGGGGGGCAACCAAACAACAGCCAAAGAAGTGATTTTAAAGACCAAATGGCCACTTACCAGGTCTGTTGGATCTCAGGTTATAGAGATCATATAGGCATATGTAAAAGGGATCAGTCAGCCAGGGACGGTGTGTTCTTTCGGTCATTAGCTGAATATTCAGGTTTTTTATTTGCAGCACCACTGGCTTTTTTTCATGTTTTTTTATTACCAGATATACTTAATTTTGTTTTACGTTTTTTTTTACCAATACATAAATTTCTAAATATCTAAGTATATGCACATTCATTAGAGGGTTAGCGTGGATATTTCACCTTATACATTGAATAATAACATCCCATTAAAATATTTCCCAACATATTATCCAGATCAGTTATCATGCCACTGACTCTCACCTGAGTGATGGAAAAACATATCCAGCTTTCTTCCGTATGACACCAGATGATCGGGCTCATCATGCAGCTGTTATAAAACTATTGCAGCATTTTGGGTGGAACTGGGTTAAAATAATAACTGATAGAAGCGGTGATGAGGAGGCCCAAAAACTGAGTAAGATGATGAGAGAACACGGGATCTGCACAGAATTTATCATTCAGTCCTCATTATTCCAGGACTATAAAGAGGAGGACTTGAGGATCATTGTGGATTCGAAATCAGCAGCTAAAGTTGTCATAATGTGTTCAGCTTTAACACTACTCTTTTTAGAATATACTTTTCTCCCTGTTATGGAAAATGTCACCTTTATTTTTCCACCATCATGGAATAAACTAAGTAATCTCCATGATTTTAACTATACAGCAATTAACTGCAGCTTGGTATTTCAATGGCCACAAAAAAATAACCCAAACATCAATATTTATCCTCACGGTGTCAACTTCTCCAGTTGCAAACGTGACCCGATACTGGAAGATATTTGGTATTTATTCTTACGGTGCCTTACTCCAAATAGAGCAAAAAATGATTATTTTGAAGATGTGCGTGATTTCTATGCTAGAAGCTGTCCAGATGTAAAAGATCTTTCAAATTTGTTTAGTTCTAGTTCGTCTTTACCTTTCTATGCGTATAAGGCTGTGTATGTTCTGGCCAGAGCTCTACATGGAATGAACATGAAGAAAAAGAAATCTAAACAAAATGGATTCCAGCACAGAGTAAGTTGCATGATACAGTATGTAATAATAATGTGTTAATATTACTATGATCCTACTCAACATTATATATATATATATATATATATATATATATATATATATATATATATATATATATATATATATATATATATATATATATATAATTATGTGACTGAAGTGAGATGGACAGCAATCTCTGCTCTTCAGCTCACTGTCTTGGTGATGAGGAAAACTGCAATCACCAACATTTCTGTTTTTTCTGTAATTGAATCTATAATTAGATTTGTTTTTCTATTCTATTGAATTTTTTTTTACTAATTGCTTTTGTATACATCATGTTAAGAGATAAATTTAAATTGTCCATTTAGAAGCTGGGTGACATTTGGTCAAAAAATAGGTACCACATCCCATATATGTAAAGAAAAAAAGAGAAGGGGTAGGTGGGACTTTTAAGGTGCCAAAGATTTGAAAATAATACAGTTTTAGAAAAATATAATTTTTATTATAAACAACTCTTAAAATCACAATAAGCATTTACAAGGATCCCATATCAATTTTTTTACATGTACATCCACTTCTTACTCTACATGTTTCGCTCAGATGAGCTTCCTCAGGAGATTCTTTGAAGTGTCACATGAAGTAAAGTATTATATATATATATATATATATATATATATATATATATATATATATATATATATATATATATATATATATATATATTTAAACTTAAAAAGTTGTCAACAAATACATATTTTTTAATTTTTTTATTTAAATTGTCCAGATTCATATAAGTGTAGTGCCCTCCTAGATAGGTGCTAGATTGAGTATATATAGTTTTTGGTTTCTCTGCTTAACAGGGAGACAGCAAGGTAAATGTATGTGCTGACTGCTTAACAGAGAGCTGTGGTCGGTTAGTATAGTGTGCTCGGGTGCTGCTCATGCTGTCTTGAAGTTCCCCTGTGTCCTAGGAACTATGGAAAGTGCTGTACAGTAGGAAGAAACCATGCAGATGGGAGCATTAATATTCATACAGCACTGGCCAATTACCAGGGGAGGTGTCTCTAAGCATGCTGGGTGCCTGTATTTATATTTGATGAGCACATTGGCTCTGGGTCTTCCTCCAGAGAGAGAGAGGTCCAAGTGGGGAGGGGGCCTGCTGTCCTTCCCTAGCACAGGCTGCCATGGATGTCCTGAGGTCCTAAAATGGTGAAGCTGAAAGCCAGGGTTCTCCTGAGAGCTGGTTGAGGGAGGATGTCCATGGATCCTGTCTGGTATCATGGAAGAAGGTGACCTGCAACCAGGACCTTGTGAGTACAGATACCCTAAAGGTATCCTAGAGACTGGTGCTAGTAAATCCTCCTCTGGGGGCTAGAAGTCAGCTGCTGGGTGTAGGCTAAAGGGGACACCGGCTGGGTCCACTAAATTGCTTCTGCTAAAAAGAAACTTTGCTCTATTCTGTACAGTCTGCTACACAGTTCTGCCAAGAAAGCTGTCCTCAATGTGAATAGTTTAAATTTGGACTATCCTACTATATCCCTTGAGAAATATAAAAACACTGCGCTCTAATAGCAAAAATAAAATATATGTGAGCCAGCAGCTGCATACATTGTGACAAACAATAACTGGTAAATGGGGAAAAAAAATGCAGCGCTAGGAAGTAATAGGAAGTTAGGGTGTAGTGAAACAATTAAATAAGAGATGCTGTACTGAACAGTAAAGCATATGTGCAAAAACCATAAGTGAAATGAACAAACACAGTATAAAGTGTCCACATATGGTAAATGGATGATTCCAAACTCAAATTATTAAGAGGAACTGGTATGGACCAAAAAATGATGTGAAACTAGAAAATAAAGTCAATGGTGCACGGTGTGGATCTGTGACTGTGAGTCAACAACGGGGTACAGAACTTCCGTAGCTGTAAACCAACATCTCGATATGGGGCATCAGAATGAAAACATCAGGAAGTAAGATAAGATGGGTACTCTTACCAGATGACGTGGACTCCACTGTCATATGACATGGAGTCAATGGTGCATGGAGCCAAACCTAGGCTGGAAAACGATATCCGGAACGGTGGAACCTCTGTCTCACTTCTCGACTTCTCTGGTGGGGTGAAGAAACATCGGGAAGGGCCGCCAACTGGATATCAGCCAATAGACCTCAAGGATGTATTCCAAGGAGAAGCCGGGGACAGATTTGATCCAGACCCCGTGATGGAAGTAGGGCTACTGGAAGGCAGTTTCTTGCATCGGGATAATATGCAAATAAAAAATAAAAAGCTTCTGCATAGTGCAGGTAAACCAGGGATTTTTATTTCTAAAAATACCATACAAAAAATGGATAAAAGTGATCACAATTAAAATAAAATCTAAGCAGCGTAAGGAAGGGGAGATCGCCCGACGCGTTTCGACCAAGGGGGTCTTCAACAGGGGCATTCCTTACGCTGCTTAGATTTTATTTTAATTGTGATCACTTTTATCCATTTTTTGTATGGTATTTTTAGAAATAAAAATCCCTGGTTTACCTGCACTATGCAGAAGCTTTTTATTTTTTATTTGCATATTATCCCGATGCAAGAAACTGCCTTCCAGTAGCCCTACTTCCATCACGGGGTCTGGATCAAATCTGTCCCCGGCTTCTCCTTGGAATACATCCTTGAGGTCTATTGGCTGATATCCAGTTGGCGGCCCTTCCCGATGTTTCTTCACCCCACCAGAGAAGTCGAGAAGTGAGACAGAGGTTCCACCGTTCCGGATATCGTTTTCCAGCCTAGGTTTGGCTCCATGCACCATTGACTCCATGTCATATGACAGTGGAGTCCACGTCATCTGGTAAGAGTACCCATCTTGTCTTACTTCCTGATGTTTTCATTCTGATGCCCCATATCGAGATGTTGGTTTACAGCTACGGAAGTTCTGTACCCCGTTGTTGACTCAGTCACAGATCCACACCGTGCACCATTGACTTTATTTTCTAGTTTCACATCATTTTTTGGTCCATACCAGTTCCTCTTAATAATTTGAGTTTGGAATCATCCATTTACCATATGTGGACACTTTATACTGTGTTTGTTCATTTCACTTATGGTTTTTGCACATATGCTTTACTGTTCAGTACAGCATCTCTTATTTAATTGTTTCACTACACCCTAACTTCCTATTACTTCCTAGCGCTGCATTTTTTTTCCTACTATATCCCTTCCCTGTCCAAGTTCTCCAAATAAAAAAAAAAAAAAACAAAACCCCTAGACTGGTCATTGGAGACAACAAGTGGAAAAGTGCACGCACCTGGCTGTGTGGAAAATACCCCGTGACTGGTTGCCGATTAAAATGCGGGGAAAAAATTCCAGCTGCTCCTGTGGGGGTAGCACTACTTATTTTATAGGCAGTATATATTTATATGCATTTTTAGTATATTATATGTATTTATGTGTGTATGCTTATGTTTCTGTACATTTCTGGTTAGGTCTGTTTTACAAATTACAAAATCTAAGTGTAAATGATTGCAGTGTTTATCCAGAGTGTGACTCTTTAAAAATATTGTTCAAATTGATTACGTGCTGTATATAAGGATCCTTCTCCCTACCGTGCCTGTGTCTAAGTCTAAGCCAATAAGCATGAAACATGTTAGGTTGTCTTTAGGTGGGAACAACAGCGTGTCTTTGGTTGGCTCAATAATGTTTTAAAAAGAAAGTGATGTTACCATTGGGCAATCATTCTTGGATCCAGTGCAATCTGGTATATGGGAACACAGTTGCCATTACTATTGAAATCCAAAATTGTGTGACCACATCACCCTGCGCTCTACAGTGATAACATAGCTGAGGTTATCAACAAAATGGAGGCCACAGATGTAATTTTATGGAAGACCACATCAGTGATTTCACTACAGAGCAGAACTTCAACTCCCTTCCTGAAATCTCACCTGGACTCCGAGCACTTCACCTTTTCTACAGGCAATTATACTCCCTTCCAAGTTCCCTTCTGCTTCCTCAGCTCTTATAGTAATCTTGGCTTTAACGTTTCTCTATTTCTACCTACCTTCCATCTTCTCCTACACATTCCTTTCCTTTAATGCTTGCTGTAAAAGACTCCTCTCCTGTACTAAATGCCCTCTATAATACCCTCCACACTCCTCTCCTGTACATACTGCCCTCTGTCATACCCTCCACTTTCTTCTCCAGGCGAACAAGAAACCCATACGAATAATTCTCCTGTAAATACTGCCCTCTTTCATACCCTCCCCACTCCTCTCCTGTTCATACTGCCCTCTGTCATACTCCCTTTACTCCTCTCCTGTACATACTGCCCTCTGTCATATCCTCCCCACTCTTCTTCTGTACATGCTTCCTTCTTCCATACCCTCCACACTCCTCTCCTGTACATACTGCCCTCTGTCATATCCTCCACACTCCTCTCCTGTACATACTGCCCTCTGTCATACCCCCCACACTCCTCTCCTGTACATACTGAACTCTGTAATACCCTCCACAATCATCTCCTGTACTTACTGTCCCCTGTCATACCCCTCACACTCCTCTCCTGTACATACTGCCCTCTGTCATACCCTCCACTCTCCTCTCCTGTACATACTGCCCACTGTCATACCCTCCACACTCATCTCCTAATACATACTAGCCTCTGTCAAACCCTCACACTCCTCTCCTGTACATACTGTCCACTGTCATACCCTCCACACTCATCTCCTGTACATACTGACCTCTGTTAAACCCTCCACACTCCTCTCCTGTACATACTGCCCACTGTCCTACCCTCCACTCTACTTACTCCTGTACATACTTCCCTCTGTCATACCCTCCACAGTCCTCTCATTTGCATACTGCCCTTTGCAATACACTCCACACTCCTATCCTGTACATAGTGTCCTCTGTCATACTCTCCACACTCCTCTCCTATACATACTGCCCTCTGTCATACCCTCCACACTCCTCTCCTGTACATACTGCCCTCTGTCATACCCTCCCCACTCCTCTCCTGTACATACTACCCTCTGTCATATTCTCCTTACTCCTCTCCTGTATATACTGCCCACTGTCATACCCTCCACTTTCTTCTCTAGGCGAACAAGAAACCCATACGAATAATTCTCCTGTACATACTGCCCTCTGTCATACCCTCCCCACTCTTCTCCTGTAAGTACTGCCCTCTGTCATACTCCCCTTACTCCTCCCCTGTACATACTGCCCACTGTCATCCCCTCCACACTCCTGCCCTGTACATACTGCCCTCTATCATCCCCTCCACACTCCTCTCCTGCACATACTGCCCTCTATCATACCCTCCACACTCCTCTCCTGTACATACTGCCCTCGGTCATACCTTCCACACTCCTCTACTGTACATACTGCCCTCTGTCATACCCTCCACTTTCTTCTCCAGATGAACAAGAAACCCATACGAATAATTCTCCTGTACATACTGCCCTCTGTCATACCCTCCCCACTCCTCTTCTGTACATACTGCCCTCTGTCATACTCCCCTTACTCCTCTCCTGTACATACTGCCCACTGTCATATCCTCAACACTCCTCTCCTGTACATGCTGCCTTCTTCCATACCCTTCACACTCCTCTCCTGTACATACTGCCCTCTGTCATACCCTCTACACTCCTCTCCTGTGCATACTGCCCTCTGTCATACCCTCCACACTCCTCTCCTGTGCATACTGCCCTCTGTTATACCCTCCACACTTCTTTCCTGTACATACTGCCCTCTGGCCAACCCAATATACTCCTCTTCTCTACATACTGCCCCCGTCATACCCTGCGGTCTCTATTATGTGGGACAGACAAAGAGACCCCTCAAAAAACATATAGCTGAGCATGTAGCAAATATTAAAGGTTATAGACAGCACAGTGTGTCTCTATATTTTCGCTTAGCTCGCAATAGAGATCCCACATCTTTACTAGGGATGAGCTTCGAGTTGGAGTCTAACTCATGTTCAACTCGAACATTGGCTGTTCGCAAGTTCGCCGAACAGCGAACAATTTGGGGTGTTCGCGGCAAATTCGAATGCCGTAGAACACCCTTTAAAAGTCTATGGGAGAAATCAAAAGTGCTAATTTTAAAGGCTTATATGCAAGTTATTGTCATAAAAAGTGATTCGGGACCCGGGTCCTGCCCTAGGGGACACGGATCAATGCAAAAAAAAGTTTTAAAAACGGCCGTTTTTTCAGGAGCAGTGATTTTAATAATGCTTAACCAGAAGAAGATGAAGGAAGATAGAAGAAAGAAGAAGCATTTAAATAAAGGAATTGTCAAAAACTGTCTCTTGTCATTTTTAACATTTTTGACAGTTTTTTTTAGTGAAATGGTAGGGGGAAGTACCCCCTTACCATTTCACACGGGGGGGGGATGGGATCTGGGGGTTCCCTTGTTAAAGGGGGCTTCCAGATTCCGATAAGCCCCCCGCCCGCAGACCCCCACAACCACCGGCCGGGGTTGTGGGGATGAGGCCCTTGTCATCATCAACATGGGGACAAGGTGTTTTGGGGGGCTACCCCAAAGCACCCTCCCAATGTTGAGGGCATGTGGCCTGGTACGGTTCAGGAGGGGGGGCCGCACTCTCGTCCCCCCCTCTTTTCCTGCAGCCTGCCAGGTTGCCTGCTCGGATAAGGGTCTGGTATAGATTTTTGGGGGGACCCCACGCCGTTTTTTTTTTTTTTTTTTTTTTTGGGCGTGGGGTTCCCCTTAAAATTTAGAATTTAGGGGGAACCCCATTTAGGGGGAACCCCACGTCATTTTTTTGTTTAAATTTTGGCCGGGTTCCCCTTAATATCCACACCAGACCTGAAGGGCCTGGTATGGAATTTAGGGGGACTCCCACGTCTTTTTTTTTTTTTTAATTTTGGTTCGGGGGTTTCCCTGTGTTGAATTCCCATGCCGTTTTTATCAATGAACTTCTATGTGTATTGTCGGCAATGCAATAGCCGCGGGTAGTTTTGAATGGAATTTTTCCTTCAAAATGTCATTTTGCTGTCAGACTGTTCTAAACACGGGAAACATGCACCCCTTTACAGGCATACTATAGACACCCCCCAGGTACAAAATTTAAAGGGATATTACACTTTTATTGTTTGACTTTCAGCATTATTAAAATCGCTGCTCCTGAAAAAACGGCCGTTTTTAAAACTTTTTTTTTGCATTGATCCATGTCTCTTGGGGCAGGACCCGGGTCCCCAAACACTTTTTATGACAATAACTTGCATATAAGCCTTTAAAATTAGCACTTTTGATTATTCATGTTCCTGCCCCATAGACTTTAACGGTGTTCGCATGTTCGAGCGAACTTTTTTCCTGTTCGCATGTTCTGGTGCGAACCGAACAGGGGGGTGTTCGGCTCATCCCTAATCTTTACAGCTTTGGGGAATAGACCGAGTGTAGCCCACATGGAGGGGTTCTAATAGAGTGAGGCATTTAGCACAAATAGAAACTAAGTGGATATTTTTGCTCAATACTTTGACTCCAAGGGGATTAAATATTGAATTACATCTAAATTGCTTCATTAGTAATTATTCATTTTGAACTTCGAATTGGGTATGTATTATGCATTAACAATGTTTTTTTTTTTTTTTTTTTATGAGTGATCACTTTGCATGTATATGCTGTGAGCACCCATGTGCTGTGAGCGCCGGGTGCTGTGAACGCATAGAGGCTGTGAGTGTCCCAGTGCTGTGAACACCCGAGTGCTGTGAGAGTGGAGTGCTGTGAGTGCCCGTGTACTGTGAGTGCTCATGTACTGTGAGTGCCCATGTATTGTGGGTGCACTAGGAGTAGAGAGCTGGGAATAGGGTAGGTTACAAATAGTTAGTCTTAATTTCCCCAATAGAATAGAGGGTAAAATGTCCAACGGGATTGGTGATGCCACTCAGTGCACATCTTGCACCATGTATGCGTCCCTTGATGAGCCAATCGAGGGCACATACTGCTGTGGGAGATGTGAGCGAATTGGTTCCCTGGAAGCCCAGATCCTGGATCTGGAGAATCCAGTAGCAACACTGACAAGCATTAGCAACCTGGAGAGGAGCTTGGACATTACCCAGCAGGTGCTGGCGGGGCCAGCCTACAGGAGGTTGGAGAGATGGAAGCACAGGAACGAGAGGTAGGTTGCTGGGTGACAAAAAGGAGCAGGGGTAGAGGGAAGAGTGTTAGGGAGGCAAGTCCTGAGTTGGTACACCCCAACAAATATGCCAAGTTGTCAAGGAATTCCCAGAGGAAGTCACGAGAGTGACGAAACTGGTAGGAGGAGCTTGATCGGCTGATGAGAGAGGTACCAGAAAGTGCAGGAGAGCTGACATAGCACAGGGGGAATGTCGTGAAAACCGGGGCTGCAAAGCCAGACCACAGGTGACTCTATCATCCCTCAGCACTATAGCACTTAAAAAGGCATTTTTATTTATTTGAAATATTTTCTGAAACATACCAGGAGAAAATAGAGACCTCTGAGCTGGGTTATTATCGGAAGGAGCAGGTGTCCTATGTTCAGTGCTGCCAACCCCCCAAGTGAAATTTACTGGCAAGACGCCAACATTTACAAACAGCACCAATTTTTTATGGCACTGCAAAAAAAGTACCTAAAATGGCTGTTTTCAGTGCTAAACTGTGCAACTATTAGTATTTAAACTATAAGCATATAGCTAGTGCTATTAGCAATGTGTTTAAGTTAAACAAAAGTCAAAAAACAAATTTCTCTATCTACATCAAGGTCAGGTTAATATAACCAAGCCAGCACACAGTGCAAGGGAGAACTCTGTGGACCTTAATGTAAAGGACAATGCCACAGATCATGATCTAAGGGGGAACTCTGATGTAAGGGGGGGCTCTGCGCTCCCCTTTACATCAGAGTTCCCACTTATATCAGGGTCTGCAGAATTGATCTTTACATCAGGGTCTGCAGAGTTCTCCCTTGCACTATAAGAAGAAATCCTGCAGACTTTGATGTAAAAGGGAACATTGGGAAGGCTAATAAGGGGGAGACTCCAGTGACCTGAGATTACCTTCCGCACTGTAAATACACTAAGGTAAGGGTGGGTTGGAGGGGATGGGGAGTGACCGGAAGCTGAAATGAACAGGGAGGACGTTACGAGCTTGAACCGTGCTGCTACTCCCTCTGTTCCAGCCTAACAGAGCAGGGATGGTGACGCTGTGATGCCGGAAAACTGATCAGCTGATCGGGCGAACAGATCCTATGTTTGCTCGGCATCTGATGCTCAGACCAGCACGCTCTCCTGCACGCTCTCCTGAGGCTCTCCCGGGATAGGTTCCAGCGACGCACCCCCCCAGTGAGAAGGGAGGAGGCGCATAACTGGGATCGAGCGGCTGATTGTGGTGTCATGGAGGCTTACGGGGAGGTCTGTTCCAGGATGACCAGGAAGAGGGGTGTGGAGGAAGTGGTCGTACAGGACGGAGCGGGCGCTCATCCACAGCGTGGACCCAAAGACAAGGCGAGTCAAGAGGCTGCAAAGTTGGAGCACTTTGCTCACACACCTAACCATACACCCAAAAAAGGGAGCCAGGCAGGGGGTGGGCAACATCAGGGCCCACAGACCGGTCACCCTGGGGGGAGAAAAAGCCATGGTTCAGCAACAGTAAGCGCCTCTGTAACAGCGGCAGAACTGGCTCCACAAATAGCCTCGGAGGAGGAGCAGGGACTGTGCAAAGAATTAACGGAAGGTATGGACGTGCTAGTATCAGGAGCAGAGAAGGAACCATCCTTGAAAGACATCCTTCTAACAATAAATAACTGTAAGGCATCACTATTTGAATTATCTGATCAGCTTAAAGGTATCAGAAATGACTTTTTTTCCTTAAGACAAGATGTGCAGGAGGTTTGTGGTTCGGACTACCACCCTTGAGGGGAGAATTAGCCAGGTAGAAGACGACGTACATCCGATGAGGCAAGAAGTGAAACTTATGAGGGACCAAATGGATAAGTGCATGCATAAAATGGACGAAATAGAAAACACGTTACGCAGGAAGAATGTGAGGGTTCTTGGTCTACCCGAAAGAAGTGAAGGTAACAACCCCATAGAGTTTATGGAAGGCTGGTTTAGAGATATGTTTGGTAAGGACTCTTTGTCAAGTTTCTTTGCAATTGAATGAGCAGACAGAGTTGCCTCCAGGGCACCTTCTCCAGGGGGTCGACCAAGGCTCCTTATTATTAAGTTCCTGTATTTTAAGGACAAAGTAACCATTCTCCAGAAAGCAAGAGAAATGAAAAACATACAGTATAATGGCGCAAGGATTGCTTTGTACCCAGATTTTTCTCCTGAGCTACAGAGACAAAGAGCAAAATTCATAGAGTGTAAACGCAGGTTGCAGCAATTTAAAGTCAGTTATGCATTGCTTTATCTTTCACGTTTATGTATAACAGTATTTGGGGAAGTTAAGGTCTTTAATGTACCTGCAGAAGTAACATCTTGGTTGGAAAAGAATGAAGGAAGCTTACAGCGGGGTGAAGGAACATGTGGAAATTAGCCCCGGATGGTGCCCATTCAATTTAAAATTCCTGTGGACTTTTTTTTTTTTCCTCTCAGTCCGGGACTTCCATATAATTATAGATGTGTATATACAGAGGTGAGGGTGTGTGTGCGTGTGTGGGGGGGGGGGGGGGTAGTAAATATTTATGAGTATATTGGTTATTTTGGGGTTAGTTCCCCTCCTACTAGGTTCGAGTAGTAACGTATAAAAGAGTGTATGTAGATGTCTAAAAAGCAGGCAATTTTTTCTATGGCTGGTATGGGATGAGTTAACATACTCTGTCTGCAGGAGACACATCTTGAGAGAGGCACAATTAGTGCTTTAAAGCATAGGAATTACCAGGTGCAGTTTCATTCCACCCATACCTCCTATTCAAGAGGTGTGAGCACATTGATTAATTTGGGATTGGTTTTCTCCTGCAGACAGAGTAAGATAGACGAGAATGGACGATATATTTTTCTTTTTTGTGAAATTGAAAGTAGAGTATATGTAATTGCCAATGTTTATATTCCTCCTCCATTTAGTACAGAAATTATGGGTGATTTAATTAGATTTATAGCAGATAAACCTGGGGTACCGGTATTAGTGGCAGGTGACTTTAATATGATAATGAACAAAAATATAGACAGGTTCCCGCCAAGGACTATGAACAGTGGGATATCTAAAAGCCCGCTCCTCCAATATTGTGAGGAGATAGGGCTGATAGAAGTCTGATGGAGGTAGCATCCGGGAGAAAGACAATACTCGTGCCATTCTAGGACACATGCCACGTTGTCCAGAATCGACTTTGTGTTGTGTAATGAGGAAGCTTTGAATCTATTGGAAAGGGTAGATTACGAGCCAAGAGGGATTTAGGACCACTCGCCAGTAGATTTTTCGTTTAAAAATGGAGTTGTGGCAGAGGTGACTGGAAAGTAAATCCCTTCTGGCTTGAAATAATTGAAGACACTGGGACAATAGCAGCTAGTTTGGAATTTATAAATCTAAACTCGGGCTCAGCCCCACCGGGTATAATATGGGACTCCCTGAAGGCTTTTCTTCAGGGCATATTGATACAGAAAATCTCTTATGTTAAAAAACAATCTCAGGCTAAGGAAATCAAAGCAAGAGAGAGGGTGAGAGAAGCAGAAGACCGGTATGTGGAGGTACCAAATCCAGCCAGCTATGGAGAATGGGTAGGGAGTCAAGAAGAATACAGGAAATTAGTTTTGGAGAACACGGAAATAAGAAGAATGTTCCAGAGACAGAGCTTTTTTGGGGAAGGAGAGCAAGTTGGCAGAACCCTGGCCCTGATAGCGAAAGCAAATAGTCCCTTAACCAATATACCAGCAATTTTGGATAAGGAAGAGGAAATTAAAAGAGCTACCCCGAAAATAGTAAATGTACTTAAAAAATATTATGAAAATCTGTATAGCGCCCCACAAATAAATGTAGAAGGGGATATGTGGGATTTTTTTGAAAAATTGAATATAAACCCCCTATCAAGTGAGGACAGGGAAGATTTGGATGCCCTGCTGACGCTGGAAGAGATCCAAAGGGTAATAGCAGATGTGGCGAACCAGAAAGCACCGGACCCGGATGGCTTGCCTATAGAAATATTTAAGAGGTACGGGGAAGTATTCCTCCCTAAACTCGTGGAGGTATTAAATTGGGCTGCGGAGGAAGGGAAACTACCCATATCTATGACAGAAGCCACAATAATGGTTTTATTAAAAGAAGGGAAAGGCCCGCTTGATGTGTCCTCATATAGGCCTATATCGCTCTTGTGCTCAGATGTGAAGATGTTGGCAAAAGCCTTGGCAACAAGGCTAAATAGAATAATTTCTAAAGTAATACACCCAGACCAAACTGGTTTTATACCGGATAGATCCACAAGTGTGAACATAAGGCGAGTGTACTTGAATATGCAACTTCCAGTAGAGAATGGAGGGAATAGAGCCGTCCTTTCATTGGATGCAGCCAAGGCTTTTGACTTCCTAGAGTCGCACTATATATGGAAGGTATTGGTTGAATTCCAATTTGGCCCTAACTTTGTCCAATGGTTAAGAATATTATATGATAGCCCAAGGGCTAAGGTTAGGATCAATGGCTAGTGCTCTGATTGATTCCAGTTGGGGAGGGGAACGAGGCAGGCGTGTCCGTTGTCACCCCTGCTCTTTGCCCTAGCAATGGAGCCATTGGCGATAGCTTTGAGAGCCTCTCCAGAGGTACAGGGATTTAAAAGAAGGAGGGGGAAGGAGAAAGTTGCTATGTATGCAGATGACATCTTGCTATTTCTGGGGGATACACAGGCCTCCTTAAAGGTAGCCATGGGGATAGTTAAGGAATTTGGACATTTCTCTGGGTTGGTAATTAATTGGGAAAAATCCGCACTTATGCCACTAGATCCCCTTAGAGAACCCCTTCCGCAACAAGCAATTCAAATTAGAATAATAAATCAAATGAGATACTTGGGCATTAACGTAACAAGAGACCCAGGGCAGTATATAACAGGAAATGTGGTCCCACTTATGACAAAATTAAAACAGAAAAGCCGGGTGTGGGGCTGTCTTCCTCTCTCGGTCGCCAGACGATGCAATCTAGTCAAGATGGTATGGATGCCACAAATTCTATATGTAATACACAACTCTCCTGTGTGGACTCCAAAACACTGCTTAAAAAAGATGGACAGTGTGTTTAGAGAGTTAATTTGGAAAAATTGAGTGGCTAGGCTTCGCTTGCAGGCATTGCGGCGGCTGAGGGAGGTGGGGGGCCTGGCTTTGCCAGACCCAAGGTGGTATTTCCTTGCGGCACAAATGCAGTATATGGGAGGAAGTAACAGGCCAGAAGAAAGAGGGGTAGGATGTGACCTATTGTTGAATGATACTAACCATGATACGTTGGTAGAAGCTGTTGAGGCAGACTCCTTCAATTCCAATTGCCCTACTGCCCAGTTAATGATTAAAAGTTGGGAGTCCATCAAAACCGTACTAGGTTATGTCAGATTCTCAGAGTTTACCCCATTATGGGACAATAAAAACCTAAAGGAACTTAAATTAATGGGGAAAATAGAGGAGTGGGATCGGAGGGGCATTCACTGCCTGGCACAGTTGTATAGAGATGGCAGATTAAAATCATTCCAGGAGATCGTGGCAGAGTATACGGTTCCTAATCGACAATTCTACAGGTATTTGCAAATCAGACATGCCTTGGCAGTACAATTTAGTGGGAAGGAGCCAGAGTGGAGTGAAATGCCTTCTCTTGGGAAACTGGTGAATGCTAGAACAACTAAAGGTTTAATCATTGATATGTATGGATGTATTAGCATGTCGGGTCAAGAGGAACAGGTAGAACCTAAAAATAGGATTAAATGGGAGGGAGATGTTGGGCAAATAATGGAGGAGCAATGGAAATATGTTTTGGCATTGGGGCCCAGGATCTCTCTCTCTCCTTCGCAGATTGTATCCCATTTGTATTTGATACATAGGTCATATTACACGCCTTTGAAGCTGTATATGTTTGGGAGAAGGCCTGATGCGGAATGTCAAAGGTGTGGGGACAGGAAGGGCGATCTGGTACACATGCTCTGGCGATGTCCCAAGCTACATAGATATTGGGAAGGTGTAATTGACAAAATAAATTTCGTGTTTGGGACATCGTGGCCAAAACCTGCCTTATGGGTCTGATGGAGGTGAACAGTATATCAAGAGATACGCAGACCGCAATAATTAGATGCTTGTTTCAGGGTAAAAAACTAATTGCACGGAAGTGGCAAGCAAAAGAGCCCGAGAGGATGGTAGGGTTTGTGCTTGGGTAAACAACTGTTTACCGGGATGGGTCCAAAGGGTAGTGATAAATAATGTGTAATCAGACTGGTTGGGAGTGGTGAGTGGGAGATCCCAAGGTTCTGTCTTGGGACCAATTCTATTCAAGACATTCATAAATTACCGTATTTATCGGCGTATAACACGCACTTTTTTCCCCTTAAAATCAGGGGAAAGTCGCAGGTGCGTGTTATACGCCGATCCCCTGCGATCCCGACCTGTCAAAATAACAAAATCGCCGACCGCGATTTGAAAATGGCGCCGCCGGCGCCGAAATACACAGAGCCTGTCCTCGGCTCTTTCCGGCGGCTCTCGTTTACTTTCGGTTTCACTCGTAGCCCCGAGCGGAGCTATCCGAGTAGGTTCGGATAGCTCCGCTCGGGGCTACGAGTGAAACCGAAAGTAAACGAGAGCCGCCGGAAAGAGCCGAGGACCGGCTCTGTGTATTTCGGCGCCGGTGGCGCCATTTTCAAATCGCGGTCCGCGATTTTGAAGCCCAGCAAGCAGGGACAGGGGATCGAAGGCTGCACTGGGGAAGGCTGCACTGGGACATGGCTGCACTGGGGAAGGCTGCACTGGGACAAGGCTGCACTGAGAAGGCTGCACTGACATGGCTGCACTGACATGGCTGCACTGGGGAAGGCTGCACTGACATGGCTGCACTGACATGGCTGCACTGACAAGGCTGCACTGGGGAAGGCTGCACTGACATGGCTGCACTGAGAAGGCTGCAATGATGGGCATTTAGATGTAAGTTTTTTTTCCCTTCAACTTCCCTCCTAAAAGTTTTTTTTTCCTTAAAATTCCCTCCTAAATTGGGGTGCGTGTTATACGCCGGTGCGTGTTATTCGCCGATAAATACGGTATATAGTGTATGGGATAATTAGTTCTGTCTCAGTTTTTGCGGATGACACAAAGATAAGCAGAGTAATAAACTCACATCAGGACATAGAAATTTTGCAGAATGACCTGAACATATTAAAAGAGTGGGCAGACAAATGGCAAATTCGTTTTTTGTTTTGTTTTTATTGTATTTTTATTGAAGATTTGTTGAAATACAAATAAAGCACATTATGCACATTAAAGTCAGAGAAATCAAACACGAGAAAAAAAAAAGAAAGAAAAACATGTTGATCATAAAACAGGCAAAACTACTGAAAAGGCTATAGTCAATGACAATTGGGTGTCAGCAGGGTGTACACCAGGAACATAGACCTAGGAGGTATAAAGCAGTGGGCTGCATTATGTAACTAGGTATGCAAAGAGATAGGGAGGGTGGGTGGTGACTAGAGAACATTATTATTATTATTATTATTATTATTCAGGATTTATATAGCGCCAACAGTTTACGCAGCGCTTTACAATATAAAAGGATATAAAAGGGAGACAATACAGTTATAATACAATACAATAGGATTAAGAGGGCCCTGCTCAGAAGAGCAACATGGAGCTGTATGTGGGGTACAAGAGGGATTCAGGGAGGAGAACCATACTCAGAATGATCCCACAGATCCCAGATCTTGTCAAACCTGTCAGCAGCATCCTCTACTATGGCTGTCATGTGCTCCATTCTACATATGTCAGCAATAGCTTGTAGAAACTGAGCTTGGGTTGGGGAGGGAGATAACCAACACAGTGGAATGACTATCTTAGCAGCTAGTAAAATATAGGAAGCCAATTTGTTGGAGGCCTTTCCTAGACCAGGGATTAGGAGACCCAGGAGGAGATATAACATATCTAGCGAAAGAGGGGGCTCAAAAATTCGCTGGAGCAGAGACACCACCATGAACCAAAAAGGTACAATTAACTTGCACTTCCAAAAGATATGGTAGTGAGTTCCTCTAGTTTAACCACATCTCCAACAAAGGGGGAGAGAGAGGGGTCAAAACAATGTAATAAAGGGGTCCTGTACCAAAAAAATAACACTTTAAATGCTGTCCCTCTCTGCGCCACACATCTGGATATTTAGGAAGTTGAAGTCCATATTTTAGCCCACTGATGGAGGGAAATTGGTTGTTGTATAATTTGAGTCCATTTTCGCATGTAGAAGTGGGAGTCTACAGAAAGTGGAGGGGTCTCCTGAAGCAATTGGTAAAAAACAGATATTAGCCATGTTTGGTGGGGGCCCTGGGAACAGATGAGTTCAAAAGTTATTGGTCTGGGTAGGATAAGGGACTAGGAGAGAGTTGATAAATAGTGGGTTATTTGGAGGTAGGAATAGGCAGGGGCGGACTGACAACTCATGGGGCCCCCGGGCAATAGGAGATCCTGGGGCCCCCTGTCCCCGCTCATGTGTTCCCACCCACACTCAAGCCACACCCACACAAATCCGCACCTACATTTTGCACTGCCCACACTACATGCGTTCGTCACAGAATTACATTAAAGAAAGTGCAACAACGGTACCTTACCAAAATTAAAGTCATTGTAAAGGCTCAATTTTTTTTTTTTTTTTTTAAATAACAAACATATCATACTTACCTTCACTGTGCAGCTCGTTTCGCACAGAGTGGCCCCGAACCTCGACATCTGGGGGTGGCTCTCACGGCTCCTCCCCACATCAGATAACTCCCTAGGAGAAGCACTCTCCCGGGGGGGGGGTTACCTTGCAGGTGGGCTCCCGTGTCCAGCATTTGCGTCTATAGACACATGTTTACATACATGTGCTCATCCTACATAAAGCTTTTCATATAGAGCATGTGCAGGGATCATGGGGGTGCTTTACATTTTTTTTTTAACTTTATATAACTTTCACTGACCACCAATGTAAGGAACATTCTTCTCACTAATCACCAATTTAAGGAGCATTCTTCTCACTGATCACCAATGTAAGGAACATTCTTCCCACTGATCACCAATGTAAGGAACATTCTTCTCACTGACCACCAATGTAAGGAACATTCTTCTCACTGACCTCCAATGTAAGGAACATTCTTCCCACTGATCACCAATGTAAGGAACATTCTTCTCACTGACCACCAATGTAAGGAACATTCTTCTCACTGACCTCCAATGTAAGGAACATTCTTCTCACTGACCACCAATGTAAGGAACATTCTTCCCACTGATCACCAATGTAAGGAACCTTCTTCCCACTGATCACCAATGTAAGGAACATTCTTCCCACTGATCACCAATGTAAGGAACATTCTTCCCACTGATCACCAATGTAAGGAACATTCTTCCCACTGATCACCAATGTAAGGAACATTCTTCCCACTGATCACCAATGTAAGGAACATTCTTCCCACTGATCACCAATGTAAGGAACATTCTTCTCACTGACCACCAATGGAAGGAACAATCTTCCCACTATTTATTTAATCCATATTGAGCACTATATTTGATTGGCTGCTTCTGCTTGGCGCACACACGCACAATCACAATCACGCACATGAGGATGGAGTCAGCATCATGTGCGATTGTGCGTGTTTGCCAGGCCTAAGCAGAAACAAACAGCCAATCAAATATAGTGCTCAATATGGATTCAAGAAATATGCATAGCCATAGATATCATAAATGACTACAGGAGATAACCAGAGACTACGGATGCAACTACAGGAAAAAAACAGAGACTGTGAATGCGACTACAGGAAATAACCAGAGACTGGGGATGCGACTACAGGAAATAACCAGAGACTGGGAATGCGACTACAGGAAATAACCAGAGACTGCAAATGCGACTGCAGGAGATGACCAGAGACTGGGGATGCGACTACAGGAAATAACCAGAGACTGGGGATGCGACTACAGGAAAAAAACAGAGACTGTGAATGCGACTACAGGAAATAACCAGAGACTAGGGATGCGACTACAGGAAATAACCAGAGACTGGGGATGCGACTACAGGAGATAACCAGAGACTGCGAATGCGACTACAGGAAATAATCAGAGACTGGGGATGCGACTACAGGAGATAACCAGAGACTGGGAATGCAACTACAGGAAATAACCAGAGACTGCAAATGCGACTGCAGGAGATGACCAGAGACTGGGGATGCGACTACAGGAAATAACCAGAGACTGGGGATGCGACTACAGGAAATAACCAGAGACTGTGAATGCGACTACAGGAAATAACCAGAGACTGGGGATGCGACTACAGGAGATAACCAGAGACTGGGGATGCGACTACAGGAGATAACCAGAGACTGGGGATGCGACTACAGGAGATAACCAGAGACTGGGGATGCGACTACAGGAGATAACCAGACTGCGAATGCGACTACAGGAAATAACCAGAGACTGGGGATGCGACTACAGGAGATAACCAGAGACTGGGGATGCGACTACAGGAGATAACCAGAGACTGGGGATGCGACTACAGGAGATAACCAGAGACTGGGGATGCGACTACAGGAGATAACCAGAGACTGGGGATGCGACTACAGGAAATAACCAGAGACTGGGGATGCGACTACAGGAGATGACCAGACTGGGGATGCGACTACAGGAGATGACCAGACTGCGGATGCGACTACGGGAAATGACCAGACTGCGAATGCGACTACAGGAAATAACCAGAGACTGGGGATGCGACTACAGGAAATAACCAGACTGCGAATACGACTACAGGAAATGACCAGACTGCGAATGCGACTACACGAGATAACCAGAGACTGCGAATGCGACTACGGGAAATGACCAGACTGCGAATGCGACTACAGGAAATAACCAGAGACTGGGGATGCGACTACAGGAAATGACCAGACTGTGAATGCGACTACACGAGATAACCAGAGACTGGGGATGCGACTACAGGAGATGACCAGGTAGCCAGTTTTAAAATTTAATCTTTCAGCAATGCACAGCTATACAGGGGGGTAAACTTCCAGGGATGGTTTAGGAAAAAAAGGGGTCTACGGGCCGTGTATATAATGTAGGCAGAAGGACCTACCTGACCAGTCGGGCTCACCTCCCACTCTCAGAGGTCCAGGGGCGGAGCTTTCGTCGGCAGGGGGCGGAGCTTTCGTCTGCAGGGGGCGGAGCTTTTGTCGGTAGGGGCGGTGATCTTTGTGGTCCAGAGCGGAGCTCTCACAAGTGCAGGAGAGACGCTCTAATTAGGAACACACTCAGACTACATGAGGAGGGGCGGGGCAGGACAGGGTCAGAGCGTCAGTGGAGCTCCCTGCCCCGCCCCTCCCTGCTGACAGAGCCTCTCTCAGCCTAAGCCGAGGTCTGCTCGGCAGCGGGCTGGCCGCGGTGCTGGGAGCTGAAATAATGCAGGAGGACGGGGTTTTCGTGCGGTGCGGCGGGCGGCTTTTTTCCACTACAGACTGAGCCGCTCATGGGGCCCCTCCTGACGTTGGGCCCTCGGTCGGCGACCGAGTGACCGAATGGTCAGTCCGCCCCTGGGAATAGGACATATGTTTATGTATCTGATATTTAGATTGTAGGTCTGCAAAAGGGCAAAATTTACATGTGACCGGCTGTACAAAGTGGCAAAATTGGAACAGGCCAGCCTGTGCCCAAGGGAGCATTCGGGAATGGGATAGGCTATCGGGAATTAAGGGATTAAAGATTACATTATAGAAAGGGGGGCACAGGGAAGAGAGGGAGAATTTGGTGTTGCATGAGTGCCATATCCTCAATGGAAACAACATAGGGCCCAAACAGTGGCTATGGAGTTTGGGATCTGAAAATAATGCAGGTGACCATACAAGGGAACAGGGATGAGCCGGGAACAAAGAGCCCATCTCAATCTCCGACCACCTATTCGGCGGCATTAAACTGGACCAGGACACCGCTGCACAGAGGTGGGAGGCCAGATAATATTTGTATATGTCCGGGGCACCCAGACCTCCACGGCTTCTGGGGGAAAAGATCACCAAGCTTGCCACTCTATGAACCCCGTCCTTCCAAATAAAATTAAGAAACCATTGTTTGAGCAATTTTAATTGGCCCATAGGAATAGGGATAGGCAGGGTCTCAAAAAAATACAGTAATTTTGGCATAACTGACATTTTCAACACATTGATCCTACCTATCCAGGATATTGGGAGAGGATTCCAATGTGCCAACATGGCCTTGATGTCCTTGAACAGGGGGATATAATTGGCTGAGTATAGGGATGAGTATGATAGTGTGATTTGTACACCCAGGTACTTGAGAGAGGAGGGGCACCAAAGATAAGGGTATGAGTTTTGAAGCAATAAAAGGTCTGCAGGCGGTATATGTAGCGGTAGGGCTTCTGTTTTAGATGCGTTAATTTTTTATCCAGATAGAGAGCTAAACTGGGATAGGAGAGCATGCAGGGATGGGAGGGAAATATGTAGGCTGGTAAGAGTCAGAAGTAAATCATCCGCAAATAGAGATAGCTTATATTCCCTATGACACATGGGGACCCCTCGGATGAAAGGATGGGATCTTATAGCCTCTGCCAGGGGCTCTAGGCATAGGATGAAAAGAAGTGGAGAAAGAGGGCAACCCTGTCTAGTGCCATTAGACATTGGGAAGGGTCGGGACTAGGGATGAGCTTCGAGTTCGTGTCGAACCCATCTTCGACTCGAACATCGCCTGTTCGACCGTTCGTCGAATTGCAAACTTTATGGGCCGTTTGCGACAAATTCGAGTGGTGCGTCACGGCCCATAATTCACTGCAGCATCGCAGTGCATTGCTGGCTTATGATACCATCTGTACAGAGAGCCATAATTGGCCAAAGCCAGGATGGCTTTGGCCAATTATGGCTTTGGCCAATTATGGCTCAGGGGGTTTAGTACATGCCCCACACTATATAAGGCCGCCTGCGTGGCAGCCTTGTGTAGTGTGTTGCGGCGGCAGAGAGAGGTAGACAGAGAGAGAGTGTCATTTGATTTAAGTTAGATAGAATAGGCAGGCAAGTCAGTTAGCTGCATTTACAGTGTATTGTGTGTGTGTGTGTGTGTGTGTGTGTGTGTATATACATATATATATGCATCACAGGTGTTGTGTGTGTGTGTGTGTGTGTGTGTGTGTGTGTGTGTGTGTGTGTGTGTGTGTGTGTGTGTGTATATATATATATATATATATATATATATATATATATATATATATATATATACACTGTACTCAGTTTAGCTAGATCCATTCCTGTTATTCTCTTCCTAATATACTGACAGGCAGGCAGGTGTTTTTACAGTTTTTACAGTTTTAGTATTTACAGTATTTACAGTTATGCCCCGTAGAGAATAAATAAAGAGATGAAAGCTATTGGCCACTGCCCCATTTATAGTTCCGACGTACGTGTTTTACGTCACCGCGTTTAGAATGATTGGATTTTCCAACAACTTTGTGTGACCGTGTGTATGCAAGACAAGTTTGAGCCAACATCCGTCGGAAAAAATCCTAGGATTTTGTTGTCGGAATGTCCGAACAAAGTCCGACCGTGTGTACGGGGCATAAGTGTACTGTGTTCCCTGCACAGTGTGCACCTAAAGCTACCTGAATACAAGTGCTGGTGTTCTTCTGATCCTATTAATACCACAGGCAAGCAGCTTTAAGTATTTACAGTAAGTGCAGTGTGTACCCTGCACAGTGTGCACCTAAAGCTACCTGAATACAATTGCTGGTGTACTTCTGATCCTATTAATACCACAGGCCGATATCTTTAAGTATTTACAGTTAGTGTACTGTGTACCCTGACCAGTGTGCACCTAAAGCTACCTGAAGAAAATTACTGGTGTTCTTCTGATCCTATTAATACCACAGGCAGGCAGCTTTAAGTATTTACAGTTAGTGTACTGTGTCCTCTGCACAGTGTGCAACTAAAGCTACCTGAAGACAATTGCTGGTGTTCTCATACTAATAATACTACAGGCATGCAGATGATTCTGCTAGCTGCAGTATAATCAGTATATATACATCCCAGCTTTGTGCAGCTACATCTCACTGCAGGCCATTAGTACGTCTGGAAGGCCAACAAGGAGAGGCAGACAGTCACAAGCCAATAAAAGAGGGCAAGCAGGCTCTGTGTCTAGAGGCAACAGTGCTGGTCGTGGACACGGTACATCCTCATCAGGATGTGGCCATGGGACATGCTTGTCCTTATTTTCGGCAGCTGGCCGTGTTGAGCTGCAACATGCGGAAGACTTGCTAGAGTGGATGACCAAGCAGTCCTCATCCTCCTCATCCTCTCACCCAGGCTCAGGGTACTTTGTCTGGCAAAGCAGCTGCCAATGCGGCCTCTTCCCTCGGCTCAATGGCATCAGTTACCCCTTCTCTAGCCCCACCATGTCCTCCTGAGGAGTCCCCCAAACTGTTTGACCACAGTGTTGGGTACATGCTCCAGGAGGATGCCCAGCGTTTTGAAGGCTCTGATGATGGTACCCAACTAGAGGAAGGCAGTAACGTGAGCCCAGAGAGAGGGGGTGCCTGAGTTACTGACTCCACGTGGGTGCCTGATAGGAGAGAGGAGGAGGAAGAGGAGGCACATCTCCAACGAGGCAGGATGCCCTCCAGGGGCCAGCTTAAGGGCAGCACACCGACTGCATCACACCGCAGAGCTCCGCATATGCAGGGCGCTGCTGTCTCTGCGCGTTATTCCAAAAGTTCTTTGGTGTGGGCCTTTTTTGAGATGAGTGCATCAGATCGCACCGCTGCTATTTGCAACATATGTCTGAAGCGCATCTCACGTGGCCAAAACATCACCCACTTGGGCACCACATGCTTGATCCAGACATATGTCGATTAGGTGTGTCACAGCCAAGTACTTGTGGGCAATCTGCTATCGGTACACCGATGTCAGATTGTACCAGGCAAATTTCCCTGCCCCAGCTGCTGCACCGCCGAAAGAAGTTTGTTCCCAGCCATCCACATGAACAGCGGTTGAATGCTAGCTTGGCTAAATTGCTAGCACTTCAATTGCTGCCTGTTCAGTTGGTAGACTCTGCCCCCTTCTGTGAGTTTGTGGAATGTGCGGTTCCTCAGTGGCACGTTCCCAAACGCCACTTTTTCTCACGGAAGGCGATTCCGGCTCTCTACCGGCATGTGGAAGGCAATGTCTTGGCCTCGCTGGACAGGGCGGTCAGTGGTAAGGTGCATATTACCGCTGACTCATGGTCCAGCAGGCATGGACAGGGATGTCACCTATCTTTCACGGCGCATTGGGTGACTCTGCTGGCAGCTGGGAAGGATGCTGGACAAGGTGCAGTAATGTTGGAGGTTGTTCCGCCACCACGCCTTCAAAATGCTACTACTGGTGATTCTGAAACACCTACTCTCCTCCACCCCCTCCTCTTCTTCTTCCTCATGTCCTCTTCCTGTGCTTTGTCCTCGGAACCAGCGGTGCTCCATAGGCATTCAAGGGGCTATGCAAGTATACAGGCCAAAAGATGCCATGCGGTGCTTGAGCTGGTCTGCTTGGGGGACAGGAGCCACACTGGGGGAGAGATTCTGTCAGCCCTGCAGGGGCAGGCTCAGAGGTGGTTGATGCCATGCCAGATTAAAGCAGGAATGGTGGTTTGCAACAATAGCACCATCCTCCTCTCCACGCTCCGACAGGGACAACTGACTCATGTTCCCTGCTTGGCTCACATCCTTAACTTGGTGGTGCAGCGGTTCTTAGGCACCCGGGTACCCAGGCTTACAGGATGTCTTGAGGCAGACCAGGAAAGTCTGTGTGCATTTCTGCCGGTCATATAATGCCTGGCTGGCTGACCTCCAAAAGGAACTTAACCTACCCAAGAACCGCCTAATCTGTGACATGCCCACCAGGTGGAACTCAAGGTTGGCCATGCTGCAGTGGCTGCACATGCAGCAGAGGGCCATCAATGAGTACCTGTGTGACTATGGCACCAGGACAGGGTCAGGGGAGCTTGTTTTTTTTCCCCACGCCAGTGGGCTATGATCAGGGATGCATGCACTGTCCTGTCACCATTTGAGGAGGCCACAAGGATGGTGAGCAGTGACAGTGCATTCATCAGTGACACTGTCCCTCTTGTCCACCTGTTGGAGCACACACTGCGTGGAATAATGGACAGGGCATTTGAAGCAGAATAGAGGGAGGAAGAGGAGGACTTCCTTACCTCTCAAGGCCCCCTTTATCCAGACAGTGTTCCTGCATGCCCGCCGATCACACAAGAAGAGGAGGAGGAGGATTGTGTCAGCATGGAGGTGGAGCCCGGCACTCAGCATCAGCAGCAGTCTTCAAGGGATCATTTACAGTCCCAAGAAACCCATGGACTTGTACGTGGCTGGGAGGAGGTGGCGGGGGATCATGTTGTCCTTAGTGACCCAGAGGACTCCGGACCGAATGCCTCAGCAAACCTACGCTGCATGGCCTCCCTAATCCTGCAAAGCCTGCGGAAGGATCCTCGTATTCATGGTATCAAGGGATTATTACTGGCTGGCAACCCTCCTTGATTCACGTTACAAGGGTAAGATTGCGGACCTTATCTTGCCATCGCAGAGGGAGCAGAGGATGAAACCTCTTCAGGAGGCCTTGCAGAAAAGTCTGTGCAACACGTTCCCAGAGACTGGTAGGTTACAAACTCCTGTTCCTGGACAAAGTGCTGTTGAGGCTTCAGTCAGTCAAAGAAGGAGCGGTGGAGAAGGTGGCCGTCTGACCACTGCGTTCAGACAATTTTTTTAGTCTGCAGCCCCAAGGTATGATCGGTTCCAGCAACCATCGCCAGCGTCTGTTTTACACGGTGCAGGAATACCTAGGGGCAAGATCTGACTTGGACACCTTTCCCACCCAAAATCCTCTGGGTTACTGGGTCTTGAGGATGGATCACTGGCCAGAGCTTGCACAGTATGCAATTGAGCTACTGCCCTGTCCTGCATCCAGCGTTCTTTCTAAACGCACATTTAGTGCTGCTGGAGGCTTTGTAACCGATCACAGGGTGCGCCTGTCCACTGACTCGGTCGATCGACTGACCTTCATAAAAATGAAACAGTCTTGGATCACTACCAGCTACCAAGCACCTGCTGCTGATGTAACCGAACAATTTTTTTTTGAAATGTCAGATCCCTTCAAGACTGCCTATGCTGATGCTGAGTGACTATCCTGTTATGCTGAGTGAATATCCTCTTCCTCCTCAATGATCATGCTGATAGCTTGTAAGAACATTTAAGGCCCAATTTTTCAGCCACTGTTTAATAGGAGCGTGTAATTACAATTTTTGATGCAATACTTTGCAGCAGAGCTCATTCCTGTGCTCCAACTAGAGTATTTGTTAGGGGTTGCCATGTTGTGGCACCAGAACCAGTGCCTAAGGACCAATTTTTCTGCCCCTGTTCAACAGGGACATGTAATTACAATTCTTGATCTAACATTTCACAGCAGGGCCAGTTCCTCCACCCACCAAGAGTAATTGTGAGGGCTTACAGTGCTGTGGCAACACCACCACCACCAAAGGCCCAATTTTTCTGCCCCTGTTCAATAGGTACATGTAATTACAATTCTTGATCTAATATTTCACAGCAGGGCCCGTTCCTGCACCCACCAAGAGTAACTGTGCTGGCTTACAGTGTTGTGGCAACACCAACACCTAAGGCCCAAATTTCTGCAGAGTATATATAGGGCAGGCCCTTACTTTCAAACATCCAACTTACAAACGACTCCTACTTGCAAACGGAAGGAAACAATAGGAAGTGATATGAAATTTACCACTAGGAAGGGAAATTCTCTCCTGTAATGCCCCGTACACATGATCGGACTTTGTTCGGACATTCTGACAACAAAATCCTAGGATTTTGTCCGACGGATGTTGGCTCAAACTTGTCTTGCATACACACGATCACACAAAGTTGTCGGAAAATCCGATCGTTCTGAATGCCGTGACGCAAAACACGTACGTCGGGACTATAAACGGGGCAGTGGCAAATAGCTTTCATCTCTTTATTTATTCTTTTTTTTTTTTTTTTATAAATTCTTTATTTTTTTTGAATATCATGTATTACATGCCACATGAAACATTTCATTTAATCTTCGTGTCCACTCATATAACTCCTTTTTATCGTAATATAACAACATAGCACATTTCCTTACAAAATTATTCTAAATCTCCTCTATTCCAAAGGCATGTATATTTTCCCTTTTCTTTTCCCGTACCCCTTGTACCCCCACCCTCAAAAAAAAAAAAAAAAAAAATCCCCAAAAAAAAAAAAAAAAAAAAAAAAGGAGCACTGTCAAGGGGTACCCCCTCCTCATTTCCATTCGATCCTACATAATCTACCTCTCCTGTTCTCTAATTTTATAATCCACTAGAGGGGACCAGGGGACCATATCCTCTGATATTTCTCGTCTTGTTCTTTCAGCATCATAGTCAAGTTTTCCATTTGTTGAATTTCTATAATTCTGGCCCACCACTGGGTTTTGGTCGGAGGGACTGTACTCTTCCACAGAGCTGGTATACAGGCCTTTGCAGCCGTAAGAAGATGTTTGAGAAGGGAGTTCTTATATTTTTCCACCGATAAGGGGACATCATTTAGTAAGAATGCAGCCGGGTTATTCCCAAGAGACACACCTGTGATATCCTTAATCGTTTCCTCGACCATTTCCCAGAAACTCTTAATTTTCTCACAGTCCCAAAATATGTGTAGCATCGTACCCTCCACTCTCTTACAACGCCAGCACCTATCTGAAGCCTGTGGGAAAATTTTTTGAAGAACTGATGGTGTTCTGTAACATCTAGTAAGGATTTTATATCCTCCCTCTTGGTATCTACTAGCAATCGATGTCTTATGTATAGATTTTAACATTTTAACATTACCCCTAACTCTCTCTCCCATGCTTGCATAAAATTGAGCTCCTGTGGGGCTTCCAGGCTCGTTAATATTTCCTAAAAGTGTGATAGAGAGTGTCTCATACTTTCGCCGCTTAAGCATTTCCGCTCGAAACAGGATAACTCCCGTATCACTGGGTATGTTTTAATTTTTGAACGGATAAACGCTCCTAACTGCATGGCCCTGAAATAATCCAGGTCCGATGCCACTTCTCCCTCTATCTCACCTCGTGTCATCAAACGGCTATCCCTAGAAAAGTCTATGAGCCTGCTTCTCCCCTTGTGTTTTAATACCTCATAACTCCGATCTGATAAGCCTGGTTCAAAATCTGGGGAGCCCAATACAGGGGTCATAGGGCTTGGATAAGGTGAAAGGTTTGTTTTTTTGAAAATCATATTAATGGAGCGAATGGTTGCGCCTGTTAACGGATGTTTTTTCACTATTGTAGGTAATTTCGATTTCGCTATCCATGCTATTCCCTCCAGTGGAATTTTAACCGTCGCTTGTTCTAACTGTACGTGTGGTTTCCTTACGGAAGCACACCATTCCACCACTCTAGCTAACTGTAGGGCTTCCTGGTATCTCACTGGGTCTGGAAAGCCAATACCTCCTTTTTCTTTTGGGAGCACTAGAATGTTTCTCCTTACTCTTGCTGGCTTCCCTGCCCAGATGAACCTCAGGAACCTTGATCTAAGGTCCTTTAGGAAGTTCGAAGGGATCTTTATTGGCAAGGTTTGCAATAAGTAAAGGAGTCTAGGCATCACGTTCATCTTTATAATATTTGTCCTTCCAAACCAAGTGAAGGTTTCCCTATCCCATCTCCTAAAATCCTGTTTAATTTGTCTTAGCATCGGGGCATAGTTTAGTTCAAACACTCTACTAAGCTTCTTTGGAATTTTGGTCCCCAGGTAACTTATATAAGAGTCTGACCATCTAAAGTTAAATTGTGACTTTATCTGTTGTGTTTCAGTTACCTTCATTTCCAACCACATAGCTTCGGACTTAGTATAGTTTACTTTATAGTTTGCTAGGTCCCCAAAATTATTTATCTCCCTTAGAAGAGATTGAAGGGATATAATTGGGGAGGATATAAAGAAGATCAAGTCGTCAGCATATGCTGCCAACTTATGCTCTTCACTTTCTGTCTTAATACCCTTAATGTTAGGATTAGCACGTATTTTCCTTAAGAAAGGTTCCAGTGTGAGAATAAAGATAATTGGCGATAGGGGGCAACCCTGCCGCGTTCCATTTTGTATCCTAAAGGGGTCCGACAATCTGTCATTTACCTTAACCCTCGCACTTGGAATTGAATAAAGGTTTGAAAGCCAACTCAGCATTCCTTCGCCCAGTCCAATATGTTGTAAAGTTGCTTCAAGAAAAATCCAGTCAACTCTATCGAATGCTTTTTCTGCATCAGCTGAAAGCAATATAAGGGGTTCCTGTCTACTCTGTGCAGTGTATATCGCATTGATTACTCTCTGCGTGTTTTCCCTCCCCTCCCTTCCTGCAGTGAATCCCACTAGATCTGGGTGAATCTATGCAGGAATATACTCTTCTAATCTTAACGCCAACATTTTAGAAAAGATTTTTAAATCCACATTCAGCAACGCAATTGGTCGGTAACTGGAACATTGGGATGGATCCTTTCCCTCCTTCGGGATTACTGCTATATGTGCCATCAAAGTCTCCCTAGGTATCGTCTGTCCCTCCCGTAGGGAGTTAAAAGCCGCTATGAATCTTGGAGCCAATTTCTCAGCGAAAAATTTATAATACATCAGGGTGTAGCCATCTGGGCCCGGGGCTTTCCCTACTTTTAGAAGGTTTATTGCTTTCTTAAATTCTTCTATTGAGATTGGTACATCTAATTCTCGTGCTATCTCCTCCGTTAGCCTTGACATTTCTGAGTTGCATAGGTAATCTCTTGCCCTCTCTTGTTTATTTTTATGCCTCTGTGGGGAATGGTGACCATCCAGTTGGTAAAGACCCTCATAGTATTCTCTAAAAATCTGTGCCATGTCCTGTGATGAGTTCACCACCTCACCCCTCTGTGTTTTAATACCTGACAAATGGGTCTGTATTGAGGCATCTTTGAGGGCCTTCGCCAACATTCTGCTTGGTTTATTCCCAAATTCATATAATGTCCGCCTTCCCCGTTTCAATTTCGCTTTTGCCTGTTCAATGAGTAGGGAGTTCAGGTCTTCCCGGAGACCACCTAATTTCTCCTCTAATAGCTGTATCTGGGATTTTTTATGTTTTAATTCTACTTCCCGAATTTTTTTTAACATAACCTCGATCTGTTCATTGAGCTTTTTTTTCCTATGCGCCCCTAGCGATATCAAAACTCCCCTCATCACGCATTTATGTGTTTCCCAAACACAGAATGGGGTGACTTCATCCGACTCATTTGTCAGAAAGAAGGAATCCAGTTCCTGGCTTAGTTTTTGCTCATACTCCTTATCCTTTAGCAACGTCTCATTAATCTTCCAGTGCCACTCACGGCGTTCCTCCTCCCCTAAATCCAGCATACAGTCTGTCGGAGCATGATCTGACAAGGTGAATGATCCTATGTCAGCACTCACCAATGATGTTATGGCTGTCTGTGATATCAAAATGTAATCAATGCGAGTGTATGTCTTATGTTTTGCTGAAAAGAAAGTATAGTCCCTGTCTTGAACATGGAGTGTCCTCCATGAATCTATTACCTGCAAATTACTTAGTAATTTCTTAACTCTTCGTATTTTTGTCAGTGAAAGATGTGATGCTCCCCTGGACGTATCCAGGAGAGGATCCAATGTGAGATTTAAATCTCCTATCACTAGGATTCCATCCTTATGTTGATGTATCGTTTGCAGGCAAGTTTCTAAATAGCCGACCTGGCCTTCATTCGGGAGGTATAGGTTCACCAATGTGACCCTCTGTAATCCAATTAGTCCTTTTACAATGAAAAGACGGCCCTCCTCATCTGTAACTACCTTCAACTCCTTCCAAGGGATCTGTTTCGAAACGATAATAGATACTCCATTGGATTTGGCGCTCAAAGATGCACTATGATAGACTATTGGAAATTTATGGTTTACAAGTTTTGGTATTCTGTCCCTTCTTAAGTGTGTCTCATGGAGAAAAACAATCTGCGTCTTAAGCCTGCCCACTTCCGCAAGTAATCTAATCCGTTTCTCCGGAATGTTCAGTCCCTTGACATTATATGAGGTGAATTTTATTATAGTCATGTCTTTGCGATCTCTTGGGGGCTATGAGGAGGAGGACCCCCAGACTAGAGAAAAAAAAAAAAAAGCCCCTCCCCCAGTTCCCTTATACCAGTTAAGGGAAAAATCCAATCGGCGCGAATCCTCGATGCCGTTGGGAGGAGAAAAAAAAAAAAAACTCCAAAACTGAATTAAAAACGCCTCCAACTTTTCCTCCACTCGGAGGGGAGACGTCTATTATTGGGGAATGTCCCTGAACACGAAAAGTTTGAGCCTGAATATATCAGCAATAGCAGTGGCGCGCCTTTTGATAATAACTAAAAAGAGGAAAGGGAAAAAAAAAACAAGAGAAAAATTTTCCAACATATTTGTCTTCCCCGATCCTCAGGACATCGCCCTATATCTTCCCTTTTCACATCAAAAGAAAGCAAAGATAACCTTGTGCAGTTGTATTTGCATTTCCATACTTATTTGGTAATTGCCATCATAGTACCTAATTTGAAAAAGATGAAAAAACAAAAGTGCGATAGGGAGATCCCCACAGCACACCACCAAGAGAAAAAAAAAAAAAAAGGGGGAGCAGAGGTATCTTCCACTGACACCACTTTGAGTCTCATTGACTCTATATCTGGGGTTTTCCCCACCTGCATTCCATAATACATAAAATTCTTATGGGAGACCCTCCATTAAGCATAAAAAATAGGGCCATATAAAGAGGCAAGGGAGGGCACATGGGGGGGGGACAACATGAAGAGAAGCGAGAAGAAGAAAAAAAAAAATAAAAAAAAACAGGTCCACTAAAGTACTATTATTCTGCTTCCTTCTCCCAATTCCTACTCCTCTGTGGTTTCTTCTGTTGAGTATACTCCCCCACATTGTCAATAGAAATATCAATCCAGTCGGGGACCTCCACTACTTCTGAGCCTAAGAACTTAGATAAGTCTGGTAGTTGCTCTGGTACCAACAGGGCAAAGGTATGGCCATCCTTTTTTATGATTAATGATAATGGGTGCCCCCATCTATAAGTTGCACCCTTTGCACGTATTTGATCCAGAAGTGGCCTCAGTAACCTTCTCCTTCTCTTCGTCTGCCAGCTAAGGTCTGGGAACACCTGGACCTTCTGGCCTGCATATTCCAGTGCACCTTTCTGCCACGCTGCTCTCATTATATCTTCTTTTACTCTGAAAAAGTGCACCCAGCATAGCACATCTCTTGTTCCGAAATGAGCCCTACCGGACTCCTATGAACGCGGTCCAGCTCAATATGGGTTTCAGAGGGTTTTTCTAAGTATTTATTAAAGATATCAGTTACTGTCTTTCTCAAGTCAGGTGTTTTTATTATTTCTGGGATCCCTTTGATGCGTACATTATTTCTTCTGCTTCTATTCTCAGATTCTTCTGCTTGCAACTGTAACATTAGCAATTTTTGGTGTTGTATTTTAAACTTCCTTTCCAACAAATGTATGCGGGCGTCTGCCGAGGACTGTAAGGACTCACAGCTACACAATCTTTTGTCCATTACCTCTAGCTTAGCAGCTACTTCGCTCATTTCTTCCCTTACCGCCGCCTTTAGATCGCTCAACAGGACTTGTAATTCCTCTTTAGTTGGTAGCGCCTGTATGAACTTCCTAATATCCAGTTCACCACCACCAGCCAGTGCAATCGTTTCCCCATGTTAACAGAACATACCTGAGTCTCTGTAGTAGCCCT
Source organism: Aquarana catesbeiana (assembly GCF_042186555.1). NCBI lineage: Eukaryota > Metazoa > Chordata > Amphibia > Anura > Ranidae > Aquarana > Aquarana catesbeiana. Next base: position 28,710,191 of record NC_133324.1, on the reverse strand, counting down.
GGTCCAGGGCATGATTGGGGGACTCACTTCAGCGGCCTCCACCAGCTCTGTACGGATGTTCCCAACTGATCTGCTTGAGGTGATTGGGATAACTGATTCCTCCATGGCCGCTAGCTGTCTCTGAGCGGCCCGTACAGCACGCTGTGAGGCAGCACTGGTCTCCACTGACATGGCTGGCTCTTTCTTCGCAGCGAGGTACTTGGTAATGGGCGGGTATCTGGATGCTTCAGTCCGACCTATGCCCTTCTCTCGTCCGTGTCCCGGCATATATTCGTGGCGCTCCTGGCGTCTCTTACTCAGCCCGCCGAACACGATCTCCTGCTCGAGCGTGCCACTGCGGTGCTCCGCCCCTTACTCTGTCATGCTCAGACCGCACCCCCCAGCGTCAACGTCACAACGCTCCGTCCAGAGGGTCCCGTCTCATACCAGCATGTTTCTCTTTATTTATTTATTCTGAGCATGCGTGGCACTTTGTCCGTCGGATTTGTGTACACACGATCGGAATTTCTGACAATGGATTTTGTTGTCGGAAAATTTTACATCCTGCTCTCAAAATTTGTGTGTCGGAAAATCCGATGGAAATGTGTGATGGAGCCTACACACGTTCGGAATTTCCAACAACAAGGTCCTATCACACATTTTCCGTCGGAAAATCTGACCGTGTGTACAGGGCATAACTATGGGAAAAACGTGTCTCCTCTCCACTGATGCTTTATCACCAATCCTTGTTTCACTAAAAACCCCAAATTTTCAAAAAACATTTGTCATTGGGACAGAAAATGAGGTGAAATCTTCTGAAGAGGTGCACAGACAGCAAAACAAATGTTACAGGGGTGATAACCCTTCCCTATGTTTTCCAAAAAAGCTTAAAATAGTTTTTTGGCTGAAGCTACACTTTAACAATGTACCAGTTCAAAATTACAAACAGATTCTACTTAACAACAAACCTGCAGTCCCTGTCTTGTTTGCACCGCCTGTATACTGCTGTTCAGAGTATATAGGGCCTGGGGGCCCCACGCCTTTCCTTTTTTTTAATTTTGGTGTGGGGTTCCCCTTAATATCCATACAAGACCCAAAGGGCCTGGTAATGGACTGGGGGGGGGGGGGACCATGCCGTTTGTCTCACTGATTTTCATCCATATTGTCGGGACCCGACATTACATTAAAGCCGCAAGCAGTTTTAAATGACTTTTATTCCTTTAAAAATGTCATTTTGTGCAGGGACTGTTCTAAGCACAGGAAACACGTGCCACTTTACAGACATACTATAGAGGTACAATATTTAAAGGAATATTTTCACTTTTTTTTCACTTTAAGCATCATTAAAATTACTGCTCCCGAAAAAATGGCCATTTTTAAAACTTTTTTTTGCATTGATACATGTCCCCTGGGGCAGGACCCAGGTCCCCAAACACTTTTTAAAACAATAACTTGCATATTAGCCTTTAAAATTATCACTTTTGATTTCGAACGTTCGAGTCCCATAGACGTCAATAGGGTTCTAAAGTTCGCGCAAACTTTCGGTCCGTTTGCAGGTTCTGGCGTGAACCGAACCCGGGGGTGTTCGGCTCATCCCTAGTCGAGACATAAAAGAAGCCATTTGGACTTGTGATGAGGGATTGGAGTAGAGAGCTTTTAAGGCTGAGATGAAGGGACTGTAAAAAACAAATTTAGTAAGGTTAGCAAACATGTAGGGGCAACTTAATCTATCAAATGCTTTTTGGGCATCGAGGCTAAGGATCAGAGCAGGTCTATGTACTCTTTTCAGCATATCAATGAGATCAATAATGTGCCTAGTGTTGCGCCTAGATAAATAGGTACCTTGCAATATTATATAACCACCATGGGGATCTAAATGGGTGGACTTGATCTGGAGAGGGCAGGAGCATTTGATCAGCACTGCGACACCAGCCTTTCCAGATGAGTCAGACGCCATATAAGACACTGGGAAATATTTAGAAGCGACTTTCAGGGATCCCCCAGCATGGAAGTGAGTCTCCTGAACCAGGATCACATCCGCGCCAGAGGCCCTGAACCCCTTTAGAGCCATCCATTGTTTCTTAATTCAATCTTAATTTATTGAGATAGAAAAATTGAGATAGAAAAATTGTACAGTAGACATATATGTCATTCAATATCACAGAAACAGAGATATACATCCTTTCAACATTGGTGTCATACCATCTCATGGTTTAGATAATTTGTGAGCTTTGATTGATTTAGTTTGGTATATAAGCCTGTATACTATATACAGCGTCTAACATGGCTTATTAAGGGTAAGTGAGTACCACTATCTGCTCTACGAGTGGTGCCCACTCATTACAAGTAGGCTAGGGCTTTTGTTGCTGTGCTGACCGCATTTTCTCTGAGAGGAAAGCTCTGTGTGTGCCACCATTCCTGTCTGATGAGACTAGAAGTTGTGATTTAGGTGATCGTGTAATACTGCAACATTTAAAGGGAAAGGAGAAAAAGAGAGAGTTAGTGAGGATAGAGGGGTCAAGGCAGTAAGGAATGTAGAAATGAAGAGAGAGACATTCCACTCTGGATACACAGGTGTGTCGGTGAAGTCCTCTGTTGTCCATGGAATAAATTTTGAGGAGTATCGAAACAAAGACCACGAGGTCCAGGTCTTGGAGAAATGCTCCTCTTTACCGGTTTCCTGCAACAACATTAGTTCCAATCAATTGATTTGGTCCACTTCAATTGCCCAATCCCCAGGGAAGACATGCTCGTCGACTTCCAGTGTCTGGGCAGAACTGTTCTAGCAGCCGCCAGAAAGTGACGCAAAAGGCCTCTTTTTACCGATTTAAGAGGTCCAGGGAGCAAAGATAGCAGAACTACCTCAGGAGAGGGTGTGATTGAGGTCGCCATGAGTCTGCAGTACAAGTCAAGGATCTTTTGGCACAACCTCCGCACAGGGGGGCATTCCCACCAAATGTGAAGTAAGGTTCCCCTGGATGACAAACAACGCGAGCAGGTATTCGGGAGCGCCGGGTTTATCCAGTGCAAAGTCGAGGGGCATCTGTACCAACGGGTCAACAACTTGAATCCTTTTTCTTGAGCTTTGGAGGCTAAGGATATTTTGTGAGTCAGAATGAAGCACTTTTGCCAGTCTACAGGTGAAATGGAGTGACCCAAATCTTCCTTACAGGCCTGTGTGTATGGGGGAGGTCAGGATTATAAACCATATGTATGAGAGAGTATAGTTGAGAGACCACATGTGTAGGGAGGCAGTCTGGAGTAGCATGCTCTCCAAGTCTGTTAAGTCATTAAGTATATCAGGCAGGGATGGGAAGGTGCGAATGAAGGATATCATTTGTTGCCTCTGCAGCCAATGCATCAGGTATGGGAAGATGGGCCGGAGGGAACATCATGAATCTGAGAAGAGTCTGAACGCAGGACTTGGGCAAGTCATTGTGGTCCTCCTTACACCAAGGTCCAAAACTCGCTCCCTATAGGGCTGGTGGAAAAGCCGGAGTCCCAAACAGTGGAGTCATGGGTCCTTTCAGAGGAGATAGGGTCTTGGAGGAATTCATTCCGGTCCAAATTTGTATGGTTTGTTGGGTGAGGTCGCCCAGGGGTTTCCCTCCTTTCAGAAATTCAGTAGGCGTCCATGGTAAGGTAAGATCTATTGAATTGATACGACTCTCTATTTGTACCCATAATTTGGTGGAGGAATGATGGAACCAGTTAAGTATACGCGTGAATACTGCTGCTCTATAGTATATAGAGGCATCTGGAGCTCCAGCTCTGCCACGAATCTTGGGGAGTGAGAGAGTCTCATAGCGTATCCGAGGACGAGCCCCTCCCCAGATAAAGGAGAATAGTTGGCAGAACTTCTTAAAGAACCAGGAGGGTATAGAAATGGGAATTGTATGGAACCGAGAAACCGAGGGAGGACGTCCATTTTTAGGGCATTCACCCTGCCTAGCCATGATAGGCATTTCTTTGTGTAGTTTGAGAGATCCGTCTTGGTTCTGAGCAGAAGGGGAGCATAGTTCAGAGAGAATAATTGGAATCCTTCTGTGGGTATTTGGATTCCGAGGTAACGGATGGAAGTGGAACCAGTTTTAAACGGATACTTAGTGGAGACTTGGCGGAGGACCTCCTGGGGCAGTGAAATGTTCAGGATTTCTGACTTAGGTTCACTTTGAAATTGCTGAGCTTCCCAAACCTCGTGAATTCTCGCATTATATGTGGTAAGGATAGATGGGGTTGGGTTACAAACATTAACAGGTCATCCGCAAAGAGAGCCAGTTTGGAATGAGTGGGGCCTATCGATACACCTGAGATGTTAGGGTTATTGTGCAAGGCAATTGCCAGGTGTTCCATGACAAGGATATAGAGAAGGGGATATAGAGGACAGCCTTGTCGTGTCCCATTATGGATGGAAAAAGTAGGCGATAATGAACCATTCACCCGAATTCTAGCAGAAGGAGAGGGGTAAAGGGACATAATTCGGGATAGCATTTTGGGGCCCAGACCTATCTGCTTCAGAGACATCTGGAGGAATTGCCATTCGACCCGGTCAAATGCTTTTTCCGCATCGACCGAAAGGCATAGAGGGACATCATGGGTGCCGGCATAGTCAGTAAGAAGCAGGGTTTTCAGGGTGTTGTCCCTTGCCTTGCGACCACTTACAAAATCCAACTGGTCCAGGTGTATGAAGCGGGGAAGCAGCGGCTGCAATCAAGTGGCTAGAATTTTGACATATATTTTCAAGTCCACTCCAATTAATGATATGGCCCTATAAGTAGCGCACAAAGTAGGATCCTTATCTGGTTTTGGGATAATGGTAATGTGGGCTTTGAGCATTTGTGGAGGAAACGCCGAGCCTTCCGATAAGGTGTTGAACACCTTAGCCAAGAAGGGGGTCAGTAGGGGAGGAAATTTTTTGTAGAATTTAGGGGTGAGGGACCCGGGATTTTACCGGATGGGGCTCCTACGACCTCATTTGCTGTAATTACTTGCTCCAGCTCTTCTACAGTTTTGCCATCTAGAGTAGGCATCCATCGTTTCTTGATGAAATTCAGACCTTTCACGTTATATGACAACAACTTCAAAGCCATAGTAAAGCTATGAAATTTAGCCTGTGAACATTCGGTATAGTGGGTAATAGCCCATCAGTACAGATACACATATATAGCCTTATAACAGATGATAATCTATCATGCAACATAGAGAAAAAAATAGATCAACATTAATGAAGGAAAACGGCAACAAAAAAATTCAAAAGGAAGTCCAAAAAAAGGACCAAAGGGAATATTGCTGCATAGTAGTAAGAAGGCCAGTACAGCCTCAAAAATATAAAAAGTACAAACATCAGGTGTAGGCCTCGGGAATCCTTGGCCGCAGCCAGAGGACATGTGGGGGAGCAAAGCGGTCTCCAACAAGGGGAAAACACAACACTCTGCCGTGATGCTCTGCAGCTAGCGTTATCGAACCTGGAACTCCTCAGAACTTTGTAGAGATTAGCAAGTAGAAAGAACAAAAACAGTTCAAAAACAGTTCAAAGCACCTCCATGGGTAAAAAAGGAAGGTGAAACAATCCTTTGAAGGGGTCGATGGGGAGTTGGGAAGAAAAAAACCGAAAGGATGACTCACAACTGATCAAGTAGGTAGCCTGGTACATTGAGCGCGATGAGATGTGGAGTAGGCCCTCTATCCCCTTCCTTTCGCTGGTGTCCAGATCTTAGAAGGAGCCGGTGGAGGCCGTGGGGTGGCAGGTGAGAGCTGACCATCTTCTGCAGGCAATGGTGGAAGGCCCATGCGCTTGAGAAAGGCATCCCCTTTTTGCAGGTCTCGAAGAACAGACTGGACACCATCCTTAGTGGCATTGAGGCAAAAGGGGAAGCCCCAATAATAGGGGATCTTGTGTAGTTGAAGGTGAGAGGTGATGGGCCATAGTGAGCGGCGGTTGGCCAGGGTGATTGGGGAGAGGTCGCTAAATAGTTGTATTTTGTCTCCTTTGTAATCAATATTGGAACGATTGTGAGCAGCCAGAGTGAGCGCCTCTTTACTTTCATAATAGTGGAACCTCACCACTATATCATGCGGTCTGGCCCCTGCAGGGGGTTTGGGGGCCAGGGACCTATGGGCCCGGTCAAGGTGCCAGTCTATGTCCACAATGTCAGGTGCCTGGGTGTTGAATAGGCCCAGAAGATAGGGTGCCGCGGATTCTGAGGTTTTGGCGTTTTCTCTGTTCTCCAGGTCCTCTTGCTGGAGCTGGAGCTGGAATACAGAGTTTTTAAAGAAAGCATTCTCCTCTTCTAGAGCCTGTACATAATGCAAAGTCTCATAAAACTTAGTTTCCAAAGTAGCTGTGTGCTCGCCGAGCTGGTCTATCTCACCTCTGAGTTCTCTAGAGATCTTCCCTATCTCCTGGGCTATGCCCCTGGTGATCTGTTGAGCCAGAGCCTGGAGTTTTGTTTTTTTTATTTTTAAATTTTTTTATTGAAAAGCAGTACAATACAATTTAAGGCAATCATTTCACTTTGAGACAGAGCCTATGAAAAACTGAAATATACAACATAATATATCAATATCACTCAACAAAGTATACACCTTGCAGAACGCATTCTTCCTGAGATTCAACTGAACAGGGGTACAAAAAATAAGTGCACTAAATTTGGTCGTCAGGCCTGACACCCCTCAGGGGTTCATACTGTGTCAGGGACCGACTATATCGGGAATTAGAATAAGTGCTCTTTTGGTACCAGGACACGGCTCGCCTCCTGGGAATAACAGCGTTTCCCAAGGAGCGTGAGCATCCAAAGGTGAGTTACCTGTTCATTTCTGCTACAATCTCGTGTGAAGCAGGAAGTATCCTGAAAGATTATATCAAATGTTTGAGAGTTCCTGCGAATATGATGATGGTGTATTCGCGTACTCTAACGTTTGCTGGAGTACATATACAGACTAACTTAGGCTTTATATTATTAATAAAAGAGAAGAAAGGGGGAAAAAGAGGAAATAAGAGAGAGAGAGAGAGAGTACAGGGAAGGGTTGCCTTTACTCAAAACTTGAGTGCTTGTTCATTTTACACTGACTCGAGGTATGAGGGAGATATCTATGTGCCTAGCCCAGGGTTCCTAAATAGCTTCAAATGATTTAGCTGAATCTGTTAAAGTACTGACCATTTTTTCCTGGGACATGATCCAAGAGATCTTCCTCTTGGCGGCCAAGAGCGAGACCGTTGGTTGCTTCCAGGCCTTAGCAATAGCGATTTTTCTGCGCACACCACGCAATAATGCAGGAAGCTGGCCACTATAACAAAGCCTTTAAGGAACCATCTCTTATCAATGGAGATATCCAGCAAAACTCCTCATTACAAAAGCAGACTGAATCTTCAAGATTATCTCTCTTGAAGATGGCATCCACCTACTCAGGCATTGGCAAATCCTAGATCCTGACCCTCCTACTACAGCCAGGCCTCTATTACCCCATCAAGATTCTACAGAGCGAAGAGCTCCCTCCTCACATTTTCTAACTTAATTTTTTTCCTTTTCTCTCATACCTTACATCTCCAATTACTTCTACCCACCTAATTACCTGGTCCCCACAACTCACTGTGAGAATTACCTCCAACGTATTCCAGGTCTCCTAAACCAACACTAATTGAAGAACTATGACCCTTCACATAAAATAACACAACTAAACTATTACATTGCGACTTTCTGACATCAGAAAGTTCTCCTACTACATTTGACATTTACTCTATCTGCCAATTTACTAACTTTCGCAGGAGCACTACCTCCCAGGAAGAAGCTCAAAGGCTCAAATGTGATACCTTCTGTTTGCAGGAGACACATTTTACCTCCCAAGAACCTCCTGCTTTCCAACACAAGAACTTTCCTCACATCCTTCAAGCCAATGCAGCTACCAAAAAAAGAGGAGTCTTAATAGCAGTGAAGGACTCTGTGGCCTTTACATACTGTATATCACACATAAATCAGATAAGCAGGGGCGATATCTAGTCCTGGTATGTAAGATTAACAATGTCTCCTACTCCATTATTAACATTTATCTACCAAACGTCAGAATGATTTCTTCACTGGAAAAAATATGGAAGAAGGTTTATCCCCTCTGCCAGGGACACATTGTTTACAGTGATTTCAACGCTGTGGTGGACCGTCAAATGGACACCTCTGCCCCCTTTGTCAAGTTCATCCCACAGATTCACTCTGTGGCCCTTCTTGGACTCATCTCTTGGATGTTTGGCGCTGTCACCATGCCATAGAAAAGGACTTTACTTTCTTTTCTCGTACCCATAAGACTTACACGCGCATTGACCTTTTCCTTGCAGATAAGTTCCTCTTGAAAAATACATCCAAATCGGAGATTGGTAACATTACATGGTCAGACCATGCCCCTGTGTCGATCACAGTGGGGAGGTGTCGACTAGGGACGGGAGCAAACAGATGGCGTAATGACGTATTACTAATGTCTCAACCTGAACACAAGCAACATATACAACAAGCCTTGCAAGATTTTTTTGATCTGAATGCTCCATCCGTGGTTGACCCCTTCATGCTGTGGAACTCACACAAGGCCTTCTGGGTATACTGATGAAAGAAAGCTCTATTGCTAAAAAGCATAGGATGCAGCGGCTGAATAACATCCTAGCCTCCATAAAAAAATTAGAAAATTCCCATAAACAATCACCCCAGCCACATACTCTAGTTCAGTTAAACCAGGAAAGGCTAAATCTTAGACAACTATTATTGACTCAATATCACAAAAAGGTGAAATCCCTGAAAGCAATTTTTATTACCATGGTAACAAATCTGGTAAATTACTAGCCCAACAGCTCAAAGACAAAACTATTAGACAAAAATTATCTCATATTTTTCGCCCACAGTCCGGTGAGAAATTACTGAACCCCCAAGATATGGCTGATGCCTTCAGCGTCTATTACAGCTCTTTATACAACTTACGAATAGACCCAAATACCCCACAACCCACCCCAGAACTAATAGAAGAATTCTTAAATTCAATATGTCTGCCTACTCTGTCTCCAGAAGATAGGACTGTTCTAAACCAACCTTTTACGCAAAATTAAATTCTCAAAGCTATATAAGCTCTCCCACACAATAAAGCACCTGGCCCTGATGGATTCTCGTCCAAATATTACCAACTATTCGATCATACTTTATCTCCTCACATGAAGAATGTGTTCAATGCTGCTGTGTCAAATGCTTCCTTTCCAACTGAGATGTTAACCACAAATATCACTACTATACCCAAACCGGGTAAAGATCCTGCATATGTACAGAATTTCAGACACATCTCACTTCTCAATGTGGATTTGAAAGTTTATGCAAAACTTCTCTCCAACAGACTACCAAATCTTGTAAGTCCAGACCAGGTGGGATTTATGCCCAGGCGCCGTGCCTCCAATGCTACTAGACGGGTCATAGACCTTATTCACCAGGCTGGGACCTGTCAAGGGCTTTCTCTGCACCTTACTCTAGATGCAGAGAAAGCCCTTGACAGGGTGCATTGGGGGTATTTGTCCAGAGTCCTGGAAAAATTTGGGATTTGGGGTGACATTTTTTCTGCCATCACTGCCTTATATACGGTTCCTTCAGCTTATGTTTTTACAGAGGGCCTGTTTTCTAAAAATTTTACAATTTCGAATGGAACAAGACAGGGATGTCTCCTGTCCCAACTCATTTTTGCCTTAATAATGGAATCTTTGGCGGAGAAGATTAGATTCCATAACTCCATTAAAGGCATATCCTCAAGAGGAAACCCTCATGTTATAACACTCTTCACGGACGACATCATCTTGACCCTGGCAGACCCGCACAGTCCCTACCAGCCGTACATAAAATTTGAAATTAATTTAACTTGACCTTCTTTTATAAGGTGAATGAATCTAAATCCAACATTTTGGGTATAAATGTTGATAACACCTTAAAACGTGCTTTACAATCCCAGTTTTCATATCCTTGGGTGCCCAACTCATTGCCATACCCCACTAACGTATCCTCTATCCAACTTATCTGCTTCCTCTAACAGCAGAGATCCAAAAATAAACCACTAAAACGAGCAAGTTATACTTATCCTGGGTGGGGAGACTTGTCACGTTTAAGATGTTCATCCTCCCTAAGATAGTATATATATTTTAGGACACTCCCGACCCAGATACCTCAAGCCTTCTTCAAACATATGCAGAAAATAATAGCAACCTTTTTATGGGCCAAGGGCAAAGCCAGATGCTTGCATGCTATTCTAAGGAAGCACAGAAGAGCGGGTGGCATGGGAGTACCAGACATGCATGAATATTACACTGCTTCACTATTAGATCAACTCAGGTTCTGGTTCTCACAACCCAATTCTAAACCATAGTGCATCTTAGAACGTAAAGTGGTAAAACAGACTTGAAATTACTCCTGTAGGCTAATGCCTTTTACCCAAACCTTAAAATAGGGATTGACCACACCGTAATTTTTGTCTCCATAATAGCATGGAATCGCTTTCTACATTGTAGAAATCCCACTAAAAACCCTGTGAAGGTCCCTCTAACTATGGCTTAAATTCATGAACCCAGGTATGGCTCTCAGTAATTGGATATCCAAGGGGATTATAGAAGTCTTGTCTATACTCAGAAACGGCAAGCTTATACTGTTTTTGGAAATATCCTCCAAGATTTCCTCTGTTAAAAGGTGAATTTCCAATTGCAGTCTACCTTAGCCCTTCTTCCTACATATGAAATAGCGATATCCACGAAAGCCTTGAAATTCTGGACCTCCCCAATACCCAAACGGAAAGCAATCTCCATTTTTTATAATTGTCTACACAACAAACCTTACCCCACCCACTCCACTGTCCAAATGGTCGACTGAACTAAACCTTAATATTACCGACCACCAATGGCATAAGGCTAATATCTGTCAGAGAGTCCCCCTGGGCAGACACGCTGCTGGTGTGCATTGCGGTGCGTTGGGGCACGTCGCCGCGTGCGTTCCCGTGCGCACTGCCGCGGGTGCCGGCGTGCGGGCGCATGCGTGTGTGTGGGGGCGCGCGCCCGGCGTTTGGCGCCAATCTGCCTTCTGCACAGGGGGCTCGGTGCTGTCCGATCTTCAGCTCCCTGTATCCCTGCACCTGCTTCCTGCTTCCTGTTTTTGAACCTGACCTCCTGACCACCGGCCTGTCTTTGATTCCCCTTGCTTGCTGCCTGCCACTGATCCCGGACTGTCCTGACTACGAATCTGCCTGCTCCTCTGTACCACATTGCCCGCCTGTTGCCGACCTCTGCCAGGGACCCAACCTGCTTGCTCCACTCCTGCTCTGCACCTGCTGCCTGTGCTTCAGTTGACTGGTGATCTCAATAACCACCTTTACCGGGATCCTCCTGCAGCTAACCCGCCAGGCTCTCATACCATTCTATGCTCCCGTGCCTCCTGTCCATACTACCAGGGGCCGGGAACCAGATACGTAAGGGAAGCCTCCCCCTGCTACATCGGGCTCACCTGTCTGTTACGTGGAAGTCTGACAATATCCTATAACCTTTCTGCCTCAAAATGCTCAAAGCACAAAAAATCTGCTACTATACACTATATATGTTAGCTAAATTTAACCCTAACCGCTCTAATCAAGGTTGGAGAGGCTGAGGCCTGGTGGTTACATTAGATCATGTGGTGTGGTACTGCCCTAACATCCGCAGCTTCTGGAATTCCATGTTTAAACTTACAGCATATAAAACCTGACAGGGGTTATCTCCAGACCTAACCTCAGTCTAGCCATTCTCAGTATTGGAATAGATTTATTCCCACATGACCTCAGACAAATGCTCATAAATGTTCTTTTTGCTGCACGATTGACCCTTATGAGGAGATGGAAATCTAACTTAGCTACTAATGTAGGTGAAGTAGTAAATCTTATCTCTGACTCCCTTGAACAAATACATATATATACTATACTAAAACATATAATATACTATAAGTACACTCTCATTAACTATGTTCTTGTAATGCAGAGGCAGTATATCTTAGTAATAATCCTGTTTACCTAGAATGCTGTTCTACCTATAAGCTTATGTTAGTTCATAAACAACAGTGAACAAGCAGTCCGTGGCGAGAAGAACCTACCCAGCCAGTTGGGCTCACCACCTGCGCTCATAAGTCCAGATGTGGGGCCCTCAGAGGTCCAGGTTCTGGGCCCTCAGGGATCCAGGAATGGTGCTTTCAGAGGAGGAGGAGATGCTTGAGCTCACAGCTCTTCATCCCCCACTGGCAGCACCCGGCCCCATAGTGTGTACTGGCCTCACAGAGGCAGCCTCCACAGAATCCTTAATAGGCCACACAATGGAGGACTCACTATTCTCCCCTATGGGGCAAAATGAGGCCTACTCAGCTTCTCCTCATCAGCCTGGGCTCCCTCACACAGACTCACTCATCAATACAGCCGAACTGTTCAACATGTTATCAGAGCTACTGGACAGGGGCCTGACTGTCACAGCAGCTAAAATCACAGGAGAGATTAAGGCTGACTTTCAGAACCTGGGGGACAGAATGGAGGCTATTGAACACAAGCTGCATACAGTACAGTAGCTATGACCAACCAAAACTCTGACCACATCCAGATTTTACAGGACCAACTGGACAGAGCCCTCTCAAGGATTGATGACCTTGAGAACAGATCGCTCAGATATAACTTTAGAATGAGGGGCCTCCCGGAGGCAATTACTGATGTCTCAACAGCAGTTCAGGACTTTATTAAAGACCTCTTTCCTGGCATCCCTCCACATAAGCTGGAATTGGATCGTGCTCACCGAGCATTGGGCCCCTCATGGAAAGATGGAGCCCCTAGGGATATAGTGATCAAACCACACTTCTATTCTGTGAAGGAGGAGATCATGAAAAAGTCTTGCACACAAACGCCTCTTCTTTGCCGAAACCATCCAGTGCAGATTTTTGTGGACATCTCCCCATCAACCATACAAAGATGGCGGGTCCTGAAACCACTGCTTAATGTCCTCACACAGAAAGACATTAAATACAGGTGGGCCTTCCCGTTTGCGCTCAAATTCTCCTTCAAGTCCAAACCCTACTCCTTCTCCAGCCTACATTCCATTATCTCTGTTGCAAACAGAGCCAGCACCCTACCTGATTGTGGAGACAGCTGTTCTTAGGAGAGGTGATCACTTTGGAGCGGTGCACTCCCATTCTCCAGCATACAAGAAGGGGAGAAGCTGTTCCTGAGCCTGACGCTTATCATGCTTTGCCAACCTCACCCCCCCAACCCCCCTATCAGGAGCCACCAAAGGTCAGACACCATCTAGCCCCATATCTCCATTGTGGAACACCTTCAAGCATCCTAAGGAAGGCAGACCTCCCTGATTCAAGAAGTATCCAAATTGCCACAAATACCATATTGAATTTACCCAGTTTCCAAGAGTTACACCATTTTTAAAATCCTTCTCCGAGACACTCATAAGTTGTTTTATGGTTGATCTTTTTTCAAAATTCATAACTTTCCGGGGAGTTGGCCACCAAGTTTCCTACACTATCCAGACCAGATCACAGAGACCATCTAAGACAACCTTTACACTTTACTACCTGGAACTAAGCTCTGATCCATGAGATCAGGAACTGTAGTACCTTAAAAGCATCCTGTACTTGAAAGGACTTCCTACGCAATGCTACACGTGTTCCCTTCACCATTTTGCCTTTCCCACCTTATCTCAGTCCCTACCCCTTTCCCTCCTCCCTGACCCCATTAACTTGACTATCACCCTCCCACACACCTCATCTACCCCTTACCACACTGGTCCTCCCGCATCGCCTCCTTAGCTCCTACCCAATCCTGGTGGGAACTTACCCTCATTTTATGAGGTTGAGATGATAGATGGTACTGGGAGCGGAGAGAACACTTTTCTCTTCAGCCCATCGGGGCTCCGAGTGGGCTCCCCTCTACACTTTTCTCTTTTGTTTCTCCTTGCTTGTTCTTACCTATTTTCTCTTTCAGCTGGTCTCCATGAGCTCTCCATGGGTCGGGCTCCCACGTGCAGTCTAGGTGATCCTCTGAAGTGAGTAACAGAATATCAGGTGGCATTCCTTCCCATTTTCTCGATGGCTAACGACTCTATTCCCTCATCTCCATTGCATATTGCGTCACACAAACCGATGGAAAATATTACAATCTACGCATTTACAAAAAATTGACGTTGTCCTACTTCAGGAGACACATTTCCCAGAGCTGTATAATCCCTCTTTCCTGCATGCCAAATACCCCTTGTTCTTTCTTTCAAATGTGGAAGGAAAATCCAAGGGAGTTGCAATCCTAATATCTAATAAATGTAAGTTTACACCTCAACTGGAACACAAAGACTCAGAGGGCAGATTTATTCTCATAAATGGTACCATAGATGACCAATTGTACTCCTTTATTTCATACTATACACCCAATCAGGGACCGGCCGCTTTTTTCCAGACGATGCTTAAAATGCTAGACCCCTTGGTGGGAGGAACTGTGATATATTGGGGCGACTCAAACACTGCCCTGGACCAAGGTCTAGATAAATCCAGACCCCCCCAGGATCCCAACTTATCAGATCCCCTAAACGGAGCCAAAAAATAGCTAAGTTAATTCACCTATATGGTTTGGTCGATGCATGGAGAGAGATGAATCCGACTAGGAGATTACACACACTTCTCGTGCCCGCACCAATCCTACGCTAGGATCGACCACATTTTCATTTCCACTGCCAACATCCCTGCCATAGTTAAATCAGCCATACGGGACACAGTGTGGTCGGACCACTCACTCTAAAGAGAGGCTACATTCGCCCTAAACTCCTTCAATGGAGACTTAACAAATCCATCCTCAGTGAACCGGTTAGAGCTATGGAAATAGAAAAAGCTATAATGAGGGGGTGTCAGCTGAAACTCTTTGGGCGGCCCACAAGGCCACCATTCGCAAAATAATCCAAATCTCCTCCCGAATTAAAAAAGAACAAATGGCAGACATTGAGAGACTAGAAACATAATTAAAATAAAATAGGTTCCATGTTAGCAGCCAAACTGACCCCCCCAGTTTAGACAACACACCCTACCTAAAATACGGGTCTCGGATGGGACACACACTTTGAACCTGCAACGCATCATGGAAACTTTCCATGCATACTACCAGAAATTATACAGCCGGGGGAACAAAGATAATGAGGTCCATCAGAATTCACTCCTGGATTCGCTCCCAATCCCAAAATTAGAATCCCGACAAAGAAAAACTGGAAGCCCCGATATCAGCAGAAGAAATAGTCCAGGTTATTAAGAAGCTTAAACAGGGCTCTGTCCCTGGACTGGATGGGTTTTCCACATCATATTATAAAATGTTTGCGGAGACCTTAGCTCCACACCTTGCGAACGTCTTAAATTCTAAAACTTCAGGGGCCCCATTAGAGAGACAGCTTAATGCGGCTTTCATCTCCGTTATACCCAAACCAAACAAAGACCCAGGGGAGATGGGGAACCATAGGCCCATTTCATCAATCAACAATGACATAAAGATCATGACCAAGATCCTACGGATCACATGGCATTCTTCATTGGTCTGTATATTCATACAGACCAAGTGGGATTAATCCCAGGTCGACAGGGTCCAGACCAAATTAGGAGGGCGGTAGAGATTATATCAATACTAAAATCCAAATATGTCGGAAAGGGCAGCCGAGAGGGTTCGCTCCTTTCACTACAAAAAGCCTTTGATTCAGTCTCCTGGCCCACTATTTCAACATTTTGCACCGCTGGGGTTTTGGTCAGAAATGTATGGGTCTTTTGGGGGTCCTCTACTCCCTACCAAAAGCACGTGTATGACTACAGGGATATTACTCTGAACCTAATAAAATAGCTAGAGGGACAAGACAGGGATGCCCCCTTTCCCCCCCTTATATTCGCAGTGGCGATAGAAACCCTGGCGATAGCTATTCGTAACCATCCTGATATTAGGGGGGGTCAATTGCGGACAGCAGACGCATACAGTACCTGACCGAAAGATTGTGTGTAACTGCGGCTTGGCATCGGCGATAATGACCCTCCGTGATCCCCGTCGTGGGAGCCAGAGGCAAGCCCTGTCGCTCCTCCCGCTTGCCGCCCCCAATACATTCCTATGGATACGCTGCATCTCGTGGGGTCGGCGAGCGCAAGAAGCACAGCCTTGCAGCGCCGATTTCCAGATTGCGCTGGAAACACAATCTCGCGGTCAGTTACTGTAAATGCGCCCTGTTTGCAGATGACCTTTTATTCTTTGTCACATCACCAACAATCTCACTCCCAGACATCTGCAAATTACTGGAAGACTTTACTAAGGCCTCGGGGTTACAGGTCAACTTCTCAAAGTTCCAAATTCTAAATATAATAATCCCATACCAAATTGCTCAGAACCTTAAAACCTCCTTCCAATTTGAATGGAGTGACTCTACTATTTGTTACCTGGGAGTAGAACTCTCCCCAAAAGTCGAACATCTTTATCAGGTTAACTTCCCCACGCTGTATAACAAGCTTGAAGTGGATCTCAAAGGTTGGGCCCTCCACGAATTGTCCTGGCTGGGGAGGATAAATGCAATCAAGATGACGTTCCTTCCCAAACTACTATATCTTTTCAGATCTCTCCCAATTCCCCTGAGGACAGATCACCTACGAAAGTTCCAAAGCAAAATTAAATTTATTTGGGGAACTTCAGATCACCGTCTCGCGAAGAGAACTCTATTTAGACCGAGAACACAGGGAGGGTTGGGGATCCCTAATCTATTTTGGTACTACCGAGCTGCACACTTGGCACAATTATCAGTCATCTACGCGCACCTGGAAAAACCTGATTAGGTACACACAGAGCGGCAAGCAGTCCTGACTTGGACGTTGGACTTTCTTCTATGGTGCCCTCCAAGAGACCACCCACCAATCATGTCTCCGGTACTATCTAGCTCGATAGCCCTTTGGAATAGCCTGAAAAACCTTCCCTCCCTAAATTCAGATATGCTACCGCTAGCACATATTTTTCCTAACTCAAAACTTACTCCAGGTATGAACTTAACGGCCTTCCGCTGGTGACTGTATAAGGTGTTATACCGCATTGGCCACTTTCTAACTCCCATGGGTCCGCTCTCCCTTAGCGATTGCAAAAATAAACTGGAAATGCCAGAATTGGTGCAGTATTGATTTCTACAAATCTCCCACTTCTTAAATTCCCTATGGAAGAACAAATCAGAACCCCCAAAATTGATGATTTATGAACAATGGTGTGCCCAAGGCACTGAGCAGAGGGGGGGGGGGGGTATTTTTACTGTTTACCTGTCACTGGCCTCAGATAGCATCAAGCTACCTTACATGCACACATGGGATAACGAAATCCAGGTCAGCTGGAATACCGAAACCTGGAATAGAAACCTTTTCTGAGCCTATAGAGGCATACGTAATATTGCTCTTATTGAGGCAAACCTCAAAGTGATATAAAAAAGGAATGTGGGACTTTGAATGAGGCAATTGACTTGTGGAGGTAGAGTATATAGTAATCATTTTTTATTTGTAACAATAGTAAAAAAAGTATATATATACATGCACAATGGCATAAACATAATGGATACATATACATTAGCTTGGCAGCACATAAAAGAAAGTAAATGTTAATAAAAATAATCCAAGGTGTTTCATATTAGCAGGCATTAGTACATCATATGCAAAAGAGCTGCTATAAGATAGGTACACATACACATTGATGATTGCATAGTACTCAATGAATTTTAGATGTATAAAAAGTATATATGGGCCAGCGAATAAGTAATGAGCCAGATTTGTCTGAGCGCCCCATGGCATGTTTGAGCAATATATCATTTAGTGACAACTTTGTGCAAAAAAAAAAAAATTTGTCTTTTTCCCGCAACTTGTGTCACATAATAAATATTCCATGGACTCGACATGCCTCTCAGCAAATAGCTTGGGGTGTCTACTTTCCAAAATGGGGTCATTTGGGGGGTTTTGAACTGTCCTGGCATTTTATGCACGACATTTAGAAGCTTATGTCACACATCACCCACTCTTCTAACCACTTGAAGACAAAGCCCTTTCTGACACTTTTTGTTTCCATGAAAAAATATTTTTTTTGCAAGAAAATTATTTTGAACCCCCAAACATTATATATTTTTTTAAAGCAAAGACCCTACAGATTAAAATGGTGGGTGTTTCATTTTTTTTTTCACACAGTATTTGCGCAGCGATTTTTCAAACACTTTTTTTGGGAAAAAACACACTTTTTTAAATTTTAATGCACTAAAACACACTATATTTCCCAAATGTTTGATGAAATAAAAAAGATGATCTTAAGCCGAGTACATGGATACCAAACACGACATGCTTTAAAATTGCGCACAAATGTGCAGTGGCGACAAACTAAATACATTTTTAAAAGCCTTTACAGGTTTCCACTTTAGATTTACAGAGGAGGTCTACTACTAAAATTACTGCCCTCGATCTGACCCTCGCGGTGATACCTCACATGCATGGTGCAATTGCTGTTTACATTTTACGCCAGACCGACACTTGCACTCACCTTTGCGCGAGAGCGGGGGGGACGGGTGCTTTTTTTTTTTTTTTCTTTCTTTTTTTTTTTTTCTTCTTTATCTTATTTTGAAACTGTTCCTTTCATTTTTTTTTTTTTTTTTTTTTTTTTTTTAGCATTTTTATTGTTATCTCAGGGAATGTAAATATCCTCTATGGTAGCAATAGGTAGTGACAGGTACTCTTTTTTGAAAAAATTGGGGTCTATTAGACCCTAGATCTCTCCTCTGCCCTCAAAGCATCTGACCACAAAAAGATCGGTGTGATAAAATGCTTTCCCAATTTCCCAATGGCGCTGTTTACATCCGGCGAAATCTAAGTCATAAAATGCTAGTAGCTTCAGGTTTCTTAGGCCATAGAGATGATTGGAGCCATTCTGGTCTCTGATCAGCTCTATGGTCAGCTGGCCGAATCAACGGCTGAATTCTCAGTTTCCCTGTTGGGACAGGAGAGCCAGAGAAAAACATGGAAGACGGTGGGAGGGGGGGGCATTCCTTCCTACTGCTTGTAAAAGCAGTCTAGAGGCTAATTAGCTGCTAGGATTGCTTTTACATGAAAGCTGACTGCTGGCTGAAAAGAATGATACCAAGATGATACCTAAACCTGCAGGTATCATTCTGGTATAACCACTTAAAGTCCAGCAACATACCAGTACCTTGCTGATCCTTGTTGGGCATATATTGTAAACTTTTTTTTTTATGCAGCCTGTGGGCTGAACGAAAAAAAGAGATTGATCGGTGGGTATGCCCACCATTAGAATACCTATCTTCATCCACCCACTTCTAATGATGGGCATATATGCACCGTTTAAATATGCCGAAGCATGGGGGCATCCTCCCGCAAAAGGTAGGAGCAAATCGCTCCTCTGCCCACTGCTGCCCTCACGCTTCGGCATATATGCTGAAGTATGTAACTGTGGTGGTGAAATCACCTCCGACAGCGATGGAGTCACGGCTTTATGTATCGTGGGAGCAAACGCTGTTGCTGTCAAGATAAATAAATCCGCGCTGCAACTGAATGGCGTACCTGAAATAAAAAAAATGGTTAAAACACAGTAAACTATAAAAAAAAATTACATACCTGAAAAGCAAACATGATAAAACTTAACAACAATAAAACATTGCAGAATAGAATACAGTAAAAAAGAGCAGAACAATAGAGAGAGAATAGAGAGAGAGAGAGAACAATAAAACGACAACTATTTTTGTTTTTTTTATTTTATATTTTTTTGTGTATTTTTTTTTTTACTTTTTTTTTTTTTTACATTTTTTTTATAACTGTAACTTTTAAAACTTTAACGGTTCCAGGTTTGGGTCTCTCAAAATGCAATGGCATCTTGGGAGACCCTGTGAAAGTGTGTCCTAGTCTGTGCAATACTGTACCCTACGCTAAAACTCAACTAGTGTATGGTAGCGCTCAAAACATTCACCAATGCAAAGACCAGGATTGCCAGGACAGGAGGGACAATAATACCGGGTGTCCGCGCTGCAGACACAACATTTTCGTTGGGTAGGGGTACTCGGGAGGAAAAAGGAAAATGCCTCCCATGCAGCCAGCTTACTGCATCTGGTTGGGGAAGGTGAGGTGGAGCACCGTCTGAATACGGAAGGGCTCTGACGATCTCTTCCTGGAATTTAAGGAAGGATCCAGTCTGTCCTGAAGCTCTGTATAGCACATGAGCATTCAGCAAAGCCAATTGAAATAAGTATACAGACACTTTTTTGTACCAGCGTCTGGCCTTACAGGCAACTAGGTACGGCGCCAACAACTGGTCGTTGAGGTCCACCCCTCCCATATTTTGGTTATATTCGTGGACACAGAGGGGTTTCTCCACAACACCGTCGTGTCTGCATGAAGGAAGGTAAGAACGAAAACATTCTTATTGTTCCTCCACTTCATAGCGAGCAAATTATTACACCGCAAGCAGGCTCTCTCCCCCAGCCTAAGACGGGAATCTACAAGCCGCTGGGGAAAGCCCCGGTGATTAGATCACACGGTGCCACATGCTCCAATTTGATAATCAAAAAGGTGACTAAAAAGTGGCACGCTCATGTAATAATTGTCCACATATAAATGGTACCTATTTCCGAATAAGGGTGACACCAAGTCCCACACTATCTTGCCAGCGCTTCCTATGTAGTCAGGGCAGTTTATCGGCTCTACGTGACTATCTTTGCCCTCGTAAACCATAAAACTACATGTATAGCCTGTGGCCCTGTCACAGAGCTTATACATCTTGTATATGGCACGCTTGCTGGGAAGGTACTGTTTGAATGACAAGCGGCCAGAAAATTTAATCAGGGACTCATCAACGCAGACAACTTGATGGGGAGTAAACAAGTCTCCAAAACGTTGGTTGAAGTGGTTTATGAGGGGCCGAATTTTGTAGAGCCGATCGTATTCAGGGTCTCCACGAGGACGACAGAGTTCATTGTCATTGAAGTGCATGAACCGCAAAATCTGCTCGTATCGTGCCCTGGTCATGGAAGCAGAGAACACGGGCATATGGTGAATTGGGTCAGTGGACCAATATGACCGCAACTCGCTCTTTTTAGTTATGCCCATGTTGAGGGAAAGGCCCAGAAAGATCTTAAATTCGGAGACCATAATTGGTCTCCAATCTCTGGCAAGGGACGACTGGGGAATAGTGGCAATGTGTTGACCAGCGTATAAATTGCTTTGGTCCACAATAGATCTATAGAGATCTTCGGTGAAAAACAGTGAATAAAAGTCAAGTGGCGTAAAATCAACTGTTTCCACCTGAATTCTGGGTTGGCCAGTGAATGGGGGAAGTATGGGTGCTGCAGAAGTGGTGGTTCCCAATTAGGGTTGGCAAATGCAGCAGGAAGGGCACTATGGGCACAACGGGCCTGTGTTCGTCTTCTTGGTGGCAGCGGGACACTACTTGTGCTTGCCACCTTGCCAGCTTGAACTGCACTTATGGGACTTGCCACGTCACCAAGTGTTACTGCAGTGCTGGATGTACAACCAGGGTGTACTAGGCCGCTGGTGCTTGCCAGTTCACCAGAAGGAATAGCGGCGCTAGTACTGCTCTGCTCCATACGAGGGACCTGCGGTTCTTGCACTTCAAGGACAGAAAAAGAAGTTCAGGGTCTGGTACGCCTGACCTTGGCAGGGACCACAACTCCGTCGTCAGAGCTATCTGTCATGGAGCCGCTGTCCTCTACAGGATCGTATTCTGAGCCTGAATCTGACAGATGAGTGACTTCCTCTTCACTATCTGTCATGCTCAGAAACGTGTAGGCCTCTTCACTAGTGTAACTTCGATTTGCCATTTTGGGCTCTAAATTTAGGGGTACACTAGTGAGACTCATAGGAAAAAAAGCTCCTGACTGTCAGCGACTGTATCAAAATGCTACCAAAAAACTGTTAGCGATCGCAGGGATCAGGCCTGACTCTGCGAATGCTGCAGTAATGTGTGCTTAGTGTTTTGTAAGTGTCAGTGATCAATCGATACTGCACTTGGGTGGGCTGGGCTAGCTGGGCCGAGGGGCAAAACGCAGGTGCTAGCAGGTATCTGGGCTGATCCCGCTAACACTGCATTTTTGGGGACCCTAAACTGCTGGGGATGCTAGTATAGATCTGATCGGATCAGATATTGATCCGTTCAGATACTATAGCACTAAGGGAGGTGGCCAGGGGGATCAGGGGGTGACTGGGGGGTGATGGGGGGGTGAAAAGTGTGCCTGCGTGTTCTACTGGAAGTGTAGTGTTGTGCAAACTAACTTGGATGTATTCTCTCCTCGGCGCCGGAACTAAAAGACCGGCTCGAGGAGAGATGACATCACTTCCTCCGCTTCTGTTTACATTACAGAAACCGAGGAAGCATTTCATTCACCAGGAGCGATCGTGAGGGGGGAGCCATGAATGAGTGGCCTCCCCCTCACCTTTGATCGCCCCTGACCTGAATCCGACCGCCGCAGGCACCAGGTGGGGGTCCGATCAGACCCCCCCGCCCGCGGAAAGGCAAGGACGTACCTGTAAGTCCTTTTGCCTGCCCATGCCATTCTGCCGACGTACATCGTCGTGCGGCGGTCGACAAGTGGTTAAAGGGGAAAAAGACCTCATGGGGAGAAAGAGATCTATACTCACAAGTTGGCTAAAGCATTGTGCTTGGCTAGAATCGAGGAGGATGGGACCCCAAATGGTTTGTCTGTTCCGGAGCTGAGGCAAGGAACCCCACCCCACATCCCACATTCCTTTTTTATGTACTTGAACCCAGGATGGAGACACAAATATCATGCCTCATTTAAAGTCCCAAACTCCCCCCTCTTGGCTATATGCAACAGGGATGGAGGCAATTGATTTTTTGGATTGGCAGTGTTCCCCTGCCATCCATGTGTGAGGTCTGTCTTGGTTGCTAGTGCACCTCATTTAGGGTCCACACACTCGAGACATCTACAATGCTATGGCACCTGGCGGTTTACTTGACATTGTACTATAAGTATATCTGCATTTGAATAATTAAACTTATACAAAACAATGATCTATGCAATATCTGTATTAGATATACTATTTGATACCATGCCCATTTTCTCCAATTATAATTTATTTACGGTATATAAAAAAATATTTCTCTACTGGGCCTCTTTTGTTCTATATGACTCCATTCACACTGAGGCTGGCTTGGATCGGGGATGGGGGGGTGCCCTTTTTATTAATTCTGGAACTGCGATGTGCAGCAGTGCTTCCCTCCTGAGTCTCCTTTGAGATATTGGCGGGGGGGCCCTCCTGCGCATCGGCGTCATGTTACGACCTGTTTGTGGCGTCCTTGGCGCTGCAATACAGAGACATCCTTGGTCCATCTCACGTCAAAGATGGGGTTGGCGTGGCTCCACTTTGGCGCTTGTGCCGGTGGTGGATTTCACTGCCAACTCCTACTCTCATTCGATGGTGTGCATGATGTTGGTCGGGGACCCGCCCCACACCTGGATCACTTAAACAGGTGAGCTTGATTGCCTTACCATTTCACTGTGTGTTTGACACCAGGGAGGTAACACACACAGCCCATTCACTGGATACAGACACACATAAGTTATGCACATTTTTTCCTTTTTTCAGCCCTTTCACCCTTTTTTTTTCTTTTTTTCTTTTGACTCATGCAACATACCCACTTACTATGGTGTATATGTGTATTTTTATATATACACAACACTCATTAAAGTATACACATATCAATTTTCTTTTTTTTTTCTCAAACACTCATCATGTTTTTTCACTTTTCACATTTTCTCACTTTTTTACTTTTTTCACTGTTTTTACACATATGTTTCTCATTTTCATACATTTTTTCCAGAACACCATACTTGTAATCATCCCCACATATGTGGAATGTGTTGCAGCAATCGGGCATGATATGTGGATGTTTTCTTGGCTAGGGTGGGGTTCCTTGCCTCAGCTCCAGTACAGACAACCATTTGGGGTCCCATCCTTCTCAATGCTAGCCAAGCACAGTGCTTTAGCCGACCTGTGCGTATAGATCTCTTTCTCCCCATTAAGGTCTTTTCTCCCGTTAAAGGGGTAGAACATATTTACTAATATTACATATTTATTTATATTTACAGTTTACGTCTGTACCCAACTCCTGATGAATGGCATATAGCCATGAAACGCGTTGAGTTTCCATGGAGCACTCAGACAAGTCTGGCTCAGTACTCATTTACTGGCCCATATATATCTTATAGCAGCTCTTTTGCATATGATGTACTAATGCCTGCTAATATAAAACACCTTGTATTATATTTATCAATCAATAAAATATTGTGCCTCATTTAAAGTCCCAAACTCCCCCCTCTTGGCTAACCTCAAAGTGATTACCAGATGGTACATAGTCCCAACCAGATTAGCGAAAATGTTCCCTTTCTCCTCACGTCTCTGCTTTAGAGATTGTGCATCACCAGGATCAATGCTCCACATCTGGTAGGAATGCCCGAAGCTGAGGGGATTTTGGAACAGAATTTTCCACATGATCCGCAAGGTAACAGGATATCAAATCCCCAAGAACCCCTCTATAGCCCTGCTCAATGCCCAATTACCAGATGCCAATAGAGCTACCAAGGACTTAATCTTTTTTATATTTTTGGATGCTAAATTGACCATAGCAAGAGCATGGAAACAACCAAAGGTCTTTTCTTCGGCAGCCAAAAGGAAAACTTCCTGGATAATGGCCCAGGAGAAGATGGTTATTTCCCTGACTGACACGGTAGCTAGGTTTGATTCTACATGGGACCCCTGGGCGACCTATATAGGTATTCCTGGATGAAAAGGTACGCTTCAAAAGATGTGGAGAGCTCATGGAAGATCAGATGAACTGCTTCCTTTCTTCTTGTTTCTTCTTCTCTTCTTTCCTTTCTCCCTTATGAAAATCTCCTTTGTACTCTCTTGTACTGCATTTCAGTAATTAATCTTACCTACAAGATCAAGGATAAATCTAATAGCAGCATCTCTAATGTAGCCCATTTACCATACAGGTTATATTCATTATTTTACCCTTTTATATTATTCTTCTTTATTATCAAGCAAGGAGGTACCTACTGCCTACTACATTTAGACTAGATTGGTTACCTAACCTGCTGTAGTAGTTATGAGAAATGTCGACGGAAATGTTCTGCATGTCCTGACCCTCTTTATTGTCATGGTGGCAAAAAAAAAAAAAAGAATGAATCTTCAACTTCCAAGCAAGAGGGGTATTTGGACATTAGGGTCAAGTGCGGGGATCGCATCTGTTAATGATTTCAGATAAGGGAAATGCTGTGAAATCTCAGGGGTTGGTATTTCTGACCTGTCATCCGGCATTATGTCACATTCAATGAGAGTGGGAAGTTTTATGTGTGTTTTCTCATCAACAGACTAAACTGTGAAGTTGGGTGTCCTGTGCTCTGTTTTTTCCATAGTATTTTCTTTCATGTAAGCTTTATATTCATCAATGTGCTTGTGTCACGTACCTGAATGTGGAGCCTGAGATGATGAAGGTGGTCATTTGCACAATTCCTCTCCAAGCACCCCTGGCAGTGGAGACAGGGACTGCTAGGCCAGTGGAAGGGTACAGGTGTCTGGAAGCTGTAGGAGTGAGCTGTAGCTTGGAGACACAGAATTCCTTCCAGTGGTGGTGTGGAGTATGGTCACAAGCCTTGTTTAGCAGGAGCCAGGAAGACAGGTGCAGAATCAGGATCAGTTTCAAGGTCGGGAACAGGCAGAAGTCAATAACACACTGGCGGTGGGGTACCAAATCAGGAGGCGGAGACGTAATCATAAATACAAGCTGGGGTCGGTAACATAAGAAAGAAGCAGATTAGGGATGAGCCGAACACCCCCCGGTTCGGTTTGCACCAGAACCTGCGAACGGACCGAAAATTTGCACGAATGTTAGAACCCCATTGATGTCTATGAGACTCGAACGTTCGAAATCAAAAGTGCTAATTTTAAAGGCTAATTTTCATGGTATTGTCCTAAAAAGGGTTTGGGGACCCGGGTCCTGCCCCAGGGGACATGTATCAATGCAAAAAAAGTTTTAAAAACAGCCATTTTTTCGGGAGCAGTGATTTTAATGATGCTTAAAGTGAAAAAAAAAAAGTGAAATATTCCTTTAAATATCGGGGGGTGTCTATAGTAGCCTGTAAAGTGGCGCATGTTTCCCGTGCTTAGAACAGTCCCTGCACAAAATGACATTTATAAATGAAAAAAGTCATTTAAAACTGCTTGCGGCTTTAATGTAATGTCGGGTCCTGGCAATATGGATGAAAATTAGTGAGACAAATGGCATGGGTACCCTCCAGTCCATTACCAGGCCCTTTGGGTCCTGTATGGATATTAAGGGGAACCCCGCACCCAAATTAAAAAAAGGAAAGGCGTGGGGCCCCCAGGCCCTCTATATTATGAACAGCAGTATACAGGCAGTGCAAACAAGACAGGGACTGTAGGTTTGTTGTTAAGTAGAATCTGTTTGTAATTTAGAACTGGTACATTTTTAATGTGTTTAGCTCCAGCCAAAAAATCTGTTTTTAAGCCTTTTTGGAAAACATAGGGAAGGGTTATCACCCCTATGACATTTGTTTTGCTGTCTGTGCTCCTCTTCAGAAGATTTCACCTCACTTTTTGTCCCAATGACAAATATTTTTTGAAAATTTGGAGGTTTTAGTGAAACAAGGATTGGTGATAAAGCATCAGTGGAAAGGAGAAAAGTTTTTCCCATATTAACTCTTACAGGAGAGAATTTCCCTTCCTATGGGGTAGATTTCATCTCACTTCCTATTGTCTCCTTCCGTTTGCAAGTAGGAGTCGTTTATAAGTTGGATGTTTGAAAGTAGGGGCCTGCCCTATATACTCAGGAGAAATTTGGGCCTTAGTTGTGGCCTCAACACTGTAAGCCCTCACAGGGCTCTGGGAAATATTAGATCAAGAATTGTAATTACTTGCCCCTGTTGAACAGGGCCAGAAAAATTGGGCCTTTGGTGATAGTGGTGGTGGTGCCACAACACTGTAAGTCCTCACAGTTACTCTTGATGGGCGCTGGAACGGGCCCTGCTGTGAAATATTAGATCAAGAATTGTAATTACATGCCCCTGTTGAACAGGGGCTGAAAAATCGGGCCTTTGGTGGTGGTGCTGGTGGCACAGCACTGTAAGTCCTCACAGTTAATCTTGGGGGGCACAGAAACGGGCCCTGCTGTGAAATAATAGATCAAGAATTCTAATTACATGTTCCTGTTGAACAGGGGCTGAAAAATTGGGCCTTAGGCACTGGTGCTGGTGCCACAACACTGCAACCCCTCACAGATACTCTAGTTGGAACGCAGGAACAAGCCCTGCTGCAAAGTATTGCATCAAAAATTGTAATTACACGCCCCTGTTAAACAGGGGCTGAAAAATTGGGCCTTAGGCACTGGTGGTGGCGCCCAGAACCAAAAATGTTCTTACAAGCTATCAGCATGATCATTGAGGATAATGAGGATAATTACTCAGCATAACAGGATAGTCACTCAGCATCAGCATAGGCAGTCTTTGAAGGGATCTGAGATTTCAAAAAAAATTATTCGGTTACATCAGCATCAGGTGCTTGGTAGCTGGTGGTGATCCAAGACTGGGTCACTAAGGACAACATGGTCCACAGCCACCTCTTCCCAGCCACGTACAAGTCTATGTGTTTCTTGGGACTGATCCCTTAAAGACTGCTGCTGATGCTGAGTTCCAGGCTCCACCTCCATACTGACACAATCCTCCTCCTCCTCCTCCTCCTCCTCTTCCTGTGTGATTGGTGGGCATGCAGGAACACTGTCTGGATAAAGGGGGCCTTGAGAGGTAAGGAAGTCACCCTCTTCCTGCCTCTGTTCTGCCTCAAGTGCCCTGTCCATTCCACGCAGCGTGTGCTCCAACAGGTGGACAAAGGGGACAGTGTAACTGATGCATGCACTGTCACTGCTCACCATCCTCATGGCCTCCTCAAATGGTGACAGGACAGTGCATGCATCCCTGATCATGGCCCACTGGCGTGGGCCAAAAAACAAGCTCCCTTGACCCTGTCCTGATGCCATAGTTGCACAGGTACTCATTAAAGGCCTTCTGCTGCGTGTGCAGCCGCTGCAGCATGGCCAACGTTGAGTTCCATCTGGTGGGCATGTCACAGATTAGGCGGTTCTTGGGCAGGTTAAACTCCTTTTGGAGGTCCGCCAGCCGAGCACTGGCATTATATGACCGGCAGAAATGCACACAGACTTTCCTGGCCTGCCTCAGGACATCCTGAAAGCCCGGGTACCTGCCCAAGAACCGCTGCACCACCAAGTTAAGGACGTGAGCCAAACAGGGCACATGGGTCATTTGTCCCTGTCGGAGGGCGGAGAGGAGGTTGGTGCCATTGTCACAAACCACCATTCCTGCCTTAAGTTGGCATAGCGTCAACCACCTCTGAACCTGCCCCTGCAGAGTTGACAGAACCTCTGCCCCAGTGTGGCTCCTGTTCCCCAAGCACACCAGCTCAAACACCGCATGGCATATTTTGGCCTGCGTACTTGCGTAGCCTCTTGAACGCTTACGGAGCACCGCTGGTTCCAAGGACAAAGCACAGGAAGAGGCCATGGAGGAAGAAGAAGAGGAGGAGGTGGAGGAGAGAGGTGTGTCACAATCAGTAGTGGCATTTTGGAGGCGTGGTGGCGGAACAACCTCCAACACTACTGCACCTTGTCCTGCATCCTTCCCAGCTGCCAGGAGTCACCCAATGTGCGGTGAAACTTAGGTAAAGTCCCTGTCCATGCCTGCTGGACCATGAGTCAATGGTAATATGCACCTTAACGCTGACCGCCCTGTCCAGTGAGGCATGGACATTGCCTTCCACATGCCGGTAGAGAGCCGGAATCGCCTTCCATGAGAAAAAGTGGCATTTGGTTACCTTCCACTGAGGAACCGCACATTCCACAAACTCACGGAAGGGGGCAGAGTCTACCAACTGAAAAGGTAGCAGTTGAAGTGCTAGCAATTTTGCCAAGCTAGCATTCAACCGCTGGGCATGTGGATGGCTGGGAGCGAACTTATTTCGGCGGTGCAGCAGCTGGGGCAGGGAAATTTGCCTGGTACAATCTGACATTGGTGTACCAAAAGCAGATTGCCCGCAAGTACTTGGCTGTGACACACCTAATTCTACACCTTCATTCCTTTCAGTGCAGGTCTCAGAGAGGACTGAAGGTATAGTGGGGTTGGAGATCTCAGCTGATGAGGAGCAAGGAGAGGTCCTCTTTGTTCTTTGGTGTGGGTCTTTTAGATACGCTTGCCAACGAACTGCATGGCAGGTCAACATATGTCTGGTCAAGCATGTGGTGTCAAAACGGGAGATGTTTTGGCCACATGAGATACGCTTGAGACATATGTTGCAAAGGCCCACACCAAAGAACTTTTGGAATAACAGCCAGAGACAGCAGCGCCCTGCACATGTGGAGCTTTGCGGGGTGATGCAGTCAGTGTGCTGTCCTTAGGCTGGCCTCTGAAGGGCATCCTGCCTCGTTGGTGATGTGCCTCCTCCTCCTCTCTCCTATCAGGCACCCACGTTGAGTCAGTGACCTCATCATCCCCTCCCTCCTCATCACTGGAGAAAACCTGGCAGTATGCTGCAGCAGGGGGAGCATGACTGCCAGATTGCTGTCCTTCTTGGGCACCCCCTCTGTCCGTGCTCACGTTACTGCCTTCATCTAGCTCAGTATCATCATCAGAGCCTTCTAAATGCTGAGCATCCTCCTGGAGCATGTACCCAACACTGTGGCCAAATAGTTCGAGGGACTCCTCAGGAGGACATAGTGGGGCTAGGGAAGGAGTCACTGATGCCATCGAGCCGAGGGAAGAGGCCGCGTTGGCAGCTACTTTGCCAAAGTACCCTGAGCATGGGTGAGAGAGGATGAGGAGGATGAGGACAGCTTGGTCATCCATTCGACCAAGTCTTCCGCATGTTGCGGCTCAACACGGCCAGCTGTTGTCTCTAGACACAGAGCCTGCTTGCCCTCTTTTATTGGCTTGTGACTGTCTGCCTCTCCTTGTTGGCCTTCCAGACATACTAATTTAATGGCCTGTAGCTGCACTAAACTGGGATATATATATAGATATATATCTATATATCTATATCTATATATATATATAATATCTATATATATCTATATATATAGATATATATAGATATATATATATATATATATAGATATATATATATAATATATATATATATCTATATATATATATATATATAGATATATATATATATATATATATATAGATATATAGATATATATAGGGATATATATATATAGGGATATATATATAGGGATATATATATATAGGGATATATATATAGGGATATATATATATATATATATATATATATATATACTGCTACTGCAGCTAGCAAAATCAACTGCCTGCCTGTAGTATGAGAACACCACCAACCTTCTACAGGTAGCTTTAGCTGAACACTGTGCAGAGATCGCACTACACTAACTTGTAGCTTATTTAGCTGCCTGCGGTAGTAATAGGATCAGGAAAACACCACCAACCTTCTACAGGTAGCTTTAGCCGAACACTGTTCAGAGGTCGTACTACACTAACTTGTAGTTTATTTAGCTGCCTACGGTAGTGATAGGATCAGGAAAACACCACCAACCTTCTACAGGTAGCTTTAGCCGAACACTGTGCAGAGGTCGCACTACACTAACTTGTAGCTTATTTAGCTGCCTGCGGTAGTGATAGGATCAGGAAAACACCACCAACCTTCTACAAGTAGCTTTAGCCGAACACTGTTCAGAGGTCGTACTACACTAACTTGTAGCTTATTTAGCTGCCTACGGTAGTGATAGGATCAGGAAAACACCACCAACCTTCTACAGGTAGCTTTAGCCGAACACTGTGCAGAGGTCGCACTACACTAACTTGTAGCTTATTTAGCTGCCTACGGTAGTGATAGGATCAGGAAAACACCACCAACCTTCTACAGGTAGCTTTAGCTGAACACTGTGCAGAGGTCGCACTACACTAACTTGTAGCTTTAGCTGAACACTGTTCAGAGGACGCACTACACTTACTTGTAGCGTTAGCTGAACACTGTGCAGAGATCGCGCTACACTAACTTGTAGCTTTAGCTGAACACTGTGAGGAGGATGCACTACACTAACTTGTAGCTTTAGCTGAACACTGTGCAGAGGTCGCACTACACTAACTTGTAGTTTTAGCTGAACACTGTGAGGAGGACGCATTACACTAACTTGTAGCTTTAGCTGAACACTGTGAGGAGGACGCACTACACTAACTGTAAATAGTTTAGCTGCCTGACTGTGGTACTAATAGGATTAAAAGAACACCAGCAATTTTCTTCAGGTAGCTTTAAATACTGTAACAACACAAGCCTGCCTGTTAGTAGCAAGATAACAAGAACGGATCTAGCTAAACTGAATACAGTGTATATATATATATACACAACACCTGGGATGCATATATATACACAATACACTGTAAGTGCAGCTAAGTGACTGACTGTCCTGCCTAATCTATCTAACTTAAATCAAATGACACTGTCTCTCTCTTTCTCTCTATCTATGCACGCCGGAACACACTACACAGGGCCGCCTTGCAGGCGGCCTTATATAGTGTGGGGCGTGTACTAAATCCCCTGAGCCATAATTGGCCAAAGCCTCCTTGGCTTTGGCCAATTACGGCTCTCTGTTCAGACAGCGCTGTGATTGGCCAAGCATGCGGGTCATAGTGCATGCTTGGCCAATCATCAGCCAGCAATGCACTGCGATGCCGCAGTGAATTATGGGCGTGACGCACCACACGAATTTGGCGTGAACGGCCCAAATCATTCGCAATTCGGCGAACAGACGATGTTCGAGTCGAACATGGGTTCAACTCGAACACGAAGCTTATCCATAAAGCAGATATAGCAGTCAGGGGTGATCCGAGAGAGACGTTAGATGTAGCCAGGTCAGGAACAAGGTTAGCAGACATGGATTAGGATCAGGAACACATTAACCAAGGCTGAAGACAATTCAGCACTGAAGGCAGGCAGACTCTCAGTTTAAATAATGTAAATGGAAAAAAGGAAGCTCTGGCAAAACAAAAAGGAGACTGCTGCACCTGGAACTCCCTGATCAACGGGAGAAAAGACTTAGGTGTCCGTTTATGAAGCAGTGAAATCTATTCACTGCTTCGTTCTCTGGCATTCACAGTGAAGATTTTTCTCCTCTGTGTGCCAGTTTATGAAGCTTTGTAGATCGCTTCACCTTTGGAGGAGTGAAGAGATCTACAAATGCTTCAAACAGTGGAGAACGGCCCCTGATACTGGAATCTCGTGAGACTTTACGAGATTACAGCACCAGAAATACAGAGATGTCAGTTTATTAAGCGGTGATAAATTATCACCGCTCAATACACGGACGATTAATGTTAATAAAATAATGAGTCCCCCTACATTATATACATATGTATACACACACACACATTATATATACATGTATATACACATACATTATATATATATACATATACACATTATATGTATATATGTATATATATGTATACACATAAATATGACAGGGGGACATGCTTACAGTGTTGGGGGGTCTGAACGAGGCATAAGGAAGTTAAAAATCTTCCTCCTTCCCCCTCAGATCCCCCGAGATTTCCTCTTCACTCCCCGATTCACCACCTCTGAGCTGGTGAACCTGGGAGTGTGAATTCTGACACAGATCGCCAGTGAAGCGGTGAGATCACCGCTTCATAAACTGGCCGTTACTGTGTCATTCAATGAGGATTCTCTGTGTGTAGAGATAATCGGCGGGAGAACAAGTTCAAACATGTTCTCCCCCGATTATCACTGTTTCATAAACTGTTTATGGACTGTGATCAGCGGTGATCCTCGGGATCACCGCTGATCACTGCTTCATAAACGGACACCTTAGTGAATGTGAATGAAGTGCATTGTCCCAGTGTATCACGCTAACATATAATGAATAAAAGATAATAAAAACTTGTCATAAAACCATTGTGACAAGGGTATTTAAATTAAGACTCTATGCGCCTATAAAATAAGAGATACAGCCATTAAATACGACATATAAAATTTGGCAAAAAGTACAATTGTGAACACCACCTTGCTGAAACATATGTGACAAATAAGCAGTGATTCACACCTGTAGCAATCAGTTGTGTAATCACAACAATACATTTTAGTAAGTAAAAATTTGAGCACAAAAACCCAAAGATGAAAATGAGTGAAAATAAATCAAAAAATGAAAAAGACACAGTCCCAAGGAAAAACTGTAAATTTGTGCTGAAATTGTAGCGATCAATACCTTTCAAAGTGTTGCATACATCACCACCGTGCACAAGTAATAAAATATCTGCTTACAAGACCTAAAAGGTCAATGAGCATATACGCTGATCACAGCTTAAGCAACATCGATCTGGAATACACCCTACCTTAGGACTCGGGATCATCACAGACTCACAGAAACTATTACTTGGGTAATAGTACAGAATATCATGGTGGCACGGCTGCCTGTAGTACAGTCTGTGCACAATGACGTCAGGGTTGACTCCACCTGATGCATTTCCACTCACAAGGCGTCAACTGGGATTGGAGATCCCCAATCATGGTGTTGATGCATGCAGAACTTTGAAGGCTACTGGATGCTACAATTTCAGCACAAATTTACAGTTTTTTTCTTGGGACTGTGTCTTTTTCATTTTTTAATTTATTTTCACTCATTTTCATTTTTGGGAGTTTGTGCTCAAATGGTTATTTACTAAGATTTATTGTTGTGATTTCACACCTGATTGCTATGAGTGTGAATCACTGCTTATTTGTTATATATGTTTCAGCAAGGTGGTGTTGCTCACAATTGTACTTTTGCCAAAATGTTATTTTATGTCATATTGAATGGCTATATGTCTTTTTTTATAGGCACATATAGTTTTCATTTAAATACCCTTGTCACAATGGTTTTATTACAGCTTTTTATTATCTTTTATGCATAATATGTTAGCTTGATACACTGGGACAGCTCACTTCATTCACGGTTTAATGGGCTCCAGAATCTGTGGATGCGGGCACACACCTATGTGTATACGGACGTGCTCGAATGTATGTGCCAATGTGCATTTGTATGCGCATTCCAGTCCTTGCTCATCTTGGGCTTCTATGCTTGTGACTGCGAATTAGAATTAGCACTTGCTGAATGGGAATGAGCACTTACTGCACGGGAATGAGCACCTGCTGCATGAGATCCTTAACAGCTTGCTTCTGAATCCATGGCACTTTGACAGTGGCTGAGGTTTTTTATGGATTGAGCATGAACTGTGTCCATGGACTTCTTTTCTGGGTTGTTAATCTGTAAAGTGAATACATTGACCTCCAACAACATCTAACCAAATTCTCTCTTTAGGTTGTCTTTGTTAGAGATTTTAGGGAAGTCTTCCAGTTTCTTCAGTAGAGCATTTTTAATAGCTTTAGGGCTGCCATAACAGTCCTTTAATCTCTGCCATGCCATTTTAACCTCAGTAGCTGGACCATGATTGTGTACAGACCTGATTCTCTTGGCCTGTTGAGATAACTCTTGTCTGAGCCACTTTGTTAGCAGATCTAGCTCCTCTCTAGCTGTAAAATTGAGATCTCTAGTGATACTTTTGAAAGGTGTCTTCCATGCCTAATAGTTCTAGGGGAGATCATCAAATGTTAGCAGCCCACTGCTCACTAATTCTCACCAAATTAGGTGCTTTGCTAGATCAGACATCTCTAATGATCCTTTGGGCCGTTTCTGAAGGAGGACACATAATAACCCATCACGTGATAGATGCTGAGGGTTAACATAGTCTTTGCTTTCTTGAACATGTACCCTTGACGTAGCTCCTCTCTAACTGTAATGCCCCGTACACACGGTCGGACTTTGTTCGTACATTCCGACAACAAAATCCTAGGATTTTTTCCGACGGATGTTGGCTCAAACTTGTCTTGCATACACACGGTCACACAAAGTTCTCGGAAAATCCGATTGTTTTAAACGTGACGTAAAACACGTACGTCGGGACTTTAAACGGGGCAGTGGCCAATAGCTTTCATCTCTTTATTTATTCTGAGCATGCGTGGCACTTTGTCAGTCGGATTTGTGTACACACGTTTGGAATTTCCGACAACGGATTTTGTTGTCGGAAAATTTTATATCCTGCTCTCAAACTTTGTGTGTCGGAAAATCCGATGGAAAATGTGTGATGGAGCCTACACACGGTCGGAATTTCCGACAACAAGGTCCTATCACATATTTTCCGTCGGAAAATCCAACCATGTGTACGGGGCATTAGATTGAGATCTCTAATGATGGTTTGGAAAGGTGTCTTCCATGCCTAATAGTTCTCAGGGCCATCAACAAATGTTAGTAGCCTGATGCTCACTGTGGGGGGATGGGACTGACTGGAGGAGGAGACATATCACTGTTTCTAATTACTAGGAACAGCAGATCTGTCTCTCCACCCCTGTCAGAACAGATCCCATTCTGGCTCTCATGCCCGTGATCGCATGTGGCCGGCGGACATCACGGGCGCCGGCCGCGTGCATCGGGTCCCCCGCTGTGCAGCAGGCACACGCGCGCTTACTATAGCGATTCGCGGGAAGGTGCAAACCTGCCGCAGTAAATGTACGTGAGCTGGTCGGCAAGTGGTTAAAGTGGATGTAAACCCTCACATACAGTGGGGCAAAAAAAGTATTTAGTCAGCCACCAATTGTGCAAGTTCTCCCACTTAAAAAGATGAGAGAGGCCTGTAATTGTCATCATAGGTATACCTCAACTATGAGAGACAAAATGTGGAAACAAATCCAGACAATCACATTGTCTGATTTTTGAAAGAATTTATTTGCAAATTATAGTGGAAAATAAGTATTTGATCAATATCAAAAGTTCATCTCAATACTTTGCTATATATCCTTTGTTGGCAATGACAGAGGTCAAACGTTTTATGTAAGTCTTCACAAGGTTGTCACACACTGTTGCTGGTATGTTGGCCCATTCCTCCATGCAGATCTCCTCTAGAGCAATTATGTTTTGGGGCTGTCGCTGGGCAACACGGGCAACATAGACTTTCAACTCCCTCCAAAGGTTTTCTATGGGGTTGAGATCTGGAGACTGGCTAGGCCACTCCAGGACCTTGAAATGCTTCTTACAAAGCCACTCCTTCGTTGCCTGGGCGGTGTGTTTGGGATCATTGTCATGCTGAAAGACCCAGCCACGTTTCATCTTCAATGCATTTGCTGATGGGAGGAGGTTTGCACTCAAAATCTGATAATACATGGCCCCATTCATTCTTTCATGTATACGGATCAGTTGTCCTGTTCCCTTTGCAGAGAAACAGCCCCAAAGCATGATGTTGCCACCCCATGCTTCACAGTAGGTATGGTGTTCTTTGGTTGCAACTCAGCATTCTCTCTCCAAACACGACAAGTTGTGTTTCTACCAAACAGTTCTACTTTGGTTTCATCTGACCATATGACATTCTCCCAATCCTCTTCTGGATCATCCAAATGCTCTCTAGCAAACCTCAGACGGGCCCGGATATGTACTGGCTTAAGCAGGGGGACACGTCTGGCACTGCAGGATCTGAGTCCCTGATGTCGTAGTGTGTTACTGATGGTAGCCTTTGTTACGTTGGTCCCAGCTCTCTGCAGGTCATTCACTAGGTCCCCCCCCGTATGGTTCTGGGATTTTTGCTCACCGTTCTTGTGATCATTTTGACCCCACGAGGTTAGATCTTGTGTGGAGCCCCAGACTTAGGGAGATTGTCAGTGGTTTTGAATGTCTTCCATTTTCTAATTATTGCTCCCACAGTTGAATTCTTCACACCATGCTGCTTGCCTATTGCAGATTCAGTTTTTCCAGCCTGGTGCAGGTCTACAATTTTGTTTCTGGTGTCCTTCGACAGCTCTTTGGTCTTCACCATAGTGGAGTTTGGAGTGCGACTGTTTGAGGTTGTGGATAGGTGTCTTTTATACTGATAAGTTCAAACAGGTGTCATTAATACAGGTAATGAGTGGAGGACAGAGGAGCCTCTTAAAGGAAGAAGATACAGGTCTGTGAGAGCCAGAAATCTTGCTTGTTTGTAGGTGACCAAATACTTATTTTCCACCATAATTTGCAAATAAATTCTTTCAAAAATCAGTGATTGTCTGGATTTGTTTGCAAATTTTGTCTCTCATAGTTGAGGTATACCTATGATGACGATTACAGGTCTCTCTCATCTTTTTAAGTGGGAGAACTTGCACAATTGGTGGCTTACTAAATACCTTTTTGCCCCACTGTATACCCAGTGAAGTGAGCAGCCTCAGATGATATACAGGGAAGAAACACATCTCCCTACATAAGTCTTACATATATATCTGCTGTCTTCCGCTTTATATACGGTTTTGAAAGTGCATGTCCTGTTAGAATTTCTCTTCCTGTTCCAGCAGGGGGAGGGGCGTCTTGCCATACACTGTGAGACAGCTGATTGGAGGAAAGGCACACACCCCCTCTCCTCATAGGCAGAGACTTGCAGAGCTGTGCTGTGAATTGACCAGATGTCTGCTAAT
This sequence comes from Aquarana catesbeiana, assembly GCF_042186555.1. Classification (NCBI taxonomy): domain Eukaryota; kingdom Metazoa; phylum Chordata; class Amphibia; order Anura; family Ranidae; genus Aquarana; species Aquarana catesbeiana. The sequence continues at coordinate 28,672,533 of NC_133324.1, read as the reverse complement.
CTATTTATAGCCCCCGCCCTGACACAAAATTCAGCCTTGTTTTATCACATGTGTCAGAGAATGTGTCAGAAGTTATCATGCTGATAACAGAAGAACGGAGCAGGAGAAAGCCATGGGACTCAGGGCTTTGGAGAGAGATAAGAAAGCACTGCAGATATATGTGCTCAAATTTCATGAATCTGGTTTACATCCACTTTAACAAATGATAAATAGACTTACAAGCATACTGTATGTGTACGAAAAGGAAAAAGAAAAATGCTTCCCTGTTGTGTTCCTCTGGAAGCTGAAATGTCACTGTGGTTTAAACTTTATTTAACAAATAAAGAGCACTTCCTATTTCTTGATTCTGAAAATAATAAAGTGCAGTTTCAGTGAACACCCAATAGATGGCTCCCTACTCAACACAATAATACTGATAGAGACAGTACACAGACTAACCCAAATGTAGGGTTATTTGCCAGATGAATGGTGGAGGAAATGAAGAATATGGCCTTAGGATCAATCCCATGAAATTTGACTGTTGAACAATATCAAGCCCTTAGAAGCCTAAGGGCTCATTTACACTACAGCTTCTAAACTTGAGTTTAGGAGCTTTTGGCATTTTCTTTGCTAACGCTCCTAAACTCAACTCCATGTACACATAGGCTTTTACAAGAGTTTAGAAGCTGCTGCCATTAGGGAGGTTCAACCTCACCTAACCTCCCTCTCCTGAACACCTTCAGGATTGAACAATACATAATGAAAGGTTTGAAAATTCTTTATCTCAGTCAGTGCCAATCACTCCATATGACGTTTTCTCTGTCTTCTACTTCTCTGTCAAAAGCCTTGTACACACGATGCGATTGTTGGCAGGGGATTGTCTGTTGACAGACTGTTGTCCTAAAATCTTACTGTTAGTATGCTCCTTTTGACAATTGTTGTCCAACTTACGGCCAACAAATGTTGGATGACAGGCTAGTAAATTTTCGGCGGATAACAGTCGGTTGTCTGGTTATCGTATGGTCAGTACACAAGTCCGTCACACAAATGTTGAAAGTACAAACACGCATGCTCGGAATCAATGCTCACCAAACACAAAATTAGCAGAAGGGCCCAAAGGGTGGAGCTCAAGAGCTGAAATTCCTCATAGTACGTCACTACGTTCGTGTTTGTTGCCCAACAATTGTGTAGCATTATGCCGTGTACACATGGGTGGAATTTCCGATGGAAAAAGTCAGATGGGAGCTTTTCATCGGATATTCCGACCGTCTGTATGCCCCATCGGACTTTTTCTATTGGAATTTCCGACAGACTTAGATAGAGAACATGTTAGGAATTTTTTCCTTCGGAAAGATTCCTATCGGAAAAAAACGCTCGTCTGTATGCTGTTCCGACGCACCAAAACCCAGGCATGCTCTGAAGCAAGTACAAGACGGAAGCATCGATCTGGTAAAACTAGCATTCGTAATGGAGATATCACATTCCTCATGCTGCAAACTCTGTGATCTTTTAATGCAGCGCATTCTTTTGTTCTTTATAATGCTAGAAGAATGAAGTTGTTTTTATTATTATTATTATACAGGATTTATATAGCGCCAACAGTTTATGCAGCGCTTTACAATATAAAAGGGAGACAATACAGTTATAATACAATAAGATACAGGATGATTAAGAGGGCCCTGTTCAGAAGAGCTTACAATCTTGCTGCTGATATTCACACAGAGTTCTGACAAACTTATTTCTTTATTATTTCCTGTGATGTCATGAATAATCTTTTATTTTTTCAAGCCAGATCACCATAATAATGTTTAGAATTGATAGTCATCATTTTTTTTTATTTCATCAAGATCTCCTTTTTTTTGGATTATTTAAAAATTATTTTATAGTGATCTCCATAATTTTTTTTTTAGGGTGAATCGTCTCTCACCAAACTTCTACTAACATGAGATAAACACAAGATTAGCAGAAGGAGCCCAAAGGGTAACACAGTGGCTATTGAACTCCCTTTTTATAGTGCCGTTGTACGTCACCGCGTTCTTGACGGTCAGAATTTGGGGTGACCGTGTGTATGCAAGACAGCTTGAGCGGAATTCCGTCGAAAAAACCTTCAGAGTTTATTCCGACTGCAAAACCGGTCGTGTGTACGCGGCATTAGTATGCAAGACGCTCGGTTGGCCAACAATTGGATCGTGTGTACAAGGCTTTAGAGTAATAGTCTGAGTGTAATAGACAGAATGTTTTTTGAGTCTTCTGGATATACACACACAGATCTGTCCTAAAAATAAAATGAATGATTGATGATATTCTGGATTATTAGGTCGGGGAATTCTTTACATATCAGAGAGATGCAAATGGAGATATTGGAGGAGAATCAAAAAGTTTAGAATAAATGATTCTCCTGATTTATTCATTCCTATTCACATGTATAGGAAGACCTCCTAGTGATTTGGATCTAACCACTTTGTATTTTGTAAGCAGACTTTCAGAATTTTAGAACTCTTATAACTGTAGATGTTAACTTTGTGTATTTCTGTCTTCCACGAAAAGCTGCACAAGTATGTGAGAAAACTTCATTTCACCGACCCAACTGGAGACAAAGTCTACTTTAATAAGAAAAGAGAAGTTCCAGCCGATCTTATTTTATACAGCTGGATGTTTCGTAACGCAACAGATATTCATCAGGTCCCAATTTCCATTATTAAAGGCCCAGACTTTGTGCCTGAACTAAATCTCAATAACAGTCATTCCATCTTCTGGAAGTCAGGCAAAGTAAGTAATTACTTGATTGTTTTCTGTTTTTATCATTTACTGAGGAGGTTCATAATTAGGACTTATAGGGATTTTTAACCGTATTTTAAGATAGACTTGCAAATGTAAAACAAAACCAAAGAAAATTCCCAGCTCAACTTACCAACCAGTCTGCTACCAACTGAATTATCCTGTCTAACAGTTTGTGTTAAAAACAGGGGTTTAGTTAGCATACATTTGCAAATAAATGCATAAGCTGCAGAAATGCACCAAGGCACCCGGATATTTCTGCAGTCCTCTCACATTTGGAATGACAATTACTCAGCCATGCAACGCTGTACCCGTATGACATTTTTTGTCCTTTTTTCACACAAATAGAGCTTTCTTTTGGTGGTATTTAATCACCACTAGGTATTTTATTTTTTGTGTTATAGATGAAAAAAGACTGAAAATTTAGTAAAAAAATTAATTTGTCTTCGTTTCAGTTATAAAATTTTGCAAATTAGTCATTTATCTTCAAAAATTTTGGCCAAGGGATATACTGCTACATATCTTTGGTAAAATAGCCCAAATAAGTGTATATTACTTGGTCTTTGTGGAGGTTATAGAGTCTACAAGCCATGGTGCCAATCATTAAAAATTGATCACACCTGATGTACTGACGGCCTACAGTGCCTTTAAAAAATATTCATACCCCTTTACATTTTCCACATTTTGTCATGCTACAACCAAAAATGTAAAAGTATTTTATTGGGATTTTATGTGATAGACCAACACAAAGTGGCACATAATTGTGAAGTGGAAGGAAAATGACAAATGGTTTTCCAAATTTTTTACAAATAAATATGTGAAAAGTGTGGCGTGCTTTTATATAAAGCCCACTTTACTCTGATACCCCTAACTAAAATCTACTGAAATAAATTTCCTTCAGAAGTCACCTAATTAGTAAATACCAACTGTATGTAATTTAATCGCAGTATGAATACAACTGTTCTGTGAAGCCCTCAGAGGTTTGTTAGAGAACATTATTAAACAAACAGCATCATGAAGGGCAAGGAACACACCAGACAGGTCAGGGATAAAGTTGTGAAGAAGTTTAAAGCAGGGTTAGGTTATAAAAAAATATCCCAAGCTTTGAAAATCTCACGGAGCTCTGTTCAATTCATCATCCGAAAATGGAAAGAGCCTTCTAATGAATACAACTTTCACCCTATAGCTCCACCTCCAAAAAGGTCATCATACTAATCATGTTAAATATGTTAAAAGTATACTATAACCTGGTCACTCGTTTCCATGCACTTGCACTTGTAATGCACTTGGTGTTTGCACCCCCTGTGTGTTTTTGTTTTTTTTTTTTGCAACAGAGTTCTGCTAAAAGAGTCTGGTGGGAACTCCCATTTTCACTGGGAGTGAGGTGACAAGCTATGGATGAACCAGTGAGTTGTACACAGGCTCTTCAGTGTCCCCTCAGAACTGCTGAATTTCTGAGAAGAAGTGTACAGTGACATGGGAAAAGTGCTTAACAATTAAGTATCTGAGTCTAACAAGTGGAACTGTGCAATGACTATCGGCTCACTTCTGAGTTGGGCTGCCACCTAAAAGCTGACTCCACATGTGTACTAAGGGCATTCATGAATGTGATTGCAAGGGTCCTCACCTTGGTCGAGAAGCTCCACCCACGTGCTTTAGGTAAAAAAATCAGGCAGGATTATTGGGTGATGTCATTGACTAAATATGGTTATGACCCTATTTGGTAATGACATCCCCCAGGATTCCCAGCTGGTTTGTTTACAAACACCAGCCAGCCAATGATCTGTCATTTTGCGGCAATTGTGCTACCGCTGCAGGATGACAGATCTCTGGCTGATGTTCCTTTGTAAACATCCCCCAGGCGTTCAGATCAGAGAACTGGCCAAATATACAGTTGGATCAGTTTCTTCTCCATTCACAAAACTGTGAACTGGCTTGATTTGGATCAAACTCACATTCAACCCGAACCTAAAGACCATCCCTAAACATTAATACTGTCGTTTATTTTTTTTTCAGTCACAAAATGTACCCTGTTTAAGAATCCATATACAAAGAGCATTTTGACTTACAGCTTTCTGTCAATCCTTGGCTAATGGTTGCAGGAAAAAGAGGACATCTTAATCCTGCTTTATAGAAAAGTATTATCATTCTGATAACAAAATCATCTGGGACTGACCATTAAACACACATACAGGGCCGGGATAGGCTGTCTCTATGAATCAGCAAATGAAGACAAACGGGAAAACTCTGGACAGCCGCACTCCAGAAAACAAATATTTTCATTTATTGAAAAGTTGGGATCACACTGTACAAGCCACAGCAAAGCGATACAGACAGGAGCTGACGTGTTTCTATGAATCAGCACTCTCCCTAAGCTCAGAAGGTTTGTGGTCTCTCACTGTCACCAGTAGGGGTCATCATTCTACTGGTCATAGTATGAAGGTTCCTGCTTGTCTGAGTTATGGATATTAATTTCCTCCTGGTTATCCCAGTAGGAGGTTTAAGCCATTGGGGAATGATGGAGGAGAGTATACTGTAAATATTTGGGAAGACCATGTACTAGGCTAGCTCTTTTGTCTCAGGCTGAGGCCTAAGGAGCTTCTGCTGGACTGTTAATGCTGATAGGGTAGGGTGACCAAACGTCCCTGGTTTCTGGGGACAGTCCCTGGATTGAGGTTACTGTCCCCGGAGCCCATCTATCCCTAGATCTGTCTCCGCTGTGTCACCAATGGACAAGTGCTGCATAGATGGGCACAGGTCAGGCTGCTTAAATGGGCATTGATCAGGCTGCATAGATGGGCACTGATCAGGCTGCATAGATGGGCACTGGTGAGTCTGCATTGCTGGGCACTGGTGAGGCTGTATAGATGGGCACTGGTGAGGCTGTATAGATGGGCACTCATCAGGCTGCATAGATGGCACAGCTGAGCCCTGCATTCTTTATGTAGTGCAATCCTGAACTTTTTTCTCTGCTTATCTTCATAACATTTGGTAGTCATTTCTCAAAAAAATTCTAAGTATCTTTTTTTTAACCTTTATTTATGGACGAACTGTGAAAAACAATATATCTATCATACAATGATTCCATAAACACATACCAAATACACTACATATCATTTGAGGAAAAAATGCTTATAAAATAGTTTACAATTTGCCAATAAAAAAAATATGTCTCTGTATTTAATTTTAAAAATCTGGTCACCTTATGCTAGGGGCAGAATCATCCCGAGGGCCTACACTACCATTTGAGGCATAATCCTACACATATGGCAGAGAGATTCACCAGCCGGGAAAGCTGCATCTCTGATGAACAGCAAAAGAATCAGTAGCACAACTTTCAGTGTCCTGGATGTGGCAGAGCCAAATGCCCTACTTATAACTTTAGAAAGACCTCTGAGATATCACCTTTGAGGATCCATTCTATCTGCACCTCACTGGAAGGCATCATTAAGCTAAGTCTGGGCAGCTTGTCCTTGGCCTTGTGAGTAGAAGACCGTTTGCTGATCCGGGTGTTGTTGTTGCTGCAAAGAGATAAGAGACAATGTAGTGTTGTGGGGTATAGAATGTTCAGCTACTCCTAATCTGGTCTTTGCCTTCCAGTCTCAGGGTTGAAGCAGGGTATTTTTCAGGACAGAGAAGTTGGTGTCCTCTTCTTTGAAACAGTATTTATCAAAGGATCCCATGTCTTACACCCCTCCTCAGTTACAAGTCACATGTCAGCATTGAAGTGATATTAAAAGCTCATGATTCTCAGGTCCCCAGCCAGTGCTCCTGACCCCTGAAACTGCAGATATATTTACCCAGCTCAAATTTCATGAATCGGGTTTACATCCGCTCTAAGCTTTTGTATGTTATGAGCAGGGGATGGACAGATGGGCTGCTAATCAAGGGAAACCCACCATCATTGGCTCCCTACCGGAATCTCGACTTCAGCCAAAGTACAACTTTTTCCCTGTAGCTATGGGATATGCTGGTACTTCCCTGGCCTACGTCCCTGGCCAGTTACCTACGTAACACCTCAATTGGAACTTTACAGGTTGGTGAGGCCCCACGAGGCCTTGGACTTTTTATAATATGTTCCTTTTAAATAGTTGGACTTTCACTCCTCTCGCTAGTTTCTCTCCTCTCTGCCATTTCTCCCATTAACGTACATATTTGATCTACTGAAGCTGATGCTGTCCTGCTTGGTGTCAGGTCACCTGAGACCATGTGACAGATGCACTCCGTAGGAATGGGAAGTGCACCACTAAGATAGTGGACCCTAGGATTGACTGCTGCGGATAGTACCCAGGGAGGTTGAGGAAGCAGGTCTACTGGATCACTAACACAGATCCCAGTGGGAGCTAGAGCATAGATTCCCCAGGGCGCGGAGTCGAAGAGCCAGCAGGTGTTCACCAGAGCCTCCAGTGGTGAGGATGGACTGCGCTGCAGTCTGGCTCCAGGTCGCAGCCCCCAGGGTCTCACAGCTCACGCTCACGGTAGATTACAGGAGATAGAGGAAGCAGCAGGCTAGCACAACAAGAATAGTAAAGGGATAAGGCAGAGGTCAGGGCACCTAGCAGACAGGAACAACAGAGGACACGCCAAAGGTTCAGGGTCACAGGCAAACAGGGATAGTCGGGGACACGCCAAAAGGTCAAGATCACGAGCAGACAGGAATAGTCGAAGACACGCACACAGTGAATACACAATGGTTGATCAGCACCACTAGCTTGCAGTGCACAAGTTAATATAAGGTTCCCTGATAGGGCCTGGGGTGGAGCCATGCTTAGAGGAGATGTTATAAAAACGGCCAGGTGAGAGTGACTGGCCTCTTAGTCTGAACACATGAGATGAGGTAAGCTGACAGAGAAAGATTACTGCATAACCATGACACTTGGACCACATTGGAGCATTAAGCAGAAATGAGGAAATGCTCTACTTACTAAGGTGGACCTACAGTTTCCTATGCTGTATACTACTTGGTGTCTTTGAGATCCTCTGTTGTACGTATGTGATAGAATTGGTCGCTCAGCAAATGAGGAGCGTCTATTGGGGCTTTTCCAGACCGCCTTGGTACACCACTCCCACCCAACTCTGGATAATAGACATACATTTGCCTTACTGCTCACTGCTTTCACTCCCTTTAATATTTGGCTCAATGAAGTTAGTGTTGTCCCAGTAGAGGTGCTTGGGGAGGTTGAGCGGAGATGAGACTGTTTTACTTACAGAGGGGATGGCTACCATTTCCCTATGCTGTATTTGTTTATGTTTTTAGCTCAATACGTATTTGGGATGGATTTGGTCACTCAGTGGATGAAGGACCTCTGTGACATTCCCTCTTGGCTTTCCAGACTGCCTTGGTCAAATCATTCCCTCCCACCACCAGATATCTTGATTCCTAACCCTATCCCTCTTTGCTATTCCTCCTATTAACATGCATATTTTGCTCATTGAAGCTGGTGCTGCCATATTAGAGTCTCTAGGGAATTTAAAGTGAATGTAAACCCAAAATATTTTTTTTTAATTAAGGCTTGCGCTTTGTACAGTATAGGATTTCATGTCATCTGTGCCCAGTTTTGCCACGAAGAGTTAATCCAGCTCTGAGCAGTCCTCTTATCTTTTTTCAGTGAGATAAAGAGGAAAGACAGACAAATTGGAGTCAGTTTCTCCCCCTTGCTGTGAGTGACAGGTGATTTACATATGTCATGCACAAGCCTGAGAGAGACATTCTGTGTACTTCAGATCCCCTCCTCCTTTCTTCTCCAACTCTCCTAGGATTGGCTACTCCACACCTCAGCATGATTGGGCATGCTGAAGTCATGTGATGACTTTTTTCTGGGTTTTTAACTGCATGTTAGTGATTATAGCAGAAGTTCAGTGTAAGAAATACACAGGAGAAAATGCATGTTGACAAGGGGAGTGTAGAGGTGGGCGGGGAGTCTACTGACATCACGGCTCCACCCACCAAGCTCCGGACAACAGACCCGCCCACAGAATCTGCAGATTTTCAGGTCTCATAACAGACAGAGGGGAGACATTTGACAGGTAAAGATACATGCAGGAGGCATGTATATTCTTATAGATAACCACTATGGCAGTAGTTTGGAAAGGATGAGAGTGGGTTTACATCCACTTTATGTAGTGATAAGGGAATATATTACTCACTAAGGGGAGGCTATATTTTTCTATGCTGTATACTACTTACAGTGCCTTGAAAAAGTATTCATACCCCTTGAAATTTTCCACATTTTGTCATGTTACAACCAAAAAACGTAAATGTATTTTATTGGGATTTTATATGATAGATCAACACAAAGTGGCACATAATTGTGAAGTGGGAGAAAAATGATAAATGGTTTTCAAAATGTTTTATAAATAAATATGTAAAAAGTGTTTAGTGCATTTGTATTCAGCCTCCCTGAGTCAATACTTTGTAGAACCTCCTTTCGCTGCAATTACAGCTGTAAGACTTTTTGGGGATGTCTCTACCAAGTTTGCACATCTAGAGAGCAACATTTTTGCACATTCTTCTTTGCAAAATAGCTCAACCTTTGTCTGATTGGATGGAGAGCGTCTGTGAACAGCAATTTTCAATTCTTTCCACAGATTCTCAATTGGATTTAGGTTTGGACTTTGACTGGGCCATTCTAACACATGAATATGCTTTGATCTAAACCATTCCATTGTAGCTCTGGATGTATGTTTAGGGTCGTTGTCCTGTGGAAGGTGAACCTTCGCCCCAGTCTCAAGCCTTTTGCAGACTCTAACACGTTTTCTTCTAAGATTGCTCTGTATTTGGCTCCATCCATCTTCCCATCAACTCTGACCAGCTTCCCTGTCCCTGCTGAAGAAAAGCATCCTCACAACATGATGCTGCCACCAACATGTTTCACGGTGGGGATGGTGTGTTCAGGGTGATGTGCAGTGTTAGTTTTCCACCACACAAAGCGTTTTGCTTTTAGGCCAAAAAGTAAAATTTTGGTCTCATCTGACCAGAGCACCTCCTTCCACATGTTTGCTGTGTCCCCCACATGGCTCATCGCAAACTGCAAATGAGACTTCTTATGGCTTTCTTTCAACAATGGCTTTCTTCTTGCCACTCTTCCATAAAGGCCAGATTTGTGGAGTACACGACTAATAGTTATGCTGTGGACAGATTCTTCTACCTGAGCTGTGGATCTCTGCAGCTCCTCCATAGTTACCATGGGCCTCTTGGCTGCTTCACTGATTAATGCTCTCCTTGCCCAGCCTCTCAGTTTAGGTGGACGGCCATGTCTTGGTAGGTTTGCAATTGTGCCATACTCTTTCCATTTTTGGATGATGGATTAAACAGTGCTCTGTGAGATGTTCAAAGCTTGGGAATTTTTTTTAGAACCTAACCCTGCTTTAAACTTCTCCAACTTTATCCCTGACCTGTCTGGCTTGTTCTTTGGTCTTCATAAAGCTGTTTGTTCAATAAGGTTCTCTAACAAACCTCTGAGGGCTTCACAGAACATCTGTATTTATACTGAGAATAAATTACACACAGGTGGACTCTGTTCACCAATTAGGTGACTTCTGAAGGAAATTGGTTCCACTAGATTTTAGTTAGGGGTATCAGAGTAAAGGTGGCTGAATACAAATGTACCCCACAATTTTCAGATATTTATTAGTAAAAATTGTGGAAAACTATTTATCATTTTCCTTCCACTTCACAATTATGTGCCATTTTGTTTTGGTCTATCATACAAAATCCCCAAAAAAATGATTACGTTCTTGGCTGTAATATGACAAAATGTGGAAAATTGCCAGGCGTGTGAATACTTTTCCTAGGCACTGTATGTCCTTAAGAGTCCTCAGTGGTACCTGCAAAACAGAATTGGTCACCCAGCGGATTACGGGCATCTATGGATTCGTTCTTAGTTTTCCAGGCTGCCCTGGTTAAATCACTTCCACCCAATACCTGGTACTCAAGCTTACAACCCTCCCTCCGCTCTGTCATCCTCCCATTAATCTGCAAGTTTGGCTTCCTGTAGATAGTGCTGTTCTGTTAGAATCATTCATGAAGCTTAAACAGAGTTGAGGGTATGTTTTTTTTTTACTTGGGGTAGGCCACAGTTCCCTATACTTTATACCACTTATGTTTTCAACAGTCCTCAGTCATGCTTGAGGGTTGGAATTGATTGCTTAGCAGATGAGAAGCCTATCTGAGACTCCTTCTTGGTACTTCAGACTGCCTTGGTTGAACCACTCGCTCCCAACACTCAGCTGAGGTGATATTGATTCCTGTTGGGGTCCTAACTATTTGTGGCATTGTCCTCCATGGGTGTTGTATGACAGTGTAGCGCACCCCACATAGGAGCTGCTGGTGAATAGGAATTTCTTACCCTGCACAGCCAGGCATACCACATTTCCACAGGCACACTTGAGTCAGGAAAACAGTCCAGCAACTTTGTTTTTGTTTGTTTATTAGGGGTACTGAACTTGGATGGGGATGGCCCACTTGACTTCCAATAACTCTTCAGGGACATTCTCCTATGTACAGTCTATTTACACACTCCTCAGCTTCCTCCAGCACATCACTTGTTTGCAGAACAAAATCACAGATCCAGCTGGCACACTGTTAGTTGATCTGACAAATAGCAACAATTAGATGAAGTAAAGGTGCTTTAAAGACAGGGACCGCTGGCCCCTTAAGTTGTGTAGCAAAAGTCCCAGTGTCCAGCTGCCATCCCTGTGACTACTGATCCCAGCACCACCTTTTCAGGCACTGCCAGCCCACCTGGCTGCATCTGCCTTTCTCACTAGTCCACCTGGCCACTTCCCACAGTCCTGTCAGTGTGCACACTCACCAGCCCCCTTGGATGACTTCTCCCTGGAGATCTCCTAGACGTGCTGACTCTCTCGCGCGGTCTTCACACCTGCTCCCGTGCATCCAGGACAGAACTCCTCCATTTGTTGTAGAGGATCCCTCCAGCACGCGAGCCCCAGGCCTGAGGTCACCCACCGCAGACTAGGGGACACCCTCAAGAGCCTCCAACATCCTCCTCAGCACTCCATGTCCAAACTTCCACTCAACACCCCTGCCCCTGCTGGGCTGAGTATAAAAGTGGGGCCTACCCCCTGCCAGCCCACTTTCTGGGGATTGGCTGGGGCCCTCCACAATATTCAAGGCAGCTCCTCCTAACCTCCCCCGCATTATTCTGGAAACATCTCCAAGGTTCCAGCATGTAGGGGGAGGTACCAGAGGTGCTGCCTGATGAGTCATGATGAGAATATATATATATATATATATATATATATATATATATATATATGCATTTTATAGTTGCCCCCCTACTTTTGTCCCTGTCCCCCCATGTGCCCCCCTAAATATGAAAGCTGGAGACGCCACTGCTGCCTACCACTATTTGTTGCCCCTGCTCAACTTGCACAGTAAGGCTAGCTACAATCCAGTCTTGGGTCTCATTCATACATCCTACATGACCAGGGTGCAGCAAGTATACTGCAAATACCTGCACCCGGGATCTCACATGTTCCAATATCTGCTCAGCCTGTACACCTGAGTGATGGGCTGAAAAGAGCCAAGGCTGTCTGCTGCTGTAAACATGTATCCACGTGTATCTGCACATCCAGTGGTTACCTGCACGTAGGGATACATTTTTGCCCTTGGATAAAATCTCTCTGCATCCAGGGTCATAAATTTGTCCCTAACAGCAGGTAACCACTGTAACCCACGGTTTGTTAGTGTGTGGCTCAGGCTCAATCAATGTAGGCAGTAATGTAGATGATACCGCATGTGTAGCAGGAGTGTCGGTGAGGGATGGAGCTCAACCCAGCTCCTGTAGTCAATGAAGGGAAGAGAGAAAAAAAATCCCTGGTTCTGCACATCCACGGAGTCCTATGGTAATGTAGTAGTGATGGGAGAGACTACCTTAGCATGGGTTCCTGCCAGGCCACATCGTGTGTTTTGCTTTGTCCCCCGGTGCTTAAAAATGGGGACACCTGGATGTGCAGATACATGTTAACAGCAGTTTCTCTTTTCAGCCAATCACTCAGGTGAACAGGCAAAAATGGGAACATCTGGGATCCTGGCTGTAGGTATTCATGGTATATTTGCCATCTCATGGTCATTTAGAACATACAGTATGAATGAGATCTAAAGCCTGGTTCACACGGTAAGATTTTTTTAGTTCAACCCAGTGGGATGAACAAAAAATAACTAGAGTGCTTAGGAGGAGCTCGCTGTATTAATGAGTACACTACGGCACTACAACTGCGTGCATTGCATTCTATTCAGTTGAATGGGGATAATTTTTACTGCGCTGCGCTGCGCTGCATTGCAAAGCCTCATGGCCCCACTCTGCTGTCACGTGTTTTTACTGTACCTCCCCAACATAAAAGTGTAAATGATGCCTTTGAGTTTGAAAGACCTGAACCCCACCCAGGAAAAAAAATTATCTACGGCCCTGCACTCAGGGAACACAGTTAACTCCTTGATCACCCCTAGTGTTAACCCCTTCCCTGCCAGTGTCATTTATACATTGATCAATGCATTTTTAAAGGACTGATCAATGTAGTCATGTCACTGGTCCCCAAAAAGTGTCATTTGGAGTCAGATTTGTCCGCCACAATGTCACAGTCCCGCTAAAAATAACATATCACCGCCATTACCAGTAAAAACAACAACAAAAAAAAAAAGTCCCTAAATCTACCCCATAGTTTATAGATGCAATAACTTTTGCGAAAACCAATCAATATACGCCTATTGGGATTTTTTTACCAAAAATATGTAGAAAAATACATACTGACCTAAACTGATGAAATATATATTTTTTTTGGATATGTATTATAGCAGAAAGTCCAAAAAAATATATTTTATTTTCAAAATTGTTATTTTTTTTTGTTTATAGCGCAAAAAATAAAAACAGAATTTTTAAATGAGCAGTGATTTACTGATGCTTAAAGTGAAATAATAAAAATGAAAAATTCCTTTAACCACCTCAATACAGGGCACTTTCACCCCCTTCCTGCCCAAGCCATTTTTCAGTTTTCAGCGCTGTCGCACTTTGAATGACAATTGCGCGGTCATGTTACACTGCACCCTAATGAAATTGTTATCATTTTTTCCCCACAAATAGAGCTTTCTTTTGGTGGTATTTGATCACCTCTGTGGTTTATATTTATTGCGCTATAAACAAAAGAAGAGGGACAATTTTGAAAAAACACAATATTTTTTACTTTTTGCTATAATAAATATCCAATTTTTTTGTTTTTTAAACAAATTTTTTCCTCAGTTTAGGCCATTATGTATTCTTCTACATATTTTTGGTAAAAAAAAATTGTGATAAGCGTATATTGATTGGTTTGCGCAAAAGTTATAGCGTCTACAAAATAGGGGATAGATTTATAGCATTTTTATTATTTATTTATTTTTTACTAGTAATGGCGGCGATCTACAATTTTTATTGTGACTGCGATATTGCGGCGGACACATCGGACACTTTTGACACATTTTTGGGACCATTCACATTTATACAGCGATCAATGCTATAAAATTGCATTGATTACTGTGTAAATGTGACTGGCAGGGAAGGGGTTAACACTAGGGGGCGCTCGAGGGGTTAATGTATTACCTAAGGAGGTGATTCTAACTGTGGGGGGAGGGGACTGACTGGGGGAGGTGACCGATCGCTGTCCCTATGTACAAGGGACATGCCATCGGTCTCCTCTCCTCTCTGACAGGACGTGGATCTGTGTTTACATGCACAGATCCACGCTCCTGCTCTGTTACCCGGCAATCGCGGGTGCCCGGGGGACATCGCGGCCGCCGGGCACGCGCACCGGGTCCCGAGCGACGCCCCCTAGTGGCTCGGGAAGGCGAGGACGTCATATGACGTCCTCCCAGAACAATAGAAGCCTCGTCCAGCCGTCATATGACGGTGGGCGGTGGCTTAGCGGTTAAATATAGTGCCTGGGGGTCCCCTTAGTCTGTCTGTAAAGTGGCACATCTGTACCATATATAGAACCTGCTTCAGAAAAAATTACATTTATAAAGGCCAAAAAAATTACATCTTCCCTGCAAGCTTTCTTAATTTTATAAACAACAGCTTGACGAGCCAGTCTGTGTGATGAGGACACAATTCAGTGCACTCAAAACAAGATTAGAGATTTTGATTTATAAATTCCGGTGTCTGTTTCGCAGATTTTGGATAGAAGTAACAGGTGTGGAAAAATTGGACTTTGGGTGTTGGTGGTGTCTTCACACCGTAACCCTACAGAGGTACTCTTGATGAAAGCAAAAATTGGCCTTGCTGTCAAAAATTGAAATGATATGCCCCGATCAAACAGGTGTGAAAAAATTGGTCCTTAGGTGTTAATTGTGCCCATGAAACCTAAACCAAAAAGTTTCTTCATGATAAAATCAACACCCACAAAGCTAGGCAGCCTAGACAGTCTTGCACAGATTCCACATCCTAAAAAAAACACTTAATCGGCAACATCAGCATCAGGGTTTGATAGCTGCTTCTAATCCAGGAATTATTCATTTTAATAAATGCTCAGCCGCTCAACGGAGTCTGTGGACAGATGCACTATTTTATCTGTCACAAATCACTGGATGTCTTTGTGTGGACCGGTGCACTATTTTATCTGTCACACAGCACTGAATGTCTGCTTGGAAAGCACGCTGGATGCAGGGCAGCCCAGCAGTTCAATTGCATACTGGGCAAGTTCTGGCTAGTGGTCTATTCTCATGACCCAGTAACCCGATGGATCATCAACTGAAAAACTCTCCATGTCTGTCTTCGCCCCTAGATAATCTCCTACCATATGATGCAGATGCTGCCAATGGGATGTAGAAGCTTATAGCCCTGAGTGCTGAGCACTAAAATTTTGAAATGCATCACTGAGGCAGCCCCCTTCTACACTGCTCCTTTCTTGACCAACAGAAGCCTCAAAACTAGTTGTCCATGAGCCTGTAACCTAGAGTCTGGAAAGATGTTACATCAATGCCTCTTTGGGGTGTCCTCAAGATCTTTCATCCCCTGCTCCCGCTGTGAGGACAGGATGAGTTCTGAGATAGGGATGGGCAAATGGTTCGGCCTGAGCATAAGTTCGGGCCCAACTTTGGTTATTCGGATGTTCTGCAGAACACCGAACAATATGCGGTGTTCGGGGCAAATTCGAAAGCCGCGGGAACACCGTTAAAATCTATGGGACATTAACATGAAAAATCAAAAGTGTTCATTTTAAAGGCTTATATGCAAGTTATTGACATAAAAAGTGTTTGGGGACCTGGGTCCTGCCCCAGGGGACATGTATCAATGCAAAAAAAGTTTTAAAAACGTACCTTTTTTTGGGAGCAGTGATTTTAATAATGCTTAAAGTGAAACAATAAAAGTGTAATAGTCCTTTAAATTTCGTACCTGGGGGAGTGTCTATAGTATGCCTGTAAAGTGGCGCATTTTTCCCATGTTTAGAACAGTCCCTGCACAAAATGACATTTCTAAAGGAAAAAAAGGAACTTAAAACTACTCGCGGCTTTAATGAATTGTTGGGTCCAGGCAATACAGATAAAAGTCATCGAAAAAAACAGCATGGGTTTCCCCCAGTCCATTACCAGGCCCTTTGAATACTAAGGGGAAACCCAAACCAAAATTTAAAAAAAAATGTTGCATGGGGGTCCCCCCAAATTCCATACCAGGCCTTTCAGGTCTGGTATGGATATTAAGGTGAACCCTGCACCAATTTTTTTTTTTTTAATAGCGTGGGGTCCCCCCTCAAAATCCATACCAGACCTTTCAAGTCTGGTATGGATTTTAAGGGGAACCCCGTGCCAAAATAAAAAAAAAATGGCGTGGCGGTCCAACCCAAAAATCCATATCAGACCCTTATCCGAGCATGCAACCTGGCAGGCTGCAGGAAAAGAGGGGGGGACGAGAGAGTGACCCCCTCCCCTCCTGAACCGTACCAGGCCACATGCCCTCAACATGGAGAGGGTGCTTTGGGGTAGCCCCCAAAGCACCTTGTCCCCAAGCTGATGGGGACAAGGGCCTCATCCCCACAACCCTTGCCCAGTGGTTGTGGGGGTATGCAGGCAGGGGGCTTATCGGAATCTGGAAGCCCCCTTTAACAAGGGGACCCCCAGATCCTGCCCCCCCTGTGTGAATTGGTAATGGGTTACAAGTACCCCTACCATTTCACAAAAAAAGTGTCCAAATGTTAAAAAAGACAATAGACGGTTTTTGACAAATCCTTTATTAATAATGTCTTCTTCTTTACCCCGCTTCCTCCTCCATCCTCTTCTGGTCTTCCTTCGGTCTTCTCCTTCTTCCTACATCTTCTTCTTCCCACACTTCTTCCTCCATCTTCCTCTGTTTCTTCCTCCGGTCCTCTGCTTCTTCCTCCGGTCTTCTCCATCTTCAGAGGGGTGGTGTCAGAGGGGGGTGGGGTCACCAGTAATGGGCCATGGGAAATGGGTGACCCTGCCCCCTCAGATGCCACAGAAAGTGATAGGGAAGTCCCTGTGCATTAGAAGGGGTGGGGTCACTGGGTGGCCCCACCCTCAGTTATATAAGAACTGTCACAAGAACAGAAGCCTCACACAGCAGGAGCCTCCCATTGAGGCGGAGCGTCCGGAGGACGAAGCGGGGAAGAAGAAGCCGGAGGAAGATGCCGGAGGAAGAAGCAGAGGATCGGAGGAAGAAGCAGAGGAAGATGGAGGAAGAAGCGGAGGGAAGAAGAAGATGGAGGAAGAAGGAGAAAACCGAAGGAAGGCCAGAAGAAGATAGAGGAAGAAGCGGGAAAAAGAAGAAGACATTATTAATAAAGGAATTGTCAAAAACTGGTTATTGTCTTTTTTAACATTTTGACACTTTTTTGTGAAATGGTAGGGGTACTTGTACCCCATTACCAATTCACATGGGGGGGCAGGATCTGGGGGTCCCCTTGTTAAAGGGGGCTTCCAGATTCTGATAAACCCCCTGCCCACATACCCCCACAACCACCGGGCAAGGATTGTGGGGATGAGGCCCTTGTCCCCATCAACATGTGGACAAGGTGCTTTGGGGGCTACACCAAAGCACCCTCCCCATGTTGAGGGCATGTGGCCTGGTATGGTTCAGGAGGGGGGAGCTCTCTCATCCCCTCCTCTTTTCCTGCGGCCTGCCAGGTTGCATGCTCGGATAAGGGTCTGGTGCGGATTTTTTGGGGGACCCCTACGCCATTTTTTAAAACATTTTGGCACTGGGTTCCCCTTAAAATCCATACCAGACCTGAAGGTGCTGGTATGCATTTTGAGGGGGACCCCTACGCCATTTTTTTTTAAAATTGGTGCAGGGTTCGCCTTAATATCCATACCCACGCATTTTTTTTTTTAAATTTTGGTTCGGGGTTCCCCTTAATATTCATACCAGACCCAAAGGGCCTGGTAATGGACTGGGGGGGGTACCCATGCCGTTTTTTTCAATGACTTTTATCTGTATTGCCTTGACCTGACAATTCATTATACCCGCAAGTAGTTTTAAATGACTTTTTTTCCTTTAGAAATGTCATTTTGTGCAGGGACTGTTCTAAACACGGGAAAAATGCGCCACTTTACAGGCATACTATAGACACCCCCCAGGTACGAAATTTAAAGGAATATTTCACTTTAAGCATTATTTAAATCACTGCTCCCAAAAAACGGCCATTTTTAAAACTTTTTTTGCATTAATACATGTCCCCCGGGGCAGGACCCAGGTCCCCAAACACTTTTTATGACAATAACTTGCATATAAGCCTTTTATTATTCATGATCGTGTCCCATAGACTTTAACGATGTTCGTGTGTTCTGATGAATTTTTTGCCTGTTGGGTATGTTCTGGTGGAACCGAACCGGGGGGTGTTTGGCCCATCCCTATTCTGAGACTTTCCCCTTGTAACAGTGGTCAAGGAGGGTTGCCAACCAATAGAAATCCTTCTCTTTGATGGCACAAATTTTCAGGTCCTTTCACAGGCTTTGAAGAATGAGAGAGCCCATATGATGCAGGTTTGTGGAGGCATGAGAAGCAGAGTCCTCTGGGTCACTGAGGATTATACTATCTGGAACTCCCTCTTCCCAGCCATGTACTACTTCCAAGGATTCTGGGGATCGAAAACCATCTCTTAAGGTTTGACTTATGTCTTCCTTTGCTTCAATGCCATCATCCTCTTCTTCCTCCTCCTCTTGTGTGTTCTGTGGTGCCGCAAGAATAGTGTCTGCATAAAGTGGGCCTTGAGAAGAAAGGAAGTCCTCCTCTTCCTCCCTCTGCTCTGCCAGGAGTGCCCTGTCCATGCCACACAGAGTTTACTCCAGCAGGAACACAACAGAGATTGTGTCACTGATGCATGCATTGTCATGGCTCACCATCCTTGTGGCCTCTTCAAATGGTGACAGTACAGTGCATGCATCCTTTATCAGCAGCCGTTGGCGTGGGGAAAAAATGCAGAGCCAGCCTGAGCCTGATGGTAAACATACTCACACAGGTACTCCTTGACAGCCCTCTGCTGCATGTGCAGCCACTGCAGCATCGCCAAAGTAAAGTTCCACCTGGTAGGCATATCACAAATCAGGCGATATATGGGCAGGTGGAATTCCCGCTCTTCTGGCCTGTTTTAGCAGATTTTCCAACCCTGGGTACCTGCTTAAAGCAGTTGTATAGTCTATTTTTTAACTTTTACCTACAGGTAAGCCTATAATAAGGCTCACCTGTAGGTAAAAAAAATATCTCCTAAATCTGTACGGTTTAGGAGATATTCCCCTTGCTATGAGCCACTGACTGCAGCGGCGCATGCACACAGGAGATTCTCGGCTGAAGGCCTGGCAGATGCTGGACCTTGCCAGAAAAGAAATCTCCCGCGCATGACATCGCGGCTCCAGCCATTCACAGCGCTGGAGCCGCGATACCCGGAAGACACGCCGAGGCAACATGTCAGCTACCTCGGTGTGGTAAGATACCGACGCCTCATTCTAAGGTAAGTATTTCTTAATGAGCTAGTATGCGGTGCATACTAGCTCATTATGCCTTTTGCCTTACAGGGGTAAAAAAAAAGTGTCAGCGGGTATACAACCGCTTTAAGAAATGCTGCACCAATAAATTGAGGACATGTGCCAGGCATGGCACATTTGCCAACTTTCCCTGTCTAAGGGCAGATAGGAGGTTAGTGCCATTATCGCACACCACCAGTCCTGGCTCCAGCTGGTGTGGCATGAACCACCTCTGGGCTTGACCCTGCAGAGCTGAAATAATCTCTGCTCTGGTGTGACTCCTGTCCCCTGGACAGACCAGCTAAAGCACTGCATGGCATCTTTTATCCTGACTCATTGAATAGCCCCTTGAATACTTAGGGGGTACTGGTGGTTCATTGGACAATTCAGCAGAGGAGGGCATAGAGGAGGAGGAGGAGGGGGTAGAGCTGACAGATTCTTTATCATCAACACCAGCTGTATGGAGAGGTGATGGCAAAACAAGCTCCAGCACTGAGCCCTGTCCTGTATCCTTCTGAGTTGAGCAGCAGAGTTACCCAGTGTGCTGTGAACTAAATATAGCGTCACTGACCATGCTTGCTGGACCACGTGTCATCAGTAAGGTGGACCTTGCAGCTGAATGCTTTGCCCATTTATGCCACAATTTTGCCTAACACGTGATGGTACAGAGCTGGAATGGCCTTACTCGCAAAGAAATAGTGACTGGGAACCTGCCAGTGTGGTACAGCACATTCTGCAAAATCATGGAAAGGGGCAGTATCCACCAGATGGAAAGGCAGGAGTTGTAAAGCCAGCAGCTTTGACAAGCTTGAATTTAGATGCTGGGCATGTGGGTGGCAGTAACTGTATTTTTGTTTTTGTTGCAACAGCTGGGGCTTAGAAATTTGCCTGCTACAGTATACAGCTGGTGGTATGCTGCTAGCATATGTGCTGCAAGGACCTGTGACACCCTTTTCTATACCATCATCCCTGTCAGTGGAGGCTGCTGAGAGGTCATGAGATACAGTGGGTGTAGACCTAAAAGGTGAGGAGTGAGGAGGAGCAGAATTGTGTCCCTTTTGTGTGGCTTTCAGGTGCTCTTACTGAGTGGTGGGAGGTTAAATGCCTTGTCAAGCATGTGGTACCCAAATGACTGGTGTTTTTGCCATGCTTGATTTGCTTGAGGCACAGTTTGTAAATTGCATTAGTGCGATCGGTTGCACATGTGCTAAAAAAGGCCCACACAGCTGAGCTCTGGGAACTGGACCGGGAGATAACAGCTCCACAATGTGATGGAATAGGGTGGCTGCTCTCTACTCTTCCATGATGGCTGCCCCGTTGGGGTTGTGCCTCACCCTCACTTTCCTCCTCTGCTCTATCCTGCACCCAAGTTGCGTCAGTGACCTCAACTTCATCATCCCCTCCATCCTCATCATCACTGGAGCTAACTTGGCAATACGCTGCTGCTGGGGGAACATGACTGCCAATTTGTTGTTTACCAGTGTTCTCACCTTTTTGTAGGCTCATGTTCCTAACTACCAACATCAGAATCAAGTAATGCCTGTGCATCATCAAGCAGCAAGTGGCTGACACTGTGTTCAAATAACTCAGCTGACTCCTCCATGCATGATGCTGGGGCTATGGCAGGAGTAGCTGTGGAAAAGGAGGCAGAATAAGCTGCTCTGGCAGCTGCGGTGGACTGTGCACTAGTCTCTGCTTGAGTTACAGAGGATGAGGAGGATGCTTTAGTAAGCCGGGCCACCACCTCCTCGGCATGCTGTTGCTGGATAGCATGGGCAACATCAATAAACAGAGGAAATGGTGCCCTTCCTAAGGACAGAACACATCCACCTTTGCCTGTGGACACAGACACTGCAGGTGCCCTTACAGTTCCATGGGAATATCTGCCTCTCCTTGTTGACCTCCCAGACATGATGGGGGGCTTTTTACCAACATCTAAAAGAGAAGGGGAAATGTGTATTTGGATGCATTTTATTCAATGGAAAATGGTGTTTGGTGCACTTTAACTTGAGGACTCACTACACAGACACACTCCATTGACACACTACAATATACTACAGTAAAACTGCACTGACGCAATTCAATATACTGCAGTAATAGTTCACTAAGGCACTTCAATACACTGTAGAAAAAGTGCATTAATGCACCTGAATATACTGCGGTAAACATGCACTTACGTATATCAATATACTGAAGTATACGACTAGTAAAACACCTCAATATACTGCAATGAACATGCAGTAACACACCCCAATATACTGCAGTACACGTGCAGTAATACAGCTCAATATCCTGCAGTAACCTTGCACTAATGCACATCAATATCCTGCAGTAAGCGTGCACTAACGCCGGTGATGTCACTGACGCATGCACTCTGAAGGGATGGTATACCCGTGTCGTCCCTTTAGAGCTCTGTGTCATGGCCCGTGCCTCCTGTGCGTATGTGCGGGAGTGACATCATCACGGCGCGGCCAATCAGATGACCGGAAGACATGAACCTGGAAGGAAGACCGAGTGAAGATGGAAGCGTCTATCAGAGCTCACAGCACGGTGGTGCAGAGCTTTGTTCTAAGGTAAGTATTTCATAATGTGCTAGTAAGCAACGTATACTAGCACATTATGCATTTTCTTTGCAGGGTTTAAAAAAATAAAAATAAAAAAGTGATATCATATAAGGTAGTTTAGGTACACACTGTTCTTGCAATTCGTTTTTTGTCAATGGAACAATGCAGCTGTGTGCAGGGAACAAAAGCCGCCCCAAGAACAAATAGGGCCAAGATCAGGTCAGTAAAAAGTAAATGTTATGCTTTGAGGATTCAAAATGTAAAACCGTCTCAACGTAAGATAAAATAAAATACAAACGTAAGAAAAGAAATGATGAAAACCCCAAAATACCATCCCTGAAACCAAACCCTTTATTTAATTGATATTTATTAATGAATCTCAGACCTGCAGAATTCTACCCATAGAAGAGGCAAACCTGATCCTGATTCTTACTTGTTTCTCTTAGTTTGTTTAGCCTCATGAGATATGAAGGACATTTACAAAATAATAATAATAATATGATCTGATTTCAGATTCCGGTATCTCGATGTTCAGTTCCCTGTTTACCCGGGAGCAGAAAAAAGTTTGGCTCTTCCTTTCATAAATGCTGCTATGAGTGCGTCTCATGTCCAGAAGGAGAGATCTCCAACATTTCCGGTAAAGTTTGTATTTGTTAGTAAGTTAGTGTTGGACTGGGCAGGAGTTATCTCTCTAGTGGAAGAATAAAAGAAAAACAACATATGAAATGCATCTCTATAATGTGTGCACATTTCCCCATGTTTTATGCTTTTAAAGATCCTGCGGGTACAGAAAGATACCTCTTGATCCTGGGGGTTTGTGGACTGAAATCAAAGGAAATGGTGTCAGCCCCGCCCTTCTGTATTTTGCTATTGCTACTACTACCTATTACTACTACTACCATAACTACAACTACCACTATTACTGCTACAAAACGATTGAATCCCTCCTCTAGCCTAATTTTTTTCTGACAACATTAAAAGGTATTCCTTGCATGGTGTAATTAAAGTGGACCAGTCACAGCCTTACAAGTCTGTAGGAATCAGTGCCTGATATGTGTCAATGCACAGGGACAGTATTGTTTTTTGGACAGCAGTAATGAATGTCAGTCTGGGGGGAGGGGGTGTTAGACGCACTAGTAGATTTAGATGGAATTGACTAACAAGTTTAAGCTGAACTCCAGATAACACTTTTTTAGGTCACAGCAAACTGTTTTTTTTTTTTTCCTTTTGGGATAAAGGTTTTACATAAATGAATACAATCTGACTATTATAATCAATTCTGTCAGTGGTAAATGGTTTGTCCCAAACCTCTAACTGACACTGTTGATGGATAGCTTGCCTTAGTCTGTTAAAGGAAGTTGAAAAGTAACAGACTTACTAGCGGGATCACCAGGTGAAAATAAAGAAAAAAAAGCCTAAAAAAAGAAAAATAACACTACCATCTTTTGTGTTCAGAGGTGTTTTAGCATTAATAAATATCTGATGACAGGACCACTTTAACAAACTACAAAGGAGAAAATAAAAGAAGGTTATTGTTAGGGAAAGGGGATTTATATTGTGTTTTATTAAAATAAATGTTTTACTTGCTACCTGCTTTTTTCGGGTGCGGCGGTGCAACGGCATCATGATGATGGATCTACATCGGGGGACATAATTTTTTATTTTTAATGAAGGAATTCTTTTTGATATTTTTTTTGGTGAATGGGTAGGGGTATTATGTATCCCATACTCATTCACATGGGATCTGGGGGTCCCCTTCTTTAACCGCTTCATCCCTGGAAGATTTTACCCCCTTCTTGACCAGAGCACTTTTTGCGATTCGGCACTGCGTCGCTTTAACTGACAATTGCGCTGTCATGTGACGTTGCACCCAAACAAAACTGACGTCCTTTTTTCCCCACAAATAGAGATTTCTTTTGGTGGTATTTGATCACCTCTGCGGTTTTTATTTTTTGTGCTATAAACAAAAAATTTACAATTTTGAAAAAAACTCAATATTTTTTACTTTTTGCTATAATAAATATCCCCCCAAAATATATGAAAAACTTTTTTTTTTCCTCAGTTTAGGCCTATATGTATTTTTCTACATATTTTTGGTAAAAAAAAAATTGCAATAAGCTTATATTGATTGGTTTGCGCAAAAGTTATAGCGTATAGGGGATAGTTTTATGGCATTCTTATTATTAATTTTTTTTTTTACTAGTAATGGTGGCGATCTACAGTTTTTATTGGGACTGCGGCATTATGTCGGACACAATTTTGACAAATTTTTGGGACCATTGGCATTTATACAGCGATCTGTACTATAATAATGCACAGAATATTGTAAAAATGTCACTGGCAGGGAAGGGGTTAACACTAGTGGGCAATCTAGGGGTTAATTGTGTTCCCTAGTGTGTGTTCTAACTGAATGGGGTGGGGACTGTTTAGGGGAAGAGATAGATCGCTGTTGATACTCTGTATGAACAGACGATCTGTCATTTCTCCCCTCAGAGGACCGGAAACTGTGTTTACACACACAGATCCCAGTTCTCTGTGTGCCCCGAGTGGTCGCAGGAGCCTGGTGGTGATCGTGACCGCCGGGCACTCACATCGGCTCTGTGGGTGAGCAGGGGATACCAATAAGCCTCCCACCCGCAGACCCCCACTACCACAGCTCAGGGTTGTGGGTAAGAGGCCCTTGTCCCCATCAGAGCCCCCCCGACCCAAAGCACCCCCATGTTGAGGGCATGTGTCCTGGTATGGTTCAGGAGGGGGGCAGGTATTTGTTCCCCCCTTTTCCTGGCCTGCTGGGCTGCATGCTTGCATAAGGGTCTGGTATGAGTTTTGGGGGGCCCCACGCCATTTTGCAGAGGTGGGGGACTCGAGTCACATGACTTGACTCGAGTCAGACTCGAGTCACCTGTTTGAGGACTTGCGACTTGCTTTACAAAATTAAATAAATGACTCGACTTGACTTTGACTTGTCACTAATGACTTGCGACTTGACTTTGACTTGGGCTATTTGACTTGCAATGACTTGCAATGACTTGGCACCACCAGTTCTGTGTCTTGGCCTAGGCAAAAAACGCCGCCCCCCCCCCCCCCCACAATAGAAAGCTCCCCCGAGTCCCGGCTTCGGGGTAGATCAGTATTTTGACTTAATTTGTGACTTGACCAAAATAAATGACTTGACTTGACTTGCTTGACTTCTGGCAGGGACTCGACTTGACTTGCTTGCTTTTCGCCATAGTAACTTGGGACTTGCTTATGACTTGAAGGTTAAGACTTGAGACTTGCTTATGACTTGCACATGTGTGACTTACTCCCATCACTGCCATTTTGTTTTTCAGTTTTGGTGTGGGGTTCCCCTTAAAATTCATACCAGATCCAAAGGGCCTTGTATGGATTGAGGGAGACCTCCACACCATTTTTTTCCTTCTTTTATTGCCATTACTTTTTTCATTCAGCTAGCAGCGGGGAAGCCCATTGACAGCTGATGAGGAGGCCATACATAACTGAACCAGAACTTGCAGCAGACTTGCAGATTGTTTTCAAAGAAAGTTGATCTGGAGTCATGCCATGCGGACTGCAACTGTGCAACAAACTTGAAGACTGGCATTTTCAAACTTGCAGCACAACTGCTTGCTATCTGGGTATAAATACAGTACAGTGCCTTGAAAAATTATTCATACCCCTTGACATTTTCCACATTTTGTCATGTTACAACCAAAACATAAATGTATTTTATTGGGATTTTATGTGATAGCCCAACACAAAGTGGCACATACGTGTGAAGTGGAAGGAAAATAATAAATGGTTTTCCAAATTTTTTATACATAAATATCTGAAAAGTGTGGCATGCATTTGTATTCAGCCCCCTTTACTCTGATACCCCTAACTAAAATCTAGTGGAACCAATTGCCTTCAGAAGTCACCTAATTAGTAAATAGAGTCCACCTGTGTGTAATTTAATCTCAGTATAAATACAGCTGTTCTGTGAAGCCTTCTGTGCCGTTTGTGAGAGAACCTAAGAGAACACACAGCATTGTGAAGGCCAAGGAACACACCAGACAGGTCAGGAATAAAGTTGTGGAGAAGTTTAAAGCAGGGTTATCTTATAAAAGAATATCCAAAGCTTTCAACATCTCACAAAGCACTAAGGCACTGTGTATATATCTATAGATATAGATTATATCTATATATATCTATATATACATACATACTTCTAAAACCCTTATAACTAACCCATTTTGTAAATATAACATATTTTTGTGACTCTCTAAATATCTGAGAGATTCTCCACAATTTCCCATATTCCATTCCATTTAGTATTACATAATTATTGAAACCTCCATGTGTTGTATATCCACCACCCCTTTTATATTTGTGACTTTACTATGTACTTTAATATTCCCCTCCAATTCCACGAAAAAAAGGGGGGAGAAGAGTCCTATTTATGTCCTACACCCTAACAATAAAATCTCTAACTAATTGTGATGAAATCAACTCTGGAGTGTCCAACCATTTCCCCCAGAGTTTCATAAATGTATCTGGACATCCCCCTATATTGATAAACCACATGCTCTCTTTGCAAAACTTAATTTACAGATTTTACCCATAAAGAGTTAGTTGGGCAGCCATAGAGATCCATTTCTGTGATACCAACTTTCATGCTATATACAACAATCGTATACATCTGAGGGGTAAAAAAACTCTCCATCCAGCCACCCAAATACACATACAGTATTGAGGGCTCCATCAGGACATTAGTTCTGAACACCTTATTAATTGTATCCAGAACTAAGGTCCAATACCTAACCAACTTATATACAATGTAATACTAACATATAATCACACACATAGGTTGGACTTGATGAACTTGTGTTTTTTTTCAACCTCACTGACTATGTAACTATGCAACTTAGGACATCTCCACATTATATGCACAATGTACTAATCTCCCTTTCACATAGTAGACATAAAGGAGTGTCCATCTTATGCCACAAAAAGTTGGTGAGGGGTATAATATGCACAATGCATAACAAAAAGTTGGGTAAGTATCTGAGATGCTGAAAGAGACACTTGTCCTACATTATTAAGAACATCGGATCACTCCTCATCGCTAAAGGGGCCAATGTCCCTTTGCCAGTATTTCCTGCACCTCAGAAAATTTCGACTTTGACATTTTCTGTAGCAATGCACTATTAACCTTTGTTACTTGTCCCTACTTAGAAATTGCTACTAGGCTTTGGTCAAGAATTGTGGGTTTAATATAAAACCTAGGGATAAATCTCAACTGTGTTTTCAAAGCATAGCAGAGCTATACATATTGAAAAAAAAACTTCAGTGGGCAAGCCAAATTCCTCTTGTAAAGTGTGAAAATCTTTCCAAAGTTGACCATCATATAACTGCGGGATGTACATTAATCTCTCTCTGATCAATAATTAAATCCTTGCAATTTTAATAACTTAGGATAATTAAAATTCTGAAAAATTTGTATGTAATCAGTATACTCATTATAATGGCAATGTTCTTTAATCCTGTTCCATATCTTATCTATAATAACTAATGCAGGGTACTATCTAGCTATTCTAAATTCACCCGCCTTTTAAGAGATTTTTTACCTAATTGGATCGGTACTCGGATCCGTTCTCCTTAGCTTCCTGCAATGTTTCTTACTTAATATGCGAGTTCTGCTTTTTCCAAAAAAGCCTGCAAAAGATGGTATCCAATCGTTTAAAAAAGGACATAGGAAGCCATACTGGGGCATTATGGAAAACATATCATTTTAAAGAGTTTTATAGAAAGAAATAGAAAAATAATAGAATTAAAAAAATAGACTAGAATATAAAGAATATAACCATCTTCCTATTCTAATCTATTCTTTTCTATTCTATTCAAATTGATTCTATTAGAATTTTGGGAAATGGTTATAGTCTTTCTATTCTTTTGCTTTTTTATTCTATTCTTTTTCTATTTGTTTATTCTATTCTATTTTATTCTATTCTATTATCTTATTTCCTATTATATTTTATTCTTTTTTATTCAAATTCTAATTTATTCTATTTGAAACTCCAAATTTTGGAAGATGGTTATATTCGTTCTATTCTATTCAGTGCTGTTGTTTTTTCTATACTATTCTGTTATTTTCTATTCTATTCTAATCTATTTTTTTATATTCTATTCAAATTCAAATTAATTCTATTTGCATTTTGGGAAATGGTTATGGTCATTCTATTCTATTGGATTCATTAGATATAAAGAGAAACTCTTTGGATTCAGATGTAAATGGTAAACTCTGCTTATTCAGATGTAAAGCAGAACTCTGGACTTAGATGTAAAGATGGAACCCTGTGGACTCTGATGTAAGGGGGGACTGTTGTGATTGAATATATACAACTAGAATTGTTATTTAATCACAAAATATAAGTATAGTGTAAACTAAAAAATACATTTGCCATGAGGCGATAAAAAAAGGATTTGGATTTGGCTTGAAGAAAATGTGGCAACCCTACCCAAGTCAGCAGGAAGGGGCCCCACTGCAGAACCATAATAAAGGGCCCCACAATAGGAGAAAATGACTCCAGGATCAGTAGGAAAGGCCACCGGACTAAAGGTCAAGGGGGCCCTTCATGGTTGCTTGCACTGGGGCCCTGAAGGTTCTTGTTATGCCTCTACTATGAATGTTAATAGCAGTAGTCATGTTGGGAATAAATCCTGATTGGTCTGAAAGCACAAGTTTTACTATAACTTTAGATAGGCGTGTAGCCAACTCCTTAGCCAGTAATTTAATATCTGTCATTAACAGGGATATCAGTCTATACAAATGTGCTGCCATCAGATCCTTCCCTGCTTTTAATAACACCACAAAAATTACTTCTTGCATAGATTGAGGGATTATTGTGAAAAGTAGCTCTGGTAGAAGTATATCCCCAAACATTTTATAGATCTCGATGGGCAATCCATCACTCCCTGGAGCCTTTGCATTGGGAAAAGTAATGACTGCTGCCTGTAATTCTTCTAAAGTAATGTGTGCATTCAAAACCTTCCTATCTGCTTCCCCCAGTTCAGGCAAGGTAACCTCATTCAAAAAATGATGAAGATCCTGTTCACTATTTGAAGCTTTAGAGGCAAAATTATCTTCAGAAAAACAGTCTAAATCCCTGTGTTAAAGAAGGGGTATCCACTAAATCAATACGTGACAAAGAAAAATGTGTAATTGAGAAGCAAGGATATTGAGGTCCCAAGGGACTCTAATAAACTTTAATACCTACACCACCTAAAAGGCTCCCCCTCACCTTTACCCTCTCATCCCTCCCTGAACCTGCTCACCCTCCCCTTCCTTACCACCACATCTAGACTACCTTCTCTACTTCCTTGTCTTACCAACTTTTGTTCCCATCACCCTCTACTCATAAAACGTTTCCTCCTCTTCCTCCACCTCCCCCAATACTTCATCATCTCTGACCTCTTCTATCCCCATCTCACCCGACCCCTTACCTATAAATCTCTGTAATTATATGAACCCCATTCTGTATACAACACCCCAATATCTCTGAACCCCACAACCCTGACCACTCCAACAGATAGTAGAGGACTACATTCTATGCATTAAGATAAAAAGCCTTCTATGTGCAGCAGCCCCCCTCAGCCCCCTTAATACTTAACTGAGCCCATCTAGATCCAGTGATGTTGCAGGAGTGTCTCAGCAGCCCGGGACTCCCCTCCTCATTGGCTGAGAAAACAGCATGGCGCCATTGGCTTCCACTGCTTTCAATCAAAGTCAGTCAGCCAATGAGAAGATCCATGTCTGAATGGACACAGGGTGCTGTGGCCCGACCATGGTGCCCCCATAGCAAGCTGCTTGCTGTGGGGGCACTCACTCGACAGCAGGGAGGGGCCAGGAGTGCTGAAGAAGGACCCGATAAAAAGAGGCTCTGGGCTGTTCTGTGGAAACCCATTACACTGAGCAGGTAAGTATAACATGTTATCTGTGAGCAGACTTCCACTAAATCCTAATTCAGGTTGAAAACAGACATAAGTCTGCCTAGATTAATTAATCAAGCAACAAAACAAAAAAACAACAACAAATAGAAAACCTCTATATACACACTCCTGTTCCCACACATAATGCAAAAAAAAAAAGTGGGGGAAAAAATCCTTCCTGATCCCCCCCCCCCCCCTGTTGACAATCAGATATTCCCTGGATCAACTACCCATGGTGTTATTACCTGTAAATGTTAGTACACAAGGAATCATACTCTGCTTTGGATTCAGGATAGTACACCATATAGATGGATGGGCTTTGTTCATTTTCATGTCTGAGGTTTACTATCATTTTAAGTCTATAATCTACCAGAATACCCAGATCCTTCTAAATCATTGACTCCTCCAACTGTTCTTTTCCTGGTATGTATGATAAGTGAATGTTTTTAGCCTCCAGTGCACTACATTTATCAACATTAAACCTCATCTGCCTCTTAGTTGCCCAATTAAACGGTGCCTTAGAGGTTGGCTTGTAAATTGGAGACATCCTGTAAGGACGTTATTCCACTGTAGTGTCATCTGCAAAGACTAAAATGGGACTTTTATTCCCAGACCTAATATCATTTATAAATATATTAAAAGTAAGGATCCCAACACTGAACCTTCGGGTACACTACTGATAACAATGAACCTTGGGGTACACCACTAATAACACTGAATGTTGGGGTACACCATTGATAACCTTAGACGATTCAGCGTAAGAATCGTTAACCACTACTTTCTGAATTTGCTCTTTTAGCAAGTTTTCTATTCTTATACAAACTGAATTTTCCAAGCTTGTAGACTTTACCTTACACATTAACAGTGTGTGAGGAACTGTGTCAAACGCTTTTCCAAAATCCCAGTATACTACGTTCATAGGCACTCCTAAATTTTAGCATATGTTCACATTTTGAAGACATTGGTGGACCCATGTTGGATGTATGGGCTGCCAGATTATTATTATACAGGATTTATATAGCGCCAACAGTTTGCACAGTGTTTAACAAAATAAAGGCAGACATTACAGTACATTACAATTTGGTACAAGAGGAATCAGAGGGCCCTGCTCATTAGAGCTTACAATCTAAAAAGGATGAGCTGATGGAGGAAGTAAAACAGTGTATTAGTTATAAGCAGGATAGGGTTCTTTAAAGAAAAGGGTTTTCAGTCTAAAGATGGATAGATTAGGGGACAGTCAGACAGATTGGGGTATGGAGTTCCAAAGGATGGAAGAAGCTCTGGAGAAATCCTGGAGGCGAGCATGGGAGGACGTGACAGGGGAGCTGGAGAGCAGGAGTTCTTGGGAGGACCGAAGAGAGCGGCTTGGTTGGTATTTTGGGACTAAGTTAGTGATGTAGCTGGGGGCAGAGTTGTGGATGGCTTTGTAAATTATTGTTAGTACTTTGAATTTTATTCGTTGGGTAAGTGGAAGCCAGTGCAGGGATTGGCAGAGAGAGGTGGTGGACTCTGAACAGTTGGTAAGGTGAATGAGTCTTGCAGCAGCATTCATTATGGACTGAAAGGGGGATAGTCTATGTAAAGGCAATCCAATGAGGAGGGAGTTGCAGTAGTCGAGGCGAGAGATAACCAGGGAGTGAACTAGAAGCTTAAGTTAAAAAGGGCGTATTCTGGAAATGTTGCCGTGGATAAGGCGGCATGATTTGGACAGGGATCGGATGTCCAAGAGTCTAAGAGTCTAAGGTTACCCCTAGCACCCTGGCATGTGGGGACAGACTGATAGATGTGCCATTGATCTTGACAGAGAAGTCATGGAAAGGGGCATGTGGGGGAGGAAATATTAAGAGCTCGGTTTTAGATAGATTCAGTTTGTGGAAGTGGTTTGACATCCAGGCTGATATGTCTGTTAGTACATCAGTGATGCATAAGGAGACTGATGGGGTCAGCTGAGGGGCAGAGAGATAGATTTGGTTGTCATCAGCATATAAATGGTAGTGGAAGCCATGGGAGGTTATCAGCTAACCCAGGGAGGACGTGTAGATTGAGAATAGTAGAGATCCAAGGACAGAACCTTGGGGGACCCCAATAGTAAGAGGAATTGGAGAGGAGAAAGTGGAGTTGTAAGTGACATTGAAAGTGCGATGAGATAGGTAAGATTCGAACCAATGGAGAGCGCAGCCATGGAGACCAAGCAAATTAAGTTTTTTGAGAAGGAGGGGGTGGTCAATTGTATCAAAGGCAGCGGAAAGGTCCAAGAGTAAGAATACGGAATAATGACTGTTGGTTTTGGCTGTTAGTAAGTCGTTTGTGAGTTTTAGGAGGGCAGTTTCTGTAGAGTGCTGTGGGCGAAATCCAGACTGAAGGGGATCAAGAAGGTTATTCTCAATGAGGTGGCAAAGTCTGCAGACAATTTAAATTTAATCTCACCATTATCACGTTTCTGCCTTTAACACATTTTACATTCCCACAATGCACTGATAGAAATCCCTGCTAGCTGTTAGACAACACAAGATAATTGATTTTCTTAGAAGCTCTGACCCTGATGCTCATTGTGTTTGTATTGTTCCTCCTGCAGACAGTGAAAACTGCATGAAATGTTCTGATGAAGAATGCCCAAATGAGAAGAAGGATCGGTGTGTTCTGAAATTGATGGAATTTCTCTCCTACACTGATGATCCCATTGTTGCAGTATTTTCAGCTGTCGCCATTCTCTGTTGTCTTCTGACTGGTTTAATATTGAGGATATTTATACATTACCAGGACACTCCCATTGTTAAAGCCAATAACCGCAACCTGAGCTATCTTCTCCTGGTCTCCATCATGCTGAGCTTCCTCTGTGTCTTCTTGTTCCTTGGCCATCCAGTAGATGTGACCTGCATGCTGCGTGTAACCTCTTTTGGTGTAATTTTCTCAGTTGCCGTCTCTTCTCTACTTGCCAAAAGTATCATGGTGTGTATTGCTTTTAAAGCCACCAAACCTGGGAGTTCCTGGAGGAAATGGATGGGAGCCAAACTGCCCAATTGTATCATTTGTGTCTTCTCAATGGTCCAAGTCATAATCTGTGTCACTTGGTTGTCTATTTCTCCCCCCTTCCAGGATCGGGACACTCACTCTTATCAGGGGAAGATCATCATTCAGTGTAATGAGGGTTCAGTTATCGGCTTCTACTCTGTCCTGGGATATATGGGGCTTCTGGCAGCTTTGAGTTTCACTATCGCTTTTTTAGCCAGGACATTACCGGACAGTTTTAATGAGGCCCAGTACATCACCTTCAGCATGCTGGTGTTCTGCAGTGTCTGGATTGCCATGATCCCGGCTTATCTGAGCACCAGAGGGAAATACATGGTGGCTGTGGAGGTTTTTGCTATAATGGCATCAATTTCTGGACTTCTTGGCTGTATATTTTTCCCAAAATGTTACATAATTCTGTTCAGACCTGACCTGAATACAAAAACAGTTATCCGCTAATATGTATGGAGCAACACTTAGTTACCAGCAGTTATAGCATTATCTCTATTATTGTTAATTTTAGTATTTTACTAGTGTATTGAGAATGTGTTATATATAAACATTTAATACTTATCTCTCTGATGGATATGAGTCTAATTTTTGTTGTGGACACCGCTGGTATCAGACACTCTGGATTTGTTGGAAACCTTGTCCCCTGCTGAGTGTAGTGGTTTCTCCCACCAGCCGTTACATCACTATAGAACAATGTAGTCACTTAGCGAGGAGGAGCCACAGTGACCAGAGGGGGACAAAGTATCCAAATCATTCTAAAGTTGGTATAAAGTGACCCCAGATGGTATGCAGTAACAAAAACGTATCAGGTTTTATTGGACTCAGAACATCATTAGAAAAACACAGTAAAATGTATCAACCCTCCACCTTTCACCAAAATAACAATCTTGTTATCAATTAAACTAAAAGTCAATGAGTATAACATCATTCCCATTTAGACGGGAGCAATGTCTTGTAAGTATCATATGTTACTAGTTATGGGTTTATAGGAGATACTTATTCTTCCAGGAATATCCCAAAGTTCAATTTATGGTTCATACCATTAGGGAAGAAGGTACCAAGTTCAAAAAATCCACCTCTTTTCGATCTGTTGTAAGACTTTATCAAAATCTCCTCTTCTTTGTGGAGTTTCAGGGCAATTATGCCCTTCACTTTTAAGCCTTCATACTTAGAAAGCTACAACATGTGGCAATTCCTGAGGGGGTCCTATTGGCTGGTGTAGATATGGAGACACTCTACACCTCCATACCCCATGAATGGGGCCTTAGAGCTGTTTCCTACTTTCTCAACAAACATCATTCAACAATGGAGACCCAGATTGAGTTCATTGTTGAACTACTGGAATTTGTCTCGAGAAACAATTTTTTCCAATTTCTTTGAAAGTACTTCCAGCAAGTTAGAGGGACCTCTGGGCACCGACATATGCATGCCTACACCTAGGACTCTGGGAGAAAGAGCTTGTTTATACATCATTGCTGTACTGTACCCATGCTGCAACATGAGTGTGATACATCAATGATGTAATGGTAGCCTGAACAGGTACCAGTAAAGAACTACATGAGTTCATCTGGAACTCAATAGAACTGACAGGAATATACGTCTCACTTACAACTTCCACCAGACAAAAATTCCCTTCCTTGACTTAACCATCAACATCAATTATGGACATATAACTACATCCACGTTCAGGAAGGAGACTACAGCAAATACTCTCTTACATGCAACTAGCCATCACCCGGAAGCCCTAATACAAAGGTTATCGATGGGCCAGTTTCTCAGAATTAGGAGGAACTGCATTAAACTAAAGCAATTCAAAAGGGAAGCAGATTCCCTCTATGGGCATTTTAGAGAAAGTGGATACTCCCATAAGACCCTGAGAAGGGCCAAGAAAAGAGCCTATAATACAGAGAGAGATGAATTGTTGCAAATGGGTGATACATCAAGGGTAAACAAGGTGAAGAAGGGAAACAACCAGGTTAGATATATTACAAAGTTGTGAGCACAATGGAAAATCATCAGAGAAGTTCTGAACACTGGCATATCCTTACTTCCAACCCCCAACTTGCCAAGATAGTGGGATCACATCACCAGATGATAACAAGAAGGGCCAACAATCTCAGCCTCAGAGTTTTTGAGGCCTTCCCCAAAGGACCATAAATCAAGAATAACAGTAATGTATGCCTGTGGACACTGCAGCATCTGCCCTTTCATTGAAAAGACTAAAATATTCACCAATGTAGAGGCAACTAAAATATATGAAATCAAAAGCTTCATTAACTGCTCAACGGACAAGAGCATATACATGCTAGAATACTCCTGCTGTAAATCCTACATTGTGAAAATGAAAAGACCCCTTAGAGTATGTATTGGGGAGCACATCCCCTTAATCAAAAAAAAGAAACCAGACTCTGACCTTGAACAGAAGCTGAATCCCATGGTACAGCACTTTAGAAAGGACAACAATGGAAAGATGGTAGGCTTAAAAGTGAAGGGCATAATTGCCCTGAAACTTCCCAAATTTTTTTTTGATAAATTCTTACAACAGATTGAAAAGAGATGGATTTTTGAACTGGATATCCTCTTCCCAAATGGCATGAACCATGAATCAAACTTTGAAATATTCCTGGAAGAATACATATCTCCTATAACCCCTGAACTGGTAAGACATGATCTTCACAAGACATTGCTCTTATCTAAATGGGAATGATGTTATACTCCTTGTCTTTCCCCCTGCTGACCCTATAATTATTTTATATATCAACCTAAATTTGGGTAGAACCCCATGAATAATACGAAAGAAAGCATGGGCCGAAAGGGGGCCAGCATCCCTATAATGCAATAAAATAGTTTTACGAGCATAAAATAACAGTATACGTAAAGAATAGGGATGAGCTTCGAGTTCGAGTCGAACTCATGTTCTACTCGAACATTGGCTGTTCGCAAGTTCGCCGAACAGCGAACAATTTGGGGTGTTCGCGGCAAATTCGAATGCCGCGGAACACCCTTTAAAAGTCTATGGGAGAAATCAAAAGTGCTAATTTTAAAGGCTTATATGCAAGTTATTGTCATAAAAAGTGTTTGGGGACCTGGGTCCTGCCCCAGGGGACATGGATCAATGCAAAAAAAAGTTTTAAAAACGGACGTTTTTTCAGGAGCAGTGATTTTATTAATGCTTAAAGTCAAACAATAAAAGTGTAATATCCCTTTAAATTTCGTACCTGGGGGGTGTCTATAGTATGCCTGTAAAGGGGCGCATGTTTCCTGTGTTTAGAACAGTCTGACAGCAAAATGACATTTGGAAGGAAAAAACTCATTTAAAACTACCCGCGGCTATTGCATTGCCGACAATACACATAGAAGTTCATTGATAAAAACGGCATGGGAATTCCCCACAGGGCAACCCCGAACCAAAATAAAAAAAAAAAAATGATGTGGGGGTCCCCCTAAATTCCATACAAGGCCCTTCGGGTCTGGTATGGATATTAAGGGGAACCCCAGCCAAAATTTTAAAAAAAAATTGACGTGGGGTTCCCCCTAAATTCCATACCAGACCCTTCAGGTCTGGTATGGATTTTAAGGGGAACCCCGCGCCAAAAAAAAAAAAAAAAAACGGCGTGGGGTCCCCCTAAAAATCCATACCAGACCCTTATCCGAGCACGCAACCTGGCAGGCCGCAGGAAAAGAGGGGGGGACGAGAGTGCGGCCCCCCCCCCTCCTGAACCGTACCAGGCCACATGCCCTCAACATTGGGAGGGTGCTTTGGGGTAGCCCCCCAAAGCACCTTGTCCCCATGTTGATGAAGACAAGGGCCTCATCCCCACAACCGTGGCCGGTGGTTGTGGGGGTCTGCGGGCGGGGGGCTTATCGGAATCTGGAAGCCCCCTTTACCAAGGGGACCCCCAGATCCCGGCCCCCCCCCTGTGTGAAATGGTAAGGGGTTACTTACCCCTACCATTTCACTAAAAAACTGTCAAAAATGTTAAAAATGACAAGAGACAGTTTTTGACAATTCCTTTATTTAAATGCTTCTTCTTTCTTCCTTCATCTTCTTCTTCTTCTGGTTCTTCTGGCTCTTCTGGTTCTTCCTCCGGCGTTCTCGTCCAGCATCTCCTCCGCGGCGTCTTCTATCTTCTTCTCCTCGGGCCGCTCCGCACCCATGGCATGAGGGGGGAGGCTCCCGCTCTTCTCTTCTTCTTCTTCTTCATCTTCATCTTCTTCTTCATCTTCTTCTTCTTCTTCTTCTTCTCTTCTTCATCTCTTCTTCCTTCTTCATTTCTTCTGCGGGCCGCTCCGCATCCATGCATGGAGGGAGGCTCCCGCTGTGTGACGGCGTCTCTTCGTCTGACGGTTCTTAAATAACGGGGGGCGGGGCCACCCGGTGACCCCGCCCCCCTCTGACGCACGGGACATGACGGGACTTCCCTGTGGCATTCCCCGTGACGTCACAGGGAAGTCCCGTCAATTCACCGTGCGTCAGAGGGGGGCGGGGTCACCGGATGGCCCCGCCCCCCGTTATTTAAGAACCGTCAGACGAAGAGACGCCGTCACACAGCGGGAGCCTCCCTCCATGCATGGATGCGGAGCGGCCCGCAGAAGAAATGAAGAAGGAAGAAGAGATGAAGAAGAGAAGAAGAAGAAGAAGAAGAAGATGAAGAAGAAGATGAAGAGAAGAGCGGGAGCCTCCCCCCTCATGCCATGGGTGCGGAGCGGCCCGAGGAGAAGAAGATAGAAGACGCCGCGGAGGAGATGCTGGACGAGAACGCCGGAGGAAGAACCAGAAGAGCCAGAAGAACCAGAAGAAGAAGAAGATGAAGGAAGAAAGAAGAAGCATTTAAATAAAGGAATTGTCAAAAACTGTCTCTTGTCATTTTTAACATTTTTGACAGTTTTTTAGTGAAATGGTAGGGGTAAGTAACCCCTTACCATTTCACACAGGGGGGGGGCCGGGATCTGGGGGTCCCCTTGGTAAAGGGGGCTTCCAGATTCCGATAAGCCCCCCGCCCGCAGACCCCCACAACCACCGGCCACGGTTGTGGGGATGAGGCCCTT
The DNA here is from genome assembly GCF_042186555.1 of Aquarana catesbeiana. Classification (NCBI taxonomy): domain Eukaryota; kingdom Metazoa; phylum Chordata; class Amphibia; order Anura; family Ranidae; genus Aquarana; species Aquarana catesbeiana. The sequence goes on along the minus strand of NC_133324.1, from coordinate 28,634,205 downwards.
GTCTTCATCAACATGGGGACAAGGTGTTTTGGGGGGCTACCCCAAAGCACCCTCCCAATGTTGAGGGCATGTGGCCTGGTACGGTTCAGGAGGGGGGGGGGGCCGCACTCTCGTCCCCCCCTCTTTTCCTGCGGCCTGCCAGGTTGCGTGCTCGGATAAGGGTCTGGTATGGATTTTTAGGGGGACCCCACGCCGTTTTTTTTTTTTTTTTTGGCGCGGGGTTCCCCTTAAAATCCATACCAGACCTGAAGGGTCTGGTATGGAATTTAGGGGGAACCCCACGTCAATTTTTTTTTTTAATTTTGGCTGGGGTTCCCCTTAATATCCATACCAGACCCGAAGGGCCTTGTATGGAATTTAGGGGGACTCCCACATCATTTTTTTTTTTTAATTTTGGTTCGGGGTTGCCCTGTGGGGAATTCCCATGCCGTTTTTATCAATGAACTTCTATGTGTATTGTCGGCAATGCAATAGCCGCGGTAGTTTTAAATGAGTTTTTTCCTTCAAAATGTCATTTTGCTGTCAGACTGTTCTAAACACGGGAAACATGCGCCCCTTTACAGGCATACTATAGACACCCCCCAGGTATGAAATTTAAAGGGATATTACACTTTTATTGTTTGACTTTAAGCATTATTAAAATCACTGCTCCTGAAAAAACGGCCGTTTTTAAAACTTTTTTTTGCATTGATCCATGTCCCCTGGGGCAGGACCCAGGTCCCCAAACACTTTTATTGACAATAACTTGCATATTAGCCTTTAAAATTAGCACTTTTGATTATTCATGTTCGTGTCCCATAGACTTTAACGGTGTTCGCGTGTTCGAACGAATTTTTTTCCTGTTCGCATGTTCTGGTGCGAACCGAACAGGGGGGTGTTCGGCTCATCCCTAGTAAAGAATCCTAGCATGTGTACGAGGAACAATATCACTGAGAACGCCTAAAAGTTCATATTCCGGAGTGTGAGGTATTGGCAGGTGAAGCTTGTGTTCGAAAAAGGCAAATAAATCCTTCCAGAAGGACGAGAGTCCAGGACAGTTCCAAAACATATGAAAAAAATTTGCAGCAATCAAGTCACATCTGGAACAAGCAATATCCAAACCCAATCCCATCTGAACCAACCTCGCTGAGGTGTAGTGTAAATGATGTAGAAACTTAAATTGAATCAACTGATCAGTAGTGCTGATTATATCCTGAAAGGGTTGATACATTTAATGCCCCGTACACACGGTCGGATTTTCCGACGGAAAATGTGTGATAGGACCTTGTTGTCGGAAATTCCGACCGTGTGTAGGCTCCATCACACATTTTCCATCGGATTTTCCGACACACAAAGTTTGAGAGCAGGATATAAAATTTTCCGACAACAAAATCCGTTGTTGGAAATTCCGATCGTGTGTACACAAATCCGACGGACAAAGTGCCACGCATGCTCAGAATAAATAAAGAGATGAAAGCTATTGGCCACTGCCCCGTTTATCGTCCCGACGTACGTGTTTTACGTCACCGCGTTCAGAGCGATCGGATTTTCCGACAACTTTGTGTGACCGTGTGTATGCAAGACAAGTTTGAGCCAACATCCGTCGGAAAAAATCCTAGGACTTTGTTGTCGGAATGTCCGAACAAAGTCCGACCGTGTGTACGGGGCATTACTGTGTTTTTCTAATGATGTTCCATGTGTTTCTAATGATGAGTCCAATAATAGCTGATACTTTTTTGTTACTGCATACCATATGTGGTCATTTCATACCAACTTTCCTGGTAAATTCTCCCACATACCTTGGTATGTATACCCACCCTCATTATTGGTGGAATGACGGATGCTTAAATAAGTCCCACACTGATTCCCATATGAAAGGGTCAGTCTCTTTGCTCTACTGTTTCATTAACCACTTAAGGACTGGAAGATTTTCCTGCTTAATGACCGGGCCATTTTTTGCCATAAGGCACTGCGTCGCTTTAACTGACAATTGCACGGTCGTACGACTCTGTACCCAAACAAAATTAACGGCCTTTTTTTCCCACAAATAGAGATTTCTTTTGGTGGTATTTGATCACTTCTGTGGTTATTTTTTGCGCTAAAAACAAAAATAGAGCGACAGTTTTGAAAAAAAAACAGTTTTTTTTTAACTTTTTGCTATAATAAATATTCCCAAAAATGTTTTTAAAAAACAAATTTCTTCATCAGTTAGGCCAATATATATTCTTCTACATATTCTTGGCAAAAAATCGTAATAAGCGTATATTGATTGGTTTGCGCAAAAGTTATAGCGTCTAGAAACTATGGGAAAGATTTACGGCATTATACAGGAGCTATTGAAAAATCCTATAACTTACAAACAATGTCTTTGCATTTATTGTGTTTTTATGTATCCATTAGTATCCTATACACATCATAGACTATGGCCATTGTTGATCGTGGGGGCCTCTGCCTCCCCTGTCGTCCCCATGAGGGTGGATCCTGGCCCCTTGTTGGCTTCCCGGCAGGGTGAGTGTGGGGTAGATGCAGTTCATTCCACGTTCTCCCCCCTATACTCCGGTTGACAGATGAGTGTCCCTCGTCCGCTGATGTGAGGTTCACCCTGCCGGCGGCATCCCTTGATCATCTCCGGATCAGCAGCGGCGGAGTTTGCATGTGCGAGTTCCCTAGACATGCGCACCTGCCGCAACGTCTCATGATTTGCGGCGGAGATGACGACAGTAGCCGGGGCATCCGCCTTCCGGGACACAGAGGGAGCCACACGTGGGCCGCATATTAAGCGGCCCAGACGCCGTGCTCTGGGGGGGGGGGTCAGCACCTGCATCCACTCACCTAATTGCCTACTTAGGCAAGTATCCATTACTGGCTGCCTGTGAGTCTAACCATGACTCCACGCTGACCAGGATGGATGGCACTGTATACAACTTCCTTGGTTCCAAGTCTCCACCTCTCATGCTATATTTCAGTTTGGTTTATACTACTACAATTTCCTTATTATACCAGCCGCATTGCGGTACAAGGTAAACTACTATACTAGATTTACATTCCTGCACTTTTACAATTGGTTTCGGTCCCTCACACCTTTTTTTGATTGTTTGATGGTTGCCTGTTTTGACTTGTTTTCATCTTTATTTCAACACTAGTTGGCTGACACCATATATAGTGAATATGTTCACTATGTTATGGCACTCTAGCCAGCATTCAGCTGGCCATTCTTGTTATATCACATATCACCAAAAGGGTTTTTCAATATTCCCAGCACATTATACCCTTTTTTCTTACTCACTATTACACATTTTATATTTAAAACAACCCTCTACTATATTATAATTTTCTTGACTCCACCACCGTTTAGCCACCTTATATTTAAACTAATTACGTTTATGAGACCTTAGGATACCTATGAACACATACTGACCAGTACGATTGCAGTCAGCCCACACACCCTGCTATAAATCAGTCTACCCAAATTTAATTCACTATGGCTCATTGGGTGTCTGTTGCAGGTGCGGACTTTCCTCTCCCCTGGAGGGCGTTAGCAATGTGGCTCCTTGCAAGCCCCTCTGGGCTGGATCCATGTGCCCCAGGGGGGGCAGGGGCGACCATGGGGCCCTCCGGATCAATCAACGGCTTTTAACAGTTCTGGCCATGGGATTAATCCCTCTACTCTTCAGCAGTAAATATATCGCCATTTCTGTCCCCAAATGGGATTTATGATGACATGTTCTTAAATTCTGAAGTTATTTAATGTGTTTTATAGAACCAATTATCCCCCTGATGATGACCGTCCGTAGGTCGAAACGTGTTGGAGATTTTATACCTTCTACAGTCCGGATATGTAATAATGTGTACATTTTCGTGTAAATCTGTTAATCTTTTATTGTGGGATATGTATTGTACCATTCGGCCAGTCCTTCCATATGCTATGATTTATTCTATTCAATTCAATCACATTATGATATTTGTTTATTAATAAATGCATATATTGGTCATTCATTCTATACAATTTTTTGACCACAATGATATTGCCGTCCAAAGCCCCATTGGGGAAACTGTCCTTTTTTGTCATTACATAGTTCCTCTACTAAAGGAGTTGATTCTTCCCAGGGTTGCTAGCTGTCTTGGGAGAATGGTAAGTCTGGGGCACGGCAGTACAGAGACTCTCTGGGACAAAGCAGCTGTCACAAGGTTTCTCAGGAGGAGCATGGACCTGAGCTGCAAGAATTTTGTCACCCAAAGGAGAAGTGAGACTGGTGCGAACCGTAGCCAGAACGGTCAGGAGGAATCACAGGAACCGGAACCGACTCCAACTTGGAAGTGGAAGAAAATTGTCGTGACAAGGTGTCAGCCCTTACATTCTTAGTACCGGATAAGAATGAGACAATGTAATTGAAACTTGACAAGAAAAGAGCCCATCGCGCCCTTCTGGGAGAGAGGCATTTAGCCTTAGACAAGAATGTGAGATTCTTATGGTCAGTAAGAATGATAACCGGCACAGTGGTACCTTTGAGGAAATGTCTCCATTCTTTCAGGGCTAAAATGATCGCCAACAACTCTCTGTCACCAATCTCGTAATTGCACTCCACAGGTGACAATTTCTTGGAAAAGTAGCCACAAGGATGCATAGCGCTCTCAAAGATAGGACGTTGAGACAGAAGGGCACCAACACCAGTCTCGGAAGCATCAACCTCAAGGATAAACAGTAACGTAGGATCAGGATGTGCCAACACAGGAGCAGAAACAAAGGCAGCCTTGAGACTCTCAAAGGCCTTAATGGACTCCGGAGACCAACTCTGTGGGTTACTGTCCTTTCTGGTCATATCAATCAGGGGCTTGACCAGAGACAAGAAGTTACGAATAAACTTCCGATAATAGTTGGCAAAGCCAATAAAACACTGCAGAGGATGTAAACCCATGGGTCGGCGCCACTGTAGGACTGCTGAAAGTTTCTCTGGGTCCATCGAAAAACCAGCAGTGGAAATGACATAACCCAGGAATTTAACTTGTTCAAGATGGAACTCGAACTTCTCCAGTTTACAATAGAGATTGTTCTCTCTTAGTTTCTGAAGCACACGACAGACATCTGTGTGGTGGCTCTCCAGGGACTTGGAAAATATGAGGATATCATCCAGATAAACCACTACACATAACTGCAACAACTCTCAGAGGACATCATTAATAAATTCCTGGAAAACTGAATGGGCAGGCTGAAAAAGATGAAAAGGCATTACGAGGTACTCATAATGGCCTGTTCTGGTATGAAACGCAGTTTTACACTCGTTGCCCTCCTTAATCCTTACGAGATTGTATGCCCCTCTCAAATCAAGCTTCATGAAAACCGTTGCTCCCTTGAGGCGGTCAAATAACTCTGTAATCAACTTAATCAACTTAATCGGATAGGCATTCTTAATCGTGAAACGATTGAGACCCCTATAATCAATACAAGGTCTCAGTTCACCACTCTTCTTCTTCACAAAGAAGAAACCAGCACCAGCAGGAAACGAGGATTTGCGGATAAAACCTCGAGAAAGTGTGTCTGCAACATACTTCTCCATGGCCTTATCCTCCAAGACCAACAAGGGGTAAACCCGACCACGAGGGCGTATGGCACCAGGTTTAAGGTCAATTGTGCAATCATATGGCCGGTGTGGAGGCAAACTACCGGCTTGACCTTTGTCAAAAACATCGATAAAATCGCGGTACTCCTCCGGCAGGGAGGAGAGGGAAAAGGAGCACAGGACCTTGGCTACCTTCTGACTCACTGCATTGTGGTGACCAGGAGAGAACCTCAGCATGGAGCCAATCAAAAGAGGGGTTGTGCCTCTGTAACCAAGAATAACCAATAACCAGCGTAAACTTAGGTGAGGAAATAACTTGGAATTGGATTATCTCATGGTGAAGAGCCCCTACGGTCATGGACAACGGAACCGTCTCATGAGTCACATGGGCAGGCTGTAGAGGTCTCCTGTCAAGAGCCTCAATGGCAAGTGGAGTGTCATGCAGCTACAGCGGAATCGAGTACTTCGATGCAAAGGCAGCATCAATGAACAGGCCTGCAGCCCCAGAGTCGATTAGAGCCTGTATCTTGACGGACAACTCAGCCCAAGAAAGTGTAACCGAAACCAGGGGCTTATCCTTCTGGATAACTGGGGATGAAACAACACCACCTAAGGTCTGTCTGTGAGAGGACCTCAGGGTTCGGGCGTTCCCTGGATGGGTAGGACAAGATTTCAAAAAGTGACCTGCCTGGCCACAATAAAGGCACAATCTCTCCCTCCTCTTAAAGATTCTCTCATTTGCAGATAGATGCGTAAAACCCAAGTGCATGGCTTCACCTTCACTTACCGACTCGATAGCAGGAGGCATGGCAGGTGAGGGATGCATGGGTGGGAATGCAAAGCTCGGAGACAAACGTACAGGAGGCTTCCGCAAGCACTCCTTAAAAGAGAGTCTTTCTCTGAATCTGGAGTCAGTGAGGATGGCAAAAGTGATCAACCTCTCCAGCTCAGTGGGTATATCTCGGGCTGCTATCTCCTTCTTGATGGTATCCGCGAGACCATGAGAAAAAGCAGCCACGAGGGCCTCATTGTTCCACGCAACCTCTGCTGCCAGAGTACAGAATTCAATGGCACAGTTTGCAACAGTTCTCGTACTCTGTTCGATGGACATGAGGCACTTGGCAGCAGAAGCGGAGCATGCAGGAATGTCAAATACCCTTTTAAACAAAGCCACAAACTCAGGGTAGCTCAAGACAACAGGTTTTTGCATCTCCCATAGAGGGTTTGCCCAGGCCAAGGCTCTCTCAGAAAGCAAAGATATCACGAAACCTACTTTGCTTCTGTCCATGGAAAACACCTGGGGCAGCATCTCAAAGTATACAGTCCCTGACAAAAGTCTTGTCGCTTGTGTACAAATTGACCTGAAGTGCCGCTAAAATATATTTCTAATCAAGATTTTGTTACAAGAAATGGGTCATTTGAATCCCAAAAGCTTTTGTAATAATGTTTCAGTGCAAAACGAAACTGACAAAAAGTATTCTAATATTCACAGCTTGGTAAAGCCCATTGAGTCAATTTTTGCCAAGACATAGGTGTTGTCGCCTTGTTATATGAGCTTCACCTGTGACTAATAATGGATCAAATAGGTCTCAGGTGTGTATAAAAAGAACACCAGTACACTAGACCTTCTGAACTGCAACTAGACCTCTGCAAACGTGCCTAAGATTCACCTGGAGACTAAAGTGTTGATTATCAAAAGGCTGAAGACCAGATCCACTGCTGATGTGGCATACACCTTCAATGTGTCTCAGCGTCAAGTTCAGAGGATAAAAAAAAGATTTGAAGAGACTGGAGACGTTTTGGACAAGGCCAGGTCAGGCCGACCCCACAAGACAACTGCTCGAGAGGACCATTTGTTGGTTAGAAAATCCAAGGCCAGCCCATTTTTCATTGCAGCAGAGCTCCATGAGACCTGGTCATCTGAAGTCCCTGTGTCAACCAGAACAGTTTGTCGGATTCTGTCTCGAAATGGTCTCCATGGTCGAATCAATGCCCATAAGCCAGAACTAAACAAAAGACAATTGAAAAACCGTGTAGCATTTGGGCCACAGCCTGCTAAAAGGATGGACTCTGGAAAAGTGGCAGAAGGTGGATTTTTCAGATGAATCTTCTGTTGAATTACACCACAGTCACCGCAGATATTGCAGGAGACCTACTGGAACCGCATGGAGCCAAGATTTACCCAGAAAACAGTGAAGTTTGGTGGAGGCAAAATCATGGTCTGGGGTTACATCCAGTATGGGGGTGTGCGAGGGATCTGCAAAGTGGAAGGCAACATCAATAGTCTAAAATACCAAGAAATCTTAGCTACCTCTTATATTCCCAACCATAAAAAAGGCCAAATTTTGCAGCAGGATGGTGCTCCATCGCATACTTCCATCTCCACATCAAAGTTCCTTAAGGCAAAGAAGATCAAGATGCTCCAGGATTGGCCAGCCCAGTCACCAGACATGAACATCATTGAGCATATGTGGTGTAGGAGGAAAGATGAAGCATGAAAGACGAAACCAAAGAATATTGATGAACTCTGGGAGGCATGCAAGACTGTTTTCTTTGCTATTCCTGATGACTTCATCAATAAATTGTATGAATCCTTGCCAAACTGCATGGATGCTGTCCTTCAAGCTCATGGAAGTCATACAAGATATTAAATTTGGATCTCACAGCACCACTACTTAATTTGCTGACATATTTTTGGATTTTCAGTAAAGTTGTTCAATTTCTGTATAGGTGACAAAACTTTTGTCTTGCCAAAATTTGACCTGTCTGTCTTGATTAAATGATAAATATTTTTTCAGTGAAACTAATTTATTCAGTGCATTAAACATCATTTGGGAGGGCTTTAGCTTTTCATATGTGCTATTTCTAACACCAATTGATTGATTAATTAAAAGTCAGGTTAATAGCAGGAGTTTCTACAAAATTTAGAAGCGACAAGACTTTTGTCAGGGACTGTATCTCAACCTGATTGAGAAACCCTCTGCATTGGACTGGATCACCTCCAAATCGCTGGGGAAGCGGAGCGGAACCAGACATACCTCTTATAGAGGTAATACTCAAGTCGGGTGCCTGCACAGAGACTGGAGCAGCAGCAGGGTCTGCAACAAAGGTTGTACCGGAGCAGCCACAATGGGAGATTCCAGGTGAGCCGTGCACCTCATTAGCGTTTGTAACGCCATGATCCAGTTCATTCAATCTGGAAAAAATATTACCAACAAGTGGATTGTGGTCTTCGCCTACTGTCAGAAACCATTAAATCAGGCCGAGACATAAGTACAGTTAAATCACACTTGTTTAATAATAAAAGTAAAAAGAACAAACGTAGTCAAAACATAGCCGAATTTCAGTAACCGGAACGGATAGTCAGCCAAGCCAGAAGTCTGGGATCTAAGTAGTGGAACAGCAAGCAGGATCTGGAACCAGAAGGGATATCAGCAAAGCAAGTCTTGAACAGGATTGCAGGAGCTGTGTTTCAGATATGTTGACCAAGGCGAGCAGAGCTCCGCTTGACTGGATGGCTTAAGTAGGCAGGACTGACGAGCAGGATAATCAACAGCTGAGTAACTGTGGAGAGAGATGGGAGCTGCCAATTAGCCGACAGCTGAGCGGCCAAATCAGAGAAGGAAGGGCTGAGCCCAGCCCTGACACCCCAGGACTTACACACAATGCTATAGTGCCTGGCCACCACACCAGGGCAGATGCGAACTGAGCAAAGCAAATAGATACTTGCAGTTTGCAGACAGACAGAGTGGTTCTATGACAGTCCAGGTAAAAGGCAGGCTGAGTTCAAGGAATAGTCCAATAATTTGGTCCAAACTCATACACAGGGAAATACAAACTAGCAAAGCAGGGCAGACAGGCAGGGAGCTTGATCAGGAACAACACATATCACATGCTATCACAAACACCCAAATGAGGTTTTAGCTGGCCTATAACATGCTTGGTTTCCACCCAGAGACTGATCACATTAAGCCTGCAGGTGGACAGACAGATAAAGAGTGTGCCATAGCCAAAACCCCGGATGCTGGAAAAAGGAACAGGAGCACTAGATGCACCTGACACTAAGGATCCTGTCTGTACTCACAAGGTTTTTTAAGCACCACCGGCAGCCTTCTCTCTCTGTGATATCAGACCAGATGCACTGTTGACTCTAGTCCTATCAGCTATGGTAGGACCAGGGTTGCCACACAGACTTCAGGCCCTCAGGTCTCCCCCCTGAGGCCACATGTCAGCAATGCAGGCCCTCAGGTTTCCCACCTGATGCCACATGGCCGCAAGTGGTGGGAGAGGCAACGCCTCTCTCCTAGCCTGGTGCAATCCTCTGCTAGTGACCAAGAGCCCATGTGCTCCTCAAACATAAATACCAGCACCCAGCATGCCTAGGAACACCTTCCCTTACAATTGTCCACAGCTGTGTTCATATTCATGCTGCTAATCTGCCCACATATAGCCCAGAACTTTCCTAATTTGCTAAGCACAGGGTAACTCAGACAGCATGAACAGCACCACAGTAGTGATGGGCCAAACATACCCCCGTTTGGTTCGCACCAGAACTTCTGAACAGATAAAAAGTATGGACCCTGAGCCATAAACTATTGAAGTCTATGGGACCCAAACATGAAAAATCAAAAGTCCCCATTTTGCAGGCTTATATGCAAGTTTTGGCCATAAAAAGGTTATGGGGGCCTGGGTACTGCTCTGAGGGACATGTATCAATGCAAAAAAAACTTAAATAAAAAACGTTTTTAACCACTTGAGCCCCGGACCATTATGCTGCCTAAGGACCAGAGGTCTTTTTCCAATTTGGCACTGCGTCGCTTTAACTGCTAATTGCGCGGTCATGCAATGCTGTACCCAAACGAAATTTGCGTCCTTTTCTTCCCACAAATAGAGCTTTCTTTTGATGGTATTTGATCACCTCTGCGGTTTTTATTTTTTGCGCTATAATCGGAAAAAGACCGAAAATTTTGAAAAAAAATGATATTTTCTACTTTTTGTTATAAAAAAAATCCAATAAACTCAATTTTAGTCATACATTTAGGCCAAAATGTATTCGGCCACATGTCTTTAGTAAAAAAAATGTCAATAAGCGTATATTTATTGGTTTGCGCAAAATTTATAGCGTCTACAAACTAGGATACATTTTCTGGAATTTACACAGCTTTTAGTTTATGACTGCCTATGTCATTTCTTGAGGTGCTAAAATGGCAGGGCAGTACAAAACCCCCCCAAATGACCCCATTTTGGAAAGTAGACACCCCAAGGAAATTGCTGAGAGGCATGTTGAACCCATTGAATATTTATTTTTTTTTGTCCCAAGTGATTGAATAATGACAAAAAAAAAAAAAATATTTACAAAAAGTTGTCACTAAATGATATATTGCTCACACAGGCCATGGGCCTATGTGGAATTGCACCCCAAAATACATTCAGCCGCTTCTCCTGAGTACGGGGATACCACATGTGTGGGACTTTTTGGGAGCCTAGCCACGTACGGGACCCCGAAAACCAATCACCGCCTTCAGGATTTCTAAGGGTGTAAATTTTTGATTTCACTCTTCACTACCTATCACAGTTTCGGAGGCCATGGAATGCCCAGGTGGCACAAACCCCCCCCCCGAATGACCCCATTTTGGAAAGTAGACACCCCAAGCTATTTGCTGAGAGGCATATTGAGTCCATGGAATATTTTATATTTTGACACAAGTTGCGGGAAAGTGACACATTTTTTTTTTTTTTGCACAAAGTTGTCACTAAATGATATATTGCTCACACAGACCATGGGCATATGTGGAATTGCACCCCAAAATACATTTAGCTGCTTCTCCTGAGTATGGGGATACCACATGTGTGGGACTTTTTGGGAGCCTAGCCGCGTACGGGGCCCCGAAAACCAATCACCGCCTTCAGCATTTTTAAGGGCGTGAATTTTTGATTTTACTCTTCACTGCCTATCACCGTTTCGGAAGCCATGGAATGCCCAGGTGGCACAAAACCCCCCAAATGACCCCATTTTGGAAAGTAGACACCCCAAGCTATTTGCTGAGAGGCATGGTGAGTATTTTGCAGCTCTCATTTGTTTTTGAAAATGAAGAAAGACAAGAAAAAATATTTTTTTTTTCTTTTTTCAATTTTCAAAACTTTGTGACAATAAGTGAGGTCTGCAAAATACTCACTATACCTCTCAGCAAATAGCTTGGGGTGTCTACTTTCCAAAATGGGGTCATTTGGGGGGGTTTTGTGCCACCTGGGCATTCCATGGCCTCCGAAACTGTGATAGGCAGTGAAGAGTGAAATCAAAAATTCACACCCTTAGAAAGCCTGAAGGCGGTGCTTGGTTTTCAGGGTCCCGTACGCGGCTAGGCTCCCAAAAAGTCTCACACATGTGGTATCCCCATACTCAGGAGAAGCAGCAGAATGTATTTTGGGGTGTAATTTCACATATTCCCATGGCATGTTTGAGCAATATATCATTTAGTGACAACTTTGTGCAAAAAAAAAATTTGTCTCTTTCCCGCAACTTGTGTCGCAATATAAAATATTCCATGGACTCGACATGCCTCTCAGCAAATAGCTTGGGGTGTCTACTTTCCAAAATGGGGTCATTTGGGGGGGGTTTTGAACTGTCCTGGCATTTTATGCACGACATTTAGAAGCTTATGTCACACATCACCCACTCTTCTAACCACTTGAAGACAAAGCCCTTTCTGACACTTTTTGATTACATGAAAAAGTTTTTTTTTTTTGCAAGAAAATTACTTTGAACCCTCAAACATTATATATTTTTTTAAAGCAAATGCCCTACAGATTAAAATGGTGGGTGTTTCATTTTTTTTTTTCACACAGTATTTGCGCAGCGATTTTTCAAATGCATTTTTTGGGGAAAAAACACACTTTTTTAAATTTTAATGCACTAAAACACACTATATTGCCCAAATGTTTGATGAAATAAAAAAGATGATCTTTGGCCGAGTACATGGATACCAAACATGACATGCTTTACAATTGCGCACAAACGTGCAGTGGCAACAAAATAAATACATTTTTAAAAGCCTTTAAAAGCCTTTACAGGTTACCACTTTAGATTCTTAGATACTTTAGACTCGATCTGACCTTTGTGGTGATACCTCACATGCATGGTGCAATTGCTGTTTTCGTTTGACAACAGACCACCGCTTGCGTTTGCCTTAGCGCAAGAGCAGGGGGCGACAGGGGTGCTTTTTTTTTTTTTTTTTTTTTTTTTTTTTTGCTTTTTTATCTTATTTTTAAACTGTTCCTTTCATTTTTTTTTTTTTTTTTAATCATTTTTATTGTTATCTCGGGGAATGTAAATATCCCCTATGATAGCAATAGGTAGTGACAGGTACTCTTTTTTGAAAAAATTGGGGTCTATTAGACCCTAGATCTCTCCTCTGCCCTCAAAGCATCTGACCACACCAAGATCGGTGTGATAAAATGCCTTCCCAATTTCCCCATGGCGCTATTTACATCCGGCGAAATCTAAGTCATAAAATGCTCGTAGCTTCCGGTTTCTTAGGCCATAGAGATGTTTGGAGCCACTCTGGTCTCTGATCAGCTCTATGGTCAGCTGGCTGAATCACCGGCTGCATTCTCAGGTTCCCTGTTGAGACAGGAGAGCCAGAGAAAAACACGGAAGACGGTGGGGGGGGGGCATTCCCTCCCACGGCTTGTAAAAGCAGTCTGGAGGCTAATTAGCTGCTAGGATTGCTTTTACATGAAAGCCGACCGCTGGCTGAAAAGAATGATACCAAGATGATACCTAAACCTGCAGGCATCATTCTGGTATAACCACTCAAAGTCATGAATGGCGTACCTGAAGACAAAAAAATGGTTAACAATAAAGCACAGTAAACGGTAAAGTATAAAAAATTGCATACCTGAAAAACAAACATGATAAAACATAATAACAATAAAACATTGCAGAATAGAATACAGTAAAAAAGAGCAGAACAATAGAGAGAGAGAATAGAGAGAGAGAGAGAGAACAATAAAACGACAACAATTTTTTTTTATTTTATATATATTTTTTTTTTTACACTTTTTTTGTAACTAACTTTTATAACTGTAACCGGTTCCAGGTTCGGGTCTCTCAAAATGCGATGGCATCTTGGGAGACCCTCTGAAAGTGCGCCTAGTCTGTGCAATGCTGTACCCTACGCTAATACTCAACTAGTGCATGGTAGCGTTCAAAACATTCACCAATGCAAAGACCAGGATTGTCAGGACAGGAGGGACAATAATAGCAGGTGTCACGCCTATATCCGCGCTTGCTGCAGACACGACATCTTTTTTGGGGGGGTTCGTTGGGTAGGGGTACTCGGGAGGACATAAAAATGCCTCTCATGCAGCCGACTGCATTTGGTTGGGGATGTGAATGGGGGAAGTACGGGTGCTGCAGAAGTGGTGGGTTCCCAATTAGGATTGGCGAATGCAGCAGGAAGGGCACTATGGGCACGACGGGCCTGTGTTTGTCTTCTTCTTGGTGGCAGCGGGACACTACTTGTGCTTGCCACCTCACCAGCTTGAACTGCACTTATGGGACTCGCCACGTCACCAGGTGTTACTGCAGTGCTGGTTTGACTACGACCGGGGTGTACTAGGCCGCTGGTGCTTGCCAGTTCAATAAAAAGCTTCCAAAAAAACTGTTAGCAATCGCAGGGAATAGGCCTGACTCTGCGAACGCTGCAGTTATGCGTTTATTGTTTTGTAAGTGACAGTGATCGATCGATACTGCACTTGTGTGGGCTGGGCCGGGCGGAGGGGCAAAACGCAGGTGCTAGCAGGTATCTGGGCTGATCCCGCTAACACTGCGTTTTTGGGAACCCTAAACTGCTGGGGACACTAGTATAGATCTGATCGGATCAGATATTGATCCGTTCAGATACTATACCACTAAGGGAGGTGTACGGCGCGTGCGTGGGTGTTAGCGGTACTGGCGCTAACCTGACGCTGCCTGGGGCTGGTGCTTGCTAGTTCACCAAAATGCTACCAAAAAAACTGTTAGCGATCGCAGGGATCAGGCCTGACTCTAAGTGACAGTGATCGATCGATACTGCACTTCGGCTGGGCCGGGCGGAGGGAAAAAACGCAGGTGCTAGCAGGTATCTGGGCTGATCCCGCTAACACTGCGTTTTTGGGAACCCTAAACTGCTGGGGACGCCAGTATAGATCTGATCGGATCAGATATTGATCCCTTCAGATATATACCACTAAGGGAGGCGTATGCCACGTGCGTGGGTGTTAGCGGTACTGGCGCTAATCTGACGCTGCCTGGGGCGACGCATATCACCGCCGGGCGATCAGGGGGCTAAACCTTTATTCGGTAATAAATGGCGGGTGCCCTGACACTATACAAAATAAACAAACTAACCAGCGTCACCCGTAACGGTTATACGGTGATCAGTGGTGAAAGGGTTAACTAGGGGGCAATCAAGGGGTTAAAACATTTATTAGTATATGGGGGTCCCTGACGCTATAAAACGCTGACGGCGAACCTAAATATTTACCTCACTAACTAGCGTCACCAGCGACACTAATACAGCGATCAGAAAAATGATCGCTTAGCGACACTGGTGACAGAGGGTGATCAAGGGGTTAAAACTTTATTAGGGGGGGTTAGGGGGGTATCCTAGACCTATAGGGGGCTAATATTCACTGTCCCAACACTGTAACTGTCACAAACTGACACCAATGCAGTAATCAGAAAAAAAAAAAAACTGCTGGTGTCAGTTTGTGACAGGGGGGGGGTGATTGGGGGGGATCGGGGGGCGATCGGGGGGGGGATCAGGGTGCTTTGTGTGCCTGGCATGTTCTACTGTGTGTGTGTGTGTTGTGCACTCACAGTGAAGTCTTCTCTCCTCGGCGCTGCAACAGAAAATACCGAGCCGAGGAGAGATGACATCATTTCCTTTGCTGCTGTTTAGCATACAGCAGCAAAGGAAGTGATCTGATTGGCCGGCGGCAATCGCGAGGGGGGGGCCATGAACGGATGGCCTCCCCCTCACCTCCGATCGCCGGGGGACAAAACAGGACCGCCTCGGGCACCGGGGGGGGTCCGATCGGACCCCCCACCCGCGGGAGGCAAATCACGTACATGTATGTGATTTTGCCTGCCCGTGCCGCCTTGCCGACGTACATCGGCATGAGGCGGTCCTTAAGTGGTTAAAGGAGAAGTGATTTTAGCCACCTGCCAACCAGCCACCGTCAAACTGCGGCAGGTCGGCACGTTCTGCTGTACGTCGGCCCTTTAAACAACTCTAGCAGGCGTGCACGCCCGCTTCACGGCGGTGGGACACGATGCACGTGGCCGGTGGTCGCAATCTCCGCTGGCCACGTGCGATCGCAGGCATGAGAACCAGAACAGGGATGTGTGTGTGTAAACACACACATCCCTATTCTGTCTGGAGAGGAGAGACATATCGTCTGTTCCTACTAAGTAGATATAAGCAATATATCTCCTCCTATAGTCAGTTCCATCCCCATACAGTTAGAAATACACAAGAGGGAACACATGTAACCCCTTGATCGCCCCCTAGTGTTAACCCCTTCCCTACCAGTGACATTTACACAGTAATCAGTGCATTTTTATAGCACTGATCGCTGTATAAATGTCAATGGTCCCAAAAATGTGTCAAAATTATCTCAGTCCCGCTAAAAATCACAGATCGCCTCCACTACTAGTAAACATAAAATAAATCATAAAAATGCCCTAAATCTATTCCCTATTTTGTAGACACTATAACTTTTGCGCAAACCAATCAATATATGCTTATTGGGATTTTTTTAATCAAAAATATGTAGTAGAATATATATCGGCCTAAACTGATGAAGAAATTTATTTTTTTACATTTTTTGGGAGATATTTATTATATCAAAAAGTATAAAATATTGTTTATTTTTTCAAAATTGGCACTCTTCTTTTGTATATAGTGCAAAAAATAAAAACCGCAGAGGTGATCAAATACCACCAAAAGAAAGCTCTATTTGTGGGAAAAAAGGACGTCAATTTTGTTTGGGTACAACATCGCACAACCACGCAATTGTTAGTTAAACCGACGCAGTGCCGTATCGCAAAAAATTGCCTGGTCATTAAGGGGGAAATTCTTCCGGTCCTTAAGTAGTTAACGATGCTTAAAGTGAAACAATAAAAATGAAAAATTCCTTTAAATATAGTGAATGGGGGATCCCCTTAATCTGCCTGTAAAGTGGCACAACTGTACTGTGTATAGAATATGTTGCAGCAAAACTGTGTAAAAAAAAAAATATTTTAACTGATTATCGTGGCTATAATACAAAAGTGTTTGAGAAAAAACCTTGCCAAAACAAAAAAAATGGCATGTGGCCCCCAGACTTTTATCTGAGCATGCAACCTGGCAGGCCAGGAAAGGGGAAGATGAGAAAACGCCATGCCAGGCCACATGCCCTCAACATGGGAGGGGGGTGCTTTGTTGAGGACAAGGGCCTTTTCCCAACAACCCTGGGCTGTGGTTGCGGGGGTCTGCAAGCAGGGGGCTTATCGGAATCTGGAAGCCCCCTTTAACAAGGGGGACCCCAGATCCTGTCCCCCCATGTGAAAGAATATGGGGTACATAGTACCCATACCCATTCATTAAAAAAAGTGTCAAAAATAAAGAAAGGAGGCAGTTTTTCACAATTCCTTTTATTAAAAAAATAAAAAACAGTATCTTCTGATGTACATCCATCATTAATTACGACGTCCCCGCACCACCGCACCCAAAAAAACTATCCGCCCGTGACAAAAGCTAACTGCCGAAAGCCTTCTCCGCCGTTGAGGACAGGTGGCCTGGTATGGTTCAGGAGGGGGGGCACTCGCTTGCCCCCCCCTTTCCTGGCCAGGCTGCATGCTCGGATAAGATTTTAGTATGGGTTTCAGGGGGCCAACATAATTTTTTTATTTTGTACCTTTTTTTTATTTTGGCATGCGGTTCCCCTTAAAATCAGTACGAGACCCAAAGCTATCCAATAGCTACCCAAAGCTATTTTTTTCAATTTTTTCAATATTTTGTATTGTTACTGCAAAGTAAACATAAAATAAAACATAGATAACATAGATAAACATGATAATGAAGACATAATCCAAGGGTTTCTGAGGAACACACAAATATCGATACACATGAGAAAGGATGGATACGTACAAGGGAAGCTGTCCATGAATGTATAGAACTATCATCCAGTTAAATATACAATAGCTAGATAAAAAAGGAGCATGAGCCATTCAAATCCTCTCATAATTAGACTAAACCCATAATAATAATACTAATATGTCCAGTATCAAGAGTATCCCGGTACATGGTAACCCAACTGAAGAGGATGAGAACAATATAAAAGAAAAAAAAAAAGAAAAAAAACAGACAGAGAGGAAAGAGGGATAGACAAGTGCAGCGTACAAGAGAAGAAGATGGGTGGGGCACCAAAGAGTCTTATAGAGTGAGGCACTGTTTAAAATGTTGGTGTCCGGGAGAATACTTACCATATTTATCTGTACCATTATCCAGGATACTTTTCATTTTGCTGCTGAAAAGGACACTGTCTGCTGTTTCCAGGCTCGGGCTACTGTAATCTTGGTGCCCAACAAAATAAAATGGATGAGTCTCTGTAGGGATTTGGGACATCCAAGTGGCCTACCATTCAGTAAGGCTATAGCGGGTGTTTTTGGCAGGGCTAGACTTATGCAGCAAGCAAAAGATCCTGTTTCAGAAGCCCCGAATTTGAGGGCATTCCCACCAGGTGTGGAAGAAAGATGCCATGAGACCACAACCTCTGAAACATAACAGGGAGGAGCCCGGGGGAAATCTTGGCCAGGTGAGAGGGTACCCGATACCAACGAGTGATAAGCTTAACACTAGCCTCCATGAGGGAGACATTTACTATCCCTTAGGATTTCTGAAATTGTGTGAACCAAGTGTTAGCCTCCCAACTGACCTCTACATCCCATTCCCAACTCAGCGTGTAAGAAGGTTTGTCAGGGTTCTCTGCTAGTGAGGCATAGATCATAGATACACCTCCACTCTGATCCATGAATTCAGAGCACCATTTTTCATATGCAGTAATTCTTGGTGGGTCTGGTTTCAATTCCCATAGGAAAAGAAGAAAATGGCAGATTTGGTGTAATAAGAATTTTTCAGATAAGGGCATTTCCAAGATACTGATACAACAAATTGCTGTCAAGGGTCCCATAGAGGATAGGAAGTGACCGATTCTGAACCGGCCCTTATTTGTCCACCAATGAAACGCCTGGATATCTTGACCAGGGGAAATTGGGGATTATGAAAGAGGTGTGCCAATGGATGGAAGGCAGAAATTAGGGAAGAAGACTTATATAAATAATCATTAGAATTAAATAACCCCTAAATGTCAAGAGTTAAATATACATAGGGTAACCAAGTACCATCATCCAAATTGATTGAGATAGACAATTTGAGGGGCCAGTCCCCAGCTGGTCCTCAAAACAAGACGGGAGTATGGATTATTGTGGTACAAGTATAATTGATATAGATTCACATAGGTAAGAACATTGTAAAGTTTTATTAATACAAATTCAACCTAAAATCAGGCAAAACATACTGTACATCCATAGATACATAAAAATTTGTATAATGAACAGTTACATGAAATTGATTGTTTTATGCAATTTTTTTATGTATCTATCAATTTGTCTATCTTATATAAATAATTGTAGAGGGCCATCAAATGAGATAGAGTGGGGGCTAGGATTGGGGGCCTATTTTTAGAAGGAACCCAGACTAGAAAGTCAATGATGTTCAACAGACTGCCTGTCTCTCCATCAGTGCTTGCCCCCCCCCAAGCTAAAAAAAAAAAAAAAAAAGCTGGGAAGCTGATTTGCCTATGTTAAGGGAAGGTTCGGGGTGCAAGCACTACGCCCACTAGAACTCCCACTCCTCACTGATTCATACGTGGCCTCCTTTCCAATTTTTAATTGGTTGGGATGGAGGAAGCGGTGCTTTTTGCAGCCACTGCCGCATCACTTCTGGTTTCTCGTCCCACTGCTGTGTGGAGAGCAGTGGCGTCACTCGCTATGGCGGTACGGAGCAGCTCTTCCTCCTCCTGGCTTACCTCCTCCCTGTCCTCCAGCTCCTACACATAGGCGTGCTCCAGGTAGACGTCTCTCGCATTGTGACTGCCCCCAGGTAAAAATCAGACCTCTCTCTGGGAAGCTTGCAGTACTCTGGCTTCAGTGACTTTTCTCAGCTCTCAGTCCTTGCTGTCTGTGTACTCCGGGGAACTGACAGGTCGGCAGATTAGGGATCTTAAGAATGTGAGGAGAGAATGTAAGTCAACGACAGCATCAGCTTTAACCCCTGCCAGGCTGAGCAGTAATTACTGCAACATCTCAGCCATATGTGGACAAGTGCAAGAAGGGTTAATATGCACAAGAGGAGTTAATATGTACAGGGGGATAATATGTACGGGGGGTAATATGTACAGGGGTTAATATATACAGGAGGTGTTAATATGTACAGGGGGGTTAATATGTACATGGAGGGTGTAATATGTACATGGAGGGGAGCTAATATGTACAGGGGGTAATATGTACAGGGGGGGTAATATGTACAGGAGGGGGTAATATGTACAGAAGGGGGTAATATGTACAGAAGGGGGTAAATATGTACAGAAGGGGGTAAATATGTACAGAGAGGGGGGTAATATGTACAGGAGGGATTAATATGTACAGGGGGGTAATATGCATAGGAGGGTGTAATATGTACATGGAGGGGGGTAATTTGTACAGGAGGGGGTAATAAGTACAGGAGGGTGTAATATATCTGTGACTGAGGCTGCACTATATACCCTGATCTATGATGCTGTGGCTGTATACTCTGTGCTGTGATACTGCGGCTGTATACTACTGACACTATGGGTGGAAGTAAGTGGAATACAGGGGACAGAGTGAGTAGATTATATAAGGGGTGGGGCTTACAAGAAGTGGGAGGGGTCAAACAGGAAGGGCAGGGTCTGACACCCACCATTCTAAAACTTCCCCAGCCCCCACTGCTCTCCATATCAACCCAATCTGGTCTACAACCCTGAGAATAAATGACGGAGAACTGTGCTAGCTGGATGGCTTGAAAATACTTCCAGAGAATGGGTACCCCTAGACCTCCTTGAGTACCTCTTCTATATAGGACACTTTTATTAACCTTTATTGCCCCAGATAAATCTAATTAACTGAGAAACTATTGCAGATGCAATTTCTTGATTGGAATAGAAAGGGCACAAAACAAGTATAGGATCCTTGCGAAAAGCATCATTTTTTTTTTAATTAATCATATTTTATTAAATTTCAAGTTGCATATACAAGTATTATTAATACAATTTCACTATCAATAAGTATTGAACATAGATTTCAAATAATAATATTCCAGGATTTGGCGTCCAATCTTGGACATGGACATTCCCCTCCTCCCTGCGCACAGCTGGGAAGGTCTGCACTCAACTTTTTTAACAGGGAAGCATAGTTAGCATTATAAAGTTGGTCAATGCTGGCTGCCAAGTTGACACCCAAATAAGGGATATAGGTGGCACCTTAGGTGAACAAAGAGTGTTTCTGAAGCAGCTCAACCAGGTGGACAGGAGTGGTAACATTTAATGCAGCCAAATTGGGCATACTGTATTTACTCGAAGTCCAGAGACCCTTCCAAAATCATGTAGAAGTTAAAAAATGATCGGGGTGGAAATAAGGTGAGAAGTGATGAAGAGGAGCAGATCATCTGCAAATAAGGCACATTTATGAGTGCGGGAGCCACATTTTACCCCATGTATATCAGGGTGATTCCTAATTGCAATAGCCAGGGTTTTGATTGCAATGGCAAAAATGAATGGGGAAAGAGGGCAACCCAATCTGGTACCTTTAAAAATTGGGAAGGGGTCTGAGTAATAGCCTTGAAGTTTGACCTGGGCTCTCGAGTTCGAGTATAGAGCTCCTAAAGTCTGCATAAACTGTAGGCCAAACCCCCATCGGTTTAAGACTTTAAACAACTACGACCCATCAACCATATCAAAGGCTTTTCGCAAGTCCACTGATAATAAGTATCCCTCCTGGTGAGAGCCCCCATCTCATTTTGTCCGCAAAAGGGAAATTACATCTACAGCTCTACATATCTGGTCCGGACCTTGTCTCCTTGGGATGAAGCCCACCTGGTCTTTGTGAACATAACCTCCTCTAAATGTTGACAGTCTGTTGGCCATGATATTGGTTAAAATTTTAAGGTCATTGTTGATCAACGAAATGGGCCTGTACAGTAATTGGCCACATTAGAGTGGTCTTTGCCTAGTTTGAGGATAACAGAAACATATGCCAGGTTAGCATCACTATCCAGGGTGGTCCCCCCTGAAAGGAGTCAAATACCAAGTGATAGTGGAACCAATAGATTTGTAGTAACAAGAAGAGAACCCGTCAGGGCCCGGAGCAGAGCTCTTCTTGAGGTTCTTATTAACTTCCGGGACCTCCAATTCTGCTATAGGATTCTCAAGAATCAATCTATGTTCCCATTTCAATTTGGGAGTGGGATCTCATCCAGAAAGTCAGTAAGGATGCGAGATCGGGAACCCTTGTCTGCCTTATACAACTTTACATAAAAATAAAAAAAGGCAGACACAATCTCTTGAGGGTTCTGCACGAGTGTTCCTGCAGTGTTGCATACTTTGGGATAGGGGAAGGATCGGGGGACGTGGAGTTAACTTAGCAGCCAATTTGGGGCCTATTTTATCTTTTTGAAGGTAGAAATGGGCACTTGTGCACCGGAGGTGTATTTCCATCTGGATGGTCAGGGCTAGGTTTAGGGAGACATGACTAGATTCCAATAAGGCTCGCGACTAGGGAGTAGGTTTCCTCTTATGTTTTTTAGAGTTTTTGTGGAATATACGTTCCAACATATAAAAGATAAAATGAGAGTTGAGGTATGTAAGGAGTGCCAACATCCTTAGTCGAAATAGAACAGAGAAAACTGTGAACTCTAGGTACACAGGGGTCGTCCTTAGGGATTTTACTGGCAAGAAATGTATATAAAGTATAGAGAGTAGATTATGTAAAATGCAAAAAAGTGCCAATTTTATTTAATATATATAGAAAAAATATGTAGAAAAAATATCAATACAAATGTGATCATACAAAATATGAGTACATATAAAATATACACATCCAACTGTACAAAATAGATATGACAACCCAGTGCTTACAACCCGCAGCCTAGTGGTGGAAGGTCAAGCGGATAAAGTATACAGCACATAACCCGACATGTTTCGGAAATTGGTATGCATTATTCTTTCATCAAGGGATTTATGGTTGGGTGATCAAGTCTTTTATGACAATGACAAAACAAAAATAGGAAGCAGAAATGGAGCAGGCTGGTTTGAAGGTCCGCAAAGGTGTAAGATGGGCAGCTCCAGGTGTGGGGCCGAGCGCTGCAGCACTTTCACAAGAGGTGCCTGATTTTGGTCTGTATAGTTAAAAATAGTAAATAAGAGATGCGTATAGGTTAATCCCATGTGCAGCTAGAGAAGACAGCTACCAGACTGCAGTGTAGGGATATGGGGATATAAACATCCCAATACTTTGGTACAAATAGTAGTTGGATTACCTTTTAATTTTTCACTTAGTCTCCTGAGATGCAGACCTCCGGACAGCAGTTCCACAACTGACAATTGCCCTGTGAGTGTCTGCATCTCAAATAGCACAGCTGATTAGGCATCAGCCAATCAGCGTTTGCTCCAATGAAATCAGCTGCATGTAGATCAGCTGTGACTGGAGCTCAGAGCGTCTCCCTGACGCCGAGGCGTGCAGCATAGCCACGCCCCGGAGGGCGTGATGACGTCATGCGTCACCGCATCACTGGCGGGCATGGGATCACCACGCAAGCAACAAGGGGAGCGCGGGGTCACAAAAATAGCTCCTCCACGCACAAAGGCACAGGGGACAGGTAGCAGAGCACCACCCATCAGCCATGCACGAGTGGAGCTTACCCACCGGGCGTCTGTGAGCAGACGAACGGCCAGCACACCGCAAACTGCACCATCTAGTGGACAAAAAGAAATATAACCAGCCTGCTGTACAAAGTTGTATAGAAGTAAAAAGGAGAAGGAGAGAAAGAAAATGCATTATACAGCGTAATGACATTGAATGCTATGCAAATTGTAGATCGGTAGTTAGCAGTTTTTGATCTAACAAATACATAGAAAGTCCCATAGATATACAAAAGTGTGAATATATGATCTTTGGATTAATATACCTGTCCTAAAACAGTTAGTACATAAGTTACACATCACTTATAACATATAAGAAGAGGAAGACAAGCAAATGAACATAGAGAGAGATCCCTATAGATTCAGCTCACAGACCCCTGATGTAAAACCGGGGAGAATTGGTTTAAAGTTAAAGGCCCCGTTGAGGCCAGGTGGATGGTTGGCCCGTAAATTATGTATCCACCTTAGTTCACACTGGAGAAGGCGCTTATTGAAGTCGCCACCTCTGGGGCTGAAGTGGATACAGTCAAGAGCTAAAAAGTAGATTTTGGGGATGGATAAAGGATGAACTATGGCCATGTGGCAGCCAATGGGTACATCAGGGTCGCGTTTGCATATGGTGCCAAGATGTTGGTATATCCGTTTCCAGAACTCATTAATTGTTTTGCCAACATAATAGCACCAGCATTCACAGGTCAGCAAATACACTATTGCAGAGGTTTTGCAATTTGCATAGTGCTTCGGAGAGAAATGTTGGCCATTGGGTAGGGTGATGTTTTTCCGTCTGTCCATATACTGACAATACTGACAACCCCCACACATAAATGTCCCCAGTGTTTTACAAGGGTCACCTTTGTAGGGTTTATACTCACTATTGACCAGTTTATCACCCAAAGATGGCGCTCTCCTAAAGGTGACAGCTGGGACATTGGGAACAAAAGGGGCCAAGGTTTGGTCCATTGTTAGTAAATGCCAGTATTTAATTAAAATACGTTTGACCTGCTTGGGTTGTGATGAATATGTTATAATAATTCTTGTTGTTTCATCTTTAGAAGGTTATTTTTGTATGTTTAGTAGGTCGCAACGTGATTGATTGAGGGCTCGTTTGTACGCTTTTTTCAGGCAAGTATTAGAGTATCCTCTTTCGAGGAGTCTATTTTTTAAGGTGTTGGCTTCAGTTTTGAATTCAATCGTCAGAGCAATTACGACGAGCTCTCAGATAGCTCTCAGATACTGGCTGTATGGTATGGAGGCAAGGAGAGACCTGGGGTGGAAGCTACTTGCATGGAGCAAGGAATTGCCTGCTGTGGGCTTACGGTAAAGTTCACTAGACAGGTTCCCACTGGGTAATCTCTTTATGAGCACATCTAGAAATGTAATTTCACTAAGGCTATGAGTCATCGTAAATTTTAAGTTGAACTCATTCTTATTGATGGAATCCAGGAATTGATGTAATAGGTCAATTGACCCATCCCAAATAAGGAATATGTAATCTATGTATCATCGCCATGTTAAAACATGGCACATATACATGGATAGTGATTCTTGAACCAGCAGTGAATGTTCCCACTCCCCCAGGTACAGGTTGGCATACAATGGGGCACAACATGTCCCCATCGCAACGCCCTGTACCTGGAGGTAGTGGGAACTATCAAAGCAAAAAAAGTTGTGATGAAGTATAAATTCAAGGGAGGTCAGGATGAATTCATTGTATTTAGGTTCAGATTCACTAAATTGTGACAAAACATGCCATATTGCCGCTAGGCCTTTGGCATGAGGGATGGTACAATAGAGAGATTCCACATTGATGGCCACTAATAAAGTGCCATCCTCAATGTGTAGATCCTGGATAATTTGTAAAACGTGAATAGTATCACGTACATAGGATGATAGACAAGTGACTAGAGGTTTTAGGTGGTTATCTACTACACGACTGAGATTTTCCGTTAAGCTACCACAGCCCGAAATGATGGGTCTGCCTGGTGGTTTCTTCTTTTGTTTATGCAGCTTCGGTAGCGCATAAAAGGTTGCCTCCCTAGGATGACTAGTCCTAATGAAATCCCACAATTGTCTTGATATTGCATTATGGTGAAGGCAGGCACGATCTCTTGAGGGTTCTGCACGAGTGTTCCTGCAGTGTTGCGTACTTTGGGATAGGGGAAGGATCGGGGGCCGAGGAGTTAACTTAGCAGCCAATTTGGGGCCTATTTTATCTTTTTGAAGGTAGAAACGGGCACTTGTGCTCCGGAGGTGTTTTTCCATCTGGATGGTCAGGGCTAGGTTTAGGGAGACACGACTAGATTCCAATAAGGCTCGCCACTAGGGAGTAGGTTTCCTCTTATGTTTTTTAGAGATTTTGTGGAATATACGTTCCAACATATCTATATCAACCCGCCATTCATGTTTAAGCTTAGTGGTAAGTTGAATAATCTTTTCCCTTATCACTGCCTTATGAGCAGTCCAGAGAGTTGCAGGAGAGACTTCCCCATTGTCATTGACTCGAAAGTATTCCCCAATGTCTTTATCTAGCATGGTACAATGGACTGGGTTACTTAACAGAGATTCATTCAAACGCCAGTGGAACTTGCCATCAGAGTCATGCGGTTTCATGAGATATAGCACAACCATTGCGTGATCAGATAATGGGGAGTCCCTGATTAACGACTTGGAGATAAAGGAGATTACCGGGGCCACCATAAAGATATGATCTATTCTTGCTAAAGTTAGGTGAGGAACTGAAAAATTAGTATAATCCTTTGCCGTTGGATTAAACTCTCCCCAGATGTCCACCAACCCGTGTGAGTAAGGAAGTTTGGCGATCTTCAAACTTTCCTTAGGGGGATGGAGCAGTCTAGAATGACCATTCTCTGATTTATCTAGCATTTGGTCCAAAGCAATATTGGAGTCTGACCCCCAAAATTACTTTACCCACAAAATGAGGGGAAAGGGAGGCCATCATTGAAGTAAAAAGGGTGCCTGTCCATGATTCGGGACAAATGTATATATGGCCCCACCCAAAGATCTGAGAGGAGAATGTATCTGCCATCAGGTTCCCTGATTTCCTTCTTTGAGGAAAATGGTATTTCTGGAAAATAATATTTAAGTCTTATCTGCCACATTAGCTAAGTAGAATTGGGGAAATTTAGGGTGGATAAATTTAGGGTTATATTGTTTGGGGAAATTAGTTTCTTGTAAAAGGAGCACCTCAAGATGCTGGGAATGGGAGTGTTGGAAGTATTTTTGGCGTTTCAGTGGTGAGTTCAGACTGAATGTTTTGTGAAGC
Source organism: Aquarana catesbeiana (assembly GCF_042186555.1). Lineage (NCBI taxonomy): Eukaryota > Metazoa > Chordata > Amphibia > Anura > Ranidae > Aquarana > Aquarana catesbeiana. Next base: position 28,607,364 of record NC_133324.1, on the reverse strand, counting down.
CACTCAGATAGATGAAGAGTTTCCTTTAAGTAAAGCCATGGATCAAAGATCAAAGAACATGCATCACTGAGTAGAGACCCACCTTCCACCAGATATACTTGACCGGGAACCACCAGGTCCAGGAAGAAAGGGGGCCAACAACCCAAGCCTTACAGCTATGGTGCCTCCATGATGCCTGAAAAAGTAAAAGGAAAGCGAGTAAAAAAGAAAGGAAAAGACTAAAAGAGAGGAGGGGCCTGAGAAGGTCATGAAGAATCACTAATGAAGTGAACAACAGTGCGCTAGATTCAACCTACTATTTGTGATGTGGTGGTGATAATACATAAAATATATATACATATATCTTTACAATACTTCAGTCCTTCGTGACAAAATAATCCAACTAAATAGACTAAGTGAGTTTAGTGATGAAGTGAAAAATTATATGGATTCCTCCGTGTAAAAACAATATTCAAAGGAAGCCACCTGAGTGTGGATAGCCTGTTCACAGCTGTCCTATTAGCAATTACTCCCTCACTCAAGAAGTTCTGCCGGCTTCTTTCAATTTTCCAATATTCTTTCAGGGTTTCAGTGTACATTGGTTCTCATAAAAGACAAAAGAAAAGTACATCATTGCGCAATGCTGTTTGTAATACACTCTCCAAGGAGTAGATGATTACACTCACATTTGTTGATAAACAATCAGTGCTTTGTGTAACGATCAGAAGCTTGTAGCGAGTGTCTCCTCACTCCGCATCTAGTATGCACAAGCACCATAGATGTTGTCACAAGGCTCCTCCCGACGCGTTGCATCACATGTCATGTGACTTTTCCAAGGGTAGCCATGCAGTGGCATCACTAGGGGGGCAGAGAGGGCCATGGCCCCCAACATTATACTGTGCCCCCCAATTTAAAAAAATGGACACTGGGAATGCAGGGGACAGGTATGGACTGAGCCGCCGTATTGCTGGCTCCAGCTCCTCCTCCACCTCCAGAGTCTACTCCCAGCCACTGGTTACTAGAGCCGCCTCGCATCTAGCAACGAGTGATGTCAGAGCTGGCATTGATAGTTCTCTCTACCCTCCTTCCTCTCTCTGGCATGGAATGAGGAGAGAGGAGACACAGATGAACTGCTCCTTCTCCCCTCTTGTGTGTGCTTCAAGGGAAGTCAAGAGGGAAGCTAACGAGCTCATACTTCCCACGGTACACACACAGGAGAGGGGAGAAGGAGCAGATCAGCTGTGTCTCCTCTCTCATCATTCCGCACGAGAGAGGAAGGAGGGGAGAGAGAGCTATCAATGCCGGCTCTGGGGCTCTGAGCTGTTGGGAACACTAATACAGGGGTGGCGCCAGGTGGGTGCTTTAACTCCCCCATAATTTCACATATAGCACCCCCATCAGCAGCTGCCTCGGGAAGATATTTACTGTAGCCTGGGTGTGCTACTACCAGTGACACTCCCCGCCCCTCAGCCCGCCCCTGTGTGTATGGAAATCGCAAACAGCATGTTAGTTGCAGGGCTAGAGGATCTCATTCCTGTGCCCCGTGCAGCATAAGGAGGGAGGGATCCTGGAAGCATCTGATCAGTATTATCCAATCAAGCTGTGCCTGTCCTACAACCCCTCCCACTTTCCCTGCCGCCGTGTTTTGATTTCAGGCAGCTCCAGAGGAAAAAGAAGCCAGCCCCGCAGCTTTCTAATTCCCATGTGAGTCTCTTTTTATGTATTCTTTATGGAGGGAAGAAGAAGGATGTGCAGCAGCTTGCAGAGTGATAGGTGTGAGGTTTAGTGCAGGCAGTGTAATGCATAGGGGCCTTATAGGCTGAAACGCGTCAACTGTTCTCATTTGCGTTTGGTCACTGTGGCTTGTCAATAAATATTACACTTTTTACGATCAATAACCAGAGTACGGATCATCTTTTCCTCATTTCCCTACTCAGCCAACGACTGTGGATCGAGCACCCGGGATCTCTGCTTTCTACAGTATGTGATGTATGGGTAGTAGCACTGACTTTTTTGTTTATATAAGGGGAAAACATACTCTTATAGGTTATGTATGTTGTAATTATCAGGCTGTTAGATCCTCAGTAGGGATGAGCCGAACACCCCCCTTTTCAGTTCACACCAGAACATAGGAACACGCGAACACCGTTAAAGTCTATGGGACACGAACATGAATAATCAAAAGTGCTAATTTTAACGGCTTATATGCAAGTTATTGTCATAAAAAGTGTTTGGGGACCTGGGTCCTGCCCCCGGGGACATGGATCAATGCAAAAAAAGTTTTAAAAATGGCCGTTTTTTCAGGAGCAGTGATTTTAATAATGCTTAAAGTGAAACAATAAAAGTGTAATATTCCTTTAAATTTTCATACCTGGGGGGGTGTCTATAGTATGCCTGTAAATGGGCGCATGTTTCCCGTGTTTTGAACAGTCTGACAGCAAAATGACATTTCAAAGGAAAAAAGTCATTTAAAACTACTCGCGGCTATTAATGAATTGCTGGTCCGACAATACACATAAAAGTTCATTGATAAAAACGGCATGGGAATTCCCCACAGGGGAACCCCGAACCAAAATTAAAGAAAAAAAAAATGACGTGGGGGGTCCCCTAAATTCCATACCAGGCCCTTCAGGTCTGGTATGGATATTAAGGGGAACCAAGGCCAACATTTTTTAAAAAATGGCTTGGGGTGCCCCTCAAAATCTATACCAGATCCTTATCCGAGCACGCAACCTGGCAGGCTGCAGGAAAAGAGCACCCCCCCTCCTGAACCGTACCAGGCCACATGCCCTCAACATTGGGAGGGTGCTTTGGGGTAGCCCCCAAAACACCATGTCCCCATGTTGATGGGGACAAGGGCCTCATCCCCACAACCCTTGAACGGTGGTTGTGGGGGTCTGCGGGTGGGGGGCTTATCGGAATCTGGAAGCCCCCTTTAACAAGGGGACTCCCAGATCCCGGCCCTCCCCCCTAAGGATTTCATCTCATGCAGAACAGAAGGGGTAGTTTATATAATGCAGTGTCCATGCTCCCTGCAATATATAGGGAAAACCAAACGCCCCATGTGGAAACGGATATGAGAACACATATAAAACATCAAAAATGGTTTTCCTAAACATAATGTTTCCCAACATTTTGCATTATGCCACAATAAAAAACCCTGTGGGTCTGAATTTCTGGGCCATAGAGAAATACAAGGCCCATTGGAGGGGGAGCAATAAGGTTAGGGAATTGAGTAAGAGTGAGTCGAGATATTTGAGATGTGCACTCTATCACCCCATGGCCTCAATATTGATTTTGATTTAAATTGTTTTATTTCTGATTTTTAGTAATGCGTTGAATAACAGAAGCAATAGAGGGGGTATAATTAATTCTAATAAGATTACATTTTAACTGGAATTTTTATAAAATCTAATATGTTTGATTTTAGAATTTTTATTTCATTTATCATATTCACATACAAATGGGATTGTTCCACTACTGACCACTGGATGGAGCACATATATTTGTGGGATTGAATGGAACTCACGATATAGGATAATCCACAGATGTCCACTAGATGGAGTTATGTGGGCTTGTATTAACAATAATATTCAGGAAATTCCCAGCAAAGACCACAGGAGGGAGTCTTCCCTCTCACCATGAGTTTATATTTCAATGTCTATTTGTACATATGTGGTTTTAATATGTTTTTAATTTTTGCTATTGGTATGTATCATTAAAGTAGATGCAATTATTGTTTTGTTTAAGTCATTATGCATGTTAATGGTTTAGCGCTAGAATGGCATCATGATCCAATGATCCCCAATGTTACCTAGGTAACCGGCACGCTGTCTTAAGCATAAATATGCAGCACGTCTGTCACATGGCTACCCTTGAAAAACTAATGTGACGCAACGCATCGGGAGGAGCCTAGTGACGACATCTATGGTGCTTGTGCATACTAGATGCAGAGTGAGGAGACACTTGCTACAAGCTTCTGATCGTTACACAAAGCACTGATTGTTTATCAACAAATGTGAGTGTAATCATCTACTCCTTTGAGAGTGTGTTACAAACAGCATTGTGCAATGATGTACTTTTCTTTTGTCTTTTATGAGAACCAATGTACACTGAAACCCTGAAAGAATATTGGAAAATTGAAAGAAGCCGGCAGAACTTTTTGAGTGAGGGAGTAATTGCTAATAGGACCGCTGTGAACAGGCTTCCTTTGAATCTATATCATTTTTCACTTCATCACTAAACTCACTTATTCTATTTAGTTGGATTATTTTGTCACGAAGGACTGAAGTATTGTAAATATATACGTATATATAATTTATGTATTATCACCACCGCATCACAAATAGTAGGTTGAGTCTAGCGCACTGATGTTCACTTCATTAAATCTTACATGGTGTCAGAGCACTATTTCTAATGGTTGCGGCTTGATTCATTTATTTATCTATTATTTATTATCATTTTTTGTCATTTCCTTGGATATTCATACCAGTGCTTTAGTATATATCTGTTCACAAAGAATCACTACCATAGACCCCCCCAGTACCCAAGAAATAAGAACAGTTATAACTGCTCCCACTCTAACATGTATCAACAATAAATCCACCGGAGTGGCAGACCAACATCTACCTCTACACGAACAAAAATTCAGTACACAGAGGCAGAGGGAGGAGCATTACTTCTACTCTAGCCCCATCAACCACCTAACAAAGGTTAAAATTAGGGGGAGCCCCATTCTGCAGTCAAATAAGCTTGTGAGGCTGTAACCCCCCTACCCCCCTTCCTGCACCCACCCCCCGTCCCCAGGAGAGTGTCCAAAGCTCAGTGACATCCGAGAGGGGAGAGAGGCACCTCCAACTGGGATGCCAACTCCCCCCAAAAGCACAGAGCAAAGTATGTGCAGGGAAAAACATCACAACTGTGCCCATAAGATAAATTCAGGGCTTTTTAAGAACTAGTACCCAAGCAAACTTTAACTTCCATCAAAACATTGAACCATGCAATCTCCATGCCAGGGAGGACCCGGGGGCGAGAAAAGAGGGCGACCCTCACCCAAAGCCCATTTCCCAAGCCCCTCCAGACACAAGGAGAGCCAGGTTATCCAGCAACCATTAATAATAGTAACAGTCAGTCAGACAAAGAAGTATTTAAGATCCCTGAATAGTGGGATGAAAAGGAAAACAGTTATGAGAAAAACAAAAGGGAAGGAGTCCTGGTTGTCACAGTGGGTGTGAGTCCTAGGACCTCTTTGATTGCCGTTTTTGCCATCAGAGTAATTGGACTTTGTGGAGAGGGGCGTTTGGCAGAACAAATGTTCTTGTGACTCGAAGTCGGGATGGGTCCAGTGAACTGAGCTTGAGCTGTACCAGCAGACGTTTCTTATCATGGAAAATGGAAAATCCATGTGTTTTGTTCCTGTACAAAAATGATAGATGGAAAGGGAATGACCACCAGTACTTGACTGATTTTTGGGATACGTCTTGAAGAAGGGGTTTCAGTGTTTGGCTTTGTTAAATAGTAAACGGGGACAGGTCCACAAAAACTTGGAGGGGGTGACCTTGAATGGAGAGCTGTTCAGCATTTCTGGATATATGCATGACTTCCTTCTTCACCCCATAAAAGTGCAGTTTGACCACTATGTCCCTGGGTAAGTCACCCAAAAGGGGGTGAAGCACTCTATGAGCTCTATCCAGCTCCAAGTGGTGATCCGGGATGTCAGGAATGATATCTTTAATAAAGGTGCGGACTGCCAGTTGAACATCTTTAATTGTTTCGGGGAGCCCTCTAAGGCGAAAGTTAGAGCACCTGGAGCGGTTTTCCAGGTAATCAATTTTGGAAAGGGTAGAGTACAGTTGGTCCTATAAATCTTGTATGCGGACCGTATTCTGATTAGTGCTAGAGATTGTCTGTTCCTCTTTTTGTTCTATGGCCTCAATCCTGGTGCCCAGGTTTTGAAGGTCAGCTTGTATGGTGGAGGTAATTTGGGATGCTGTTTGAGCTAGGCCCCTGGAAAGCATTTTAGAGAAGGTATTCATCATAATGGTAAAGTCCATCGGGATAGCTGGAGAGTGTGGGCCTAGTAACACTGATATAGCTTCAGGGTCCCTCATAGGGGTGGTTATCAGCTCATCCAGCGTTATCTCTAGGAGTAATTCTATGTATTCAGGGTACAATAGCTTGGCCCAGGGAGAGGAGCTGTGCTCCGGGTGCCATCTTGGAGTCTTCTTGGATGAGAGGCCAAAGCCGGGCCAAAGTCAGGATAAGTTCCTCCTGACTGATCCACATGAAAGTGGTCCCCGGTAGCTCCGCTGTCGATTGAGCCCAGGGGGGAGAATCAGAGATCCGGCTAGCTAGCAGTGGCGGGGCTGGGAAAACCGGAGTGAGACGGATCTCCGAGCTTAGGTGTCCATCTCGGGAACACTTTTATTTTCCCCATTTTTCTATTGCCAGCATTTTTTTTTCATTCAGCTGTCAGCGGGGAAGCTGACAGCTTACTAAGGACGCCACGGCAGCCCGTTCCTTAACAACCAGCTATTCACTGTGCCTTGATTGGGCAAAGCTTTGCCCAGACAGGGCTTAGAATGCACTATTCAGCTCGCAGTGCATTGCGGGGTACTCGGTGGGTGATTATCCCACTGTGCGGCCCGAAAATGTGGGCGTTCGGCCAATGGGCAATGTTCAGGCTGAACTTATGCTCAGTCTGAAACACTCGCCCAACACTATCCAAGAGCACACTGAGAAGCCTACATTAGCTGATCACAGCTCTCTGTTAAGCAGTCAACACATACATCTACCTAACTATCTCTATTAAGCAGAGAAACCAAAAACTATATTACACTCATCTTAGCACCTACCTAGAAGTGTGCTACAGATGTATAAAAAGATCTTTATTTCTCCACCTCTTAATGCAGCCAGAGCCTGCATCCCCCTGAAATGGAAGGACCCTAATCCTTCCTATCATCACGCTCTGGTTTTGTAAAAGAGAGGACACAAATTGTATGGAAGATCTAGTCCTTTCAGCACTAAAAAACATGAAACATGTAATAAGACCTATATCTTCTGAACAAGGGAAGGCCCAGTTGGCAAGGAACCAGCCACTCCCAGATGGAGAAGCTCTACCTATTTGGCTTGTTTTGCCTGGGGGAACGGAGACTTTACCTACCCACTTCCTTTGCCCCTCAACCCTCCTCCCCCCTGCCACCCCCCCTTTTTCTCCTCCTCCTCCCACACCCTCACTAATGCTGTATTTTGTTTGTAGCACACCCCTCATAGAAGCTGCTGAGTTAGGGTTCCCCACTGCTGCACAGCCAGTCACTTAGCTTTTCCTTCATTCACTCCAACACAGAAAATCAGTCATTGTTTTTTTTTTTTTTTTTTTTTAATTAGAGAATGTCCAAACACAGAACAAAGGGACAACTTCCTCCCTATTTACACCGGTCTTCTTCTTTCTTCCTCCTGGACAAACTTGGTTCCTTTGTACAGTACCTGCTGCTCACTCCTGGTGGAACTAGCAGTATATTGCCAGTTCAACAAAAGCCCATTACAGGCAGGAACTCTCAGTCCCTTGACAAAAGTAGCACAATGCGAGTGAACAGTATAACATCTCTCCTTCTGCTTCCCTGTGGCCACTGATCCCAGTTCAACTTGCTTGCAGAATGCTAGATCACATGGCTGCTCTTTTTCCCAATCCTCCTGGCTTACTCTTTGCACCAGTCTTGCCCGACTAGCATACAAATATGGAGATTTTCCAGGGCAAGGTTAGATGAAGACTTGGCACACTACGGTTCTCAAGAGAGCACTGTTATGGCTGACAGTCTTTCCCCTTGTCTTGTCCCTGCACTGTGCTGAACTACTCACTGTCTCTGTTTGCTCCTTCCCTTTTCCTGAACTCCAAGCCTGAGGCTCACCCCACCCAGTTAGAGGTCCCTCAAGTGCCACCGACAGCCTCCCTCAGCTCTGCTCCTCCATCTTCCACCTGAACTCCCTTGCTGTCATGGCCCATGTCTATTTATGGGTTTTCCTAGTCCCCTACCAGGCCTATTCTCTGGGATTGGCTGAGGGCCCATAAATATTCATGGCAGCCCCTCCTAGCCCCCACCCACTAATTCTAGAACCTGCTTCAACATTCTAGAAATGGGAGGGGGCACCAGAGAGCTGCCAGGATGAGTCTTCTAGCCTTGGCCTCTAGTAAACCTGACCTAATTACAGACTCACCAGTTAATATGAGTCAGAGTACTACTAGTAGCACACACTATAGGGTGCTACACATGAATACTAACCACTAAGGTTTGTTCTATGTTTCTCTGTTACTCCTACAGGACTTAACTAGGCCTACCATTCTCACTTTGTACAATGATTTGCTGTTCATTTCTTGTATTGCAATTCAGTTTTGTACCCTTGTGGGAGTGTCATCTCTCAGAAATGTAAAAAGTTTTTCCAGGGGAAATTTGATTTAAGCATATTGGTACATCTTTCAGCATCTGAGATTGGTCAATAATAAAGGCCGGTTGTGGCTCCACATCTTGTTTCTTGAAGGAATGGGATAATACATCAGCTTTAGCATTCCTGGATCCTGGATGATAAGACAGTATGAAATCAAACCTGGAAAATCACAACAAGTCTGACTAAAGTTAAATTGATTGTTAAGGGAATTTTTTTTTAAATAGCAAACATGTAATACTTACCTGTTCTGTGCAAAGGTTTTGCACAGAACAGCCCCAAACTTCCTCTTCTGGGGTCCCCTGAAGGTCCTGCTGGCTCCTCCCCCTCCTCCCCCCTGCCCTGCTGCTGTTTGCTATGGGGACACTCGTGCGGGATAGACATATAGGTAGGTGTATTCTATTTTCTCCACTGTAGGTGACACTCAACCCGAGTGATACCACAGCTTGGATTGGAAGTTCAAGAGAAACACAGTTTCTCTGTGGTATCCTGGGTCAATGGAGCAGTGTTTTGGTTGTCTACACTGTGGCCATGTGACCCTTGGTGGCCATCTTGGTCAGCAAGATCTATTTAAGTCCCTGCCCCCAAGTTTTGGGCCACATTTTGTGAGTGGCTAGCATAGGGAGGGAAACCCCGCTTGTTATAGACAGTAACTAGTGGTAGGGAAAGGTTCCTGACAAGGAGGGACAGGCTAGGGCTTTGTAAACCTGGATAGAAATCTCCCCTCTTAGGACCGGCCAGGCCGCAATTCACTCTCTAAAGACAGACGCTGCAAGCACCTCTCCTCAGCCACATTGGTGACTAGATTGAACTCTGAGTTATTTTTCTAAGCAGTGCTCTCCTTCTAGGGTGTTTGTAATGTTGGTATTCTGCTCAATACAAGCTCCAAGATTTGCTGCAACTGGACTCTGTGTGTTTACTGCCTGCACCACGCTGCACTTCCACATACTTGGTGGCAGTCAGATGGATATGTCGCTTCTCACAGACACAAACAGTATGGCTGTGATTGATAGCCACCAGAAGCTTGGGCCTTCCCCCTCTCCCGGTCTCTTCTCACAGGCTGTGACTGATAGACAACAATGGTTTGGCCCTGCTCCCTGCTCTCTCCTCACAGCTTGTTATTGATAGCAACCAGCTGCCTCCATATTCTGTGAGCAGAGAGAGTAGAGAGAGCCACTGCTCTTGGGTGCAGCACTGGATCAAGATCGGATATTTGGTGGGCTGGGGGAGCAGAACTCAGAAGGTTTTTTACCTTAAAGCCCAACTCCAGGCAAAAAAAAAACAGGCTTTTGTCCAGTGGAGAGGGGAAAGCTGTATACTCATCAGATCTTCTGTTGTAATAGATCTTATATAGCTCCCACTGAAGAGGCACCCACCTCCAGTAGAATGACTGAGAAGGATTATTGCACATCAGGAAAGGAGCAGAATGAAAAATTAAAATGAATGGCACCACAACATGGTTCATAGGGTGGGGTTAATAAAACTTGTGTTTTATTGTGCCTTACCACAAAGCAGATAATACTGTATATGTAAATCCAGCCATAGTCCTTTGGCCATTACAATGTCTCTCATAGGTGTAGGCGTAGCCTATTGCATTAGGGTGTACACCCCAAAACTCAAACACATATGAACGCCACCTGCTGTCACAGAGAGGAGGCTCTGATGGTGGGAGTTAATTGGGAGCCTATTACCTTACATCTTAAGTATAGGTGTAATGTGTTCCTACAGTTGAACCTAGCCTTTAATATAATGGGGGCATTTACACTGGTCACCGGCACCCCAATCACCCACCTGGGGCCACCCCTGGATAATGCTAATGCACATGGAGTGATTAGGGTGTGCCCAGGCACACCGGACACACCCTGTGCGCATGCCCATGATGTCTCTGATATCATTCATAGAGATATCTGACATTGTATGCCAATAACTGGTTAAGCCTTCAGCATGAAGCAACCAGAGAATTGATATTATTATTCAGTTAAAAAAAGATTTTAATTTAGTAGTTGAGAATTATTTTACTGTTCTAGTTTTCCTCAGACATTTCTCTTAGTGTGTAAAATAATCTCAGATATTGTATATAAAGTGCTGGAGATGATCCCTCCAGTGCGGAGGACGCACACAGCTGTCTGTGATGTTCTCTGTCATGGACGATTTTCTGATCCTCATTATCCTTTCTGGTATTCTCTCCATCTTACAAGGATTTCATTCCATGCTATCTACATATGATATTCGTGGTCCTGCCTGTATCTTCCTTCCTCAGCAGCCATTTTTTGAATACGAGTTCTACCAGCCAGGAGATGTGATGATCGAAGGACTCTTCTCTGCACACATTGCTACTGACAGGCTCAGACTGAGTGATGATATATATGATGTATTTTATTGCTGTAACCAGTCAGTATGTTTTGATCATTTTCTTGTCTATATTTTATTGTTTTAGACATCACAAAACAGCATCCAGCACCAGGGGTGAGGTGCTGGACTCATTATTACACATTGCAGATTTACAGTATTTGTATGTATGTGTATATATGTGAGTTTATATTACAGCACAGGTCTGTCCTCAGTCCCAGGTATGTCCTCAGTCCCAGGTCTCTCCTCAGTCCCAGGTATGTCCTCAGTCCCAGGTACACACAACACAGGTCTGTCCTCAGTCCCAGGTCTGTCCTCAGTCCCAGGTCTCTCCTCAGTCCCAAATATGTCCTCAGTCCCAGGTACACACCACACAGGTCTGTCCTCAGTCCCAGGTCTGTCCTCAGTCCCAGGTCTCTCCTCAGTCCCAGGTATGTTCTCAGTCCCAGGTCTCTCCTCAGTCCCAAATATGTCCTTAGTCCCAGGTACACACAGCACAGGTCTGTCCTCAGTCCCAGGTCTGTCCTCAGTCCCAGGTCTGTCCTCAGTCCCAGGTACACACAGCACAGGTCTAAAATGTATTATAATAAAATCCTAGTATTCCCCAGTAATAATTGTGTCCCCTCTACAATAAGACTTTATTAGGGATGAGCCAAACACCCCCCGGTTCGGTTCGCACCAGAACCCGCGAATGGACCGAAAATTCGCACGAACGTTAGAACCCCATTGACGTCTATGGGACTCGAACGTTCGAAATCAAAAGTGCTCATTTTAAAGGGTAATTTGCATGGTATTGTCCTAAAAAAGGTTTGGTGACCCGCGTCCTGCCCCAGGGGACATGTATCAATGCAAAAAAAACTTTTAAAAATGGCTGCTTTTTCGGGAGCAGTGATTTTAATGATGCTTAAAGTAAAAAAAAAAAAGTGAAATATTCCTTTAAATCTCGTACCTGGGGAGTGTCTATAGTATGTCTGTAAAGTGGCACGTGTTTCCCGTGCTTAGAACAGTCCCTGCAAAAAATGTCATTTTTAAAGGAAAAAAATGTAATATAAAACTGCTTGCGGGTTTAATGTCATGTCGGGTCATGGCAATATGGATGAAAATCAGTGAGACAAACGGCATGGGTACCCCCCAGTCCATTACCAGGCCCTTTGGGTCTTGTATGGATATTAAGGGGAACCCCGCACCCAAATTAAAAAAGGAAACAGCAGTATACAGGCTCTGTACTCTGAACAGCAGTATACAGGCAGTACAAACAAGACAGGGACTGTAGGTTTGTTGTTAAGTAGAATCTGTTTGTAATTTTGAACGGGTACATTTTTAACGTGTTTAGCTCCAGCCAAAAAATCTATTTTAAGCTTTTTGGAAAACATAGGGAAGGGTTATCATCCCTGTGACATTTGTTTTGCTGTCTGTGCTCCTCTTCACAAGATTTCACCTCACTTTTTGTCCCAATGACAAATGTTTTTTTTTTTTTTTTTCCATTTGATTTTTTATTTAATTTTAATACAGTACAAGAAAACATACATGTGAAAACAAGGAAAGAAAACAATTCAATTAATTCAAGTAAGCACTCATATTTGTACACACCCAGGTCAATGGTCCGAATCAGATTTCATTTAAAGATGGACAGACAAGGTGAGACATATTAGTGTCATGTGTTTATGACCTTTTGTATTTGGTAGTCCAAATACTCTAGATTTCCTCAAATTTCGCACATTTCAGAGAGTTGATTGCCAGCATGTGTTCAAAGATATAGTGTCGTTGAACAATTCTTGTCACATCAGTGATGTTTGTGGTTAGGGCAGTTTTCCAAGTTTTTAGTACCAGTGATCTAGCTGTTAGAAGTGTGTGGGATACCACAAGTCTCATAGTATGTGGGAATTTGTCTATGTCTATATGGAGAATTGCTAAAGCAGGATTGGGGGTGTGAGTATGCCAGTACACAGCGTAGTGTTTTAGTATCAGTACCATTTCGTTTACTCAGATTTCAGATTTCAGCAAAGCAGTAAAGCATTCCACCTTCAGCAGAGACTTCAGCAATTTCAACAGATCAAACAGTTTGTGTTGCCAACAAACCTGTATTGGTCTTTACTATAAGTTCACTGTGCATTTACCAGGAGTTCTACAGTTCCATTCCTCTGCATCTATATGCAGTGTGCAGTATAGTGTATATACATCATCCCCTTCAATATCACTGACCTGTACACCTTGTTTCCGGTCTTCTGGGCTATTAATGTGCTGTTAAACTCTGATACACTCTGCTGCACTCTGCTGCACTCTGCTGCACTCTGCTGCACTCTGTTACACTCTGCTGCACTCTGTTACACTCTGCTGCACTCTGCTGCACTCTGTTACTCTCTGCTGCACTCTGCTGCACTCTGTTACACTCTGCTGCACTCTGCTGCATTCTAATACACTCTGCTGCACTCTGATACACTCTGCTGCACTCTGTTACACTCTGCTGCACTCTGCTGCATTCTGATACACTCTGCTGCACTCTGCTGCACTCTGATACACTCTGCTGCACTCTGCTGCACTCTGTTACTCTTTGCTGCACTCTGCTGCATTCTGTTACACTCTGCTGCACTCTGCTGCACTCTGTTACACTGTGCTGCACTCTGCTGCACTCTGTTACTCTTTGCTGCACTCTGCTGCACTCTGATACACTCTGCTGCACTCTGCTGCACTCTGTTACTCTTTGCTGCACTCTGCTGCATTCTGTTACACTCTGCTGCACTCTGCTGCACTCTGTTACACTGTGCTGCACTCTGCTGCACTCTGTTACACTCTGCTGCACTCTGTTACACTGCTGCACTGTGCTGCAGTCTGCTGCACTCTGTTACTCTCTGCTGCACTCTGCTGCACTCTTTTACTCTCTGCTGCACTCTGCTGCACTCTGTTACTCTCTGCTGCACTATGTTACTCTCTGCTGCACTCTGCTGCACTCTGTTACTCTCTGCTGCACTCTGCTGCACTCTGTTACACTCTGCTGCACTCTGTTAGGCTCTACTGCACTCTGTTGCACTCTGTTACTCTCTGGTGCACTCTGCTGCACTCTGATGTACACATAACACAGACTGAAAGTTCATGCTGACATGTTGATACACACACTTATTTTCTGCAGAGCGAGCAGTAAGTCAGACTGCTTTACCTCCCCCTCCTCTTCCCAGTCACAGGACCCAGGGGTCCTCAGAGTCCAATTAGCATGTGGATGTAACATAGCTCCCAACTGTCCCTGATTTTGAGGGACTGTCGCTGATTTGGAACAATGTCCCTCTTTCCTCCTCATCTGTCCCTCATTTTCATCACATCTATATAGATGTATATAAAATGCACTTTTTATCTTTCAAAAAGTGTTTCCCAGTGCTAAACCTTTCATCCAATGTATAAATTGCTGCATTTTTCAATTTTAAAAGCCAATATAAAGGAATAGCAGTGGTAAACAACAAAAAAGCACTTGTGGATTTAAATAACCTTTTTTGTTATTTCCCCTTTAACCGCTTGCCGACCAGCTCACGCCGATATACGTCGGCAGAATGGCACATACAGGCATATTAATGTACCTGTACGTTGCCCTTTAAGAAACAGCTTGTGGGCATGCGCGCTCACGCCTGCCGCAATCTCCATGAGTGTGATCGCGGGTCCCGCTGACGGATACCCACGATCATCTGACGTAGAGGAAGAACGGGGAAATGCTGATGTAAACAAGCATTTTCCCATTCTGCCTAATGACACTGTCACTGATCATAACTCCCTGTAATCGGGAGCGGTGATCAGTGTCGTGTCACACATAGCATATCCCCCCCACAGTTAGAATCACTCCCTAGGACACACTTAACCCCTACAGTGCCCCCTAGTGGTTAACCCCTTCACTGCCAGTCACATTTACACAGTAATCAATGCATTTTTAATAGCACTGATCGCTGTACAAATGTGAATGGCCCCAAAATAGCACCAAAAGTGTCTGATCTGTCCGCCATAATGTCGCAGTCATGATAAAAACCGCTGATCGCCGCCATTACTAGTAAAAAAAAAAAAAGATTAATAAAAATGCCATAAAACTATCCCCTATTTTGTAGATGCGCAAACCAATCAATAAATGCTTATTGCGATTTTTTTTTTACCAAAATTATGTAGAAGAATATGTATCGGCCTAAACTGAGGGAAAAAAATATATATATTTTTTGGGGATATTTATTATAACAAAAAATAACAAAATAATGCGTTTTTTACAAAATTGTCACTATTCTTTTGTTTATAGCACAAAAAATAAAAACTACAGAGGTGATCAAATACCACCAAAAGAAAGCTCTATTTGTGGGGAAAAAAGGACGTCAATTTTGTTTGGGAGCCACATCGCACAACCGCGCAATTGTCAGTTGAAACGCCGCAGTGCTGAATTGCAAAAAGTGCTCTGGTCTTTGGGCAGCCAAATGGTCCGGGGCTTCAGTGGTTAAGGGGGCATGGCAGGGGGTGTGTCCTATGCCTACAACGTTTGGTTGTAGGTGTCCCTCATTCCCATTTCAAAATGTTGGGAGGTATGGTATACATGATCCGGAATATGGGAGATATGGGAGAGTACAGGGGGCAGAGGGAAAAGTCCCGGATACAGGGAGGGAGATCCAAGCTCAAACCCCACTGACACAGAGTATACAAGGTATGTAGAAAAGTATAGAAAAGTATAGAAAAGTAGCACTTTGATTGTTTCCCCTTCCACTCTGTTCCTCTCTGGTCTGCTCTGCTCCGTTCTGCCGAGTGCTCTGTGAGTGTGCTCTGCTCCGCTCTTCTTTGTAATACACCAACACTTCTCAGACACTTAGGCGCTCCAAGCATAGTACTGCTATCATCCTAAACTGGATCCAGGTAAAGCAAGCAGGACATAGGGACAAATAAACAAACGTAGGTTCACCCAGGATTCAGCTTCTCATAGCTTTCTCATGGCCTCACAGCCTCTCATAGCCTCTCACAGTGGACATGGCTGCATAGTAGGATGTAATAGCATGGAATGAATTGTTCAGCATGGAGCTCAGCTGATCAAGGAATGAGCGTGGGTTCACGCTGGGTTCGGCTTCTCATATCCTCTCAGACTCTCATAGCGGATATGGCTGCATAGCAGGATGGCGGCACAGAATAGCAGTGCAGCGTGGGATTCTGCTGGACATGCCAACTCACATTGATTCCGTTTCATGGCCACCTCCCCTCTCTGGTTAGTTAATTGGTTTCTGTCCAAAAAAAAAAAAAATTGGCCCCAGTATATGAATGTGAGTTGGGGACCTTGGATTGTGGGCTGCTTGTGGGTAGGGACTGATGTTAGTTGTGATGTATGTGTGGAGCGCTGCGTAAATTGACTGCGCTATATGGGTACCTTAAATAAATAATAATAATAGATGAGCTTCTTAATGAGACACAATGTACAGGGATAGGGACAATTGTAGACACGCACTTATACTCACTCAGGTTGAACTGGATGGACTGGTGTCTTTATTCAACCTTACTAACTATGTAACCACTGTGTTTTTATTTTTGCACTATAAATGAAAAAGGACCACACATTTTTAAAAAAGTGTGTTTTTCTTAGTTTCTGTTATAAAATGTAGCAAATAAGTAGTTTTTCTTCATAAATTTTGACCAAAGTGTATACTGCTACATTTCTTTGGTAATTATTTGGTCTTTGTGAAAGTTATATAATGTATTGAGGTCTTAACATGCAAAGACAGTACAAATACCCCCCAAATGACAGCTTTTTGGAAATTAGACAGTGCAAGGTATTTAGTAAAAGACATGGTAAGTTTTTTTTAAGTTGTCATTTTTCCCACAATTCTTTGGAAAATGAATAAATTAAATAAAATGTATTTTTTTTCACGAAAATATTATATTTTAAAGTTAATCACACACAGCATAGGCATATTTGCATCTATACCCCAAAACACATTCTGCTACTCCTCCGGAGTATGGTGATACCACATGTGTGAGACTTTTTCACAGCCTAACCACATAGAGGGACCCAACATCCAAGTAGCACCTTCAGGCATTATCCACTTTAAGACCAGGCCTTCTTCTGACACTTTATGCGTACAAGGAATAATCAGTATTTTTGCTACAAAATTAAATTAATAAAGAACCCCCAAACATTATATATATTTTTTTAGCAGAGGCCCAAGAGAATAAAATGGTGTGTTTTTCAAAATTTTATGTCACATGGTATTTGCACAGCAGTTTTACGCGTTAAAGCACAAATACACTTTAATGAGTTTTAATTCACACAAACACAATCTAATATCCATTTTTTGTTACAATATAAAATATGGTGTTGCACTGAGTAAATAGATACCAAACATGTCACGCTTGTGAAATGGCGGCAAACTTATGATGGTATATGAAAATCTCCATAGGCGTTGCTATATAAGCCTTTACAGGTTATCAGTTTAGATTTACAGTGGAGGTCTGGAGCTAGAATTATTGCACTCACTCTGAAATTTGTGGCGATACCTCACATGTGTGGATTTATGTACATGTACAGATGCATGTGAGCACCGAGGGATGGGGCATTTTACATGTTTTATTTATTTATTGATGGGACACTGGCACACTGTGACAGATGTTTTTGTACACTTGTACATTGTGACAAATGTTGATCGTCCACCGGTGGACACCAATAGATGTTGATGATCCACTAAGTTCACTGCCAGATGTTGATGTTGCAATGGAACACTATTGCAGATATTTTTGTGATACTGGTACACTGTGACAAATGTTTTGTGCACTGGTACACTTGTTGATGGGACACTTAGGAACAGATGGTGCTTGGTGCACTGGTGTGGGATTGCTGCAGTCCATGTGATCTCTGTGTAGCTGAACACTAAAATCATCGGTTACACAGAGAATATGACAGGCTGCAGCATCTCCCTCATGCCACCCCCCTCCACACACACACTGAGCTCCCCCTGAGCTCAGTGGGGAGAGCTGACACAGAGACACATGTCTCTATTTACACTGTGTGAAGGCTGCGATTGGACACAGCCATCATGCGATCAGGAGGGCCAATCACAGCATCCATGTCCCGATCTGTGATGTGACATGTCAGAGGGACACAGCCTCAGGATCGCTCCGCTACTAGGCCATAAGGCTGCGTGGAGTGTAATTTTGATGGGACATATGGGTATGTCCAGTCAGAACAGCGAAGCTCCCACTTGGCTGGGTGGGAAGCAGTTAAGAAGGAAAGGGCTGATATGTGTCATGTGATTGATTATTTCAGGTAATATAATATTTGTGAAATGTTGTAACATACACTGTTTTCCTCCTGCAGACAGTGACCTCTGCCACAAATGTCCTCATGACCAGTGGCCAGATGAAAGAAAAGTGAGTTGTATCCTCAAAACATATCACTATCTGTCGTATGAGATGGACATTGTGAGTCAAGCATTTGAAGTTATTTCCATATTATGTTGTGCTGTAACTCTAAGCATACTGACATTGTTTATTTTATTCTGTGATACTCCAATTGTCAAAGCCAATAACCAGACTGTGAGCTTCATCCTCCTGACCTCCATCTTGCTGAGCTTCCTCTGTGTCTTCTTGTTCCTCGGTCGCCCTGTGGATATAACCTGCATGCTGAGACAAATGTCATTTGGGATCTTCTTCTCCATCGCTGTTTCTTTTGTTCTGGCAATAACTATCAGAGTCTGCATTGCCTTCAAAGCAACCAAACCTGGCAGCTACTGGAGGAAATGGGTTGAAGAGAAGACTTCTAACTCTGTTGTCATAATCTGCTTCTCTGTCCAAGGTCTTATTTGGTTGTCAGCATCTCCTCCCTACCAGGAGTATGACATGGACTCCTATCCTAGGAAGATCATCATTCAGTGTAATGAAGGGTCGGGTATTGGGTTCTACTCTGTGTTGGGTTATATGTGGTTTCTGGTAGCTGTGAGTTTTGTTCTGGCTTTCATGGTGAGGACATTACTGGACCGTTTTAATGAGGCCAAGTACATCACCTTCGGCATGCTGGTGTTCTGCAGTGTCTGGATTGCCTTGATCCCTATCTGAGCACCAGAGGAAAATACATGGTGGCTGTGGAGTTATTCACCATATTGGCCACCAGTGCCTGATTATTAGGATGTATATGTTTTCACAAAATGTTGCATAATAATCAGAAAACCTGAAAAAAATTCCAGAATTTGTTTTGACAAAGTCAAATTATAGTATACCTTTTTAGTACCAATCATGGAAAGCAAAGTTAGGTTGACTACTATAGCATTTGTGTGTGGAGGGTATCTGGACTTTTCAATGTACCTGATTTGACATCAGGTGTTGAGTAATAACAGTGCTGTACCCTCTGATGCTTCTTGCAGGCATTTGTGGTAGTCTTAAATAAACCCCCATATCCCTTAAAATCTCTTCAATTATAAATACAGGCTGTATGTAAATGCAAGACTTCAAGAAGTCAAATTCGAACCCCATCCCTCCTAGGAGTAAGCCCCACTAATGTCATTAAATGTCACAACTTAAGTGGGCATTGCTCTGGCTTTTGATATTTAAATGGCAAAGGATGGGCTTAGCACTGGGAGGTGAGCAGCTTAATTTCTAAACTTTTAATTTTTTTTATAACTTGAATTATTTTCTGAGGCTTTAAAAATTACAAAGGTAAACCAGGATAGCAAAAAACAGTGGTTCAAGAAGCTCTGTCAAAACAAGGTCACAACTAGAAGTTGTACATGAAAGAAATGCTAATACAAAGTATGATATTAAACAATCATCCATTCAATGAAAGTAGAACATCACTTTCCAGTATAGACTAGATAGACTTGAATGTATGGGTAAGATAGCTATGCAGAAAACTTGAATAGCTCCAGGTATAACAACAGCAATTTCCAAACACAAATATAATTAAATGACATGTGCTAGGCATATCACAGGCACCCTAACTAAAACACCTTTAAAATCACTTCCAAAAGTTAAATACCCATTCCAAAGGTTGCAATTAAATTACATTAAGTTGCCAAAAACAAGAATGTGAGTACATTCTTGTGTGTGTTGACAAGTTTTCAGGATGGCCTAGGTACAGCCAAGAAACTCTTACGTGAAATAGTCTGCAGGTATGGGGTCCCAGAGACTGTAAGAACTGACCAAGGTAAACATTTTACAGGTGAAGTGATGCAGAGTATTATGTCCTATCTAGGCATAGAATAGGCTTTTCATGAACCTTACCACAAAGAAAGTAATGGAAAGGTTGAAAGACTGAATGGTGTAATCAAAAACAGACTTGCCAAAATTTGTAAAGAATCAGGTAAACTATGGACAGAATGCTTGCCCATGGTACTAGGACAACACCTCAGAGTTAAACTAACTTAAGTCCAAAAACACTGGTTATTTGTGTTGCATTGGATTATATATATATATATATATATATATATATATATATATATATATATAGTCGGAGCCCTCTGTCCGAAGAGATATGAACCACATAAACATGTCACAAGAATAACAACATAAACTAGACCTGAAGTGTGCCCTGTTCTGCTGGATGGTATGCCAAGAGAAGGGGGCATACCCTAAGAAAGTGAATGGATGATTTTGTAGAGGAATTGTTTTAAGAGAAGTACCCTGAGAAGGGTAATAGGTGGGTACCGTGCACTGGAACCGACACAGAGCATCATGGGTGGTCTGCTTGAATACCCCCCGGGCTCCTCCCATAATTTTAGGCCACCATACTGGCCTTCCTATTTATGCTCAGAGCCCTCTGTCCAAAGAGATATGAACCACATAAACACGTCACAAGACTAACAACATAATGTAGACCTGAAGTGTGCCCTGGTCTGATGGATGGTGTGCCAAGATAAGGGGGCAAAAGACTTGGTTGGGGAGGTAATTATTTATTTAAGTTTAATAACATACTACAGGGCAAGCTTGCTGAAGGCTCATGACATTTCTGCTTGCGGATTGGGGATGTATCGAGCGAAGCAAGTGGATTTCCTCCTGCCCATCTTCTTGATGATGTGGCCCGGGACCCCCGTTTCGTGACGCTGCTAATGCTGCTCCAATGCGGAAAGAATGTCCAAAATATCGGCCGGGGTCAAGGCCTAAGTTGCGCAAAAGAATGGTAGTAAAACGCTGTCTTCCGAGAGGTCGGACAGATGAGCCAATAACTGATCTAGAATGGCCACGAGGAACCAGGCATTGTGAGTCTGGAAAAGTTTGATATCTACCCCGGAACCAGACTGTTGTGTTTTGGACACCACGAGGGGCAGGATGAAGTAACACTAGTGGCGTGTCAGGTGACGTCTACGTAATGCCTTGCAACTGGGACTGGCGACAGTGAATTCACTGGGGCGTAAGAAGCAGTAAAAAAAAAGGTAGATGGCTGCTTGAATGACCAGGCTGGGCAATAATCCAAAAGGGGGAACATGACAGGATGGTAGACATGTCTCGGATTATAGCGCTTGTCACAGGTAGGCGTTTGCTACTGGTTTGGGTTTGTTGCCTGAGAATACCACACAGGATGGTTTTGACCGCATGGGCTTTGAACAAGGCTGGTTTGGTAGGATCTTGTAAGGTGATGAAATGCTGGATGCCAGCTAAGTAGAGTCTAATGGTATTGTGTGACAATGCCAACTGTGTGTGGCAGTATGATATGAAGGCCAGGATGTGGTATGGTGGGCCTTCAGGGTGTTGCAAGATAACAATAGATTAATAAGGCAGGTAGCATCATATAGGTGTTGTTTTAATCCAAGGTTAGCTGCGACCAATGTGGGATAAGAGACATGGCCAGGTCGGCTCCAGGTTCCTGCAAAAAAGAATTACGCAAAGTTAAAACGGGTTAGTGCGTCAGCCGAAGTATTGCATTTGCCTGGAATGTAGACGTAGAGGACATTAAATTGGTCATGTGGGGATAGTTGCACCAGCCTGCGCAGGAAGGCCATGATGGCCAGCGACTTGGACCTGCTTTTATTTACAATACTGGCTGTGGCTTGGTTTTCTGTGGCAAATGCCACTGTTTGTCCTGCCCAGGTGCTGCCCCAGACTTGAGCTGCTTTAACAATGGGGTAGAGCTTGAACAAAGAGGAGGACTGACTGAAACCGGGAATCAAGAGGATTTCTGGTGGCCATAGCCCTGCAGACCAAAGATGGCCAAAAATTGCCGCGAAGCCTGTGGAGGCTGCGGCGTCCATGACTACCTGAGGTGAAAAGGGAGATGCTGACAGAATGAACATTGACATGCCATTCCAGTTCGTGAGGAATTCGTCCCACATGGGCAGATCCGCTATTGCTGGCACGTCTAATTTAAGGATTTGATCAGGGTCTTGTACCTGGGAGAGAAACACTAAGAGGCGCGAGATAAAAGATCACCCTGAGTCTGGCTGCTGCCTTAGCTGAAAATGACTGGTAATAGTCATAGAATGAGTACCCTCCGTAGTTGTGACCTAGATCCACTACTGCATGCAATTACAGGTCCAGTTCTTCCCTCCTGTTTGGGTTGACCGTGCATAGCACGTCTCTGACCATCCCCAGGGCCAGCACAAACTCTGTGACAGTTAGCTTACGATTAAGCCTAGGGTCTTTGGCCTTCAGGATGACAGAGACCTCTCCCCACGAATATGACTTGTTTTCGGCCAGGTCATGTACTGATATGAGGAGGGATGCTAAGTTAACCTCCTTGCCATCCAGGATGTCCTTCCTGATGCCCACTGGGACAAGGTGCGCAGGGAAGGCAGTGGTGCAGATGTTGGGCCTACCTGTAAGTGAAGGCACGGGGGTGACGGTGGTGGCTGGAGCTGGTAGGTGTACAGCTGGGTGTACCTCCAGGGCTCCCACTCTGGCCTGGACGTCGGTGACTGTTGTTGACGGTGTGGTCACCAAGGAGTGCAGCTGAGTAGTCGCTGAGAAAATAGACTGCAGTGACGCTTGGGTGCCTGGTAGGGCTGCCACTGGCAGTGGAAACAGCAGCCTAAAAAGCTTGGCTTTCCTAGCTGCGGCAGGGTAGGAAATACTCCTGCGACACAGTTCTGCTGTGAGCTTGGGAATGGTCCAAGCTCTGTGAGACTGCAAGTCGCCACTTGCTAAACCCGCAAAGGGTGACAGCAGGGCGGAGGCAAAGTCATCGCTGTCGGCCTGCGAAATGGCATCAGCTAAAAACAAGGAGGGGAAATGCATATGTTTAAGGTAAGTTGCAAAGGTAGGAGGGGATAGATGCGTTTGGGTAGATAAGATGGAAAGGAAGAGGGAAAACAAGAAGGACAGGACAAGGTACGACAGGCGTAGTGACAGCTAGTTTGCATGCGAGCGCTGTTGAGTGTGACTTTAGAAAACTCAAAAAAATGCGTGACAACCGAGGTGAGCCAGTAGGTGACTGGCTAGGTAGCCGATAGCTCAGGTGCCCGTCTGTGCTCGGCACAGATTAAATGAACCAGAGCCCCCCAGGGCGGACTGGGGCGAGCAGCTGAAGTCTGGTATTCTAAGTAGGAATGTTGCGATCTGTATTTTATTGACGTATGTTCGGTCTGCAAATGCTTGCACTGCCAGCAGGCTGAATGTTAGGCAACCTTGTCTGCGTGGTGAAGGATCTCACTTCGAAAACAGAGTGAAGTGCACAGAAGTATGTGACAGTTACTAATGAATCAGGAGCAAGTTGAATTGTGTATGTGAAGTAAAAATATGTCGTGAAAAGAGTGTTTAAGAGAAAGGGGGGATCCCTTTGAACTACACACCTGACTTGATGCCCTAGTTGTGAAGTCTTGATTGGGGTCGAGAACTGGGTCAACCAGGAACCTGTAGTAAGGTGACATAGGAAGTTTGTTTTGAGAAGGGGGTTGCAAAGAGCTGTTCGAGGAAGTAGCTTGCCCCCTGGTGATTTATTTATTTATTTTGAGGGAGATACTGTCCAAACCTGATGCAGGATGAACCAACTTGAGCTCTACTGACCTAAAAGGGAAAAACAACAGAGAATAGGTGAGCAGCTGAGTTGTTACTGGAGATGATGAGTAGCCAATTTGAGCCACTTGCAGAAATGCTTGCAGCGATTGCAAGTAAGCGGCCTTATTAGAAAGGTGAAAACAAGGTTAGCGGAATTTACAAACAGATGGAGTGAGATGTGTATGTTTATGCTTGATAAAGAACTTAAGGCCGGGGACCTGAATCGTAAGTACCACTGTATTCGTATCAGTGATGCGACTAGTTCAAACCAGGCTGGGGTGTGAGCACTGGTGGGGTTTGTTTTGTAAAGGATCTGAATCGTTGAGCCGGTGATGCGACTGGACTCAGATCGGTTGGTGAAGTTTCTATTGCCGGGGACCTAAATTGTAAATACCACTGTATTCATATCAGCGCTGCGACTAGTTCAAACCTGGTCTGGGGTGTAAGCACTGGTGGGGTTTATTTTGTGAAGCTAACAAATCGTTGAGCTGGTAATGCGGCTGGACTCGGATCGGTTGATGAAGTTTGTATTGCCGAGGATCCGAATCATTGCGCTGATGATGCGACTAGACTCAGATCGGCTGTTGGTGTTTTATAGTGCCGAGGATACAAATTTTTGCGCCGATGATGCGTTAAGACTCGGATCGATGTATGGTGTGAGTATTTTGTAGGAGGTGTCGTAGGAGATGTGGTATTTTAGGGCGAAAGGATTTGGGACATATGCCACTGATGCAATTTGATTTGGAAGGGGCTGTAGGAATGGTCCCGGGCAGAAGGCTGCCATGAGTCATGACTGGGCTCGAATGAGGTAAAAAACCCAATGAATGCATATGAATACATACGAATGATATGGTGCAATTACTACGAAGCAGTGAGAAAGAGGCAAGGGACTTACGACATGAGGTGACAACAAAAATGGGGAACATGATAGACAACGGTTTGAACGTAGATGTCTGCTACGAATCGGTTTGTAAAGAGAGATGACTCTGATACGAATTGGTTATAAATGTATAAAACGAATCCGATACGAACCAGTAGTAGGTAGTGTTAATTGGATCTGATACTTTGAAGTTTGTATTGCCGAAGATCAGAATAATTGAGCCAATCATGCGACTAGACTCGGATTGACTGTGGATGTAAGGTGACGAGGGGGCTTGTGTCCCGAATCCGAATCGTTGCGCCGATGATATGACTAGACTCGGATCGACTGACAGTGATGGTGGTTGAAGGGGCTTGTTTTGCCGAGGATCTGAATCATAGAACCAATGCTGCAGCTAGATTTGGATCAGCTGTTTGGTAAGTGCTTGGTATCCAGTAGGAGGTGTAGGGCATCAGTTAGGTAGAGTGGGGGTTTAGTAGGAGGTGTGGTGTGTGGGATGCAGGTTTGGGACCATGCACCACTGATGCAACCTGATTCGTAAGTGGCTTCACGTGCTTTTTGTATTGTTCGTAGGATGGTGCCGATCTGAGGGCTACCACAAGTCGTTACGCCGTGGACACGACTGGGCTCAAATGAGGAACAGAGCTAGGCAATAAGTATGAAACATGCAAATGACATAGTAAGACCTCTACGTTTGTCTCTGTTACCGACCTTGGCGTGTTCTTGACTATTCCTGTCTGCTCGTGACCCTGACCTTTTGGCGTGTCCCCGACTATCCCTGTTTGCCTGTGACCCTGAACCTTTGGCATGTACTCTGTTGTCCTTGTCTGCTAATCACCCCGACTTTGGCTTATCCCTTTACTATCCTTGTTGTTCCAGCCTGCTGCCTCCTTTCTCTTCTCCTTTAGTCTACTGTGAGCGTGAGCTGTGAGACCCTGGGGGCCGCGACCTGGAGCCAGACTGCAGCGCAGTCCACCCTCACCACTAGAGGCTCTGGTGAACACCTGCTGGCTCTTAGACTCTGCGCCCTGGGGAATCTATTCTCTAGCTCCCAATGGGATCTGTGTTAGTGATCCAGTAGACCTGCTTCCTGAACCTCCCAGGGTCCAATCCGCAGCAGTCAGTTCTAGGGACCACTACCTTAGCGGTGCACTCCTGACTCCCACGGAGTGCATCTGTCACCTGGTCTCAGGTGACCTGACAAATATATAGCGAATCCTACCACAGAAACATAAAGTTTCTGATGGGGACAAGGGCCTCTTTCCCACAACCCTTGCCCGGTGGTTGTGGGGGTCTGCGGACGGGGGGTTTATTGGAATTTAGAGGCCCCTTTTAACAAGGGGGCCCCCAGATCCCGGCCCCCCCCATGTGAA
Source organism: Aquarana catesbeiana (assembly GCF_042186555.1). Classification (NCBI taxonomy): domain Eukaryota; kingdom Metazoa; phylum Chordata; class Amphibia; order Anura; family Ranidae; genus Aquarana; species Aquarana catesbeiana. Next base: position 28,581,432 of record NC_133324.1, on the reverse strand, counting down.
TGGGTATCAGGTACATTGTACCCCTACTCATTCACAAGAAAAAGGGTCAAAAAAATAAAAATGACAGGAGTTTTTTAAGTTTTCCATGATGTCCATCCATCTTCATTCATGGAACAGACAGGCTGGAAAAAAAACAAAACGGAAAAACTCTGCCTCAATGGAAGGCGTCCCGTCGACTGCAGCCTTTTTGCACTTACAGCTCTTATATAGCCAAGGGCGGGGCCACCCGGTGACGTAAATGAGTCACCTCGCCCCCCTCTGATGTCACGTGATGTCACATGACGACAGAAGGGGCGGAGTCACGTGTATGTCACTGGGTGGCCCCGCCCTTGGCTATGTAAGAGCTGTCACCGTGAAAAGGCTGCAGTCGGCAGGACGCCTGCCACTGAGGCAGAGTTTTTCTTTTTTGTTTTTTTTTTCCGGTCAATTGGCGCTGTGGTTGAAGATGGATTTACATCGCTGCACACTTTTTTTTCTTTATAATAAAGGAATTGTCAAAAAATGTCTCCCGTCATTTTTACTTTTTTGACACTTTTTTTTGTGAATGAGTAGGGGTTAAATGTACCCAAAACCCATTCACATAGGGGGGCGGGATCTGGGGCCCCCCCTTGTTAAAGGGGGCTTTCAAATTCGGATAAGCACCCCGCCCGCAGATCCCCACAACCACCGGACAAGGTTTGTGGGGGATGAGGCCCTTTTCCCTATCAACATGATCCCAAAGCACCCTCCCCATGTTGAAGGCATGTGGTCTGGTATAGTACAGGGGGGGGGGGCGATCTCTCGTACCCCCCTCTTTTCCTGCCTGAAGGGCCTGGTTTGGATTGGGGGGGCCCCACGCCATTTTTTAAAAATTTTGGCGTGGGGTTCCCCTTAATATGCATACCAGACCCGAAGGGCCCGGTAATGGACTGGGGGGAACTCACTGTTTTTTCAATGATTTTTATCTATATTGCTGGGATCAGACAATACATTACAGCCGCAAGCAATTTTAAATTACATTTTTTCCTTTAGAAATGTCATTTTTCTGTGGTACTGTAATGAACATGGGTAAGATGCGCTACTTTTACAAGCAGACTAAAGAGACCCCCCCAGGCAAAATATTTAAAGGAATATTTCATTTTCTATTGTTTTACTTTAAGCTTTATTAAAATCACTGCTCCTGAAAAAACTGCCATTTTTAATTTCAATATGTTTTTATTTTCAATTTGCACAATCATGTTATGTCACATCATATAGCAGTGCTCATGAGGGAAGGCCCCCTGATACACAAAACATAAAGGTTACAGTCGAAAACATATTGCAATAACTAGATAGATAAAAGGGGATTTTGCGAGCCACAATGGTATATTGCCTCAAATGTGGAAATCACCTAGCTGCTGCGCAGAACACGTTTCATATGCCGTGCAATACAATGTATACAAAAGATACGCTGCGCTAAGGTGAAAATATCAATCTGGAGATTATTAATGCATATGAGGTATATTAAAAATACCGCATAAGCGGCTTATCCAGCCACAGCAAGGCACAAAGGATATATATATAAAAAACAAGTGATTTTAAAGTGCAATGTGTAAATAATATACTAGATATATACCATTAGAGTGAGAGTAGCGATTACTAAACTACTAACTGTATATATAATGAATGAAAAAATCATTTATATAATCTGAAATTTACCATGTAAAAAATATATAAATATATGACAGTGATAAGTGCAAAAATACAACAAAGTGCCAAGTGCCACACAATGAGTGTGAATATCAAATCCAAGATCTATCACATATATAGAAATATATAAACAGCCAATGTGATGTTTGTGCAGGACGGAGACCGATGTTCAGCACATATTATCCCAAACATACAAAATATACCAGTGCTACTGTATGACCTATGACAAGGCAATCTAAAAGTAAATATCCACAATCAAATCTCATGTGTAATGGATGACTTCTAAGCATATCCCTAATACCATGTTGATTATATGTAGTGTCACTTAATAATGGGACACTTAATAGAGTCCCTTAATAGTGTCCCATTATCCTGAGAGGACTCTCGGGATAATGGGACTTACACACCCAAACCTAGAAGAGCTAGAGATGATGGACCACCTCAAGATTATTACAGGGTGCCAGTCCATAACAAATCTTGTTGCTTTGTCTGCAAATCGGCGGAAAAATGCCCGCAATGACTATATTTAGGCTGCAGAGCGTCCATCCAATCAAATCCCCCTGATGAAGACATGTGACTCTGTGTCGCACACGCGTAGGGGAGGGGCCAGGACGGAGCATGGAGCCTTTCACTCCACTGAGATGCGATGCACAGCTTATCCCTCCTGACAGGCAAACTTTGAAGCAAACTTTGGAGACTGTTATCAGACTGGTGCACTCACGCACCTTGCAAATGTGAGTACCCTAATGTGGGGAGCTTTTATTCTAACAAACATTTATAAACAATATCACACTATCCAGTTTTTCTTTTCCTTTATTCCTAACTGTGGAGTTGCTGCTGAAAATTTTTTGGATTTTTTATGAACTGTTTTTATGGACTTTATGTGCATTTCTTTCATAAATTGGACTTTAATAATCACGTATCACATCTTGATTTGATATTCACACTCATTGTGTGGCACTTGGCACTTTGTTGTATTTTTGCACTTATCACTGTCATATATTTATATATTTTTTACACGGTAAATTTCAGATTATATAAATGATTTTTTCATTCATTATATATACAGTTAGTAGTTTAGTAATCACTACTCTCACTCTAATGGTATACATCTAGTATATTATTTACACATTGCACTTTAAAATCACTTGTTTTTTTATATATATCCTTTGTGCCTTGCTGTGGCTGGATAAGCCGCTTATGCGGTATTTTCAGTATACCTCATATGCATTAATAATCTCCGGATTGATATTTTCACCTTAGCGCAGCGTATCTTTTGTATACATATTACAATAACTGTCTCTCTAACAATATGGGTGGTTGGGAAGGCTAACCAACTTAAGAAAAAGTCCTTGATACCAAATTATCAATCTCACGGCTATGCCCCCAGAGCATCAGGGTTTCTTCCCCCCAACCCCTGACGCATCTCCTCTGCCTATTTGGACTGAGCCAACTGGAGTGTTGAGGTGGTTGGGATTCCCCTTGAGCAAAGGGGGACTGCCAGATGGTAGCTTCAGACTGAAATATCACCTAATAGCAATCTGATTTTAGGTAGATGACAGAGAGAACTGATGAAAGAGATGCAAAAAGAGTAAGACGAGAAGGGTTAGGGAGGGCGGTCCTCATGACAAATGAGGAGGGAGGGGGAACTCAGCTGTGTGCCGCTTGCGGAGCAGTTAGAGAAACGTGCCTGTAGATGGGTTAGGAAGTGTTGCGTACCTGAACACCCGGTATGAGGGAAATTCCCACATACTGGGCCCAAGGCTCTAGATCTTTTGGAATTTCATTGAGGTGTCTGTCAGGATGCTGGAAAGTTCTTCTTGGGTCATAATCTACGATACCTTCCTTTTGACCGATTGCAGTGATGGTTTCGGCTGTTTTCAGGCTTTGGCGATTGTGATTCTGGTGCCCAGAAAGATAAAGTGGATCAACGTTTGGGATGCCTTAGGTAGGTCCGGGATGTGTGCATTGAAAATCGCCACCTCTGGGGATCTGGGGACCTGGCAAGCTGTCACCTTGTGAATCATATTGAAGATTTTTCTCCAAAAAGTGTGGATTTTTGGACATTTCCACCATATATGGGCCATGGAGCTCAGGTGGTGACAACCTCAAAAGCATAGAGGGTTTGCTGAGGGGTAAATGACCGCTAGCCTGGCAGGGGTCAGGTACCATCTGGTTAGTAGTTTAACGCTAGCCTCCATATGGGAGATGTTCTGGATACCTTTGAAGGATCTGGTTAGTGCCTCTTGCCAGGTCTCCCAAGCCTTCATGTATGGGGTTTTTTCAGTAGGGCAAGTGAGGGCCGAGTAAATCACTGAGATACCTCCCCTCTGCTCCATGGCTTGTCCATAGCACAGTTCGTATGCTGTGAATTTGGGGGGGAGAGGTTTCTCCTTCCAAATTGTGTATAGGAAATGGGAAATTTGGTAGAAGCGGAATCTTTCCGAATCAGGGAGTTCCAGGTTTTTGATACAGAAACTGAGAGTGATTGGTCGCTAGAGGTGAAGAAGTGTCCTATCTGGTATAGCCTATTATCCAGCCACCATTTGAATGCTGAAATGTTCAGTCCAGGTGCAAATTTGGGATTGTGGAAGAGGTGTGCGAGAGGGCGTCCTGTGGAGACCAGAGCTGGGGAGTACCTGAGGCTGACCCATAAGGCACAGGAGTGGGATAAAGTGGGTGAAAGGATGAGTGGTCTAAATTTAGGAGGGCACCAAAGTAAGTAATCTAATGTGAAGTTGGGGGTGGCCTGTCGTTCTATAGTTACCCAGTCGAGTTTTTCATATCTGGAATAAATTGTAGACAATTTGGCTAGTCTAGCTGCCAAGTAGTATTTATGCAAGTTTGGGAGGCCTAGCCCTCCCTTGTGTCTATGGATGAATAGGGTGCTTTGTGGGATGTGATATCCTGTTTTACCCCAGGTGTATTTTAGTATTTTACTCTGGAACGATTGTAGGTGATCTTTCCTGATTGGTATAGGAAGAGAGCAGAAGGAATAGAGGATTCTGGTGAGTAAGGTCATTTTAATGGAATTGATCCGACCCAGCCAAGATAGTTCATGCCTTGACCAGAGACTAAGATGCCTAGGTAACGAATGGAGGTGTCGCTCCATTTGAATTTGAAGGACTGTTTTAGTGTGGAGACTGTCTGGTGAGGTAGGGAAACATTGAGAGCTTGGGATTTAGAGAAATTCACTTGAAGCCCTGAGATTTTGGCAAATTTTTCTAACACTTAGCATAGATTGGGGAGTGTAGTGAGGGGGGAAGTCAGGAAAAGGAGGATGTCATCGGCGAATAGCCCACATTTGTGCGTCTGGTCCCCACATGTCACCCCTTTGATGTCAGGATTATGTCGAACAGTGATCGCTAGTGTTTCTATGGCTATAGCAAATATGAGAGGGGATAAAGGACACCCTTGTCTGGTGCCTCTCGTGATGTCTATTGGTTTGGAGTAATGCCCCTGGAGGCATAATAGGGCCTTCGGTTGGGAGTATAGAGAATGCAGAAGTCCAAGGAAGTGTTCACCGAAGCCCCACCTCTCCAAAAGGGAGAAATGTAGGGCCAGGAGACGTATCAAAGGCCTTCTGCAGGTCTAGGGATATAAGAAATCCCGATTGGTTTGGCCCCCCTTCCCAGTTAGTTTGTAGGATCGAGGTTATATCTATTGCCCCGGTATTTGATCAGGGCCCTGTCATCCGGGTATGAATCCCACTTGATCCTTATGTATGTATTGACTAATGAAGGATGCCAATCTGTTTCATACAATTAAATTGTAATCATTATTTATGAGGGAGATTGGCCTATAATTACTAACATCTTCATGATTTTTGTCAGGTTTGGGAAGGACTGTGATAAAAGCCGTATTAAGGTGGGTATCTAGGTTGTCTCCATTGGTTTTGAAGTTAAAGAAGGAGGTCAGGTGCGGTGCTAGGGTGTTCGCAAAGGACTTATAGTAGGGTATGGATAGACCATCAGGGCCCGGAGCAGATCCCTTTCTGAAATCCTTAATGACCCCCAATACCTCCTCCTCTGTGATGGGTGTTTCCATCCTTTTTTTGTGTGCGTCATTCAGGTAGGGGATGGGAAGGCCCTCCAGGAACTGAGAGGTTAGTTCAGCATTGGATGGAGCTGATTGGCTATATAATTTAGAGTAAAATCCCTGAAAAGCTTCAGGTATCTTGGATACGTTGGTCGTGGGGGGTTGACCTTCTATCCTGATCTTGGACAAAGTGTTGATCTTGATGCGAGGGGATAGTCTGGCCACTAATAGGGGACCCATTTTGTCTGCCTGCGTGTAAAGTTTATGTCCGCTCCAGCGGATGGACTTTTCAGCCCTGGCCGTGAGAGCTAGATTGAAATCTAATATGGCTTTATCAATGAGGGTGGTGGGGATCTTGAATGGATCTTTTTTGTGTAAAGCCTTAAGTTTGGCATATTCCCTGTCTAGCGGAGTTATTTCGGCCCGCCTTTCTCATTTGACCTGTGTGGAGATCTGAATGAGCTTGCCCCTTATGAAGGCTTTATGTGCGGCCCAGAGTAGTTCTGGGGAGGTTCCCTCTGTTTTATTGAGAACAAAGTACTCTTGTAGGGCTTTTTCAATTTCTATGACTCTGATGGGATCTGATAGGATAGACTCATTAAGTCTCCATTGTCCTCTGGACCCACCCATTTTGATTGTTATGATTACAAGGGAGTGGTCCGATAGGACCGTCTCCCTGATGTGGGCTCTAAGGACTACTGGTAGGAGGGAGGACGGGGTTAGTATGTGGTCGATCCTCGCGTAAATGCTGTGGGGGGGCGAGTAATGGGTGAAGTCCCTCTTGGTGGGATTGAGTTCCCTCCATGTGTCTGCTAAACCGAGGGCATGTAGCATTTTTGCTATTCTGAGGCTTTCTTTTGTGGGGCATGTTAGTTGAGACCGTGGGGGTTTAGACTTGATCGAATGCTACGTTTGAATCTCCCCCAAAGATGACCGTCCCTTCCAGTTTTGAAGCGAGGGTGCTCAATAGGGAGTCAAAAAATGTGGCTTGTCCTTTATTTGGAGTGTAGTAGGAAACTAGGGAGTACAGGTGGTCCCCCACCATGCCCTTGACCAGGAGGAACCTCCCTTCTGGGTCAGCATGATCAGAGATTTTTACGAATTTGCAGGTTTTGGATATTACGATTGCAACCCCCTTGTTTTTATTGTCAGCCCTCGCTAGGAGGAACTGAGGGAAGTGGGGGTGGAGGAACTTAGGGCTATACCAGGAGGGAAAATGTGTTTCTTGTAACATGAGAATGTCTAGCTGGAGAGACTTGTAATAGTCTAAAACCTTCCTCCTCTTAATTGGGGAGTTAAGGCCCTGGACATTGTCGGAAGTTTGGGGCTGTCAGCCATAGAGCAGAGGGGGTGGAATGCTGTGAAAACAACTCTCACTTACCCGTAGATGTGTTGAAATCTGGACAGCTCCGGAGGGATCTCCACTCCGTCTTTTTGGGTTCTGGGTAGACACTTTCTTTGAGGTATGTGTTTTATCTGAAAAACAAGTTGTAGTGCACAGTTTGGCAGGCAGGGAGGAGAGTGGGGAGGAGGGGGGAAGAGAGAACAGGATAGACGAGGTCTCCAAGAAAAGAAAGATGGGGTTCGGGGGAGGAAAAACCCCCCGAGACCCGTGAACAGTAATCAGGTAATGTCTGTCCCATCCGGGCTCAGACAACCCAGCCCTCACAGACCAATGGGTGTCTAAAGGTTAGGTGGAGGCGCAAGTGTTCCGTCACAAAACAGGGCACCCTGTGAAAAATATGTTCCTTCTAAGGAAAAAAAAATTGACATTATAACACGGTGTCTATACAATTTATCTGACATAAGGCCTCCATCCTCCCTGGAATTCAATATCCCCTAGGCTCCCAATCCCCCTCCCTATCACAGCAGAGCATCCATTGGGGGGATCAATCAGGGAACCTTGCACAGTGTGGTGACACTGCCTCTTAGGGAGGTGTGGGGGAAGTCTAGGGCCCTCCTGTTCGCCAGTGTAGAGATTGTCTTGTGTATCTCTTGTTCGGTTATAGGACAGTAGAGATTGGTCAGTAGTACAGGGTTGATTTGTGGTAGGGTGATTTGGTCTAGAAAGGCTTGGACTGGGGCCAGGTCAATGGGGTCAGAGCTATAAAGTTTGGTGTAGAACTGTTCAAGGATTAGACCGATATCGTCGGGTGAAGAGGCGACATTACCTTGGGTATCTTTCAGCTCTGGTATATGAGTGGGTGTGTGAGAGCCCTTGCACAGTCTCACCAACAATTTCCCAGATACCATATTTGTGGTATGGTAAATCGGAATGTGACTGGTGTATTTGTTCTTGAGCTTCCGCCCACAGATCTAAGTCAGCTTTGGCTTCCCCCCATCATTTGTGGTGCTCCAGGGAATTGTTCTGGGATAGCTGGATTTGGGAATGTCTCAAATGGTCACTGGCTTCTCTGTATCGTTTAAGAACTTTTCTTTTGTATGAGGTTGCAAAGGCTAAAATCCTGCCTTGCAGAACTGCTTTGCCTGTGTCCCAGTACAGATTGGGAGCATTGTGCACTACGTTCATCAGTTCGTATTCTGACCATGTCTCTTTTAGTACTTTTGGTAGATCGGAAATGCGGGTCAAATATTGTGGGAAATGGAACGTTCTTGTTGGGGGTGATGGACTCTAATTTGTGCTGAGATGGGAGCATGGTCCGAGATAGCGATCTTGTGGATAATAATGTCAGAAGTGAGTGTTAAAATGGAAGCATTAACAAGAAACTAGTCAATCCTCGATAAAGTGTGATGAGGGTGTAAGTAATTGGTGAATTCTTTGTCCTCAGGGTGCGCTAAACGCCATGGGTCAATAAGTTGTAGGGCTGCAGCAAAAGATGATATGTAGTGGGTGGGTAATTTGTGGGAGGGCGGGGCTGGGGTTTTGCTATGGACTTGTCCTCTTGTGGCTCCATGACTGAGTTAAAGTCACTGCTTAACATTAAGGGTAAGTGCAGGAAAGGAGCCAAGTGAGTAGAGATTTGAAATAAGTTTAGCAGGCAATTGAAGGCTGAGGCATGGTCCAGACTGAATGGGTTGGCTGGGTGTCAAGGATCTGCAGATTGAGCAAGTCGCACTTTGCGAAAGGCTGTAACTGGACAAAAACAAAAGGGGTAAACCAGCATGTAGCAGAAAACAATACAAAGGTCAGGCAGCATTAAAATTTAACATAAAATATGGTGTCACTATACCTAGACCGATAAAAAGGATGCGGTCTGCTTGATCGGATAAGCCAGTGTTGCTTAGCTTAGAGGCCCTGGGAGAGATGTAGATCAGCGGTGCTTGATCGACCCAAGGTTGTCAGAATAATGAAATCTCTTAGATGGATCCTTGCGGGGGCTGCGTTGCTCCAGAGGACCCTCAGGGTAGCGATTGGTTTCCATGGGGGTTAACTCCTGAGAGATATGCAAGTGCGATTTGAGGAAGGAGGCAGCTTCCTCTGGTTGTGAAAAGGACTTGGTTTCCCCCGACTGGTCAGTGAGCCGGGTAGGCCATTGTAAATTTAACACCTTTGAGATGGAGTGCTGAGCAGATGGGTTGAAATGCCTTTCTTTTGCGAGATACTACCTGAGAATAGTCAGCAAAGATCAAGAGCTTATGCCCCTCCATTTGGAACGAGTTGGCATTGTGAAAAGTTTTCAGAATGGTTACCCTGTCCAAGTAACTGAGGTAGCAAACGATTACAGGGCGCGGGGAGCGCCTGTCATTTAAGGGAGCTCCTACATGGTGTGCTCTTTCTACTGTGCATGGGTTAGTGATCCTGAGGGCCAATGGGATATGTCTAGTGCAGAGATCTGACAAGGAGTCAGAGTTGAAATATGCTTGCGTGCACAGCCCTGTCCACGGCTGCTGTGATTGTGGGGGAGAGCAAGGCTGCCACCGCCTAAGCTATTCTCCCATATTGATCAACAAGGGAGTAAGAGGCAGTGGGGGCTGGCTGTGCTGGGATGGTGTGAGTACTTACTGCTGCGCCATCAGCCATTTTGGGCTGCTGAGAGCTGAGGGACTGGGAGTCTGCCGCCGTGGCTTGTGGAGCAGGGGAGCTGCCTGAAATCAGGTACCGCTCCATGCGTTGGTGCTCGGGGAGAGTGCGAGAGGCTGCAGAAGACCTGGAAGGCTGTGCCTGGAAGACGGAACTGGTTTTATGTCAGTGTCCCTGCTAGGGCTGCTGTCTTGTGCTCCGTCTACATGTGGGCCAGCGCTGTAAGCGGAAGTTTAGGGGCATCCTTAAAGAAATCTGCCAAGTGGCTCTCCAAAATCTTTTGGGAATTAGAGGATTGTAAGAGCTGTGAATTGGCCCACCAGAAAAAAGTGTTGTTAGAGGGATAGTTCTCATCCACTGAGAGTAAGACAGATGCATGGTCAGACCATGTGATTTTGTTAAAGGAGGAACTACTTGTCTGCAAGAAAATAATCTACTGTATACTAGTTTATGAGCAATGTCCGGCAGACAAAAAAAGTGAGGTCACGTTCACTAGCATGGAGGCAGTGCCATACATCCTATAGATCATGCATGCTTAAAAAGGTTTGCAGTGAAGGAGTTAATCTTGTAGTGGAAGTGGAAGCATCCATCTTTGAATCTGGGGGTGACATTAAAGCCCATTGCTGTAGTTTTTTAATCCTATGGGTAACTGGTGGGTGTTGGGTACATACGTGTCGAGTTGATGTCACAAATCAAGATAAGAAACCTTCTCGTGGGATCTGCAATTTCTTCATGTAAGGTAAAAGCCACAGTGTCCCTGATTGCGATCATAACACCTTATTTTTTTAGCTGGCATATTAGCTGTATAAATGAAGTTCCCTTTATGTATGTTGTTATGAGAACATTTGGGTGGAGAATGCTGATGAATATGTGTCTCTTGAATGCATAGGATGTCACAATGATAGGTAGTAGCTTCTTTCCACAAGGACACCCGCTTTGCGGGATGATTGAGTCCCCTTGCGATAATCGATAAAAATTTGACCATCATTAAGGGTCAGCAGTAGGGATGAGTCAAATACCCCCCCCCGGTTCGGTTCGCACCAGAACCTGCGAACGGACCGAAAATTCGCACGAACGTTAGAACCCCATTGACGTCTATGGGACTCAAACGTTCGAAATCAAAAGTGCTCATTTTAAAGGCTTATATGCAAGTTATTGTCCTAAAAAGGGTTTGGGGACCCGGGTCCTGCCCCAGAAGACATGTATCAATGCAAAAAAAACTTTTAAAAACGGCAGTTTTTTCAGGACCAGTGATTTTGATGCTTAAAGTAAAAAAAAAAAAAAAAAAAAAGTATGTCTGTAAAGTGGCGCGTGTTTCCCTTGTTTAGAACAGTCTGCCAGCAAAATGACATTTCTAAAGGAAAAAAAGTCATTTAAAACTACTCATGGCTAAAATGAATTGTCGGTCCGGCAATACACATAAAAGTTCATTGATAAAAACAGGTGGGCGGGAGGGGCGGCTGCCCTGGGCAGGGTGTGGGAGGAGTGTGGGAGAAGGTGTTGGGTTGCCTGCAGCAGTATGCAGAGGAATCTGGGCAGAGTATATTTAGGTTATGGCTTCACTCAATGCTACAGCCTGCCCAAAAAGTGGGCTGAGGATGCACCCATACATATTGCTTGCCTCCTCTCTACAGTGGCAACCACATCCTGGCACAGAGGGAGAAGAATTCACTCTCCCGGGCTTGATTTCTCATCAGTCTGGCTGGATCGGGCTGTGACACTGAGAGCTCCTCTACAGGTGGGCAGAGCAAGATGATAACACAACAGTGCAGTCCCGATCATTTCTTCCCGCCCCCTGCATACATCACACAGCTCCCCCAACATGAAGATCTCACAGGATGGATGTCAGCTTTCTTCCATGTGAGTCCCCACTGCTTCCAAACTGCCTTCCATCTGTACCTGGCTGTGCTGTAAACCCGCCCTGTACTTTGCAGAGCAGGTTTACTAAAAGAGAAGAACAATTCTTATATATGTTGGGAATATATACTGGGACTTTTCAGTTGTTAATGTTCTCTGCTGATCCATCTAGTACTTGTGTATGGGGAGGGGATCCAGTGCTTAACTAACTCCCGCCAGCTGTCTCCTATCCTGAACACAGGATATGCCTCACTAACAGCAGTGTACTTACTATATTATTTGCCTGAAATAAGCTGGGTGCAATGAAAAAAAAATACCTGTCCCTATTAGCCCAGCCTCCTGTCAGTCTATTGAGCCCTCTCCTGCTCTGTCAGCCCCACATTCCCAGCAAAGAGCTGGGGTGTTAGCTTAGAGCTCTGTACATGTGCTGACTGGGGACAAAGGATGGGGAAACATTATTTCAGCAAGCTGCAATTTCCATAGACGTTGGAAATCAGAGCCCCCCTGTGTGTCAGAGCCCCCCTATGTGTCAGAACCCCCTTGTGTGTCAGAGCCCCCTTGTGTGTCAGAACTCCCTTGTGTGTCAGAGCTCCCTTGTGTGTCAGGGCCCCCTTGTGTGTCAGAGCTCCCCTGTGTGTCAGAGCTCCCCTGTGTGTCAGAGCCCCCTGTGTGTGTCAGAGCTCCCCTGTGTGTCAGAGCCCCCTGTGTGTGTCAGAGCTCCCTTGTGTGTCAGGGCCCCCTTGTGTGTCAGAGCTCCCCTGTGTGTCAGAGCTCCCCTGTGTGTCAGAGCCCCTCTGTGTGTGTCAGAGCTCCCCTGTGTGTCAGAGCTCCCCTGTGTGTGTCAGAGCCCCCTGTGTGTGTCAGAGCACCCCTTGTGTGTCAGAGCACCCCTTGTGTGTCAGAGCCCCCTGTGTGTCAGAGCTCCCCTGTGTGTCAGAGCCCCCCTGTGTGTCAGAGCCCCCCCTTTTGTGTCAGAGCCCCCCCTTTTGTGTCAGAGCCCCCCTTGTGTGTCAGAGCCCCCCTTGTGTGTCAGAGCCCCCCTGTGTGTCAGAACTCACCTGTGTGTCAGAGCGTGTCCTCCTCATTCGCTTTCCCATGTTGACTTTAGACAGCAAAGCAGAAAGTAGAGGAGTCCAGTGTGCTGAAGTGTGGAGAATCTGTGATCCTGTTTTCCATGAGTTTGGCTTCAACTTGTTAGTGTTGCTAAATCTGCTAGACATCTAACACTACCCTCCTTCCCAGACTGACCATGCTGCTATCGGCTGTGCCTTCTGTGCTCCTTTATCCAGATTGTGGGCACTCTAATACAGGACGTGTGCCACTAGCCAGATCATCAGGTGAAAACAGAAGGGAAAAGCCTAAAATAAAACTAATGCAGCCACCACATCTAATGATTGTTAAGCTGCAATATATAACATCTTGGGTTTTACACCAGTCCTCAGTTCATGCACACTAAAATATTGTAGATATTCTGAACAAGCACTAAAAGAAGTGGACCCTTCCTACCCTAAAAAACTTCAGATCTTCTAAACCCCATTTCCACAATACTAAATAAGTCTTTTTTTCCCATTCCTGAGGTCTGCATCACTTGCTACTGAACCCTTGCACTGTAAATCGTTTTAAGCCATACTCAATAGTCAGCAAAGTGAAAGCCACACCCAATTTTTGCCACTCACCGCACTTTGTATTCTAGAAGCTGGGCCCAATTTATAATCCTGCACACAAGCCCACTGCTTTTATAAAATACCCCTGTTGCTGATTCCTATACTCTGTACATTATTTCTGCTCTTGACCCTTTCACTTTGTAATTTATCCAGCCCTAACTCTTGAATTCTATAGGTAGGTATGATGATCAGGTGTGGTTATCAGACCCAGGGGGGGGGGGGTGCAATTTGGCATGTTCGCCCTGGACACTGGGTGACCTTGTCCCAGCACTGATTGGCACAGTAAAAAGTGTGGATATGATAAGGTACAGGCTATCTGAAAATTCTAAAGATGGAAGGATTGGTCTGGTTAATCATGTTTTTATTTTTTTCTACCTGCGGGGTCAATACAACAATACAATAAAGATTACTGCATGTGATAATACGGTCAAATGACTCATTTGCATAAATTATTGCATGTGGTAAAAAAGTCCAATTCACAAAAAGGAAAATAATGATTATGCTGTATTTATGGCAAAATAAATAATATGCCGGTAAATATTTAAAAAAACATAGGGTAAGCTGTTAAATCCAATTCACAAACAGAACAGAAAGTTTAAAAAAAGATGCAATATTTATCACCAGGGTTTTGCTGGTGGTATCACATGTGGTATTGCTCCGATGCAGCGTGGGGTTCCCCCCAATAGCTGATTGTTAAGGAGCAGGCTTGGAAGCCTGCCGCCACGTTCTTAACGATGGATAACTCACCAGCTGTCAGCAGGCTTCCAGTTGACAGCTGAATGTAAAAAAAACACACCGTCAATTTAAACATTACTTTAAAAAACAGCATGGGGGCCTTACCCCAATTCATACCAAGCCCTTTGGGTCTGGTATGGATTGTAAGGGGAACCCACATTAAATTAAAAAAAAAACATCACGGGGTCCCCCCCAAACTTCATATCAGATTCTTATCTGAGCATGCAGACTGACAGGTCAGGAAAGGGGAGGGGAGAGTGAGTGCCCCCCTGAACCAAACCAGGCCACACGACCTCAACATAGGGGGGATCAAGTTGTTAAAATCCACACCAGAACCGAAGGACCAGACCCGAAAGGCCTGGTATGTGTTGGGGGACCCCCATGCTGTTTTTTTTTAAGAATTTTTGTTTGCTGTTTCAGTTCAGCTGTCAGCAGGTAACCCGCTGACAGCTGATGAGTCATCAGTTGTTAAGGACGTGGCGACTGGCTTCCCAGCCTGCTCCTTAACAACCAGCAACCATGCAGTAAAATACCGCATGATGATATGAGGTAATTACTGCATTTTACCGCATGCGCTATTTACCAGCAAATTCTTCGTGAATTGAACATTTGTAAAATTGTTTCTGTGTGTTATTTTAACACATTTCTTCAGTCAATATTTAACTCTACAAAATTATTTTAAAAAACAGCATGGGGGCCTTACCCCAATTCATACCAGACCCTTTGGATCTGGTATGGATTGTAAGGGGAACCTACACCAAATTAAAAAAGAAAACGTCACGGCCCCACCCCAAAATCCATACCAGATTCTTATCTGAGCATGTAGCCTGACAGGTCAGTAAAGGGGAGGGGGAGAGCGAGTGCCCCCCTGAACCATACCAGGCCACATGCCCTCAACATAGAGGGGGATCAAGTGGTTAAAATCCACACCAGACCCGAAGGACCTGGTATGTATTGGGGGACACCAATGCTGGTTTTTTTAAGACTTTTTCGATTGCTGACTTTTTTTTTCCATTTAGCTGTCAGCAGGTAACTCGCTAACAGCTGATGAGTCATCCGTTGTGAAGGACGTGGCGGTCAGCTTCCCGCCTGCTCCTTAACAATCAGCTACATGCAATAAAATACTGCATGATGATATGCTGTAATTACCCAATTTTCTATATTTTGCCGCATGAGCTATTTACCGGCAAATTCTTAGTGAATTGAACATTTGTAAAATTGTTTCTGTATGTGTCATTTTAACACATTTTTTCAGTCATTATTTAAATCTTAGTGAATTTAACCCTGTGTTCTCTATTTTTCTATACTTTTAAATACTCTTGGATTGTTTGTTTGATTTGACTTTTGCACTAACAATGTCTTTTCTTTCTAGGGTGAGTGGAGTAGATCGGTGGAGGGAAAGCATGGTGGCACAGGAAAGGATCGAACTGTGTTATTTTAGGAATATGGTGGAGGGAGAGTGTACCCATTTTTGTACAGTACAGATAATTGTCAAATAATTTAATGCTTTGTCCCTGTTGGGGAACCCACCTCCCACATCCTATTCCATTAAGCATTGAGGCAAATTGCACAGAACCCAAAGTACTGATTTTTATTGGGAAACTTGGGTACATAGGCAGGGCAGCAATAGGGCACATCACAAAGAAATAGTCCACAGGGCAGCAGTGAGGCATCGTAAGGGTACCCCATCCATGGACTAGCAATATGGCAATGGTGATATGGGAAATGATCCTCGATGCAGTAATATGTCACAGCAAAGGGTTAACAGTCAATGTAAGGGCAATATGGCACAGCAAAGGACAATATGGGAAGGTTCAAGCACTCATTCTGAGGACACCTGACAGTTGGGCAGCTGCTGAGTTGGTCTAGGTGAATGAAGAATGGTCCAGAATTATCTGTGGAGGCAGATCCTAAGGCAATCCATTGCTGGGTTTGGAGAGAGAAAAAGAGAAGAAGAATGTACAGGCAAACAGGTAGCTATACAAAGAGAGGCACAGGGCAGCTCCCTCTAGGTCCTCACAGGCACAGTTAGCCTTCAGAGGGACTGGCAACAAGAGTATGACTATTGGCTCAGGTTCATATACCTGAGCCAGGGAATGATCCTGCAACCCAATGCTTTCCATTGGATTTTCCAAGCAAATAGCTCCACCCCCTTACCACATAGCCACATCAGGAGCTTGGTCAGGGATAAGTTTCTTTGTAAGGTAAGGCTTCACCTTAGGAGGTGGCCTCTATCCCCCAACACCAGATTCAGCCAGATAAAGGGGTTGTGGTGAGTGAGGATTGTAGACTACCTGCTGTAAAGATAGGGTTGTAGTTTTTTCAAGGCTTATACAATAGCCACACACTTTTTTTGATGGTGGTATAGGCCACCTCCCTGTCCAACAGCTCCTCCCCCCTAATTTTTCTGGCTGAGTATTGCCTCCAGTTCATATGTACAGGTGTCTGCCTGTATGAGAAATCTTCATTGGTAGTTTGGGGCTGCCAAAATGGGGTCGCAGGTGATGGTCTTTTAGCTGGTCAAAGGTGGTTTGGCAGGCTGGGGTCACCAATCTCCATCAATGGTTTGGCAATCTTGCTGTAATGGGGAACAAATTTGTGATAATAGTTAGCAATGTCCAAAAAAGACAGTTTCTTATACTGGAGGGTGGGTCAGTCGCTAATTGTCTCTACTTTATCAGGCTCTGGACCCAGTTTACACCCTCCCACCTGATGTCCTAAGTACTACATCTCTGCTATTCCCATCCAGCCGGATGGTGAGGTTGGCCACTACAATCTAGTCCAAGACAATGCCCACATGGAGGTGATCTTCCCAAGTTTTACTGAAGATGACAATGTCATCAAGATAAGCATGAACAAAGTCCTGGCAGTTCTGCAACAGCTGATCCAGTATGTGCTGGGAGATGGCAGGGACATTCTTCATCCCATAAGGCATGTTGAGGAATTTTAACAGTCTAAAGGGAGTGACGGAGGCTGAACACTCCCCACATTCTGTGGTTAAAGAGGCATTTGCCAGTAGCCTTTGTTTAGATCCAGCATTGTGACATAGCAGACCCAAATCATACAATCCAGCAGGTGATTGATAGAGAATTGGGTATGCATTACTAACATTAATCCCTAAGGTGTCGGTAGTATGAGCCTTGCAGTCATGCATCTTTTGGCAAGTTTGGGCCACTTTGAAATAGTCAGCAGCAAGGATGGCCAGTTGGCTCATTCTTTTGTGCAGTTCTAGGATGTAGGGCACCAAAAGTACCCCAATTTCAGGCAGCTAGTTATCCTAGCACTCTTTCAGCATGGTCACAGGGCCTTGAACCTTCTTTCCTTACAGCAGCTCAGAATGGGGAGAAACTAGTAGATTCCTGGGGAACCTCGTGGTATGCGAAGTGAAGGGGGTAGGTATCATTCCCAGTCTGGCTCCTTGTCTATAAAGGCACATAGCATGGACTTCAAGTTCCCATTGAAATGCTCACACAGTCTGTTTGGGGGTTATAGAGGGTAGTCCAAATGGCCCACACCCCAAAAGGTATTTCAGAGTGAATGAACAAGATCAGACATAAACTGAGTCCCTTGATTCAACAGGATTTCAGCTCACATGAAAACAATAACCAGGGCCTCCCTAACTTTGGGTGCTTTGATGCTGGACAGGGCCACTGCTTTGGGAAAGCAATAGACATGTGCATTCTGTTTCGTTCCGAATCGAAATTCGGACAAATTTTTCATTACTCGGAAATTCGGATGCATCCGAATTTCCGAATTACAAAAGTATTGAATTTAAACGAATACGAAAAAAACGAAAGAATTTGAAAACAAATTCGAATCGAATTTGAAAACAAACTTGAATCGGATGTGAAAACAAATTTGAATCGGATTAGAAAAAATAGAAAACAATTTTCTAAAAAATACAATAAGATAGAATATAAAATAATAAAGCAATAAAATATATAATTTTTTTATTTTTCTGTTCTATTGTTTTTCTATGCTTTTTTTTCTATTATTTTCTATTCTATAATAGTCTTTTCTATTCAAATTCAAATTCAAATTTCGGAACATGGCTTCTGAAGTTCGAATTTCGTATAGAATGAATTCGAATTTGAATTATTTGAAAAGATTAGAATAGAAAATAATAGAAAAGAATAGACTAGAAAAACAATAGAACAGAATAGAATAAAATATAATATATATTTTTTCTATTCTGTTCGATTGTTTTTCTATGCTATTCTTTTCTAAACTTTTCTATTCAAATTTGAATTCAATCTATGTGAAATTTGAATTTCTGAAGATGGCTTTTGAAATTTGAATTTCGTATAGAATGAATTTGAATAGAAAAGATTAGAATAGAAAATAATAGAAAAGACTAGACAAGACAAACAAAAAAATAGAACAGAATATAATATAATATAATATAATATAATATAATATAATATAATATAATATAATATAATATATATATATATATATATATATATATATATATATATATATATATATATATATATATATATATATATATATATATATATATATATATTTCTTCTATGCTGGTCTATTGTTTTTTTGCTATTCTTTTCTATTTTATTCTAATCTTTTCTATTTGAATATGAAATCATTCTATATGAAATTCGAAATTTGGAAAATGGTTATATAGGAATAGAATGAAATTTAATTCTAATAGAAAAGACTAGAATTAAAAAAACAATAGAACAGAATAGAAAAAAATATATATATATATATATACACACATACATACTGTGACAGACCTAGCCGGGAGAGAGACTTTTGGAGGAGACTGTATGCTAGCCTCTTGCCGATCGATCGGGGGCCCTTGCATTTGGGGGAACGGTGCTCTTTGTAAGCTGTATGCCCGGGGACTCGAGGTGGTATTACTGTGGATTCGGGTCCTGGTCCCCCAGGACACACAGACTCTGGGGACCCTGGATTTGCCATATTGGATTAGTGGCTGATTCATAATGCTGGGACAGATACTGTTAGGAGATGCTGATGTAAATTCCAACACCTGTCTGTCTATTGTCTGCTAAAATGTGTATTGTAAATAAGTCTACTATGGGATCTAAGAGTCATTAGATCCCCATTGTTATTTGTGTTAATTAACTCTGCTATTGTGTGAAGAAGAGTCTATGTTGATCGTGATAATGTTGATTGGATTTTCTGAACTACAAGACGGCCAGTCTGGCCTAACGGTCATGTCTGAGTCATCTAGGATGTCTAAAGGGATTAGTTAATTAGCTCATGTTAATTAGGTTAATTAGGTTACAGCTGTATTGTTAGAGTAATATGAGCAGGAGGTCTGCACCTCCACTTTGAGTGTATAAAAGCCTGAATTTTGTCAATAAAGAGAGATTCCTATTTGAACTTACATACAGCCTGCCTGGTGTTTGTTCTGAGCTATCGCAACTGGGTTAGAACGGTACGTAGCTGAAGTTCTAATCCCGGAGCATTGGATGACCGAACCATCAGACGTTGCAATCTGATTCTATAGCTGCAGAGGAGTGTTGGGAGAGTGGAACTGAGCGAGCAAGGGGCTCGTTACACATACATACATATATATATATAAATATATATATATATATATATATATATATATATATATATATATATATATATATATATATATGGAATTTGGTACAGAATGAATTTGATTAGAAAAGATTAGAATATATTATATTTTTTTCTATGCTATTCTTTTATATTATTTTCTATTCTAATCTTTTCTATTCAAATTAATTCTGTACCAAATTCCAATTTCGGAAGATGGTTATCTATCTATCTATCTATCTATCTATCTATCTATCTATCTATCTATCTATCTATCTATCTATCTATATTAGGGATGCACCGAATGGGTTTTTTGGTGCCGAAACCAATACCGTAAATAAATCCTCCTTGATCCTGAAACCGATACCGAAACAACACCAGTACTGAAAGTGACTGTTTTTAAAAATATTTTTATACAGGAGATGGTCAGCGACTGCAGAGATGGTCAGAGACTGCAGACATGGTACAGGAGATGGTCAGAGACTGAGGACATGGTACAGGAGATGGTCAGAGACTGAGGACGTGGTACAGGAGATGGTCAGAGACTGAGGACGTGGTACAGGAGATGGTCAGAGACTGAGGACATGGTACAAGAGATGGTCAGAGACTGAGGACATGGTACAGGAGATGGTCAGAGACTGCGGACATGGTACAGGAGATGGTCAGAGACTGCGGACATGGTACAGGAGATGGTCAGAGACTGCAGACATGGTACAGGAGATGGTCAGAGACTGGGGACATGGTACAGGAGATGGTCAGAGACTGAGGACATGGTACAGGAGATGGTCAGAGACTGAGGACATGGTACAGGAGATGGTCAGAGACTGAGGACATGGTACAAGAGATGGTCAGAGACTGAGGACATGGTACAGGAGATGGTCAGAGACTGCGGACATGGTACAGGAGATGGTCAGAGACTGGGGACATGGTACAGGAGATGGTCAGAGACTGGGGACATGGTACAGGAGATGGTCAGAGACTGCAGACATGGTACAGGAGATGGTCAGAGACTGGGGACATGGTACAGGAGATGGTCAGAGACTGGGGACATGGTACAGGAGATGGTCAGAGACTGGGGACATGGTACAGGAGATGGTCTTTCTTTTCTATTATTTTCTATTCTAATATTTTCTATTCAAATTCAACTTCATTCTATACAAAATTTGAATTCAAGAAGCCATCTTCCGAAATTCGAATTTCGTATAGAATGAATTCAAATTCGAATAGAAAAGTTTAGAATAGAGTAGAAAAGAATACCATAGAAAAACAATGGAACAAAATAGAAAAAAATATAATTCATATATAACCATCTTCTGAAATTGGAATTTGGTACAGAATGAATTTGAATTCTAATAGAAAACATTAGAATAGAATATATTATATTTTTTTCTATTCTGTTCTATTGTTTTTCTATGCTATTCTTTTATATTTTTTATTCTGTTCTAAACTTTTCTATTGGAATTCAATTCAAATTTCGAACTTGAATTTTGAATTTCGCAAAATGGTTATGTATAGTTTACTTTTTCAAATTTGGTTAATTTTTTTTTTGAATGTGGTAGAATTTTTTCAAATTTGATATTTTTTTCGAATGCGGGCAAATTTTTTCGAATTCGAATACGAAACTAAAGGAACTCCGAAAACGAATGTAACTAATGCATTAAATTTAACTAAACGAATTTAGTTAAATAACGAATCGAAACGAAATGAAACTAAACAAATTTTTTCATCCTGCACATGTCTAGAAAGCAAGTAATATAGTCTACAAAGGTGAGGATGTACCACTTCCCAGTTTTGCTGAGGTGAGCTGAGGGCCTAAGAATATCGATAGATACTTACTGGAATGGCTCCTTCATAACAGGCAATGCCATGGGCAAGGTGCAAAAGTTGGGTTTGAAATTGCTGGGGCACTATCAACTGTTTGTTAATGGTTTGGGGCCTGTCTCTATGATTTTTTCATCTGTTTCTTGACTTGTCAGCCCGACCCTTGTCCAGACACTTGTTAGAGTGGGGTAAGAGGCCAAGGCAGGCCATACACTGTTCTAAACCATGTATGGGCAGGCTAAATGTACCAAGTTGATTGAACAACTTAGGTACAACCAGCATGGCGGGTTTTACCTGCAGCTGTTATAGCTTCTAGTAACAATCACTATCCTCTCCCGGCAGGGGTGGGAAGACAATGGACCGGTAGGATTGATTCCTGCATCAACACTGTTTGTGTTGATGGGGGGAATCAAGTGGTTGCAGGAAAGAAATTTGCTGAATGTATGGCCAGCCTAAGTCCTCCTTAAACTGGTCCCAATCTCAGGTTACCCTGCTTGTGACAAAAGGCAAAGAAGAGTCACTTACAGCAGGCAGCGGAGTTCCATCAGCTGACTGATGGCTTCTTGGTGGGCTTGACTCCATATGACTGCTCCATGAAAGGAGGGCGTGGCCAGCCATGGGACCACATGGATGCTGAGTGAGAGAGCTCCAGCTTTGTGGTTCTTTTTTTTTTTTTTTTTTTTTTTTGCCACTTCAGATAATCTTTTTCGGGGGTCTTAAATCAACTTTTCAGTTCATTTTCATTTAGACACAGACCCACCCGAGTCTCATCATTGTGGCTATTGCTATATCGGAAAAAAAAGAGGAAAGACCGGAAATACAAACATAGTATCAAAAAAAAAATTCCAATTCGTATCTCTCCTATTTAAATACTTAACCATACCCCTATTTCTAAAATTTTTCTCCCCTTTTTTGCTTCCATTTCCACCCCCCCTCCCTCCCCATCCCCTCCCCAGGTCCTCCCCCTCTCTCTTCTCCAAGGTCTATTATCTTCTATTCTCCTCCTTTAGTCTTAGGCTTTATATTCTTTGGCATAACTCCATGTTTTTTTGAATTTTTTCCAGTGATCCCACCTACCCCTGTTCACACTTCCTATTTCCTTGAGCATTCTCCCTAGCGTCTCCATATTACAAGTCTCCTCTACAGCATCAAACCACTCCCATATCTCGGGGGGCTCTCTCCTCTGCCAATTCCTCGGTATCGTTTTTTTTGCCGCATTCAGTAGTTGCGGTACCAGTGACTGTTTATAGTTTTTTGGATCACCGGCCCCCCCATGGAACAGAACCACCCAGGGGTCATCTTTGACTTCTATTCCTGTGATCTCTTTAATTAAACCTAGTATTTTACCCCAAAATTTTTTAATTTTGGGGCAGTTCCACCATAGGTGTCCCATTGTACCGACTTCTTGGCATCCTCTCCAACAACTGGCTGGCCCTCTCTGGAATCTACTAGTTATCTCCGGGGTAAGGTAACTTCTACTGATGCATTTGTAGTTCATTTCTTCTGTTCGGGTATCTAATGCCGAAAAAGCAATCATTTTCAAAATTCTTTTAATTGTGACTAAATCTTTCTTAGTGCCTAGATCTCTCTCCCATTTTGCCATAAATGGCGGTATCTCCAATTTTTCTGAGGTCATCAAAATTTTGTATATTTGCGATATTGTATTCCTTGGAGTTCCCCTATCACACAACCTCTCAAAGTCTGTCAATCGTTCCCCCGACCTAATCGGATGAGGTAACGTGCTGACAAAGTGACTTAATTGGAGATAACGCCATTTCTCTAGTCCCCGTGGTTCCCTTCCATGTGTAAATTGTTGGAGTGGTATAATTTTTCCTTCTTTCATAATTTCTCTTAATTGTGATTTCCCCCAAAGTGCTTCTTTTCCTTTAGTATTCTCCATACCTGGAGTGAAAAAATTATTATCTATAAGTGTAATCAGTGGTGAGTTATATTCCCCATTTACTTTCTTATATACCCCATCCCATATTCTGAAAACATTTCGTGTTATAACATGTGTGTTTGTATCTAAAGATCTGCAGTGTGGGGGGGTTCCAAATTATAATACCTAATTGTGCATTGCTAATATTTTCCTCTATTTTCACCCATTTTTTTGAATTTTTCTTCTTTGCCCATTCGGTCACCCTTGATAATACTACCGCTTTGTAATAGGTCTGTACGTCAGGGACTGTCAACCCGCCATCCCTTTTCTTTTGTTTCAGTGTCTGGAAGGAAACTCTAGGTCTTTTGTTTGCCCAAATGAATGCCATAATTATTTTCCTTAACTTCCTCAAATAATATTGGGGGAGTGGGACTGGTAACATCTGGAAATAATACATAATTTTGGGTAATACTACCATTTTAATAACGTTGATACGCCCGATCCAAGAAAGGGCCTTACCGGAGAATCTCTTACAGTCTAGTCTGACAGCATCAAGTAGAGGCATATAGTTGATAGTAAATATCTTTTGGATTGAGTTGGATAGCTCAATACCCAGGTACTTTAGTTCCTTAGTCCATTTAAAGCCAAATTCTTGTTTCAATATCGCTTCCTCTGTCCTACTTATATTTATGTTTAATATTTCTGATTTTTTCATATTTATTTGAAAGTTAGATACCTCACCGTACTTCTTTACTGTTTTAACTAGGTTGGGCATAGTGGAGATCGGGTCCGTTACATAAAACAGCACATCGTCTGCAAACGCTGCGACTTTGTGCTCCTCCTCCCCCACTTTCACTCCTCTTATGTTAGGATCTCTTCGTATTGATGCCAAAAGGGGTTCCATAGCTAAAATAAAAAGCAACGGAGACAGGGGGCACCCCTGTCTCGTGCCATTTTCCATCTCAAATGGTTGAGATGTTATCCCATTGATTTTGACTACAGCAGTTGGATGGTGATATAGAGTTTTAATCCTCCGGATCATTTTAGATCCCAATCCCATGGTCTCCAGGGTCTGGATCATGAACCCCCAGTCTACTCTGTCAAATGCTTTTTCGGCGTCGATTGACAGAAGTAGTCCTGGGGGTCCACTCTCCTTTATTTTCCCCAACAGGAGAAGAGTCCTGATCCCATTGTCCCTCCCCTCCCTATTAGGAACAAAGCCTACTTGGTCTGGGTTCACTAATATATTCATGAATTCCTTTAATCTCTCTGCCAAAACTTTAGCATATAGCTTTGTGTCATTGTTCAGCAGGGAGATTGGGCGGTAACTCGAACATAATGATTTCTCTTTACCCTCTTTCAATATAATTGTAATAGATGCTTTTAATGCCTCCCTACTCATTTCAAAGCTGTCCCCTAAACCGTTCATGTAGCAACAGAGCCTAGGTATTAATATTTCTTTGAATGTTTTATAATATGATATTGTTAGGCCGTCCGGGCCAGGGCTTTTCCCGGATGCCGTTGCTGCTAACGCTTTCCTTATTTCTTCTTCTGAGATTGGTCTTTCTAATATTTCTTTTCCTTCTTCCGAAATCTTAGGGAGCGCTGCCTTTTTTAGGAAGTTGTTATATCTTGATCTCCTGTTTTCTAAAGAGGTGTCTTGTTTGGGGACTGAGTATAGGTCTTTATAGTAATTTTTAAAGGTCTCTGCTATCTTCCTGGTTGAATATTCTGTGTGTCCCTCTTTGGTCTGGATTTCTTCTATGTAATTCCTGGTTTTTTTCTTTTGTACCATATTGGCTAACTGTTTACTGGGTTTATTGCCCCATCTAAATCTCTCCCAAGCAATTTTGTTAAATGTCACCCTTGACTCCTGCTCCATCATGGTTTTCAATTCCGTTCTTTTAGCAATCATCTGCTGGTGTATCTCTTGGGGTAGATGGCCCGTTTGTTTTTTATGTTTTTGTTCTAGCCCCGTAAGGTCGTCCCTTAATTTTTGGATTTTGAGCCGTCTATCCTTTTTCTTCCTCGCCCCCATTCCAATCAGGACCCCCCTGATGTAGGCTTTGTGGGCCTCCCATAGTGAAGCTCCCGAGACTTCCCCTGTGTCATTTACCTCGAAGTAGTTCTCTAATTCCTTTCTGATTCTACTGACATCCTCTTCCTCCTTTATCAACTCCTCATTCAACCTCCACTGAGCCCTGTCGTGCTGATTTCTAGCTGTTGTCACTTCTATGGTCACGGGTGTGTGGTCTGAGTAGGTTATATTTCCAATCCTAGTCTCCACTACCCTGTCGATATCCCGATGCTCAATCAATCCCCAGTCGATCCGGGAGTATGACCCGTGCACAGGGGAGTAAAACGTATAATCTCTTTTGGTTGGGTGTTGAACCCTCCAAATATCCACCAATTGGTAAGTGGAGAGTTTTTGCTTTAACTCTTTTAAGTAGGTACAGTTCCTCCCCTGTGCTCGGGCCGTGCTATCCAGATCAGGGCTCAGGCAGAGATTGAAATCCCCCATTACTATCAGGTGTCCTCTCGTGAACTCCATTATTTTCCTCAGAATATTTGTCAGGTACTTTGTCTGGTTCTTATTTGGGGCGTAGATGTTGACTAATGTATATTCCACTTCATTTAGTCTACCTCTGAGGCCCAGGTATCTACCTTCCGGGTCTATTAATCTTTCCTCCAGCACAAACCTTATTTTCTTTGAAAAACCAATGGCTACTCCCCGTGCCCTATTAGTGATGGTATCTCCTTGGTACCAGACTGGGTATTCATTTGAGAATAATCTAAGTCTCGATTGCAATGAGATATGTGTCTCCTGAAGGAACACCACGTCTGGTCCCAATGATTTTAACTCTTGGAAGATATCCATCCTTTTCTTGGAGTTATTTAAGCCTTTGACGTTATAAGTCATAAATTTTATTGTGGCTATGATCCTTTTCCTCTTCCCCTTAATTCTCCCTTTACCTTAGACTTGGAGAGTTTCCTTTCTTTCTTAATTTTGGAATTGGACAGGACCTTTTCCCTCTATCCCCCCTCCCCCCCCCCCCCATCTCCAACCCCCCACCTCCCCCCCGCCATCTCTTCCCTCACCCTCCCCCCTCCCATTGGTCCCTTCGGGACCCCTATACCAGTGAGGGTCACTTATATTGTGGCTCCCCATTGGTCTCCTTCCCTAAAGGTGGGGCTCTGGGTGTGCCAGCCCTCCGGTCAGTATTTTTTTTATAGACCGGGTACACTAGGCTACTACTGACGGGTCCCCTTCCCTAATATTATGGGCTTAATTTTGATCTTCGCCCACCTCCTCCCTCCTCGGATCCCCTCCCCCCCCATCTCCACCACCCTCTCCCCTAGCCCACACTCATTTCTAGCCAACGTTCCACGGACCAGTCCAAGCTCGGGGGTACTTGCATATCCAGTTTCTCACAGAACTCTTCTAATTCCCCCGGGAATCTTAATCTTGCAGACCTCCCCTCTTTACTTCCTAACAGACAGGCTGGGAATCCCCATGTATATTTTATATTATGGTTTTTCATTTGCTCCAGTAGGGGTTTCAGATGTCGCCTTCTCGCCAGTGTACTATTGGCCAGGTCCGCAAATACTTGGATTCTTGCTTCTTCATATTGCAGTGGGGGGTGTCCCTTCAATTTAACCCATATGTTTTCCTTGTCCTCATAGAACCTGAACCTTACAATGATGTCACGGCTTCTTTCTGCCCGTCTAATATCTAACCTGCCCACCCTATGGACCCGCTCTATTTTTAGGGGGGCTTCTCCTTCCAGCCCTAGTAGTGGGTTGAAAATAGTCGCCACAGTCCTCCTCAGGTCTTCCCCCCTGTTTTCTGGGACCCCTCGGATTCTCACATTTTGTCTACGGTCTCTATTTTCTTGATCTTCCATCCTGTAGCATATTTTTATCTGATTTTGTTGAGATGTTTTAAGTTGTTCTTTTAATTCAGAGATCTCCCGCTCTTGTTTATCTAATTTGTCTTCTGCGCCTTCTACTCTGGTCAGGAGGTTACCTAGATCCGACCTCAGCATATTGATCTCCGCTTTGATCTCGGCTTTTATTGACGTCTCTAAAGTTTTAAGCATTTCTGCCAATTCGTTTTTTGAGGGTATGTGTAGGTCCTGTCTATGTTCGTCTAGCCTGGATGCTTCCAAGGTGTTATCTACTAATAGGTCCTCCCTTGAGTGGTCAGGGGTCTGCTCTTCCCTCGCATTGGATCCCTTCTTCTTTTTATCTGCCATACTTGATTTTTGTGTCTCCTGATGGGCGCCCCCTGGGCTTCCTCCTTTGGCCAAGTATTGCTTTATTGAGCTTCCAGTTGCATTCCCTGGTTGGTTATCTTTTGGGGTTTTTGGAAGGCCCCCTTTCCCGGTTTTGGATGTGTTCCGGCTCATACTACCTTCCGGTAGCCCCTTACAGTTGACTATTGAGCAATATCCCGAATACTGTCCAACGGGAGGGAATCAAGTTCACTGTCTATTTATCCGGGGTTTTAAATGCGTAGTTGGGACTAAGGTGATATGATGGGTAGGTATGGGGTGGTGCACTGAATGTGTTGCGTTCAACCTCTCGGACCCACCATGTCTAAAGACTGTCTCTCTATCTGCTTTCAGATGTGCACACAGGCCAGGTCTTCTGGTGCGTGATGTTCAAAAAAAAAAAAAAAAACTTTCCGGGGGACTGCCCACCTACCTCTTGAGTTCTACCGGCCCTGCTTTGCCTATGTTCAAGTATGTCGCAAGGTCGCTTAGAATAGATACTCGTATGTTGGGGTTGCACTTGTATCTTTGACTATGCACCAACCTTCCCTTCCTTATGGGATGCAGGTATCATAGGCATAACAGTCTATGCAATTAATAAGGGCATTTGTCTTTGCACTTTACTCTTCAATCAGTTGTAATACCCCACAGCCCTCTGCCGTATACCATGCGACCAATACAGTGAGAAGTTTGATTTTAAGGTGTTTTTCAAGGGGTTCAAGGAATATGAAAAAGGGGTCAATAGCCTCATCAACCCTCCACCGTCACATCAGCTTTGCATGCATGACCGATACTACCATAGATCAACAGTTCTGCAGGATCACTCACATCCTCATTCCTGGGCATGTCCTTCTTAGCATATTTCCAATACACTCTTACCTTGTCAGCTGGTTGGTTTAGTGTGTTTCTTACCCCCTCTTTGAACCCCTGTCGTCCTCCTCAGATTAGATGCAGTCTGGGGTTCGATTCCCGTTGTGGATCAAGGCTTCGTGACTCTCACCTCGCGCCGCTCACAGCGGCGTCTCGTATTTCGCTCTGTCTCTCACGCTGGCAGCTCGGTGCGGGGGGTGGGGGGGGGGGGCATCCGGAGGTGGGAGCCCCGAGCGGACGTCCGGGTCCGTCACAGCGTTTGATCTCCTCCACTCGCCGCGCACAAACCCCGGGCTTCTCAGACACTCATCTCCCTAACAGCCGCTTAGTTGTCGCGGCGGGGGCCGCCCTCTCTCGTCTTTCGGTCCGTCTCCTCTGCCTGTGCCTTCCCGGAGGTATCATAGGAGAGCCCGCAAGGGTGCCTGAAGGCTGACACACCTCTCGCTCCTCCCTTCCCGTCTGACGTCTCACGTCATCCTCTCACAGCTTTGTGGTTCTAACAGCGACCATGCACAGCGACGGGAGAGATCCCCTTTTTACCCCACCGGCACAACACGTTGCCCAGGCATCTGCCCAACATGTCCAAGTGGAGGATATGCCGCTCTGGACCACAGAAATTGACAGACTTCTACCTGCCAGCCAGAGACAGGTTACAACAACATGGTGGTGGAGGCAGCTTCTCCTCACACGAGACACACAGAAACAGTCAGGCAGCAGAGAAAGGACAATTGGCTGCAGCTCCACAGAACATCAGCGTGATACCCAGAACCAGACAAATGATGAGTCTTCCCCTCCTGACTCTTCTTCCACCCACAACCCCATCAACCTTAAAAAGTCCAGACAGGAAGATGAGAAAAGAGGTGAATGACTTCCAAACAGGAAATCAAAAGAATGTCGGCCAAATTAGCGGATCTTGAGAATTGCTCATGCCCCAAAAACATTAAATTCCACAGCATTCCTGAAGCGATTACACAATCATTATTCCATGAGTTCCTCCACCAACTACTGTCTGAATTACTTCCATTGGCATTGGACATTGAACTTCTCATAGTCAGAGCTCATAGAATCCCTAAGCCCTCATACCTCCCTGATACTACACCAAGGGATGTCCTGTCTTATAATTTGTAAAAGGTGCGCTTACAGTCTGTATGCACAAGTGATATAATTGAGTGAAAAAATGTGTAAGAAATAAATTAACCTTGCATGAAACAAAATGAAAAAATGAAAAAATGAAATAAAAATAAAAATAAAAATAAAAAATCCTATATTGAATGGTATGTGGAGTGTGCACTGATGTGCCAAACACACATGTGAAAAACACAAATATAAATAATGATCACAACAGTTAGACATCAATCAAGAATAGGTGTGACACCAATGAAAATATCTGTAAATAGTGGAATAATAAAATAATATAATCCAAAAATTGTGAGCACAGTCCATAAAGTGAAACAACAAGGAAAAAGTTCATGAGCATAGGGAAACCCATCCACTTTCCATCAGACCATCATCCGTATGATTGAAGAAGGAAAAGAAGGATAAATAGATGTGACTTCCAATTGCAGTGAATCCAAAGAAAAAGTGATAAAGGTGGACCCTTACCCTCGATGGTGGACCCCCCTATTAGCGAGGTATTACGAGCATGCAGATTTCGCCCTCTGCAGGGACCGTGTGATGATAGCGTCCACAGCGGCTGACACGTCCAGCGTCTCCAATCTGGGCTGATCCAAGTCCTGTGCCTGGAGGGGGGAGAAGCACTCGCTTGCTCCCAAAGTGGTGGATGAAAAGACAAAAAGGAGCTCCAATGGTGTAGTAAGTATTATTGGGTTTATTATAAAAATGCAACGAAAACGGAGAAGACACACTCCGTAAAAACACTCGTTAAAATCAAGAAAATAAGCCGGCATATAAATAAACGAACACCCGTGCAGGTCATGGGGCGAACAATGTGATGGCTTGCAATGCGTAGCCACGCCCTACATGTTTCGTCACAACTGACGTCTTCAAATGTCCCGTCTTGCATACATTTCTATACTACCAAAAAAAAAAAAGCAATGGGGCAGCTCATACCAATCCAGCAATGTCTGAGAAGTTCAATGGGGTAGCACTGTACGCTGCCCTCTCAGCTGCCACTCTTAACAGGTGACAATTTCTGACCCTAAACAAAGCCCTGCAGAACCATAAGATTACTTTTAAATGGGGCCACCCCACTAAACTGATCATAACACACCTAGGCAAGAAGCATGTGGTTCACTCACTTGATAAGGGAATTAAACTTCTGAAAGAGTGGAACATACTTCCTCCAGATGCTCCACTTCCCAGCAAGACACCACCTTCTAAAATCCCCATGGAGTGGTCCTGAAACAGGCAGAAGGCTTTTTTGTATCAACTCACTTTGATCTCTCTATTCTCTAACGTTAAGAACCACCTATGTCTGGATCTGTCTCACCAGCGAACAATGATGAGCCATATGGTGGACATTTATGGGTTTCTCTTTGTTACCTTTTTGATCTTCCCCCATCTTTGCAAAAGAGTTCCTTATTTCCCATGGAGCTTGGTTTTTGCTCCAAGTTTTTTAGTTTTTTTTCCCTATTGGGAAGTTTTGGACATATTCCTTCTTCACTCTAACATGGCATACTCCTCATGTAACCGAGCTACTTGCCACACTTAACCAAGATACTCACCATGTATTTGGAAACTGCTCCCCTATACTTCTGACAACATCCTTCTCAGTCTGGAGTCCAGTAAGAGTTTCCTGTTGTTCTGTGCCTATCAAACCAGGCTATCAACTATATCTATTGTGATTATGGGCCCTAAAATTGTATCGCTCAATGTGAAAGGCCTTAATAGCCAACATAAATGAAGGGCCTTGCAGAATGAGATTCTATCCCTTGAAGGAGATATCATATTTCTACAGGAGATCCACTTTCTCAAACGTTCCCCTCTAAAAAACACTCACTGAAACACTTCTCAAAGATTTTTACAGTTAATTCTGACAGGAAGAAGGCTGGCATACTGATAGCCATTAAGGACTCTATCAATTTCCAACTTAAGTCTTCCTTGATTGATGACAATAGCACTTTTATTGTTCTGATTTGTGATATTGACAATGTATCCTACATTCTGGTTAATGTGTATACACTCAACGTAAAACAGACCATCTTGTTAAATAGGTTCCTCAAACAAATTAATAAATGCCGTCAATGGCATTAAATAATAGGAGGAGACTTCAATGCTGTTGCAGATCCATCTATCGACACTGCAGCTAAAATCCAGGAGACCGTCAGCCTGCTTAAATTCATTTTTCTTTAAAAACTGTCTGTTCGACGTTTGGAGATGTAACCATGCCGGAGAGAAGGACTATTCCTTCTTCTCCACTTCTCACCGATCTTATTCAAGAATTGACATGTTTGTTGTTGAACAATGGACACTCCCAATTGTTGCCTCTTCATCTATCAAAACTATCACTTGGTCAGATCATGCCCCTATCACCATGCACTTCTCTGGCCCAGGACCAACCAAGGCCGCCCCCCCATGGAGGCTTAACACATATCTCCTCTCTAACCCTGACCACAGCCAAGTAATTGAAAGGACATTACAATCCTATTTTGACCTTAGCAACACTAATGATATTTCCAAATTCTCACTCTGGACAGCCCATAAGGCCTATCTCAGAGGTATACTAATACAGTTGGGCGCTCATGAAAAAAAGTGTAGATCCCAACAATTGGACCAGTTGACCAACTCTATATGCAAAATTGAAGAGGCTAACAAGAAGGACCCATCCTTCAACAACTCTGCTAAACTTCTCCATCTTCAAAATGCTCTAAGAGCATACTTTATAACCAGGAAAAACAAGTTAAACACCTAAGAGCTAACATATACGTCTTGAGTAGGAATGAGCTTCGTGTTCGAATCGAACATCGTGTGTTCGGTCGTTCGCCGAATTACGAACGATATGGGCCTTTTGTGCCAAATTCGAGTGGCGCATCATGGACCATAATTCACTGCGGCATCGCAGTGCATTGCTGGCTGATGATTGGCCAAGCCTGCACTATGACCTGCATGCTTGGCCAATCACAGCCCTGTGTGTACAGAGAGCCCTAATTGGCCAAAGCCAAGGAGGCTTTGGCCAATTATGGCTCAGGGGGTTTAGTAAAAGCCCCACACTATATAAGGCTGCCTGCACGTCGGCCCTGTGTAGTGTGTTCCAGCTTGAGAGAGAGATAGACAGAGAGAGAGACAGTGTCATTTGATTTAAGTTAGATAGAGTAGGCAGGTCAAGTCAGTTAGCTGCACTTACAGTGTATTGTGTATATATACTGTATATGCATCCCAGGTGTTATATATATATACATATATACATTTTATTCAGTTTAGCTGGATCCTGTTCTTCTCTTCCTAATATACTGACAGGCAGGCGTTTTTACAGTATTTCCAGTTAGTGTACTGTGCACCCTGCACAATTGCACCTACACTATAGCTACCTGAAGCCAGGTGCTTGTGTAGGCTCTTGACATATTTCCAGTTACTGTACTGTGTACCCTGCACAGTTGCACCCACAGTATAGGTACCTGCAGCCAGGTGCTTGTGTAGGCTATTTGAAGTATTTCTAGTTACTGTACTGTGTACCCTACACAGTTGCACCTACAGTATAGCTACCTGAAGCAAGGTGCTTGTGTAGGCTCTTGACGTATTTCCAGTTACTGTACTGTGTACCCTGCACAGTTACACCTACAGTATAGCTACCTGAAGACAAGTGCAGGTGTTCTCATACTAATAATACTACAGGCAGGCAGTTGATTCTGCTAGCTGCAATATAATCTATTATATATAATCTATATATATATATATATATATATATATATATATATATATATATATATATACAGATTATATATATATATATATCCCAGTTTTGTGCAGCTACATCTCACTGCAGGCCATTAGTATGTCTGGAAGGCCAATAAGGAGAGGCAGATAGTCACAAGCCAATAAAAGAGGGCAAACAGGCTCTGTGTCTAGAGACAACAGTGCTGGTCGTGGACACGGTGCATCCTCATTAACAAGTGGCCGTGGGACACGCTTGGCCTCTTTTCGGCAGCTGGCTGTGTTGAGCCGCAACATGTGGAAGACTTGGTCGAGTGGATGACCAAGCCGTCCTCATCCTCCTCATCCTCTCTCACCCAGGCTCAGGGTACTTTGTCTGGCAAAGCAGCTGATAATGTGGCCTCTTCCCTCGGCTCAATGGCATCAGTCACTCCTTCCCT
Source organism: Aquarana catesbeiana (assembly GCF_042186555.1). Taxonomy (NCBI): domain Eukaryota; kingdom Metazoa; phylum Chordata; class Amphibia; order Anura; family Ranidae; genus Aquarana; species Aquarana catesbeiana. The sequence goes on along the minus strand of NC_133324.1, from coordinate 28,547,821 downwards.
AGCCCCACCATGTCCTCCTGAGGAGTCCCTCAAACTGTTTGACCACAGTGTTGGGTACATGCTCCAGGAGGATGCCCAGCGTTTTGAAGGCTCCGATGATGGTACTCAGCTAGAGGAAGGCAGTAACGTGAGCCCAGACAGAGGGGGTGCCCAAGAAGGACAGCAATCTGGCAGTCATGTTCCCCCTGCTGCAGCATACTGCCAGGTTTGTTCCAGTGATGAGGAGGGAGGGGATGATGAGGTCACTAACTCCACGTGGGTGCCTGATAGGAGAGAGGAGGAGGAGGCACATCACCAACGAGACAGGATGCCCTCCAGGGGCCAGCCTAAGGGCAGCACTCTGACTGCATCACACCGCAGAGCTCCGCATGTGCAGGGCGCTGCTGTCTCTGCGCGTCATTCCAAAAGTTATTTGGTGTGGGCCTTTTTTGACATGAGTGCATAAGATCGCACCGCTGATATTTGCAACATATGTCTCAAGCGTATCTCGCGTGGCCAAAACATCTCCTGCTTGGGCACCACATGCTTGACCAGACATATATTGACCTGCCATGCAGTTCATTGGCAAGCGTACCTAAGAGACCTACACCGAAGAACAAAGAGGACCTCTCCTTGCTCCTCATTAGCTGGGATCTCCAACCCCACTATACCTTCAGTCCTCTCTGAGACCTGCACTGAGAGGAATGTAGGTGTAGAATTAGGTGTGTCACAGCCAAGTACTTGCGGGCAATCTGCTATCGGTACACCAACGTCAGATTGTACCAGGCAAATTTCCCTGCCCCAGCTGCTGCACTGCAGAAATAAGTTCTCTCCCAGCCATCCACATGCCCAGCGGTTGAATGCTAGCTTGGCAAAATTGCTATCACTTCAACTGCTACCTTTTCAGTTGGTAGGCTCTGCCCCTTCCGTGAGTTTGTGGAATGTGGGGTTCCTCAGTGGCAGGTACCCAAACACCACTTTTTCTCATGGAAGGTGATTTTGGCTCTCTACCGGCATGTGGAAGGCAATGTCTTGGCCTCGCTGGATAGGGCGGTCAGCGGTAAGGTGCATATTACCGCTGACTCATGGTTCAGCAGGCATGGACAGGGACATTACCTAAGTTTCACGGCACATTGGGTGACTCTGCTGGCAGCTGGGAAGGATGCAGGACAAGGTGCAGTATTGTTGGAGGTTGTTCCGCCACCACGCCTCCAAAATGCCAGTACTGGTGATTCTGACACACCTCTCTCCTCCACCTCCTCCTCTTCTTCTTCCTCCATGGCCTCTTCCTGTGCTTTGTCCTCGGAACCAGCGGTGCTCCATAGGCGTTCAAGGGGCTAAGCAAGTACAGGCCAAAAGATGCCATGCGGTGCTTGAGCTTGTGTGCTTGGAGGACAGGAGCCACACTGGGGCAGAGATTCTGTCAGCTCTGCAGGGGCAGGTTCAGAGGTGGTTGATGCCACCTTAAGCCAAGAATGGTGGTTTGCGACAATGGCACCAACCTCCTCTCCGCTCTCCGACAGGGACAACTGACCCATGTGCCCCGTTTGGCTCATGTCCTTAACTTAGTGGTACAGCAGTTCTTGGGCAGGTACCCGGGCTTACAGGATGTCCTGAGGCAGGCCAGGAAAGTCTGTGTTCATTTCCGCCGGTCATATAATGCCAGTGCTTGGCTGGCAGACCTCCAAAAGGAATTTAATCTGCCCAAAAAACGCCTAATCTGTGACATGCCCACCAGGTGGAACTCAACGTTTGCCATGCTGCAGCGGCTGCACACGTAGCAGAGGGCCATCAATGAGTACCTGTGCGACTATGGCACCAGGACAGGGTCAGGGGAGCTTGTTTTTTTTTTCCCCCCTCCAGTTGGCTATGATCAGGGATGCATGCACTATCCTGTCACCATTTGAGGAGGCCACGAGGATAGTGAGCAGTGACAGTGCATGCATCAGTGACACTGTCCCTCTTGTCCACCTGTTGGAGCACACACTGCATGGAATAATGGGCACTTGTGGCAGAATAGAGGCAGGAAGAGGAGGACTTCCTTAGCTCTGAAGGCCCCCTTTATCCAGACAGTGTTCCTGCGTGCCTGCCAATCTGCATATGCAGCAGTCTTTAAGGGATCATTTACAATCCCAAGAAACCCATGGACTTGTACGTGGCTGGGAGGAGGTGGCTGTGGATCATGTCGTCCTTAGTGACCCAGAGGACTCCGGACCGAATGCCTCAGAAAACCTACGCTGCATGGCCTCCCTGATCCCGCAAAGCCTGCGAAAGGATCCTCGTATTCGTGGTATCAAGGAGGGGGATCGTTACTGGCTGGCAACCCTCCTTGATCCACATTACAAGGGTAAGGTTGGGACCTTATCTTGCCGTCGCAGAGGGTGCAGAGAATGAAACATCTTCAGGAGGCCTTGCAGAAAGGTCTGTGCAACACGTTCCCAGAGACTGGGAGGTTACAAACTCCTGTTCCTGAGGCTTCGGTCAGTCCCAGAAGGAGCGGTGGAGAAGGTGGCCGTCTGACCGATGCGTTCAGACAATTTTTTAGTCCGCAGCCCCAAGGTATGATCGGTTCCAGCAACCATCGCCAGCATCTATTTTACATGGTGCAGGAATACCTAGGGGCAAGATCTGACTTGGACACCTTTCCCACCGAAAATCCTCTGGGTTACTGGGTCTTGAGGATGGATCACTGGCCAGAGCTTTGACAGTATGCAATTGAGCTACTGGTCTGTCCTGCATCCAGCGTTCTTTCGGGACACACATTCAGTGCTGCTGGAGGCTTTGTAACCGATCACAGGGTGCGCTTGTCCACCGATTCGGTTGATCGACTGACCTTCATAAAAATGAATCAGTCTTGGACCACCACCAGATACCAAGCACCTGATGCTGATGTAACCGAATAATTTTTTTTTTTGAAATATCAGATCCATTCAAGACTGCCTATGCTGATGCTGAGTGACTATCCTCTTCCTCCTCAATGATCATGCTGATAGCTTGTAAGAATATTTTTGTTTCCTGCGCTCCAACTAGAGTATCTGTGAGGGGTTGCAGTGTTGTGGCACCAGCACCAGTGCCTAAGGCCCAATCTTTCTGCCCCTGTTCAACAGGGACATGTAATTATAATTCTTGATCTAAAATTTCACAGCAGGGCCCGTTCCAGCGCCCACCAAGAGTAACTGTGAGGACTTACAGTGTTGTTGCACCAGCACCACCACCACCACCAAAGGCCCAATTTTTCTGCCCCTGTTCAACAGGGGCATGTAATTACAATTCTTGATCTAATATTTCACAGCAGGGCCCTGTGAGGGCTTACAGTGTTGTGGCAACACCAACACCTAAGGCCACAATTTCTGCAGAGTATATAGGGCAGGCCCCTAGTTTCAAACATCCAACTTACAAACGATTCCTACTTGCAATGGAAGGAGACAACAGGAAGTGAGATGAAATCTACCCCTAGGAAGGGAAATTCTCTCCTGTAAGAGTTAATATGGGAAAAACGTTTCTCCTTTCCACTGATGCTTTATCACCAATCCTTGTTTCACTAAAAACCCCAAATTTTCTGAAAATATTTGTCATTGGGACAGAAAGTGAGGTGAAATCTTCTGAAGAGGAGCACAGACAGCAAAACAAATGTCACAGGGGTGATAACCCTTCCCTATGTTTTCCAAAAAGCTTAAAATAATTTTTTTTGGCTGGAGCTAAACACGTTAAAAATGTACCAGTTCAAAATTACAAACAGATTCTACTTAACAACACAGCCTGTATACTGCTGTTCAGAGTATATAGGGCCTGGTGGCCCCATGCTTTTTCTTTTTGTAATTTGGATGCAGGGTTCCTCTTAATATCCATACAAGACCCAAAGGGCCTGGTAATGGACTGGGGGGTACCCATGCCGTTTGTCTCACTGATTTTCATCCATATTACCGGGACCCGACATTACATTAAAGCCGTAAGCAGTTTTAAATGACTTTTATTCCTTTACAAATGTCATTTTGTGCAGGGACTGTTCTAAGCACGGGAAACGCATGCCACTTTACAGGCATACTATAGACACCTCCCAGGTACAATATTTAAAGGAATATTTCACTTTTTTTAACTTTAAGCATCATTAAAATCACTGCTCCTGAAAAAACGGCCATTTTTGAAACTTTTTTTGCATTGATACATGTCCCCTGGGGCAGGACCCGGGTCCCCAAACCCTTTTTAGGACAATACCATGCAAATTAGCCTTTAAAATGAGCACTTTTGATTTTGAACGTTTGAGTCCCATAGACGTCAATTGGGTTCTAATGTTCGTGCAAATTTTCGGTCCATTCGCAGGTTCTGGTGCGAACCGAACCGGGGGTGTTCGGCTCATCCCTAGTCTTGAGCAATAAAACTGGCTCATACCTAGCTAGATGCATTAAACGTAGAGTAGCAGCCACCAGAATTCATACATAGTTACTTAAGGAGGTGAGTAGGGATGAGCTTCGAGTTCGAGTCGAACTCATGTTCAACTCGAACATTGGCTGTTCGCAAGTTCGCCGAACAGCGAACTATTTGGGGTGTTCGCGGCAAATTCGAGTGCCGCAGAACACCCTTTAAAAGTCTATGGGTGAAATCAAAAGTGCTAATTTTAAAGGCTAATATGCAAGTTATTGTCATAAAAAGTGTTTGGGGACCCAGGTCCTGCCCCAGGGGACATGGATCAATGCAAAAAAAAGTTTTAAAAACGGCCGTTTTTTCAGGAGCAGTGATTTTAATAATGCTTAAAGTCAAACAATAAAAGTGTAATATCCCTTTAAATTTCGTACCTGGGGGGTGTCTATAGTATGCCTGTAAAGGGGCGCATGTTTCCTGTGTTTAGAACAGTCTGACAGCAAAATGACATTTTGAAGGAAAAAACTCATTTAAAACTACCCGCGGCTATTGCATTGCCGACAATACACATAGAAGTTCATTGATAAAAACGGCATGGGAATTCCCCAAAGGGGAACCCCGAACCAAAATTTAAAAAAAAAAATGACGTGGGAGTCCCCCTAAATTCCATACCAGGCCCTTCAGGTCTGATATGGATATTAAGGGGAACCCCGGCCAAAATTTAAAAAAAAAATGACGTGGGGTTCCCCCTAAATTCCATACCAGACCCTTCAGGTCTGGTATGGATTTTAAGGGGAACCCCGCGCCAAAAAAAAAAAAAAAAAAACGGCGTGGGGTCCCCCCAAAAATCTATACCAGACCCTTATCCGAGCACGCAACCTGGCAGGCCGCAGGAAAAGAGGGGGGATGAGAGTGCGGCCCCCCCCTCCTGAACCGTACCAGGCCACATGCCCTCAACATTGGGAGGGTGCTTTGGGGTAGCCCCCCAAAACACCTTGTCCCCATGTTGATGAGGACAAGGGCCTCATCCCCACAACCCTGGCCGGTGGTTGTGGAGGTCTGCGGGCGGGGGGCTTATCGGAATCTGGAAGCCCCCTTTAACAAGGGGACCCCCAGATCCCGGCCCCCCCCTGTGTGAAATGGTAAGGGGGTACAAAAGTACCCCTACCATTTCACTAAAAAACTGTCAAAAATGTTAAAAATGACAAGAGACAGTTTTTGACAATTCCTTTATTTAAATACTTCTTCTTTCTTCTATCTTCCTTCATCTTCTGGTTCTTCTGGTTCTTCTGGCTCTTCTGGTTCTTCCTCCGGCGTTCTCGTCCAGCATCTCCTCCGCGGCGTCTTCTATCTTCTTCTCCTCGGGCCGCTCCGCACCCATGGCATGGGGGGAGGCTCCCACTCTTCTCTTCTTCTTCATCTTCTTCTCTTCTTCTTTTCTTCTCTTCTTCATTTTCTTCTCCGGGCCGCTCCGCACCCATGCTGGCATGGAGGGAGGCTCCCGCTGTGTGACAGCGCTCCTCGTCTGACAGCTCTTAAATAACGGGGGGCGGGGCCACCCGGTGACCCCGCCCCCCTCTGACGCACGGTGACTTGACGGGACTTCCCTGTGATGTCACGGGGAATGCCACAGGGAAGTCCCGTCATGTCCCGTGCGTCAGAGGGGGCGGAGTCACCGGGTGGCCCCGCCCCCCGTTATTTAAGAACTGTCAGACGAGGAGCGCCGTCACACAGCGGGAGCCTCCCTCCATGCCAGCATGGGTGCGGAGCGGCCCGGAGAAGAAAATGAAGAAGAGAAGAAGAGAAGAAAAGAAGAAGAGAAGAAGATGAAGAAGATGAAGAGAAGAGCGGGAGCCTCCCACCCATGCCATGGGTGCAGAGCGGCCCGAGGAGAAGAAGATAGAAGACGCTGCGGAGGAGATGCTGGACGAGAACGCCGGAGGAAGAACCAGAAGAACCAGAAGATGAAGGAAGATAGAAGAAAGAAGAAGTATTTAAATAAAGGAATTGTCAAAAACTGTCTCTTGTCATTTTTAACATTTCTGACAGTTTTTTTAGTGAAATGGTAGGGGTACTTTTGTACCCCCTTACCATTTCACACAGGGGGGGGGCCGGGATCTGGGGGTCCCCTTGTTAAAGAGGGTTTCCAGATTCCGATAAGCCCCCCGCCCGCAGACCCCCACAACCACCGGCCAGGGTTGTGGGGATGAGGCCCTTGTCCTCATCAACATGGGGACAAGGTGTTTTGGGGGGCTACCCCAAAGCACCCTCCCAATGTTGAGGGTATGTGGCCTGGTACGGTTCAGGAGGGGGGGGGGGCGCACTCTCGTCCCCCCCTCTTTTCCTGCGGCCTGCCAGGTTGCGTGCTCGGATAAGGGTCTGGTATGGATTTTTGGGGGGACCCCATGCCGTTTTTTTTTTTTTTTTGGCGCGGGTTCCCCTTAAAATCCATACCAGACCTGAAGGGTCTGGTATGGAATTTAGGGGGAACCCCATGTCATTTTTTTTTTTTAACTTTGGCCGGGGTTCCCCTTAATATCCATACCAGACCTGAAGGGCCTGGTATGGAATTTAGGGGGACTCCCACGTCATTTTTTTTAAAATTTTGGTTCGGGGTTCCCCTTTGGGGAATTCCCATGCCGTTTTTATCAATGAACTTCTATGTGTATTGTCGGCAATGCAATAGCCGCGGGTAGTTTTAAATGAGTTTTTTCCTTCAAAATGTCATTTTGCTGTCAGACTGTTCTAAACACAGGAAACATGCGCCCCTTTACAGGCATACTATAGACACCCCCCAGGTACGAAATTTAAAGGGATATTACACTTTTATTGTTTTACTTTAAGCATTATTAAAATCACTGCTGCTGAAAAAACGGCCGTTTTTAAAACTTTTTTTTGCATTGATCCATGTCCCCTGGGGCAGGACCCAGGTCCCCAAACACTTTTTATGACAATAACTTGCATATTAGCCTTTAAAATTAGCACTTTTGATTATTCATGTTCGTGTCCCATAGACTTTAACGGTGTTCGCCTGTTCGAACAAACTTTTTTCCTGTTCGCATGTTCTGGTGCGAACCGAACAGGGGGGTGTTCGGCTCATCCCTAGAGGTGAGGTTGAAAAAAGATACAAGTCCATCAAGTCCAACCTATGTGTGTGATTATATGTCAGTATTACATTGTATATCCCTGTATGTTGTGGTCGTTCAGGTGCTTATCTAATAGTTTGTTGAAACTATTGATGCTCCCCGCTGATACCACCAACTGTGGACGGGAATTCCACATCCTTGTCGATCTTACAGTAAAAAACCTGCTACGTAGTTTAAGGTTAAACCTCTTTTCTTCTAATTTTAATGAGTGGCCACATGTCTTGTTAAACTCCCTTCCGCAAAAAAGTTTTATCCCTATTGTGGGGTGACCAGTACGGTATTTGTAAATTGAAATCATATCCCCTCTCAAGCGTCTCTTCTCCAGAGAGAATACGTTCAGTGCTCACAACCTTTCCTCATAACTAACATCCTCCAGACCCTTTATTAGCTTTGTTGCAAATCTTTGTAGTCGCTTCATTTTCACTTCATCCTTCCTGAGGACCAGTGCCCAGAACTGGACAGCATACTCTAGGTGCAGCCGGACCAGAGTCTTGTAGAGCGGGAGAATTATCGCTTTGTCTCTGGAGTTGATCCCCTTTTTAATGCATGCCAATATTCTGTTTGCTTTGTTAGCAGCAGCTTGGCATTGCATGCCATTGCTGAGCCTATCATCTACTAGTTGTACAGTAAACATTTATGGGGAACTGTGTCAAATGCTTTTGCAAAATCCAGATACACCACGTCTACGGGCCTTCCTTTATCTAGATGGCAACTCACCTCCTCATAGAAGGTTTATAGATTGGTTTGGCAAGAACGATTCTTCGTGAATCCATGCTGATTACTGCTAATGATACCGTTCTCATTACTAAAATCATGTATATAGTCCCTTATCTTCCCCTCCAAGAGATGGCATAGTATTTATGTTAGACTAACTGGTCTGTAATTCCCAGGGAAGTATTTTGGGCCCTTTTTAAATATTGGTGCTACATTGGCTTTTCTCCAATCAGCTGGTACCATTCCAGTCACTAGACTGTTAGTAAAAATGAGAAACAATGGTCTGGCAATTACTTGACTGAGTTCCCTATGTACCCTTGGGTACAAGCCATCTGGTCCCGGTGATTTATTAACCACTTCAGCCCCGGAAGGATTTACCCCCTTCCTGACCAGAACACTTTTTACAATTTGGCACTGCATTGCTTTAACTGCTAATTGCGCGGTCATGCAATGCTGTACCCAAACGAAATTTGCGTCCTTTTCTTCCCACAAATAGAGCTTTCTTTTGATGGTATTTGATCACCTCTGCCATTTTTATTTTTTGCGCTATAAACGGAAAAAGACCGAAAATTTTGAAAAAAAATGATATTTTCTACTTTTTGTTATAAAAAAATCCAATAAACTCAATTTTAGTCATACATTTAGGCCAAAATGTATTCGGCCACATGTCTTTGGTAAAAAAAATGTCAATAAGTGTATATTTATTGATTTGTGCAAAAGATATAGCATCTACAAACTAGGGTACATTTTCTGGAATTTACACAGCTTTTAGTTTATGACTGCTTATGTCATTTCTTGAGGTACTAAAATGGCAGGGCAGTACAAACCCCCCCCAAATGACCCCATTTTGGAAAGTAGACACCCCAAGGAAATTATTGAGATGCATGTTGAGCCCATTGAATATTTATTTTTTTTGTCCCAAGTGATTGAATAATGACAAAAAAAAAAAAAATTACAAAAAGTTGTCACTAAATGATATATTGCTCACACAGGCCATGGGCATATGTGGAATTGCACCCCAAAATACATTCAGCTGCTTCACCTGAGTACAGGGATACCACATGTGTGGGACTTTTTGGGAGCCTAGCGGCGTACAGGGCCCCGAAAACCAAGCACCGCCTTCAGGATTTCTAAGGGCATACATTTTTGATTTCACTCCTCACTACCTATCACAGTTTTGAAGGCCATAAAATGCCAAGATGGCACAAACCCCCCCTAATGACCCCATTTTGGAAAGTAGACACCCCAAGCTATTTGCTGAGAGGCATGTTGAGTCCATGGAATATTTTATATTTTGACACAAGTTGCGGGAAAGTGACAATTTTTTTTTTTTGCACATAGTTGTCACTAAATGATATATTGCTCAAACATGCCATGGGCATATGTGGAATTACACCCCAAAATACATTCTGCTGCTTCTCCTGAGTACGGAGATACTACATGTGTGGCATTTTTTGGGAGCCTAGCTTCATACAGGGCCCCGAAATCCAATCACTGCCTTCAGGATTTCTAAGGGCGTAAATTTTTGATTTCACTCCTCACTACCTATCACAGTTTCGAAGGCCATAAAATGCCAAGATAGCACAAAACCCCCCAAAATGACCCCATTTTGGAAAGTAGACACCCCAAGCTATTTGCTGAGAGGCATGGTGAGTATTTTGCAGCTCTCATTTGTTTTTGAAAATGAAGAAAGACAAGAAAAATGTATTTTTTTTTCTTTTTTCTTTTTTTTTTTAAACAATAGATTTTTATTGGTATATTTGCAAAATATACAAAATTCAGAATGCAAGTAGATTATACATTTCACACATGTACATCTTGTTCGATATTCATGAACTTATTACTTTAAAAGCATAAAACAGCTTAACTGGTAAGGGTACTAAGAAATATTCTCATTGGATCATTGTGCAATTCTTGAGTCTGTCACCCCTAGTGGGTACATACTGTAAACAGACTTTCTGTATATATTTTCAAAGTTATCCTAGAGAGGACCTTACTGAGGGTCCACTCAACCATATTATTATATAAGTTCTTTGTAAGCTTGTTGTTAACCAATAGTACTAGTAAACTTAGATTAACTAATATACATTTGTTAGACTTTCTCATTTTCTTAATATGAGGTAGGCCGTGTTTTATTGCTATGGTGAGTGCTAACCATAATACTAATTCCTGTTTGACCATACTCAACAATGTATTGTACCACTAGACATTAGATGGTTATATTTCAGTAGTGGAGAAGCTGGGATAACTGTCATCCATGTGAGGAGGCATATTTAGAGGAACTCCAAGCTTCCCAGTGTTTGTGGAAACTCGGGGTTCTCCTATCTGTATATGCTAACATTTTTTCCATAGTGAATTGAGCGTTCACTCTGGAAACGATTTCTGCAAGCTCGGGAGGTGTTGACGAACGCCACCCTTTGGCTATTGCTATACGTGCGGCAAATAAAACATGTGTTACAACTCTTCTCATCAAGGGAGGATAGTTTTCGATACCTAGGCTCAGAAGAGCAAGAGCAGGGCTAATGTCACAGTCAGAGCTGGTGATATTTCTAAGTAGTTTTTGTATTTTTAGCCAGAAAGGTTTGATAATTGCACATTTCCAGAATATATGGAGGATATTGCCAATAGCTTGACAGTTTCTCCAACAAAGAGGTGTGTTACTAGGATTCATTTTATTTAGTTTAAACGGAGTTATGTACCATCTATGTAAGAGTTTTTGTGCATTGTCCCAGTGATCTACACATGCTGAAGATTTATGATTGTATTTTATCGCTTCATGCCATTGGGACAGAGAGAATTCTTTTTGTAACTCAGATTCCCATTTTACCATGCTGGGGGATTTGGATTGCAAGTATAGGGGGGTGGTAAATTTGTAAAAGAGTGATATTCCCTTCCTAGTGTTGGAGGTTTTACTTAAAAGGAAGTCCCACAAAATCTGTGGTATAGTTATTTGTCGTGGTGTGTTTTTGTCTTTGTAGTGCTGTATTTGATATGTTCTATATCTATCTATCTATCGCATTTTGGTGTGGCGGAGCAGGTGTGGTGAAGTTGTATCCCGAGGATTTCCATGTTTGGACTGAGAAATTTGGGATTATGTGTTCGTAGGATGCTAGTGGTATATTTAGTTTTTTGATTGGGGTGTCAGTAAGGTGGTTATGCACTAAGGAGGACCAGGCATCTATTGTTGCTTGTATAGTTAAGTAAGGTGGGATTTCTGGTCTGTAGTGTATACATGCTGCTGTAGCCAACGCTGGGAGGTCATGGCCTGGTGTTACTGTGCATTCAATATCTGACCAACGGTTATCTGTTTGGCAGGAGAACCAGTATTTCATTTGATCCAGTATTGCAGCTTTATAGTATGTCTGTGCATTCGGTAGTCCTACCCCTCCTAGATGTTTAGGTTTATATAGGTGGGCCAGTGCTACTCTGGATTTTTCCCCCCCCCATATGTACGTTTTTAGGCATTTCTCCAGTTGTGTAAAAAATTTCTGGGGGATTGGTATGGGTAGTGATCTAAAATGGTATAGTAGTTTTGGTAATACTTGCATTTGGTATGCAGCTATCCTCCCCAACCAGGAAAGATGTAGTTTGTTAATTTGGAGTAATTCCTCTTCTATTTTGATTAGTAATGGAGGGAAGTTTTGTGAATATATTTTGGAGGAAGTGGAAGTTAGCTGCACACCAAGATAGGTGATGGAAGGGGGGTCCCAATTGCAGGGAAAAATACTTTTTAATTTTGCTTTGATATTATTTGGTATATGTAGAGTAAGTGCATAGCTTTTGGTTGTATTAACTTTGTAAAAGGAGATTTTCCCAAATGTATGTAGCAGTGTTTTGACAGTGGGTAAAGAAGTTGCTGGATTTGATAGGGAAAGGATTATGTCGTCAGCAAACAGACCTATTTTATGGTTGACAGAACCAACTTTAATGCCTTCTATTTTGTCGTTTGCTCTGATAGACTCTGCTAGTGGTTCTATGACCAGAGAAAATATAATTGGGGACAATGGGCACCCTTGTCGGGTACCATTGGTAAGTGCAAAGGGATCAGATAGCAAGCTGGAGGTGAAAATTCTTGCAGATGGATCTGAGTACAGAGACATAATTGCTGAGTGTATTAGTCCTGATAGGCCAAATTTGAGTAATGTCCTGGACAGGTATCCCCAATGGACCCTGTCGAAGGCTTTTTCTGCGTCTAATGCTAAAAAGATGCTGGGCTGCTTGCTTAGTTCTGATATATGCAGGAGGTCAAGCATCCTTCTTGTTCCATCTGGTGCCTGTCTGCCCTTCACAAAGCCTACCTGGTCGAGTCCTATAAGGGAGGGGGTTATTTCCACAAGTCTGTTTGCTAAGATTTTTGCGTATATCTTTAAGTCGGAATTTAGTAGGGAAATAGGCCTGAAGTTTTGTGGGTCTGAAATATCTTTACCAGGTTTAGGGATAGTGATAATGATAGCTTGGAGCATTTCTTTTGGGAAGGCGCCATCGGAGGCCGCTATATTGAAAATTTTTACCAGTTCAGGGGCAAGGATGGCAGAGAAAGCCTTGTAATATTCAGTGGAGAACCCGTCTGTTCCTGGCGATTTGTGCATGGGTAGAGATTGAATAACAGATTCAACCTCTGTGAGTGTGATGGGCGCATTGATTTTTTGTAGGGAAGTTTTGTCTATCGAGGGAAGATGAACATTCTGTAAGAATTGTTCAATCTCTGTGTCCGAGGGTTGGTGAGTGTTTGGGTCATTCTTGAGATTGTATAGGGATTCATAATAATCCTTGAAGGCGTTGGCGATATCTTTGGGATTTTGGTATATTATTTTGGTACTGTGGTGTCTGATATTTTTGAGATTAGATCTTGCCTGTTTCTTTTTAAGCTGGGAGGCTAGGATTTTACCTGCTCTGTTGTTTTGGGAGTAGTAGGAGAGTTTGAGTTTTTTAAAAAAGGTATCATAGTCCGCTCTAATTTCCTGTCTTACTGCTTATCGACATTCATTGAGATTTTTGAGTATCTCCCTTGAGGAGGTAGCAGGATTCTTGTGTTGAGCTTCTAAATCTGCTATCTTCTCAAGTAGTTTTGTCATGCGCTGCTGTTTCTTTTTCTTTTCCCTAGAGGCTACCTGTATAAGGGCGCCTCTAGCGAATGCTTTGTGCGCACACCAGATAGTCATAGGTGAGCAATCTCCATTATTATTGAAATGAAAGAATTCTGTAAGTTTCGTTGCAATTTCGTCCCTAAGTTTGGGGTGTGATAGAAGAAATGTGTTGTTACGCCATAGTGGTTTGTGGGAGTGTTTGTTGGCATCCATAATCTCAATAGTCACTGGAGCGTGGTCAGACCATGTGATATTGTGGATGTCAGCTTTCATTACATTTTGCAGAGTATACAGGTCGTTGAGGAAGAAATCTATTCTAGAATAGCTCTTATGTACAGCTGAATAAAATGTGTAGTCTCTCTCGGTGGTTCTAAGGCAGCGCCAAGGGTCGTAGAGCCTCTCTTCGTGGCACAGCGAGTCTAGAGAGGGCCGCTTCTTAGAGGCCATCTAGGACACATCTAACTCTGTGTTCATAATCAAATTAAAGTCACCACATATTATTAAGTTGCCTTTTTGCACCTTTTTTGCCTTACCTACCACTTTGCGAACAAACCTGAGAGTTCTGACATTAGGTGCATACAAGTTGACTATCGTATACGTGACATGGTTCAGTTCTGCTACTACAATCAGAAATCGACCTTGGGGATCAACATGTTCCTGTAAGAGAGAGAAGGTTAGTGTGTCCTTGAAAGCAATCATCACTCCGTTCTTCTTTGTCGTATTCTTGGCCATATATACGTGTGGAAATTTGGGATGTGTACATTTCGGGGAGTTATCATTGGTGAAATGAGTTTCTTGTACGCATAGAATGTCACATTTCTCTTCCAATGCAGACTTCCGAAGGGCTCTTCTCTTGTAGGGGCTATTCAAACCTCTCACATTGTATGACATCAGTTTAAGATTCATTCTTGTGGAAAGTTATGCAGCAGTGTTTTTTTTTCTTTTTTCAATTTTCAAAAGTTTGTGACAAAAAGTGAGGTCTGCAAAATACTCACTATACCTCTCAGCAAATAGCTTTGGGTGTCTATTTTGCAAAATGGGGTCATTTGGGGGGGTTTGTGCCATCTGGGCATTCCATGGCCTCCGAAACTGTGATAGGCAGTGAAGAGTGAAATAAAAAATTTACGCCCTTAGAAAGCCTGAAGGCGGTGCTTGGGTCCCGTACGCGGCTAGGCTCCCAAAAAGTCTCACACATGTGGTATCCCCGTACTCAGGAGAAGCAACAGAATTTATTTTGGGTTGTAATTTCACATATTCCCATGGCATGTTTGAGCGATATATCATTTAGTGACAACTTTGTGCAAAAAAAAAAAAAAAAAATTAGTCTTTTTCCTGCAACTTGCGTCACAATATAAAATATTCCATGGACTCAACATGCCTCTCAGCAAATAGCTTTCGGGTGTCTACTTTCCAAAATGGGGTCATTTGGGGGGGGGGTTGAACTGTCCTGGCATTTTATGCGCATCATTTAGAAGCTTATGTCACACATCACCCACTCTTCTAACCACTTGAAGACAAAGCCCTTTCTGACACTTTTTGTTTACATGAAAAAATTATTTTTTTTTGCAATAAACTTACTTTGAACCCCCAAACATTATATATATTTTTAAAGCAAATGCCCTACAGATTAAAATGGTGGGTGTTTCATTTTTTTTTCACACAGTATTTGCGCAGCGATTTTTCAAACGCATTTTTTGGGGAAAAAACACACTTTTTGAAATTTGAATGCACTAAAACACACTATATTGCCCAAACGTTTGATGAAATAAAAAAGATGATCTTAGGCCGAGTACATGGATACCAAACATGACATGCTTTAAAATTGCGCACAAACATGCAGTGGCGACAAACTAAATACATATTTAAAAGCCTTTAAAAGCCTTTACAGGTTACCACTTTAGATTTACAGAGGAGGTCTACTGCTAAAATTACTGCCCTCTATCTGACCTTCGTGGTGATACCTCACATGCATGGTGCAATTGCTGTTTACATTTGACGCCAGACCGACGCTTGCGTTCACCTTTGCGCGAGAGCAGGGGGGGGGCAGGGGTGCTTTTTTTTTTTTTTCTTTATTATTTTTTTGATTTTTTATCTTATTTTTAAACTGTTCCTTTCATTTTTATTTTTTTTAATCATTTTTATTGTTATCTCAGGGAATGTAAATATCCGCTATGATAGCAATAGGTAGTGACAGGTACTCTTTTTTGAAAAAATTGGGGTCTATTAGACCCTAGATCTCTCCTCTGCCCTCAAAGCATCTGACCACACCAAGATCGGTGTGATAAAATGCTTTTCCAATTTCCCAATGGCGCTGTTTACATCCGGCGAAATCTAAGTCATGAAATGCTCGTAGCTTCCGGCTTCTTAGGCCATAGAGATGTTTGGAGCCATTCTGGTCTCTGATCAGCTCTATGGTCAGCTGGCCGAATCACCGGCTGCATTCTCAGGTTCCCTGTTGGGACAGGAGAGCCAGAGAAAAGCATGGAAGATGGTGGGGGGGGCATTCCCTCCCACTGCTTGTAAAAAGCAGTTTAGAGGCTAATTAGCTGCTAGGAGTGCTTTTACATGAAAGCCGACCGCTGGCTGAAAAGAATGATACCAAGATGATGCCTAAACCTGCAGGCATCATTCTGGTATAACCACTCAAAGTCCAGCAACATACCAGTATGTTGCTGGTCCTTGTTGGGCATATATTGTAAACTTTTTTTTCATGCAGCCTGTGGGCTGAACGAAAAAAAGATATTGATCGGTGGGTATGCCCACCATTAGAATTCCTCCCTTCATCCACCCACTTCTAATGATGGGCATACATGCACCGTATATATATGCCGAAGCATGGGGGCATCCTCCCGCAAAAGTTAGGAGCAAATCGCTCCTCCGCCCACTGCTGCCCCTACGCTTCGGCATATATGCTGAAGTGTGTAACTGTGGTGGTGAAATCACCTCAGACAGCGCTGGAATCACGGCTTTATGTATTGTGGGAGCAAACGCTGTTGCTGTCAAGATAAATAAATCCGCTCTGCAGCTAAATGGCGTACCTGAAAACAAAAAAGTGGTTAACAATAAAAAAACAAAGTATAAAAAAATTGCATACCTATAAAGCAAACATGATAAAAACATAAGAATAAAACATTGCAGTATAGAATGCAGAACAATAGAGAGAGCAATAAAACAACAACTATTTTTGTTTTTTTTATTTTATTTTTTTTTGTATTTTTATTTTTTTTTATTTTTTTATTTTTTAAATTTTTTTTTACACTTTTTTTAGTAAATTTAACTTTAACTGGTACCAGGTTTGGGTCTCTCAAAATGCGATGGCATCTTGGGAGACCCTGTGAAAGTGTGTCCTAGTCTGTGCAGTGCTGTACCCTACGCCAATACTCAACTAGTGTATCGTAGCGTTCAAAACATTCACCAATGCATAGACCAGGATTGTCAGGACAGGAGGGACAACAATACCGGGTGTCACGCCTAAATCCGCGCTTGCTGCAGACACAACATCTTTTTTGGGGGGCTCGTTGGGTAGGGGTACTCGGGAGGACATAAGGAAAATGCCTCTCATGCAGCCGGCTTACTGCATTTGGTTGGGGAAGGTGAGGTGGAGCACTGTCTGGAAACAGAAGGGCACGGACGATCTCTTCCTGGAATTTAAGGAAGGATCCAGTCCATCCTAAAGCTCTGTAAAGCACATGAGCATTCAGCAAAGCCAATTGAAATAAATAAACAGACACTTTTTTGTACCAGCGTCTGGCCTTACGGGCAACTAGGTACAGCGCCAACAACTGGTCGTTGAGGTCCACCCCTCCCATATTTTGGTTATATTCATGGACACAGAGGGGTTTCTCCACAACACCAGTCGCCGTAGTAATTTGGGTCGACGTGTCTGCATGAAGGGAGGTAAGAACGAAAACATTCTTATTGTCCCTCCACTTCATAGCGAGCAAATTATTACACTGCAAGCAGGCTCTCTCCCCCAGCCTAAGACGGGAATCTACAAGCCGCTGAGGAAAGCCCCGGCGATTAGGTCGCACGTTGCCACATGCTCCAATCTGTTGATCAAAAAGGTGACTAAAAAGTGGCACGCTCGTGTAATAATTGTCCACGTACAAGTGGAACCCCTTTCTGAACAAGGGTGACACCAAGTCCAACACTATCTTGCCAGCACTTCCTATGTAGTCAGGGCAGTTTGTCGGCTCTACGTGACTATGTTTGCCCTCGTAAACCATAAATCTACATGTATAGCCTGTGGCCCTGTCACAGAGCTTATACATCTTGATCCCGTATCTGGCATGCTTGCTGGGAAGGTACTGTTTGAATGACAAGCGGCCAGAAAATTTACTCACTCTTTTTAGTTATGCCCATGAGGAGGGAAAGGCCCAGAAAGGTCTTAAATTCAGAAACCGTAATTGGTTTCCAATCTCAGGCAAGGGAGTACTGGGGAATTGTGGTGATGTGTTGACCAGCGTAAAAATTGCTTTGGTCCACAATAGATCTATAGAGATCTTCGGTGAAAAACAGCAAATAAAAATCCAGTGGCGTAAAATCAAGTGTTTCCACCTGAATTCCGGGTTGGCCAGCGAATGGGGGAAGTACGGGTGCTGCAGAAGTGGTGGGTTCCCAATTCAGATTGGCGAATGCAGCAGGAAGGGCACTATGGGCATGACGGGCCTGTGTTCGTCTTCTTGGTGGCAGCGGGACACTACTAGTGCTTGCCACCTCGCCAGCTTGAACTGCACTTATGGGACTCGCCACGTCACCAAGTGTTACTGCAGTGCTGGATGTACAACCAGGGTGTACTAGGCCGCTGTTGCTTGCCAGTTCACCAGAAGGAATAGCGGCACTAGTACTTCTCTGCTCCATACGAGAGAACTGCGGTTCTTGCACTTCAAGGACAGAAGAAGACGTTTGGGGTCTGGTACGCCTGACCTTAGCAGGGACCACAACTCCGTCGTCAGAGCTATCTGTCATGGAGCCGCTGTCCTCTACAGGATCGTATTCTGAGCCTGAATCTGACAGATGAGTGACTTCCTCTTCACTATCTGTCATGCTCAGAAACATGTAGGCCTCTTCACTAGCGTACCTTCGATTTGCCATTTTGGGCTCCAAATTTAGGGGTACACTAGTGAGACTCACAGGCAGCTCACAAAAAGCTCCTGACTGTTAGCGCCTGATTCAAAACGCTACCAAAAAACTGTTAGCGATCGAAGAGATCAGGCCTGACTCTGCGAATGCTGCAGTTATGTGTGCTTAGTGTTTTGTAAGTGACAGTGATCAATCGATACTGCACTTGGGTGGGCTGGGCTTAACTGGGCCGAGGGGCAAAACGCAGGTGCTAGCAGGTATCTGGGCTGATCCCGCTAACACTGCATTTCAGGGAACCCTAAACTGCTGGGGAGTATAGATCTGATCGGATCAGATATCGATCCGCTCAGATACTATAGCACTAATGGAGGTGTATGCTGCGTGCGTGGGTTTTAGCGGTACTGGCGCTAACCTGACGCTGCCTGGGGCAACGCAGACCTTATCTGATCCTAAAAACGTAACTTATATCACCGCCAGGCAATTAGGGGGTTAAACCTTTATAAGGTAATAAACGGTGGGTGCCCTAAACTATAATAAACTATAATATACAAACTAACTAACCAGCGTCACCCGTAACACTTATACGGTGATCACTGGTGAAAGGGTTAACTAGGGGGCAATCAGGGGGTTAAAACCTTTATTAGGTAGTATATGGGGGTCCCTGTCACTATAAAACACTGACAGTGAACCTATATACTTACCTCCCTAACTAGCGTCACCTGTGTCTCTAATACAGCGATCAGAAAAACAATCGCTTAGCGACACTGGCGACAGGGGGTGATCAAGGGGTTAACCTTTATTAGGGGGGGTTAGGGGGGTACCCTAGACCTAAAGGGGGTACCCCAGACCTAAAGGGGGCTAACCTAACTGCCCTAACACTTATAACTGTCACAAACTGACACCAATGCAAAAACAAAAAACCTGCTACTGGTGTCAGTGTGACAGGGGGTACAGGGGGGTGATCGGGGGGGGGTGATCGGGGGGGTGATAAGTGTGCCTGGTGTGTTCTACTGGAAGTGTAGTGTTGGTGCACATACTTGGATGTCTTCTCTCCTCGGCGCCGCAACGAAAAGACCGGCTCGAGGAAGGATGACATCACTTCCTCTCCCTCTGTTTACATTACAGAGGGAGAGAAAGGATTTTCATTCGCTGGGAGCGATCGGGAGGGGGTGGCCAACGATGGATGGCCTCCCCGTCACCTCTCATCTCCCGCGAAGAAATGCCGGCCGATCGGACCCCCCCACCCGCAGGAGGCAGATCACGTATGGGTATGTGATTCTGCCTGCCCGTGCCGTTCTGCTGACGTATATCAGCGTGAGGCGGTCGGCAAGTGGTTAATGTTAAGTTTCCCAAGTATAATTTTAATTCTGTCCTCTGTTAACCATGGAGGTGCTTCCTGTGTTGTCTCATGAGGATAAACACTGCATTTTTGGTTACTGAAGCCCCCCGATTCCCTTGTGAAGGCTGAGGAGAATAATAAATTCAATACCTTTGCCATCTCCCCATCCATTGTAACCAGATGACCTTCCTCATTCTTTATGGGGCCAATATGGTCTGTCCTCCCTTTTTTACTGTTTACATACTTAACCACTTGCCATCTAGGCCAATTCTGACATTTCTCTCCTACATGTAAAAATCATAATTTTTTTGCTAGAAAATGACATAGAACCCCCAAACATTATATATGTTTTTTTTAGCAAAGACCTTGGAGAATACAATAGCAGTTGTTGCAACTTTTTATCTCGCATGGTATTTGCACAGCAATTTTTTGAACGCTTTTTTTTGTTTTGTGCTTTAAAAAAAAACAAAACAGTAAAGTTAGCCCAATGTTAAAGATGAAGTTATGCAGAGTAAATAGATACCCAACATGTCATGCTTCAAAATTGCACACGCTCGTTTAATGGCGTCAAAGTTCGATACTTAACCACTTGAGCCCCGGACCATTATGCTGCCTAAGGACCAGAGGTCTTTTTCCAATTTGGCACTGCGTCGCTTTAACTGCTAATTGCGCGGTTATGCAATGCTGTACCCAAACGAAATTTGCGTCCTTTTCTTCCCACAAATAGAGCTTTCTTTTGATGGTATTTGATCACTTCTGCAGTTTTTATTTTTTGCGCTATAAACGGAAAAAGACCGAAAATTTTGAAAAAAAATGATATTTTCTACTTTTTGTTATAAAAAAAATCCAATAAACTCAATTTTAGTCATACATTTAGGCCAAAATGTATTCGGCCACATGTCTTTGGTAAAAAAAATGTCAATAAGCGTATATTTATTGGTTTGCGCAAAAGTTATAGCGTCTACAAACTAGGGTACATTTTCTGGAATTTACACAGCTTTTAGTTTATGACTGCCTATGTCATTTCTTGAGGTGCTAAAATGGCAGGGCAGTACAAAACCCCCCCAAATGACCCCATTTTGGAAAGTAGACACCCCAAGGAAATTGCTGATAGGCATGTTGAACCCATTGAATATTTATTTTTTTTGTCCCAAGTGATTGAATAATGACAAAAAAAAAAAAAAAAAAAAATATTTACAAAAAGTTGTCACTAAATGATATATTGCTCACACAGGCCATGGGCCTATGTGGAATTGCACCCCAAAATATATTCAGCTACTTCTCCTGAGTACGGGGATACCACATGTGTGGGACTTTTTGGGAGCCTAGCCGCGTATGGGACCCCGAAAACCAATCACCGCCTTCAGCGTTTTTAAGGGCGTGAATTTTTGATTTTACTCTTCACTGCCTAACACCGTTTCGGAGGCCATGGAATGCCCAGGTGGCACAAACCCCCCCCAAATGACCCCATTTTGGAAAGTAGACACCCCAAGCTATTTGCTGAGAGGCATGGTGAGTATTTTGCAGCTCTCATTTGTTTTTGAAAATGAAGAAAGACAAGAAAAAACTTTTTTTTTTTTTCTTTTTTCAAATTTCAAAACTTTGTGACAAAAAGTGAGGTCTGCAAAATACTCACTATACCTCTCAGCAAATAGCTTGGGGTGTCTACTTTCCAAAATGGGGTCATTTGGGGGGGTTTTGTGCCACCTGGGCATTCCATGGCCTCCGAAACTGTGATAGGCAGTGAAGAGTGAAATCAAAAATTCACGCCCCTTAGAAAGCCTGAAGGCGGTGCTTGGTTTTCGGGGTCCCGTACACGGCTAGGCTCCCAAAAAGTCTCACACATGTGGTATCCCCGTACTCAGGAGAAGCAGCAGAATGTATTTTGGGGTGTAATTTCACATATTCCCATGGCATGTTTGAGCAATATATCATTTAGTGACAACTTTGTGCAAAAAAAAAAAAAAAAAAAAAAAAATTTGTCTCTTTCCCGCAACTTGTGTCGCAATATAAAATATTCCATGGACTCGACATGCCTCTCAGCAAATAGCTTGGGGTGTCTACTTTCCAAAATGGGGTCATTTGGGGGGGTTTTGAACTGTCCTGGCATTTTATGCACAACATTTAGAAGCTTATGTCACACATCACCCACTCTTCTAACCACTTGAAGACAAAGCCCTTTCTGACACTTATTTTTTACATGAAAAAGTTTTTTTTTTTTTGCAAGAAAATTACTTTGAACCCCCAAACATTATATATTTTTTTAAAGCAAATGCCCTACAGATTAAAATGGTGGGTGTTTCATTTTTTTTTTTCACACAGTATTTGCGCAGCGATTTTTCAAACGCATTTTTTGGGGAAAAAACACACTTTTTTAAATTTTAATGCACTAAAACACACTATATTGCCCAAATGTTTGATGAAATAAAAAAGATGATCTTAGACCGAGTACATGGATACCAAACATGACATGCTTTACAATTGCGCACAAACGTGCAGTGGCAACAAAATAAATACATTTTTAAAAGCCTTTAAAAGCCTTTACAGGTTACCACTTTAGATCTACAGAGGAGGTCTACTGCAAAAATTACTGCCCTCGATCTGACCTTCGCGGCGATACCTCACATGCATGGTGCAATTGCTGTTTACGTTTGACGACAGACCGCCGCTTGCGTTCGCCTTAGCGCAAGAGCAGGGGGCGACAGGGGTGCTTTTTTTTTTTTTTTTTTTTTTTCTTTATTATTTTTTTGCTTTTTTATCTTATTTTTAAACTGTTCCTTTCATTTTTTTTTTTTTAAATCATTTTTATTGTTATCTCGGGGAATGTAAATATCCCCTATGATAGCAATAGGTAGTGACAGGTACTCTTTTTTGAAAAAATTGGGGTCTATTAGACCCTAGATCTCTCCTCTGCCCTCAAAGCATCTGACCACACCAAGATCGGTGTGATAAAATGCTTCCCCAATTTCCCAATGGCGCTATTTACATCCGGCGAAATCTAAGTCATAAAATGCTCGTAGCTTCCAGTTTCTTAGGCCATAGAGATGTTTGGAGCCACTCTTGTCTCTGATCAGCTCTATGGTCAGCTGGCTGAATCACCGGCTGCATTCTCAGGTTCCCTGTTGAGACAGGAGAGCCAGAGAAAAACACGGAAGACGGTGGGGGGGGGGGGCATTCCCTCCCACGGCTTGTAAAGGCAGTCTAGAGGCTAATTAGCCGCTAGGATTGCTTTTACATGAAAGCCGACCGCTGGCTGAAAAGAATGATACCAAGATGATACCTAAACCTGCAGGCATCATTCTGGTATAACCACTCAAAGTTGTGAATGGCGTACCTGAAGACAAAAAAATGGTTAACAATAAAGCACAGTAAACAATAAAGTATAAATAATTACATACCTGAAAAACAAACATGATAAAACATAATAACAATAACAATAACAATAACAATAAAACACTGCAGAATAGAATACAGTAAAAAAAGAGCAGAACAATAGAGAGAGAGAATAGAGAGAGAGAACAATAAAACGACAACTATTTTTTTTTATTTTATATATATTTTTTTTTTTTTTACACTTTTTTTGTAACTAACTTTTATAACTGTAACCGGTTCCAGGTTCGGGTCTCTCAAAATGCGATGGCATCTTGGGAGACCCTGTGAAAGTTTGCCTAGTCTGTGCAATGCTGTACCCTACGCTAATACTCAACTAGTGTATGGTAGCGTTCAAAACATTCACCAATGCAAAGACCAGGATTGTCAGGACAGAAGGGACAATAATAGCGGGTGTCACGCCTATATCCGCGTTTGCTGCAGACACGACATCTTTTTGGGGGGGGTTCGTTGGGTAGGGGTACTCGGGAGCACATAAAAATGCCTCTCATGCAGCCGACTGCATTTCGTTGGGGGATGTGAATGGGGGAAGTACGGGCGCTGCAGAAGTGGTGGGTTCCCAATTAGGATTGGCGAATGCAGCAGGAAGGGCACTATGGGCACGACGGGCCTGTGTTTGTCTTTTTGGTGGCAGCGGGACACTACTTGTGCTTGTCACCTCACCAGCTTGAACTGCACTTATGGGACTCGCCACGTCACCAAGTGTTACTGCAGTGCTGGTTTGACTACGACCGGGGTGTACTAGGCCGCTGGTGCTTGCCAGTTCAATAAAAAGCTTCCAAAAAAACTGTTAGCGATCGCAGGGATCAGGCCTGACTCTGCGAACGCTGCAGTTATGCGTTTAGTGTTTTGTAAGTGACAGTGATCGATCGATACTGCACTTGGGTGGGCTGGACTGGGCCGGGCGGAGGGGCAAAACGCAGGTGCTAGCAGGTATCTGGGTTGATCCCGCTAACACTGCGTTTTTGGGAACCCTAAACTGCTGGGGACGCTAGTATAGATCTGATCTGATCGGATCAGATATTGATCCGTTCAGATACTATACCACTAAAGGAGGCGTATGCTGCGTGCGTGGGTGTTAGCGGTACTGGCGCTAACCTGACGCTGCCTGGGGCCGGTGCTTGCTAGTTCACCAAAATGCTACCAAAAAAACTGTTAGCGATCGCAGGGATCAGGCCTGACTCTGCGAACGCTGCAGTTATGCGTTTAGTGCCTTGTAAGTGTCAGTGATCGATCGATACTGCACTTGGGTGGGCTGGGCTGGGCCGGGCGGAGGGGCACAACGCAGGTGCTAGCAGGTATCTGGGCTGATCCCGCTAACACTGCGTTTTTGGGAACCCTAAACTGCTGGGGACGCTAGTATAGATCTGATCGGATCAGATATTGATCTGTTCAGATACTATACCACTAAGGGAGGTGTACGGTGCGTGCGTGGGTGTTAGCGGTACTGGCGCTAACCTGACGCTGCCTGGTGCTTGCTTGCCAGTTCACCAAAATGCTACCAAAAAAACTGTTAGCGATCGCAGGGATCAGGCCTGACTCTGCGAACGCTGCAGTTATGCGTTTAGTGTTTTGTAAGTGACAGTGATCGATCGATACTGCACTTGGGTGGGCTGGGCGGAGGGGCAAAACGCAGGTGCTAGCGGGTATCTGGGCTGATCCCGCTAACACTGCGTTTTTGGGAACCCTAAACTGCTGGGGACGCTAGTATAGATCTGATCGGATCAGATATTGATCTGTTCAGATACTATACCACTAAGGGAGGTGTACGGTGCGTGCGTGGGTGTTAGCGGTACTGGCGCTAACCTGACGCTGCCTGGTGCTTGCTTGCCAGTTCACCAAAATGCTACCAAAAAAACTGTTAGCGATCGCAGGGATCAGGCCTGACTCTGCGAACGCTGCAGTTATGCGTTTAGTGTTTTGTAAGTGACAGTGATCGATCGATACTGCACTTGGGTGGGCTGGGCGGAGGGGCAAAACGCAGGTGCTAGCGGGTATCTGGGCTGATCCCGCTAACACTGTGTTTTTGGGAACCCTAAACTGCTGGGGACGCTAGTATAGATCTGATCAGATCAGATATTGATCCGATCAGATACTATACCACTAAGGGAGGCGCATGCTGCGTGCGTGGAAGTTAGCGGTACTGGCGCTAATCTGACGCTGCCTGGGGCGACGCATATCACCGCCGGGCGATCAGGGGGCTAAACCTTTATTAGGTAATAAACGGCGGGTGCCCTGACACTATAAAAAATAAACGAACTAACCTGCGTCACCCGTAACGGTTATACGGTGATCAGTGGTGAAAGGGTTAACTAGGGGGCAATCAAGGGGTTAAAACATTTATTAGGTAGTATATGGGGGTCCCTGTCACTATAAAACGCTGACGGCGAACCTAAATATTTACCTCACTAACTAGTGTCACCAGCGACACTAATACAGCGATCAGAAAAATGATCGCTTAGCAACACTGGTGACAGGGGGTGATCAAGGGGTTAAAACTTTATTAGGGGGGGTTAGGGGGGTACCCTAGACCTAAAGGGGGGTAATACTCACTGTCCCAACACTGTAACTGTCACAAACTGACACTATGCAGTAATCAGAAAAAAAAAAAAAAAAAAAAAAAAAAAAACCTGCTGGTGTCAGTTTGTGACAGGGGGGGGGGTGATTGGGGGGGGATCGGGGGGCGATCGGGGGGGGATCGGGGTGTTTTGTATGCCTGGCATGTTCTACTGTGTGTGTAGTGTGTTGTGCACTCACATTGATGTCTTCTCCCCTCGGCGCTGGAACGGAAAATACCGAGCCGAGGGGAGATGACATCATTTCCTTTGCTGCTGTTTAGCATACAGCAGCAAAGGAGTGTTCCCATTGGCCGGCGGCGATCGCGAGGGGGGGGCCACGAACGGATGGCCTCCCCCTCATCTCGGATCGCCGGGGAACAGAACGGGACCGCTTCGGGCACCGGGGGGGGTCCGATCGGACCCCCCACCCGCGAGAGGCAAATCACGTACATGTACGTGATTTTGCCTGCCCGTGCCGCCTTGCCGACGTAAATCGGCGTTAGGCGGTCCTTAAGTGGTTAAAAATCCCCATAGGCGACGCTTGAAATTTTTTTTACTGGTTACATGTTTTGAGTTACAGAGGAGGTCTAGGGACAAAATGT
This sequence comes from Aquarana catesbeiana, assembly GCF_042186555.1. Taxonomy (NCBI): domain Eukaryota; kingdom Metazoa; phylum Chordata; class Amphibia; order Anura; family Ranidae; genus Aquarana; species Aquarana catesbeiana. The sequence goes on along the minus strand of NC_133324.1, from coordinate 28,521,565 downwards.
ATTACTGGCTGGCAACCCTTCTTGATCCACGTTACAAGGATAAGGTTGAGGAACTTATCCAGCCTTCGCAGAGGGAGCAGAGGATGAAATATCTTTGGGAGGCCTTGCAGAAAGGTTTGTGCAATGCATTTCCAGAGCCTGGGAGGTTACAATTTCCTGGTCCTCCTGGACAACGTGTTGCTGAGGCTTGGGTCAGTCACTGAAGGAGTGGTGGAGAAGGTGGCCATATGACCGATGCGTTCAGACAATTTTTTAGTCCACAGCCCCAAGGTCTGATTGGTTCCAGCAACCTTCGCCAGCGTCTGATTTACATGGTGCAGGAATACCTAGGGGCAAGATCAGACTTGGAGACCTTTCCTTACTGGGTCTTAAGGATGGATCACTGGCCAGAGCTTGCACAATATGCAATTGAGCTACTGGCCTATCCTGCATCCAGCGTTCTTTCTGAATGCACATTCAGTGCTGCTGGAGGCTTTGTAACCGATCACAGAGTGTGCCTGTCCACAGACTCAGTTGATCGGCTTACCTTCATAAAAATGAATCAGTCTTGGATCACCAGTTATCAAGCACCTGATGCTGATGTAACTGATTAATTTTTCTATGAAGGTGAGATGCCTTGATTCCTTCATTCAGTCACTCTGCCTATGCTGAGTGACTAACCTGTTATGCTGAGTGACTATCCTATTCCTCCTCAATGTTCATGTTGATAGCTTCTAAGAACATTTTTGTTTCAGGGCACCACCACCAGTGTCTAAGGCCCAATTTTTCTGCCCCTGTTTAACAGGGGCGTATAATTATAATTTTTGCTGTAATTTTTCACATCAGGGCTCATTCTTGCACTCAACTAGAGTATCTGTGAGGGGCTGCAGTGTTGTGGCACCACCACCAGCGCCTAAGGCCCAATTTTTCTGCCCCTGTTTAACAGGGGCATGTTATTACAATATTTGCTCTAATATTTAACAGCAGGGCCCGTTCCTGCGCTCAACAAGAGTATCTGTGAGGCTTTACAGTGTTGTGTCACCACCACCAGTGCCTAATGCCCAATTTTTCTGCCCCTGTTTTATAAGGGCATGTAATTACAATATTTTCTCTAAATTTTCACAGGAGGGCTCGTTCCTGCGCTCAATAGAATCTGTGAGGGGTTACAGTGTTGTGGCACCACCACCACTGCCTAAGACCCAATTTTTCTGCCCCTGTTTTATAAGGGCATGTAATTACAATATTTTCTCTAAATTTTCACAGGAGGGCTCGTTCCTGCGCTCAATAGAATCTGTGAGGGGTTACAGTGTTGTGGCACCACCACCACTGCCTAAGACCCAATTTTTCTGCCCCTGTTTGACGAGGGCGTGTAATTAAAATTTTTGATCTAATATTTCACAGCAGGGCCCGTTCCTGCGCCCACCAAGAGTAACTATGAGGGCTTACAGTATTGTGGCACCACCACCACACCACCAAAGGCCCGATGTTTCTTCCCCTGTTCAACAGGGGCATGTAATTACAATTCTTGATATAATATTTCACAGCAGGGCCCATTCCAGTGCCCACCAAGAGTAACTATGAGGGCTTACAGTGTTCTGGTACCTAACACCTAAGGCCCAATTTTCTGCAGAGTATATAGGGCAGGCCCTTACTTTCAAACATCCGACTCCTGCTTACAAACGGAGGGAGACAACAGGAAGTGAGAGGAAATCTACCCCTAGGAAGGGAAATTCTCTCCTGTAATGCCGCGTACACATGAGCAGACTTTACGGCAGGCTTTGCCCGGCGGACTTTTCAACGTACTTTCTGAATGAACGGACTTGCCTAACACACAATCCACCAAAGTCCGTCGAATTCGTACGTGATGACGTACGACCAGACTAAGACAAGGAAGTTCATAGCCAGTAGCCAATAGCTGCCTTAGCGTGGCTTTTTGTCCGTCGAACTAGCATACAGACTAGTGGACTTTTCGACTGGACTCGATTTCGACGGATTGATTTAAAACATGTTTCAAATCTAAGTCTATCCAACTTTTGAGAAAACAAAGTCCACTGGAGCCCACACATGATCGAATTGTCCGACGAAATCCCGTCCGCCGAGCAAGTCTGCCGTAAAGTCCGCTTGTGTGTACGCGGCATAAGAGTTAATATGGGAAAAAGGTGTCTCCACTGATGTTTTATCACCAATCCTAGTTTCCCTAATAACACCAAATTTTCAAAATCCAATTGTCATTGGGACAGAAAGTGAGTTGAAATCTTCTGAACAGGGGCACAGACAGCAAAACAAATGTTACAGGGATGATAACCCTTCCCTATGTTATCCAAAAAGCTTAAAAATGGTTTTTTTTTGGTTGGAGCTACACTTACAAAATGTACCTGTTCCAAATTACAAACAGATTCAACTTAAGAACAAACCTGAAAATGTCACGAGGGGCATGGCTTGACCTCGTAGAGAATGGCTGCTTAACTTCAGAGCTCCGCTGTCAGGGATAGAAATCTGAATTCCAAGGACGGTCAACGGCCTCCCAAACACCCGAAAAGCGATGGGTACATCCTCCAGAACTTCGTCGACCTCCCGGTCCCGTTCACCCTATGAAATACCGGCAAGATCCAGTCAGAACATCCCGGAGATGTTTCGGGCACAGATGGGAACTTCGGCGCCGGCTCCCACCTCACGGAGCCAGCATCAGCATCCTCCTAATCCTAATGCTGCTGCCTCTCCATCACATGCTGAACTCAATGACGGGGGAATTCTCCTCACTCCTCATCAGCATCCGAGCCTGAGCGATCTCAGATCCGTGGCTGAGGACATTAAGGACACCCTGACAGCAGCAATATCAGAATTAAAAATCGAAATCCAAGCTATTACAGGCAGAGTTCAGGCGGTGGAACAAACGACTGCCCTCCATTCATCCAAGATCCGTCACCAGAATCTGGCGATTGACACACATACACGGCAATTAAGAGATGTCAATCGCCACTTGGAAGATTTAGACAATCGCGGCAGACGCCATAACCTCAGGCTGAGAGGTCTGCCTGAAACCGTGGATGCGGATCACCTTCAAAGTGAAGTTATTCATATCTTTAATAACATACTCGGCAGACCCAGAGAGGTTCCTATTGCGATGGAAAGAATCCACCGTGCCCTGAGACCGAAGGGAAAGGACTCTGACCCGCCTAGGGATGTGGTATGCTGCATTATTGACTACCGTTTGAAGGAAGACATCCAGAGGGCTGCACGTTCCCTGACCCCTTTACTACATAACGGCACAGAACTTCGTCTATTCCAGGATTTATCAAATATAACCCTGCAGCGCAGAAGGGAACTGCAACCCCTTCTGACAGTACTCCGGGCCAAGGGTATAATTTACCGCTGGAAGTTCCCTTTTGGTTTGGCGGCAACAGTACAAGGACGCTCAGCTCTCCTCAGAGTCCCTGAGGATCTACATTCCTTCTGTGACACGCTTGGAATCCCTCTCATGGAGGTCCCAGATTGGTACGCGGAATTTCATACCCCTACAGCATCTAAAGCACCTTCCAGGAGTGAAGCAATGGAGACCCAACACACAAGCTACCGAAGACACCGTTCGCCATCGGACCCAAGAATTCTTCAACCTGACCCGCAGTCTCCTTCCATCTACAGCCCGACGAAACCTCCACGCTCCAGAAGAGCTAGAAGAGACCGGTGAATACAGATGGCAACTGCAACATAGGCTGAAAGATTTCCTCTGACTGTTCATGTGCCGTTTTTAGAGTATTGAAAGTTCATGCCCCGGCTGGTAATATGTTCCTAAAGTATTTCAATATGTTAAGTTTAGTTTAGGTAGATCATAGTTCTTACACACAGGCATATCTATATCCCCCTTAACGCTGACTACCAAAACAGCGCTTTGCCTGCATGATTTGTTCTGTCACACCTTACTCTCCAATACAGCCCTACACTAGCAGTTCCAACCTTCATTAGAGCTCTATTATAATTAAATTCTTATGTGCCTGTATTTTCCTATCTAATGAGGTATAGGGTCATCAGAGATCTCCAATCTACTTTATCTCTCCCTCCTCTAGCTGATCGGTACACTGACAGTATGACAGGGTTTCATCCCGCTCCGATTACACGGATTGATAATTCTAACTGCAAATATGCCCTTCTCTTACACATAACAGGCTGCTAGTAATATTCATTGACACCCCTATTTTAATCCTGTATTAACTCTCTGTTCCTCTTAGATAGCAACTACATTCTTAGATAACTACTAGAACTACCACACATTCTTATTGCCATGACAACCAGCTGCTCATCGCTCTATTGGTTACTGTCTTTCGGCGCGAATTCATGAGAGGAGCCAAGGTCTGAGGTAACAAGTTCTCCCCCATCATGACTCATGCAGTCGCTCATTGGCTCTCACAAGGTTGGAGACCTGACTTGTTACCTTGGTGACACACTGCAGTCCTTCTCTCCTGCCTCCGCACACGCACCTCCCATAGGAGGATGCCTGTGTCATCCCAGCCCGAGATAGTTGTGACACATGATTCATCTCCTTAGTAGTCCTAACATCACCTTATCTGTCATGAATTACGCAAAGATTAGGGCACTCACTACCCTGTATGATTATATAGAACTTATCCTTACAAGTGCCTTTCACTGACTGGACAGCTGTCTACATGCCAAAACGGAACTGACAGGCTTCTCAGACAAAGGCACTCTAAAGGAGTTTCACAGACACTGATCTTTCTCCTATAATCATCCCCTCCTATCCACTGCGATATGCTCCTAATTAGCATAACGATCTACATGGATACTTCATTTTATTAATTATTTTGACAAGCTTCTTCATAGCCTTCAGGGGTAGTTAATTATTACTTAGTTCAGGCACGGTTTATCTATCTTAAGAGATAATACTTTCTACCTATATTGAATACTCTGCTCTGCAAACTGTTCAAGTTTTCTGGCTGACTGTTTAACTGAATTATTACATAGACTTTTGCGCCATGAATATCTGCACCTCACCAGATGTTTATTTTATGTGCAACTCATGGGGATTTTTATTTCTTTTATTTCTTTTATTTTTCTGTTTTTTCATTCTTTCCTCTCACTTAACGATCACCAGGGGAACGATCTCACAAAATATGTCATTAACTTAATGTTTCATCTGTCCATACACCTAATTTTTTTTTTTTTCTGCTTTTCGCAAATCTGACCTATGCTGTTTCCCCAAATCCACTGAGAAAGTTAATAGTCGACATTCACAGCAATCTGAATGCAACCATTTCACACATGGACCGTCTTCAGTCCATGCCTTCTTCCTACATCTATCCCATATGTCAGCGGCTCTTGTCCCTTACTGACAAGTTTTACTTTTCTCTACGTTACCGTTTGGTCACCTTCCCAAACAGTGGTTTCAATTGATTACCTGATTTCTTCACTCAACCCTCCTTTAAACCACCACTGACCCATTCCGGTACCACATATCACGAGTATATACTCGTACATAGCCTAGCGAGCAGGCATCGCTAGTCCCCGGATTACTTTCCACTACCTATAACCCCTAACAACACTACACAGTGGTCTTCACAGTTTCCTCTCCCCCGCATACCCAATATCCCTCACATCACTCCCTATTCCTGAACAATCTACTCCCATCCTGAATAGATTCTCATCACTCTCCTAGAACGCGCCTTCCACACATAATAGCATAAGGCACAAGTCCAACTACTGTTATTTTTCTGCCACACATACACCTGCAACGCGGACTATATTCAGTAACCACCACTCCAGTCTAACTCACCACACCTCCCAAATTACAGAATGACACCGGTCTCACACAATTCTACATCAATATCTCACCACAACACCACTACTAAACTAGTCTCGCTCCAAGCACGGGGACTAAATGTCCCTGAGAAACGTACACAAGTTCACCTTTCTATGCACAAACTCAAGGCAGACATTATATACATCCAAGAAACGCATTTCAAAATGGACTCTATCCCCAAATTCTCCAACAGCTTTTCATGCTACCAACAAACAATCAAAAACAAAAGGAGTCTCTATCCTTATCTCAAAACAGTGTCCACTCATAATCAAAGACACTCTAGCGGATGAAGATGGAAGATTTCTATTTGTCAAAGGTTCACTTTTCGGTAAACCTTTAACCTTAGCAAACATATATGCCCCCAACATTAAACAAGTCCCGTTCTTCCGACACACACTGCAATTGCTCGCATCGTTTCAAGAGGGTATACTATTAACTGGAGGAGATTTTAATGTTCCCTTAAACCCAATACAAGATACATCTTCAGGTACATCCAAATTACCCTTCTCCACGTTACGAGCAATTAAACAATGTTTTCAAGAATTGACATTACATGACGCATGGCGTACTTTAAACCCCTCAACTAAAGATTACACTTTTTTCTCCAACCCACATGGCAGTTACTCCAGACTTGACTATTTCTTTATTTCACAAAGAGATCTCACCATGCTCAAGCACACCTCCATCGAACCAATGTACATATCAGATCACCACCCGATAACCATGTCCTTGGAATTTCCATCCAAACATACTCGCTCACAAATATGGCGTCTTGATCCCTCACTGCTGACAGACATTTCAATAGTGTCTACTATACGCGACAATCTAAAACTTTATTTCCAGGATAACGACTCCTTTGAAATACCCCCAATGATAAAATGGGAAGCCCACAAATGCACCATACGGGGAAAATTAATAGCTATCGCTTCCAAGAGAAGACGAGAAAAACAAGCGCATATTTCTGTCCTTTCCAAACGCATACAGGATTTAGAAAAAATACATAAGAAAACTCGAGCTCTCTCCACACTTGAGGAACTTACTCAGGTGAGGACAGAGTTGAAAGAAGTGTTACATAAACAAATAAAACGCAAATACATATTATCACAAAAAATATTCTACGAACATGGCAACAAATCCGGTAAAATTCTAGCCAGAGCCCTCCGTGCAAAAAGATCATCTACAACACTTCATTCCATTAATGACCCTTCGGGTTCTAAAGTAACGTCTAATACACTGATAGCAGACCAATTTGTTAATTATTTCTCGCAGCTCTATAATATCAATCCACATAAACCCATGTTAAACAATGATCGTAGAACACACTTGATTAAAGATTTCCTAGCCCAACATGGTCCCAAACCCATTTCTGATGCAGAAGCATCGCATCTAGAACGTCCCATCTCTAAGGATGAACTAGAGACTGTGCTCAAACAACTCAAAACAGGCAAAAGTCCAGGTCCAGATGGCCTAACAGCAGGTTACTATAAGGAATTCATTGCTATGCTTTATCCTCACTTCTTAAATGCTTTTAACTCCCTTTCATCCGAGAATCCCCCTCCCAGAGATTTTCTCACAGCCCACATAGTGGTTATTCCAAAACCTGATAAAGATCCAAATTTAGTTCACAACTACAGACCAATATTCCTACTAAATGTTGACCTGAAAATATATGCAAAAATTTTGGCTAATAGACTTTTACCCCTTCTCCCTGGCCTCATCTCCTTGGACCAAGTTGGTTTTGTCCCAGGTAGAGAGGCAAGGGACAACACCCTAAAGGCAATCAGTATTCACAATTGGCTGACTTCAAAGAACCAACCGGGATTCCTTCTTTCCCTTGATGCGGAGAAGGCATTCGACAGGGTAGCCTGGGACTACCTAAAAGAGGTCCTAACACATATTGGCATACGAGATCGCATGCTACAATTTATTCTTGCTCTATACTCCACCCCAACTGCCAAAGTCCGGATAAATGGACACCTGTCGAATGCCTTCTCCATATCTGATGGTACAAGACAAGGATGCCCGCTCTCTCCGCTTATTTTTGTCTTGGCACTGGAACCATGTCTAACGCATCTAAAAAACAATCCAAACGTTAAAGGAATAACCATCGCAAAATCTACCTATAAATTAGCGGCATTTGCGGATGACATCCTACTATTCCTGACAGAGCCACACATCACGCTACCCAATCTCCTCAAAGATCTTACTCTCTTTGAAAATCTCACATACCTTAAAATTAACTTCGCTAAATCAGAGGCCTTAAATATCACTCTACCACCAGAGATAGTGAAACAATGTCAAACTAATTTCCCTTTCAAATGGAAACCGAGCGCCATTGAATACCTTGGGGTCTACATTCCAACCTCGCTATCGGACTTATACAGCAAAAACTATACTCCCATTATCCAAAATATTCAAAAAGACCTTAACACTTGGTCAACGGGTTTGTTCTCATGGTTTGGCAGAGTTTCCATTATAAAGATGACTATACTGCCAAAATTTCTATACCTGCTTCAAACAATCCCAGTGTCACTACCACAAACTTTTTTCAATGCATACCGCAAATCCTGTATGAAATTCATCTGGAAGGATAAGCGACCCAGAATGAGTTTCAACAGAATGACCATACCCAAAATGAAAGGTGGGTTAGGCCTACCGGATCTTCGAAAATACTATTGGGCCTGTCAACTCTCTCGAATAGTGGACTGGAATGTTCACCCTAACACTAAAGCGTGGATCGCAATTGAACAATCCTTCTCACAAATCCCACTCCATAATCTACCCTGGATTCACCCTCGCCACATCTCTCCACATTGCAAACAACATCCCCTTATCAGTACAACACTGAATTCCTTTAAAAAGACATGTAAACATTTGCACATTTCCTCCTCTCCAGGCCCTCTCACGCCAATCAAACATAACCCAGACTTTCCACCAGGCATTGATGATTCTTTCCTTCCTCAAATAGGATCCCAGACAAGGATGACAGCGGGAGATTTCTTCGCTAAGGGGAATATTAAACCGCTGTCCTCATTGAACTCCCAAGAAACGAATCACCAGATCCCTTTCTGGTCTTATATGCAAATCAGACATTTTCTTCTTGATCCCCAAACTAGTGCTGCATACTCAAGAAACCAATCACACTTTGAATCCCTTTGCTCTGCCACTGAACCACAAAGACACCTGATATCCACCATATACTTGAACCTCTTTCTCGAGCATAATCCTAAAACAAATATAGCTAGTGCAAAATGGGAAAAAGATCTTTCAATCCACCTCTCTGTTAAGGAATGGGAAAAGATATACTCTAACATACACAAAGGCTCCATTAATGTAACAACTCAAGAAAACGGATACAAGCTTTTCTCCAGATGGTACAAAACGCCTCTCAAGTTACACACCATTAATTCAGAGATCCCATCTAATTGTTGGAGATCTAATGACAAAAACGGATCACTCCTTCACATATGGTGGGACTGCCCTGTGATTTCTGCCTTCTGGACTAAAGTTTTTCGCCTCTCCTCCCAAATCACTGCACTTCAGCTAGATTTCTCTCCAGCACAAGCCCTCCTACATCACTCCTCCCTACCGATGAAATCTTATCACAAATCCCTAGCACTACATCTAATCAATGCTGCCAAACTTTGTATCCCAGTTCTCTGGAGATCTCCCAACCCACCCACAATCGCAGACTGGTTCAAAAGAGTAAACAAAATAGCTGAAATGGAGGAACTTGTACACCAAGCACAGGACTCCTATACTAAATACAGGAACACTTGGGCCTGTTGGCTACATTTCCGCACAACATCTGAATATACCCAATTAATCAGTCAGGAATCCTCCTCCAACACACCATAAGACACATCATACATCCCAACTGTCTATAGTCCTCCCTATAGCCGTGCATGAAACAAAATTCAGGAGGCAACTATATCATTACACATACGGAATTCACTTCAAAAGCTCTACTATGCTTTCTTTCCTGGGACTTGGTCCTTATGTAAAGATATTTCCCGTTAAACCCATGGCTGAGCCAGGGACGGGAAATAACTTTCCCCTACCTTCCTTTTGTACTTCTCACTATATTTTGACCACCATTTAATCAAACCTTTGCTATGCTAGGTATCTATTGTTGTATGCTATGATTATATCTCTATCTACAGACATTACCTGACTTCTGGACACCATGCGCCAGGATCAATTTTACACTCTCACACAGACATAGTAATTAATGATTATTCCAAACACAATCCAACAAAAATCTCAGACTCATGTACTAAGGCACAAACCCCCCCCCAAATGACCCCATTTTGGAAAGTAGACACCCCAAGCTATTTGCTGAGAGGCATGTTGAGTCCATGGAATACTTTCTTTTTTGACACAAGTTGCGGGAAAGTAACAATTTTTTTTTTTTTGCACAAAGTTGTCACTAAAATGATATATTGCTCAAACATGCCATGGGCATATGTGGAATTACACCCCAAAATACATTCTACTGCTTCTCCTGAGTATGGGGATACCACATGTTTAGGACTTTTTGGGAGCCTAGCCGCGTACGGGGCCCCGAAAACCAAGCACCGCCTTCAGGATTTCTAAGGGCATAAATTTTTGATTTCACTCCTCACCTCCTATCACAGTTTTGAAGGCCATAAAATGCCAAGATGGCACAAAACCCCCCAAATGACCCCATTTTGGAAAGTAGACACCCCAAGCTATTTGCTGAGAGGCATGTTGAGTCCATGGAATATTTTATATTTTGACACAAGTTGCGGGAAAGTGACAATTTTTTTTTTTTTGCACAAAGTTGTCACTAAATGATATATTGCTCAAACATGCCATGGGCATATGTGGAATTACACCCCAAAATATATTCTGCTGCTTCTCCTGAGTACGGGGATACCACATGTGTGGGACTTTTTGGGAGCCTAGCCGCATACGGGGCCCCGAAAACCAAGCACCGCCTTCAGGATTTCTAAGGGCATAAATTTTTGATTTCACTCCTCACCTCCTATCACAGTTTTGAAGGCCATAAAATGCCAAGATGGCACAAAACCCCCCAAATGACCCCATTTTGGAAAGTAGACACCCCAAGCTATTTGCTGAGAGGCATGTTGAGTCCATGGAATATTTTATATTTTGACACAAGTTGCGGGAAAGTGACAATTTTTTTTTTTTTGCACAAAGTTGTCACTAAATGATATATTGCTCAAACATGCCATGGGCATATGTGGAATTACACCCCAAAATATATTCTGCTGCTTCTCCTGAGTACGGGGATACCACATGTGTGGGACTTTTTGGGAGCCTAGCCGCATACGGGGCCCCGAAAACCAAGCACCGGCTTCAGGATTTCTAAGGGCGTAAATTTTTGATTCCACTCCTCACTACCTATCACAGTTTTGAAGGCCATAAAATGCCAAGATGGCACAAACCCCCCCCAAATGACCCCATTTTGGAAAGTAGACACCCCAAGCTATTTGCTGAGAGGCATGGTGAGTATTTTGCAGCTTTCATTTGTTTTTGAAAATGAAGAAAGACAAGAAAAATTTATTTTTTTTTCTTTTTTCAATTTTCAAAAGTTTGTGACAAAAAGTGAGGTCTGCAAAATACTCACTATACCTCTCAGCAAATAGCTTGGGGTGTCTATTTTCCAAAATGGGGTCATTTGGGGGGGGGGTTTGTGCCATCTGGGCATTCCATGGCCTCCGAAACTGTGCTAGGCAGTGAAGAGTGAAATCAAAAATTTACGCCCTTAGAAAGCCTGAAGGTGGGGCTTGGTTTTCGGGGTCCCGTGCGCGTCTAGGCTCCCAAAAAGTCCCACACATGTGGTATCCCCATACTCAGGAGAAGCAACAGAATGTATTTTGGGGTGTAATTTCACATATTCCCATGGCATGTTTGAGCAATATATCATTTAGTGACATCTTTGTGCAAAAAAAAAAAAAAAAAAAAAAAAAAAGATTCGTCTCTTTCCCGCAACTTGTGTCACAATATAAAATATTCCATGGACTCGGCATGCCTCTCAGCAAATAGCTTGGGGTGTCTACTTTCCAAAATGGGGTCATTTGGGGGGGGGTTTGAACTGTCCTGGCATTTTATGCACAACATTTAGAAGCTTATGTCACACATCACCCACTCTTCTAACCACTTGAAGACAAAGCCCTTTCTGACACTTTTTGATTACATGAAAAAATAATTTTTTTTTGCAAGAAAATTACTTTGAACCCCCAAACATTATATATTTTTTTTAAAGCAAATGCCCTACAGATTAAAATGGTGGGTGTTTCATATTTTTTTTTCACACAGTATTTGCACAGCGATTTTTCAAATGCATTTTTTGGGGAAAAACACACTTTTTAAAATTTTAATGCACTAAAACACACTATATTGCCAAAATGTTTGATGAAATAAAAAAGATGATCTTAGGCCGAGTACATGGATACCAAACATGACATGCTTTAAAATTGCGCACAAACGCGCAGCGGCGACAAAATAAATACATTTTTAAAAGCCTTTAAAAGCCTTTACAGGTTACCACTTTAGATTTACAGAGGAGGTCTACTGCTAAAATTACTGCCCTCGTTCTGTCCTTCGCGGTGATACCTCACATGCATGGTGCAATTGCTGTTTACATTTGACGCCAGACTGACGCTTGCGTTCGACCTTTGCGCGAGAGCAGGGGGGGGGACAGGGGTGCTTTTTTTTTTTTTTTTTTTTTTTCTTTATTTTTTTTTGCTTTTTTATCTTATTTTTAAACTGTTCCTTTCATTTTAATTTTTTTTTTATTAATTTTATTGTTATCTCAGGAAATGTAAATATCCCCTATGATAGCAATAGGTAGTGACAGGTACTCTTTTTTTAAAAAATTGGGCTCTATTAGACCCTAGATCTCTCCTCTGCCCTCAAAGCATCTGACCACACCAAGATCGGTGTGATAAAATGCTTTCCCAATGGTGCTGTTTACATTCGGCGAAATCTAAGTCATGAAATGCTCGTAGCTTCCGGTTTCTTAGGCCATAAAGATGTTTGGAGCCATTCTGGTCTCTGATCAGCTCTATGGTCAGCTGGCTGAATCACCGGCTGCATTTTCAGGTTCCCTGTTGGGACAGGAAAGCCAGAGAAAAATATGGAAGACGGTGGGGGGGGGGGCATTCCCTCCCACTGCTTGCAAAAGCAGTCTAGAGGCTAATTAGCCGCTAGGATTGCTTTTACATAAAAGCCGACCGCTGGCTGAAAAGAATGATACCAAGATGATACCTAAACCTGCAGGCATCATTCTGGTATAACCACTCAAAGTCCAGCAACATACCAGTACGTTGCTGGTCCTTGTTAGGCATATATTGTAAACTTTTTTTTCATGCAGCCTGTGGGCTGAACGAAAAAAAGATATTGATCGGTGGGTATGCCCACCATTAGAATACCTCCCTTCATCCACCCACTTCTAATGATGGGCATACATGCACCATTTATATATGCCGAAGCATGGGGGCATCCTCCCACAAAAGGCAGGAGCAAATTGCTCCTCCACCCACTGCTGCCCCCACGCTTCGGCATATATGCTGAAGTATGTAACTGTGGTGTTGAAATCACCTCCGACAGCGCTGGAGTCACGGCTTTATATATCGTGGGAGCAAACGCTGTTGCTGTCAAGATAAATAAATCCGCGCTGCAACTGAATGGCGTACCTGCTAAGCAAATGATGGTTAACAATAAAACAAAGTAACATTACAGTATAACAGTAATACTTACCATACCTGCAAAGCAAGTACAAAAAAAAAACATAGTAAAAAATAAAACATTTAACGCAACCTGTGCCTAAAATATATATATGCCGAAGCATGGGGGCATCCTCCCGCAAAAGGCAGGAGCAAATTGCTCCTCCACCCACTGCTGCCCCCACGCTTCGGCATATATGCTGAAGTGTGTAACTGTGGTGGTGAAATCACCTCCGACAGCGCTGGAGTCACGGCTTTATGTATCGTGGGAGCAAACGCTGTTGCTGTCAAGATAAATAAATCCACGCTGCAACTGAATGGCGTACCTGAAAACAATAAAATGGTTACCAACAAAACACAGTAAACGGTAAAGTATAAAAAATCTGAAAAGGAAACATGGTAAAACATAATAACAATAAAACATTGCAGAATAGAATAGAGTAAAAAAGAGAAGAACAATAGAGAGAGAATAGAGAGAGAGAGAGAACAATAAAACAACAACTATTTTTGGTTTTTTTATTTTATATTTTTTTTGTGTTTTTATTTTTTTTTATTTTTTTTTTTTACACTTTTTTTTAGTAACTTTTAACTTTTGTAACTCGTTCCAGGTTTGGGTCTCTCAAAATGCAATGGCATCTTGGGAGACCCTGTGTTAGTGTGCCTAGTCTGTGCAGTGCTGAACCCTACGCTAATACTCAACTAATGTATGGTAGCGTTCAAAGCATTCACCCATGCAAAGACCAGGATTGCCAGGACAGGAGGGACAATAACACCGGGTGTCACGCCTAAATCCGCGCTTGCTGCAGACACGACATCTTTTTTGGGGGGCTCGTTGGGTAGGGGTACTCGGGATGGCATAAAGAAAATGCCGCTCATGCAGCCGGCTTACTGCATTTGGTTGGGCAAGGTGAGGTAGAGCACCGTCTGGAAACAGAAGGGCTCTGACGATCTCTTCCTGGAATTTAATGAAGGATCCAGTCTGTCCTGAAGCTCTGTATAGCACATGAGCATTCAGCAAAGCCAATTGAAATAAGTATACAGACACTTTTTTGTACCAGCGTCTGGCCTTACGGGCAACTAGGTACGGCGCCAACAACTGGTCGTTGAGGTCCACCCCTCCCATATTAAGGTTGTATTCGTGGACACAGAGGGGTTTCTCCACAACACCAGTCGCCGTAGCAATTTGGGTCGTCGTGTCTGCATGAAGGGAGGTGAGAAGGAAAACATTCTTCTTATCCCTCCACTTCATAGCGAGCAAATTATTATACTTCAAGCAGGCTCTCTCCCCCAGCCTAAGACAGGAATCTACAAGCCGCTGGGGAAAGCCCCGGCGATTAGGTCGCACGGTGCCACATGCTCCAATCTGCTGATCAAACAAGTGACTAAAAAGTGGCACGCTCATATAATAATTGTCCACGTACAAGTGGTACCCCTTTCCGAATAAGGGTGACACCAAGTCCCACACTATCTTGCCAGCGCTTCCTATGTAGTCAGGGCAGTTTGTCGGCTCTACGTGACTATCTTTTCCCTCATAAACCATAAATCTACATGTATAGCCTGTGGCCCTGTCACAGAGCTTATACATCTTGACCCCGTATCTGGCATGCTTGCTGGGAAGGTACTGTTTGAATGACAAGCGTCCAGAAAACTTAATCAGGGACTCATCAACGCAGACAACTTGATGGGGGGTAAACAAGTCTGCAAAACGTTGGTTGAAGTGGTTTACGAGAGGCCGAATTTTGTAGAGCCAATCGTATGCAGGGTCTCCACAAGGACGACAGAGTTCATTGTCGTTGAAGTGCATGAACCGCAAAATCTGCTCGTATCGTGCCCTGGCCATGGAAGCAGAGAACAAGGGTGAATGGTAAATTGGGTCAGTGGACCAATATGACCGCAACTTACTCTTTTTATTCAACCCCATGAGGAGGGAAAGGCCCAGAAAGGTCTTAAATTCGGAGACCGTAATTGGTCTCCAATCTCTGGCAAGGGAGGACTGGGGAATAGTGGCGATGTGTTGACCAGCGTATGAATTGCTTTGGTCCACAATAGATCTAAAGAGATCTTCGGTGAAAAACAGTGAATAAAAATCCAGTGGCGTAAAGTCAACTGTTTCCACCTGAATTCCGGGTTGGCCAGTGAAAGGGGGAAGTACGGGTGCTGCAGAAGTGGTGGGTTCCCAATTCAGATTGGCCAATGTAGCAGGAAGGGCACTATGGGCACGACGGGCCTGTCTTTGTCTTCTTGGTGGCAGCGGGACACTACTAGTGCTTGCCACCTCGCCAGCTTGAACTGCACTTATGGGACTCGCCACGTCACCACGTGATACTACAGTGCTGGATGTACGACCAGGGTGTACTAGGCCGCTGGTGCTTGCCAGTTCACCAAAAGGAGTAGCGGCGCTAGTACTGCTCTGCTCCATACGAGAGCCCTGCGGTTCTTGCACTTCAAGGACAGAAGAAGATTGGGGTCTGGTACGCCTGACCTTAGCAGGGACCACAACTCTGTCGTCAGAGTCCATCTGTCATGGAGCCGCTGTCCTCTACAGGTTCGTATTCTGAGCCTGAACTTGACAGATGAGTGACTTCCTCTTCACTATCTGTCATACTCAGAAACGTGTAGGCCTCTTCACTAGTGTACCTTCTATTTGCCATTTTGGGCTCTAAATTTAGGGGTACACTAGTGAGACTCACAGGCAAAAAAGCTCCTGACTGTCAGCGACTGATTCAAAACGCTACCAAAAAACTGTTAGCGATCGCAGGGATCAGGCCTGACTCTGCGTACGCTGCAGTTATGTGTGCTTAGTGTTTTGTAAGTGACAGTTATCGATCGATACTGCACTTGGGTGGGCTGGGCAGGGCTGGGCCGAGGAGCAAAACGCAGGTGCTAGCAGGTATCTGGGCTGATCCCGCTAACACTGCATTTCAGGGAACCCTAAACTGCTGGGGAGTATAGATCTGATCGGATCAGATATCGATCCGCTCAGATACTATAGCACTAATGGAGGTGTATGCTGCGTGCGTGGGTTTTAGCGGTACTGGCGCTAACCTGACGCTGCCTGGGGCGACGCAGACCTTATCTGATCCTAAAAACTTAACTTCTATCACCGCCGGGCAATTAGGGGGTTAAACCTTTATAAGGTAATAAACGGCGGGTGCCCTAAAACTATAATAAACTGTAATAAACTGTAATAAACTACAAAAAACAAACTAGCTAACCAGCGTCACCCGTAACACTTATACGGTGATCGCTGGTGAAAGGGTTAACTAGGGGGCAATCAGGGGGTTAAAACCTTTAGCAGGTAGTATATGGGGGTCCCTGTCGCTATAAAACACTGACAGCGAACCTATATACTTACCTCCCTAACTAGCATCACCTGTGTCACTAATACAGCGATCAGAAAAACGATCGCTTAGTGACACTGGTGACGGGGGTAATCAAGGGGTTAACTTTTATTAGGGGGGGTTAGGGGGGTACCCTGGACCTAAGGGGGGGTACCCTAGACCTAAAGGGGGCTAACCTAACTGCCCTAACACTTTTAACTGACACAAACTGACACCAATGCAAAAAAAAAAAAAAAAAATGCTATTGGTGTCAGAGTGACAGGGGGTACAGGGGGGTGATCAGGGGGTGATCGGGGGGTGACAAGTGTGCCTGGCGTGTTCTACTGGATGTGTAGTGTTGTGCAGACTTACTTGATGTCTTCTCTCCTCGACGCCGGATCAAAAAGACCGACTCGAGGAGGGATGACATCACTTCCTTTCCCTCTGTTTACATTACAGAGGGAAAGGAAGCGTTTTTCATTCTTTACAGGCATACTATAGACACCCCCCAGGTATGATATTTAAAGGAATATTTCACTTTCATTGTTTCACTTTAAGCATTATTAAAATCACTGCTCCTGAGAAAACGGCCATTTTTAAAACTTTTTTTTGCATTGATACATGTCCCCTGGGGCAGGACCCAGGTCCGCAAACACTTTTTAGGACAATAATTTGCATATTAGCCTTTAAAATTTGCACTTTTGATTTTTCACGTTCCCATTTCACGGGTCCCATAGACTTTAACGGTGTTTGAATGTTCGCGCAAACTTTCGGTCCGTTCGCATGTTCTGCCGTGAACCAAACCGGGGGGGTGTTCGGCTCATCCCTACTGTGTGGATAACAACACCAGGAGTGGTGTGGAATATGGACATATAGGAGAATATCCTCCCCTTTGTTCCCCCCCGACTCTTTTCCCCCCTTTTTCCTTGACATTTCTATACATAAATTATGTCCATTTAGTTATTTTTATCAGGTTGTTTCACTCTGACAATGTAAGCTGTGCTGTGGTGGTTAAATTGGCTATGGTTCCTTTAAAACACGACACCTCCCGCGGCTGACTCCTATTTAAACCCCACTGGCTGTTCCAGTCACAAGACTTGAAGAAGGGCCATGCCCCAAAACACGCTGTCATGAAACAGCCACCACCTTTTGCTCCATCCATAACCCTGTGCACCGAGCCTCAGTTCAGATCCATGTCCTTCGAGCGTATGATGTCACGCTCAGACACTTCCGCCTGCTGGTCTCTGCTAGCAGTTCACCCAGCTGTCCATCTGTTCCTCTCTGCTCTATGGTTACCCCACCGCTCACCACTGGCATTTTTACCCTCCACCCAGCTCTGCACACATCCTCTTCCTCTCCACAACTGAGTATGTTTGTCATAGGAAGAACTTAATTTACCACCGCAGCATTGCCCTACACAGCTGGCTCACACCTTACCACTCTACAAGGTACCGTCACAGTGGTTTTCATGTCGCAAAGCAATTTTATCCATGCAAGGGGATTTTAACTGTCGGCACACACCACCCCAAATAAACTGATACATGCTTTTACCACATTGATTTTATTAGAGAGTTTTTGCCCATGATGAGTTTCTTATCAGTGCTTCTAGTTGTGGCTGCCTTCTGATTGACATGCAAAAAATTTGTGCGAACACTGTTAAAGTCTATGGGACATGAACGTGAAAAATCAAAAGTGCTAATTTTAAAGGGTTATATGCAAGTTATTGCCATAAAAAGTGTTTGGAGACCCGGGTTCTGCCCCAGGGGACATGTATTAATGCAAAAAAAAGTTTGAAAAACTACTATATTTTCAGGAGCAGTGATTTTTATTAATGCTTAAAGTGAAACAATAAAAATGTTTCCTTTAAAATATCCTTTAAATATGTGGCTAGGCTGTGAAAAAGTCTCACACATGTGGTATTGACATACTCAGGGGGAGTAGCAGAATGTGTTTTGGGGTGTAGATGCAAGTATGCATATGCTGTGTGTGAAAAATAACCTGTTAATATGACAATTTTGTTGTGGGAAAAAATTACAACTTAAAAAAAAACTCTCCATGCCCCTTACTAGGTACCTTGGAATGTCTACTTTCCAAAAAAGGGGGAATTTGGGGGGGATATTTGTATTTTCTTGGCTTTTTAGTGTCTCAAGAAATGAGATTTATATATCAGATGTGATCAGTTTTCAATGACTGGCACCATAGCTTGTAGACTCTATAACTTTCACAAAGATCATATAATATACACTGATTTGGGTTATTTTTTACCAAAGATATGTAGCAGTATAACTTTTGGCCAAAATTTAGTAAGAAAAATTACTAATTTGCAAAATTTTATAACAGAAACAAAGAAAAACGTGTTTTGTTTTTTGTTTTTGTTTTTTTACAAAATTGTCAGTCTTTTTTTTATTTATAGCGCAAAACATAAAAAACCCAGTGGTGATTAAATACCATCAAAATAAAACAAAAAATCGAATATCAAATACTTACCACAATTTTCTTTTCCTGATGAACACCATGTCAGCTTCTTGCTGGTTGTGCTCGGCCCATACCCCCACAAGCAGGACCTAACTCATAAGTTTGACTCCCTCCCTCAGGCCGGCATTCCATAACTCGATTTTTGCACCTGAGTGGGAGTCTGTGCTGACATGAAGCTTGTCAGGAAAAGAAAATTGCAGTAAGTATTTGATATTAAATTTTCTGTTTTCCTGACCACTCCATGTAAGCCTACCACTGGAAATGAACTAGCTAACCAGGGTGGGATAATGCGGAAACAAAATAGGGTTAATTATGGCCTCTGGCTAAAGAGATATTCGTTTTGCCAAAATTGACAGTTGTAAAAAATGAGGGATCTATGCGATAATGAGAAATAAAGGTATGTACGAATGATCACATTGCAGCCTTGCATATTGACTTCATTGAGTCTCTACAGGTGGCTGCCCAGGAGATTGAGACTCTCCTTGTGGAGTGCATCATTATCCCTTCAGAAAGGGCCAACCCCCTACCCTTATATGAGAGGGAGATCACTTTCACAATGCAAGAAGCAATCACTCTGCTCAAATCTCTGTCCCCCTTGCATAAACCTCTGGGAACCACAAACAGGCAATCTGATGACCTGAAAGTCGAGGTAGCATGAATATACATCTTCAATTTCTCCCCAACATCCAAAGGACTACCTTTTTGTGCATCTTCCAGATGAAATGTAGGCAACATGATTTCTTGACTTAACTGGAATCTTGGGGTCACTTTTGGAATAGAGGCCAGCATCAGGAGCAGAATAACTCTGTCCGCTAGGAAGAACTTATAGGGTTCTTTATACCCTAGAGCTGCCAATTTAAAAACCCTCATAGCTGAGGCTGCTACCACCAGGAAAGCTGGTAATTCCCATAGCGACAACTCCATCATGGATTTTTGGAGCCGATTGGTAGTTGAGTAGTATTGTGAGGTTCCATGTAGAAACATGGGGGTTCTGGGAGGCCTTAGCTTTACTACAGCCTTAGGAATTGAAGAATCAGAGGTCCACTGCATCCCGCTAAGGGCCGACGTGGAAGAGATGTGTCCTTTGAGTGTGCTTGCACTCAGGCCCTTGTCAAGACCTCTTTGAAGAAAACCAAGGACATGACAAACTCTTACTTCCCTGGAGAAAACTTCTGACATAGCATATTCTTAGGATTTTTGCCAGGCCTTGTTGTAGATTTTGTTCATGCTGCTATTCCATGCTCTCATGAGGGCATCTACTTTCAAAGAGCAACCTAAATCATCAAACATTTTCCTCTCACAATCCAGGCCGCTAACCTAAGCTTCTTTGGAGCTGGATGGAGAACGTGACCTTGTGCCCATGCTCGCAACTGAGAAGATTTGTATTAGGTGTCTGTGAGATGTAAATAGTTTGGTGCATATCCACTGTTGAAGAGAAACCCCTAGAAAGGGTATCTTCTCCACTGAGCCACTCAACACAAGGACAGGAGAGACCATGGTCCTGATAGTCACTAGACATGCAGATACTGACAGGTGAAGAGCAGAACACCAGGGCAATTTTGTACCTTACCACTGGTATGTTCTCTAGCAGCAGAGAAACGCATACTTTGAACCATAATTAGTTAGGCTTCTAATTACAGAAGGACTGTGAAGGGGGTCAGGTGCCCCTGTTCTTTATTCACCATCTGCCAACTTTATCTTGAGGTAAAAATCCAGACTGTCCACAATCACAGAACCTTGCTGTCAATTGAAGCTTCATCTTCTATGAACAAATGCAGTGAATGAGTTCTTCCTTGAAGGCCACATCGCCTTTCTAATGGTAAAGTCATGTATCTGGCCAATACCATAAGGGACACACTGACCAAAAGGGGTGACTCCAAATGCTGGGCACCTTCCTCTTCACAAGGGCATAACTTTGACATCTGCTGCAAAAATTTGTTTTTGCTCTATTCTTCTAGCATGAGCTTTCATTCAGTCACTATAGGGAAATTGCAAAGCGGTCTTTGGAGGCATTTCCACTACCTTCCTTCTGTCTTAAGGCATCTCACCAGCCTTACAAAGGAGGGATCAAACTGGATAACGGTTATCCTGATCTGCATCTTTTTCTTTGGAAGAGTCTGAAGAAGGTTGGTTGGCCTGAGAAAGCTCTTGAGACCAGATGCTGGTTTTGGAAGGATAACTGGAACTTGCCAGAATAGATGACTGTTGCACAAGGGGAGTTCAACCACATTCTTAATGAATTGTGACAACCTTTTGGTACTCATCATCTTCATCACTGACAGCTTGAACAAAGCAGGATTCATCCAGTCATGTTAATCTGCCTCTCCTTCTTTGGAAGAGTCTGAAGAGGGCTGTTTGCCTAGAAAGCATATAGCATATATACTGTCCCCTACCTTCTTTGGTAACGCTGGTCTATATTTGGGGTTGGCATTTGTTTTTCTGCAAAAGCAAAAGGCAGTCAAAAAACATTGAGCTTGTTCAATGACTATTAGGCAGCAGTGCAGTGCCTCATCCATAAGGAAGCTCAGTATCGCCATAATTTTAAGGCAAGTGTCCACTTCAACCATGATTTTGCACTGCTTCCCCACTGAGAGTAATTTACACTTCATACGCCACCCCAGAGACCAGCCGAGGGGCTTCCTGACAGATGATGCATTTAGCATGTGAACACAGGGACCACATCCCAGAGGAGCAGGATGGACAGCCCAAAGTTTATTTATACAAGCTAGGTAGGAGGCATGTGCCAATTTCCTGGACCCTGTCCTTTTTACAGGGTGAGGTAAAACAACTCCTTTAGCGTGTATTGACCATGTGTTTAATAAATGTGACAGCTTGTTCGGTGGTGTCATCTTTATCCTTGGCTGTTTGAACCAGCAAGATTCATACAGTTATTTTCATCTGCATCTTCTCTTTGGAAGCGTCTGAAAAGGATTGTTTGCCAGTAAAGGCTTGGAGACTGATCATTGCCAGAATCACGTGCTTAATGAATGTGAAAACCTTAGGTGTTGTCATCTTTCTCCTTGGTTGCTTGAACAAGGCAGTATTCTTGCAGTCATGTTTATCCATAGTTTCTCTTTGGAAGAATCTGAAGAGGATTGTTTGTCTGGGAAGGCTTGGAGACTGCTCATTGCCAGAATAGGTAACCCCTTCACAGGGTGAGTGGAAACACTCATTTAGAGTATATTGCCCAAATACAGGACTTGCCTGCCAAGGCATGAGTGGCACAGGCCCAATTTAGGCAGGGCATGATGCCTGCCAATCAGGAGGTACTAAATGGCAAGAGCCCATAGTTCACTTCCCATACACATGAAAGAAAAAGTGCCCCTTACCTTCTTGGAAACGACTGGCTACTATGAAGAGCTGACACTCTTTGCTTTGCAGCAAACTGGCAGCAAGAAATACAAGGATGTAACAGCACACAGTTTTACTGCTTGCTGCACAAGGACTTGTCTCAGTAATAATCAATCCCTTAGAAGCAGGCATACTGAGCAATTCTAAAGAATAAGAACTCCACATTAAGAATAATAATATAACGTGTACAATGCTACCCAAGTCATTTGGTAACTTAAGATAGCTAAGAAGTTTAAAGTTACCCACCTACTACAAATTATAGCCCTGCAGACTAAAAAAGCAGTACAAAAACAAATCCAATGCAATAGGAATTAGTTTGCTTGGAAATAACCCTCTAAGGAGTTAACTACTGCTAAGGAAGGCCAATACTGCAGCTTTCCAGACCAGTTTAGACATTTCACCAGGTGATTAATTCCTAAAACTCAGTCATGCCAAAAACAGGACAGTGAAAAATGTTTTGTTCAGGACAGAAACAAAAGGTGGCACTCTGTAACAGATTATAATAATATTCTGCAATGTGCACAGATTACCCAAGGGAATTGTAAATATCATAATTGCACATTTTAACAAAAGTGGAGTACAATTCAATAGCCCACAAACAGGTGCCTTTATTCCACCCCAAGCTGCTGTGGAGCTCAAAAAGCATCCCAGCTGCCTTACGGGATACATTCAACCTAGAGAAACATCACTCAATGAAGAAAGATGCAGCATGCATCACAGAGACAAATAAAAAGGAAATAAAATCAGGCAGATTTACATACCAGATAGCTGCACAGACACTGTGTCACCATTGGGAACAACCGTGCATTTAATGGGGCATCAATCCCAATGCCAACCATTACACCCATCTAATAAGCCTATTTAAGGGTTCGTACAGTGGGGTCTGCACCTGGGGAGCAACAGGTGGATGGCCACAAGTTTATTTCAGCCAGGTAAGGGGTGCTGCTTGGTCCTATGAGGTGAGGAGGAAAATAAAGGAACGCCGGCCTGAGGGAGGGAGTCAAATTTATGAGTTAGGTCCTGCAGGTGGGGGGTATGGGTGGAGCATACCCAGTGATAGGCTGACGTGGAGCTGTCAGGAAAGCTCTATTTGTGTGAAAAAAAGGACACAAATTATCTCTATCATATCATTATCATTCAAAGTGTGAGAGCTTGGAAATGCAAATTTGGTCTGGGCAGGAAGGGGGTATAAGTGCCCTGTAGGCAAATGGTTAAATTAAGCATTCACCCTTAATGGACATTCACTTTCCACTCTGTGATATAAAAATAAACTTTTATCAGAAAAAAACATACACAATATATTTTAGGGAAGCATATCTTGAAAATCAATCAATATATTTCTGAATTACTGAAAGTATACTAAATATGATATAAGAACAAAACAACATATTAGATCAGGTACACTGTACAATATGGATTTTTTTTTCAGACTGATGTTACTATTATTCTGTTCTTTGTTCTGTAGTGTAAATCGGTGTCAGTCGATGTGTAGAAAGTTCTGATGATTGTGTCTCCTCCTGAGCAGATCTGCCGGTGACTGAGAGGATCTGCTGTGTGCCATGAAATGTTCTCCGGTGTTCTGTGTCTGTTACCTGCTGATACTCGTCCTTCCCATGACATCCTATGGAGCAATGTTGTTACGCGCCAAAGCACGTGGTTATAAACTTGATGTGAAAAAGCCAGTGTTTGAGTATGAATATTACCTGGAGGGAGACGTCATTATTGGAGGATTAATCTCTGCTCACTTTGAAAGGATAAGTATGAATGCAATTAATCATTTTGTCGATCCTACAACCTATTCAATATGTACCTTGTAAGTTTCTATTTCTCATCTTTGTTCTCTGTAGAACTCAAAGAAAACAGAATTTTTTGTATTCATTTTCACTGCATCGTTTTATGGAAATGTACAAATGTATCTGCTGATATTTTATATACAGTATATATTCTCCTAATTAGAATATAGGATTTGTTTCACCAATAGACATTTAATACATAGGGCTTTCATCATATTTTGTTCTCAGGCCATTCTGGGATTTCTGATTAATAGTCATTTCCTCCTGGGCCTTCCTCCTTGGGCTCCTTTTACTTTAAGGGATTACGAACATGAAGGGGGAGGGGAGTAGGTTGGCCTCTTTGGGATCTTGGGAAACCTTGATATTTACTTACCTGCCTCTCTGCTTACTGTTTTCTTTGATTTTCTCCCTAAGGTCTGTTTTATGTCACTCATGGAAGCATTCCAAGATATAAGCTGCAATACATGATACATATCTCCTCTCTTTTCTTTGCCTTATTTTCAGTATATTTTCCCCTGCTTGTTACGGGAAGTGATGTTGCAACATTTGTACCTGCATTTGTAATCTTTATGTACTCTCTGTAGCGGTGCCCCCATGGGGTCACTGCATGTAGTAGTTCCACACATCACCCTGCTCGGCCAGGCATTCACTTCAGACACACATTGTCAGTCAAGGAATACATACCTCCCAACTGTCCCTGAATGGGCGGGATTGTCCCGCAAAGGGAGGGCTTTCCCGCTGTCCCGCACGGCACAGCCTGAGGCTGGTTTTCTCACTGTGTGAAAATTTTCTTTGATTGGAACTCCCAGCTGCTTGTCCTCATGGTGATTGGCTGCAGCTCATGGCAATCATCCTCCTGTATTTGCCTCTCACTCTGTGCGTGGGGGCGGGGTCAGTTGCCGGTGTGTGCTGAAGACGAGGAGGAGGTCTTTCTGCAGGTCAGTGTGTGTGATAGGAAAGTTGCTGCAGTTAACTTAAGCTGTTGTAGTGTCCTGGCAGATGACAGATTGATTTCTGGTGAAGCCTGTGCCCAGAATCTTCGCTCAGGCTGCAGACACAAAGCATCACTCGTTCTGTCTGTTTCATCTGTACAGGACTCTGCAGCAGGAGATAAGGAGAGTGTGGGCTGAGAACAGGGGAAGTGTTCTGTGTGTGTCTCCCCATCCAATCCTGCGATCTCCCCGTCCAATCCTGCAATCTCCCCGTCCAATCCTGCGATCTGCCCGTCCCATCCTGCGATCTCCCCATCCAATCCTGCGATCTCCCCGTCCAATCCTGCGATCTCCCCGTCCAATCCTGCGATCTCCCCGTCCCATCCTGCAATCTCCCCATCCAATCCTGCGATCTCCCCGTCCAATCCTGCGATCTCCCCATCCAATCCTGCGATCTCCCCGTCCAATCCTGCGATCTCCCCGTCCAATCCTGCGATCTCCCCGTCCCATCCTGTGATCTCCCCGTCCAATCCTGCGATCTCCCCGTCCCATCCTGCGATCTCCCCGTCCAATCCTGCGATCTCCCACGTCTCATCCTGCGATCTCCCCATCCCATCCTGTGATCTCCCCATCCAATCCTGCGATCTCCCCGTCCAATCCTGCAATCTCCCCGTCCAATCCTGCGATCTCCCCGTCCCATCCTGCGATCTCCCCATCCAATCC
Organism: Aquarana catesbeiana; assembly: GCF_042186555.1. NCBI lineage: Eukaryota > Metazoa > Chordata > Amphibia > Anura > Ranidae > Aquarana > Aquarana catesbeiana. Next base: position 28,495,465 of record NC_133324.1, on the reverse strand, counting down.
TGCGATCTCCCCGTCCAATCCTGTGATCTCCCCGTCCAATCCTGCAATCTTCCCCCGTCTCATCCTGCAATCTCCCCCCGTCTCATCCTGCGATCTCCCCCCGTCCCATCCTGCGATCTCCCCCCGTCCCATCCTGCGATCTCCCCGTCCCATCCTGCGATCTCCCCATCCAATCCTGCGATCTCCCCGTCCAATCCTGCAATCTCCCCCCGTCTCATCCTGCGATCTCCCCCCGTCCCATCCTGCGATCTCCCCCCGTCCCATCCTGCGATCTCCCCATCCAATCCTGCGATCTCCCCATCCCATCCTGCGATCTCCCCATCCCATCCTGCAATCTCCCTGTCCACCCCCCTATCCCATCCTGAGGTCTTTCTGGACATGTGGCCCCATCCAGTGCGCTGCGTGTCTTCAGAGGTCAGGATGTATGCATAAACATAAGAGAGTTTCTCAGTCCAACTGTATTCAACTTTAAGCAAAATACTCTAAAAATAGTCTAAAAATAGACAGACTTTTGTTCAATTGAAAATATATATATATGTAGCGCTGGTAGATTTTTTAATCTACCGCTGATAGGTAAATCTTGTGGGTTACTTGTTAGAGGAAGTTAGATTTGCCTCTGTTCCAGCTTGGCTGAGTTGTGTGTAGTTCCACACTGTGCCGGTGGGTGTCGTTGTCACCATCGGCTGGTGTTGGAGAAGCAACGTGTTGAAGCGTATGAGTGCTCCTCTGTCCAGGAGACAACTCGGTGGAGGTGGTCCTCCGAGTTGCATTCTGGGAGAGGGTATTTATGGGACAGATGCCATGTTTAGGGGTTTTTCATTTTCCAGCCACCTGCTGGCCCTCCTGGCCGACAGGTATGCGTTAAGAGTACCACCTCGTCGCTGCGGCGTGTGGGTGGGCCCAGAAGCCTGTCTGGGGCCTACCACAGCAGCAGAGGAATGGTCCTGAGCTGTCTATCCTGAGTGAAGAAGCTGGACAACCGAGGAGATCCCAGGGGAGGACCCGTCATGGAAGGATAATGCAGAGTGCTGGTCTGGAGAGGGGCATGGTGACTCGGTTGGAGGACGTATCCTGAAGTAATCTTACTGCATAGTACTGTCGGGTTGGCTTAAAGGTTCAAGTACTGTGTCTGACATTCATCCTAAACCAATACATCCTGTGGCAGAGGATCGTACGGGTTTTATTCCAAACAAGTCTGTGGCAGAGACTTTTGTTCGTGCTACGTACTGGCTGCTAGGCAAGTGAGAGGTGTCTATCCAGGCGGGCAAAGATTGAGTCCCACAAGGGGAGTGTATTCAACCATTCAACCACAAGTGTTCAATTCCAGAGAATGTTCTAAAGGATACTAAGGAAAGGTATTTGAGCTTCCCTGCAACTTTCCTTCTGCTTCTTTCCTGCTACTTCTTTCATTATTTATTCATTAAAGCATTGAAAAATCTACTCAAGTGTTGGTATCTACATCGTCCAGAGATAAATTCAACGGAACCCTAGAAAGGGTGCCAGTGAAACAGAGGTATCAAGAGTGAAGGTAACAGCACGCTTTAAACCAGCAGCTCCACCGAGAGTTATTGCTACATATATATAATATGTAGTGCTGGTAGATTTTCCAATCTACTGCTTATATGTAAATTTAGTGGGTCATCTGGGCTGTACATAGTTCAGATTTAATTTACTGTTAGATTAGCCTCTGTTACAGTTTGGTTGTGTTGCGTGCAGTTCCACATTCTGCCTGTGGGTGTCGTTGTCACCATGGGTCGATGTTGGAAAGCAACAAGCTGAAGTATATGAGTGCTCTTCTGTCCCATAGACAACTCGGCAGAGGTGGTCCTCCGGGTTGCATTCTGGGAGAGAGTATTTATGGGACAGACGCCATGTTTCTGGGAGCTTTACCTCGTGGCCCTCCTGGCCTAAAGGTACGTGTTAGTGAGTTCTACCTCGCGGCCCTCCGGCCTGGAGGATTGCGTTGCGGCAGCCATGCTGGTAGGCCCAGAAGCCTGTCTGGGGCCTGCTATCGCTGGGATGGTCCTGTGCTGTCTGTCCTGTGGGAAGAAGCTGGACAATTGGGAAGATCCAGGGGAGGACCCATCTTGGAAGGGACCATGCAAGGCTGGTCTTAAGAAGGGCCTGGTGACTCGATTGGAGGACGCATTCTAAACTACTCTACCGCACAAGTACTGCTGGGTCGGCTTAAAGGTTCTGGTACTGTGTTTTCTGTTCATCAAAAACTACTACATCCTGTGGCAGAGGATCATACAGTTTTGTTTCACTCAAGTCTGCGGCAGAGACTTTCTGTTCGTGCTGCGTACTGGCTGCTAGGTTAGTGAGAGAGGCCTATCAGGACTATCAGGAGGAAGGCAGAACTCGACACGGGAGGGGTGTGGACCTGGAGGTAGTAGAGGAGAGGTGACATGCGTACACAGCGCTTTGGGGACAAACTTCCAGCCGGAGAGGACACCGTGCACCAGAGCTGGCTGCTGAGGGAGCCCGGCCTGCCTGTCCGGGAAATTACCCTGGATGCTCTGTAGGATTGTGGTGGAGAGGATATCGTGACCGTGATACCCCATTAGTTTTGCCCCCTCTTTTGGGGTTGGTGGATCCGGGGAGCCATTGGGAACATCTTAAACCAACAGTACGGAAACCACCTGAATGCCCTACATGATCGTGGTGGAGAGCTGACCGTGATCGAGATACCCTATGCTGTTTTGCCCCTCTTGGGGTCGTTGGATTCGGTGAGTGGGGACCCAAAAGGGGGAGCACAAAAGTCACAGAAATCACCTGAGAGCACTCCTGTCACGGTTTTCTCTTGCTAAGAAAATTCCTTGGAACATTGTGGTTGAAGAGTTTTTTCCACTTTTATATTTTATTATGTTTTATATTTGCAGTAATGAGGGTGAGGTGCAATCACCTGTTCACTGGACTCTGATCACTAATGTGAAAATATTTGGCACTATTTTAGGTAGATTACATTATATAGTAATACTTGCACAGGATAGGTAGAGCACTTTTACGGTTTTACGTTTGATTTTTTATGGTTATGATTTGGATTATACTTATTTCACTTGTGGCGATGTATGGTGCAGACCTATCACAGATGTAGGGGTCTCAGCACACATCCTTTATATATAAGGCATTTTTGTATTTGTACACAATCACTGAAGATCACATTTGTTTTTGTTTTTGTATTTGTACACAATCACTGAAGATCACTCTTGTTTAAATAATTTTGGTGTATATTTAATTTTTGGTAGTATCAGGTACCTACTAGGTTGGGTGGGGGATACCACTTTTGGATTTATTATAATCCATCAGACAATCCCGTCCCCCTCCCTTACATTATCCCTAAACCCTGTAGGGAGCGCCACACCCCTTTTAATTTATATTCCATTACTTTGTGGAGGATCCTTAGGGAAACTCTTTTAGGGGGGCTGCATACCTATACGTTTTGCCCTAAGAGCAGCTTCCATACCTAATTACACTTCCTCCCCCTAGTGACCTCCTCTGCTATAGAGGACATGGTTATTTCAGATCATCCCTCTGTCAGTTTGCAACTGTCTGGGTTCAAATCGCCTCAACTCATGAACAGATGGTGCTTTCCCTCATACCTTGCTGACAACAAAGACTAAACACACTGTACAGGCAGCCTGGGCAGAAAATTATGAGACTAATGGAATCCATCTTACTACCCCGAAATTATTTTGGGAAGCTGGAAAGGCTTTTCTTAGAGGGCACATTATTTCTCTCTGTGCAGCCCACCATACCTTAAATCAGAAATGCACCTCTGCTAACAGCAAAGCCTGGCAAGCAGCCAAATGAAATTTTGACCATTGGGCCACACAGCAGGAGGCAATTAAACAGTCTTACTCGGCTACCCATATTCACAGGCATAGCGCCCTTCTCACCACCTATTACACATCTCTTTATTCAGAAGACCCTTTTGATATTGATACGGCTAACTCATTACTTGCAGGAATCTGTCTCCCCCCGCTTTCCCTTGCCCAATTACACTCCCCCAACTCTCCTATTACTGTGGATGATATTCGCCTCAAGATTAAATCTTTGTCACCAGGGAAAACTTCAGGACCCAACAGCTTTACTGCAGTATTCTACAAACTAACATCAGATTTCATGCCAGACATGTTATACTGCATTTATGAGGAGATGTGGGCTGAGGGACCATGCCTTCCATCTGGCTCACAAGCTCACATCAAACTCATTGCCAAAAAAGGAAAGGAGCCTTTACTCCCAGACTCCTATAGACCTATATCCCCTCAAACATTGACGCAAAAATTTTCTCTAAAATTCTTGCAGCCCAGTTAGCCCAGCTCCTCCCTTCCATCCTACACCAAGTCCAGTCAGGGATTGTCCCTGACCGCTCAGCCAACCCCAACATACGAAAAGTTCTGTTGGCTCTTGAACATGCTAGAAATCACTCTGAACAGGAAATAGCTATCATTTCACTCAATGCTGAGAAGGCTTTTGATAATATCAGATTTTCCTGGCTGTTTGTGGTTATGAGAGTGTTTGGCATGTCAGGTCCAATATTGAGTTTCATCCAAAATTTGAATGCTTCTACCATACATACCACTCACCTAGAGGATAAGACAGGGGTGCCCTCACTACCCTCTTCTCTTTAACATTGCCATAGAACCACTCTCCTGAATTTTTAATTCTCCATCTGGGATTATTGATGTCATGATTGGCAACCACACCATTCGTTTGGCCTTGTTTGCTGATGACATATTGCTTTTCTCCACTTATTCACCCTCTGACTTTACCAAAATCCAAGACCTGTTTGCAACCTTCTGTGCTTGTTCTGGACTTCAGATCAGCTTTGATAAAATCAAGGTTTTGGCACTCAACCCGTCTGCATCCTCCAGGTGGACTCATGGGTGTCCGCAAATAGGGGCAAGGCAGGGCAATTGCACCCCCGGATTGTCCCTTAATTCTGATTTTTGTCCCATGTCCTGGGCACCTTCATTCCGGGACAATACAGTGTCCCAGAATGAAAAGAAAACACACCACCAGTCCACCACCCTGATACTCATTTGCCAAAGCAACCAAACTGGTTGCTAGGCTAGGGCCGCCCCGCATCTAGCAACCAGTGACATCGGCTGACACGTGGGCAGTGGGCACCCTACGGCTGAGCAGCGCGCCTCCGAGTTCACCCACCTCCTCTCTCCTTCTCTGCCTCCGGCCACAGCAGCACAGAAAGAGAGAGCAGCCACACCAGAGCGACGAGGCGAGCGTCTTCATTCTCAGTCCTAACTGGTAGTGGCACTGCTGCAGGAACTGCTCCCTCAGCCACTGCAGCACATTGCCAGCAGCCCGACTTCTCCAGTTATCCTCCTCCCGCCCATGAGGGCCACGAGTTTTGAGCCGCCAGACAAACTTCCAGGTTAGTGTTTGTTGTGGCAGCAAATATCATTCATGAACAGCTCTAAAATGTGATACAGCAACTTGCTGGCAAATACGACCTGAGTCTTTACACTTCACTTCATTCTTTAGTCACTATTAAATTTTTGAAATTTGCAGATACTCCACTTCTGTGATAGTGTGATTACATCTGATACATTCTCTACATGAAAAAATAACTGCACTTTTTTTTTTCTTTTTTTTAAAATTATGCCCCCTCTGAAAAAAGTTCTGCGGACGCCCATGGGTGGACTGCCTCATCCCCTTTTCTAATTTCAATAATTCTTTATTGAGTTTTTTCAAAGAGAAGGTATAATGAACAGTAAACTGAAATAAAGTACATTAATTAAAGTTGTCTCAATTTTGTACTTGTTAAGGTTAAAGCAAGTATAATTATATGTATATGCTCATATTATTAATATCAGCATCTGAAGAAACAGGTATGCCTTGGGTGTTATTCCCCACTCCGGACACCCCTCTGGGAGCTAACTGTGTCCAAAAGGGAGAAGAACTTCATATCCCAGAAGCATCCTTTAGAATCTAACATCCAATCTTATCATAGGTATAGGTCATACTTGCTTTGCCATAGGTCCTGTGTGGACAAAATATGAATAGTAGAACAAAAAAAATAGTAACAAAAATATTTAACATATATCCACAGTATTGAAAAGTATGTCTATTGACCATCCATTGTGTATAGAGTTGCTGTGTATATCATTTTGTCATATATTATTTAATGTTCCCAAAGAAACTGAGACCTGAATTTTTTGGGTACCATGTTAACCAGGTGCTCCATAGCTTGGAAACCTGGTTATGATTTCCACAACTTCGAGCAAATTGTGTTTCATAAGCACTGTGTGTGTGTTTATTATACGTAGGGTTTTCGCTATTGGGGGTGGGTAAACCTCCTTCCAGTGTCGTACTATGGTGAGTCTAGCTTCGATAAGCAAGTGAGATACTATATTTCTCAATGGTGCTGGTATCAAATATATTTCTAATGATAGAAGTGCCATACCTGGAGCATATGTAGCTTTAATGCCTATGATTTGTTCTATCGTTTGGAACACGAGGGTCCAGTACCTTTTAATACGAGGGCATGACCACAGTACGTGTAACAATGTGCCATTGTTTCCACATTTTCTCCAACAATCTGGGGATGCTCCAGCTACAAATTTTGAAATACGGTAAGGGGTAAGATACCACCTCATTAGGATCTTGTGGTATAATTCCCAATGGTTGGCACTTCTTGTGCTGCTCCTCTGTATAGTTCCTCTCAAAGTCTCTTTCCCACGCTACAATATTGGTAGTTTTGCTAAAGGATTATTTGTCCTTCAGGTATTTATATAGTAATGATGTGCCTTTAAGAATTGGTGGTCGTGTAGAAGAGAGCTATTTTCCAGGGTAGTTGGGTAAGAAGATTATTACCTTTTTCTTTCTCGAACATCACGGGACACAGAGCCTCAGTAATTACTGATGGGTTATATAGGTATCACTAGGTGATTGGACACTGGTCACACCCTAAACAGGAAGTTCAACCCCCTATATAATCCCTCCCCTTGCAGGGATACCTCAGTTTTTACGCAAGTGTCTTAGGTGATGGACGTGTAAAGATGTCCTGTGCTGAGCTCCAAAGGGATTATCGTATATCCCATATTGGGGCAAGCCAGGTGAACCGGATCCATTTCAAAGAGTCTTTTCTAGGCCGAATTGGATGGTACCCGGGCCTCGTGTCCGAAGAAACAAGGTTTTACCTGTAACGCTTCTCTTTTTAGAGAGCTGGACCCCACATATCAGAAAATGGTTTTCTATCCTTATTTCTGGCCGGGTGCTTTACAGGAAAGAACTGTGAATCCCCCTATTCGTAGGGGGCCCCAGTCTCTGAAGGTTTTTTCAAACGGAGCCCACCGTGAGAGGTGAAGATTGGGTCTGTATAACAAACCCTGCGGCTGGATAGGGTAAGGGAGATTCCACAGAATTTTTTAATTCTAGTAGGTTTTCTGCTTTAAGGTAAATGCACGCTATGCCTATTGTCACCACCGGGGGCTGCCAAGAGCACATACCTTCTCATGCTGATGTCGGTCTCAGTGTTTCCACGCTGCACAAGCTCCTCCGGCCGGCTCAGGTAGGATGGGATGGGGGGCTCTCCGCAGGTGGTCTGTGAGGAGGTTATACACCGCACTTTCGCCGCCACTGCCGCCGCCGCCACCATTTTGCCACGTGCAGGCCCCATCACTACCGCCCTCTCTCCTTCCTCCCCCTCCCCCAGCCTTCCCTCCATGCTGATCCCGGAGGGTCGGCTAGCGCTGGAAGCGCGCGGTTTTCGAAAAAGCAAAGAGGGGGGCGGTAGAGGGGGGGCGAAGCATCAGCACAGTGTCCAGCGTGCTCAGACGCCCACACAGGCTGGCTGCATGGCTGGAAAGGAACACTTTACAGGTGCACTAAGCCTTGGAGGGACACAAAATTGGTCAGCTGAAGCACCATGTAAGAAACTTCTGCCTGGATTTCCATTTCAGGGTGCAAGGTTGTTTGGAGAAGACTTGGATAATTGTATTCAAAGGTTCTCTAGTGGGAGAGCACTCTTTTACGTGTTAAGAAGAGGAGTATGAGTCCCTCTTTCAAACGGACTCTTTTCCCCAGTGCCAGGGGCATCAGCCTCTAGGCAGTCGCGACGGCCTTCTCCGTCTGGGTCAAGAAAGAAGAGTCAAACCCCAAAGACAAAGAAGTCCTTGGGGAAGAAGCCTGCTAGACAGGACTCTAAGGCCTCTTTATGAAGGGGCGCCCCCGCTCGCTCGAGTGGGGGGAAGACTGCTACAGTTCTCAAAAGCTCTGGCAGGAGTATTTCAGGACAGATGGGTAATCTCCACGGTAACCTTAGGTTACAAACTGGAGTTCCAAGAGTTTCCCTCTCCTCGTTTCCTCAGATCAAGTGTTCCGAGAGATCCAGAGAAGAAGCAGTTGCTCCTTCTAGCGTTAGAGCAACTTTTGTCACAAGAGGTCATTATGGTGGTTCCCGCGAAGGATCAAGGATTGGGTTTTTATTCCAACCTTTTTACGGTCCAAAAGCCAGATGGGGATGTCAGACCCATTCTGGATCTAAGGGATCTGAATCAATTCCTAAGGATTCGGTCCTTCCGCATGGAATCAATTCAGACAGTAGTCTCTATCCTGCAGGAAGGAGAATTTGCTGGCATCGATAGACATCAGAGATGCATATCTGCATGTGCCCTTTTTCCTGCTCATCAGAAGGTTCTGCACTTCGAGATAGGAGGGCGTCAGTTCTAGTTTGTGGCTCTGCCTTTCAGGATAGCCATTGCACCTCGAGTGTTCACAAAGATCTTGGCTCCTTCTCTTGCCAGATTAAGGGCTCAGGGTATAACTATCATAGTATACCTTGACGACCTGCTCTTGTTAGACCAGTCGGTAGCCTCGTTGAACGGGAACTTGAGGACCACAGTCAAGTATCTGGAACACCTAGGTTGGATCCTCAACCTAGAAGGATCTTTCCTAAAACCAGTAAGAAAACTGGAGTATTTGGGTCAGATCACAGATACAAGCCAGGAACAGGGTATTTTTACCTCAGGCAAAGATCACTGCCTTAAGGGAGCTGATTCTGGTAGTCAGGACCAAGAAGGGTCCTTCTGTCTGCCTTTGTATAAGGCTGCTGGGAAAGAGGGTAGCTTTGTTCGAAGCAGTTCCCTATGCTCAGTTTCAGTCAGGACTATTGCAACACAGTATCCTGTCGGCCTGGAACAAGAAGGTTCAGGCAATAGATTTTCCGATGCACTTGTCTCATGCAGTGTGTCAGTGCCTCAATTGGTGGTTAATACCCGAAAGCTTGTAGGAAGGGAAATCCTTCCTACCGGTCACCTGGACGGTGGTAACAATGGATGCCAGTCTTTCGGGTTGGGAAGCAGTTCTGGAACAGTCTGCGGTCCAAGGGGTATGGTCCAAGACCGAGAGGTCTCTACCCATCAACATTCTGGAGATCTGTGCAGCATATCTAGCGCTAAAGGCCTGGACTCTCAGGCTACAGGGTTGCCCAGTCAGGATCCAGTCCGACAATGCCACAGCAGTGGCTTATATCAAATTTGTGGCAGGGACAAAAGATCCTCTTGTATACGGGATGGATGCGGTGGTGATTCCGTGGCATCGGTTTTCACTGTTTTCTGCATTCCCGCATATTCTGCTACTGCCACAATTCCTTCGCAGGATCAGGCAGGAAGGTCGGTACTTCTGGTAGCCCCCGCTTGGCCCAGGAGGACTTGGTATGCAGAAATAGTAAGGATGACGGTGGGTTCCCCATGGACCCTACCGTCACGCCCGGACCTGTTATCCCAGGGTCCAGCGTTCTATCCTGCCTTACAAATGTTAAAATTGACGGTTTGGCTATTGAAACCCAGGTTCTAAAGAGCCGTGGGGTTTCAGGTCCTGTGATATCTACCTTGATCAATGCAAGGAAGCCAGCTTCCAGAGTAATTTATCATAGAGTCTGGAAAGCTTATGTATCCTGGTGTGAATCCAGGGGTTGGCATCCCAGAAAATATGTCATAGGTAGAATTCTTGATTTCTACAATTGGGACTAGAGATAAAGCTGGCCTTGAGTACCATCAAGGGCCAGGTCTCGGTCTTATCAGTATTGTTTCAACGGCCACTTGCTTTGCATTCTTTGGTCCGAAACTTTATGCAGGGGGTGACGCGTCTTAATCCTCTGGTAAGGCGCCCCTAAATCCCTGCGACTTGAACTTAGTTCTGTCTGTTTTACAGAAACAGCCCTTTGAACCAATACGTCAGATTCCTTTGGTCTTGCTGACAAGGAAGTAAATTTTTTCTGGTATCCATCTCTTCTGCTAGAAGAGTATCAGAATTAGCAGCTCTTTCCTGTAAAGAGTCTTATTTGTTTATGCACAAGGATAGAGTGGTATTGCGCCCTCATCCTAGTTTTTTTTTTTTTTTTACCGAAGGTGGTTTCAGATTTTCATCTAAACCAAGACATTGTTCTGCCTTCCTTTTTTTCAGATCCCTGTTCTTCGGAAGAAAGGTCACTACATTCTTTGGATGTAGTAAGAGCAGTCAAGACCTATCTGCAAGCTACTGCTCAAATTCGCAAAACGGATGTTTTTGTTCGTGCTGCCAGAGGGTCCCAATAGAGGACAGGCAGCGTCAAAATCTATCATTTCTAAATGGATTTGACAGTTTATTATTTAAGCTTACGGTTTGAAACAGAAGACCACTCCGTTTCAGATCAGGGCACATTCCAGAAGAGCTATTGGTGCTTCTTGGGCAGTGCATCACTGGGCTTCTATGGCTAAAATCTGCAAGATTGCAAACTGGTCTTCAGTTCATACATTCACAAGATTTTATCAGGTGGATGTGAGAAGGCATGAGGATATCGCCTTTAGGCATAGTGTGCTGCAGGCAGTGGTACAGAGTCCTCAGGTCTGATTGCACCCTACTTGGTTGTGGTTCCCCTCCCCTCAGGTATCATTGCTCTGGGACATCCCATCAGTAATTACTGAGGCTCTGTGTCCCGTGATGTTCGAGAAAGAAAATAGGATTTTTTATAACAGCTTACCTGTAAAATCCTTTTCTTTCGATGGACATCACGGGACACAGATGTCCCGCCCCTCTTCTAATACACTTATTGCTTGGCTACAAAACTGAGGTATCCCTGCAAGGGGAGATATTATATAGGGGGTTGAACTTCCTGTTTAGGGTGTGACCAGTGTCCAATCACCTAGTGATACCTATATAACCCATTAGTAATTACTGAGGCTCTGTGTCCCGTGATGTCCATCGAAAGAAAAGGATTTTACAGGTAAGCTGTTATAAAAAATGGGATATATGGATATATTTGTAGTTCTCTGAGGCTGGTATGGAATATTCAATCTGTAATGTTCTGAATGTTTTCAGCTTAGGTCCTATAAAAAGATCTTCTAAGAGGAGTGCTTTGCTGGTGCACCAATTTGTTAGTGACATGTCAGGTATGACATGTTCTAAAGCTGTGATCGGAAATTTTAGAAGAGTTTGTGGGTCTTCTGGGGTTATATTTGTAAGTAAGTATTGCCAGGCTTCAATAGAAGCCTGTATGGTGGGTGCACATGTCTTTGGTTTGGTTAAATGATATGGACTGGTAATTAGATAGTTATATAGGTTTCCACCTTTGATTTGTGCGCTCTCTAAATCAGTCCAAAGTGTGGTGGCGTGTTGAGGAAACCAATCCTTCACTTGTGTTAGTATGGTAGCCACATAATAATCTTTTATGGAGACATGTCCTATCCCCCCCCATCTGTTTAAGTTTGATAAGTTTGTTGAAGGCACAACGTGTTTTTTTACCTGCCCACAAATACCTATTTATTGTAGATTGTGCTTGTTGGAAAAAGGACTGAGGGACAAGTATAAGCAAAGTCCTAAACAAATAGAGGAATTGTGGTAGTAACTGCATTTTTAATGCAGCAAGTCTTCCTGTCCATGAAAGCTCAAACCTTCGCAGCTTGTCTAGTTTGTGTTTCAGGGAGTCCAAAAATGGGGTGTAGTTTTCTTTAGCTAGTTCTGAGATTTTAGATGTAAGAGTGATCCCCAGGTATGCAATTCCTTTTTCTTTCCACCTATATGGGAAGTTGGTAGTAATGCTTTGTTTCACCTTTTTGGGTAGACCCACGCCCAATAGATATGATTTGGTTTTGTTAACTTTATAATAAGATATAGAATTAAATAGATGTAAAGCATGTTGAACCAAAGCCAGGGAGGACAGTACATCGGAAAGAATTAAAATTATGTCATCAGCAAACAGGCTGATAGTGTGCATTCTACTTCCGATTGTTAATCCCTTTATTTTGGAGTGTTGGCGTATATATGCTGCCAAAGGTTCCATTAATAGGTTAAAAATGTGTGGAGATAATGGACACCCTTGGCGCGTCCCATTCGTTATATCGAATGGGGTGGACAACATACCTGAAATATAAACCTGTGCCGATGGCGTTGTATAAAGTGCCATAATAGCTTGGTACATTTGGCCTTTAAAACCAAACTTGGCCAAAACTTGTTCTAGATATGTCCAATGAATCCTATCAAACGCCTTTTCTGCATCCAAAGCAAGGAGCAGAGAAGGCGTTCCAGTTCTGTTGGCCATGTGTATAAGATTAATCAGGCGCCTGGTTGCATCTGCTGTTTGGCGACCTTTGGTGAAACCAGATTGGTCTGGGTGTATTAAAGATGGGAGGAGATCAACTATTCTACTAGCTATTAGTTTGGCATACAATTTCAGGTCATTATTAAGTAATGATATCGGGCGGAAATTTTGTGGGGTATCAGGTTCCTTCCCTGGCTTCGGTAATGCTACAATCAGGGGCGTAACTAGAAATAGCAGGGCCCCATAGCAAAATGTTGTATGGGGCCCCCCTGCAAACAGCCCCCCCCACAGCTGCCCTAGTGTCAATGCAGCATGACCTGTGCCACATACAGCGTGACCTGTGCCCAATGCAGCGTGACCTGTGCCCAATTCAGCGTGACCTGTGCCCAATACAGCCTGGTCTGCCTGTGCCCCATACAGCCCCACCTATGCAGAGGAAGAGGCAAGCCACCCGGATCAGCAAAGAGCGGGATTTCCCTCTCTAATAGCTTTCATTTGAATTTCCTGTCTTCCCGCGGCTCATCGTCACATAGCCCCACCTCTTGGCCCGACGCCTTTGATGACGTCACATGTCCCACATTGGATCGGCGTTCTGTCTATCAAAGGCACCGGGCCAAAAGGTGGAGCTATGTGACGTAAGCCCCGGGAACACTTGAAGTTCTAATGAAAGCTATTACATTGGGCAATTCAGCTCTCTGCTGATACAGACTGCTCGCCTCTTCCTTTCCTCTCTCTTCCCCTGGCTGGGAGACTGTGCCGGTGGCGCTCTTATCCTCACTGGGCCCCACTCGGCTGCGGGCCCCATAGCGCCCGCATGGGTTGCTATGGTGGTAGTTACGCCCCTAGCTACAATCATTGCCTTTAACATTTCAGGGGGAAAAGAGGAGGTAGAGGAAGCATGGTTGAATATCTCAGTGAGCCTAGGAACTAGTATATCTTTAAATGTTTGGAAATATTCACCTGTAAAACCATCAGGTCCAGGAGATTTAATTTTAGGTAGTGAGTCGATCATTTGGGATACCTCTTGTGTCGTGAAAGGGGAGTTCAGTGCATCGATTTGGGTTTCTGTAAGGTGAGGCAGATCTACTTTGCTAAGGAATTCAGAGATTGTGTAGGGTAGTGGTTGAGTTGTGTGCTGGTCTTTTTTTAGATTATATAGAGACCCATAATAGATGCTGAAGGCATCCGCTATGGCCTGGGGGTGGTATAATTTAGTCTGATTTTCTGGGTGAATGATGTAGGGAAGTTTGGTTTTATGTCTAATACCTCTCAAACGAATTGCTAACAATTTCTCCGCTTTATTTCCAGTTGCGTATTATGTCATTTTCAACCTCCTGGAAGACTTCTCAAAATCCTCCAGCAGTATTAAACGTAGATCATATCTCAACTTAGTTAGTTGTTCTGACATCTTATGAGAGAAGTTTGCCTTGTTTTGAGTTTCTAATGTTTGAATTTGTTTAGAGATATCCAATATGCGCTGCCCCCTCTTCCTCTTAGCCCTAGCTCCTAACTTAATTAGGAGACATCGCATAAACACCTTGTGTGCGTTCCATGTCACAAAAGGGTCAGTAACTGATCCTACATTATGATCAAAAAATTTGCTTAGTTCACTCTGTAAAGCAGACCTAGAAGGATCATCTTGGAATAGATGTGGGTTAGATCTCCAAACAAAGGTGGCACTGCTAATGGACTGGTCATCCACCAACAGTGACACCGACACATGATCCGACCAGGTAATGCTATTGATCCTAGATGCTTTAATTTTAGTTAGTAACCATTTATCCGTCAAAAAAAGATACAGTCTAGAATACATTTTGTGACTAGCTGAAAAAAAGGAATAGTCCCTCTGTTGCATGAAGGCATCTCCATGCATCGTACACATCATAGGTCCTCAGAAGGGGTTGAGGTGTCTGGGATTCCCTCGTGGATAATGAACTAGAGTCCATGTTGGGGTCAGGTGGCAGGTTAAAGTCCCCACATAGTATCAGGTGACCCTTCTGTATTTGTAGTACCTTTTTCATTAGTTTATGAAGTAAGCGAGTTTGATGGGCATTAGGGGCATAAACGTTCACCACTGTATAAGTGTTATTATTAATATCACAGAACAAGATGTGATATCTTCCTTGTGCGTCTTGTATGTCATTATGGAGGTGAAAGGCTACTGTGTCCTTTATTGCCATGAGAACTCCTTGTTTTTTAGCATTTGAGTTTGCATAAAATATATGCGGGAATTTAGGGTGAGAGCATGTAGGTTGGGCCTGCTGTTTGAAGTGCGTCTCCTGTACTCAAACAATGTCACCTTTATGTTGGATCGCTTCTTTCCACATGGACCTGCATTTAGCCAGATGATTAAGTCCTCTGGCATTAACTGTTAAGAAGGTTATAGGCATTGTACAAGTGTAGAATGGAGTGCATGGTAATGCATGTGTTTGTAACACTTACATTCGATGATTGACTTGTCAAGAGTGATCTTGATGTGACGGAAGCATGGATAGTTATGGTTGAAATGGATCTGAGGTGTGGCTTGGTCAGACATAAAGTTTGTAGCAAAGTTCTGCGACTGCAGATATAAATTGTGGTTAACTGAAAAAAAAAAAAAACAGTATAGTAAAACATGTAACAGCGAATAGGTCCTTACGACCTGGTTGTGACAATGAGTCACTCATATGGTGAGTAGGGGGTAAACTAAGAAACAGTTCAGCTTAGCAGTTAATTCCTCTCTCTCAGGGGACATCTGAGTGAAACCTGTTCTGACTTCGGGTGGGTCAGGTATGTTTGCGAACATTTTTGGAGGTGACCAAGTTCCAATCTTCTACAATGTGATCAGGGCTTCTTGGGTTTTGGTCTCTGTGCACATCATCTGGTATAATATGCCATTTTTGAAGTAGTTGCATCCCTTTGGCGAGATTATCCATGTGATCTACTCTGGAAGCAGTCTCTCTTAATTCTACACCAAACTTATGAACACATGACAGCATGTCAGCATGCAGTGAGCTTCTAAGAGACACTAACATGTCTTTAAGGGTGGTATCCAGGACAGGCTGGTTGTTGGTGGTGAAGAGATCTATGGAATCAGGGAGATCTCTGGTGTTTTCCCCTGAGTCTAGGCCTTGTGACATGTCCTGACTTGCATCCGAGGCATCCAGCCTCACCCTCACTTTTTCTGGGCTCCCCAAGGTAGGAGTGTGGATCGGAGACTGTGTGCTCCTTTGTGGAGCATTTCTTTTTTGGGGATTACCTTTCCCTTGGCTGTAGTGAGGAGTACTAGACATACCTCGCACCGTCGTCCCACCGACATCTTGCTTAGGCCCGAGCGGATAATATTCGGTAAGTTTCTGCAGCTTATGGAATTTTTTTTATTTCCGTGTCATGGTCGGTTGGGTCCCCGGGCTGTGCTGCGGGTCCGCTGGGAGTTGTTGTGCTGTTTCTGGCAGGTTGAACAGGTGATGGGTGCCGGTTCATCCCTGAGCGCTGAGGAGCTCCTCTAGTGAGCGTCCATCTTCCTCTGCAGCAAGCTCTGCCCCCCATCCCCTTTTCTAATTACTGAGCAATATATCACATATATTGGCATAGGCAGGGAACCCTTCTCTTTATATAGTCTTTAATCACTAAGATTGTACAGAAGTTGAAAGCTTGGGCTGCCCTCCCTCTCTCACTCTTTGGAGGATGTCACTGTGACAAACGCGGGTGTCAGATCCCTGCCCTCCTCGCTAACTTGCAATGAAGTACTGGTCAACCTCACACCAAGCTGTCGCTTACGTAACAATGTCACTCTTAGCTGCGCCCAGCACAAAGATTTTCCAGCTTGTGGGACCACAATCTAGGTGCGAGCAGCCTGAGAGCGATTCTCACTGGGCTAATTATGCAATTAACCCTTTAACTGCCACCACCCCGGTTTTAAAAGACCGAGGGAGACTCATAATTTTAGCAATACCAATTATAATTTTAGAATAAGGCCCCTTTCATACTGGGGCGGGGGCGTCGCTATTGTTAGCAGCGATTTACCGTCGGTATTCGGCCACTAGGGGGGGTGATTTTACGCGGCGGTATAGCCACGCTGCCCATTGTTTTCAATAAGCAGAAGCGATGAAGGAGTGGTTTATACACCGCTCCTTCCCCGCTCTGAAGATGCTGCTAGCGGGACTTTTTTTTTTTTTCCCGTCCTGCTAGCACACCACTCCAGTGTGAAACCCCTCGGGGCTTTCACACTGGAGAGACAGCAGGCGCTATTATTAGCACAATAGCGCCTGCAAACCACCCCAGTGTAAGAGTGGCCTAAGCGTCTGCAACACACACTGCCACCACAGACAGGTCTCCTCAGAGGTCTTACTCTATGACAGTAGTGCTCTTTACGAGGCAGGTTCATTTATAGCTTGCATTAAGAGCTTTAGAGACAAGGTTAACACTTTTCAACATAAGGGTTTATTAAGAAAAAGGTCAAAGTTAATGCAAATAAACATTTACATTGTCTTCTCCTCTTTTCTGTCAAATCAAAGGGGGTGTTGACAGTGTCCAGTGACCAATTGTCTGGTGATCTTGTTTAGGGGTTGGTTGCTGGGAGGTGTCTACACTCATGACCATGTCCCAGGTACACTTTGTGATACATATTCATATCTCTGCATCTATAATGTTTACAGACTCCAAATATCCATATTATTCAGCGTGAGATTTCCTTCAAAACAAATATAAACATGCCATGTCTCTAATGTCTAGTTTACGTAGGAGGAATAAGGGGTACCAGTGGTTTCCCATATGACTTGACAAAGGGGTGTCTGGACTTGAAATGTTACAAATTATCTGAGGAAACTAAATAGGCCCATATTATGGCTATGCTATTATTACTTTGGAAGTTATGAAACATGCTGAAATTTCATACTTATTTCACTGTTTAAGGTTTATGTGCATTCTGGTGTTTTTCGACCGGTATCTGCTGGTTCTCTGAATTGAGAGGATTTACGACAGACATGAAAATCCTGCCAGGCCAATATGAGCTGTTGTTACAAACCTAGCCTGGTTCTGCTTTCTCTGTTGAGATAACCATTCTTTTGAAATATAAAACTATGAATTCCTGAACACCAGGGATTGTGTTCAGATTTTTCTGTAATATTACTGTTATGCCGCGTACACACGAGCGGACTTTACGGCGGACTTTGCCCGGCGGACTTTTCGTCGGACTTTGTTGGCTCCTTGAGCCGGACTTAAAAACGGACGGACTTGGCCACACACGCTCACTGCAAAAGTCCGCTGGTTTTGAACGCGGTGACGTATAGCACGTACGACGGGACTAGAAAAAGGAAGTCCAAGCCCCACTCCGGCACCCTTTGGGCTCCTTCTGCTAATCTCGTGTTTATCTCGTGTTAGTAGAAGTTTGGTTAGAGACGATTCGCGCTTTTCACACTTCAGCTTATTTCGTTCGTTTTCTGCGGTTCAGTTTGTGCTTGTGAGGTTTGTATCTGCTTTTCAGTGCGTGTTGGTCAGTTCGTAACCTGCCTTGCAGGCCGTTCTGCTCCGCTCGTTCCTGATTTTCAGGTCGTTCTTCATAGGCCTTGCTGTTCTTCAGTGCGTTTGTTATAAGTTTGTTTGTTTGAGCAGCCGACCGTTTTGAAGCCATGTCGAGTGGACGTTCTCGTTCTCGAGTTCGTGCTGTGTGGGGACTTGGTGTTGGGGTTAATACTTTGACCCGAGTCCAGTCCATGAACAGGGTGGGGAGGAGTTCATGGACCAAGAATTGGTTGCGCCAGCGTGACCAGTTCTCTCATATGCCTTTGCTCCGTGAGCTCCGTGAGAATAATCCTGATGATTTCAGGAATTTTCTCAGGATGACGGACCCCGTCTTTGAGCGTCTGCTGGCTATGCTGACCCCCTATATCAGCAGGCAGGATACCTGCATGAGGCAAGCCATCAGTGCGGAGCAGAGGCTAGTTGCCACGTTACGTTACTTGGCGACAGGGAGAAGTCTTCAGGACTTAAAGTTCTCGACAGGCATCTCCCCCCAGGCTCTGGGGATCATAATCCCAGAGACCTGTTCTGCTATTATTCAGGTCCTGCAGAAGGAATATATGAAGGTAAGTTTTATCCTTTAACATTACATGATATGTATTAACTGTTTTTAGATGTATTGTAGAACTGTCCTCTTTACCTAATTGCCATGCTTTCAATCTGCTGTGAATGTCCCCTTTATCTTCGTGCATGCCTATTTTAATCATTTATTGCCCTACATGCATAATTTCTTTCATTAACCTCCCCACCATGCAATGCTGGGTCCATTTTGATCTCTAGCCTATAGTCCATTGAACAATGTATATTGTCTGCTCCATTGTCTTGTTTGTCCCTCCCCCACCCCACAAATGTTTGAGCCAGTCAGGTGTGTTTGTTAACCTAATTAGAACCCCTCCCCCACCCCACAAATGTTTGAGCCAGTCAGGTGTGTTTGTTAACCTAATTAGAACCCCTCCCCCCACATTCAAATGTATCAATGGGCCATCATAGGGGGTGAGTAATCTTATAAGTGTGCCTTATGTTTTTCAACATTTCAATTACAAACACATATATTCATAATATTTGACTGCTGTTGTTTACTAATGTTTTGGTGTAATCTGATATACAATTTTTTTATTAAAGTCCTTATCTTATTTTTTTTGCACTCCACAGTTTCCTTCAAGTCCACAGGAATGGCAGACTGTGGCCTCCCAGTTCGCTGACCGTTGGGACTTTCCCAACTGTGTAGGGGCGATTGACGGGAAGCACGTCCGGATTGTGCCACCACCGCATTCGGGGTCTTATTTCTTTAACTACAAGGGGTTCCATAGTGTAGTTTTGATGGCGGTGGTCTCGGCACATTTGGAGTTTATGTTTGTGGATGTGGGTAAGAACGGCCGGATGTCTGATGGAGGAGTCTTTGCACAGACCGAGCTGTGCCATCGTCTCCAGACCGGTGGCCTGGAATTGCCACCTGATGACGATAATGTGGATGGACTCCCCTCAGTTTTTATTGCTGATGAAGCATTTGCTCTCTGTGAGAACTTGATGAGGCCGTTCCCCCAAAGGACACTCACCCCTGAGAGGAGGGTATTTAATTATCGGCTGGCCAGAGCAAGAAGGGTTGTGGAGAATGCCTTTGGTATTCTGGCCAGCCGGTTCCGTATCTTCCTTACGGCTATTAATTTGGCGGACTATAAAATCAACCACGTCATCCTTGCTTGCTGCATTTTACATAACTTTTTAAGGAGACATTCAGCTACATATCTATCCTCTGTTGGGCCTGAGGCCAGACTGGAAGAGGCTAGCACTTTCACAGGCCTAGAAACTGGCCGTATTGGCTTGGCCCCCCGAACCGCACGTCAAGTGCGTGACCGTTATGTGAATTATTTTAATGGTCGGGGGGCCATTGCTATTCAGCAACAGCTGTAAGTTTGTTTCAAAAATAAAAAAGAAAATTGGTTTATCTAAATATCTTGTTTTTATTGTTGTTTACCTTTAAGTTATGTCTGTCTCCTAGTGCACTTGTAGTAGTGTCAAGTGCATTTAGCTTTAGTTAATCAGGCCCACAAAAACAAACCCCAAATTTTGACTTCAAGAAACAGCCACACACATTGTATAGGGTAAAAAATTTTACTTGGTGCACATTGAAAGGTGCATTTTTTAGCATATTTTTTATATTTTTTTGTTCTTTTTTTTTTTTCAAAAATATTTTACGTTGTGTAAAAAAATTATCTTTTACTAAATTATTCAAGCCATTTTTTCACAAATATATAGACCTTTATCTAAAAAGATTTACATACACAACAGTGTTTTTATAAACAAAACTTACAATAAATGAACTTACAAAGTTCAATATTTCTAGAACGGTGCATGTAATGTCACCCTTGCAGAAATTGGTCATTTATAAGATGCTCAAAATTGAGCTTTACTAAAGGGTCAAGTCAACATGTGCTATCTCCTATCATGGGAGAGCAATGTACGTGTTTTGTGTGTGCAATCCCATTTTTGGTTCCTCTCACCACCCAAGATTTTTCAGGATGAAGGGTTTGCAAACACAAAACAAGTACATTGCTAACCCATGATGGAAGATAGCACATGATGACACACCGTGTGCATCACACAATGTAAATTTGGGTATACCCCAAAAATTGAACAAAAAATCTTTCAAACAAAATAACTTCCCAAGGAAATGAAGAACATGATTGATGTTTTTAGGCCAAACGTGATTATATTCGGCCCAAAACATCAATCATGTTCTTCATTTCCTGTTGCATGGAGTCCAGGCGAAGTTTCATGCTGTGAATTTGTTCACGCATTTGATCTTTGTGGCCATTCCACAGCATTATCTGGCCAATTAGTCTTTGCGCACTGTCTGTGGTGAAGTGCTCTGCCGCTTGGCCTTCCACAACCAGAAACTCACCTAAAACGAGTGAATAAAAACAAGGTTTACAATATGCACGCCAAAATACAGTAACTCAGGCTGGGGTGTCAGTCACTCACTTGGTGGGCTTGAAACCTCGCACACTTCCTCCACCTCTCCTTCCTCAAGGTCGTCGGGTGGGCGTGGTCTTGGGCTGGGGCTTGGGGTAGCTTCGGCCTCAGGCTGGTGACTTGGGGGGGTCCTGAGATCCTTGGACTGTTGTCTGAGTCTTTTCTCCCCTATGAGATTTGAAAAAAAGGTATAGTTAAAACACACTGATCTTTTAGGTTTTAATAAATAAAGTAAAACGTTGGTTATGATTTTTTGCCAATTTTGCATCATAATAAATGTTGAAGACAGGATGAACATTACCTCTGAACAACAATTATAAAGAATGCTTATTTTCGGGCAAGTTTCACAGATGCTGACACCTCAATGATCTCCTATGTGTATTACCCCTCAAAAATTTATTTATGGTCACATAGTACACTAGAAAATGCATTTCCTGCGCAAAATGCGTGGGAATGCTGAATAGCTAAATTGCTAAAATGACCGCCATCAAAACTGCCCCATCATATTCCTCTATTATAAATCAGTACATGGTGTGTCTGTCCCCTCCCCCGGGTTCTGTAATCAGAGCTGAGATGCTCCAGCCACCTCCCCCCCTGTGTATAACAGAAGCTTTGGTAACCATGGCAACAAAACAAACACAGTACACTCTGATTAATGTCTAAAATTTCACGAAATGACCTCTAAACAAAAAGCTTTTTCTCCAAAAATTACAAAAATATCAAACTGAAAGGATATAGCCAGATAGCTGAATATTTATTGAACATTGTAAAGTTTGTTTGGTGTCTCTAGGTGAAAGTATGAAGGAGCTGAAACTTTTGGGAGCGGAAGAAGAATTTAAGGATTTCAAGCATGCTCCCATTGAATTCAATGTTTAAACAAGTGAAAAAAACCTTAATATTTAAAAACGTATAAATGGTAGTAAAAAAGTTGAAAAAGACCACACATCAGCTAAAAGAGACGAACATTTTAATAGTTGAATGGTTTTAATAGCTGAAAGTATGCAGAAGTTACGCAGAGCCAAAAAACGTACGGAATAAAATTAAAAGTAAATTTAAAAATAAATAAAATTGAAGAACAATAGTGGGACTGCTAAATCATTCCCACTAACTATAGTGCTCGTGAGTCCAGATGTGGAAACAGCTGCTGTGTCCTGTCCCTACATTACACTGAATCATTTTTGATGAAGCATTATATTTTCAAACACATCTACACCACATCAACTCATTGTGGGAATTCGACAAATTATCAAGCCATAAATGTATGTCCAACACTGTCCCATCGTATTTGGCGAAAAAATAACGTCACTTTATAAAGTATCATATCTATTCCAAAGAACGGTATTTACGAACGATGCAGAAAAACCGCCAAAAATAAGGATCAGCATGCAAGTTCTGTATCTCAATAGTAAAACACAAGTACTTACTTTTTTTAAGCAGCTTCTTTATTCGCCAATATTGTTCTGGCTCCCGACTTTTTATGTCAGACCACCGCTTCCGCAATTGTTCTTTCGAACGTTTTGTCCCAAATTTCTCTTCAAGAGCGGTGACAATTGAGGACATTATTTTGTCCTTTCTCATATTGGGTCGTGTGTACGGTCCTTTTTTGCCATCGTAGTCCTCCCTTCTCAATATGGACACCATCTCCACCATCTCTTCAAAAGCCATGTTGGTGGCCTTATATCTCCTCCGGGATGTGGATGTTTGGGGCTCCGGGCTTTCCTCCGCGCTACTTTCACTTAATCGCTCCGCCATCTTTTGCTATCTACTCCCACTGCGCAACGAAGAGTGAAGGGGCGGGGCCAAATCGTACTTACGAACGTCAGGGGCGGGCGACGCAGGCGGAGCATGACACATGCGCAGTGTATATAAAGCTATTACGATGGCCTACGTATGTCCGTGCGGAAGCAGCGAGCGTCACAAACGAAGGTAAGATTAAAGAGTGTGTGTGTGTGTGTGTGTGTGTGTGTGTGTGTGTGTGTGTGTGTGTGTCCCCTAGATTACAACACAAACTAATCCTGAGATTTGGGACTGACATTTAAGTTTTGATCTTGTGTCTTGTCTTCCAGAAAAAATGAATCCCTTTAAAGAGGAAGAATTTTTGTGCCATTTTATTGAGCTCTATGAGGACAAGAAAAACCTGTGGGAGGTCAAACACCCCCTATATTATAATCGGGATGTTAGGAAGGCAACACTGGGCACACTTTTAGAGTTTGTGAAGACTCGACTCCCCCAGGCAGACCTCAAGTTTGTGGACAGGAAAATAGGTATCTTGCGTAACATGTATAAGCGGGAACACAGAAAAATCCAGGAGTCGCTCAGATCCGGGGCAGCAGCTGACCAAGTTTATGTCCCCAAGTTGTGGTATTACCACAAACTGCGATTCCTGGATGAGCAGACCGAAGCCAGGCAATCACTTTCCACCCTTCCCCCCACCCTTCCCTCCAGCCTTCCATCCACTCTTCCCTCCAGCCTTCCATCCACTCTTCCCTCCAGCCTTCCATCCACTCTTCCCTCCAGCCTTCCATCCACCTCCACCCCAGCTGAGGAGTCCCAGGATGAACTGGGCCTTTTCACCATTGATGAAGTGGATGCGCCCAGCTTCAGCTAGGTATACTTTTTTTTTAGATTTGGGGATTGTGTAAATGTTATTAATGATGTTAAGGTGTTAATTTTGAAAGTGCTTCATAAAAAATCACTTCTGCACAAAGAGTAATATGTAGACATATCACTAGACAGTAGTGGCCAAATATATACGTAACTTCAGATCTTGTTGATCATCTGAAATAATGGTGTGGTCAAATAGATAGCCTTTACTATTTTGTGTAATTATATTTGAAAGTTAGGAGCTGAAAATTGTGTGTGATTGCATAACAGAAAATTACAACTATGTCCCTTTTTTTACACAGGATGACCTCAGCCAGGAGGAGGCCTTGCCCAGTGGGAGAGAGGAGGAGGCCTTGCCCAGTGGGAGAGAGGAGGAGGCTGTGGCTGGGCCAAGTAGAAGCCGCACAGAGTGTCAGGTGCCTCCCCTCCGCATTCTCCACAAAAGGCCCAGGAGAATGATTGCAACAGAGCAGGAATCCCTAGACCTCATACGGGAAGCAAGCCTGATCCTGAGCAAACCTCCCAATGCAGAGGAGGCGTATGGCACCTATATAGCCAGCAGATTGCTGGAGTTGGAAAAGGGCCAACGCCTCCTCTGTGAGGGTCTAATTTTCCAGGCTTACCAGAAGGGCTTGAGAGGGGAGCTTACTACTACAACCTATCTAGCAGATGAAGCCAATCCTCCTCCTCCTCCTCCTCCTCCTCCTCCTGCCCCAAGTACACCACCAGAGGTACAACCTCCGAGGAAGGCTGCAGAGAAGCGTGGAGGGAAGGCTGCAGAGAAGTGTGGAGGGAAGGCTGCAGAGAAGCGTGGAGGGAAGGTTGCAGAGAAGCGTGGAGGGAAGGCTCCACGGAAGAGTCGAAAGTGATTGCCTGGTTTCTGTCTGGTCTGACTGTGCTCCCTGTGCTCCCTATATTCGCAAGATACCTATTTTCTTGTCCTCAAACTTGATGTGTGTCCTGGGGGACGAAAGGCTTCCCAGATTCTAAAAGTGTGTCCAGTGTTGCCTTCCTAATTTTTTTGTGAATAAAATAAATACATTTTGGTTTACCTTACATTCTTGCCTATGTCTTTTGATTAAAAAACGCCATTTTGTTTGGGAGTAGGCAGGTACAGGTCGAAAAGACTATGGGGTTGATTTGAGAAAAGCAAATAGTCTGTGCACTTTGCAGAGGGCAGTTGCCCTCTGCAAGTGCAATTGCTCCAGAGCATCAGAAATTATTTAAAAGCTTGACTTTGCAAAGAGTACCCAATCCTGTGCAAGTAAAAGAAAAAAAAAAACATTTTTGCTTGCACATGATTGGATGATGGAAGTCAGCAGAGCTGCTTCACATTTAATAAAGCTTGGGAGCAACTGCTCTTGCAGAGGGCAAATGCAATTTCCAAAATGCACAGGCTTTTTACCTTTAGGAAATCAACCCCTATGTGTGTTTTTGTCAAATAAAAACAATTAATTTTTATTTGACATGATTTTCGGAATAAATCAGCAGAGCTTCCCCGAATTTAAGCTCTTCCCCTCAGTTTTTCTGCGACTGCACTTCCAACAAGTGCACTTGGTGTGCAATTTCTCAAGTGAACGTTTCACTTGATATTCTTAAATGATTTAAGCCTTTTGTCAAAAACAAGCTCGGGGGAAGCTCTGCTGATTTATTCCAAAAATCATGTCAAATAAAAATTATTTGTTTTTGTTTGGGCTTCCTTGCATGTGCCCCTCGGATCCACAGCGAACGCACTTCAAAATGCTCTTTATGTGGAATTATATGTATTATTAGCACTTGGAGTGAAAAATGATTTTGCCTTTGTTAAATACACCCCCCTATGTCTAATGAACAAGGGACAACAACCTCATTAAGGTTCTTTAAAACAACACAAAATATGAATGTTAATTGTGGTAACTTGAAAATACACACAAAAAATGTGGTTAGCATTTAACACACATTGTAAAATAGCTAAAGTGTTGAAATAAAAAAAAAAAAAAAAAAATCTATTTTAAAATTTTAAAGTTATGGAGATCTGGCTGTTACAAAATATTATATTAGTCATGGCAGGAGGATAAATCATGAAGAAAGAAGTTTGTGAGAACTCTGTGTGAATATAAAGCAGAAAAACAACTTCATTCCTCTTGCATTATCAATCCTAAAAAAAGGCTGTATTAAAAGACGACAGAAGAGGAATGTGCTAGCTTCAAGACGAAGGCTAGTTTTACCAGACCGAGCGCTTCCGTCTTGTAATTGCTTCAGAGCATGCGTCAGTTTGAGTTCGTCGGACTAGCACACAGACGATCGGTTTGTCCGCTAGAAAGAAGAGTCCGTCGGATAAATTTTAAACAAGTTTCAAATCTAATTCCGTCCAACTTTTGAGAAAACAAAGTCCGCTGGAGCCCACACACATCGAATTGTCCGACGAAATCCAGTCCGCCGGGCAAAGTCCGCCGTAAAGTCCGCTCGTGTGTACGCGGCATTAGCCAAGCTGTCATGGTTGCCCTATGGTTCTCAAATAACATGGCGACTAGCTACAGCTTTTCATGTCCAGTACGTGATATTGTTACAGTCACCTCTTCAAAATGGTATCCTTTGTCAGGGTACTTTACCCTCTGCAAACTCTCCCTACTACTAAAACACTGTGATGTTCAGAAAATCCATAAGGCCCTAATTACCTTTCTTTGGCGTGGCAAACAACTTTGAATTGCACTACTAAAATGATGTCTTCCCAAGAGTGGGGGGGGGGGGGGGAGTTGACCATTTTAAGGTTTTACAATCTTGCATGGCTTTTAAGACAGGGCCTTGACTGGCTATCAAGGAATTCACATTATACCAACTATATGCTGGAGGACAGCCTGGTGTCTCCGTTCAATCTCCAAGCTGTCCTCTATTCAAATTTACACTTGCTACCTGCTACTCTATGGTCAAATCTGTTAATAAGAGACACTGTCATAATCGGGAGAGAAGTGTGTAGACTCCTTGGTTTGCCTGCCACCATATGCTGCTACTTGCCTATACATGGTAATCTAAAGTTCCCACCCTTCATGCAACATAAAGCATTTGTTCAATGGTCAACTAGTGGCCTTTCAACTGCCACAGATGTCTTGAACAGAACCCATAGCTCCTTCAGACCCTTTTCAGAAATATTCACTCAATACTCTCCCCTACCTCAGAAGCTTTCCTATATCATCAACAAATCAGCTATCTCAAGTCCTGCTTCAACTTACAACATGACCCTTGCCAAGGCTCGTTCATTGAAACACTGCTCAGTATTCTATTTTAGATGTCTACTCCAATCTCCTCACACATCAAGCTTCAAAATACCATTTGGCATCCTTCAAACCTTGGATATCCACTCTTGGCACAGAGAATGCACCCAACTTAATTCTGTCAGGCTACTAAAAGGTCCACTCATTGGTGATTTGTGAAACTTGTCGTGAAACACAGTTTAAGATAGCACATCAAGCTTACTACCCATTCCACCATAACTCTGCAAACCTATCTCAGTCTTATTGCCCCTGGTGTGCCACTTCCTGAACGACCCTATTCCACAGGCTGTGGGATTGTCAAGCAACCTCCTCCTTCTGGGATCAAGTCGTCCACTACATTTCTTAAGATTACCAAATATCTGTGTCTTTGGCTTTGAAAATATGACAAACCTACCACCATCAACATGCTCCAGGAACCTTCCCCAGTGGGTTCTTATCTGTCTTCTAGTGGCACGCAGGGCTCTCATGCAAGCCTGGATTTACCCTCCCTACCACAACTACCTGCGTTAAAGCAAGCACTTAGGTCACTGTTCCTCTTGGAGAAACTGGACACTAGTAACCAAAAATTCAAGCCTATGTGCAGCTTCTTTGCCAGATGTAGCTGCTTCATTGAATTATCTTTCACAACTGAGGAAATCTCAAAACCAACCTAACTAACTCATAGGGCAAGCTCAAACTGTGGGTTACTCCTGGGTCAGAACTTGAAGCCCCTTGCATTTCCTGTTTTTAGACTGTTTGAATATTCCCCGCAACATATGTTATTAAAGCCCATAACTCAGTAGCCTGCGATATATTTTTCTGGTTACCAATTTAACTGCTTCCACTCCTTAGGTTTCATTGGTAGAGTCCTGTTTTGTATTTATCTGAAGCTAACAATGTTTACCTTTTATATTCTGATACTAGGCAATGTATACTCATATTTACATTACTTGCTTTTTCTTACTGTACTCTTCCGTGAAGGAACAGTTGTCTTGATGCCTCTATGGATTCTTAGTATCGTTAAATTTTAAAATCTAATAAACATATTTAAAAAAAAAAAAACCTGCTCACCCCTTCAACCCTTTTCCAACACATCTCATCATTGCACTCAGGTCTGGATATAGGGGGATGCTGTTGTGGGCTGTATCCCCCCCAAATTTTAGTTGTGCCTCTGAACAGACCTCTGAAAGTGCATCGACTGATCCATGAGACTTGGTGGGGATGCTTGATATAAAGAAGCACTTTGATGGGGGCAATTGATGTAGTTGCCACTTTGATGGGGGCATTGTATGTAAGGGGCATGCTGACAGGGACACATAATGTAAGGGGGAACTCTTAATGGGAAACCCTAATGTAAGGGGACACAGGTTAATTCTACTAATCTAGTGACAGCCTAATACATACTAACATTCCCTCCTCCAACATTCCCTGGAACCCTATTTCAACACTTCTCTCTTACTTCTCTCTGTTCAACCCTGCACCCCTCTTCCAAAACAGTTCTTTCCTTCACCCCTTGCAACCATTTTCCAGCACTTTTAATCCAGCACTACTCTCTTCTGCACCTGACTTCCAGCACTGTCCATCTTTGCAACCACAAGGCACTAGGCAATAGAGCTTTCCAAATTTTGAAAAGTTACAATGTTTTCCGGATATCATTAGCAGTATACTTTTTGTAATTTATGTTGTCTCCATTTGCCTATTAAATTGTAATCATTATTGTTTTCTATGAAAGTTTTAGTAATCTCAGAAGTAACCATTTTGTGTATTTTGAAAACCTCTCAATATCCCGCAGTGTTGACCTTGAAGAGTACAAAAGCATCATGGCGATAATCACTGCTATCAAGGAGATTAACCAGAATCCCAAACTTCTGCCCAATTTCACTCTGGGCTATCATATATTTAGTACTTGTAATGATCCAGTAAGAACTTTGGGATATAGCACAAAGATATTGTCTGGAAAAAAGGATGCTCCTAACTATTACTGTAAGAGACGTGGAGAAGTGGCTGGTTTTATTGGTGACAGTACCTTCCATACAAATCGTGCGCTTTCTCAGTTACTTAGTCTGTATCGGTACACACAGGTAGGTGATTACTTCTATATAATATGTATGTACTATGGTGGGTGGATTTACTAAAGTCAAATAGACTGTGCACTTTGAAAGTGCAGTTGCACTAATTTTCCCCAGAGTTTAGTGAATGTGGTAAAGCTTCACGTTGGGAAAAAATACCCAATCAGGTAAAAATTAAAAAAAAAGAACAGCATTTTTTGCTTGCACATTTACTAAAATCTGCGAAGATGAGTGCAACTGCACTTGCAGAGTGCACAGCCTATTTGCCTTTAGCAATTCCACCCCAGGTTGTCCAATAGATGACTTAGTTTGGCCTAGGTGGAGTTTTTGTAGCTTCGTGCTTCTAGAACAAATTTGGGACAAAATTGACAGAAATTTGAATATTCCAATTACAGTGCAACTTGAGGAAATGATTCAGTGATTATTCACAAATACCAATGGGTCCCACCACTTTACTTAACAGTTTTGTTTGAATGAGAGAGACATCCAGGTGGCTCAATCCCATCATGTCCCTTTGAGGGTTCTTAGAGTTGTCTGCTGGTGTTTTGGATCTAGTGCCAAGAATAATAGATCAATGATCAGGAGCTACAAGAAAACACATTGTTCCATTTGTTTAAGTCTTCTTTAACCAGTTACCGACTGGGCCATAGCTGAATGATGGCTACAGCATGGTTGGATAACTTTTTGAGACCATTATATGACATGCCCATCCCTGGCTCATCCATGCTCCATACATCCCTGGCTCAACTATCCATCTCTGGCTCATCCATTCTCATCCACTACAGTGCCTCACAAAAGTGTAATAGGTTAGATTTCAAATGTATGTCCCTAGAATGCCTGATGGTGCTCCCTGCATGTTGGGCCTCTGTATGTGGCCAGGCTATGGAAAAGTCTCACACATGTAGTATCACCATCAGTAGGAGTAGCAGAATGTGTTTTGGGGTATAATTTTTGCTATGTACATGCTGTGTGTTAGAAATCTCTTATAAATGGACAACTTTGTGTAAAAAAATAAATAAATAAAATGGTTTTCATTTTCTTTCCACGTTTTCGAAAAACGTGTGGAAAAAATGACATGTTCAAAAGACGCATTATGCCTCATAGATTATACAATGGGGTGTTTACTTTCCAAAATGGGGTAATTTTTTGGGAGTTTCCCTTGTCCTGGTGCTCCAGGGCCTTCAAAAGTGTAAGATGTAGTCTAGAAATTTATATGTGTAATTTATGTCCCTAGAACACCTGATGGTACTCCCTGCAAGTTGGGCCTCTGTGTGTGGCCAGGCTGTGAAAAAGTCTCACACATGTGGTATCGCCATACTCGGGAGGAGTAGTAGAATGTGTTTTGGGGTGTAGTTACAAGAATGCATTTGCTGTGTGTGAGAAATAACTTTTTATGACAATTTTGTGAAAAAAAAAAGAAAAACAAATCTTAATTTTTCAAAGAAAATACAACTTCAAAAACCTCGCCATGCCTCCTTACTAGGTACCTTGGACTGTCTACTTTCTAAAAAATGTGTCATTTGGGGGGTATTTGTACTGTTCTGGCTTGTTAGGGTCTCAGGAAATGACATAGGCCCATTTCACACATGCCTTCAGTTTGTTTCATCAGTTCAGTCACTTTTTTTCAAAGAAAAAATGGATCAGATTTTACATCAGTTTTTACATTAGTTCTTTACATCCACTTGACCACTTGAGTCAAATTTTTGGTTTACACTCGAGCTGCACAATTCTGGATAAAAGGAGAATCACAATTTTTTTGCTTAGAATAAAGATCATGATTCTCTCACGATTCTCGCAGCGTAACATCATCTTTCACATTATATAAACAATCGTGCTAAATTTACTGTTTAGTTTTTTTTTAATTCAAGGAAGTGTTTTTTTTTCCCCAAAAACTGTTGTTTGAAAGACCGCTGCGCAAATACTGTGTGACATAAAATATTGCAACGGCCACCATTTTATTCTCTAGGGTCACTGCTAATATATATATATATATATATATATATATATATACAGTATATATATATATATATATATATATATATATATATATGGGGGTCCCCGGGTTACAAACAAGTTGGGGACTGTAGGTTTGTTCTTAAGTTGAATCTGTTTGTAAGTCAGAACAGGTACATTTTTTAAGTGTAGCTCCAGCCAAAAAAACTATTTTTAAGCTTTTTGGATTGCATAGGGAAGGGTTAACACCCCTGTAACATTTGTTTTGCTGTCTGTGCCCCTGTTCAGAAGATTTCACCTCACTTTCTGTCCCAATGACAACTGGATTTTGAAAATTTTGGGTTGTTGTGGAAACAAGCCATGGTGATAAAGCAGTGAAGACACCTTTTCCCCATAATAACTCTTACAGGAGTGAATTTCCTTTCCTAGGGGTAGATTTCCTCTCACTTCCTGTTGTCTCCCTCCGTTTGTAAGTAGGAGTCCTTTGTAAGTCAGATGTTTTTAACTAGGGGACCCCCTGTATATGGTTTGGGGATTCTAAGCAATTTTCTAGCAAAAAAATACAGATTTTAACCACTTCAGCCCCGGAAGGATTTACCCACTTCCTGCCCAGGCCATTTTTTGCAATATGGCACTGTGTCGCTTTAACTGACAATTTCACGGTCATGCGACGCTGTACCCAAACAAAATTTATGTCCTTTTTTTTTCCCCACAATGAGGGCTGTGTTTTGGTGATATTTGATTACCACTGTGTTTTCTTTTTTTATTTTTTGCACTATAAACAAATAAAGAGCAACAATTTTGAAAAAAAAAACACAATATTTTTTACTTTCTTCTATAATAAATATCCCCAAAAAAATAAATTAACCGGTTCAATACCGGGCACATTCCCCCTTTCCTGCCCAGGTCAATTTTCAGCTTTTAGCGCTGATTCTTTTTTTTTTTTTGTTTCAAATTGTTTATTGAAGTTTTCATTACAACAAGGAGAATACAGTGCAGCAATGAAATGTTACAAGCATAACATGGTTTAAATGTATACAGTATACTTACAATACAACATAAAATGTTTAGTAATCTATAGACTACACAACTAGGAGGGTAAAACATCCTAGATAGAGAAACAGGTAAGGAAATCAACATGAGTGGTAAGAGAACAACTCCACTGGCATCTATTGGAGTATGGTACGAGGTCTTGTGCATATAACTTACTGAGGGTGAAATACAGGTATACTCATGCATGCTCCCCCGACAACCGAACACCCCTACAGGGTTCTAACTGTGTCTGGAGAGGGGAGCTTCTAATCTCGGTCGGTAAGATCAATAAAGGAGTATTTCACCTGTACAATAGTTTGTTGTTTGATATGCCAGTGGGACGGAAATATAGTGGGGTGATAAGCTCCAGAGAGGGTATAACCAGGGAAACCTCTGTGGTATTACATGACGATATGGTGAAGGGAATAGAAGCTCTTATGTGCTAGATGTCATCCAGATAATAATAGGATTATAGCAGGTAGGGGTAGTATGTGAAGATGGGTTGAGGTAAGTGGGATCGTGTATCTTTCAGGTGTATCTTAAAGGCAAAAAACAGTTTATGTAATAACCCGGATAGAGTAAATGTGTGTCTTTATAGAGAGTTGCGGTAATCGGCAGATTCTTTAAAGTGTGACCAGCAGGCCCAAGTTTGTTGAAATTTTTGTGGGTTCTCTCTGGCCTGGTGAATGAGAGCTTCCATTTCTGCTATGTTATTTATGCGGCGAAACCAGTGAGAGGTAGTAGGGGTATTGGTCTGTCTCCAAAACATGGGTATACATTGTTTGGCGGCGTTGATGAGGTGGAGGGCAAGGGATTTTCTGTAGGCTGAGTAGGGTATAGCTGTGTGGTGGAGCATATATTGGGAAGGTGTAAAGTCCGGTGTGTAAGTAGTAATGTGGGTTATGAGTCGGTGTACTTCTTTCCAGAAAGGTTGTATGAGCGGGCACTCCCACCATATGTGGAGTAAGGATCCTTGAGTCAAATTGCATCTCCAGCAGAGTGGGGAAATGTTAGGGTGGTATTTGTGTATTATGATCAGGGTTCTGTACCATCTAGAGTACAGCTTATATCCATTTTCTTGGGCTGTGACATTAATGGACCCTTTATGAATGTGCTCAAAAATCCGTTCCCATTCAGTGTTAGATAAGTCTAATGAAAGGTCCATTTCCCAACGCTGGCTAATTGCGTTAGATTTAGGGCTACAGTCTGAGAACAAGAGCGAGTACATGGTCGAAATCAGATGTCTTTGGGGATCAGTAGCAGTGCAGATAGCTTCAAAGGGGGTGTGTTCCCTATGCCAGTTAATCAGAGGTTTAGAACTTTGTATAAAATGCCTAACCTGTAAATATTTAAAGAAGGGGATGGTTTGATCGGGAAAACGGGAGGATAACGCTGTATACGTTGTGAATTCATCGTTATGGAAAAAGTGTTCAGCCCTTAGAGAGGGTAGCCGTCGTTGGGTATCAGTATTGGAATTCGAGAGGCCAGGGAGGAAGTCAGGATTTTGATCGATGGGTGTCAGAGGCCCGGGTGAAGACGCTATGTTATGTTTTTTACATGTCATCCGAAAGTGGAGAAGGGTAGAGTGTATAAATGGGTGGTTAGAGCATTCCTTGGGGGTCCTTTTCTGTGAAATCCATGGTAGATGTGAGATCGGGATCCCTGCAAACGTTTCTTCAAGTTTAACCCAAGCCTTAGTGTCTGCGTGGATTTGCCAATCGACTACTCTGGTCAAATGGCATGCACAATAATATTTGTAGACGTCCGGGAGTCCAATACCCCCTTTTGATTTAGGAATGGTTAATCTATCCCAGCTCAATCTGGGTGTTTTTGTTGACCAAATGAAGTTTCTGCATAGTCGTTTGCAGGTTGCAAAGAATGTTAAGGGGAGACGGATAGGCAGGGTTTGAAAGAGATATAGGAGTCTGGGTAGGATATTCATTTTTATGATGGATGCTCTTCCGAACCATGAAAACATGCCCACATGCCATTTCTTGAGATCTTGTTGAATAGATTGGAGAATAGGCAAGAAGTTTCTGGAGTATAAATTGGATAGGTTTTTGGGGATCTGAATACCTAGATAAGTGAGAGCGTGAGGCTCCCACTCAAAGGGAAAGTTTGCTTGGCACTGAGATACCGTGTTGGTAGGTAGGGAAATGTTTAGGGCCTTAGATTTCGAGAAATTAATTTGGAGGTTGGAGAGTGATTTAAACATAGTGAGGTCTTTTAGTAAATTGGGTATAGAGGTGATTGGGTCTGTAAGGAAAAGCAAGACATCGTCAGCGTAGGCTGCTATTTTATAATGTTTGTGGTTGATGTTGACACCCTTGATATCAGGGTTGGCTTGTAGTTTACGAAGAAGTGGCTCCATAGTAAGAATAAAGATGAGGGGTGATAAAGGGCATCCCTGGCGTGTGCCATTAGAAACAGAGAAGGCGTCCGACAGGCGGCCATTGACTCGAATGCTAGCTGATGGCTGGGAATATAGTGCGAAAATGAGTTGAAGTAGGTGTTCTGGGAAACCCATAGCCTTAAGTGTCGCCATCATGTAGTCCCACGCCACTCTGTCGAACGCCTTCTCCGCATCGAGGGACAACAGAAATCCCGGCTTCAAAGAATGCGTCAACCCGTGATGTATGTTGAGGGCCTTTAAGGTGTTGTCCCTGGCTTCTCGTCCAGGGACAAAACCTACCTGATCCAGTGATACCAGTCTAGGGATTAGCGGAAGAATACGATTTGCAAGAACTTTCGCATAAAGTTTTACGTCCACGTTCAGGAGAGATAAGGGTCTATAATTTGATACTAAGGTGGAGTCTTTGCCGGGTTTCGGTATAAGCGTTATATGAGCAGTTAGAATATCTTTGCTTGCTTGAGGCGAAGAGGGCAGAGAGTTGAACGCTTTTAGGAATCTAGGGACTAAAATTTCAGTAAATGATTTATAGTAGCTTACGGAGAGGCCGTCAGGGCCTGGGCTCTTGCCGGTTTTCAATTGTTTCAACGCTAGCATAGTTTCTTCAGCAGTAATCGGATGATTTATCTTAGCCGCCTCATCTGGTGTAATAGGTGTGGGGCCATATTGAGTTAGAAAACTTTCAATAGCCTGCGTTCTGTCAGGGTTCTGTCCAGTCATGTTTATAGAAGGTAAGTTGTAAAGTTTGGTGAAGTAGCTTACGAATTGATCTGCTATGCCGTCAGATGTGACAATTGAGTTCCCAGAGGGGTCCTTGATGGTGTGAATGGTGCATGCCGCTTTTTTAAGTTGAAGGGCTCTGGCTAACATTTTACCGGATTTATTCCCGAATTCGTAGAAAAGGCGTTTCATTAGAGTAAATTTGCGTTTCAGTGTTTTTCCTAGTTCTTCTAATAGTTCTTCTCTGGCCTTTTGTAACTCTTCAAGGGTTTTTGTAGCTAGGGTTTGCTTGTGGACTTTTTCAAGAGAATGAATGCGCTTAGACAGCTCCTCAATATGTGCTATTCTGGCTCTTCTTCTGTTCGCGGCTAGAGAGATGAGTGCCCCTCGGATGACGCATTTATGCGCCGCCCAAAGAGTGGTAGGAGAGATGTCTGCAGATTCATTCTCCCGAAAATAATGTGTAAGGTGAGTATTGATTTTCTGTGTAATTACAGGATCAGTCAGCAGTGAGTTATCAAGGCGCCAGATGGGGGAGTTTGTCTGTGAAGTCGGGAAAGACAGGGTCATGGAAATGGGATTGTGGTCGGAGAGGAGCATGGGGTCAATGGTAGCTGTCTTAAGGAGTGTCAGGTCATTCTGTGAAATGAAGAAGTAGTCCAGTCTGGAGTACTTATTGTGTGGTGAGGAAAAGAAAGTATAGTCCCTTTCCTTGGGATGAAGAGTACGCCATGTGTCGTGTAGGGTTAATTCGCTTAGTTGAGTCTTGATTGCTCGGAGTGCTCTGTATGTCAGGGAAGAGGAACCTGCTGACGTGTCTTGGGATGGTGATAGTGCTACATTAAAGTCACCCCCTACTATCAAGACGCCATTCTGGAAGGAGGTGAGCTGGTGTAGAGTCTTGCGGAAGAAGGTAACTTGATGTATATTGGGTGCGTATAAGTTGGCTAGTGTAATAGGTCTGTTGTGCAATGAACCCTTGAGGAATAAGAATCTGCCCTTTTCATCTCGATCAACATCTTGTATTTGGATGGGACAGTGTTTAGATACTAAAATTGATACGCCTTTGGTTTTCGAATCCTTATTGGAGGCATGGTATACAGTCGGATAGAAGCTGCTATGTAATTTCGGAATATTATCAGATCTAAAATGGGTCTCTTGTAAAAAAATGATGTGTGCTTTGGTTCTTTGAAGGTGGTGCATTAGTTGGGATCTCTTTTCCGGGGTGTTGAGTCCACGGGCGTTCAGTGAATAAAATTTAACACTGAGTGTGGGTTGTACTGCCTTGTGCGTAGCCATGATAGGGTTAATGTTCTATAAATGTGAAGTGGGGAGTAAGGATAGGAGCTTCAAGGAATGTAGAGGATGGTAAAGAACGCAATCTTCAAATAAGGGGTTATGAGGTACTCTCAGTTAAGTCACCGAAGAGAGGGGGTACCAGCCCACCCGTCTCACAATTGGGGAGTATCGGTGAGTTACGGTGCCCAGTCAGTGTGTATTGGCCTAGAGGCTTTCTACACTATATTCTGGGGCCGTGTGGGGGTTGGCGAAGATCTGACGAGGGAGAGGTATACGAAGTGAGTGTCTGCCCACTGTTATAGGGTAGTGGAATGTACAAGTGGAGGTAAAAATTGGAGTGTTACGGGTATGGAGCAACCGGGTAACAACCATACAGGTGTGTAACGAAACAGGCAAACAAAAAGCATGTAATGTTAACAAGTTGAGACAATATATTATCTGTAGGTCGGTCAGCTGGGGACGTAGCCATTCATATGGGCAATAAACATGGAATATTTGAGCTATTTGAGCTAGTTGCCACCCTGCCACCCCGGGTGAGGAAGCACTGCATGTGATGTATAAACCTAAGCAATGTGTAGGGCATATATAGGGTTAAACCCCAGTAGCATGAAAGGGTGTAGGCACTGATATAACGGGGTGGAAGTTACGGTCTGATGTGATGGGAAATTTTTAGTTTACATACTTCGACACTATTGATTGGGATGACCCGTAACCTGCAGGTAATGTTAGTTTGTACAATGGTCAGGATCAAGTCAGGTTAACAAATATGCCCGTTGAAGGGCAGATCATAGCAGGGGGCGATTCCAATCATATATGTCAATTCTGGCCGGCTATTTGGGTTGTAAAATGTGGCTTAGACCATGCCTTTATGGGCTTGGTGCCAAAATGTATTGTCGGTTACTGTGCCATTAGAGTGCATTAATTGGACCCACAGCGTTGAATAGCGAGTTATTGTGGGTGCAGTGTATAAACTTGGAGCGTGGTCGAGATCTATGTCAGCGTAAGCGCTGTTATATCATGGCAGGGTCCCGGTAGTAAGAACCTATAGGGCATATATTTATCTAGTTCCATTGCGTGTCTAGCATTTAGGAAGAAACTCCCTGGATCCCTTGCCTTTATTAATTACACACATGGGGTCGATTGATATTATGTCCTGCCCTGTTCTGCAGTATTGTAAGTTTCATTAGCATGAAGATTACAATAGGGCTGCAGTAATGTCGAATAGGTAATTCATGATAGGGTCTATTTGCGTAAGCTTATGCTTAAAAAGGAGGGTATAATAAAGTAATAAACATATGTACCATGTGGCTCGACATTTGGTTCTGTATCCCGGGGGTTCCTTTCTTCCGTATAACATAGTTACATGTCAACTCAGGTAGATATAGTATTATTAAAGTTAAAAAAAAAAAAAAAAAAAAAAAGATATGACTCCAAGTATGGTATGGAGGCTGTCATTACGCCTCAAATGAATAAGCAGCACTGCAGGTCAGGGAAGGTGTTGTATTAGAATGAGTGAGTCCTATTATCCTGAGCCAGAGGGGTGACAACTAGGCTCTGGCATTTAGTCTCTATGTCCCCCTAACAGCCTAAAAACAGTAGGCGAATCAGATAGAAAAAAGCTCCATATGTCTCAAAGATTTGTTAATACAGTAAAACATGTATATTAAAGTCAGCAACT